>NC_091405.1:10762500-12012500 GCF_032191515.1 Phaenicophaeus curvirostris | reverse complement strand
CTTGCTGTTGAAATATTTTTGCTGTCATTCAATTGAGAAGTGGCCTCTTTGCAAGGGGCTTTGCAAAGGATGTTGGATTGTGTTGCGTTTAGGCCTGTGGTGATTATTAGGTGATCTGTACAGAGGTGGATCCTGGGCCGAGTGCTTTACCAATGCAGTGAAAAGGCCATCTTGAGTCTTTCAGTTTCCTGGCTTGGGGATTAACTGCTTGTCTGTTTTGAAATCCTGCACTTCTTTGGTTTATGTAACTACTGCAATTAAAACAATTTACAGTTGCAAGACAATTTTCCAAAGAAATCACATGATGAAAGGTCACTGACTAGCAGTTCAGCCTTGCTGCATTCTAGATCACCCTTATATCCAAAGTATCCAAAGATACGAAACAGTATGTGTTAATATTATAGTAACTCAAGCATGAGACGCTGATAGCCGTGACCCAAAGTCAGTGCAGCAGCAAGCCTTTGAGAGCTTGTCTGATGTCTCATCTATTCCTCTGCTTTGTTTTTCTTTTGCTGGTAGAGCAAGCTCCTGTTATTATCCTGCGCACTGTGGGATTTGTAATTGTGAATTTATATTGTAGCTGCTGCCTGCCTGTCACTTCAGAGGGTGCTCTGGTGTGTCTCATCTTCCATAGCTTGAAGTCTGCCCACTGGAGGCTCAGGATGTTGTAATAGTGACTTGCGGCGGAGACAAGGAAGCTCGCCAGTGCTTATTACAACATGGTGGCCTCAGTTTAAAGGAGCTGAAGTCCAAAAGCCTAAAGAAGGGATTGTGGGGAATCAAAGGAAGCTTTCCAGTGGCGTAAGTGGTAAAGCACGTCCCTAGGAACTCCCGTGGAAGTGCTTTATCAAGGGGAGGGGAAGAGAAGTCTCTCAGCTCATTTCCAGAGTGGGTACTTAAGGTGTGAAATCTCTGCTCTGTGGCTTGTTGTTTTGTTTATGCTGTACAGAAGGTGAGGATCGCGGGATGTTATTCACACTGTCTGTTTTGCTGGGGTTTGTGATAGCTTTTCACAAAATGCGAACAATTGGATTTCAAAACAAGACGTACTCCAAAAATACTTGGGTGGAACCAATTTCAGGAAGTGTGCTTTGAGGAGTTCTGGTTGATTTTTGCTCAATAACCCAAAGCTATCATCTTTCTGTGCTGATAAATGGTTAATCTAGTGCTGTATGCTCTGGTTAGATGCTAATAAACTACAGACACTAAAGTTGCATGCAGGAAGTGGGATGGAAGCTCCCAGTGGCTTTTTCTGGAGATATGAGAGTCCTGAAGCTCACATGGTGACTTTTTGCAGCCTGACAAGTGATATTGCCTGTAAATGGTAATGCTGTGGTAAGAGAGTTCTTGAATTGGCATGAGACAGTGCCAGTTCTGGATCGGTGGTGTCATCGTGGCAGAGAAAGCTGAGCTGTAGATACAACTGAGGTATCAATGCCACTTTTTAGCCTCTCTCTTTTGTTACTTCCCTGGGGCTAAGATGATTTAATTCCGGTGTGCTGTGGTTCCCTCCTTTGTTTCCTCCCACCATGTTGTATCCTAGCAGTAAGAACAGCACCCTCACCTTCCCCATTTGATAGGCAGATTACTTTTCTGCTAAGTTCTGCAAACCCTGGTTCCAGCTCAAGGGAAGAGGGTGGGACTGCAGCAGCACAGACACAAGTTGCTCTAAACTGCCCTGGCACTGCACCTGTAGCTGCAGAAAAGCTTTGGTTTTTGCATTGTCTTTTCCTGCTGCCCTTTAATGAATCCGCTCCATAAAGGTGCTTCTGTTAAAGAAGGAAATGAAAAGATTTATGAAAACTTTCCATTTACCACTGCCAGACTTTTCTGCCTCAGCATTGGTAAAATCTAGCTTAGTTTCCTGGTGGATATTTCAAAGCAAGTGCAGCATGCAAAAGTCCGTTTGGGGCACTTCAGAAATATCTAAGATTTATCAACTTTTCTTAGCTTTTGGTCTTCCCTTGCTCTTGTCCTGAGATATAACCACAGTCCTTTGGGTTAAACAAAGATAACTGAAACTAATTTATCGAAATGGTGATCACTTCTCATCCTGGTGATTTTAGTGTTTTCAGATAAGAGGTCATATTTATTTACTGGGGCATTTTTCTCTTTGTGGCTTTCTTTTTTTATGGAAGAGGGGAGGCTACCTTTGAAGAATTGTGTTGGCAAGGAGGCCAAGTAACACATAATAAATCAGTTCTGTCAGGAGATTGATCTGCTGTTTGTGCCACTCTTTGTTTGCGTAGTTGGTTCTTATCCTCAGAGAACAGAGAATTTAGTTTACAGTCTCTAGTTCCAGCCCTCCTCACTTCCTTGTCTGTGCTGAACATAAAGGGAGTGGTTCCACAACACTTTAAGGTGATATGAGTCGAGCCTGTGGGATTCTGTACTTCCATTTGTGGTACGTTCCTGTGCCTTCCCTCATGTTGACAACCGGATACCCAGTCTGATGGTGAGCTGGTTCAAAGCGATGACTAGTTGAAATATGACCACATCAAAGCAATGCCAATGATTTCATCCATTGACAAAAAAATTGCTACCTATTTTTTTTTCCAGTTGAGAATTGCTTTTCAGGGTTCCGCTCCCTGACGTGAGTTGAAGGAGAGTCAGTAAAGGGATGGGCTGAGCAGAGCTGGGACAGGGAAGGGTAGGATTGCAGCAACCCTCATTTAGTTCTGTTCAAAGTGTTGTTGAACAATTTTGGCCTGGGTACATAATTCCTGAGCCGTTGTGTGCATGTCTCCTGAGTGTTGTCAATTGGAAAAAAAGGACAAGAGGCAACAGGTCACAAGTTGTAGCAAGGGAAACATCAACTGCATGTTAGAAAGAGTCTTTTCCTTGAAAATAATTGAGCTCCAGCACAGGATGCCCCAAGGAGCTGAGATCTCATCTTCAAATTTGCCTCAGACTGCATGATAGAACTTCCAGTGTTATTTATGCTTTGGGCAGGAGAATGAGGAAGGAAGGTCCAGAGCTGCCTTCCAGTCCACACCTCACTGTGGTTCTGTGGGTGGCTTGCTTCCAGCATTCCTCATATGAGCAGACTGGCAGAAACGTATGTGACACTTATGTTCCTGAGCTGCCACAAATAACTCGTGCTTTTATTCTGGTGGTGTTTGTAACAGTTCAGCCTTAGCTATATTTGAGACAGTGGACTCTTATCCTGTCTCTCAACTACATGTTTCTGTTTGCTGCACATTTCACAGCTTCTGTTTCCCCATTAAGTGATCTCTGCTTGGTAAACAGGAACAGTATGAGACTCATCAGGGTAGGGCGGTTGACCCACGAATACAGGCAGCTCTGACTCAGGAGAACAGTTCATCTTTGTTGTCCTTTTATGCTGGGGCAAGGTGGATTGACTCATGGATGGCAGTGCTTGCTCCTGACCGCCTTTTCAGTATTCTAACCTGTTTTACCTCCCCCAGCCATGTAGAGAGTTGTGATGGAATGTGGCTGGGGCGGACATCCCGGAGGCCAACCCTGATTGTGTACGGATTCCTGATCCTAGCAGAAGCTGCCTGCCCTGCAGCCTCTTCTCCATTTCTGAGCTGCTCCTGGGACAGACAGTGCAGCAGCCTGGGGCTTGCCCTTGGCATGGCCATCAACATGGCTGTCAACAGCCATCTTCCCTGGTCATTGTTTGGTGTTGCATCGTGGCTTCGTCGTTCTGCAGCCAGTCGGAGCTCTCTGGCAGTGGCAGAGACTGCTGCCTGTCCGTGGCAGCTCTGCCTACTCTCTACTAACAGAGCAAGTGTCCTCTGCGGGCAGAGGAGGTGCCAAGTGGCAGAGCCCTCCATGCTGGAGGAGCCAGGTGGTTTCATGAGGACTTTGAAACATCTCGGGGAGACTGCTGGAAAAGTCAGGCTAGCGTTTCTTGCCATGGTTTTTTTTTAAACTGTTTCATCTGTGCCAGCGGTAGTGACTGTGTAATGAGCTGGATCATGTTAGCTCTTTTTGCTGGATCAGCCCTCGATACAGTGCTTTCTGTGCTTGAAGTAGGGAAGAGGAGACCCAGAAGGGCAGAAGAGGGAGGTTGGGAAGAGGTGGGCAACAGGGTGTGTTGGTGTCCTTCTTACAGCACCAGCTGGAACTGTTTCGCTGTTAGTTGGAGTTGTGGAGCCTGTTTACAGAGGTGTCGGTCAGTGCTAGCTCAGGTTGCAGGCATTTTTTTGAGAGAGAAAGGAAAGACTACTTTGAGGACAGCAGCCAAAGAGCTAATCTAGCCTAGTCCATGCCAGAGTTTATTTAAAATCTTCCTTTAGCTTTCTGTAGTGTACCATATCCCAGACTTAAAAATAGCTTAGTTTCTCTGTGACCCAAAAAGAAATCAAAGGTCAGATGCATTGGTTATTCAGCAGTCTTTACATTAGTAACAAGTGATCGTCCCTCCCTTCCTTGCTTATGTTCCTCCTTGCCAACTTTCCATTTCTCCTCAGCATATGGCGAGTGTGATTGCACTTTGAAAAACCTCTCACTCCTGTGTTCTAATGGGTTCCAGATGCTGATAGGAGGCCTGTCCACGAGGCACTCTGAGTTTGGTGGCTTTTAATGGCACAGTTGTCTGGTTACACTGCAGACACCTTATAACCTCATGCATGTCTGGATGCGGCTGTAGGGAAGGCTAAGGGAGATCCTGGGGCAATGGAGCATTTCTAGTGTCTGCACGTGCTGTGTGATCCCTTGTTTGTATCTGATAAGCCTCTAAATAATCGATTTCCCCCCCCCCTTTTTTTTTTTCCATCTTGGCTTCCAAGAATCCCAAACTAGCACAGAGAGGGGGTTGTCCTTCTGTTTGCAGGTATGTCTGCTTACTTGAATTTATGCAGTTCTGCAGACATTTGTTTAAACAAACCAACACATAAATAAATTCCCCCAAAGAGATTCAGTAAACAGTTTGCACCTTGTTCCCATTTGCAAACAGCCTTGCCCAAGCCAGTCTTGTTGGCTCAGGGGCTGCCTGAGCTCCAGTGCTCTGTGGTGTAGAAACACTCATTTTTTTTTGTGGAGGTTTCATGTCAGTTGGTGACATTTGGTGACGGTTGTGATTTTGTTGTTGTTCTGCTACACTCCTGCAAAAGGGAGTAGTATTGAGAGCAGCTTTTCCAATGCAAAGCAAGTTGTGAGATTGGAATTCCTGATTTGCAGTTGATAACTGTTTTTTAATTGCTTTTATTTAAACCAATCAAGTGGAAAGTGTAGCTCAGTGCTTTATAGCGGTATGGGAGGCCCAGCCATTGTCATGTTAGAATATCAATTACTCATTAAAATAATTTGTGAAACTGGGAAATGAGATGGCAGTAGTGATGGTGACGTGTGACCTTTTCACTTGTGCTGTGTGCATTTCAGTAGGCCTGAGCTCTCCAAGATTTCAGCCTCTGATAACTTCTGTTTGCTAATATTTCTGGGTGGGTTTTTTTTTTCCCTTTGTCCAGCTTGAGTTGTGAGATTTTGCACAGTAATGAAGAAAAATTACAGACAACAAGGTTTTTTTGGTTCTTTTTGCTCCTGCCTCCCCCTGCTATTTCCGAATATCTGTTTTAGAAAAGGTAGGAGTATGGCAAAATCAAACTCTAGCAAAATCAACTGAACATCTTTAGAATATGTGGAGAACATTATTGTGCTTCAGTTCTTCAGAATACGCTTACAGTCAATAAATCAAATCATTGAATAATGGGAGCTAATTGTTTACATGGTTTAGGATTGTAGATCTAAGCAGTTCTCTGTTTAATAATTAAATTGTACATGTTGCATAACTTTTATAGAGGGAAATCTTTCTTCCTTCACTTTTGAAGTTCTGGGATGATGAATTGCTAAAGAATTTAGCATCTCCTGTGAAGCTTGACTCTTCCATCAGCTCTGTCACTGGCTCGGTGAAGCTGGATTGTGTTAACTGCCTTACACTGACTGCAGTATAAGGTTTGTTTTCTTAAAGGCTTTTCTAGGAATGAAGTATAAGACTGGGTCTTTGTTTCCTCAGTGCAGTTTCAATCCCAGAGATACAATCTTCCTTCTTGTTTACAAGTCCTTTGTATTGATGCTCTCCCCATCTCACCTCTGCTCCCTGTTGTGGAGATGTCAACATGTAAGCATCTGAGTTCAGTGTGTTGCTTTCCCAGCTCTCCCTAACTCTGGGTACTTGTTACCATTTTAAAGACAAAGTATTCCTATTTCATAAATGCCTATGTCAAAACTTCCCGTGTGCTACTTCTGTAATGTTTTCCACATAAACCCAGATGGTTCTTATGTACATATTGCAGTTATTTTTGTCTGTAACTTCATGAAAAACCTGTGTTAGCGGGTAAATCTCACTTCTGTCAGAGTTGTTACTGACAGTTTCCTGATTGAAGCCTAAACCAGAGCAGGTCAGCCCATAAGGATGGCAGAGTACCTCTTAGGAGAACTAGCTGCCTGGCATCTGTGTGTTTTCTTCTGATTTGGGTATTGCATTTACATTGTTTTCCCTGTGTTTTGGTGGAGAAAAGAGCAACTGGAGCTGCTGTTGGAAGCTGGCTCTTACGATGGACTGAAATGCAAGCTTAATCTTCACTGTGAAACTGGCAGTCTTCATATGGCTTGCCCTCTTCTGGATGCCTTTCTCTTAGATATTTGTGGTACCTCCAGCATCTGTCTTTACTGTTTCCTAGGCTTTGTTCATGTCAGGAAAAATGGCCCATTGCTTAGACTAGAATTGTAAGTCCGTTCAGTCATGGAAACCTGCTTAACTTCCCCAATAAAGTGGATAAAAATTTTCAGCAGCTCTGAACGGTGCATTTAGAAGTGAGGTTTGTCAATCATCGGAACACTCCAAACAGAAATTCTGTTAATTCAATTGGATGTAACCAGAATAAGTAGTCAGAGAGTTAATATCAGCAATGCTCTGTGCTGTTGCAACTAAGTGCACTGTTTCCCACTGATGTAGCTTTGCTGAATGACAGCTTACTTGGAGGACAAGTCAGCTGCCAAGAGTGAAAAATCTGAAGTTGGAAAACTGACTTAGTGGAACGCCTTAGCCTCAGATCCAGTTGGTTTTGACCACTGTGCATTGCAGGGTTTGGGGTGCTGTTGGATGTGATAGCACTTGTGGTGGTAGATGGAAATGTTAGTTGTTCTGGCCGGATCCTCATGGGGATTTTAGCCTGGTGAGGCTGGTATGTGTTTTCTTACATGGTCTTCAAGTCAAGTCTTCGTCTCTAATCTATATTTTCTTTCAGTATTCCTACATAAATTGCTAATCTACATCATCAGTCTCTTCCCTTCCTGAAGGTAGCACAGAAAAGGAACAGATCTCACCTTCCTACAGCTGACAGATACCAGCTGATTGTGAAATTGGAAGGCAGATGGGAATCTCATACCTTGATCTAGTGAAGATAGTTATTGTTCTTTCTCTGTGGTTTTGTCAGTATTTACTCATAAACAGACTGAGGAGATGCGTTATGTTACAAAATTACTGCCTCTTGACTTTGTTCTGCTTGCTTAATTTCTCTTCCATGCTCTTTGGCTTTTAAAGCTTTTCTGCATCTCTAAGGGCTGATGTGCAGTGAAATCCTCCGTGCCTCAGGATGCTCATAGCTGTTTCTAATGAGCTCTTAAGAGTTTTATTTTCTTGCCTTTATCTACTTCTTTTCAGCCTTGCATTATTTGTCTTTACTGACCTCTGCCTGGGGAGTTGGGGTTCTTCCTGGAGCCCATCTGTGCAATTTCTGAAGGGCTGTTACAGAGCAGCACAATATCCACAAATAAAACCAGAACTGCATCCACTTAGAGGCTTGTTATAGACCGTTATGAAGTAGTTCCAAAATATTTTTTGTTAGACTGAGGAGTCGGAGACAGTTGGAATCCACTATTTTATGTGTTTTTAAGGTAATTATTTTTAAATGTAACTTGTCTTTTCACCAGTTTAAAATAATGTGCTCCTCCCTCCACCATAATTGTGACAATGTGGTTTCAGGTGGTAAATTGATATGGGTTATCTCTTCTCTCCACTCTTTAAAGCTGGTGTGAAGTCAAGGACCACCTTGGACAACAAGAATGATAGTTCAGAGCTTTGCACGAGAGGCTCTGGAAGTCTCTGAAATGCCACAAGTGTGACAGGGTGCGTTATTAGTCTCTACCTTAGTAATTTAGCTTGATTATTTTAGACTTAACTGCATGTGTTGACTGTGTGGGGTGCGTGATAGCTGGGAGGACAGGATTCCTACCAGACAGGTGTGGTTATTAGAAAAAACTGCAGGATGCAGGAAGCCTTTGGATCACAGACTCGCCTGTGGAAGAGAGAACATCCCTTGTTTAACTTGTGGCTCAGCTGGGTTGCTTGGTCTTGGCTGAGCCACGTAATAAAATGCCAATCCCAGGAATTTCTGCCGCGTGTTAGTTCACTGAGCAGGGAATGACTGCTTTACTGGAAGTCATGGCTTACAAACCAAATTATTTAATGCCTTTAATTTAACTCTTTAAGTGTAGACCTTGGTGTACCTCGGCATATGAAACAGAGTGTGCTCCAAGGAGAGACTACCATGTCAACGCGTTGCTGGCACAGTAAATAGGAATTCTAGGCTCGAGGCCATTAGAATATCTGACCAATGCCAAACCGGTGTGTTTTTCCACCTCGGTTTCCCCACCTTTCAGCTGGGATGAATTTTGTCTGCCTCTAGGTGAACGTCACAGACACTTGGAAGAGGAATGGCATGGACTGTTTCACCATCCTGACTTAACCTTTCAGCAGGTTAAGAAATCAATAAAGGGGAACTGCAGTGTCTTTCTTTTCATGGCAGAGCCTTAATAAATCTGCTCCGCTTGTCAGAACTGGTGTTTGAAATGAGTACTCTCTTTAAATTTCTTGGAGATAGTCTTGTAGCTTTTTGGGAAAAGAAATGCCTCGTTTTCTTAGAGTATAAAGCCCTCATCCAGTTAGGACTGTCGATTAATGGCTTTCTCCCTTCTTCTGCCCCACATTTATTTATTTTTTGTACAGCAATGCCTCCCAGGTGCTGGGTGCTTTCCAGGCATTCAAAAGGAGATGTTCTTTGTTCCTGGGATTCTTAAAACTGACGAATATAAAGTATGGATATGAGTTCTGTTGCTCTGTTCTCCTCTGTTCTGCCCAAGGAGTTCTTTATTGCTGCACTTCAAAAGCCAAATAGATGCAAGTGCTGGAACTTCAGCATTAGCTACTTGCTGTGAAAGGGCAGGTCTGTTCTTCAGTTTTATTTCTGAGTCCATGAGGAGTTTTGTGGGTTGCTTGCACAGAGTAGCTTTAGGCTAGCCAAAAAACTTGTCTCATGTTGATTTTTTGGCAGGCTCTCAGGGTGTCATGTTTGTTTTGAAGAAATATCTTTTGACTCGAGAATTGCTCGTCACATGGGTGGGTTCCCCTTTTGGGGATAAATCAAATGCAGCCATCAGTGTACTCCTCTACTTGTATGACCGTGTAACACTTAAACCAGCCTCTTTAAGAGATCCTTTTGTCTGAGTGTAGATTAGTCAAATAATGACACTCCTGCGAAATAACATTTCTTGTAGCTTCTTAATTTCTACCCAGTGACAAATTATAGTGCTTCCTGGCTGAGTTAGTGCAGCTGAGATATTTGGTTCTTTCCAAATGGCTTTTGTTGGCAGAAGGAAAAAATAAATTAAAAAAAAAATTATATAAAAATTAAATACCCATTGAAGATATCAGCATTGCATAAGCTACCACAGCAGTTCTCATAGGAGCCAGAAGGGAATGCTGTCCTAGTTAAACTGTCCCTGTTCTGGAGTAGCTGGTGTTTACTGCTGAAGTACTGGGGAATGAGGGGAGGGAACCAAAAAAGCTTTGTCTCTTTGATCTTAATCCTACTATGGTCACAGTGCTGTAAGATCCAGAGGGAAAATTATTGGCAATTCTGCTGGTCCTGTGCTGTGCAGAGGTGTGTGTGGAGCCAGTGTTTTTTGGCACATGGGCTTGCTACCAAGGTCCTTCATTCATCTGCTGGAGCTAAGGAGAGCCAGTGTGTGGATAATAGAGCCAGAGATGATGTGACTGGTGGTAAGTGTGGCTGATTCAGCCTATTCAAATTTTAAAAAGCAACCAGTATTGCCTGGGCAGGGCTGAGGTGCAGTAGAAGTCTGGAAAATTTGGTGCTATGGTAACTGCTGAGGCTGCTGGTAAGTGGAAACAAGGCCGTTCTTCTGACTGAATCACTAGCATGTGTCTGTGTTTATTTTTGTCTGTCTGCTCTATTTGGAATTGATCTACTGATGCAGCGTTTTTGGAGCTCCTGATTGAGTGTGTGGGGCAGTTCCAAGTATTCAGTGTTCACTGCTGAGAAGATGGTTTTAGGAGGTCACTTTGGCCTGGCTTTAGTTAAGGTGTGTATCTTATGTGTGATGGATAATGGATTTAAATGCATTATTACCGATAATTTTTTTTTCCCATTTGAAAGCAGATGCTAATGTTTCTGTGCAACCCCTGCTAAGAGGCTCTTTGAATTTCTCAGAAAGGGAACCCAGTTAGTGGATATCTCATATGAAGTCTCTCCACATCTGAAACCTCCCAAACTAAAGACGATGCAGGCAGGCAGACTCTGTAGAGGTTTATGTTCAATGTTATTGAATGTTATAATTTATTAATTTACAAAAAAGTAGACGGTTGTGATTGTTGCCCACAAATACCGTTTAACTTGTTTTGAATTTGTAATATGCACAAAACTGATTTGGAGCATTTGGAATAGAGGAAGTGAGAAGCTGTTCTGCACCAAGAAGTTCAGAAAGCAGCTGATGCTTTTGGTGGGGGAGAAGTTGAAGTTAAATTCTTTTCTTTCCTCTCAATTTTGAAAAGAATAGAGTGATTTTTATTCTGAGGCTTTGTAGGTGTCAAAGCTCATTTCCTCCATCACTTCTGGTATGTTAATTGGTAGCAGATGGGAAAGGCAAAGTAGCTAGCACCTCTAAAACAATAACCACCGATCAAGTATGTGACAAGTTTAAGTTCTGGCTATAAGTGGTAGGCTGCAGAGATGAAATCCAGCATTGTGAGAGTTTTATTCTGTTTTAATTGGTCTGAAAATTATGTGTACAGTTCTACAGTCATTATGATCTTATTTTTAAAGTTTGCCTTAAGCTTTAAATGGGAGCATAAGTTGAAGAGCACAGTTTTGTGATCAGGAAGGCTTCTTGTGGTTGTGTTTGGTGTTTGTTGGTTTGGGGTTTTTTTTTTAGTGACATATTTCCATGGTGTTGTGTGTCTAGATTAAAGTTTAATCTTAAATTCAGAATTTCTGGATTTGTAGTACTTTCTTTTTATAAAAACACATAATAATGTGTATCCTAGAGATTTTGGAAACCCTTACATGGGGGGAGAATAAACAGTCCAAACTAGACACAAAAATTGTTTCTGAGCTATCTTTTACAGTGCAGGGACAAGTTCTTTGTGTCCTGGTTCCATGAGAACAATAGCTCAGTTCTCATCTGTAGTCAAAAAGTAAATAGAATAATAGAGACCAGGAGGAGGAGGGCATCATTCTGCTGTTGTCTGTAATTATCATCATGTGTTTGTGTTACAAATGATGCTTGTGGTTCTGGTTTCTCCCTGCTTCTCAAAGAGATGCAGAGCTGGAGTGGAGCAAGAATATTAAGAGGTATAGATTAGCTTCCATACAAGAAACTACAGAGTAGACTGGGAGTAGTCAAACTTGGGGAGTATGTATGTACGAAGACTTTAAAATCCTTGAGGAAGTTAACGGGGAAATGCTATTCCTCTCTTCCAGTTCTGAAAATACAAGTACCAAGCAAACCTAGCTTGAACAGTAATTGAACAGTGGAGCTGCAGGATGTCACCCTTTCAAATTGTTTACAGAGATTCAGACAGCAATCAGATTAATGGAGGAAAATCTGTTTGGGTGTGAAGTACAGAAAGACCACCTTTTGCTTAGGAAATTTTATAAAATATATGTTGGACAATGAAATAATATTCTTGGCAAGTACAGCTGTTTACTGTGTCCTGTGCTTCTGCTGTCAGCTGTTCCTAGAGACAGTATATTAGGCTAGATGGACATTCGCTCTCATACGAAATCTCTGCCCTGGGGTATTTTTTCGCTCTTGTTAATCACCAGTATAAATATTTTTTTTCCTGAAATAGGGGAGGGGAGGAGGAAGAAGCAAACCTAGGATTTTGTTGTTGATTGTTTTCCAGTCCTTTTCCTACCAATTAAGAGCTAGCTAGTAGCTGTGGTTGGAACGCTGTCAGTCACTAAAGCAGAAAGACATTTATCTAGGATTCAAGAGAAGACTAAGAAAGTAATGGAAAATCTTGAGTGATTTCAACATTCTTGCCTTAAATGATTTGTGGATTATGTTGTTTCCACCCGCACCCCACCCCCTGTATTTCTGCTGCAGGAAATCTTGTGGATTTGCCATTCTGTGCTTGACTGATATTTTGTTTGGTTTTTTTGAAGGTACATGGGAATAGGACTTTCTGCTCAAGGGGTCAACATGAACAGGCTTCCTGGTAAGTTGCTGTTAAGATTTGGTTTGGCTGACAGTTTGTGTTCAATGTTTATTTGAAATAAAGATGTTAATTTGTACATATGAATTGGTGAATGTGTGTTTCTATTAATAAAATATAATGACTGTGTGACTATTGAGTGTTATCCTAGACTGAGTTACTAGTATTGTTAATGTAGCCATGATAATTTTGGCAAATAATAGAAATTAATATTAAACTAATGAGTAATGGGTAAGATGATGAGCTTTCAGACATGCAAGCTCTTCTTCATTTCTGAAAAATAAGTAGAAGTGGATATTCAAGTGCTGCGATGAATGACAGCTGGTTCCCAGTGGTGGGGTTTTTTTTCTTCGGACTGGTTTGCTTTTGATAGAGTTTTACAGTTGAAATGTTTGCTCAACCCTTATTACGTGTCTTGGTATCTCCAAAGGATAATGGTTTGTGAATGGAGGGAGGAGCTTCCACTAAGGCCTTTGTGAGGATTTTGCTTTCATCGTCACTGATAACTTGCATAATTAGTGGAATGTTCTCATTTTTTCCTTAATCTCCAGTTGAAAGTGTTGCAGCATTGGAGCGAAATTCCTGACTATACTGTTAGCAAAATATGTGATTCTGTAGTTCTGTTACAGATTCGAGATGTGTATTTCTATAGCGATGTTTCTGAAATTCTACTGAGACTGCAGATGGAATCTCAGCAAGGGGCTGAAAAGGAGACTGACAGCCAGGATCATTGGATGATTTCAGGGAACAGACAGCTTTGTGGTGCCCATGCTTTTAATTCTGCTGCTGAATTTTGCAATGAAACAGCTGCCTTGTCTCTTGTTACTGATGAGAAGTATTAAGGTCTTGGAGAATGCCTGAGGGAGCATTTGGGACCTTTTGCATAGATAAAGAAGGAACTTGGAATTGTAGGCTGTGTGTGTTAGTTTATTGGCTCAATTAAAATTTCACTAATAAGCAGTGTTGTTTTAATGACAAATATCAGTGCAGAGTGTAGGCCATTCATAAATCACAGCCATGGTTAACAGTTGTAGGCAGACTCTCCTTTTCCAGATCATATATGATCAACCTTGAGAGTCATTCTTTGGCCACTGACAGAGGTGAGTCCTCAGACCTGTTGGTGTGACTTGGGCACAACCTTCCTTTCATCTGTTTTACTCTGGTAATTTCAGATCTGCCTGGAGAGGTTGTGGAACCTCTCACTTTGGAGCTAGTTAGGACTCAGCAGGACAACCTTGACCAACCTGATCTAATTAGACCTGTTTTGAGCAGACATTGGCCAAGTGACTTCTGGAGGTCCTTCCTTTCTTAGTTATTCTACACTTCTGTGGTAACTGTTTATGGGAGAGTGGTTTCAGTGACAACTATGTTTTAAAGAATTTGCATCTTCCTGCAACCTGTAACAATTACTGTGAACTTTAACAGTTGGACTGGATGATCTTAAAGGTCTTTTCCAACCTGAACGCTTCAATGATTCTGTATTTGTTCATAATTGTTATGGCAACTGCAGCATGTACACATTGGAGAGAGAATTAAGGTCGCAGGTCTTTATCTGCTCAGACATAGATCAGGGAAGGAGGAACTTCCAATTTTCTCATGTGATACTTGGTGGCAGGAAGGAAGAGAAGGCCTAGATTGAGGTGATCTCGTTTCAACAGATAGAGAACTCTTGGTTTTTGGATACAAATACATGGGCAATGTTTTGTGGCCAGTTTGAATCAAATACCTAGATACTACTATTATTTCTGAAGTGTATGTGGCAAATGTGGAATTCCTTTCTCTGAGGAAAATAAAACGTAAAGTGAACTTGAGACTTCAGATAGTGCTTATTTAGCAACAAATTGTACAAATTTGATCCTATGAACTTGTTTGTTTGATCACGTGCAGATTTTGCTGCCAAGAGTGATTCTGTGGGCATAGTTAGGTCTCTGTAAGATGAACTGCACGGCTCTGTATTCCAGCTCAGTAATTATCTTCCTGGCTTTTGGAGATGAATCTGATTTATTTCTTATATTATATTGCTCAAGTAGCCAAGGTGAGAAACATATCTGTATCGAGCTTATCCATTACCAGGTCCTTCACAGCACAGAGTAAGTGAGGGCTCATGGAGAAGTGACAGCTCTGAAACCTTGACTTGGCTTCGTGTCAAAGTAACTTTAACTTTTTGTGACCTGAAACCCTTCCACATTTGCCTCCTTAGACCCTCTCTAAGTCACTTCTGTGCTAACAGATCAGTTCTTGCTTGGTGTGCTGGTAGGGCAGTGCGTGACCCGCTACAAGTAGTGCTTTGGGAGCCCAGATGCTGATGTGGGAACTGAAATTGGTCCCTTTCTTGTTTCTACTTCCAGTGGGGGTCCTTGGCACCCTGTCAGCCCTAATTCAAAGAACAATCTTGCTGCTGGATTCTGTCTCGGACTCCTTTTTTTTTGCCACCGACAACAAACATTTTGGCCATATCCAGTTCCAAGTCAGGGCATTTGTGCTTTATGCCAAACTACTTCTGGCTCCAGCCCAGCTCTGTGCTGGTGGGGGTAGTGCTGTGCTTTCTCTGAAGGCTGGAAGTGTGGCTGGAGCAACCTGAGTGTTTCTTTAAACTACCCCTCTGTGCTGCAAACAGAAACTGCTTTTAAAAGGAGAGTGCCTTGTCCCAGTTTGACTCCAGGTTTCTGTGAGTTGTGCTCTGAAATTCGACCAGCAGGTCTGCGTTATTGTGGGATTTTTATTGAAGTGACAACTTTTATGACCCTGACATGTTGCGATGGTTTTATTTATTTATTTTTAAATTATTAAAAAGACATTTAGGACATTACTAATGTTTGTCCTGTGTTACCCTAGTGGCTTTCATTGAATGTCTGCTTACTTCTTTGCCCAGATACACATTTTTTTCATGTGTGCTCAGCATTTTTGTATCCAAAGGTGAAATTACATTTTACAGCTGAACTGATCTAACTCACTGTCATCAAAGGAGAGAAATCTGACCGTTCCTCCACTCCAGCTGCAGCTGCAGTCCCTCTTCTCCCCTCATCCAAGCCTCTGGCTCTGGCACTTGTCACCTTGGCCAGTCCAGCTTTCAGGCCTGGCAGGAGCTTGCCTGCTATTCTGCTGTGTTGGGGTGGTGGCAACTCTTTCAGAGTTCCTGGAGCAATGCTCTTACCTTTGCATCCTGAATGTAACATCTGAAATGTATGATGATTATTATTTGAAATGTCTGTTATTATTCTTGTTATTATTTAGCACTCAATCCAGTAAGTTTTTCTGAGCCCAGCTGAAAATGCATTGCTTGTTTGGTACAGGTTTCACCTAACCTTCATAAACTGGAGAAGATAGGTGTTCCTGTCTTTAATATGGATGAGAAGTGCACTCTGGAGATGATTCTTCCCTGCATGAGGTGTTCTGCATTGGTTTGAGTCCTTGCTGTTGAGTTATAACGTTTCATTTGTTCTAGCTCTTGGAAGGTAACCCAGCAGGAATGCACAGCAAGGAAGAAAAGGCAGAAAGGATAAAAGGGGTGATTCTCTGCGGTAGCAGCAAGGTCTTAATTCAGCCTAAAATATTGTGAAATCATACCCTTAGGCATATCTTGCTTCTGTTCTGATACAGCCTAGATAGGATCTGACCAATCACATTCAGAGACTTTGAACACCCTCTGGTTAATAAGTGACTTGCCCTACTGTGCTGCACTGCACATGTTAAAAGGAGCGCTAGCTTTCTCTCACCATTGTTTGATTTTTTTTGAAGCTTTAATTATTTTTTCACCTTACTCTTCAAATGAAAAGATGCTGCTTGGCTTGTTCCCTGTCTGCCTGCCTCAAATTCTATGTTAAAAGGACAGACTTGAACTAGAGTGGCACTCTAGTTCAAGTCTGTCCTTTTAAACCATCAGAATTTGAGAGCAGAGCCCTTGAGGTTCTGGACTGTAATGCCTTAAGTCAGATCAGCAGAACCAGAAACAGTTTGTCCAGCTGTCCGGTGTCTGTGTTCAGCCAAGGGTCCTTGTGAGTAATCTGCTTCTGTAGACATGCAGGCAAAACAAATGAATGCTGGGAATTAAGACTTCCCCGTGCTTCCCTCCTCTGTGACTGTCATCCATCCTTCTCCATAAACCACTGACATGATGATTGGGTTTTCCATTTTAGCTTTATTTGGAGATCTCTTCCAATTCTCTGCATTCTCCTCTTGCTGATATGTTCCTGTTGACATTTATAGACCAGATTTTGTTCCTTGGCTTATCTTGCGTGTTATCATAGGAGATGCAAGCAGGAGAGCAAGGCCATTGAGGAATCTGTCTTCCCATTCCTTCTTTTGAGAGGAAAAAGTTGTTTCTCCCCTAGGTATGCTCACAAGGGTTTTTCAGGCAAACCTTAATCAGACAATGCCCTAGGTAACTCTTAACCCTAACTCCCCCTGGGAGTGGGAAGTTTGGCTAGAGACTACGACATGTTCCTTCTAGCCAGTCCCATCTGTGGTCTCCCCCTGATTCCTGGCCCCATGATTGGTGGGAATCTTTCTACTTCAAATGTGCTTAAAGAACTTAGTTTCTATGTGCCAGCTTATGCTTTGAATTGTCACTCTCTCTGACTCCAATGACAAATGAAGGACCTATGCTAAAGGGCTTAGTCCCAGTCATAAATGTAATAGTTATAGAAGATGAGACCTCCCCACATCATCTGATCTGAGCCTAATTCAATTATGCATCAGTCCTGCAAGACATGCGTGTCTAAACCAGTCTTTTATTACTTTCTGGCAGCTTCTTCCAACACTGGCCTTGTGTTGGAGACGTTTCCTGATGACTAAGCTGAATATCCCATGTAGTCTGAGTCTATTACTCTTGGATCAGATGGAGGTGGAGAATAATTAATTTCTTTTCTCTTTGTAGCTGTACACATGAAGACCTCTATCACTGCTTTGTGGTTTTCTCTCTAGACCAAACATCTTTGACTCTTCACTCTGTCCCTATTTGTCATGTTTTCTTGGTTTGTGATGGTTCTCATTAACCTTTTTTGAACTCTATCTGCTGAATTCATCACAAGCACCACTGTCTTACTCCCTGTAGTAAAAGAAAATATTAAGATTCAGAGCAAGTCCAGGAAGCAGCTCTTATCCCACGCAGCAAACAAGGCCAAGGAAAATCCTTGCCAAGCTTTTACAATCTCTAAGGCTTAAGCAGAAAGGGGAGGAAAGGGTAAAACTGGGTGGTTAATTGGGACAAGAAAGGCCTTCCCCCTTGGGTTCTAGAGCAACCAGCAAAAGCCATGAAGTACAGGATTAAATATATGCACAGTATGTGGCAAACAAATAGTGATTCAGTCTGCTTCCAGATTCTCCTGGCTAAATCAGCATTTTGATTGTTCTGTCTTTAGAAGTAATTTCTATTAACTCTTTATGCAACTGATCGAGCTCTTGCAATGTTTGTCCTGCTGCAGAGCTCTTCAATAGTTATCCTTGAGAATAGTTGGCCAGAGTGGCACAAAGGATTTCTGTACAGTGTATGAATAAAGTCTTATACAATGGTACTCACACTTCCTTCTCTCTTTAGTAAATACACCTCAGATGTAATTTCCTTCTGCTGTATTTGCTGTGTTGAAGAAAGCAAATAAATTTTGCTTTTAGTTTAGATGTAACTTTAATTATGTAATTTACCCTTATTGCAACTTGTTGATGCATTGTGAAGGCAAATGGGTGGGAAAAAAGAGGAGGAAGTAGTGGCAGTCCCAGCTGCTCACAGCCTAGATTCCGTGTGTCAAGGCTGAGCGAGCATGCAGGGTCAAGCTGGCTTTTGTGCTCAGCGCACACCAGGGTGAAGTAAAGGTACTTATGGTCAGCACCTCTGGAATGCGTAGGGAACATTGGAACACCATGGAGAATCCTGAATTCTGTTCCTCCCCTCCGTTATTACTCATAAGGAAAGCTTAATGCTATGAAGAAGCGTGGAGGCATTCAGTTTACCTCCCCCTCGACCCTTGTTCTTAGTGTTGCTGTGTCTCTTCATAGAGAACTTGAGACCACTCCATGCTTAAACCCTTCCCTTGCCAGCCAGGAGGAGATTTCACTTTTCAGAAATCTTATTTTATTTGTACTGTAAGTATGACCAGATTTAACAGTGCCCAAACCTCCATTTTGGTGTGTGATTTCTGTGTAGGTAACTGCAGTACCCATAAAGAATTTTGTAACAACATCACTTATTCAGAACCTGCATAAATTATAGAAGTTGTTGATTAATTTTTGTCTGTCAGGTAAAAGAAGATATAGGGTTGATATTGTGGTGTTGTTTTTTTTTTTTTTTACAATAATAAATAGCTCTGCATTCCCCCAAAACTACTTATGGAAATGCCTCCAGGACTTGGCTACACATGCAGTCCTGCAGCTGGCTGTGCTGGTTCCATTCCACTGATGTGCTTTTGCTGCTGATACCTTCTCATTTATCCTAGCAAACCAGTTTGTGGGGCTGCATATAAACTGGGTCATGTAATTGGGTTAATAATAATGGTTGAGGGGGACTGTTTGACTTTGGGCTTGTTACAAAGTCTGATCTGTTCTGTGGCCCGGTTGATTACATAGGTAGTACAGGTTGAAACAATTCCTCTGTGAAACTTCATTCTACAAAAATGCATGGGTAACGGTGGTCTGATGTTATTTTTGATAGAAACAAATATTACTCTCACCTAAGATATGTGCTGAAAACCTTAATTAAAGATGAAACGTTCCCTGCAATTAAGAGTTATCCAGCTGATCATGGAGACTGCTTTTTATGGAGGAGCCTGTTGCTGGGGCATACTGGGCTGAAACTGGTTTGACTGGCTGCATCTCTTTAGTTTTTCTGTCTCTGCCTTTCTTCAGATATTGGAAGATGACAGCTGGATACTATTTGTTTTGGTGGTCAGTCAGATGATGTTTGAACTTGATTAGAGTTTTTGGTTTTGCACTGACCTTTGTTTGTTCAGTGACATAGTACCACATTGCAAACCAGTGCCAGTGAATGCACGTGCTGGTTCTGCTGTTACTTGTGTCATGCCTTATAGTCCAAATGATTAAGAGACTGATGGCTTGTGAAGCTACTGAGCTCTGAAATATAGTTAGCTATTATTAGAAGGACTATATACCAATAGTGGCGATGCCCGGGCTATGGAAGGGTGTCACAGGGAAAACTCTAGTGTGGGTGCTGGAGGAGAATCATATCTTGGGGAGTTTTTTGGCCAAATGCCTTCTGGCTGTGTCTGGTTTGTTGCTGGTGATATGTTAAAGAGGCTGTGATGTGCATGCCATGACTGTTAATGCCCCAGAGTACGATGGGTTGAAAGCATCTGCAGAAATTGTGTTGGTGGTAGTAAGTTATCCAAAATTAAAGGACAATGACTTCTTGCAAAGACTGCGTATTGTGAAGGAGCCCAGTGGTCTGAGGCAGAGGCCACCAGAAGTTTTGTCTCAATAAATCAAGGGAGTTGCTGTTAATAACTCCAAAATACAGAGAGACGTGGGAGATTGAAGCTGAGAGCGCCTCTGCTCTATGGTGACTACAGGAGGAGGGCAGCAATCCCAACACTGCTGCCTCTGCCTCCCCAGGCTGCCCAAACCCTACAAGTGTGTTCTGAGCAAGATGCAGTGGAACATCTAGGGAAGTGTCATGTTGCTTAAATGCAGGTTACTTGGGAGCAGTTAGTGACACCAGAAATCTGAGGTTCAGTTAGAGCTGAGGGGACAAAGCAGCTTGAGTGCTGCTCCAAAAGCTTCACTTGGGTAGGCTTGTTGCTGCCAGTTTAACTAGGTTTTGACCTGAAAAAATAATTTATATCAGCTTTCAGCATCCTAAGAGGTTATTGGTATGTTTAGAAATTGCAGGTTTTGGTGCTGTGTAATGGAAGAAATGAGAGCCGATGTGGGTCATCGTGTTGGTTCAGCTTCCGAGTCAGTTATGTGTTTGTGCAGAATGGATTTTCAGAGGGATTCCTCCCCACTCCAGAGCTCACCTGGATGGAGGAAGGTTATTGGGAAGCTTAGAACAGTGGTGGATAGTAACAGTGAACATATGCTGCTAAGGAGAAGATACATGTTGTAATGAATTTGGGATGTCTGGCCTTTGTAATTCAAAGCCTCTGGGATTTGTCTGTGTGACTCCCATTTTTGGAAGTGGAGTGTGTTTCTTGAGTGGATCTCCTGTTGTTTACCACTTGCTGTATTTTTATTTACATCTTCAGTTGTGCTACCCTTCTTTCTTCTCAACTAAGCTGAAACATGTGCTCCATGATCACAGCTAATGCACTCCAATTGCTAATAACTATTCAGTCCGCAGGACAAGGCCAAGTAATGGAAGGTACCCATCCCCGTTTGGAAAAACAAACAAACAAACAAAAAAAATCTCGTACTGGAGAAATAATGTCCTGAGACCAGGTGAAACTGATTGTTTCTTCTCCATATCTGCCCTTACTGTGCTGCACCATGTGCTATTTTTAAAATTTAAGTCCAAATGAAGGTCATGGTAAATAAATGGATAGAAAATTTGGGCTTCTTAAAGTAAATCAAGAGGATTTCCTTTGAACTAAGTATTTTTAGTGCAAGAATTTTTCCCATATGGAATCAATTTTGTGTGTTCAGTGTATGTAGAATTTCATCATAGGAAAGTAATCTGAGAAATACTAATTTCCTGTTTATTCTGGGCATCTCTGGTTCATCTATATTGTTTCTTTTTTTGTCTTCACTCTCTGTTCTATGTGTGTGTGGTGCCTGACCAAATGTGAAATGCACCATGGGTGTCCTGTTCCATCTATGTTGAAGAATCACAATCTCTGAGTTCCTCTAGCATTACTTAACTCACCTTCATCTTATTTTCTCTTCCAGCTTCCATTCTCTGCAGATCAGTAAGCAACCTCTAAAAACGTTGTACTTTCTCAAAATCGTGTGACCTTTATTTAAAATAATCCTAAAGGTTCTGCATATTTTCATGAGTAGCGTTTTATATTTACCTATCCACTACCAGCTGAGGTCTGCCAAGCTCTGCCTAATTAATCTTTACCCTCATGGCTGTTAAAGCCTCTGTCCCCCTGCACTCCTGGGCTCTGCTTGTTAGGTGTTCCTCCGCTGATAAGGTTTTCTTGCATATAACTGGGTACAACTTGTTTAGATGGGATGTGTTTTAAAACATGAGCCTTCTGCTAAGAGCTGATACTGGGTGAGTTGGCCGGCATGGAAGAGTTGGCTTGCTATCTCAAATACACTGAATGACACTCGCTGCAGAGTGACAGCAAAGTGGCGATGATCAGCTTCTCAAACGAAGTCAGACGTGACACTCCTCAAGTATGGCCAGCCCTGACACTTCTTATCAGCTGTGTTCACAGGTGGAGGGTGACAAAACCATCTCCTGAACCGCAGAATTGCATTGAATAACCTTCTGAATTTCGGCTAATCTCATGTTTTACTTATAGCTATTTGTGTGACAATTAGGATTGTAAAAAGTGAAAGTTCCTGTGTTTTTCCCCTTCACACCCACTTCAGTTCACATGTTTGCTTGTACTGGTTGCCCTGTCTGCAGCCAGAAAAACTGCTGCCAGCCAGTGGGTGAGGTTTTTGGAGAAGCATTGTTTTTACTTTGTTTCCTTCTTTCTTTTTCTTTTGGTCTTTTCAATTACAGTAGCTTCTGGGCAGACAGACCAGGTTTGAAAGGGGGAGGCAGAACAAAAGCTGAGCTTTCAGTGACCATGCTTCACCCAGGAATATTTGGGAAAATGCTTAGCTACATCATTCAGGCTGAACAAGACCATGAATCAGTATTTCAGTAACCCTGGTCTTGGAAGATTAATCAAAGAAAGTATTTCCAGTGGCTGTTAAGGGTTTGGGCACCAGTGTGGGTAAGAAGTAATTCTCACTCAGGGATTGTGGCTGTCCTGCACTTTTCCGTGCCCTGATTTCTGTGCTGTAACTCTTTTGGAGATGGGCTGACTCCTTGCAGAGCTTCTGCATCCTTCTCATTCATTGTGTTTCCGGCAGCGTATGACACGGGTGCTTTGGATTGTGCCTTTGCATGGAGCTTTCTGTCCCCCAGCAGCTTGCACTGGTTTTGTGCCACGTGAAAATGGACTTTCTAAAGCAAAGTGGAGATGTAATTGCATAGTGTAGTGGGGTTTGCGATTTGGCCTTTACCAATATTCCATCTTGCATCTACAGCTGTAGCACAGATTACAGACAATGCAGGTAATCTTCGTGACAGTTAGGAGTTGAATAGCACTTTAAAGACAGAATTTTGCTGTCAGCAAGAGTTGTAATCAGCACTCGTTTTCAGATTTAAAAAATTCTTCCTAGTGGCTGTACCTATTGCTCGAGCCTTGCAGATAAATAGAACGTCAACACAAACATAAATTTCATTACAACTCAATCTGATGGATGGCAGCTATTTTTACTGGTGGATAAGTGTGATCCTCTTCAGAAAACCCAGTTGCTTTACCTTAACTGATGTGGGAAGTATTTAAGGAACGTTAGCTTGGGATCTAGAAGGCCTTATTGCAGCCCTTTAACATCATGTGATGTGGTTCTCTCTCTGTAAGGTCTTGTGTTTATATAACTGTGTTTTGTTCTTAGTTTTCTTACCTCATTAAATACCATTTTAGGGATTGTTTTTAATAGTAGCTGGATGCTAGCCCCCTGCATTCCACTGTGAGGTCTAACATCGCTTTTGGCTGAGTCATTTAATGCTCTGCCTTAGTGTCTCCATAAAGTGATTCTTGCCATTACCTTGCAAGATTTTTCTGAAAGTGTGTTAATATTTTATAATAGCATTTTTACCCATCAGCTACAAGTTGACAAGTTGGTCTATAAATGAAAATGTGAATTATTTAATACAATGAGGTTTGAAACCTGTGTATGTGATAGCCTTTTTGTATTCAACTTGTTCTTTGACCCTGCTACTTAATAGATAAATGGCAAAACTCCTCATCTGCTTTTTTTTTTTTTTAAACCTGTCCTACATTGTTTTGCACCCTTGCGTTTCTCCTCACCTGCTCCAGCATGATGTGTCAGGGAATGTAATAGAACAGCACAGTGGTGACCTGATCATGCTAGAGAGCTTTTTGAACCTTGCCTTTGTAGACAGAACCAACCTATTTTGCAGTTGTCCTTTAACAATGTTTTGCTCTTCACAGGGCTACAAATGATTTGTAGCTTGTCTTGACCTCTTCAGTGTAGGGAAGACCAGACCGTGGTCTGACTGTGGCAGAAATTGTGACCCATCAAGCCTGTAAGTTCAGGAGGGCTTATCATCTACATTCATTCAAGGAAGTAGGATTTTTATCTTGCTTACTGTATTCTGCAGTGAGATGCGTGCTAAATAGTAGTGAAATATATTCATTAACACATCTCTGGGGCAGGTGGAACAGGCAATTCCTGTTGACAAGGTATTGCCTGTGTTGTAGCTGTCCAGACCCTTCTGATTTTGTTTTTTCTCTTTATGAGTCAATAGGTAGTGTCATTTTATGTAATTAAGTGCAGACTGTGGTTTGATGTTGTTTTGAACCCTAGTTAACATCCAGTAGCTGTCAAATGGTAGGAGTTGCTGATCTGGTCTAAAAATCACCATGCCATATCAATATCATTAAAAAACAAATGTTATTGTTATTTTTGGCTTGTAGGCACTGTGGTGGATCAGGCAATACTTGTGAGTACCCATGTTCTGCTGGATCTCCCAAACTCTTGCAGGCTTTTGTAGCTATCTTTCTTGGAGTCTTCTGCATCTTTGGGTCACTGTGTCCTTTTGTTCCCGCTCTCTGTTGGTATGAGAGATGCCGTGATTTCTTTTTTTTTTTTCCTTTTTCTTTCCCCTGCCCCTCTTCTTCCTTTGGATGCTTGCCACATTTAAGTCCTGCCATGAGGATTTGGTCTGAGCTTTGTCTTTTTTACAGTTGCAAGTGCAAGTACTTTATTCAAAAACACAGAATGGTGTCTGAGCCAAACCTACAGCCTGGGCCTGCCAAAAGTCCTGTGCTCTTTGATTAGCATCATCTGGTGCTCTGTGGGGGCCAAAACGGGCTTGGGTGAATCTGCTTGGTCTGCTGAGAACTGGGGTGAGGTGGAGGCCACTGTAGACAGGCCCTCTCAGCAATGTGTGCAGTGGTGTGGTGCGCTGCACCCTTACTTTGCACATGACTCAGTGTGATGCCACGAAGACCATCAGAGCTGAGCACGTCCGAGCCTTAGTGTCAGTAAGTTTCTCCTTCATGGTTTATTTTCTGTGTACACATTGGTTCTGCATTGCAGCATTGGGACTGCTACTGCATACAAAGTTATTTTGCCACTTTGCAGAAGAAATAGAAGCTGTTATGAGGAAGAAGGTGCACGGATAAAAAGTTGGAGTGTTACTGGCTAGGATTTCTTCATTTCCTGATGTCCTGAGGTAAGTGGGTTTTGGGGACATTTTTTTTCCTTGATGCTTTCTGGGCAGATGTCCAGGCCTTTGAAGTTCTGCCAGGAAGATGCTGTACTATGCTAAGCACTCTTCTCCCTGGTCCTACTTCTGTCCTGCAGCTGGTGTCATGACTGTACCTCCTCTTGCATGAACCAGCTAGATAGCTATTCCATGCCAGGACAATGCCTCCCTATTCCCACCACCCCAAATCTACAGCATGGGTTGCTGTGGCCACTGAGCGGCTGTTTTTGTAGGCAGGATATGAAAGCAGAAAGATATGTTGCAACAGTAATTGTTGATTTGATTTTGAAGCATGAGTGAATGAAGAAAACCAAAGCCACCTCCTTGTTCTCACCCAAGTATCTGGTGTTTGTGTGACTTCATATGATTTGGCGTAAAGGCTTATGGAACTGAACTGCAGCTGAGATGCTGCAGCACCCCAGGTGCTTCTTGGGGCAACAGGCTTTTCGTGAGCAGGCATTTAGTTTCTAAAGGCTGTAGGAGCACAGGGACTTGCTCGGCCTCTCCTTTGCTAGGGTCATGCTGTCACTGCTCTGGGCTGAAGGACGCCAAAGGTATATCCTCTGGCAGAGTCAAATCCACTGCAAGATGGTAGAGCAGTCAGTAGAAGGTGGTTCTCTGTCTGCTGCTTCTTCCCCATGTTTGTTTTTGTCCTTGGACACCAGTCCCTCCCTGGGACTGCTCTGCCTGAGCATTGTAGAAGCAACTCTGAACAGCAACATCCTGCTTCTCCCTGCACCACATTCATCAGTTCAACCTCTGTTTAATGTACTTTCCCCTGCAGTGACGTTGTGCTCTGCTTTTGCCAAAGACCCAGAGCTGGCAGAGCAAGAACAGGCTGCGCAGTGCAGGGCACGGAAACGGCCCTGCCTCCAGCCAGAACGTGGTCCAGCAGTGACTCTGAACTCCACCCTCCATATCCCATTCCCCAAGCACTGTACAAGCAAAGTTTGTACATCTGTTTCTACTGGATTTTGGACACAATAAATCTTATTAAAAGTATTTTGTTCGGTTTATTTCAGTGTGTTTACACAAGTTCTTGTCCCTCTGTGGCTCGTGTTTCCACACTACTTGCCCTGGTGTGGGCAGCTGTGGGAAGCTAGGCTGGCTGGCCAGAGGAGTGGGAAGAGAACTGCCACAGACCAAATACTCCGCAGAAGAGGGAGGGGAGAAGAAAAATGTTTAAAAATCCAAAGAGAGAAAGTAGGTGAAGTTTGGAAAGATGCAGACATTGCAAAGGGTTCTGTGTAGAGCAGTCACTGTGCCTCCAACCTCCCACATTACTTGAGGTACAACAAACAAACCCTATTTACAACTCTTCAGGTTCTTTTTGAGGAACCTCTGTCTCCTCTTCATATGGTCAGATATGTACTTTACTAACATGACATTTCTTTAGCTGTTTTGGGTTTTTCCTGATCACAGGTTAGGTTGCCAGTGAGCAACCCTGCCTTTTGCAGCAGCTTTGGCAGTGGGTACAGATTTCCTTGAATGTGTGGGCTGAAGTGCAGTGGAACATGTTTCTCCTGTGGAATGTGCATGGGCAGGGACTGACCCACATGTTAATGGTAAAGACCATCTGTCTGCAGTCTTTTCAAGCCTGGAACCGTCTGAGGTTTTGGGCTGTAATATCCATCTTTTCCATGATCTCCAGGCCCTGCAAGTCTGTTCTTTGGCATGCTATCAGAGGAGAGCTCAGCACAGGTCCCTGTGGATGTTGCCTTCCCCATTCTCCCACGCCTACTGGCAAGTCTGGTGTGTTTGAACCTTGATGCATGGGGGAATGTCATCAGTTTGCATTCTTCTCCACGCTCTGCGTGGCTAGCAAAGACACAATAGAAATACTGCTCTTGGTAATTTCCACCACAGCATCCTGCGTTGCATTGCCTCTGCGTTGTACAGGGGCTGATGCTACATGTGTCTTAAGGTTGAGCAGCACGTTCAGGTCCTAGCGTTCCTAGATGTGTGATGTAGCCATGGTGCCAGTTTAACCCAGTGCCTACCAGCTGTGTACATTGCTGGTACTCTTGAAATGTGTGGCTAAAATGCTGTGTTGTTTCCGCAGTGCCAGGAGGTAAATGGTGTCCCAGCCCAACAGTACCGCCTTCCAGTCGTTGCTTTGTGAAGCAGAGCCCGATGTCTGATACGTATGTTAGGCCCATTATAGGATCTGCCCTAAAAGACAAGAGTAAAGCAGGACTGATGTTGAATGGGCAATGTGACATGGAATAAGGATGGATAGAGGATAATTAAGGGTACTAGGAAGCACAGTTCGTCTAACTCCAGTGCTTGCTTAGGAGGGAGCTTTGATAAGTTCATCCTGTAACTGTGTCCTGAAGTAACTCAAGTGTTTTCTGCCACATGGTCTGACATTGCATAATTCTGCTCTGTTTATCAAGCAGCAGCAATGGAGCGTGCTGTTCAGGGTTTTTTCACTGTGTGTTGGGATCAAGACAGTCTGCCAAGAGGATCAATCAATGTATCTGCTTTTTCTTGTTAGCAGGCCAGCTAACAAGAAAAGCAGATACATAGATTGATCCTCTTGGCAGACTGTCTTGATCCCAACACACAGTGAAAAAACCTGAACAGCACGCTTCCATCTTGACTGGACATGCTTGAATAAACATTACAGGTATATTTTGGGTTTGTGAGTTGAAGTGTTCAGTTAAAAGGGAAGTCACTTTAACCTGCTTAGCCCACCAGTTCATTTACTGGTGGGTTCCTGCCTGCAGAGTGGTTCTGCCTCTGTATTTCTGTGTTCAAATTGCCCTTGTCTTCGAAGTGAGCCATAGTAAAAGTAGGAGCCTTGGGCAGCAGGATGTTTAGGTTCTGCTTTGACCACTACCATGGGCCAGGAGCCCAAATCCTTTCCGCTCTCTGTCTCCCCTCTTTAAGGTGTTTCTGTACTTTTGGGGAGAGGATGGGGAAGGGAAAGGAGAGAACTGTCCCTCCATCCATGCTAGTTCACTAGATTTCAGGCTGTAGTATATGGACATTTGGGGTCCAGGGTCTGCTTCTTAGAAGAAAAAGAAAAGCACTTTCTTTGATCTTGTTGTCCAGATTTCTGTTTGGGTTTTTTTGTTTGGTTGGGGTTCTTTTTTTGGTTTTTGGTTTTTTTTTTAATGGAATCTGCACTCGCATTTGAGACTTTTTAGACTTTGTCACCTGCATAGAGGTGCAAAGTGTCCAAGTGTCCAGTGCTTTAGATGTCAGAAGTCAGCAAAGGACTGAAATGGGATGTTATTTAAACCCCACAGCCTTGTTGGAATGAGTTACTGGTCAGAAACTCTTCATGCATAGGTACTCCCAGTGTTTTCTTAAAAGTAGCTGCCTGCACCCTGCTAGCCCTGTTGCTGTTGAGGCTTGCGAGCTCCTGAGTGTGGTAAGGTGAGAGGTGCTGGAGTGGAGCTGTGGGAGTGAGCTGAGGCTGAGTGTGCTGGTTGTGAAGTGGTGGGTGCGAACGCATGCAGAGAGAGCATTGTCGCTTCCCAGAGGAGTGATGATGCGTTTTGAGCTGATTACAATAGCTTCATTGGTTCAGTGGTAAAAAGGATAATAAAAGGGAAAATGCTGGGATTCACTTGCAGAGGGTTAGGGAAGGGTGTGCAGAGCAACTATAACCGGCTCCCTTCTCCATAGTGCACCTTCATCTCCATTCTCAAAGGCAACACTCAAAATCCAGAAACAGTTCAGATGATGATGGTCAGAAATGCAGGGAACAGCTAAATGAGCCAAGACTCATTAGTCTGGGAAAGGGATATTTATGGGGGATTTTGTAGAGGTCTATATAATGATATATGTTTTGGAGAGACCGAATGCATAATTTGCCATTGTACCCTGAACAAGAACTACGAGGGTATTAAATACAGGTAGTAGGAGGGAGGTTTTCACGCAGCTTGCAGTTATGCTGTGAAACTCTGTGTGGCAGGATACAGCGGATGTTCTACATGTGCAATATCTAGATGTGCTTTAAGGAGGATAGGACAATTTAATGGAAGAAAATAATTTGAGGAGCACTAAGGGAACGGAATCCTCATCTGGCTCAGTGTCTCCGTTCTGCAGGCAGTTGGAAAGTGGTAACGTTGTTCAGTAAGAACATGATACATACATGTCCTGTGCTTATACTGCCTCCTAAGAAGGAGGAGGAGGACCCCTGTCTGGGTTGACCTCATATCCTGTATGGCCAGCCTTTTTAAGAACATGCAGATAACACCTCGTCTCTGCCTTCTGTGTCGCAGCACAGGCTTCTGGAAGTACTAAAGCACAAGAAGTACAAAGGTTAAGATGTCCAGAGAGCTTGCAGATGCAAGCGTGGGGAAGGTGTACAGGAATTCAGCCCTCATTAATAAATAGGGTGTTAGATCTTGTAAAGGAAAAAGCCATTGAGTGACCGGAGGCGGAGGCATGAATAGTGCAGGAGTCGAAGAAAAGTCTGTAGTGTCATAGACCTGTTACTAGGTGGCGATAGAAAATTGTTAATGGTGCAGAAAAGTCCAAGCTTCCAGCAAGTGTTTTTATATCAGGAGAGAAGTTGGAGGATGTGTTTGTAAAACATGTGTGTTGAGTTACTCCCTGCACTGCTACTAATCCAAGATAATGTCAAACACTTTTGATAAGGAAGTGCTATTTAAATCAATAAGCCCTGATAACTTTGATTTAAACGTATTGGAATTGTTGGTTTTATGTTACGTTCAGATTATTAGGGAATTTCAGAAGACTGAAGTTGGGTGGTGCTGGAATAACCTGTATGCCATTGCCCCCATGTTTATCCTGGGCAGAATTGTAGAAATATGGATATATTATTTGATTAATAACTAAAGGTAAGAAATATTGTTAACACCATTCAGCTTGTGTTTATGGTAAGCCTAGTAAGTTCTCTCAAATGACCCTGGCTTGTTTTTCTAAGAGGACCATGGTGATTTGATTTTAAAACACTTGGCGTTGTGTCAGGCCCAGATTCATCCCTACATAACATTTGAGTTGGAGAAGTTGATTCTGTGTGTCATTAGCAAAGCTGGGTGAGTGAGATTTCCATAATTGGTGATACTAGTGGTTGTCTCTGGAGAAGAAGGTTCAAATCAAGCTTTTTGTAGGCACTGTTACAATATATACTAAATTTGTCACTGTCCTCAAAGCCTTTTTTTAGTCACTTCTCATTGAAGTTCATCTCACCAATGTGTTCATCACCACCTTTGGTGATACAGAAGGTACTGATACTGTGAAGCACAAGTCTTTCAGGAGTAGGAGGAGGTTTTTTTGCAGTAGGATCAGTCATGATCTTTAAGTGATGAAACTTTTTTTTCCCCTTGTGCTACAGAACCTACAGCGTCTGTATTGGCACAAGTAATTTGTGAAATTGTCCTCGTGGTTACGCACACTGTTGCCTGCACCTTGCCTGGTGCGCGACACATAAGCATCTGACTACTTAGATGTAATAGATGCCAAGTTTTTATTAAATAATTGTAGTGCCAGGGATGGCTTTTGCGTAGAAGTGGTTTTATTTGGACTGTGTTATTAAGTAGCCTAGGAAATAAATCGATTTATCATCTGAACCTGTGAAGCAGCTTCATTAGAGATGTTCTGAACTGACACACATGTAGCAGGTCCGTGTTTGGGGAGACTAAAATCATAAATTAATGATGACAGTCTTTCCCAGGCCAGCAGCAGAGAAAATAAAAGGGACAGTAGAAAGGAGCCATAGTGTTAAAAACTCAGTATTTCAATGGTATTTTTACTGGATGGAGTCTTAGAAGTGGAAGTTTGACAACAGACTCTAGAGCCCCTATCACTCCCTCCTTTGTATTTGGCAACTCAATTTGGCATAATTTTTGAGCTTGCTGAGGGTGCTGTCTGTGCTGTCATCCCAGTCTTTCATGAAGATATTAAACAGGACTGGTATTGCTGTCAACAGCTTGTTTGGAGCTGGTCCTAGAGAAGACGGAGCTGCCTCTTGGGACATCACGATCTGTTCCTGTGGGTATGGGAATTTAGCAGAGGAAGTCATTCACCGTTTTGAGACTAGGGTTTGTTAAGAGTCCTTCACAGCTTTCATTCCCAAACGTTGCCCTGATGTCCAAAAACTTGGACTGTGGAATGTTTCAGTCTTGCTCCATTCCCTGACTTTCCCCTTGGCATCATTGTATTGTGCATCATACTGCGGTGCAATGAACAGAGGGCCCTGGGTGTGTGTTTCATGCTTTGCTGAGAAACCGCGAGTGTGGGTCCTGCTGATGATAAGATACCTGAACGCAAATGGCTAAGCATCGTTTGATGGGATTAAATTTCTAGCACCCTTGTGTTGGTGGTGATTTTGTAGGAAAATGATGGCTTGCAGAAATGCTCCATCCCACCTTCTCAGGGCTCCTTTCTGTGATTTGCAGCATGCTCAGCCATTTTTTGCCTTATTGCTGGTGTGCACTTCCTACCTTTTAGCCCTCTCCTCTCATGGTCATTGTGTTTCTTCTGTAGGCCTTTTGCCAAAACCATTGCACATTTAAAGGATTTGGTACTACCCTTAGGTTCTAAAAGGTCAGTAGATGGTCAAAGCACTTTCTTTCACTTCCACTTCTCATTTACATGGTCTGCCTAAGGATCCAGCTGTCTCTGTTTAAAATACAGGTGATTGTTACTATGTTGTGTCTATCTCAAGGTTTTTGATAGAAGTACATCTCTCTAAGATGTGGTTTTGATTGTGTGGTTCATAGGGAACTCTCCAAAGAGTTGGAGAAGGTCCTAATTTTTCTTCAAGTCTTATTATAAGACAATGTGTCATGCTTCCTTGAAACTCTCTCTAAGATGACTGTTCCTCATGACTCCCTGTAGCTGGGATGAGCCATCTTGAGCAAGTGAAGTTGACAGGCATGGGTTGGTAGGTTCAAGTGGCATTTGCTGAATCACTCTGTGGCCACAGCTATGGGAGCACTGTCCTCTCCTCTGCAAGAAGGAGATGAGCAGCCTGAAAAGAGAAGACCAATCAAGGAACAAAATCAAGAACTCAGAATAGAATAATGAAATTACTGCAAAGTGTAGAAAAAAGCAAGCGGGCAGGGTGCAGTCCCTGAGCCCAGTTTTAAGTCTAGGCACAAAAATAATGACAGAAGAAATATTAGTGTTAGAATTGACCACTTGAAAATTGCCCATTGACATTTCAAGGGTTGTGTTTTAAGCTGTCCACAGGATGGGAGGTGCTGTTGCCCAAGGGGAACACAGAAATCCGTGCAAACTGTTAGAAGGGAAATGTAAATGTGACAATGGAAAAAGTGCCTCTGGGCATTCGTTTGCGCCTGTGAGCAGTGCTTACAGTCAAAGCTGCAATCGGCTGAGAATTATTTTATTTATTAAATGCTTTTGCTAGAAGATTATGTTAGTGGGAAACTGGAATATTTGACAAAGAGGAGCTTGTTTCACTGCAGGCAAGATAAAACCGAAACAGGGGTTTGATGGTTTTTTTTAAAAACAAAACATCTTTGTCAAAATTACTTTTAGCAATCTGTTCTTTTTATTATTTCTCATCAGGGACAAAAGATTTAGAAACTCACATAATGTGTTATGATTGATGACCGTTAATTTCTTTTCAGTTACTGGTATGTGAAAACAAAAATTAATTTTGGAATGAATCAGGAATGGGAATAAAAATTTCAAATTTCTTGCCAGAAGATTGTGTCCTGAGAGCTGTAGTTGCCACGTTTTTCTGCTGAAGTGGCTCTGTTGCTGACCTGTTCTTTTGTCTTGTCTTTTACCAGGATGGGATAAACATTCTTATGGGTACCATGGTGACGATGGGCACTCCTTCTGTTCCTCGGGGACCGGACAACCCTATGGGCCTACCTTCACCACTGGAGATGTGATCGGCTGCTGTGTCAATCTTATCAACAATACCTGCTTTTACACAAAAAATGGCCACAGTTTAGGTAAGTAAAGAAAGGTATTCTTAGGAGAGGGATGCTCCTGCTTACTCTGATACTTTGCATGCATTGTAACTCTTGTGCCACGTTTGTGGGTAAGATTTAAGACATGGGAGAGAAAAAAGGCACTTGGCAGCAATCGGGAGTTGTAAACTGGCTCCAAGACATAAATACTTCCAACATGTGAAGTGGTTTCTATGCTGCTCCATTTGTTTAAGTAGGTTAGGATTGCATTCCCAGCTTCTGTTCCTTTCCTCTGCTGCTGCACAGGCCATGGGAGGTTGGGTGAAATGGCCAGTGGCTGGGCAACAGGGAAATAAAGAAGTGGGAAGTTTAGTCACTGTATTAATCAGCTAGCTGCAAAGACACTGTACCAATGTTTTTTTGACTTTTAAAAGTGATTTCATTATCTATAAGCCTTAATACATTGGTCCAAGTATTCCAAAAGCTAAACATTAATTCAGCCTCAGAAGTCTTACTTAATCACTGACCTATAGTTTGGTTCATTTCACAACAGTTTCAGTGATTCCCCTAAAGTTAAGGACCAAAGGAATCTCTCAGAGATGTTGTCCCAGCATCCATCATATCTGTTTTGTCTAAAATTGAAAATTATGGCCACTTTCACTTAAAATATCTTTCCCTTGGATGACATTCTCCACCCAAATTCTTGTCATTTTTTTTTTGTCACATAAGACATACAGTAAATTTTGGCAAGTTTGTCTCACTTTCTGTGCTGTAATTTATTTGGTTTGGCAGGGACAAGCGCTCTTTTCCTTTGCTTCTCCTTGCTGTGTCAATTCCACTTTGTTGAATTCGAAATGAAGAAGCTGGTAGAAAAATACGAAGGAGTGGGATTGGAGTGCAGTGTGTGCCTGGAGAATTCATAATGTTTGGTGAGCTCTTGGAAAGAATCCTGGGCTCTCTGGTATTATGATATTCCATAGTCTCCTTACTTTTCTGTTTAATCAGATCCACCAGGAGCAGTGTATAAGAACTGTTTTCTTGACCATCACAAATTCTGGATGTTCTGTTGGGGCTAAGTCTTGAACTTTGTTTGGAGATGTCACATGAAAACTGTTTGACATTGTATGTGGTCTTAATTCTCTGTTCTAGAAAATGTCTTGAATGTCTTCTTGCTGCTGATGAAATGCTTTTGACAAGTTCTGAGCAGAGTTGTGGCAGTAAAAAACATGATGAGATGTGACTGGAAGTGTGATGAGGGTGAATTAGGAGAGAAAGAGGGTGGAGTGTGAGAAATGTTGGGGCCATTAAGCTGAAAGTCTTGGGCACAGGACATGATGAGGGAATGTGATTGCTGCAGGTCTCTGGGATTAACTGGATGAGTTTGCTCAGGGTCTAATGCAGGAGTGATTCAGATCTCAGATTTGACAGCAGAGCAAGGTAAATGGAGCAGCAGGGCTGTAAAAAGAGCATGCAACCCTCTGAAGTCTTGGCATAGAAAACTTCCCATAGTCTGAGTTCTAGTGCAGCACACGGAAGGACCAAGTTAACCTGTTGTAATACCCATTCTCAACTGGTTTAGAGATTAACTGGAACATGAGAGGTAATGAAGAAATCTGCTTGTTACAGAGATCTGCAGTGCTTTTTTTTTACTTTAGAAAGTATTCCTAGCTTTGCCTGGGTTTTACAGGTTTGTCCTCAAACCAAGTTTGCAAAAGCATTGAAGGGTTTAAAACAAGACTTTAAAGATGAACCAGATTTAAAATTAATGGAAAACATTAAACTTGGCTGCAGCCTGGTTTCTCTGTAGGAACAGTTTTACCTGAGTGGCTTGATTAGAGGAGATCTATTTCAAAGAGCTGTGTGGGTTTAAAAGCACTTCTCCTCAGCAGCAAGTCACAGGAGTATTCAAGTATGTCATGGGCTGACATTTTCTAATCTACTCTTTAAGATGCCCATCTTGCTGAATGTGTTGTTGCTTGTTGCAGTCCATCAGCACTGCATTTGCAGTCTCTTGAGTTACGATTACCTAAACAGATGCTAGAGGAGCGCCCTGCCATATAGGAAATGGAGTGTTGTGGCTGATCTCCCAAACGTATGTTGTCTTGTGGAAACTCAATTCTGAAATGTATTGTGTAGAAAATGACCAAGTATGAGGCAGACAGGATGGTTGTTGCTGGGTGGAGTGTAGGTGTTGGGCTTGAAGGTCCACAAGCACGTTGTATGCATGTGTGCATGTTAGTTACAGAAAGGTGGATGTCCTTTGATTACATGTCAGGAAAAGGTGTCAATCACACTGTCCCTCAGCGCTGAACCTTCATTTAATGTCATGATGATGAGGTTAACATTATGGACTTTGAAGGGAGGCTCTTCACATGCTCGCTCTGACTTCCTGACCTCTTGAGCTGTCCAGTTCTTAGATGTTCATGTTTACGATGTTTGTTATTTTAAATTGAATCCAGACTCTGGAGGTGCTGCGGAGAAAGTGCAGTTTCAAACTCAGCTGCCTAGTTAGAGCTGCGACTCTTTTGCTTTCTGCTGTTGACTTTGCTGGATGTGGGTATGTAGTAGTACAGATGCAGGATTCACTCTCTAAGCAGACATATTCATGCATCAGATCTCACTCTGTACACATGAAACATTTTGTTGGTCTTAGTTGCATAACAGAGGGTGTGAAACATAAACATGCTTTAATTTAAAGGGAGTGTAATAAGTTTATTTATAGAATCATAGAGTAATTTTTATTGGGAGAGATCTGTGGAGGTCATGCATCCAACATCCTGCTGTGAAAACAGGACCAACTAGATCAGGTTACTCAAACTGTCAAGTTTTCACTGCCTCTGAGACTGAAGATCTGTCAGGGAGCTTTTCTGATCCTCTGAGTCAATGTTTGACTGCCTTCATACCAAATTATTTTTCCCTAACATCTAATCAGAATTTCCTATGATGCAGGTAGTCTTGGTTGCTTCCTATCTCTTGTCACCATGCATCTGCTTAGAGAAGGCTGCCTTTCTCTTTTCTGTACCCTCCCATCAGACAGCTGTACACAGCAATAAGTGTTTGAACAACCCCTGAATAAGACTGAACAACCCAGTTCTCGTAGCCTCTCTTCATCTTGGTGGCCTCTGCTGAACTCACTCCAGTTTCGCTGTCTGTCTTGCATTGAGAAGCCCAAACCTGAACGTTGTACTCCTAGTTTAGATTCGTGAGTGTTGAAAGGAGGGAGCATTTAGATTTGGATCTGTGCTGTTTCAAGTAGTGATTACTTATTTCCCATGTTGACTTGTAAAATTGGCTTAAATTACAACGTGAGGCTGATCTGGTTACATTACATTGCAGCTTTTGGTTAAAATAGTCCTAACATTAAAACCAGAGAGCAATGTATTCGTGCTTCTATACAGGCTGTAGTGTGTTTCAGTGCCAGGCAGAAGGGACTGCTGCATGCTGAGCGGTGGGACGTGTGTGAGAACTGGCCATAGTGGTGTGTGTACCAGCCTCCCTCTGGCTTGGGGCAGAAAGCATTGTTGGGAGCCTGCCTGGGGCAAGCGTGCAGCTTCCAGATTGGCTCCTGAACTTAAAACATGAGTTAAGCTCAGCCTGATAAAGTGAACAGGGCATGGCAGTTTCGCCTGCGCCGTTGGGGAGTGACCCAAACCCTATGGGATAGAGCTGCTGTTACTGGCTGATGGGTCTCATTCTAGACAATAGCTGCCTTTGCTTCAATATCTGTTTTTTGACATGCCAAATCTAAATAAAAAGGGAAACCACGCACATTTTTTTTCCATCTCTTATATTTGGAATTGTAGCAGCTTAGTGAAGGAGGAAGCTGTCCTTTGCACAGGTGCTCTGGGTTGCAGCTTGGTCCTGTTGCAAGATTGCTCCCCAGCTGTAATGCAAAGTGTTGAATGCTCATTTCTGTCTCCCTGACTGGTAAGGAGAACTAGTTATAGCCTAAATCAAAGCAATGTTATATAAAAGTCTGTATCTAAAGCCAAAGTGAATCCTGAAAGCTAACTCCCTCATAGTAACAGAGGGAGAAGCAAAGAAAAGAGGAACTGCTTTTTAGAATGTCAGATTTTTGTGAGAGATGTCTGAAGTGTTCAGGTTTTTCCCTGAACCTTTCTCCATATGCAAAACCTTGCAGAACAAGGGACTGGGAAGGGAAGTCACCTCTAAATACAGCAGGTGATGAAATGCAGGGTTAAAGCTGGGATTAATTGAAATGCAGTAACATTGTATAGCATGCTAAGGATATAGCCAAGCAGGGAAAAAAATCCTTTGTCTTTTTAATTCTAATATTTTTCCCCCCACAGGTATAGCCTTTACAGACCTCCCTGTAAGTACACCTATTTTCAGTATTTTAAGGATGCAAACAGAAGGGAGGGGGAAGAGTGGGGAGTGGTGGTGATTTTTTTCTCTGTTTGATGCCCTGTTACAAAACTGGTGATGCACATTATTGAATAATGTAGACGCTCCTTTTCCTGAAACTTTGAAATCCTGTAGCTGGGTTTGTGGGCTATTCACGTGCGGCCACCCATCCCTTGCTACCTTTAAGACTATGTGGCTCCTTTTCCAGTCTAGAAATTGTTTCCTTGAAGTGCTTATTGCAAAATTCCTCTTTCAGAGGTGAATGATGAAGACAATATTTTGCAATATTCACAGTATTAGGAAGTTGAAATGGATATTCTTAGCTGAAAAGAACGTTTTGTTGTAGTAAGCCACACAGTGGCTCATATTTGCTTCAACTTGTTTCAAGTCCCTCTAAAGTGTGTTTACATTTTTACAAAAATATAGTGAGGGAAAGAAATTGCATTTTGGCTTAGCACAGGCTGAAGTTAATACAAAAGTAACTGCTTGCAAATAAAAGTGAATATCCTACAGAGGGAGTTTTCACCTTTTTTACCAGTTTAAGTCAATGCTTAGGCCTACCTATGTTATTTACACAAGCCCATATCAGGTTTTGCTGTTTTGCTGAAACAAAAAAAAAAGTAGAAAAGTAAAATGTGGAAGAGCCAAGGGTGAGAGTGCAGGGATATTAAGGCCCAAATGGGGTAAAAAACAAGCCAAGATGAACTAGGGGGTTGTAAGCAACTGGCCACCAACATCAGAGGCAAGAGGTGGTCCAGATATCATGGGGAAGATGTGCCTGAAGAACTTGGCAAGAGAAGCATCTGCTGGGGCAGTGGGCTCTGGGATGATGTCTCCCTGTGTCTGGCAGGGTGGTGGAGAAACGCGTAGTTCCCAACAGCTGCTAAACAGAGATGACACATCCCACATGTGAAAAATGTAATTTTAACTCCGAGATAATTTGAGAGAAGTTGTGGCTAGGCAGCTTCACCTCAAAGGTGAACACACCCAAAAGTGGCTGAAAAATAGTGATATGTTGTAAATTGGGGGGGTTTACTTCCAACAATTTGGGGTGTCTGATTCTTGGCTTTGGAAGTCCTTGGGTTCATAATACTAAAAAGTTGAGTTAATAAAAAAAGTCTGGAGTATGAACTGTTGAAAAGATCTGATCCCTCATTAGAGTTATTTCCTTGTCAGCAAGGTTTGAAAGAAAGGAGAGACTGACTTTAAATACTGTGTTTTCCTCTGATAGCTCTTCCTGTCTCATGCACACCTCTCTAACCCAGCAGCTTCCTTGGTGAGAGGATAGGAAAGGAGGAGGTGTGTGGGGTCAGCAATGATGCAATTGTCCTGATTTGTGATTTTCAATTTCCAGCCTATATTTATAGATTAATTTCCAGCTTATATTTATAAATTCATTTTATTGTTTTGGTTTTTGTGATTTGACAATTTCAAAGGTGGAGCATTGCCCCATCCCTGGAGGTGTTCAAGGCCAGGTTGGATGGGCCTTGGACAGCCTGATCTAGTGGAACGTGTCCCTGCCCAGGGCAGGGAGGTTGGAACTAGATGATCTTTAAGGTCCCTTCCAACCCAAACTGTTCTATGATTCTTTGTTGGTCAGGACGTTATCCAGTGGAGTTCTAAAAATCTCTGAGAACAGAGGTGCTGCAGTGTCTCAGAGAACCTGTTCTAGTCCTTAATCATCCTCAGAAGAAAGAATTTCTTCCTTATATTCCATCAAAATTTCCCAGGCTGCAGCTTGTGCCGTTTGTCCTTTCACTGAACGCCCTTGGGAAGAACCTGTCTCCACCTTTTTATCACCTCCAATTTGGGAGTGGAAGACTTGCAGTTAGGTTTTCTTTTTTCCTCACTCTTCTCCAAGCTAATTCCCTGAGCCTCTTCTCGTATGTCATGCACTTCAGCCCTCTGACCATCTTAGCAGCACTCTGCTGGGCCCCGTTTGTGAATGTCTTTCCTGGGGATGCCGATGTAGAGACAGGGAGCTCAATACAGCGCTGCAGCTGCAGCCACACCAGGGAAAGCAGAGCAGTAATCATTTCCCATGACATGCTGGCTCCATGTTTTGCCAGTGTGATTAAGATTCTGTTGAATTCTGCCTTGTAACAATCTGAATACCTTTAGTAAAAAGTAAAGTCAACAACTACACTAGGCCTCAAGAGGAGATAATTACATTGCCAGTGTCGCGGGTCTCTGCAATAGTGAAGAATTAGTTGAATAAACTTTCTAGATGACTGCAGGAAAGCTCATGCCTCTTGCTCTAGTGGAGGAGAGAATCATCCTAGCTTTCTTTAGGATGACTAACCACCAGAAGTAGCAATTCTCACTGATTTGATCTGGAGAGAGAGGTCTGCTCCTCCACTGATCTAACATCTGACACGAGTTCAACCATGAGCCAGACAAGGCAACCAGGCACCTTCCAGACATGTGCCTTGCCCAGTGTCTGGTTTCTGGCTGTGTCACTCTCCAGTGTGTTAGAGAAAAGTGAAAAAACCCAAGACCAAACAGCTTATGGGTGGCACAGAAGGGATTTCTTCCTAAACCCCGCAGGCTATCAGCAGGTACTTTGTAGCAGAGGATTAGTGAAGTTTGTGTTGCAAACATAAAAGCAAATTTTGCTGCAGAAAACTAACACAACAATGAATGGAAGATGCTCTTAAAAATGTGATCTAGAGTGATGAGAACCAGGCAGCCTGTATGCCTTTTTGATGCCTTCTCTTTTCCCAGCATTTAAGTGGGCTCAGGGATTCAGTTCACATCCATGAGCTAATTTCTATATTAGCTTGAATTCAGAGAACTTCTTAAGTGGACTTTGACCACCTATTTTCAATAAGATCATCTTTGAAAGCTGAATTATTGGCTGAATTTTAGAGGCATTTTTACGGTGGTAACTTTTTTCTTATCCCTATGTTCAGGTGGTGGGTCAAAGCTTCCATTATGATCCATATGCTTGTTCTTAAAATGAGATTTGCCTGTCAGTAGTGGAATTCCCTGTGTGGATAGCTTGTTATCTTTGCTTCATCAAAGACCTAACCTCAGAGTTATCATCTGTTCCCTTTTCATCAGAAGTATAAAGTATTCATACAGCAGCTTCTAAGGAATAAGAGTTCAGTTGAAACAGTGGGGAACACATAGGTCTGTTGATCAATATGATGTCCCTATCATTTTTTTACTGTTACTATTTGCTGGTCCTTGAACTTTGGTAGAAATTGCAGAAAATTAAGTCAGAAAGTTGACATGCCATAGACAGCAGTTGTGGCATCCATCCCAGACTGCGGGGGCGTTGAACCCAGTGTTCTGTTTTTATGCAACAACTTGTAATAACTGCACAACAAGTCATGAAATTCCTTGAGATGTACCTAAAGGGCTGTTGCCCCTTCCTATTCCATTACAGTATTGAATTTAAAGAGTGGCTCTTTTGTCTTGCCAAGCCATGTAACTGGAACCAGAAACAGAAAGCTGGGTTTAATACAGGTTTTCTTTTTCTTCCTTCCCAGTCAAATCTCTACCCTACAGTGGGTCTCCAGACTCCAGGAGAGATAGTCGATGCCAACTTTGGGCAGCAGCCATTTGTGTTCGACATTGAGGACTACATGAGGGAGTGGCGAGCGAAGATTCAGAGCACCATTAAGCGGTTTCCTATAGGAGACAGACTAGGCGAGTGGCAAGCCATGCTGCAGAAGTAAGTCACTGTTCTGGTGTTCAGCTTCTTTTATCCTGTTAGGTTTTGATTACTTTTTTAATACTAATTTATGCTTCAAAATTGCCAGTCAGTGCATTTTACTCAAATTGTTTTACCTCTGTTTTGTTGTTTAATAGTCTTTCCTGTGTAGATTGCTGCTGTTTCAAATGTAAAAGATATGGGAGAAGTTTTCAGCCAAAGACTGCATGAAAGCTTGTAGGAATGGAAGAACATACACTTTGAGGTGATGCACTGCGGGAAGGGGAGTGGAGAGGTCACCATTAAAATTCTAACATAGGAGAAAAGCCAGTATGTAAGTCAGCTAAATTCAGAAATGAAAGAGCAAGAAATAGCCTAAACCAAAGGCTTCCAAACCCAACCTAACTGAAAGCACAATTATAGCACTTCATGAATATTGAATGCCTTTCTCATTGAAAAAAAGGATTGAGTGGAACTTGGTGAGAACAATTGACAGGAGTTGACAGAGGTCAGGAGTACCTTTTGCTTGAAGAAAGACAGACAGAACCTTGATGTCTGACTTGGACAAATCCGTGGAGGCACTACTGAAATAAGGACCGGGGGCAGCAAAACCAACTACCATGAACTTCAGGAGGGCAGAATTTGGCCTGTTCGGGACACTGGTTGAAAGAGTCTCTTGGGAGGCAGTCATGAAGGGCAGATGGGTCCATGAAAGCTGGACATTCTTCAGGAAAGAAGTCTTAAAGGTGCAGGAGCAGACTGTCCCCACATGCTGTAGGATGAACTAGCAGGGAAGATGTCCAGCCTGACTGAACAGGGAGGTCCCAGATGACTGGAGGCTGCCGTCTACAAGAATGGATTGAAGGAGGATCTGGGGAGCTACAGGCCTGTCAGCCTGACCTCAGTACTGGGGAAGATTATGGAGTGGTTCATCTTGTGTGTGCTCACCCTGCAGGAAAACCAGGGAACAGGCCTAGACAGCTTGCATTCATGAAAGGCAGGTCCTGCTTGACCGACCTGAGCTCCTGCTATAGCCAAGTGACCCACCTAGTGTGGATGTTATTTACCTTTCATGTAGTAAAACCTTTGACATTATTTCCAACAGCATTCTCCTAGAGAAGCTGGCAGCTCATGGCTTGGACAGGTGTACTCTTCATTGGGTAAAAATTGACTGGATGGCTGAGCCCAGAGAGTTGTGGTAAACAGAGCTAAATCCAGTCGGATCCAGCAGTAATAGCACAGGTTCCTGCAGCACTAGAATGTTTTTTCCTTTTGCTGGTAAAACTGACCGTTTTTTTGCCATCACTTTATGTAACTGAATATCTAGCCATGTTAGACCTTCCCTTTTATCACATGCTAGCACAATTTCTTTGAGATGCTTTGCTGAAAGACTGTGAAATATCTCTGGACAACCAAGTGGACTGCAAAATTGTCTGTTTTCTGCCTGCTTCTGGACTCTCTCCAAAAATGTCACCAAAGTAGAGAACCATGACTTCCCTTTACAAAAGCAGTTGATTTTTCTTGTGCAGGATTGGTTTCTCGCTGTGTTTGTTCCCTGTGTTCTACAGAATTATTTCTTCTGATGTGTGTGCCGGAGGTGTGGCGACTGCTCTGGAGTTCCTCGTAACTCCTTTGGACTTCTTTTTAAGAATCAGTATCATGTTTCCCATCTTCCTCCGTTCCGTAGGCAGGTTTAAGTCTGAGCTTGTATTTCATATCAGTAGTTCATCTGTTTCAGGTTAGAGTTCCAAGCTCTTGGGCCAATGTTTTCTTTTCCTGTGCCTTTGTAAGGATTCGTAATATCTTATTTAATCTCTAACCGTGCAGCCAAGCATTTCCTTCCCTTTGAAGACTCTCCTCCCTGACAGATCCTGAGAGTCACAGTCTTGGAGAGGCTGTCCCTGGAAAGGCTTGCTGTAGGGACTGCTTCCCTGGAGAACAAAGGAAGAATCAGTGTGGCAGCTTTCCTCTGTGCTGCTCTCCTGGGTACACTGTCACCGAGAGGCTGATCTGACAAGGTTTTCAAGTTCTTGAAAACAGCTTACATGGATGACTTGTCTTCTTTGTGTGCTGCTACAGTCTTATAGGATCTCTAACCTTGTTAGCCCTTGCTATGAAGAATCTGAGTAGGAGTCATCTGAGACTTGAGGTCAGATGGTGTGGTTTATTATGGGAGGAAGTCTCTGTTTCTGATAAAGTGGGAGGACTTGGCATTGCTCACTTGAGAACGTAAGTGGTACCGTGCAGAAGGAGAACTTTACGTAATTTGTACAGAGAAGCATGCAGCGGAGTTCTGTTTTGAAGAAAAGCCACAGACAGTACGAGGCTCTCTACCAGCAGCATGACCACTCTAGGTGAGAGAAGCACCTCTAGACGCATCGCAGAGAAAGTTGCTCCTGTGATATGAGCACTTCTGTTCTCAACAAGTTTCAACCATGGCTCATAAGCAGTAAAAGCTATTCCTTTGGAGATCCTGGGATTCTGAAAGGGTTTTGTTGTCTTCACGAACACCTCACATAGGTCACAGTGGAGTGCAGTAATGTTCCTCCAGAACTTCAGGAGAGGTACCCGGGGATGCAGACGTGCTGTCAAATGTTTGAGTGTGCAGCGCTGCTGTAGTGAGTAGCTGTGACACAGAATTGATAAGTCATTGCTGAAAATTAGCCTGGAAAAGCAACCAGCTTGTAGTACGGCTGTGTACCCACCATGCAGGGACTCTTCCTGTGGTGCCACAGGCAGAAATGGCATAGGGAAGAGCTCAATTTTTGCGCAGCTTTGTAGAGCATTTAAATCTTTGCAGCACTGAACCTCTGACACTGAATTACACTGAAGCAAGAGTTGGTTTTTCTCCTCTGTTCCTGCCAGCCTGGAACTGTGCTCAACAGTGAGAGGGTGTGCTTCGTTACACCTGTCTGTACCTTGGCAAGGGCAAGGGACACATCTTGTCCCAACAGTGGTCACAAGCACCTGGTTTTAAAACAGATTTTAAAAACTTACACACGTACTGTAATGTTATGCCTGAGAATTATTGCTGACTCATAAATACTTCTTTCTTGTACTGGAAGTAGCCAAGTTGAATATCTGTTTTGAGCTGTGACTTGATCAGATCAATACGGGCTTTGTTATGAGAAGCCTATTTTTGAGATTCATCACTAGAAGCTGTGAAATCCTGTGCTGGCTTTTTAGGGTTTTTTTTGAGATCCAGTGAGCGGTAACTATTACCAGCCATATCCTGGAAGGCACAAGCACTTTAGAAATGGTCTGTTCAGAAAGGCTGTTGTATTTGTTTTCTGGCAGTGATACTACCTCCCCCCCTAATGTTTTTTGAAAATGCAGCTTAAAAATGTGTTAATGTTTGTAAAATCAGTGCTGACTGCCTACTCTTTGTAAATCGGCAGATATAAGTGTCTGTGAATGTGTGGAATTCATATGGAGATCCAACTGCCAGAGATAAAATTGCTGGCAAAATAATGATGGAAGAAATTCAGAACCAGGATCTCTTTTATTTTTGAGATTTACTTGAAAGCTGTGAGCTTCTCTGAGGTTCAGATTTTATGTCTATAAAGTATGTCACTGGCAGTAACACAGCACTGAGCTCTTTCAAGTGACCCTTGGGCAGCAGCCATTAATTAAGTAAATTAATACTGTGCATGCATTGGGAGTCTTAATTCCTCCTGCCCCTGCCACAAGGTGAATTTAGAGCATCTCTCCTGTTTGCTGAGGCCCAGGTGCCTATCTTGTAAATTTACACTGTCTGGACCTAGAAATAGGACACTGGTTATGTCCTAGGCAAGCTGAGTTTGGCCACTGAAATTGCAACTTTTATTGTGTTGATTTTTTATTTTTCTCCAGTATGATTACGCTGTTTTACCAATGCCTCTTCAACTGTTTGTATTTTCTTGTTTTCTAGTATGGTTTCATCATATTTGGTTCATCATGGGTACTGTTCAACAGCAACTGCCTTTGCCAGAGTCACAGACACCACAATTCAGGAAGAACAGACCTCAATAAAGAACAGACAAAGTAAGTCTCCTGGGTAATCGTTCCCAAAGCGTGGCACACAGGCCACGTGTTCCCTTCAGGACTCTGCAGAGGAATGAAATGCTGTGGAGGTACAAAAGTTACTCCACGACAGCACAAAGCTGTCCGCAGCACACTGTTGGGGGTTAGTGTTGCTGCCTGGGGATCCGTAGAGCCTGAGAGCCACTACTGGGAGCAGGAGCACTTTTCCCGTCATTGCAGTGTCCCCTTCACCCTCTGCTGCCTTTGCCTGAAGAACGGTTCTTCCCTTTGCCTGTCTGCTCTGAGAAATGACCTGCATGCCTGGCAGTGCTGAGTATGCTAAATTTTCTGATCAACCGGGTTAATTTTCCTCAGCCTTGTTGAGAGCAAATAGCTGAATCCTGGAAGAGATGAGGTGACTCTCAGCTTTGAATCCAGAAGTTTCACACATCAGGCTAAATATAATATCTAGGGCAGAAAGTATTTCTTGGAGACAGTGCCAAACTGGTGGAGAACAGAAAGGTTGCCTTGGAGTTTATCTGAACTGAGGTCACTGTGCACCAGAAATCCCTTTGGATTTGGGTTCTTCGATGCAGTCTGTTGCAGCCGGGGCAGCTTCGTTACCATGGTCATAGGGATCCAGACACTTCAATCTGTTTGGACTGCAGCTTGTCAGAGTTAACGAGTCTTACAGCGCCTTTACACATTTTGTCTTTGGCTAAGTTTTTGGCATATTGAAGGATTTGCAGATTCACAGCCAAGATGTTTAGCTCACACTAGGTGAAAGATTTGTATTGTGTGCCTGCTTTGGTTACTGCTGTTTCCTCTGAAGCAGCTCATCTCGCAGTTGGTAAGGCTGTAAGTGCTTTTTGATTCCTACAGAATATGGCTTGCAGCTTTTTCCTGCTGTATTTTTTTTTGTAGCTTTTCTACTCTCAGGCTTAGACTGCAAAATCACAGAACGTTGGGGTGTTTTCTGCATTCTCCTGACTGTTGAATACAGGCTGTGTCCTGCTCTCTGCATTTTCTTTCCCTTTGTGAACCATTTCTCATGTGACTGTTATGTATCAGGAGCATCGTGCCCCTTTGTAGCTTGTTCTCCATACATTACATATGCTTAGCCAGCATTCAGGTTCATGTGGGGACTCTGCTTAGTACCCAAAATAACTTATAGTTGCTGCCTGTTAGTGCTGTGGACTTGGTGCTTTCCAGGTCACACATTACGCAACCCTGACCCCAGCCAGTGCTCTTGTTGGTGTGGTTTTAATTGGTAAAACCTTAATGAGAAGGCATGCAAGATAGCGCAGTCTTGCTTGTCTGAGGACAGGTGACAGGGCAGATGGGAGAGAAGGAATACACAGCTCTGAAGTTGTGGCTTAAATAAAAGATGTGAGGAAAACACAGATGGGAAAACAAAAAGGGGGAAATATAAAAGGCAGTGACATCTGTGAGAGTTACCAAACAAGGCAAAGAAGAGAGCTGTCAAAAGCAGTGAGACATGAAAACGGACGTGCAAGTAAGTAGAAGAAACAGATTGCAAAATGAAAGACTCTGCAACACACGTTGGTGTGAGAGCTGTGTCTTTGGGTTTAGCTTTCAGGTATGCTGACAAGCAGAGATACACCAAGGAGTGGGAGCCAAGACAAGTTGTTGCAGATTGGGGATTGCTGATGAGGATCACCAGGCTGGGCTTCCAACCACTTGTGACTTGCCAAAGTCACAGCCTGTTTTTATTAGAACCTCTGCTTGCAAAGCACCTCACAGGTTATTCAAAACCTCCTCTCTGTTATTTGTAAGGAGTCTTAGAAAAACAGAGAACTAAGTGCAGTGCATTTTAGTCTTAAATATATTTAGTTTCTAGCTTAAGTACACTTAGTAAAAAATAAAATGTGAACCTCTGTAGATCAGCAGCTTCCCTGAGTGCTGTGAGATTGGATCAGTGACTGCATTGAGTTTTGTACTTGTGTCTTCTGACCCACTGAAGGAACATACTCAGGTCTTGCAGACCGAGGGTGGTAGATGGCTTCCGCCTTGTGTCTTTGCACCTCCTGGAACTGTACAGCTTGCTGAGCTGTCTCGGGCTTAGTCATTAGCTGGTTTCTGGAGCTAGCTGACAGGTGCCACATCCTCACTTCTCTGGAGGGATGTGTAGGAACCCAGTTTTGCTGTTACAGTTAACATCTACATAGAGACAGGGATAGTGGGAAAGCAGTATTGTGGTGTGTTTTAAGCCCCAGACCCTCTAAAAATACCCTGCTTCTCTGGTGGAGAGCCATACACTAATCTTCCAAGTGTGGACCAGCCAGAGGATGTAATGTGGGCATGACCTAGGGGTTTCCCCTCTGAAATCATCGTTTTCGCAGCAGCCTCCTTGCTCCCATCCAGCTGTTGTGTCCTATTTTCTTGTCCATTGACGCATAGCTCTGTGGCTAAAGTCTCAGAGCATCCCACCCCAGTGTACCCACTTCATCTTTCAGATCCTGCTACTCTTGGTGTTTCTCAGCTGCTAACAGATTCTCACTCATTTTCACAGGCTTTTCTTCATCCTAATCCATAATAAACAGAACATGGTTCCCAGTCCTCCCTAGCCCTTGTGCAAGGTGGTAGCGGGGAGCTGTGTGGCAAATGTGAGACAACTTTTCTGGCCATTCCTGTTGGCCAGTCCCGTGTGTCAATAGGTCTCCTTTGCTTTCAGGAATACAGAAGCTAGTATTAGCAGGCAGAGTGGGAGAGGCTATAGAAGCCACCCAGCAGCTCTATCCTGGCCTCCTAGAACATAACCCCAACCTGCTCTTCATGTTAAAGTAAGTATGAATAGCTTTATACTCCCTAATGCTGAAATGTGTAGATGAAGGAGGAAGAAAGAGGCTGCACACCTTTGAATTCAAACTGTTTGAGATCCCTTTGGGAGCAGGTGGGAGAGGACGTGGGGTCAGTCCTTTGAACAGTGCTTGTGGCAATGTAGACATAGCCCTTTTGTTGCTGCTCAGACCCAGTATGGCTTTGCCTCATGAGGTCAGGCAGAAGTGGGTGAAATTCCAGCTTTGCTGACTGCCAGAAACTCCTTCACAGATGGCCTTTACCTGCCTTGCGGAGATCTTGCAACACTGGAGCACGTGGCAGGCGCTCTGAAAGTTCCTAGAAAGGCAGATGTGTGGAAGAGGCTATCTAGGGTAGAAACCAAAGGAAAAAAGTGCCTGCCTGTCCCAGTACTCCCAGCCACACAGAGTGGCTCTCAAGCCTCCTGAGATGTGTAAGGACAGTTCCCAGTAACACTAAATGGGGGGGTGTCCTCACTGTCCTGTCCTGTGGATATTGTATTTTTACCCCTCCTTGTCTGCTTGCCATTAGCCACCAGCATTTCTAGGTTGATGGAGTAGTGGGGGAACTGTGATGTTTGGCACGTTTAGTATCATGTCCCTGAAAAAAAAACCCCACAGTCAAGTTTTGGAGTTCCTGCAGAGGTAGTGGAGTTAAAAGCATGCTATAAAGCACAGTTTCTTCTTAGCACGATGGAAATAAACTTGTTTTTTGGGAACGTCTCAGCATTCTTTAGCATCAAAGTTGCAGTTTTCTGAACTCCTTCCTCCCATACCATTACCAGAGCACTTGCAATACAAAGCCACCAGGAGTCTGAAATGTCATTTTCAAAGCCAAGAAATCTAACTCAAAAAAACCCTCAATGCTGAGCATCCTGGCTGTCACGCACCCTGTTTTCCTTCCCTCCTATGAAATCAGGTGTCGGCAGTTTGTGGAGATGGTGAATGGGACGGACAGTGAAGTACGTTGTTTCAGTGCCCGCAGCCCCAGATCCCAGGACAGTTACCCCGGGTCCCCCAGCTTAAGTCCTAGACATGGATCAAGCAACTCGCATGTTCATAGTACTGGTAAGTGTGTTTTCTGTGTCTCCTGATGAGAAAAGCAAATGTTAAAGCGAAGAGTGAGATTTCAAGCCTGAATCTCCTTTCAGTGAAGTCTCTTCTCCTGAGCAAGGAAGGTTAGCTTGTGATTTTTAAGAAGATTGTTGTTATTTGCTGAGCGTTGTGTGAATCAAGTATATGCCTAATAAAAGATAGGCTGTGGGAAGCCTGGGAAATTCTGCTTGAAAAAGTTCTTGTGGCCCAGTTTTCACCTGTGCTTGCACAGTTTTCCTGGACAGAGGGTTTGTGAGAAATGTTTGGGTTTATGAGAAAAGAGTTTGAAAACTCTTTTGCAGACCATCCGTGCTTTGTGTTTCAACAATAATGTCTGTGCTTATGTGAGCTGCTTCTGCCAGCCTCTTATTTATAGCCCATTTTTCAAACTTCTTTACGCACAGATGTTGCTGGTGAGCAGTGGCATTCCTTCCATATTCATTTGTGGGTTTGCTAAGCCACATTGAATTTAAGGATGTAATAATTTAAGATCTGTGGTCTTCTTCACTTACTTCCTTTGGGGTTTGCTCTCTTGCTAAATTATTGACTTCACAATAGAGTGATATTGTCAGTCTGATCTCATTTTTCCCTTTCTTCTTGACTTTCAGGAGCAGATAGTCCAACCTGTAGCAATGGAGTCATGTCCACAAAAAGCAAACAGAGTCACAGTAAATACCCAACACTGAGTTCATCATCTTCATCTTCCTCCTCCTCTTCCCCCTCATCTGTGAACTATTCGGAGTCCAATTCTACAGATTCTACCAAATCTCAGCAGCACAGTAGTACGAGTAACCAAGAAACCAGGTATTTTTTTTCCTTTGTAGACGCCTGAGGAGGGTGAGATGATGGGAGGGGGCTCAGTCTGCTTCCTGAAGAGCCAAAAGGGCATGTGTCTTGCTCTTATGAACAACAGAGTAACTCTTTGTTATCTACAAGGTCACTACTATTCCCAGCAGACACAAGCCTGCTACTGTTGTTCTGCTCTGGCCCAGGCTTGGAGACTCATCTCATAAGGAGTCTTGTCATACTCTTGTTTCAAAAACCAAGCTGTCCCATTAAACTGATGTTGTCAGAGGCCAGCATGATAATTTGCATAGAAGCTCTCCTATTTAGCTGTTACCACTGCCTCAGCCAGCTGATTACTGCTGCGAAGCGGCTTACCTGCCCTTCAGTGGATGAAGCAGCTGAAAGGATTACTGGATTGGTGCATTGTCCTTTTGAGTAATTTTCTTGGGCTGCCTCTTACCTGTTGCATGGTTCCTTCAGGATGAGCCTCTGAAGCAGCAGTCATTTGTTCCGTGCTTGTGACAGCAGGTTAGACTTTTAGAAAGCCACCTTTCTCCAAGGAGCTGTAGGCAGTCCGGGAGGGGGGCGCAATTGCTGCTGCATTTACTGGAGTAAATTGAGCTGTGGTGAGAACTGAGGTTCCTTTGGGCTGGCTTTCCAGGTTGGTGTTGCAGGGCTGTCCAAGGCCCTGCTGGAGCAGAGGATATCGTCATCGTTAGTAGAATCTCTTGCTAATTGCAGTTGGCACTCATCTTCCCAGTACTGTGCTGAGCACAGTTTGCAGGACAGTTTGTAGTCTCTGTTGTGACCTCTTGAGAGCCACACAGTGTGTAACTAAGTGACAAACACTTGTTGAGACTCAGTTTACCAGAATCATTTGATAACGCTGGGTTTATGATTCTTTTCTCAAACTTAGAACTCAAGTCCCAGCAAGGTTTTCTCATCATTTCAGTTAATTTGCAGTTGATCAGCAATCTCATTCAGACTACTGTTTTGAACATTTAAGCCTAGAGCCCTTGTGTTCTGTATTGCACTTTTTGCAGGGGTTAATGGCTTAGCACAACCAAGATTTCCCTCCTGTTTAGTGTGTTAGTATGTTACTTGTTGGATGGCTGCTGTTCATTGTCCCAGACTTACTGTGTCCCGAAGGCAAAATGATAAGCACTCTGCACCTGTAATTTTGACAGGCGCTTTTAGAACAGAAACCTGTTTAAGTTGCCTTCAGAAACCTGCAACAATTTTTGTTAGACTGAAGCAGACCATCTGGCTCCCTTTCAGGTTTACTGGCCATTGCTGGTCATCATTTGGCATCTGAGATCTTAAATTCTTCCCTGTCTAATTTAGACATCTGGGCTTTCTTTCTTCCTTTCACGTCAGTGACAGCGAGATGGAAATGGAAGCAGAGCATTACCCCAATGGAGTCTTGGAAAATTCATCCACCAGGATAATGAATGGCACCTACAAACATGAAGAGATCCTGCAGACGGATGAATCCAGCATGGGTAGGGCCTCAAAGGCAGGAGGGGTAAAGGGAAGTTGAAAGAACTGGTAGGAGAGGGGTTGGATTGTGGGGAAAAAAAATGTACTTCGGGTTTCTTTCCCCACCTCAGTGAGTGAAGTTCTCAAGATACCTGTTTCATGGGGAAAATTAATCTATTCTGGAACTAAAACCAGGTCTGGCTTTTCATAGTCTCATGGCAGTTCTGGTGATGTTGTGGAGCAGAGAAGGCAATAGGAGCCAAAGGTTTGTTCAGCGTTTGCCAAGAATTCCAGCTCAGAGCAGTCCTGGCACTTCTTCCAGCTGAGGAACTTAACTGAATTGTGAAAGGCTGTATGATGCCCAGCTGTAAGGTGGCCTCAGCATAGCACTGTCGTGTTTGTGGGTGCTGTAGCTAGGAGGGAGAGGATGAATTAACTACACTACCTCTGAAACTGGGGGTTCCTCTAGTTATAATGGATCTTGTGGCCATCTAATACTGAGAACTTGGTGGTATTGACATCTCCGACTGAAGGTTTTCTGAATCCAGGGTTTGTTAGGCCAGGGGTTTCTATGTTGTGTATGCTGTAGCACACACACAAAAGGGTAACACAGCTGGAGTTGCAGGCTCCCATGATTTTATCTGAATACTTGATTTGTAGGTACTCCTCAGGCATTAAACAAACTGAGCTTGAGTCTTCCCTGTACCTAAAGGTGCTATAAAAAAACCACTACTGGCTGTGGTGGTGCAGGGGTCAGAAAAGCTCCCACTGGCATAAACTTAGAGCAGGGAGCAGCTTCCTGCTCCAAAAGGGGAAGGAGTTTGAGTGGCATAACACAGAGTGAGCAGTGATGGGGAATGAGAGATGATTGTTACTTCTCTACTGCCTTTCCTCTAGAAGACAGCTGCCCCCAGAGGCAGCTCTGTGGAGGTAACCATGCTGCCACAGAGCGAATGATCCAGTTTGGACGGGAGCTGCAGATGCTGAGTGAGCAGCTTTGCAGAGAATATGGGAAGAATGCAATGCACAAAAAGATGCTTCAGGTAAGTGTGAGCCTTTTGCTGCGTCACAGCAGTTCTCTGGGCCAGGACTGGGCTTGTGGGTTCTCTTGCAGAGCTCTGAGTGGCTCCTTCTGCAACTGGTGAGGAAGAGGGGGCCTGCATGGGGATTAGAGATTGAAACTCGGTGAACGCAAGACCCAGTTCTTGGCACAGGAGAGAAGAAATACAGCTCCTGCTTGCCTTCGCTCTTCTTCTCTCCAGGTGACACTCTACCTGCTTTCCTGTGCTGGCTCCCCTGCCAGGTGGAGGGGACACCCTCTTTAATCCACTATTTTATGGCCCAGTGTGGTCCCTTGCTTCCAAGAAGAAAAAGGCCATTTCTTTTCAGGAGGTAGGCACCTGTCACCTTGGCAAAGGCAGGAGGTGCCCCAGCTGATGGACTTTGCGGTTTTCCTCTGTGTTTACAGCCGTGCATGACCTTACTGTGCCTTTTTGTTCTCTCATACAGGACGCATTTAGCTTGTTAGCTTACTCAGACCCTTGGAACTGCCCTGTTGGTCAACAGCTGGACCCAATCCAGAGGGAACCTGTGTGTGCTGCTCTTAATAGTGCTATATTGGGTAAGGCCTGGTTCCTGTGCGAGCACTACCCACCGGACCTGCTCTGAAGGGCTGTCCTGTAGCAGCAAGCCTGTGAATGTTACGCGTAGTTCAGAAATACTTGTGGTTAGCTTTTGCCTCTGTTTCTGTTGCCAAGGATTGACATGGCAGTAATGCGGGAAGGCTGTTTCCAAGGATGCTCCTTGGGATTTTCTTCCTCTGCTTACTGAGGAAGCAAAGATCTCTTTGATACACTTCCTGCCACTCTTCTTTTTTGCCCCAAACAGTTTGCTGGCATTAGCAGGGGTCTTTTCCATGCTGGTTCCGTCCTGCTTTGTGATAAGGGATGCCATTGCTCTGTTGCAGCAGCTTGTAAGTGAAGCACATTTCCATCGCCATGGCTTTAAAGCAGAGAGGGGGGCATAAATCCAGTTAACCTTTGATCTCATGTTGGACAGCAGCGTTAAATGCGTCTGCCCTTCGAGCATTGCCTCTGTGTGTTCCCATCATACACTATGCCTGCTAGAGCCTAGGGAGCCGGGTTGCCTGCAGTCCAGTGTTGGGATCAGGGCTGGGGTAATAGTCCAGCTCTGTTGCTCTTTCCATTCTGGTTGTAACTGTGCTGAGAGGACCCCGTTCTGTGCCGAGGTCTGGTTATAGGTTGGTTTTCTTCAGCCAGCAAGAAGGCTCTCCTTTTTCTGATGAGCTTTGCCCTTTGTGTCAGCAGGATGGATCATGGTTGGATCCACGTGTGAGCAGTCTCTTGCCTTCCTTTGTTTCCTCAGAGCTGGATGTTTGTGCCTGTTCTCTCATTTTCCTTAGATGAGAATGTTCCTTGGCCCAACAGCTTGTTGTTGTTTACTCTCTTATCTCGAACCTGATATAGTACATGCGGTAGCTTTCCCTGATGGAATTCTTGTGCTTGCAGTCGATGAGTTGCCATGTTATTGCTGACCCTCCTGGCATCGTCAGCTACAGAAAAGCCCATGGCAGAGAAGTGGGTATAGTGATAACGAGGTTATGGCCTGCCACCAGTCTGCAAGAAAGGGATTTGCTCACTCTAGGCAGGGTCGTTGACCCTCTCACTAGACCCTGCACTTGCTGTGTCATTACTCGGGTAGCTTCACAGGATGTTCCCCAGTCTGGGTTAGCTCAGTCCATACACAACTGTCCAAACACTGTCTGCTGGACTGCTTCCCCGTCTTGGCAGCCCACACTTGACTCCTCTGGACAGTCCAGCTCACTGTGCTCAGCCGTATTTCCTAGTGGGTCTGCGCACCTCATGTTGAGTGTGCCAGAGGGAGAGATGGAGAGTATCTTCTGAGGGAAGATGGACAAACTTGTGAGAACTTCTGTTCTGTCTGAGAAAAGGAACAGAAATTATATGGTTTGGGAAGGAGAGTCCCTTCCCCTGACAGTCAGCGTGGGCAGTCTGCGTGGGCAGAGGTGGCCTCTCACTTGGTGCCAGTTTCTCCTGTCTTTCCTTATTCTTCTATACTTCGCTCTCTCATGCTGTGAGGGTTTTCTGGCAGACACTGAGGCAGAAGGAGCTCGGCTGCCTTTTTAGTGCTTGGGCCACCACAGCAGTACTTTATCAAAGGCCCTGTTGAGCTGTGGCCCCTCGTGGGATGTGTTTTGGGTCGCGGGGTGCACGGAGGAGCAGCAGTAAAGAGACAGCGGAACTCTAGAGTAACTTCCTTCCAGATTCAGTGCCTTCTGCCAGGGGTGCTGGGCTTGGTGCCCAGGTGGGAGAGAAAGGGACTCAAGTGCAGGGGAGCTGGCACGCAGCTGGAATGCCTCTTCTAAACAGCTTTCTTTTTTTACCCCTGCAGAATCTCAGAACCTGCCAAAGCAGCCCCCGCTGATGCTTGCCCTGGGCCAGGCCTCGGAGTGTTTGCGGCTCATGGCTCGTGTGGGCTTGGGCTCCTGCTCCTTTGCCAGAGTAGACGACTATTTGCACTAGCCACCAGAGCAAGATGGAGTTGACATCACTGAGTGCTGCCCTTCACCCTCCGTTGCTGCCACTCTACACCACCACCTCGTTCGATAGCCTGACTTCCCTGCCACCGACACCCTCTCTAGCACACATGCTGCCTGTGAAAGGACTGAGTGAGTCCCTCACTGAGTGGCTATTCCTGACCCCAGGAACGACTGGCAGATCTTACCTGTCTCCCTGTCATTGCTGCGGCTCCAGCGGCACTCAGTATTTCGCTGGTTATTCTAATGTAGCCCTTTCCGTTGTAGGGATTTCTCTATTTTTATTTGAGTTGTTTCTCATGGATCCATCAGTATTTTATCTGGAGAGTTTTGCTGAGCTGGTTTCTGCTGATTTACTGAGGGAGCTCATCAAGTTGGTGACAGCTTGTTCTTCCCTTCTCCCTCATCGTGCACATACAGCATCATCTGTGCTAGTTATCTGAACTCTTCTCGCAGTGGCAGTTCAGAGGGATTTTTTTTTTTAATTTTATTTGAATCCTGTTTATTAAAAAGGTCTCTTCCACCTCCACAAAGTCATTGATGTATTTATTGCCCACAGACTCAATCCCAGCCATACACATCGTACAACCTTGCAGGAGACCTGGTGAGGTAGGTCCTGTCACCCAATAATGGTGGGAATTGGCGGAGCTTGGTCCTTGTGGTGCATGCTCTATGAGCACAAGGCTCTCAAACACTTGTCTTTGTGAATGGGAAGAGCAGAAGACTTGACATTGCCTCTGTTAGTGGCTGCACTGTAGAAGCATCTCACAGCCCTGAGAAATAGGTAAATCCAGCTCTCACAGCAGCTAGAGGGACAGGATGAATAGGAAGTCATCTCCCAGTGTATTGGTAGAAGCAGGTCGTGTCGGGCTGCCAGAAACATCGGTGGGCACTGCCTGCTTTGGCTGTCAGGTTTTGTGTTAATTCACAAATTCCCCCTTTACTCCACGTAGGAGGGCTCTGTCACTAAGACTCAATAATAATAATATTTAATGACACCTCCACCTAACACCAATCTAAGTGAGCACTTCTAATTGGAAGTATCTTGAGAACACTAGTGTGAGCTGTGCTCGCCCTTGCAGGTTGCACATGCTGAGATCAGGTTGTGGGTTAGGATCAATACTAGCTTTGTGAGGTCTGAGCCGGTTAGAAGGGAGCAGCAATGTTTCTTTAAAGATTACTAAGAAAATTATTTTAGTTTCAGATCCAAAAGTGACCAGCAAGGATCTGTAGGTGAGTAACCTCCAACTAAGATGGACTAACGTGTCACTGCTGTGGTACATATCAGGGCCAGGGACTCAAGTGCTAAGCTTTTGGCATTCAAACCATCTGCCTGTAGGTGTTTCTGAGTGTACAGTTTAAACTGGTGAGGCTGTGTAGCGTGTTTTGCACCCTGTGGTGTACAGCTGGGAGACCAGGTTCAGTCTGGCTGCATGGGAGGAATTGTCATTCTGCTTCGAATGAGTTCTAGGTCTGTAGCTGTGAGAAAGACACAGGGGAGCTCAGACCAAACGTGTTTTACTGCTGTTCTTGAATTTTTATTTCTTTTTTTGAAGGCTTAGTGAAAGATGAACAGATTGTGTTGAAGTTTGCCCTTAGAATGGAGATGAGCCTGTGCCAGGGATACAAGTAGCAAGAGAGCTTGTGTGCCACTGGAGAAGGAAAGGTGGTGTGTGACCTCTGTACAGTAGCCCAGAGCTTTAAGGGTTTGCTGCATTTGCAGGCTGGATTTGGGGCTGGAACACGTCTGAGATCAAGGCAGAGCCGGGGGCAGATGTCCCTGCACTCCAGAAGGCGACTGTGGCAGGGAATGTGCAGATGGTATTGGAGTTGGTTGCAAATGCATATCACTACCTTTTGGTGAAGGTCTGGAAGCAGTGCTAGGGCTGCGTTGGGCTAAGAAAACAAGCAACATGAGGTTTAGAGATGGAGGAGACATGTTTATACATCAACTCCTTACAGCTGAACAAAGCAGAGGGAGCTCTGCACACTGAAGCCATTCTTCTGGGCAGGCAGAAGCAGAGGGCTGCACTAAGCAGAAGAACTTAACTTGCCAATCTGGTTCTTCCGTTTCAGTTCTGGGGAATGGCTCATTTGCCTGAAAGCTTATTTATTGATTTTCAGATCTGCTCGTTGTCCTAGTGATGAGTATTACCCCAGCCTGCAGCACTTATCTTGCTACACTTCTAGAGACACTTTAACTCAGTAGGCAGGCTGCCTTTCTGGACCCTCTGATGCTGGACCTGCCGGGCTGCCCAGCCAACCCTTTGCGCCCCAGTGCTGTGGCTGAACTTGAGGCAGCACATGTACTTGCCGTGCTGAGAGATTCTTTTGCAGGCTCTGTTTGTTAGACCCAGGATTATGGCACGCACATGGGCTGATTGGCGGTACTTGGGTTGGAAATACTCTAGTGCCTGGCTTTGCCTTTCACGTGTGACAACTTCCTCCCTGTTGGTCACCATTTAGCTTGCTGCAGTTTGGCTGCAGTTGGACCTCTCTTTCATCTTTATAGCAACACCATCTTCATATAGTTTTTTTTTTTTTCGTTTCCCTTTCATTACCAAAAAAATCAAGAGATGCTCCTGGATAGTTGGTTATTCCGGTGCCAAGAAATGTGTGATAGGATGGTCTCTCTGGCTTCTCATGGAGACTGTCCCTGTGGTAGAAGCGATCTTGCTGTTACGTCACAGTTAGTGTTGAGAGGCCACAGTCTTCATGATGATTAATTGCACGTAGCAGGGCTGCATCACTCTTCCTACCATGGACGATGTGCATCACATCGTGGCAGTAGATCCGTGTAGACGGGACAGCAGTGATGCTTTCAACTTCTTGTGCTCAAGCAATAGTGCTATCTTGAATTGTTTTTCCCTTTCCACTTGACCCAGTTCCTAACTGGCCTTGCAGCTGTGACCAACACCCATCACTGCTGCCAGCTTCTCGCTGGCTCTTGTACCTGGTGTCCTGATTCTGGTTTTTGAGGAGTGCAAAGCCTTTTCTGCTGTGACACAGCCTGTCCCACACCTGTTGTTTGTTGGGTTGGTTTGGTTCTTTTTTGTTTCACATATTCTTGCATTTTCTTGAGTGGCTTCTGCCTGTTGGGCTCAGATACTGACTAATGCGGTCATGACTCAGTGTGGGAAAGACAAGTGCATTTGCGGTATGTGGTGGAGTCATAGGCTTCACCCTGCCACTGATTCCTAGATGAGATTTCTCACTTGGTTTTCCCAGGTTATTTTTCAAAGCCTTTTGGTTTTTGGGTGTTCCTCGCTGCCCCTTGATGATTTGTGTCAGCTGAGGCTGAGTTTGAATTGTTGCGGTCATTTTAAAAGACAAACAACTAAACTGAACAGAGGGCTTTAACTTTGAATGTGGTTGTACACCCAAGCAGAGGCTCTGTGTAGTTTAAAAATAACTTCTATAAAAGTGATTTGGGATTTGTTATTCCAAGTGCCTCAGGCACCCCAGCTGCCTCTGCCTCATCTGGACAGTCCCTCACAGTGTCTCTTGTCCCAGGAGTCCTTCAGTAACGCCATGTGAATGATTATGTAGCCCCTAGTAGTAACTACTGCCTTTGCATTTTTTGATGAGGGTGACAAGGTCTCAGCTGTGTTATAATGCTGATGGTGTAGGATATAGGACTTCACATGAGGTTGGCGCCTAAGTTGCTCGCTGCGTGGCTGACTTGAGATGGAAGGTTTTCCAAACTACAGCCAGACACTACTCGCATGCAACACTTCTCACCATGCAGCCCTAAGAGAGGCTTTCTAGCTGTGACATCCTTCCCAGGACACATGGAATGCTGCAGCTGTAATAACTAAGCCTCTTCCAGCTCTGCCATGTCTCAGCTCTCCACTGATCCATCCAGAGTCACCACCAAAGAGCTGTAATCTGCAGAGTGGTATCCAGCTGTTGGGGGGGAGGTTGCCTAGTGGCTGCTCTCCTTCCCCTCCTGTACCAGAACTGTAGCTCCGTGCTCTGGGACACGTGGAAGATGTGTGGTTATCGGTGCTGTAGCCTGTTTCTCTTGCCAACATCTTGTCTGCTGACCTGATTTTGGACATCAGGAGATGCAGTTGTGCCTGGCATGGAGAGTTAGGCCCCTTTGGGAGTATCGTTCCTCATGGTTGTGTACACCTGGGATTTTCCCATCTGCTTCCTTATTCCTTCTGTTTTTTTACAGTGATATCTTGACCTGTTCTCAAGCTGTGTCCTTATTTTTCACATAATCTTTTTAAGACATCTTTACCCTTCTTGAAATAGCTTTGTTCTTGAGGCTCCCTTGAACAACTGGAACAAGCAGAGCTGGGGGAACTAGCTCTGTGGATTGAATTTATCGTTTTCCTCCTTAGGCATCACGCATGATGAACCGTCTCCTTCAGCAAAGCAAACCTTGTTGGATTGCTGTGGCGCTGCTGTGCTTTGGTACCTGTCTTTCTTAATACTCATGTAGCACGTGTTGCTTAGATGGAAGTTTCTGAGTTCCTTCTGCCATCATGGGGTTGATTGAGAAGGTGAACCATGGTAGCCAGGCTATGTAGCAGTGTGTAAATGCCATGAAGCTACAAGGTGCACAACGTGGTGTCAGGAAGTTCTGTCCATGAAAAAGCAGCGTGTGGTCTCTAACTGGGCAGCAGGGGGAGAGGTCTGTCATGCTTCAGTCTTGGGTGCAGTGAGGCCCCAGGGAGCTCGTTATAGCATACGAGAAGGAACACTTTCCTTGAGAAGGTGGTCCTGGTCCACCTGGGTGATCCTTTTGCAGGGGGAGCAACTTTCTTCAGACCCTGCCTGTGTTAGAGTAGAGCAGCCTGAGTGATGGATCCAGAGGGGAGCAGGTCTCTTGTAGAGAGCTGGTGTTGGGACCCCAGCTGTATACGTCTCCTTAGATGTTTCTGAAAAAGACTGGGGGCGGACATGGCAGGGGACATGTTCTGTGTGCTTCTGGGACTTTTTTGCTCACACAGGAAAATGAGTGATGGAAAGAACTGCGGTCCAGCAGCTCTCGGAGCCAAAAGCTGGCTGTGAGCCATGTCCCATCTGCTGTGTAGGTCAGAGAGCTGGAGGAAGTGTGGTGGGGTGAGTATGGGGGAAGCTACACCAGATTTGGGGAGGAAAGGGAAGTGGTTGAGAGTCTGGAAGCCTCTTCCAGAGGAATCACTAGCTGCTTTCCACCGTTCTTTCCTGCAACCAGAGGTGGCAAGTGATGGATGAGTGAATGTGGCATGTCTGTCCCTCTCCCTGCGTCCCACACCAGAGCTCAGAGCCTGCAGCCTTGAGCTGTAGCAGTGCCTGGCAAGCCAAGGGTTCATCCAGGCTTGAGGAGCACGTGTCTTGTTGGCTGTTTGATTTCCAAGAAGGAGGCTTGACTCTCCTACTCGCAGGAAGCTGAGCCTCATGTGGGATTTACACTGACATCACTGCGGAAACGTTTCTGGAGGCCTTGCAGACCTCTGCTCCTTGTTGAATGCCCCCTTGTCAGGCAGACACCTTCTCTCTGGTCACTGCACTTGGGTCTGGGCAGGTGCTGTGTTCGCTTCGCTCAGGAGAGCTTTAGCTGCATCCTTCCTCCTGGAGGGAGCACAGGGATTTTGCAGGCTGGGCTTCTCACAAGCTTCTCACAAAGGAGAAGCAGCAGCAGCGCTGGGGATAATCAGGATTTTAAAGACGATTTTTAAAATACGAGTGTGGTGACTCTCCCAGACCAAGGACTCTGCACAGGCGTTCAGTTGGGATTTTTCTCTCTTGGTCCTACCTGTGCACGCTCTTCATGGCTGTCCAGCCAGGGGAGGCAGGAGGAGGCTGCTAGACCCTGAAGCTCTTGCACGCAACCTGTTCGGCAGTGCAAGCCCTGGGACCTGCCCACCACGCAGTTAACTCTCTTCTGCTGTTGCTCAAAACTCAGGTATGAAATGCTCAGCTGGAGCACGGGGTGCGAGGTCTTTGCAGGTTTCCACCCAGCCTTGGAGGAACGGCCACTGTTGGGCTGCAACAGAGCAGGTGTCCCTCTGCCGCTCCAGACTTCTCATCGCCTTCGGAGGAGGGTTTTTCTCCTCTTTGGTACAACATCGGCTAAATGGACCTGACACAAATTGTGCACATTGGTTCAGTCTAAGCTTAGTATTTGTGAATTAAGTTATCTGGCGCTTCTTCGCATGAAAACTTCAAAAAGGGGAGGGGGGGTGGGATTTTAACTGAGAAAAAGCCTGTGAAAATATACTGGAAATATGGTAAAGAAATCGACGTTCTGCTGTATATTGACAGAATTATTTTTATTAAAATACACATCCATGTGCAAGAGCTGGTGTGGAGCCATGTGCTTTGTCAGTCTCTGCTCGCTGGGGAAAGCAAGTGGCAGAGCCACCACAGGTGGCAGTTTGTGTCATCAATGATCTGCTGGCCAGCCTCAACATTCTCTTCTCTTGTTGGCAGTAGCATCTTGTAACACCTTTTTGACACAGTTTTTTTTTGCAAGTCAAAAATTTCTGGATTAGCTGTGTGCCGAGGCAAGAATTTCTTTTCCTGCTTGAACAACACGTTGTTTACTTGTATTACTCTGGTTGTGGGCCTGCCTGACTGGATTTTTCAGTCATGTTTTTAAAAAGGTGGGGGGGAAATAGTCTTTGCAACCCTGAAATTCAAATGGCTGGGGAAACTGCTTGGTTTAGAGTTTCTGACATACAGACTGAGGGACTGTCCATGCGCTTATTGCCGTGCACGGCTACTCGCACATCCTTTTTTCCTTTCAGAAGACAACACAGCCCTCAGTGTTAATGTGCGGTGAAGCTGTAACTCTGAAACTTTCTGTCTGTCTATAAACAGCCAAGCACAATCCGCAAGATGTTTGTTCCCCAAAAAATCTGGTTCTGCTTCAGCTTTCCTCTCCACCGCTGCTTTGTCCCATGGTGCTTATGATTGATTTGTGGGCAAAAATGTCACTTGGGGTTGTTTTTTCTCCTGTCACACTGCCTGCTTTCAATACCAATACAGCCCTGAAGCTTCAGGCTGAGGAGCAGTTGCCTTCACCTTTCTGAGGTCTTCCTAATACATTTGCACGTCTCCCACCCAATGCTGGACCAGCAGCTGGGCCCCTGTACTCCTGTCCAGCTGAAGGGGGTTGTATCCTCACCCTCCTGGCTCTGTGGACATTGTTCTTCATCTCCCTCACTTGTTTTAGAGTGGCCATCAGCAAAGTTGGAGGCTGGCATGGTCCTAAGGGTCTGTCAGAGCTGTATCTTCTCCCTCACCCCTCTGTCTGGAGTGCCTGCAGCCCCCCTGGGGCTGAGAACATGCTCTAAGGACCTACCACCTTATGGGCAAGAGTAACCTCACCTGTGGGTCAAGACCTGACCCCACTCCCGTGTTCCCCATGGAGCACATTGTGACCAGGCACAGTTTGCTCCAAGCTTGGAGAAACACATTCTTGTGGCAAAGGGGGTTTTCAGTTGCACTGTGTCCTGGGCTTGAAGGATCTGCTCCTTGTTCTGAAGAATCAAGAAAAACTCAAAGAGTAGCTTGTGGAAGTGAGTCTTTTATTATAAATATTTGCTCCACTGAGCACATGGTGGCAGGGCAGTGACGGCACAGGGGACTTGGACAGCTGCTCCAGGCTGCTGTGACACAAGGTCCCACGGAGGAAGGGGGTGGCTGTGTCTGCAACACCAGTTCCCGCAGCCCTGGGACACAAGTGTTTGCCCCCTCCAGAGGCAAAAGGACTGGCCCTGTGGGTCAGGCTGTGGATAGCAGAAGATTGGTTTCATTTTTCTTTTGAAACTTTTTAATGGCTTTCTTCACCCAGGAATTCTTGGGGTTTGTGCAGATCTTGACATCCGTGGGAGTCACCATTCTGCAGCAAGAAAGTGAGGAAAGAGAGTGAAAACATGAACAGTGAGTCCTCCCTCCCCTTCCCATGCACTACTTCTCCCCTCCTCCTTGTGTATAGTCCCATCCTGGATGGAGACTTGGAAATTACTCCCACCAGCCCTACACTTGCAGGGGTGACTGTGCGTGTCCACATCTTCCCAGACCACTGGCATTAGCAGAAAGCACCAAAACCTTGGTTTTCCCCCCTCTGTCCACCCCACAGAGCTGCTGTCCTCCTGCAGCCCCTCCAAGGCGCATGCTTCCAGCTGGGACCAGGCTGGGATGAGAGCTGCTCCAGCTCCCAGCCGTGTCCCCGTGCCAGGGATGGGAGGCATCCATCCCCCAGGGATACTCACACAATGGCAGGCAAGGAGCAGTCTTTGGATGTCGCATAGTAACTCTGCACGGATCGGATGGGTTTCTGCGCATACTCGAAGCAGCATTCAGTGGGTGTGAAGTGGGCTGTGAAGGGAAAGGAGAGACCTTATGACCACCCGTGGAAGCATTTTGAGACTAACTGCATTGCCAGATGGCACCGCAGGGTATGGGATTCAGGACAGAGGCCATAGAGTTTTTCTTGGCAGGTCCCACAGCAAACCGTGACAGGGCTGCGTTTCCCTACATGTCTGCGTGCACAGGACTGGGAAACACAGACAGGATGGAGCAGGACCCACAGCCCACATCACTGCAGCTGCCTAAGAGCAGTCAGGTTGGGGTGTTTGGTGTGAGGAACAATGCTCTGGGGGCTTCCAAGGCAAGGGCACAGCTTGCAAGATCATTTAGGAAGCTCCAAACAGCCACATCTGCTCCCCACACCCTTCAACCCACCTTTTCATCCAGCTGAGACCTGGAGAACACCTGACAGTCTCCTCCAAGATCCCACAGCATCTCCCCAAGCCCCCGAGGTCACCTCTGCAGAGGAACCACTCCATTTTGCAAGGGCACAGCTCAACCTACCCTGCAACTAGCTCTGCTGAGGCCACCCCCTACTCTCTCCATCCTCCCCTGCACCCCAGGATCTGCAGCCCTGCCCCAACCAGGGGGCTGCTCCTCCTGCCTGCAGCTCCATCCCCACTCCCTGCTGGCCTTTCCTGGCTGAGCTCCCCAACAGGACATCCCCGGGGGGGACCTGAGCTCTAACCCTAAGCCCAGGAGGTCCCTTACCTGCAGCTTGGTGCAGGGAATAGCTGAGGAGCAGCACGAGCAGCGGGACTGTCCTTGCAGCAAGCATGGTGGCAGTGAAAGGGCTCTTCCTTGGTCTTGCTTTGTGCTGCTCTGTCTGGAGTCTGTAGCTCTGCCCCTGCCGTAATTTATCCTCAGCACACCACCCACTCTAACCACTTTCCCTAGGCTTCTGGGCCTGTTCCAAGAATCCTGTTCCCAGGGATGAGGGGATTTCTGTCATTTATTTTGGGAGCATGTCCAGCGATGTGTAGAGGATGCTGAGGAGCAGCACAGCCACTTCTGCTTTCTGTGGAAAAGCCGCAAGGGACTTCCAGAAAGTTTTGTAGGAACTGAGATCTACCCAGGAGAGCAGATTAAAAGCAACTTTGTGTGAAGATAAGACATCACGTGTAACACTTGCCTGTGTATTTCTAATAGGAGAGACTACTCACAATCTCTGAGCAGGAACAGGTCACTGCTGGGTTTTGCTGGTTTGCCTGAGTCAAAGGCAAGTGACTGATGAACATCCACAGCCACCCTGGCTGTACCGAGGCAGAGACCTGCTGCAGCACTCAGCATGGGATGGAATGAGATAGATCTTGTAAGGCAGGAAAAAAAAAGGATTGGACAGAGCTAGGAGGGACCCAGGAGCAGAGGCAATTTTAGAAGAGGAAGAAATGGGGCAAGAACAGCAGGGCGTCTGAGGAGAGTCTGGGTCTGATCCCAGGTCTGATCTCCAGCCTTGCCTCTGCCTCCCACACTGGCACCGAGATCAAAAGGAGAAGGCCAGAGGGGTGGGAACTTGTGGTCATCAAACAGATCATCAGACAGGTAATTTCTGTAGGGAGATGGGACAAACTCTACCACAACCCCAAGAGGGTGGCTCTAGACCCTAGAGAGAACCTTGAGGGCAGGCAAGGCAGGTAGCATGGACACCAAGGCAGCTCCACAGGGACATCAGTCCAGCTTCCATGCAGTGATCTTCTCCTGGGAAGGTGAGATGCAGCAGGTCTGTGTGCAAGGACTGGAAACCCCCATGGGATGTTGGTGGGTGGGAGCACAAAAGGGGACCTGGCTGTGACTTGGAAACAGGGCAAGCCAGGGCTTCTTGGAGGAGAAAAAAGGTAGAAAGAGGTTTCCTTGAAGACTTTCTCATGTTTATGCAACTTCACTGGAAAGAGAAAGCAGAAGGAAACAAAGTGTGCTGACAAGTCTAGTTTGGAAGATACTCACAGACCATTGTGTCTGGTGGTCTGGCACAGCAGCATGGGGGCCGTGAGGACAGCTGAGCATGGCACCACTGCTTCTAATGCCACTTTCCCCCAGGGAAGAGCTCTGCAGAAAGAAAAGACCAGATATACAATCTCTGATCCCCCTCTACAGTCTCTGCATCCCCCCTGTCTCTTTCACCTTCCTCAGACCCAACAAGCCAAGAGTCACATCACCTCCTAAACATCAGGTAAAAGCAAAGGCCTGAAATTAAGTGGGAATTGAGTTTTAGAAATTAAAATGGGTTGGCATGAATAAAAAAACCCAACAATGTAGAGATAGGAAATATTCTCTGACTCATACAATGTGGGGGTTTTTGAGTAGGTAATCATGAAAATTAATAGTTTAACAGGGTGTGCTGATCCTCTGCATGTGATAAATGGCAAAGAAAATGGAAAAGCACCAGGTGTTGCACACTGAGGATGCTGGTCTGCGACACTGATGACACCAAGGCTCAAGGAAGCCTTTATCACAATCCACTGCTACTGAAAAGGCAAAGGTAAAACTACAGCAATGACCAACTTCCATAAATTCAACAGAGCCTTCCAGCCATGGCTGGGAACAGTAGAATTGGAAAAGGCAATAGTCAATGTGTCAAGGGCAATAGTATCAAAAATGCTGTGATAGGTAGCAAAGACCTTACAAAAAAAGGGTCAAATGTAGATCTCTAGATCAAATGGCAACACAAAACCAATTAGCATGAGGTGATCTATTAGAGGCCAAAGGAGGGGGTGTTGCCAGCAGTTGTTGTTTCTATGCAGAATCAAGACAAATAAAAATGGAGGTAATGGCAATCCAAAGGCACCTGAAGGTTTTTCATAATGGCCTCAAGCTCTGCCAGGGGAGATTTAGGCTGGACATTAGGAAAAAATTCTTCACAGAAAGGGTCGTTGGGCACTGGCAGAGGCTGCCCAGGGGGGTGGTTGAGTCACCTTCCCTGAAGGGGTTTAAGGGACAGGTGGATGAGGTGCTGAGGGGCATGGTTTAGTGTTTGATAGGAATGGTTGGACTCGATGATCCGGTGGGTCTCTTCCAACCTGGTGATTCTATGATTCTATAAAATGGATTTGATGGGTGGGGCTGGACACCAGACATTGGCAGATGCTTTGAAATTGTACTTGTTATTAAAAATCTACCTGTACAGGGCCAACAGCTGTAACAGCAAACACACCTGCATGTCTGATCAATTCATTATTGGCTGTGATCACATCTCTAAGCAGCAAGAGATAAAGTTGATGGCAACACAACTGCACAGGAGAGAAAAAAATATGAAAGCAGAAGAAACCCAAATCTTTACATGCAAGCATGAAGGTGGCCCTGGGGTCCAAAGTGGCCCTGCCACATTCCTCCTCCCCTCCCATGAGCCCTGCTTGGAGGGGATCAGAGAGGGGGAGTCTCTGGGGCCAGTCTGTTCCCTGTGGGGCTGGGAACTGGAGGGAGCAAGAATCAGGTAGAGCTCTGCCTCTTCTTTCCCAGCCTCAGCTGGGGCTCCTGATGGCCTGGGCCACCCTGTGCTGCTGGCACAGCACCTCCAGAACACACTGTCAGGTAGAAAGGATGATCTAGACCAGCCCTTCCCAAGAAGCCAGGCAGCGTGAGGTCCTGCAGGGATCAGCTCCTCTTCAGGACGGTGACTGAGAAGCTGGCAGGAGTCCCCATACACTGTGGGACTGGGGCAGGAGGCCTCTCGATGTGCTCAGCCAGGGCTGAGATTACATAGAGCTGATAGTAGGGAAAGCAGATGAAGGACCAGAGTGGAGGTGAGGCTCTGCTCATCTCCTCCAGGCAACAGGGTGGACCTCCTCATGCAGCTCTGGGCTCCCAGGCACACTGCGCTGGACATCCCCACCCTAGGATTTGTGCTGCATCCATGCCACAGCTGTCAGGATGGGGCACCAAGACCAAGAAAACAGGACATCTCCATGGTCTGAAGGCTCCTGAAAAGGAAAGGCAACAGTTTAAAATGCTTCCTTGAGCTGAAGTACCTCCTGGTGCACCTCAGAGAGCTCCACCAGTCTCTGGGTGCCCATAAGGCCTCTGGTTCTCAGACCCACAGTGTGTCAGGCATGATCCACATCGGAATTTCTTACCCGATTTCCCCAACAGGATGATCCCAAGCCTTGACCCACAGTGACGGTCCATGAGGTGCCTTATGTACATCCATGGGGAGAGGGTGAGGAGCATTGTGAGCACCAGGACCATCCTTGCACTGGGCATAGTGGCTGGTGAGGGCTTTTCCTCATAGTGTGCTCCTCTGCCTCTTCACAGGAGCTCAGCTGTGAGCTCAGGCAAGCAGGTGCTGCAATTGTCCTTCCCACATTAGCCCATTTCCAAAGAATTTTGACTGAATTAAAAGGAAGGCCCTGTGTGGTTTTGTTGGCCAAGGGGATTTCCATGTCATGTGGGATCTTCCTAATTACTGACCAAGGTGATATCTAAAAAGCCCAGACAGACTTCAGCAACTTGCGTTTGTCGAGACGGGTCTGTGGGAAAGCCACAGGGTCCACACGGGAAGCAAAATCTACTTCTGCAGAAGCATAAATTCAATGCTGTGGGACATCACCTTGCTGGTAAGAGCCCTGCCGGTGCTGGGGTCACCCTTGTTCCTGACTCATCCCCTCCCTGTGTTCCCTGCGGGCTGGATGTGGCAGTGAGACACCTCTGGAATTACCTTCTTCAAGCTCCGACTTCTCCCCAGGGAGATGTGTGAGGGGCACGGTTATTCCTGTGAAGCAGAGACCCAGCAGTCTCCATTCTCTCAAGTCTGAGACTTGGATTGAGATACATGCCTGTCACCTCTCGCTGTGGTGGCTGTTTTATGGATTCTTGCATAAGCGCACTCATCCTCTTGGCTTCTGCAGAGCTGTGCTTGCTTTTCTGGCAGAAGATCCAGCCTGGGATGATCCATTTCCCCTTTCTCAAGTTTTCAGTCCCTGTTATTGCAGCCAGATAGACTCACAACTCCCTGAAGACCATTTAATATTTGTTCTTTTACTTTTTTTGGGACGGGAGAGGCCAACGCGCAGTCTTGAACGGATGACTGCTGGAAAGCCCCTGCTGCTGGCTCATGTTCCCCTTTCACTTGGGTGAGCTCTGAAAAATTTGCTTGTTTACATAAGAAAAATAAACAGCAACCTCTTGATTCTGTAAGAGAGGGGAAGCCTGGGGGTCACACCTGCTGCAGCCCTTGCCAGCAGCGGTGCCAGCGCAGGGAAGGAGGACCTGAGCAGAATAAGTCCCACATTTGGAAATGGGGTCTCAGCAGACAATAGAATACACACAGTTGTGCCGGAAAACACAACCACACAGCAGAGAGGTCATCGAGCATCACCCAGCGTCTGAAACACGCCTCCAAGGAAGCAGTGGGAGGATTAGGAGTAAACTATTCCCTATTGTCTTCTGTTCTACCCAGTCAATTCGGCTCTTCTCCATTTAGAATATGAAACCTAGTTTTCCTTCTGTTAAAACCTCAGCTTTCCAAGTACAAAGCCCCTCCACATTTCTTTGCGGTGCTCACTCAAGGGTCTTCCCAATTCCATTTTGAAATTCTAGTTGACTCAGGATACAATACAAACCAAAGGTGATGCTCCTATTTGTTCCCAGAGCCAGTGCTTGCCCCGTAACTCCAGATGCAACTGCACAGACTTTAAAATGAAAGAAACGAGTTTCTTCCAAAACCTGCTTCCTACAGTTGGACCCTGGGGACCACCAAGTACTGGGAGCTGGTGATCGGAGCCACATCCTGTGTGGGAAGTTCTGCCTGGTGTCACGAGACACGGGAGCTGCAGGAAGGATGTGTCCAGGAGCCCTTACCCAGGGGTTGATCTGCAGGGTCACTGGACAAGCTTGCCCCACCGACAGAGGGGATAGAGCAAAAACCCACCGCAACCGGGCAGGAAGCCCTCACCACGCTGGGCGAGCAGAGAGACAGGATGGATGCACCTGGATCAGAAACTGGAAGCAGCCACTTTGCTAAGGAAAAGGGGGGAAAATATTGTGCGATGCCAGTTTTCTCCAGAGAAGGCATTTCACTCACTGAAAAGGAGAGAATAGCGCGTGATGAGGTCTCCTTTTTTTAAGCCTTAACCTTTTTTTGTGCTCCTTGAGCCAAAGGCAGTAGTGGAGAGATGCTTTAGCTCAGCTTTTACAGCAAAGCTGCAACAACATGGGACAAGGAAGCAAATTCACCTGGAGCTGGGAAATGTTTAATGATTTAATTCTGATCAGACTTAGTCCCATTAATCATAGAATCACCAGGTTGGAAAAGACCTCTTGGATCACCGAGTCCAACCATTCCCATCTGCCACTAAATCATGTCCCTGTCGTCTACCCATCTTTTAAATAACTCCACAGATGTGGACTCGACCACCTCCCAGCTTGTTCCAGTGCCCGATGACCTTTTCTGTGAAAAATTAACTCCAAGAAGGCAGTAGAACAAGTCATGGACTTACTTTTTCCTTAGGTTTTGATTAGGATAACACCCAGCACTCAAGAAAAATGAATTCCATTGAAAGAATGAGAAGAAAAGAATGCATTGAGGTCCTTAGATACTGTAAAAAATAGAAGTATTTGTGGCTGGCGCTGGCAAGCTGATGTCATACCCCTCCTCGCAGGGCTTCTATCATTCCCTTCTGTTACCTTTTAATATTATTTGCTTTGTGGTCTTGTATGTCACCTGGCAGACTTCCCAGGTGCTTCAGAAACAAAGCTTCCTCTATCACCTGAGGTGGTCACTGAAGGGGTACAACCACAGCAAGTCCCTACCACCCAAGGGGATCTACAGCCACAAAACCAGCCCTTGCAGCGACACCAACAGGGATGCTGTCCTCATGAGAGCAAAGATTAAGCAAACACAAATCATTCAAGAACCACAGCCACACAGCAGAACCACAACTACTCAATGGGAAAACCAACAAAACCAAGGGGCCGTCCTGGTGGTACGTTAGTCTGACCAGAGGCACGAGCGCGCTTACGCAAGAATCCATAAAACAACCACCACAGCAAGAGGTTACAGGCATATATCTCAATCCAAGTCTCAGACTTGAGAGAATGGAGACTGCTGGGTCTCTGCTTCACAGGAATAACCGTGCCCCTCACACATCTCCCTGGGGAGAAGTCGGAGCTTGAAGAAGGCAATTCCAGAGGTGTCTCACTGCCACATCCAGCCCGCAGGGAACACAGGGAGGGGATGAGTCAGGAACAAGGGTGACCCCAGCACCGGCAGGGCTCTTACCAGCAAGGTGATGTCCCACGGGATCTGAGCACAAGGGGCAGGGCCAGGTGCTGGTAACAGGACCCATCAACAGCTCTGGCCATACCAAAGTGAAGAACCAGGTCCAGGATCCATTTAGGGAATATCCACCCAACAGAAGGAGATGGGGACAGGGCTGCAATGCCAAAAGGTCCATCCATCCACCCACCCACCCAGGAGATAACATACCTACAGCATGGGTCCAAGAGCTATCCAAGAGACAGGCTCAGAGCCAGGACATTCCTACAACACAGCCAAAGGAGGGAAGGAAGACCCAAGCCTGAGCTTAAATAGGGCTTCTGGGCCTCGGGCAGAGGGTGTGGGGTGGGAGTCGCCCCACAGGTGAGGCTGGTCAGGGTGATTAGGGCCAATTAGTGCCCTCAAGACCTGCCTGATGTGGAGCTGGGAACCAAAGATGTGGGTCAGCAAGGGATCAGAGGGGGCACACCATGACCATGGCCCCTACTGGCTCCTGTGAGTTTGGGAGGAAACATCAAGTATATGCATGAGTCTTGAGTGCTGCATGCAGAATGCAAGCCTCGTCCCACCTGAGCGTAATAGACTTGGCATTGGTTATCTCCTGGGCCAGATTCTACACCTGAGGCAGCCCAGAGACCTCCAGGAGGAGCACAGGGAGGTCCATAGCTGGATGTCCTCTGCACAAGGTCTTTCCCTGAATTGTCAGACACAGAGAAGCCAGGGAGCAGCAGCAAGGAGGATGTGCCACCAGACGGCCAACAGGCAGGGTATCCAAAAGCTCCTTCAGTGCTCCAGAGCCACAGCCCCTGAATGGCCCCACGCTCAGCCTGCATGTCGGAAATGATTTCATTACACAGCTCCTCATTCCCTCACCCGTCCTCTCCCTGTAATGAAGAGGAGGAAAAAAAAAAAAGTGCTTTTCTTTCCACAGAGCTTCTTAACCCCTCCTCCATGGCCTTTCTGCCCTGGTGATTCATCCAGAGGAAGTTTTCACTGTCTTCACCATGTTCCCGGTGCGCTAGCAGTGCTGGAACAGGGGGCAGAGGTGCTGTGAGCGCGAGGCCAGGGCATGACGAGGACGCGGGCTCCTGGGACGCAAGGGAGAGCCTCATCCTTGACCCTCTTGCTCCTTCCAGCTCCCCACTCCAGACCCTGGGCGCTGACTCTTGTATTGCGTTGCCTTTCCCAAGTCTCCTCCTCAGCACTAAAGGAGCACGTGAGAGCAGCCCAAAGCCTGGCAGAGGTGGGAGAGGTCCTAGCTCGGCCCCTGGCCTCTTGCCCCCTTAAAGAACCAGCTTGGAGTGTAACTTTTGTTTTCTATGGGTTTCTGTTTGGTTGAGGCTTTGCTTAAATAGAAGCAAAAACTTGTCTGTTTTTCAGCATTGCCTCAGCAGTGTGGGAAACGCGCCTCCCCGTGAGAAAATATACTCTCTACAAATTTTTGGCAAGACTGAAGCCTATTAAAAGTAAGGAGCTGGAGCAATAACTGAGCCACATCAGCTGTGCTGTCTTTGCCATCTCCCAGCAAAGCTGGGATTTTCCCCACAGTGTTTAATGCCACACTTTCATCTCCACAACTCTGCAGGGACCAGGCTTGGTCACCCAGCTCTAGGCTGAACCCTCTGAGGACAAGAGTTTCTAACACAAGGACTTTATTACTTTTACTTTTTAAAAAATGATACAGAACGTAAATATTTCACACACTCCCTCATCAATACTGGATACACAAATGAGTCAGAGCTTGTAAAAGCCACTGTGCTCTACAGCAAATGACATTTTGAGCTCCAGGACATGGTGACACCACCAGGCTTCTTTCTTCTGAGCCAGCACTCACCTTCTGCCCTCCCAAATTGCCTGTTGCACAGCATAAGGCAAGGAAAAACAGGGCTCCACTCCTGCCTTGGGTTTTAACTGCCTCCCATGAGGGGTGACAGTGTCCTACGTGCTAACGGTCCTGGGAGCAGGAGAGGGGATCAAGGTGAGCACAAGGATGAGTCCAGACTGGAGGACCAGCTCCTCCTGATGAGAGCCAACATGACCACAGCAGCTGGAAGATGGTTAAGAGTCAGCCGTGGAGCCAAACCCGTTCTCCTTAAAAATACTGTGGTGGGACATGAAGTGGCCAGACCTGCTGAGTACACATCCATCTTCCCAGAATTGCTCCAGGCCAAGGATTTCACTTGCAGCCAGACAAGACAAGTGTCCACTCCATTTGCTGTAGCTCCTGGAGAGTGACCCAGCTCCCACAGACACGCACAAGCCATCCAAGACCAGCAAAGCAAACAGAGAAGGCACAGTATTTTCCAGTGCTTCCAGAAAAGTCGTGACACCGCGATGCTCCATAGCAAGGACAGGACATTACATGCATTCAAATGGCTACAAAACTTCACTATAAAAATAACATTTCTAATGTTTTATATAAAAAAAATGCCATACTACACCACCTCACGAACCCAGCCATGCATGAGCCAAGTGGGTGAGGAGGCAGCACCAACAGCCCCTGATTTACCCTCTAAGTAAACCGACCCCAGCCAGAGTCACATAGCTGGGCTGCACAGGAGTGCACAAGGATGGCTTTCACCCCAAATCCCTAATTACAGTTCATCTGATTGCATCTTGTACATGCAAAGCCCAAGGTGGATCCCTGACTCCCCTCTCTCAAGTCAACAAAATGCAGACATTAGGGCTTTAATGACAGCAGAAACCAGACAAAATTGCAGCCTGTCCTCTGCACCTGCAGGGCTGGATGGATGTCCTGAAGGTGGGATCTCACAGGCCACCTTCCTCTAGCTCTTCTTTACAGCTGGCCCATCATTTCTTCCTTGACTATTTTCCTAATTACATGGTTTTGCTTTCTTTTTACACAAGCATTCTTTGTGTCTCATCTGCTGAGGTTGGCTGGAGGAAGATTTGGCCCTTAATATGTCCCTCTACATTGTATCATGAAGACCTTTACGTGCTCCAGCAAAATTTGTACTGGAGTCAACGTTTAATAAGAGCTTTCAGGAACCAACCACAGATGAAAGATAAGGCTTACATACAACATCTACATGTGTTAAAATTGAAACCATTTGGGGTTAAAAAGAGGCCTGGTACTGTTATGGTGCTTTAATAGCCCGGCGATAAGTGCTGTACAAAAAAAAAAGAAAGACTTAAATGCAGCTGAAGTGTAAGACCATGAAGAGGCATTTTGTGCTTTTTTTGTGGCTCAGCAAATGTGCTTATTTCTAGAGAGAATATGGGACCAAAAGGATGGTGTGTTTGCTGTGGTGGAGTAATCTCTATGTGACTAAATCCAGAACTGCATTTAACTCCTCTGAGAGAGTTTTTCCTAGGTTTTATGCTTGCAGAGAACAGCAAAGCCCCTCCAATATTTTCACAGGCATAGCAAAATCATTGGGTGACTTCTTGTTTCCTCCCATTTTCAAAGGCTCGTCCACGTTATCTTGCCCTGGTTGGGCACAGCTGGACACAGGGCACTTCAGCTGGCAGAGAGATTTATTGCAGTTTATTTGTCAAGAACCAAGTCTTACACTAAAGCTGCAAGAAGAAATGCCCATAGCTGTTGAGAGAAAGGTGGCCTGGCTTCAAGAAGGAGATAGATTGTGGGTTGCCAGCTCCTCTGAACGAGAAATCTGTAGCACTGACCTTCAGTCCTCTAGTCAGATGCAGTTTTCATTGTCTCTATCTGAAAAGCTGGACTACCACTCGTATCTCCAGCAAGAGTAAACAGGGTGTTTGACCAGCCCAAGGTGAGCCAGCAGCCAGCTGATGACCAGCATCAGTCATGGCCTGACAGAGCAGCGACCTGAGGTGCAAAGAAAGAAGCAGCAGAGAGCTTGTAAGTGCAAATCATGTGGTTTTGGTGTTAGGATTGCTCAAGCTGGCAGAGCCCAAGTCCAGCAGCATGGGTGAGTAAGTGGCTTCTCAGCTGGGCCAAGATGAAATGCAGAAAAACTCCCAACAGCAATTTTGAAATTCACTTCTGCCCGACACCTGGCGAAGAGCCACCAAGCAGCTCTAGAACAGCAACGACCTTCGTGTGTTACAGTGCCAGAAAGACAAAATGCTCTGATTTTTTTATCCAAAACACTGCCATTGGTAGATGATGACTTAGATACATTTTTGGACATTGTGCCCTGCAAAAAACCCAGTTTTCTCTGGTATTTTTATTCCCTGCCTTGCTTTCTACTGGTCACCAGTTCAGCAGAAACTTAGCTTTCCTGCAGCAACACACATATAGTTTAGGCCAAAAATGTGCACACCATAAAGCACTCAGATTACTTCCATTGGATAGGCATTGCTTTCATGTCCCTTCTTCTCGTAGAGCAAGCCCTGTACCATGTCTCTTGACATCTCTTCTGCTTTGACTCCAAATTTTAGATACAGCCATACAGCAGCAACACTGAAAGCCATCAGACCCCCTACCACAGACACGGGGATGACAAAGTTCATTTGAGATCTTGACAAGAAGCTGGGACGAGGCAGATTGTTTGTTCTTTCTGTTGTCACCTGTGCTTTGGCTTGGCCTGAGAATGCTTGACTAGTAAAAACTAACACATCTGAAGGATCTTGTTTTCCTACAGATGATGAATAACCAATTGTTTTAGTACCAAAAGCATCTGCAGAGTACCTGACAACCTTGTTGGTGCAGGCAGAAGAACCTTCAGCTATGGCAGTTGTGGGGTTTAGAATAGAAGCTGAAGGAATCCCTGGTGGGACTGGTGTGGCTGGGACTGTGGCAACCCCCTTGCTGTCCAGGACGGAGGGGAGAACTGAACTAGCCCTACTAGAAGCAGTTCCTGGTGTGTCAGCTCTTGCATTTGTCCTATTCAGGGATTCACTTGTAGAACGTACAGGATGGTCTGACCCTTTAGTAACGACCACGGGGTCTGAATTTGAGCTAGGAGAAGTCACGTCTTGAGCAGAAGCTATAGCATTTGGAGTGTCCCCTGCAGGTTCTTCCATAGGTCCTACAGCCTTGTCAGAGCCGTGCACAAGAGCGGTGGGGTGCCGGGTGGGCTGACTGGAAACCACACCTGCTGCAAAAGCTGTTGAAGGCGCAGACTTTAGGGATTCATTGTTTGCTTGTGGAGAGACTTCAGAGCGGGCAGCAATTTCCTGTACCACGGGGGACAATCCCGCAGGGAGCTCTGTGGTGTTGTGCGAGGCCGGTGGGGACTTGCTGGATGCCTCCACCCTGTCAGCAGGGACATGTATTCTTTGCAAAACTGTTGCGCCAGTCCCTTGGAAGGAAATAGTTGGAGCAGGGGCTTGAGATGGAGCTGCTTCTGTAAGACCGACGTGTTTTTGAAAAACACCAGGCCCTTCTGGTGCGACTGGTAATGAGGGACCACGTGGAGGGGAGGACTCTGTAGCCTTTTTCTGGTCCAGTTTCTCTACAATCTTCTTCACCCAGTCTGCTGCTGGATCGGCACAAAGCTCCACAGACTTCAGAGTAATAAATCTGAAAATAAAAAGGGGGCACTTACTGAATAAAGAAAACATTGGTTTAGATGATCGGCATGATGGGGAAGGCAGGCAGACGGCAACACTGACTCTCTCAAATCCCTGATAAACACCACCGAGATTGGATGGACTATTTATTTCAGGAAGAGCAGGTGCCTATGGGATCTGATTGACCAAGGAGCAGCTGAACGTGACTCATGGGTGAAGGGTTTTCCCCTAGGAAGTTTTCTCTTTTGAAAGCATTGTGCTAATGTTTGAATGCAGTGTTTGCCTCCAGGCTGAGACGAGGAAGCTGTGCCAGCTGCAGGGACGAGTATTCACAAAGCTAAAACTTTCTCTCTCACTGTACTAGATGAGACTTTCCAAGGTCAGCCCAGCAGGTTCACTTTGGAGCAACCTCTTGGGCTGCAATAAAGTGGTCTCGATGGTGCCTCACCTCCACGGTAAGTAAAAAACAATTATCCTGGGGAAAAAGATGTGGTTTATCTCATCCAGTCGAGTTCACAAGTCTGAATCTGTGTCCAGAGAAAATACCTGCTTTCACAGAAACACGTGAGCTTCCTCTGTCCCATTCTGCCAGCAAGCACATTAATCCCTTCCCCCATCACTTTATCCCTGTCATGTGAGCCCCCCTGTGATCTCACTTGGAGGCTGTCAGGCTTTGAATAGGGAAAAAACCCACCCATCCTTCACTCTCTTTCCAGACTGCTCCTCGCTCCAAAGCAAAGGCATTTGCTGATGGTTTTATGCTTAGTTGGTGTTGGAGGGTGCAAGGCAAGGGAGGTGGTGGTGGGGCAATGCTTACATGTAGGCTTGTTTTCTGCAGCGGGGTTCAGTCCAGCGGTAGCTCTTTATCCGCTTTGCTGGTATCTCAGGTGTAAACTGGTGACATTCTCTTGAACACTTCAGAGGTGCTTTGGGTTGCCCTGAAACAAAGTTTTCAACGTTGGGGTTGAAATATTAAATGTTGGGGTTTTATTTGGTACAATAAAAAAATGGCACTGTTGCTTTTTGCCCTTCTCTGCGGGGTGAGTCTAAACTTTGCCATGGAAGTTTCCAATCCCTGCTAAAATGACACGAAGACAAATGTCAGGGCCACGATCATTTTTATCACCCAAACAGGTGATAGGATACCCAGAAAACTGCAAAAAAAGTACTGTGAAAACTGGGGGGCTTTAGGGACACTGTTGCAGCTTGCCTTATAGGATGTGCAAGCGCTGGCTGGAGATGCTTTGTGCAAGCAGCTGGACCTGCAGGTCCTAAGCCCTTTGGTCACAGGAGGACAGCTTTTAGCACAGTGCCCAGAAGACAAATTTCTTCATCTCCCAAAGCCCTGCTTCAACCATCGCCCACACACTCTTGGTGTAAGCGGTGCAGCTCAGAGGGCAGGATGTTTGTCCCCTCCTTATCTCCATCAGTCATATTTCTTCCTCCTGTGGGAGTTCCCCTCTAGTTGAGCATCCCGCCTCTCTGCTGGTATGTGGTCTCCGACTGCCACTTAGTCTCAGAGAAAAGCGCAGAGAAAAAGATCCTTTGGTGAAAGATACATCGGTCCCATAGATATCTCACTAGCCCAGCTTCACAGCACAGTTCCTCACCAAACATCCTTTTCCAACTCCAACAAATAATACGGTTTTCATTTTGCGAAAATGGAAAAATAAAATCCCTCTTGACCCTTTCAAGGGGCAAAGCCAGTCACAGTACTGGTGATCTTTCATTCCTACTCCTACCCCCACACTCCAAACAACGTTTGCCAAGCAAAAGGAGGTTGCACAATGCAGCTCGGCAACTTGTTTCCAATATTCCATTGGGCAAGACCTTGCAAAGCAAGCTGTGATTTATCCGCGACTCCCTGTGAAGAAAGGACCTGGAGTCTGGTTTAGATCATGCAGTCTCTACAAATTGTTGTCTTGGATTCCCAGATGAATCTGGTGAATCTGATGCAGTTCAGTTAGGAATGCAAGAATTTGGGTGCAAGAATGAGCATCGCCACAGGAGCACTGCCAGCTCTTTTGATCTATTTACTGGAGAAACCCATAGTTACAAAGAAATCCTGAGCCGGCACTTTTGTGGTCCCTCTACAAGAAGCACATTTCAATCCTTACATCTCCATAATGCTAAAGCAAACCTCTTTTTTTTGTTTTCACACAATAATGTCTCCTGTGGCACTTTAGGGTCATGAACACACGCTCAGGAATAACCGACTTCCCAATTAACTCTCATTATCCACAGGACATGCTGCTGGTGTCTTTCGGGAGCACTGTTCAGCAAAACAGGCACAGCAACAAGGGGGCCAGATCCATCCCTGTGGACAGTCAGGGAGGTGGATGGCAGGTGGTGGGCAGGGACTGCTCCCTAAGGCCCCCTGATAACTGTTAACTGATTTGCCAGTTATTGGCATCACGAATAAATCGTTTGCAATTAATTGAATTCCTTTTTTTTTCCCAGAGTGAAGGAGCTCCGAAAGCACCTTCCATGGAGAAAGCAGTTCCACAGGGCGCACAGAGCCAGCCCTGGGGATCACCCTCCTCCCAGGGCATGCAACTCTGCTTCTCCAAGCTGAATCTTTGCCAAAGAGACTGCAGAGACACCTGAGATCTCCACCTGGGACCACCGCTCCTTAAAGTCACATCGGTACCAGCGGTACCTGCTTTTCAACAGCATTCCTAAAGCGACCCTGGCCAGGGAGCAGCACCAGCCTTTCTCTCTTCAGAGTCAGCCTGATTTTGTCACTTTATAGAATCATAGAATCACCAGGTTGGAAGAGACCCGTCGAATCATCGAGTCCAACCATTCCTATCAAGCACTAAACCGTGCCCCTGAGCACCTCGTTCACCCGTCCCTTAAACACCTCCAGGGAAGGTGAATCAACCACCTCCCTGGGCAGCCTGTTCCAGTGCCCAATGACCCTTTCTGTGAAAATTTTTTTCCTACTATTCAGCCTGAACCTCCTCAAGCGGAGATGGATGCTTGGCCACAGCAACTACTGCCAGGCTGTGCTGAAGCAGGCAGCATGTTCCCAGGGCAGGGTAAGCTGCTTGGCTTCCCTGTTGTCTCCTTTACTCAGACGAGCCCTGAAGAACCTGCATGCAGGTGTCAGGAGAGGAAGAAGCTCCATCCTCAGCTGCCCTACTTGCTGTCCTCACCCCTCCCATCTGATGGCAGCAGGTACAGATCTCAAAGGCTTGCTGCTCCTTTCTTGTAGTCTGAATAGATCATCCCTTTGTCCTGGGCAAAGTCCAGCTTGGCTTGCATTGATTGCTGCAAAGCTCTCTGCCAGCCTGGCAACTCACCCTGCTTAATTGTTGCCTTGGGCAGCAACCACTGATCTGTGCCACAGGCAACAGAAATCCAGCCCAGCCCACAGAGAGGTGCACCCACCTCCTCCCGGGCTCAGCACCACCCAGGATCACACAAATATCAGCAAACAGGAGAGCCGTCCCCACCTGCGCAAACACACACACTCATATGTACACACTGCACGCACACTGCAGGGGCACCAGAGCTGCAGGCAACAGCATCTTCTGCCTCGCAGCGATGGGAGCACCAGCACGCTCAGGGCCAGGATCCTCTGTGGACAGACACCCACCCTTGGGCAGGCTCTGGGATATCCCTGGGGATGGCATATCCCTGGGGAACACGAAAAAAAAAGGGCGAAAGAAATGCATCACATTTGATTTCTAATACGCTCATCAGAAAGTCTCTCTGACACTGTCCTCAGCTACCCTCACGAGTGACAAGAGTCGTCATGGGGCTGCTGCAACATCCCTGCTGCCAGGATTACAGCCGTAAGCTCCCACTGCCCCCTCCCAAACCCAACCCGACCCTGCTATGAGATCTCCCACAGCCCACAAAGGTCCCTTGATGCCCGTTGCCCAGTCCAGCCCCATCTTCCCCTCCATCCTCCCCCATCACCAGCCCCTCGTGAACCTCACTGCACCCCTGGGGAGCCCAGGGCTGGCAAGCAGAGCTGCGGCTCACCTCCAGCCAGGATCACCAGGCACAAGACCCTCAGCACAAACAGGACCTGGAGAGAAAAAGCCTTCATGTTCCCGTGGTCAGCAGTAGGAAGGGCACACGGAGAAGGATTATGAGCAGTATTTCCTGCTGCTGGCTGCTTATTGCATCTCCTGGATCGACACAGCTGCTGCAGCTCATTCCAGCATTATGAAGATCTGAGGGAGGGTTTCAGCTATTATTCATGGTGACGACAGGAGGAGGAGGAAAAAGCAGGACAGGGGAGGGAATACTGCCTGCTTGGAGCCAGGAGGCTCCTGGAATTCCCCAGTTACACTTACATCAGTTTTTTAGCGCATGCAGGGCAGCTCCAGCCTCCTTGGTGAATTATTCAAACCAGATTTCTTAGGGACTTTCAGGAATCAGCTGCTGAATCCTCCTTTCCCACCGATACATTTCTTGGCCAGGCAGCCTGTGCTAAGGCACCACCGTCCTTTGGCTTGTGAAGCTCCCCCACCTCTAACCTGCTGCTTCTCGATGCACATTAAGCTCGTTATTCACCCCCAATGCCAAAGCGGCGATTCCCATCCTTTTTGGCAGCCATTTTATCGCAGCAGCGCTGGTCGTTAGGCCAAACGAGGCGGCATTTGCTAATCAGGCTCACAAGCTCATCAGCTAGGCTGGCGAGCCTGGGCTGCCTCTTAGGAGCATCACCAGAGCCAGGGGTGAGCAGGGACCCCCTGGCCGCCCCACGCAGCCCCGTGTTCCCCGGGCACCTGTGCTTGTTGCCACAGCCCCAACCTTCAGGGTACGGCAGCATCTCAGCATCGGGGACTCGCTGATGCCAAGAGATGGAATAAGTGGTCCAGACCTGCAAGGAACCAGGCTGGTTGGGGGATTTCCCGGCACTGGCAAAAAGCTGGGTCCGAAGCGGACACACCATCCCAACAGTCACATCCTGCATCCTTTACTTTCTCTTTCATCTCAAGTCCCAGCAGAACACAAAACAAATTTCCCCCCGCCAATTCACTCCACTGAAAGATGAAGATAAGGTCAAAACCAAGACGGTGTGGCTGATTCAAAATATTTTTTTTCCCCCAGAGTTTTCTTAAGGCTGGTGGAAATCTGGCTTCTCACTGTTGTGGGAAAGTCCAACGGTTCCAGTTAGGATTTTATTCCTAAAGAATGAAACCCCTCTGCTTTCCTTATGAGCTATTTTTAAAGCACTTGGTGAAATTCCCAGCCTGAAACTTCAGCCTTTGTTTATGTAGTAACAGAATATAAAACCCATTTCAAGGAAATAAAATAAAAATTAAGAACTTGAACAATCCTGTCTGATCCAGCCAGAAGAAAACATGCTCTTGGGCTGGTTTCTGGCCCTTTTCCCAAATGGTGTATTCTCAGGCTAGACAGAACCTTGCAAAAAATATTTTTTCTGGTATCTGGCATTGCCTGAGGCTATGGGGCTGCTGGAAGCCCTGGAACAGCCCACACATGCTCACATCTCCCCTGAAGTAGAAGGTTCTGCTTCTTCTGCAGAGGGGTTACTGGCAGCTATGGGTAAGACTAAGGAAGGGCTCCAGCATGCACATAAAGTGAGAGGTTGGCTGTTCTGTTTGCTAAAGGCACATCTTGCCACAGGCATTATGGCTTTAAGGCACAAAGACCTCTTTGGTAGGATAACACAGCTGTTTTTCCTGTGCAGGCTGAGGTGATGGTGTTTTACCAGGTAGGAGAATCCTCCAGGACACTCTCAGAGACCTCCCTCTGCTCCCAGCGAGCTTGGCAGCTGGATTTGGAGGTGGTACAAGGAATTACTGCAGGAGGAGGGTGGAGGGCAGACACAGCCCCGCGTGGCTCTGTGGGACACACAAGCTCTTTCAAGAGCTGGAAGCGGCATGGGTCTAAGCCACCAACAAGCTCTGCAGTTCCCACCTGAAGCGGGACACAGGGGCACAGGAATTTGCTCCAATGGGAGCAGGCAGCTCCAACGAGCCGTGACAAACCTGGGCTGCAGCTGGCAGAAAACTGGCATCGTCGTTCCCAAACCACTTGCTCTACCTCCCAACCTGTCCCATTGCACCCCCAGCACACCGCTGCCAGCCGCTTACCGTGCTTCTTATAGGTCTTTCAGCATTGAAAAACCGACAGTCAGAGAGCCCGCTGCAGCCCAGGAGATATTTCTGCTGTCACAGGAGGGAAAGCATAGGTGGTGTATTGCTGTCACAGTGAAGTATCTCAAGACTTCTCTGAGCTGTCATGGCTTCAGCTGATTTTAACTTCTTTAGATAAAATATAAATTGTCTACACAATTGCTATTGTCTTAATTTGATTTAGTTTTGCTTTAGTTCCTAGGAATAGCAAGTAGTTATTCAGCATGGGTCTGGGACTATAGGTTAACTGTGATGTGGGTGAGGGCAGGCAGACAACACCAGCAGTCCCAGTCCATAAATGCGAACCACAGCACCCAAGCAATGGAGTGTGCAACAATTCAAGTCAGGGAAAGCAGCTTTCAAGGAAATAAAGAACAGAAAATGTGAATAACTGGGAACCAGGGCGCACAGACTACTAAGAAAATGTATGAAAATGAAACTGAGCAGACCAAGGAGGAAGAAAGTCTACCATGAACGTCATGTCCTTCCAGTGAAGACCGCAGGCTGGGGCAGTTCGTTGTAGTCCTTCCTCATTCTTCCTTAGGAGGACTAGAAGGAAGCTTCTTGAGTTTATCCTCAGCACCCGAGGGTTCTCTGAAGGAGTGGTGTAGCACCAAGGAAAAGGAGAACATACTAGGAATAGGGTTTTTTCTTTCTCCCCTGTATAACTTCAACGAGGAAGACCCTTAGGCCGATTTGAAACACAGAGAAGGAAAAAATAAATATAAATGTAGGTCTGTGCACTTGGGTGTGGGCAGAGGGACCATGCACAGGCCAACGTGCACGGCTGGGGCTGTGAGCTCTGGGCCATCTTACACAGCTTCAGGTTTGGTCCTCAGCACCCCCAGATGGGCACTGGGGCTCATGCCAGACCATTTGGCGTCTGGGCTGTCAGGCTGCGCTTCCTGCTCTGCTCTAAGGCAAGTTTCTTATCAGGGTGGATGAGTGCAACTCAAATGCTGGGAGAGCAAGCTCTGGATGTTGGTGACAGCAACAGTTGTACTCAGGAGCCTGAACTGATGCCATCCCTCTAACTCTTGGTTCCTCACGGGCAATCACTAGCCAGGAGCTGAGCTTATTGCTCCAAACCTGAGTTACCTTCCCTGGAGGTATTTAAAAGATGGGTGAATGAAGTGCTGAGGGACATGGCTTAGTGATTGATAGGAATGGTTGGACTCGATGATCCAGTGGGTCTTTTCCAACCTCATGATTCTGTGAAACCGCAGATACTATGGACCAAAGGGCCAGATCCTGTCTTCTTCATGAGAGATGGGAGAGCAGCTCCTGCATTTCCCATTCACTTTGCCAAGGCTGTTCACAGGGCAGGTGCTCGAGCTGTGCAGAGGGTCAAGGTTCTCGCAGGTAGAAGGAATGTATAACTAATGCCAGGAGAATTGCTCTCAAAGGCTAAATGCAACTTGATCCTGCAAAGGCGATATGTAAAACAATATGCAAAGAGAACAAGGGCTGTGTCCTAAACAAACAGGAAAGTTCCAGACTGTGGCTCGCTTCCTCCAGGGTTTTTCCACATTGGGCACTTATGCTCCTTAGCTATTCTTGGATCTTCATGCAAGAAGGACAATGTGCTTGCTGTTTCTTACAGTAGTTTTATATTCCTGGAAATCAAGTGGCAATAGGAGAAAAGGGAAAGGGCAGTGAGACCTAGTATGAAATGGAAGAAAAATTCCAGAGCTGATGAGATGAGAATAGTGATGATTTCCACTGCATGGTCAGTTCAGGAGTTTCGAAGACCCCAGCAGATGGTCTTCCTGGAGCAGGGAAGCCCAGCATCTCTGGTAGCAGGTATTAGCATCCTCTACTATCTGCTGCATTGCTCATGATCTCTCTCCTGGAGGCTTGCTGGAAAGAGGCAGCAGGAACACTTAGCTTTTGGGAAGAGTCAGCCAGTCTTGGTGCTGCAAAGGAGGCAGTCTGACCGAGGACTCTAACTCCAGACACACGATGAGATTCTCTTTCCCCTGCTAATGTTCCCAGCTCTGAGCTGCCATGTAGCAGCCCGTCCTTGCACTACATCCACCTTTTCCTCAGTGGGGTTGGCAGCTCAGCCACCAATCTGGTACAAACCCCCTTTACTGCAGCCCAAGAGTGTGAGACTCAAGGGAGCAAACTCATCACCACATGCTCGCTAGAACTGGGCTCCCCCAGTTTCTCCTGAGGAGCACACGTGCAGCAAGGTCTGTAAGCCAGGATATGGGAGCCTTGGGGTGCTTGTAGTGCAGATGAAGCCGATATGTGCAGCCAGTCCCTTATACGTGGGACCAGATTCCCAGACTTCAGCTAGGAGAAACCCCAATGGCTTCGCAATGACATAGCACTGGGTGGTATGGCCAAAAGCAGAACAGAACAACCAACCTCCCCGCTCTCTGCCAAGGCAACCAGTGCCAGACTCAGAGGGTAGTTACTCAGAGCCAAAGGTGGCCTCTCATTTTGGAGATGCCCTCAGCCTACGCTTAACATAAAGCTCTTGAGCCATCAGCCTAATAAGGGAGAGAATGAAATGGCAAGGGATCCAGAAAATCTGTTTGGTACTGCATGACTTTGAATTTTCTCACATTAAAGGCAGAAACTGAGGGGCAAATGTCTAGGCTATCTGCAGCCAACACCTCCGCAGGGAACAAAACAACTATTTGCGAAGTGTCTACTAGTGTGAGGCTTATATTTTTAAGGAAGTGCTTTACTTAGAAAAGCTTTTAAAAAATAGCAGGGAATGTCACAAACGCTTTCACTTCTCTGAACGCAATGGCTTCCTCATTCCTTGTGAATAAGAACAAATTTGGGCTCCAGCACACAGTTCAAAATGCTGATGCTCTGTATTTTTCCCCAGTGAGTTAGCCCAGACCAGCCAGGCTGCAGGACATCGCTCTTTCCCCCAGGAGCGTCACATCCAGCAGGCTGGTGGCTGATTTGGTGGGACACCACAAAGACACATACCTGCTGTAGGAACTGGGACCTCTCTTCGGCAGCTGGAGCAAAGAGAACCGGGGACAAGCCTTCAGGCAACTGTCCCATGGAGGCTGCCAAGGACAGCAACAGCTATTGCAACAAACAAGATCTAAGTTAGTTGAAAATATTGTGTGCAAAGAAACAAACATAGAGCAGTGAGTTTGCAGCTCAGCCAAGCTTTTCCTAAACAGAAGAGAGTCACGCGTTCCCCACAGAACAACACATGGGTGCAAGCTCTTCCCTAGAAAAGGGGATGGGGAGGGGTCCTCTGGGGAGGCATATCTGGATGACACAGATGGAATTGGGGCAGCTTTGCTGATAAGGAGAAGGAACATGCTGGGACGCCATCAGAACGGGCTTGTCTGAGCATATCGGGGCCCTGGGTGCTGCTAAATCCCTGTGGAGCTGATGAGAGATTCCCTGATGTTGCAATCCTTCTGCAGGCCCTGAAGGCAACATTGCAGCAGCAGATGTGACAAAGGAGAGCCAGGTGGCCCCCAAAAGGGCTCCCTCACTATTGCTGGAGAGGCTGGAGAACAGGCTTTATGAGGAATGGCTGAGAGAACTGGGGGTGTTTAGCCTGGAGAAGAGGAGGCTGAGGGGAGACCTCATTGCTCTCTCCAACTACCTGAAAGGAGGTTGTGGAGAGGAGGGAGCTGGGCTCTTCTCCCAAGTGACAGGGGACAGGACGGGAGGGAATGGCCTCAAGCTCCGCCAGGGGAAGTTTAGGCTGAACATTAGGAAAAAGTTTTTCACAGAAAGGGTCATTGGGCACTGGCAGAGGCTGCCCAGGGAGACGGTTGTGTCACCTTCCCTGGAGGGGTTTAAGGCACGGGTGGAGGAGGTGCTGAGGGACATGGGTTAGTGTTTGATAGGAACGGTTGGACTCGATGATCCGGTGGGTCTCTTCCAACCTAGTGATTGTATGATTCTACGATTGCACTGCAGGGAGGTGAGAGGAGAGTGGCAGCAGGTCTGGCCTGGGCGTGACAAAAATGTCCCTGCACCGCAGGAGACCAGAGCTACTACAGGAGCTGGTACCAGGCTTTCCCTTGGTGTAGGAGAGGCTTTGCTGTGCCTCAGCCTGCAGTGGTACATGGGGTTCTCTCCTCCTTTGCAGCCTAGAAAAGGGTCTTTCCAGGGCCGCTGTGGGAGCAGGCAGAGGGTAGAGAGAGCAGGAAAAGTGCCGTGACCCTGCTGTTTCACCTCTGCCAGATCCCAGAGGGAAGCAAGCTGGCTGAGGAAGAGGATGAGTCATGTGCCTCACTGCAGCAGCCCCAATTCCTCCCCCTATCCCTCCCTCCCACGGCAGCAGGAGCAGCAAATGTCCATGCCAGCAACTTCCCTGTCCTGCAGGGTCCTTCTCCTGCCAGGAATGGCCAGATCCTGGTCTCAGCCCCTAGCTCGGGGGCACAGGGATCTCCTGCCAGCCATAGACCCAGCCCTTTGGGCCCTCCAACAGCGTGTGTGGGCGAGCACAAACACCGCCTCTCCACAGTCCCACTTCTCCATCCAACATGTTCACACATGAATGCTGCCAAGTCTACAAGAAAGAATCTTACCAGAAGCAGTTCTGTTTACTCTGTTCTCGGAAAGGCTCACCTCTTCCCATCTCCTAAGGGCAGAAGAAGATCACGTCTTCCAAGAGTGGCCACAGGACGAGTTTAATATGAGCTTAACATTAAGCTGTCATGGTGGATGGAGGTGAGATCCAGAAAACCTCTCTTCAGCGGTGCTGCTGGCACTGAACACCAATGGTGTCTCCGTGAGAGGTGGTGGCATCTGCAGGCCAGACCCAAAAGGCAAGAGGAGCTGCCATGTGCAGTGCTGTCACCTGCAAGACCTGGCTGTACTGGGACCACTGGCACCTCCTGGTGTGAGCTGAGCCCTCCTGTCCCACAAGCTTTCAGATCCTTACCAGTCTTTTATAGAAATGAGACAACACAGCCCTCGCGACTGGAGCTGTCAGCCTGCTCCTTCAGGCAGCTCTTTCTACTTGAAAGATCGTTGAACCAGCAAACAGCCCCATGATCCCACAGGACTTCCAACATCCAACAAGCCTTTACATGAGCTAGCACAACAAACACACAGGCTGGGCAGGGAAACAAACACAGACACACTTTTCTCTACACAGGCTCTTAACACTTTTCAAGCCTTGCTTGCTCAACTGAAAGACCAGGGAGTCACCAAACCCCTTCCCCCTCTCCCACCCCAGATTTTCTGCACCCCATGTTGGTAAGAACAGGATGTCTCCTTCTCCTCTGCTTCTGCCCAGAGCTTCCACACTCCTTTCAGGTTTCAGCTATAACTCCACTACTGACTTTCTCCCCCACCAGCTTGGCCCCAGGGAAACACCGTTGCCTTCCCACCTTTCTCTCTAGGACCATCACACCCACCCCACCACCTGGTGTAAGCGTTCCTTGGGGTCCCAATCAGCTGTGGGACGTGATCATAGAATCACCAGGTTGGAAAAGACCCATTGGATCATTGAGTCCAACCATTCCTATCAATCACTAAACCATGCCCCTCAGCGCCTTGTCCACCCGTCCCTTAAACACCTCCAGGGAAGGTGACTCAACCCCCTCCCTGGGCAGCCTGTTCTTAGCCTCAATGCAACTGTCCTGCCTCCCAAAGACCAACTGGCTACAGATGCTGCCCGTTAGCATTTTGGTGTTGTCTGGGGATAGTTAAGAAAGGGTTGCTGTGGTAAGGACAAGGGAGATTTTTGCCTTGGGCTATGACTTCTCTCATCCACCTGAGGAAGCAGTAGGGGAGAACAGAAGAAAGCAAAGATGAGGCATATCTGGGGTTTAAAATGCTATTTGGAGAACAAATTCCCCCCCCCAGGACAGAGCTGGTTTGAACCAGGACTTGTGACTGAAAGCAGAACTGCTCACACCTGAGTGTGATAGGAATGGTTGGACTCGATGATTCGGTGGGTCTCTTCCAACCTGGTTATTCTATGATTCTATGAGTACAAAGCCAAAATAAACTGTCTGCTGCGAGAGCTGACGTGCCTGTGCCCCTTCTCCACATCCAGCCCAGCTCACCCTTCCAGAGCACCTCAGGTTCACCTGCTCCAGGCCAGCAGAGTGAAATTTAGGGAGCAGCCTGACCGCAGGCAGCAGAGCTCCCCCAAGGACCCCTAAAGCTGTGACAGCGGGGACGGAGGAGCACAAGAGGGCTAGAACAAAGGCGGGGTGCAGGGCAGCAGTGCTGGGGGCCCCTGGGAGCCCTGGGCCACTGCCCACAGGCATCCGTCGGGAGGAAAGACCCCCCGCAGCAAAGGATGAGCTGCTTCCTCCGGGCTCTCACCGGATAGCTGATCAATTAAAAACCCACCCAAAGTGCCCCCGGCTCCTGACCCGCAGCTCGGGCTCCCCAAAGGTGACAGAAGCCACGAGGAAGGGACACGCACCCTTTCCTGCTCTTTGAAAGGGTCCTGCTCCCCAGGGAGCTCACACTGCTCTCTGCCCTGGGAAGGCTCCTCGTGGAGTTTCCTGAGCTGGAAGCCTTTCTGCCAGTTGCTGCAGCAGACAATGCCATCGTGCGGCAGATATTACTTCCTCGGCGGAAGCATCCGCACTAAAAATTGCTGCTTCTGCCTCAGAGTTAATTAGCAAAGTCCTTTCCCCTGCCAAAGCGACTCTGCGAGCAGAGCCCTGGGCTGGGTGCTGGTGACTGGAGCTGGGATGGGGGGACAAGGGCTCCAAGCTTTGACCTCGTGGTGGGTGCTGGACACTTCCAGAGGACAAATGCAGCCCGCGGAGGTGTTCCAGGCCTCAAGGGACCCGTGGAGGAGATGATTTCAGCGCAGCTGTGTCGTTTCCTATTGCTGGGACACAGCATGTGGGCGCAGATAAGCATCTCTGCTCTGAGGCTGCGGGACTTTCTCCACAGGACAATGGGATGACTGAAGAGTACAAAAAAAAATTAGCTTCCTCTGTGGGCTGTTTTTTTAGCTTTCTCCTGATGTGTTTTTTTCCCTGTCTGCCCCCTCCTGCATTCACTTGTCTGGCTTCTCTCCCAGCATGAATCATAAAATTGTTTGGTTGGAAAAGACCTTTGAGATCATTGAGTCCAACCATACACGTCCGCTACTAAACCCTATCTTTAAGCACCCTACCTATTTTATCAACACCTCCAGGGATGGTGACTCAACCACCTCTCCGGGCAGCCTCTGCCAGAGCCTGAGAACCCTTTCAGTGAAGAAGTTTTTCTTCATATCCAATCCAAACCTCCCCTGGTGCAGCTTGAGGCAACTTATTAGTTGGAACAGGAGACCAACACCCACCTCGCTGCGACCTCTTCTCAGGTAGTTGTAGACAGCGGACAGGTCTACCCTCAGCCTCCTAGCAGCCCTGTAAGGCGGGGCGGAGACCGTTTTGTAGCGCTGTCAGGATGGCCGAGCGGTCTAAGGCGCTGCGTTCAGGTCGCAGTCTCCCCTGGAGGCGTGGGTTCGAATCCCACTTCTGACAAGTGTTAACTCTTTTCGTGGTGCGGCTCCTTTTTATCTTTAATTAGAATAAATTAACTAATTGGGTTTAATTAAAGCCTGTTTTTTTTTTTTTTTCCCCGCCTGATTGGGACAATCAAACAAAAAGCGGTCCCCGAGCGGCGGGAAAAACGATAGCTAGTGTCAGAAGTGGGATTCGAACCCACGCCTCCAGGGGAGACTGCGACCTGAACGCAGCGCCTTAGACCGCTCGGCCATCCTGACCCACCACGTGCGGGTTTCTTCCCCGCCGCCATCTTGAGCCGGCGCCACCGCTTGGCGGGTCGTGGTGCTGGGGGTGACAAGGAGCGGGGTGTCACCTTCGGCCTCCAAGGAGCAGCCGGGAGCTACGGGCCGGGCAACCTCTCCCCTACCCCTGGGAAGGTGGTAGAACCATGCCAGGCAGCTGTGGGTGATGAGGAGCAGCCAGCACGGCTTCTCCCAGAGGAGAGTGGCTTGAAAACCTTCTACGATGAAATTACAAGCCAGGTGGATGAGGGGGGAGCAGCCGACACTGCCCACACGGGCTTCAATTTCACCTTTGAGCCCATAAGACCTTTCTAGACAAGCTGTTGAGCTCCAGGCATGAAGTTTGGTTGGACGCCAGTGACCAGGGGTGAGCCTGTACCTCAGGGCTCCAGCCCCGTTTGACACCTCCATCAGCGGTCAGAGGATGGGGCAGGACACGTCCTCAGCAGGCTGGCAAGTGGCATTCACACACCCAGTTATTGAGGCTTGAGAGTCTTGGGTGTCTTGATCAATCCTTGATGGCCATCCTCCAACTGAAGTTTAATTTGAAGCCTCCATATCTGGGCCGCAGACCAGGTCATTTTGCCCTCTAGCAACTGCTGACGGACCCAACCAGTCTCTGTTGGCTCCTCATCTCCCAAGAACTCTTCATCTCAAACTTGCTTTGTCTGAGGACTTCAGCTCGAGCCACCTGGCACCCAGCAAGTGAATCAATAAAGACGGCTTACACCTTGCTAGCACCCTGTGAAGTAACTTCAAAAGCAAGTTTAAAGCAAAATTATCAAATCATATGATACTGAAAGTAAATAAGCTCTCTATGACTGGTTTTGGGGTTTTAGAAAGCAAGCACCCTTTATCAGACCTGGGCAACGCAAGGAGTGATCTCCATCCATCGTGTGCGGCGAGACAAGAGCTGCGACAGAATGCGTTTCCCACTTACAGGCATATGGATAAATTTTCCCAGGAATGTATTATTCTATTACTTCTCAAAGACTAATTTTAACATTATTATGAACTTCACAACAGTCAGAACCTTTGCTACAGACTAGGAGAAGTCTGGCTAGAAAGCTGCCTGGAGGAGAGGGACCTGGGGGTGTTGTTGACAGTGACTGAACATGAGCCAGCAGTGGCCCAGGTGGCCAAGAAGGCCAATGGCATCTTGGCTTGGATCAGAAACGGCGTGACCAGCAGGTCCAGGGAGGTTGTTCTCCCTCTGTACTCGACACTGGTGAGACTGCTCCTCGAATCCTGTGTTCAGTTCTGGGCCCCTCACCCCAAGAAGGATGTTGAGGCTCTGGAGCGAGTCCAGAGAAGAGCAACGAAGCTGGTGAAGGGGCTGGAGAACAGGCCTTATGAGGAGCGGCTGAGAGAGCTGGGGGTGTTCAGCCTGGAGAAGAGGAGGCTGAGGGGAGACCTCATTGCTCTCTCCAACTACCTGAAAGGAGGTTGTGGAGAGGAGGGAGCTGGGCTCTTCTCCCAAGTGACAGGGGACAGGACGAGAGGGAATGGCCTCAAGCTCCACCAGGGGAGGTTCAGGCTGAACATTAGGAAAATGTTTTTCACAGAAAGGGTCATTGGGCACTGGAACAGGCTGCCCAGGGAGACGGTTGAGTCACCTTCCCTGGAGGTGTTTAAGGGACGGGTGGACGAGGTGCTGAGGGACATGGTTTAGTGTTTGATAGGAATGGTTGGACTCGATGATCCGGTGGGTCTCTTCCAACCTGGTGATTCTATGATTCTATGAAAGAGAACAGGCTGCCAGAGGGACATTCTGCCTAGCGTTTAAAAACCCCCACAGTCACTCAGATGAAACACTCAGATGAAACTGCTTTAGATGAACACTGTTGGTAATAGCCAGTGTTTCTCTCCCGGGGGGCGGGGGGTCCTGCCCCGGGGCGGTGCCGGGGCCCGGGGCGGTGCCGGTGGGGCCATGGCGGGGCTGCCTGGTGCCCGCAGCGGCTCCCCGGGCTCCGCCGCCCTGGACGGCGCGTTCCTCTGCTCGCCGCTCGGAGGGCTGATGGTCGCCCAGACGGTGAGTACCGGGCAGGGGGCGAGGCTGGGCCGAGCTGCGGCCGCTTGTCTGGGTTGAAACCGGCGGCTTCCCTGTGCCCGACCCCATCCTCATCTCCAGCCCTCGTCTCATAACTCACCTCATCCCTCAGAGCTCATCTCTAACCCTGGGACCCAGCGGTGCCCGCGCTCCTCCTTCCTCTTTCTTTTCCAGGGGGAGATTTGGCTGGAAACCAGTGGGCTTCAGTGTGCCTGACCCCATCCTCCTTCTCTAACCCTCATCTCGTAACTCATCTTAACCCTCTTAACTCATCTCTAACCCTCATCTCATCTCATAACTCATCCTAACTCATCTCTAACCCTCATCTCATAACTCATCTTAAGCCATCTCTAACCCTCAGAACTCATCTCTATCCCTGAGATCCCACAGGGCCTGTGCTTCTCCTTCCTCCTCTAAAGCCAGAGGAATATTTGGCTGGAAACTAGTGGGCTTCAGTGTGCCTGACCCTATCCTCGTTCTCTAACCCTCATCTCGTAACTCATCTTAAACCTCTTAACTCATCTCTAACCCTCATCTCATAACTCTCTTAACTCATCTCTAACCCTCAGAGCTCATCTCTATCCCTGAGATCCAGCAGTGCCTGTGCTTCTCCTCCCTCCTCAAAAGCCAGAGGAAAATTTGGCTAGGAAAATTTGCTGGTAACCGGTGGCTTCTGCGTGCCCAACCTCATCCTTGCTTTCTAACACTCATCTTAACCCTCATAACTCATCTCTAACCCTGAGAACTCGCAGACCCCGCGCTCTTGTCTCCTCTAAAGCAAGAGGGAAATGTGGCTGGAAACCAGTGGGCTTCTGCGTGCCTGACCCCATCCTCATTCTCTAACCCTCATCTCATAATTCGTCTTAACCCTCTTATCTCTAACTCTGACATCCCACAGCCTCCGCACTCCTCCTTTCTCCTCTAATGCCGGAGGAAAATGTGGCTGCTAGTCCTCAATCCTTTGCTGGTTGTCACTCAGCCCGCTGCAGTGAGGAGCCTGTTTGCTTGTGCTCTCTCCCCGGGGCTGTGTTGTAGGGGGTGGTAGCAGGATGTGTGCTGAGAAGCTGCTGGGAGACTGCTGGAATAGACCTAGCTCCCTGCTCCAGATTTTGATCCCTCAGCACGGCCAACCTGGTTGTGACATGGGAACAAACACTCAGGGAAGGGTTGGGGAAGGATGCTGGCAGTGGGTGTCTTGTGGAAGAACCAGGAAAGACAGGTGGGGCCAAGGTCAGCAGAAGGGACCCTTCAACCCTGCACCTGGTCCCACCTCTCCAGCCCATTGCTGCCCATCTCCCATCCCCAGAGACCTGCTGCTCTCCAAAACCTCTTTCCTAAGGGCTCCTGGTTTGCTCCCCGCCAGCAGCTGGAGCAGGACAGCTCGCACATGCCACCTCCTGCTCCTGGAGCACACCAGGCTTTTTCTATACATGTTTCTCCCTAAAGCATATTTTGTAATCACGGGTGCTAGAAATGGATGTGACAGACAAGGAGGCATTGTCGGGGCTGCCGAGCACCAGGGCGTTGTACTTGGGCAGGACAAAGGCTGTTGTGTTTTTTCCATGACAATAAGCTATGTGGGCTTATGCAGGGGCAGAGCAGCTTTCCAAGGAGCCCTTCTCCTCTGCTTATTTTTCCCTGAGCAGACCCCAAAATGTACCTGGCATTTTGTGGATCCCTCTGCACGTGGTGTTGCCATTGTTATGTAGTTAAAAACCTGCTTAACGGTGAAAGGTGAGCCCGAGAAGCTCTATGTACAGGAGGGATGAACCAGACCAACAGAACCACAAAGAGAAGCCTAAAAGAGAAACAGCAGTACCAGGGATGAACCCATTTCTAAGCAAGGAGAGTCCCGCTCTGTAGCCCTCACGGGGCCAGGCTGACCCAGCTTCCATGGGTGCTGGTGAGCCCAGGCTCATGGACAATGCTTTGTTGTCCCACCTGCAGGAATCACCACCTGAACGCTTTCCCCGTTTCACTCTGCAGGTGCTCGGCTTGCTGGTGTGGGCGCTCATCGCCGACACAACGTATTACCTCCACGCAGCATACAGCTGGGTGTTGTTCGTGTCCATCTTCTTCTGGATACTGACGATCCTTTTCTTCGTGACTTACCTCTTCCAGCTTCAGCTGAAGTTCTACATGATCCCCTGGTCCCTCGTGGTGAGTAGTCAAGAGGGACTGAGGGGAAGTCCCAAACAGGAAACATCCTGGGGAGATGCTCTGAGAGGACCGGGGCTTTCTGCACTTTGCACAGGGACTTTGTTTCATTCTGCCCCTCAATTGCTTGGAAAATTTTCAAAATAGGGAGCCCTGTCTCAATCCAGAAAGTTACAGCCACATCACTGCGGCAGTTGTGGCATCAGCCAGAAACCTCTCAGCACAACCTGAGGTGCATTTAATGTGATGTTAACCTGATGTTTGTTCTCAGCATCAGGGCCCAGACCCTTTTCCTCTGGTTGTCGTGGGGAAGAGGGAGGAACGCGAAACTGAACCTTTTGCTCATCACTCACACCAGCGCTCGCGAATCTGAGCCCAGGCCTCATGACCTCCTCTTTGCTTTCCCCAGCTGATGATCTTCAATGCTGTGGCAACCGTTCTGTACATCAGCGCCTTCGTAACGTGTGCGGCTGCTGTTCAGCCTACATCCTGGCGGCAGTGGGATTACAACCGGAGAGCTGCGGCATCTGTAAGTAATGCTGGGCAGGTGAGGGCTGCAGGGCTGGGGCAGCCACCATACTTATTGTGTGGGGTGTGGTCCTCTTCCAGTTCTTCGCCTGTGTCGTGATGATCACCTATGGGGTGAGCACCTTCTTCAGCTTCCGTGCCTGGAAAGGCTTTGGCAGCAACGCAGCCACCAACCAAGTGACTGACCATGCGTGAGAAGCAGGCAGCAAAAGCCCAGCCACGGGCCACCGTGGGTCGGCTCACACCGGGCCTGGTGGCTTGGAGCCTCGTGAGCCACCAGGTCTTGTTCTTGGACCAGCCTGTGCTGGCAGCGGCAGTCAGTACTGGGTTGTGTGGACACTGCTGTGTGGTCTCCGATGATGCTTCCAGCTGATGTGCACACAGCACAAACCCACCGGCACCATCGCCAACAGCCTTGCTGGGAGGGCATGGACTTGCTGGAGGCTGAAGCTCCTGCTCATCCTCGGGGTTCATGCAGATCCTCGGTGGAGCGGCTCCATTGAGGGGTCTCAGCCGATTTGGCACGCTCCAATACTAAAATCCACTAAACCAAGCCCAGGCTCCTGCCTCTCGTCATTCACAGCTACAGTGTAATTGCTATTAACGTGATACCTAAATGGTGGCAGAGCTGGAGGATGAAGGCTAAGCAAAAGTCTAAACTGTTCTTGTATTGATTTCTAACAATTTGTAGTACCAATTTTATGCTTGAAATAAAAACCTCCCTAAATCCAGCACTGGAGTCTGTCAAGAAAAAGTTTGTCTTGCAAGCAGGTCTGCAAATGCTCTGGCAACACACACAGGGTCAGCGCCGCAGGAGAATGCAGAACCACACTACTCCCCCACACAACGTATGACAAACTCAGCTTTTGTTTCTTGGGGACATGGGTAGGCGTTGGTCAGAACTACAGGCCCAACACAGTAACGTTCCCCTTCACACCCTCCTTGTACAAGCTAATAAAACCAGTTGAAATGGATTCCATTTATTTACACTTATTCCTACACAGGAAAGCTGGTGCACAGTAAGCTACGCTGCAAAATTTACTGCATGCTGTGCAGGGAAAGAAGTTTTAACAGCACATCTGCTACATGGGCAGGCTCAGGAAATTGAACTGCATGAATGGAAGGTGTGAATTGAAAAGGGCTGGATAATCTATGATATCCCCAGGCAGACATAGCTGCCTTTATTTGTTTTTCAGTGAGCTAAAGGAACGGTCAAGTTTTCACAACTATGAATGTATATATAGATATATATAGATCAGCAACAGTAAGAAAATCAGCCTCTTTATGACTTGTTATGATAATGTTAAAAGTCAGACTTATACACAGATAGTCCTTTACATAAAGATATTTAATCTCTTTAGAAAAAGCCCCTCTGCCTGACGGAAAATGCATTGAACCAGGGATGGGTTAATCTGGGAACAGCGGCCAAAAGACAACACAGGCAGAAAAGAGCAGCACAAAGGCAGAAAGGTATTGCAGGAAACACTGAGATAATATTCCTTGTCAAAATAAGAATTCATCCCTAACTGTGCCTTGTGGCCTCTGAAATGATAACAGACCTTGCTTTAAATACACCAGAACTCCCTTCAGGAGGTAACTGCCCGAGGTACTCACTTACACTGCCTTTAGTTTAGGTAATTAATCGAAACAATTATAACAGGAAAAAGAGTGAAATTTTTTTTCAGTGAAAAAATACATGCAGAGCTATTTATAGTTTTAGCTGTGAATAATTATTTTAGCTCAACAATCACAGTACGTCAACAGGGTTCCTTTAAAATTTGATAACATCTGTTCCTCACAATAAAAAGTGAACCTTATACCAATAGGTGGGAAGATAAACAAAGAGCTCCAGTATGCTGACAAACTAGATTTTAAGTCTTCATTTTCTCTCAGGTTAACCTCAGGATTCACATGGCAGAGGAGCTGCATCTAGTTTGTATAAAAACCAAGACCCACTTTATTGCATGATTTTTTTTTCTGGGAATAAACATCTCAGAGCATCATCTCCACTTGCTAATGAATTGCCCATGCATGCCTCAGCACTCACTCCTGGGCTCACAAGAAAAGCTACTTTTTATGGCATGCGTGGTAGGTGGACCCATAAAAAACTGTGAACCCTGGCAGGTGACCCCAGGTGATGGAGCTCCACCAACTCTCCTGCTGTGGAACATGCATTTCAAACCCATTTTTAGGGTGGTACTCACATGGCCTTAGCAGGTTACTGCTGCTGAAAAGAGAATCAAAATGAGCTCGTGTAGTGTTCACTGGAACAGAAAGCCTATAAAACTGCTTTTGATCAACATACTCAGAAGGATTTCTAACCTTAAAAAGAAAAAAAAGAAGAACCAAAGACATTTCTTGTGATTTTTAATTTTGCTTTAGTTCTGGCTTTTATCGTTCACATCTGACAAGCATAAATTTATTGAAGGAGATTAAAAAAAACTCTTAAGCAACATTGTTTGAGCGCTTTTTTTTAATGGAAGTGTGTGTGTGTGTGCACGCCTGGGTGTGTGCACTTAACAAAGGAGATTTCGATGTACTAGAATAATTCCAGACAAAAAACTGCAGAGCCATGAGCACAACAAAGTAGAAGCTTAATAATACTGTCAATCTTACATTGCTAGAGCTAATGCAACTGCTGAAAAGAAAGTAAAAAATGCATTATTAGTCCAGATTTTGGGTTATCGTGGCTATTTTTCCAAGTGCAGAATAGCTGCAGCCTGAACAAAAGTGAATTAGAGAACTTGCACAGTAAGGATGACACTTAAAGCCAGAGAGCAGACAGATTTGCACACTAAAGTATCAGTTGTAAGAGCTGAAAGGTAGTCTTATGCTACAACAGCTACAGATTAAAACATATTCCTGTATTAGAAAGCTGTAGTACTTAAGATCGTATTGAAGTATTTACAAAAAACCTAAAAGAACAAAACATTGATGGGGAGGAACTCAGAGTTACATATTTGCACCTTTGAAATGGAGGGACGTATTCTTTCTACATTGTCATCTTGAGTCTGAAAAGTTCCGCAGGGTGGGGAGACTGTTAAAGACGCCAACCCAAATAATACATGCACAGTCTTACTCATTGTCCTCTTAGCATGCTGGGCTTCTTGGCATGCACAACGGTTAGGCTGGTGTACAAATACTGTGCATTTATTAAAAAGAATTACTCTGGTAGAGTCAAAAGTTTCTTCTTCTGTGGTCACTGAATACCAACCAGAACTCACGAACAGAAGTCTTCAGGATCAGGCCTCAGAAGGTACAGTCTGGAGGATGAATGAGTCTTCATCATGTAAAAGCACCTTGATTCTCACGATCTTTAGTGTTTTAGTGTCCAAATGAAAGTAACAGTGCTCATCTGGAGAGGGAAAGTAGTGCATAAAGTGTTCTAGGAGGAGGATACTGATGATTTGTTTAACGAAGTCACCACTAACCCACTGCTTAAGTCCAGACTTCGACCTTCTTTTTCCTAGAAGAATGGAAGAAAGATAAATCCTTGACTCAATGATTGACCCTGGGGGTCATCTTGTCCAAATCTGGTGCTCATGCAGGGCCACTCAGGACCATGTCCAGATGGCTTTTGAATATTTCTAAGAATGGAGGCTCCATGACCTCTCTGGGCAACCTGGGCCAGGCTCAGTCACCCACACAGGGAAGAAGTGTTCCCTTAGGTCCAGGTAAAGACAAATATTCAAAGATGCAGAAAGCAAGTGTTTCTGAAGAATTGTTCCACGTGACAGCGCCACTCATGTTTTCTAGGTATTATTACATGTGCATTTGGAGTTTAAAAAGCCACTCAATCGAGTTATTTTCCTTTTGACATTGGTACAGCCTCTGGATAAGTGCTGCTACCCACTGTAGTAACATTGCCTTTGGTACTCTCATGCAGAGCTAAACAAAAATAATAGCCACTATGCTAATGAAAATAAACAGTCTGACATACTTACAGCTCTGTAATCCAAGAACATCTCTTTGAAAGCCAGAAAGTCAGTAAACGTGAGAAGCATCTCAAATATATCACCTGTCATTTCATCTTTGTGCTGCCTGTAGAGAAAAGAAGTTGGGGAATTAAAAAACCATATGGAAAATAAATTAGTTATTTTAAAATGGTATGAGGTCAAAAAGAATACTGGGATAAGTAGAACAATATCAAAATTTAAACAAGAATGTTATTGCAGGACTATCATAATGCAAAAGTTTAGACAAATTACTCTATTTCCAATCAAAGTACATTAAAATATTATTTATCTAAATCCAAGTAAGAGGATCACATCAGTCCTTGAAAATCAGACAAAGAAACTGACCTGTAAGTCAACAGAAGCAACATTCAACTAACTTTTATCTATTTATTTATCTTGAGCACTGAAACAACCTGAAGGGGATAAATGAGCCCAAACCTTTTAAGGGTCTGGTTTCAAAGTGACAATGATTAACTGAAAAGCACATGTCCCACAGCCAAAAGCAAAGCAGAGACTTACTGCAGTGACATCGTGAAAGCAGTCATATTAAAACCAGGAATTCGATCGAGCAATTTTTCTTCAATGTATTTCTCAACTAAAGAGATCTGAAAAAAAACCCCAAACAAATGACTCCTGTCACATCATAACGAATTTCAGCAGCAGATTTCAAAACCGTGCATCTTCCTCACTAAGACACCTTACTGACACTTTGTAATGCCCTCGCTGGGCAAAGAACTGCAGGCTCCTTCGCTGGCCACTGCTAATTCAATTATTCACACCACTGCTGAGGCACAGAGATGAACATTTTTTTCTGGGAATATTGGTGAGAACAAATACTGACTAACTTTATCTAGTAACAAACTATTTTTTACTCATTTAATGGCGCTGACTAGCAGGCTGGTATAGTTCCACAATTCTGCTTTGCCTGAAGAATGTAATTGAAGCATCCAATACGTGAAACATTAACACTGGAAAAGAAGAAAACTTCGTTGTGCACAAGTTAAATTATTTACTACAGCAATAGGCTAAATTCCTATCCAAGACAGTTACACAACTTCCAAAATATCAATAGCAATTTTCAGGTGAAACAATGAGAAAGGAGCATAGAACTCCGGAAAACACTTAGCTCAAAGATCACGGCAGCAGGCAGTGCAGCAGGTAAAACGCTGCTCCGTGTAAACCCAGTATTTTGCAGAGGGGGGAAATACAGGACCTCACACTGGCCTTAAAAAAAATAAAGTGACACATGAAAAATAGGAAAAGTATCTTACATATTCATTAAAAATAGAAGTATAGATGAGCTTGTTTTCTTCTGCGTCATCAAACTCCTGGTAATGCTTCTCCATAAAAGTCCTCTGTATTAACTGGAAATCATCATCTGGACCACAACAAAAATGAATCATACAGTTACGAGTTCAGTCATTCTTTTTGTGATACAAACCCCACATTCACTCATGCTCTTGCTTCCCTGTTGTGAGCAGAGAGGGCTGCACACGTGCAGGGTCACTCACACCAGCACCACAGCTGCCGCTGAGCCACCAGTTCTGAGCCATCTGTGAGAAGACAGAGGCCAGCGCGATGGGAGCCAAATCAGTGAGGCATCATCAGTCGGCATTCTGACAGTGGCTGTGCATTCAGCACAGAACGGGATGAACAGGTCCACCTAGCAAGATCTACAATCACTTCTTCTAAGTTTCATTTACACTTAGTTTGAGCAAAAAAAGTCCTCCTCCTTTATCTTTTATTATTAAGACTATATATTCTGACCTCCTTTTTGTTCAAGCTCTCGGGTCAGCAAAAGTGACTACCTCTTCCCCACAAGGATTCAAAATAATTTTTTTTCTTGAATTCAAAATTATTACCAAAACTTAATTTTCTTTAATTAGATTAATTAGTTAATTTAGATAACCTAGATTAATTTTCAATTGCCGAAGAATATTTTTCCATTTGTGAAAAGAATCAAGAATAAAAATGCACACAGTGAGTCACTACTCAATTCAACAGAACAGGTATAAAATTTACTTAGACACAGTGTTAAAATCCACCAGTCTCAGCTTTCTAAACCCTAACATATTCAAAATTAGTTTAGTCATGTCCAGGTTCAACCACATCACCCCTTTATAAAAGGGTATAGAAATCAAAGCTTTCTGGATTTTTTGTGAGATTTACAAGCATCTTTATAGTTTATTTACGAAGGAGTGTATCACAGCGGTACAGGGAACAATTTTTAAGACTCCTAAGTACACTGTTGTGCAAACACCACACAAAGCCCTTTGTGCATATTTTCACTATGTTACCACGTTAGGGGGCATGGGACCAAAGGAAGGAAAGCTTCCATGAAGTAGGCTCTGTATGTCTGCTCACAGAAAAGCAGCTCGCAACATGCTTGGCACCCATCTTTCTGTCTGCAACTGCTCGCAGAGCTTACCCATTATAATATCCTCCAGATGCCCAACAACGGCATCAAATTCTGCGTCAGAAGGGGAGGAGCTGAAAGCAAACAAATATGGTACTGCATAAATATATATTTCAACCACAGCGGAAATAAAAGCTAATATTCAAAAGCATTAACAAAAGCCTAAGGAGAAATAAGCCCAGTACCTACAAGATAACTCAGTAATTTCCTAGTTTCAAAATAACGGCACTCCCATTTCTCCAAACAGCACCTGTACACCTATAGAAACACGTGCTCCCCAGTCTCGTGTTCTTCAAGTCTCTGTTGCCTCGTTGTGTCCAGTCTAGGCCAGTACAAGCTGTGCAGCTGAGGCAGCCTGGGGAGCACAGGGCCTTTCAGCCTACAGAGCATCACAAATGAACCAAACCTATGAACTGGAGCAACAGAGGCACAGCCACACTCCCTCTTCTGCCACAGGCTTTAGGAGAAGAATATGCCAGACAGATTGCAGTGAAGCAGCATCCCAGCATCCACCTGTGTGCAATCTGGTTGAAGACACCTGTAAGAAGCCTCATATACCTCGAAGGAGCACACTTAAACACAGAGAAATAGTCTCCTCTTGGAATCTATGACAACACATGGTCTTGAAAAGAGAAAATTTGATTTAAAATTAACACAATCCCCCTACTTTTTATTATACATGTAATGTTAATTTTGATCACTCCAGCAATGGGTATCTGGTGCTACACTCTGCAATTACATGTAGTCTGACTTTATCTAAACTCTGAGATTTTGTTATTCCCTCCTGGAACTTTGGTTTTTGTGTCCTATTCTCCTAATAGGCAAAAATCTGCTAACAGCATGGTTTAAACTCATTTGTGTAATTATACTCCAATTAAAATATTTTAACTAGGAAATAGTTTATTGAAAGTCTGACAGAGATTGTAGCATACTCACACAGCCACACCGAAGTTCTCTTCCTCGCTAGTCTCCATTGTTACTGCATAACCAGACTGGAGGAGCAGCAATCTGCTATACCGCTGCTGTTAGGGGTTAGTTCTTCTCAGACAAAGTGCTAAGGAAAAACATGTGATGCAGCATTAATAATATTATTAAATTATAGAATCATAGAATCACCAGGTTGGAAGAGACCCACCGGATCATCGAGTCCAACCATTCCTATCAAACACTAAACTGTGTCCCTCAGCGCCTCGTCCACCCGTCCCTTAAACCCCTCCAGGGAAGGGGACTCAATCCCCTCCCTGGGCAGCCTCTGCCAGTGCCCAATGACCCTTTCTGTGAATTTTTTTTTCCTTATGTCCAGCCTAAATATGCTTCTCAAACTGAGAATCAGGAGAGAACCTCTTCATTTCAAAATCACCTTCTTCCAAAGTTACTGCTACTTCTCTTCCTTAATAACTCAAATTCTCTAGGAATGTGCCCACCAACTTGGAGAATGGGCTTAAAATTGCGCATGCTCCCATTTAACTTCTGCAAGGGGGCTTCAGTTGACCTTTACATCTTTTCTCTGCAGCCTCTATAACCAACAATTATAAAGGCCCGAGAAAACGAAGGCAGAGAAGATGCAGACGTTGCTCTGGTCCAGCCGGCAGGAGAGGCTTCGGCTGGGGCTCCCAGGTGCCGGGCCAGGCCCTCGGCAGCCGCTGACCCTCGCACAGGGCAGGGCAGGCAGCGCCTCAGGGCATCCCCTGCCTCCCCCGCGGCTCGGGCGAGCGCGACCCCCGCCGTCTCCGCCTCCTCAGGCCGGGCGAGCGCCGCCCGCAGCCCCACCACTCACCTCCCCCTCCTCGAAGGGGTCCAGGCGACGGAGCCGTTATTCTCCCTCCCCGGGACACCGGGCCCTGTCAGCGCCCGCAGCCCGAGGAGCGCGGGCACCCGCCCCGCCGGGACAGGCCCCAGGCCGCCGCTCCCGCCCGCTCCCCCGTCTCCAGGGAGACGCTTCCTTCCGCCCTCCCGCAACCAATCGCAGAGCAGAAGCGCCCCGGGGTCCGCCCCCTCCCCGAGGAACCAATCAGAGCGCGGAATAGGCGGGTGGGCGTGGCCACGCAACCCCATGAGCCAATCAGAAGACGGGAGAGGCGGGACTTACCAGAAAGAGCCAATCAGAACGAGGGAGGGGCGGGGCCCCACCCGGAAGAGCCGCTCGGAGCCGGGGAGGGTGAGCCGAGCGCACGCGGGTGGCAGCAGACGGGTTGGTCCCCGCAGGAGCCGAGCCCGAGGGCTCCCCCGCTGCCCCGCGCCCGCTCCGCCTCCCCTCGCGTGTCCCGGCCCCGCAGAGAGGAAAGGATGGAAGAACAACAACCCACAGCCTTCAAGACGTTTTTTATTGTTGAACCGACAACTTCACAACAATTCCTTTCCCCCGCCCACCCCCCCACCTCCCCGGGCGTGCAGGGAGGGAGGGGGGCCCCGCACCCAGCGGGAGGATCGAGTCTTACAGACGCCCCCCTCCCTCGCGGATTTCAGCAGAAAGCCAGTGGAATTGTACAGTCGTTCCCTTTATGAAATGAACAGGACAGTTCTCTGCACCTCGACTCCCTCCTCCAGCGCCGCTGGCTTCCCCTGCCCAGCACCAGCCTGCACAGAAGTTGGTCTGGGGCAAAATTTTCCAAAGCACTGACATCTTTTCGACAAAGAACACAAGCACTTGCGAGGCTCCGCGGCCACAGAGGCATCAAGGCTCAAACCCCTTTCCAGGGGACACCAGACAGGTGGAAGCCTCTGTGGGTCTGGGCCTCAAAGCACTTGCTCTCACAGAGCAGCTGATACAAATCAGGAGTTCTAGGCACTTCTGAAAATTTTACCTCAGTGAATCCTGGCCAGGGAAGCCAAAGCCCTGAAGTTACTAGAATCTATTAAGGCAGAGTTTCAAATGGTTCTGTCCTACCTCTTCCCCTAAAGCATCTTTGGACCTTAGGGACAAGGACCTTTTCATTGCATTTGGAAGCATTTAAAATGTAAAGTGATTCTGAAATGCTAACATCCTCGTGGCAGTGATGGCGTTTGCTCATCCAGCACCAAGCAGGAAGGACTCAGCCCTGATTTGCGACGTGGGTTACAGAGATATTGTACAGTACAGCCAGGGAGGAAGCGAGCTCTCCATGGCACAGATTTGCCAGTCTGACTTTAATCAAAACAGGCATCCAAGGTGGAAGATAATTCACATTTTAGCAAGGAGACTAACCAGCACTCTGTTTTCTGATTCAGTCTGTACGTGGAAAACAGTCAACAAGAAAACGATGGAAGGAACTTCCCTAATTCACACATTGTATTCCAGAGGTTCCATGAAGACACTTTTTTTTATTTTTTAAAATCTCTGGATGAAATTCAGCACCCTTGAGTTCGCAAAGGCAGAAGGTGAAAGGAGTTGCTAAAGAGCTTGACTCTGGGACCTGTGTGCAGAGCTCTCGGCTCCTGTTTAGGTCAGTAGGAAGCAAGAGCACTCAGCAGGTGGAAGCAGCCTCAGCTCTGCTTTGTATTTGATAGTACAATAGAGAAACAATTTTAAAAATAACATACAACGCAGCATGAAAACTCACTACAACAGCCCCTGCTGCTGAACCACTGCCAAGAAGTGGGAGAGGTTTGGTGTAAAGTTGAGTGTGAATTAATAAAGTTCTACTATGCAGCCAGATAATTTAAAAAAGCAACCTGTACAAGTCTTGGAAGAGAACGTCACATCCTCAGCTGGTGCAAAATAAGCATAACTCCGCAGGTTTTTGTGCTACTTCACTAACACCAGCTGTGAACCCTGACTCCTTCTAGAAACCTAGCAAAACAGTCAAAAGCTGCCTGCTGAAATGCATTCTTAACATACAAATGTCACAACTGTGTTATTAAAAGTGGGTATATCTGCTCCACTTTATGATCCCTACCAAAAAAAAAATGAAGTGTGGCCCCAAACCTGCTCAGAGCAGGACCAACACATGGCAAGCAAGGTGCATTTTTCAAGAGTTACAGAGTAAGACTGAACTTGCTATCCAAATAGCATTTCTTCTTTAAATAAACTGGCCCCAAATTCTCCTCAAATATTTTAAGAAATATCAGTATTTCCAAAGTGAACATAACTTGCAAAAACACCGATTAAAAAAAGATGTCTGATGATACCTTAAAAAATACCCAGAATATCAAATTAATTCCAGTCCAGCGTTATAATTAGTTAAGAATACCTCCTGAAAATTATATCCTCACAAAAAAATGTGGGTACTGAAGTTAAAAGCATCAGAAACATTATGTACTTGAAAATACCACTGATCTTTTAACATTTAAAAACAAATTAGAACATTCTTTGGATTCACCAAGTTATTGAAACCTGTGAGTTTCTCTACAGTCTCCACACTGTCTTTTCAAATCAGTCTGTGTACAGAGGAAGTACTTTGAGCAATTTAATATCCACTGTCGGAAAACACAGTCTCTGACCAGCAGGAGGCTACATTAAACAGGAAAACACTGGCATTCTCTCTAGTGCTGACTTCTGCCAAAACCAGAGACTTCCAAGCACAGGACAGAACAACCCTGTTTTAGGAGGTACTTCTTTTCTCTTCTTTCTAAAATGCATTGTACATGTACTTCCAGTGCAAATTGTTTCAGCACTTGCAACAGGTGAGAAAGGGGGAAGAAGAGAGATACTCCTATGGTCTTGCTTGGAGAAACCAACAGCCATGGCACGCTGACCTACTGTCTTGCCTTACTGTTGAAACCGGTTCCCATTGCTGGCAACTTCAAATAGCTTATTAAAGATTTCATTTTTAAGATAAACAGATTACAGTTTAGCATGAAATCTGGCCATGGTTCTATGTGCGTAAAGATTGGTTAGAGATGCTTTCCCCTTTCAGTATTGGTTGGAGTTCATTAAAAACAAGTCTATGGTATTTCTCCACCTGTGTCATGAGATGTGAGAGATCTGTCTGACTCGGGTTTGTATTTCCTGTCGACACAAAGGGCAGGTCTCCAGTTGCAAGGCACACTCCATGCACAGGTCACTGAAGGAGGAAAAAAAAAAAAAATCAGTTAAAGCCTGCATTTACAGTATGGAAACATAAAAGATTCCAAGCACTAAACAGTTTATTTAGCCTGCCAGAAACACAGTCATGACCAGTCTTTCAGCATGGAGATTAGGAACTGCAAGTCAGGTGGTGTGGATCCACAGGCTTTAAGAGAACTCCTGCTGCTCAGCATCTGATAGACCCAAACCTGCTAGTGCAGTAAGTCAGGATTACACTTGCATGCTTTTGTTAATCTTGACACTTGCTCTGGTCTGGAGAGCAACAGCCCCAGTGCCCTGCTTGAAGCTGCCTCCACTACTTGTTGAGGCTCACCTCCTCTTATCTTTGCAGCATCCAGACAGGAGACTCAGGGGAAGTGCACTAAACACTAAGGAAGCAGATTAATTTTCTAGTAGGCTGCTTAAACACATGAAAGTGCTATTACACTGCTACTCATGCTATTGTCCCATTTTTAGCATTTAGATGACTTGAGAATTTTCTGCTCTCTTCATGTGATCTGGATTTCACAGCACCAATACTAAGGTACGACTCATCGGTAAAACCTTTAATATAAGGAATTAAGACTTGGTAGCACAGGGGAAGCATACACACATAGCCACAGTACTGCCCCAGCCCCAAACACACAATTAGGGATTACATTGGCTCAGGGCTGACGTAAGGGGAACAGTGGGAATAGTATGCTTAACCTTTATCTGTCACATCCTTAAAAGAAGAATTATTTTCTTTATGCTGGGGAGTCAGACTGCACCTGGTCTCACCTAAGCTGGATATCAAACATTTCCCTGTTTCTTTGGACTTGGGTTTTACCTGTGTCCACATGGCCTGAGTTCTGTGTCTGCCACCTCATCACAGCAAAGCGTGCAGCAGTTCTCTCGAATACTCACTTGCTTCAACAAAGCCAGGCGCCTGTGTCTGAAGAAAAAGAGACACGCCCCACCCCCCAACATTACTGAGTCAAAGCAATAGCCTCATAATAAGAATTACAAACAAAACCAGGTAAGCCACCGTAAAGGACAATTAAAGTGTCTTAAACACTTGTCCTGAGATGGAACTGTTGCAAACTTGGTTTCAAACAGCCTACACTCCACTGCCATGGTGGCTGACAGATAAGGGGGCCTTGCGGAGAAGCAACAACCCAAACTTGGTGGAGGAAGGAGAGACCACTACAAATTGCACCTGCATGCTGAGAAAGGTCACTACTATAGAATCATCACAGCCATTGTTGTGGGATCCAAGGGTGCCGATATCTTTCTCTCCCCTTCCTTTCCCTCTTACAAATGCTCTGATAGAGCCCAAAGCTGCCTGCCACTGCACCTTCCTGGTTCAGGTTTATTGCTGCCATAAATAGAATTTTATTTGGTGTGTTTCACCTTAATTTAGCCCAAGGAGATCAAGCAATCTGTATGGCCCCCTGATTTTCCCTTATTTGAGAATTTAATGGATTTTGGTTGTATAGCTTCTGCCATACTCATTAAGTTGGACTGGAGCCTATAGTCAAATATTTTGCCAAAAGAGACCTCTGGAGGTGTGACACCTTAAGAGATAACTTTGCCAAATACATCATAAGACTATGCAACTGAGAAGTGAAGCATTTTACTTCTCCATACACAAGCACACTCAAATTAGCCATGAGGATTACCTGGGCAAAATTATTTTCTCTTCTGCTGTCAGGAAGGCATAATCATTAAAGGTACTAAACTTCATTGAAGGTGGGTACTTGAAAGGTTTTGCCCCGAAGTTGAACTCGCACTGTTGATACGACATGAAACTAGCTGCAGCAAAAAAGCCAGATCTGCAACAGAACAGCAGACATTTCAGAATGACTTAACAGAGCTTTCCAGACACATTAGTATAATTATGAGACAAAAATATACCCTGAAACAAAGAGACAAGTCCCTTCTATTGAAGTGTTTTACAGCTGATTAGGAGAAACGCCTCTAACATCCAGTTTCAGCTGCACATGCTTTCCTTATCTAGTTCTCAACTTACAATCAGCATTTATCTGAATTTACTACTGAGTCTGTCAACAAAGGCAGCCTACTTTACAACTGGGATTAGTCACACTTACACTAAGAGCAGATACATACATCTGAAGAGCCTACGACCTGATCCTCTTTACACTGATCAGCTCAGATATCTTCTTCAGCACTGGAAAAAGTATTTTTCTTCCAAAGAACTGGTGTTTACTATAGGGGTCAGGAGCAGTACCAGCTGCAAGGGACACCTCCACATCCACCTTCCTGCTGCTTTATTTGAGCAGGCACAAACCTGGGGAACTTGCAACTCTTGTACACTTATGTGGGACCCATACAAGGTAAGTCCAGGTCTGAGCTCTCTTAGCACAACACCCATCTGCTCCTCCTTGCCCTTGCAGGATTACCTCAGCACAGCTGTTTTTTCTTCTCAGCCACGGTGTAAAAACATTACAACTATCACTTCTTTCAGTTTCATTTACCAAAAGGGCCCAAGTTGGCTAACACCCTAAGTCCTAAGCAAGTAACAAAATCTGTTGAGTACATAAGTGACATACTGCACCTGAAGAACAGAGCAGTGCAGTGGAATACACAAGTTACTCTGCAACTCATTAAACTGAGCTGTTCTTTGCTTACATCTTGAACTTCATTTTGCATAGAAGACATGACTGATTTTATTAGCACAGTAGTATTAATTTATAGAGTACTATGTTTAATTAAGCTGCATAGGAAGCTTGTTTCTCAAGTATTACACCAGCTTATGTTTTGAGAGTCAGAGGAATTAGCCAGGTGTTAATTTTAACAGAGGTGGCAAAGTAAGTGTAACACCTTTTTGCAACAGCACCAAGATCCACCCACAAATATTCAATATGCTACTACAGGAAGTGGCCCCAGTGAACAGCAGTAAGTTAAAATGCACTCTTTAGCATATTTACAGGGCTAGGGCTTTGCTTTCTAAAAGATCAAAACTTCCTCAAGTAGTACGAGAAACCTGCTCCTCTTTGCTACAGCCTCATTCTAGTTCAATGCTGTGCTGGGTTTCACAGTAGAAAATAGAGCTGAAACTACCTTTGGAAGGTCCAAAATATTTATTTTGGATCTTGAAATTCACCTGTAAAATTATATTCTTCTCACTGCTTTCTAAGCAACTTTCAACTGGGAAACCTGCTTAATCATGGTTTCAGGTAAGCAAACATGAATTTCCATCTCAAATGAGAAACAATTCATATAATTAAAACAATTATCTATACAGGTCACAGTCCTTCCAAAGGAGCACATACTTACACAGCAGATGAAAACACTTGCTTCTCAGCAGGAAGCTGGTTTCCATTTAAATAGAAGATCATTTGCTTTTCTTGCAAGTCTAGTAGAAATCCTATTGTGTCACCTTACATGCAAAACAAAGATAATTTGAAGATTTCACTTCCGTTAAAGCCCAACAGTTAAGTATCACGTATCTCACTGTGACTTATCTCACTTAAAAGGAATTGTTTGTAAAAGCATAAAGGCAGAAACATTGATACAGACTGTAACTAAAGAAAAAAAACCAGGACAAAATACTGAAATAAATATTTTAGTCTGCCAGAGCATTAATTCTACATAGAGGTAGAAGCATTGCAGAGTATTTGCCAAAACCAGAAAAAAGTTGCATTTTCTCTCTCCTTGGCTACTTTACATCCTTTAAAGATATTCTCAGAACACAGACTTGCGAGACAGTGCAACTCCTCCTTATAACAGTCTAATTGAGAGAGAAAGTTTTTTTCCCCTTTCCAAAATAAGTCTTTCAGCCCTGAAAGGAAGATTTCAGCCCTGTTTTGTAGTACTACAAATATCTGAAAAAAAGTCTGATGATTAAACATCCAGCAGCATTAATATGTGCTATGACTTGTACTCTGCTTATGAAAAGAAAAGGCATTTAACCAACAAGCTTCTCATTACATAGACTGTGGAACAAGAGTGTGGTGCCCACTTTGTACATTTAAAGAACTGCAAATACTAGTAAGAGTACAACAATTACTAAAACTTTAGTATCATTTGGATTAGGCAGTAACTGCTCTGTTCACACCTACTAGCAATTTGTTTTCTAGATGCCTGTAAGCAGAAAAAAATCCTATGCATAAATCCAACTAGGATAAACAGCAGATGATGAACTGAATACCTTCTTTCCAACAGGGATGGGAATGTGGTTTACTTCTGGCATTATACCAAATCAGCTGCCGGCAGCCATCATATGCACAGGAGTATTCATCATCCCCGATGCCATAACCTTCCTTTAGGAAAATAAAAAAGTAACACACTTCAGTCTGCATCCACTCCTCACACAAGAGGGCTAAAGTTTATTTTTATTCAACTAAACCATTCATCTAAGAGCAGGGAAGTTAAGAATTGTTTTCAATTCTTAACACCCTAGTTAAGAATTGTTTTCAAACTAGTCTTAGTTTTATTTTCACATAAAGACAATGAGAGGGTAAGAAGGGAAGATTATCTCCAAAGTGGTTTTCATTCTTGGTGAGCTCAAATCACTTCTGTCTATTAAAACAGCTAACATTACGCATCTTAAACACTGAAGCATAACCACTCTCTTATCCTGAGGTCCCAGTACTAGACTTGTCATAGCTTCCCCCACAAGATATCCAAGTGGGATCAGAACATGCAGTACACAAAGAACAATCCGATACTCCCTTTAATGAATTAGTTGCATATTGTGTCCCTTTCAGTGCCAGCCTCCTTCAGTTTGTGAAAAGGTTAAAGTGATAGTCCCAAGGTGCAAGAAAAACGCAAAACTAAAACTTTCAGAGCAAAAGACACTGTTGTAGGAGAGCCCAGACATGACACTCGAAAGCATTATGGAAGAAAACTTCCTCATGCTCAGCATGGTTTGCTTGGAGTGCAAATACTAGACAGTGTCTGATTACACAAGCCTCAGCTGTCCCAAATTAAAGCTAATCCCAGCTAATGGGTGTTTAATATCATATTCAGGACAAGTTTTTTTTGTTACACATGCTGTAAATAAGGAGCATATGGCAACTCCAATGACTGTATTTGTGATATGCCCAGAAGATATCTTTGTATTTCAGGCAGACACATAATGAACCTAAACAACAAGAGCATTTAGCCAGCAGCAAAACAGTTGTGGCACCCTGCTCTGAGATGTGACAGATATTTTCATACCTTGTACAGGAAGCACAGACAAAAACACATACACCAAGCTCCTGAACAGTAAGTGGGGAAAAAAAAAAAATCTTTTAAGCCTCTTAGCAGTCTAAATGCAGACACAGCCTTTTATTCCAAACAGCTTCCATTACACTCAATGTCTACAAAGCCTGTGCTCAAAAGAGGTCTGTATGGTATTGTTTGGCTGTGGTTTTTTGTTTTGGTGGTGGTGGTTTTGGTTGTTTGTTTTAAATTCCAAATCACACTTGCAATTCCATGCTAGAAATGTGGGAGCCAACTTTGGATGTGTTGCAGAGATATGCATGCAGTACATCAGCAGAGGACTAGGCTATTTACATGAATAATTAGAAGAAATGGAGCAAGACCACTGAACTCACACAAAGACTTAAATTAAATAGTGAGAAAAGTTACTCTCCCATTCCTGTTGGGGTTCTTGCTTACTGTCAGTATTTACTCACATGTAATTGGCCTATCTTCACACTAGCTTCTGCATTTGATTCAGCTGTGGAATGACTTTTTCCAAACAGAAATGAACACCTTTAATTGCTTATCTCTACAAAATACATACATATAAAATTCTTCTCCTAAACTAAATATCAAGTGGGAACAGAAAGCATTTACAACAATGAAGTACAGCTGAGGGTATATTTCTTACTCAAGCTCAGCCAGTAGAACTGTCAACTTAAAACCTCAGTCCCATATTTCCATTCTGGTCAGTAATGGTAGGCTAGGACATACACAGCTTTTGTACTAAAATTCTAGTTTGCGCTTTAATGAACTTTAATAGAAGTTTGGAAGGCTCATAATATGGAAAGTTCTCTCTAAGCTGAAGCAGAGAAGTTTTTGTGCAGCAATCATCACGCTTTCCTAGTATTATGGAAATACTGAAGCAAATCTGCTACAGCACTCTGAGTTTACAAGAGCTGCATAGAAATATCACAAAGATTTTAGAAGAGATTCCTTGTTATATCTCTACTAACATTTGGGATTATTCTTTGGCACATTTTGCTTTAATGCTAGTGAGTACATAACTTCATATCTTATTCCTACTTCTGATTCTTCTTCCTACTATCTTACTTTAAAAGTTATCTGGATGAGATGGAGAGCAAAGCAAACTAAAATAACGCAATGTAGTTATTTCATATTATCAGAATAAAGACAAGAAGGTGCAGGGTTACATTTTTTTTGTCATCCTTTTCCATTAAAGAGGCTGTTCTGTAACCAAACAGCACCATATTACTGCTACCAGCAGATCCAATACTACCATTCCATTCAAGAACCAATTGAAATAATTTCCCTTGTGAAAGTTAATTTAGCAGAAAAGCATGTTAAAGAGGGTAATCAAATGGCTGCTTTGTGACCTGTGTAAAAATGAGAGCATGATAATCTGCTAATTCCTAGTAAGCAATCATTTACTTCATAAAACCAGACAGTAACCACCGCTGTTATCTAAAGAATTTCCAAGAAGAGACTAAGTCACAAGAAATAAGCCATTTCCCTGTAGCTTTCCAGACAACAGCAAGTTGATTACAAGCTGTCACCACTAGCAGCTATGCACAACTTGAAGAGTGCCAAGTCTGTAGCAATGACATTACAGCCTCACACCACTAACTTCAGCAAAAATAGCTTCACAAGAGCACAGAAAAATTGAAGGGAAGGTGCAAGTGCTTAGTTACTATCACAAAACAACCAGAGCTGTTTTCATAGGTGCTGTAAGTAGAAAAATACTGGTTACATCATCTACTAGACAACACTATATATACTCACATGATTGAGAAATTTGCTGTCTTTGGTAGCCCATCCTATCTGCATCACTCCCGAAGTAACGACTGTAACTTCATAGTACCAAACTCCAGAATCTACACAGAACGTACACCTAACACTTTCAAAGGAGGAGGCATCACATCGAGCCTAGCAAAACCAAACAGCAAAAGTTAAGTTTCCACAAAATTAGCATTCAAACAGGCCCCTTTCTTCCCTGGATCAAGTTTCTTGTATATAAGAATACATCACCATAATTTTAAGAGGCACTTCAGACAGAAAACAACCTCTCTTTATGGCAATAGTTGTCACACAAACTAGTGATTAGGCAAGACAGATCTGCTCAGTGGTAAGCCACAGGAAAAAAAACACTAAAACCAAAATATACGTAATCAAACAGAGTCAGTTTAAAGACTAACAACAGCCAAGAAAGGAAGACCTAAAGTCAGTGGCAGTTAGTTGACTCCTGATATGAAGGATGGAGAAGTATTCCATGTTACACAAATTAAAAAAGTAACAGAGGAATTAAAAAAAACATGTGGCTCAGACAAAAGTCCTACTGCTAAAGGCATTTCAAGACTAGACAGCACAAAAAGAAATTATACTTCATCAATAATTTTAGTGAAAATGAGTGAAAAGCCAACTGACTTAATTATTCTCATTTTTCTGAAGTTCTGAATACAGATACAGGTGTTCCCTTACTGTGAACATTTCTACCACTGAGATAAGTGTAGCAATGTTAAACATTCTGACAACGCAAGTTTTCTACAGAAAGCTAGCAGAGAACTTTGATTCATTGTATGGAATCACGTAACAAGTAACAAACAAAAGTAGTTAAACTGCCTTTTTTCTTCAGAGTCCTTTTTAGGCTGACGTCAAGAGACATCCTACCTCTAATCCATGTGGTGAGATCTTCAGGTATTCACTGACATCGTTACTGTTCAGCATAGCCCTAATGTTGGTCAAGTCAACCTTCTCATATGTAAACTGTCTTCCTTCTTTTAAAACTGCAGAATAAAACTAGTTTTAATCACTGCTGCAGTAAAAATTTTAAACATTTCACACAGTGGCAATCAATCTCTCTAGGATCCACTTAATTTTTGGCATAACTGAATGAAACAATGACATTTTGCTTGCATGAGGACAGCATCATTTGCAATACACTGTCTTAAATATCCTCTAAACATCAGAATGCAACCTATACCTCTGACTAGAGCTCCTAGAGTCTAATCACTACTTTCAGGAAATACAAAGCAAGCTTTCAGGCAAACAAAAGGCATACAAGTTCGAAGCAAGACACCCCTGTTCCAGGATTTACCATTTTATTTGTATATTCAGTTGGGCAGAGTTTTTTTCTAATTCATCACAGTAGTAAAGATTTTGGGGATGGGGAAAACAAGGATTTACAATTTTTTAACTTCTCATTCTCAGGTAGGCAGTGAACTTTCACTGAGCCAATGCAGCTCCTTCTCCCTGCATCCCCTTTTCACATGGAAGGATGAGAAGCATTTATCTTGCTAGGTATCAAATCGCTGACACATTTAATTTACAGATCTGGGATCTGATCTTAGCAAGTTTGGAATATACGAAGAGCACTACAATACTTATACAGATGCTTACTGAACACAACTGCCACTGGCTTTCCATGAGCTGGTTAAAGTCCCCAAAAGTCCAACAAGACTCTTTGCCCAAACTTATCTAAACGGCATCAGAAGCAACAAGGCCCTTAGGGTTGTTGCATCCTCAAAATTACAACAAGCAAATCTGTTGATTTTCAGTCATCCAAGAGGATGTACTTTCTCAAACACACTTCACTTTTGATCACAAGACCATTTCCTTACTTTAAAAGGTCTTCAGCCACTCTTTGAGACTGTGCACTGCTGGGGTATGATCACAGCAGTGACTGTCCCCAAGATGTCAGTAATCCAGCTGTTACACAGAGACAGAGCTGCATTATTTAGCTAATCAGTATGGTTGCTGAAGCATGGGTTACAGGAAATATGGTGCAAAGAAGAACTGTCACTGCAACTCCAGCTTGCAGAGTACAAAACACTTCCTTTCATAAATATTTTCCTTGCGAAAGTTCCCTTTCCATGCAATTACACTGCATTTATTTTCTTTATTTTTTTGAAGGAGAGATTATAAACACAGTCAGGTATGTTTATAAGTGCTAAAACAACAAACACAAAGTACTCCTCCACCTCTTTGGAGAAGTGGTTAATATTAAATGAATCCACCCCTTTGTTATACCTACACAGATTGTCTAAACTCCACTGGGCACAGAATCCAACCTGACGTTTTAAATAGTCTGGATTATTTGTCCATTTCTCTAGCAAGAGCAGTTGGTCGCTAATGCACGATTCGGAAATTGTCATTTTATTCTCACCTGAAATTAAAGAGCAAAAAGGAATAATTGCTATAAACTAGAGATAAGCTTAGTTAAAAATGTTAACATTCTACAAATGCAGAACCTCCTCACACTTTTAAATCTCAGCATTACAAACAGCATGAAATTCTCTCCCTGAGCAGATGTGAAATTAACCTAGCACTCATTGATACACCACTTCTCAACACACAGCTGCATCAAGACACTAGCAGATCATGGCTGGTCTCCATTGCTCTGATACAGATATTTTTTTTCAAGTAATAAAGGTCTCATATCATAAGTCTTTATGTAGCAATTTCTAAGCAGAGAACAACTGAGCTGCAGCAAATCTCTAAGAGTTTGTGGGTGGGGGGTATCATTAAAGGGATAAATATTTTTTTCCTGCGTGTGAACACCAAATCATAGCTGTTCTCCATCTCCAATACAGATTTATTCCAGTGACAAAGGCTTCATGCCAAAAGCCCCCCTACAACAATTTCTAACCAGGAAGGACTGGACTGAGTTTCAGCCAATATCTCAAGGGCTTCGAGGGTAAAGGGATGTCACTGAAGTGATAAATATTTCTTGCCTGCAAATGAGATAACATTTCTCTTCTACATGTGTTCCCACCAACTCAGTCTGTCTGACGCTCACAAGAGTTATCTGATGAAGTGACAATCGTGCAGTAGAAGGCACAGCATGACTAGAAGTAATATCAGGCCAATACTTACTTGTTTGTGCAAACTTCTCCAGTGCTATTAGTGCAAAAAGCATCACTGTCGGATGGGACTGGAAGTTCTAAACATGGGCAGTAAGAAAAGTTATTTAATAAGAACAAAGTACAGATGGATAGGAAAAGCTGTTAGTTCCAGCATAAAGCATTCTGTGACAAAGGGACCCTCAAAGGTCATCTAGACCATGCTCTAACTGAGAGCTGGTTTGAACAGAATAGACAGCTCAGTGTCTTGTTCTACTGACTTTAAGTTATCTACAAGGATTGAGATCACACAGGCTCTCTAGAATCTCAACTTTCTATAACATACATTACCAATATTTACCAAATATGACCCTAAATTTCACAATAACCACAAACTGCATTATAATTGCTATGTGTGGATGCACACAAAGATCAGAGACGCTTACCAAGCTGTGAAGTAAATATTCCAATATACCTGGACTGAGTAAGCTGATGCTTGCAGGACCTACAAGAACATTAAAAAATAAATCCATCCATGGGAACTACTAAACTACTATATGCTTATCATCACCCAGGATTTTTAAACACAGACAACTAATTAAAGAACATCTAAGAACTTTGCAGCAAAGCAGAACTACAATACAGAACAATTATCATGGTGTTCCCAGTCAAATATTTGCCACACATCTAATAATTACACAGGTACTGCCAAATTACAAACATTCAGTTTACCTGCTAAGTACCTCTGGGTACAAAGTTTTAGTCACACTTCTGAGTGTTTGAAGTAAGACTTCAAAAGCAACCAGCATGAAAAAGGTAAGCAGAGGCTCATTAAGACAGACTGGCTCTCCTTTACCTCTAGTGTCAAAGTATAAAGACCAGCTTCACTTATCAGTAGCCCAAAATAAGCAAAACTAAGCATTGAATATAGCTTACTTCATGGTTAATTATACAATTTGCAGCAGCAGCATGGCAAGCATCTAATTGGAAAAAAAAAATGCCCTGCAATACTGCCTGCTTAATCAAAAGAGATTCCAAGGGAATCAAAATCTGGCATCTAAAAACTGTAACAAATCGTAAAGGCACAGCATTAATTGATTTGCTGCCTGAGCTGATACGAGAACTGTTCCATGACCACTAAGACGAAAATGGATAAAGGATCTCATTTTGACTTAGTGTAACAGGTATAAATACTGCAGTAGAAAAATGTTTCTTGCTCTAGTTGTTTACTTTTTGACAGAAACATTGAAGTTCTTTTTTAATAACAATTAGGTGATACCAGACAATCACCTTTTTCCTCCTTTTCCTATCTACTTTCAGAAAAGGAGCAAAAAAAAGGATACAAAACTGACAATCAGAAGGAAGTAAACTATCAGTTTCCAGCAGAGTACTAAAAATAACAGGGAATAAAAAAATTCTATATGAAAAGTCACCTTAAAATAGAACCCCAACAATTTTCTTCAAGTAAGCCATGAGAATTTTTTCAGCTAACTATAATAGAACAAGACACATTAAGTGGAAGGAGCATCTTTTTCTGTTTCTATACAGCCTTCAAGACTACTAATTTGACACTCCTGCCTACTGGCTAAAGACCTACTCAGTAATACATACAGCCAAAGCAGGTCTAGAGAAAAGACTAATTACCAGTGCTAAAGCAATATTCCATAAACACTGATCCACAGTTATTAACCACGCACCAGAAGGATTTGATCTTTTTAAGTATGTAGGATTTTAAACAGGTCATTCAGACCCAAGCTAGTGAATGTTCAACATTTTAATATCAAGCAGTAGGTTCTGCCACACAAGGGCCCTCTCAATGCAGGCCATTATTCCATTTCGAGAAAACATTTCTGAACTAGTCTGCATCACAGACACTAAATCAGAAAGTGCTTCAGCAAGGCAAATGCAAACCTTCAGAAGAATCCCAGTCCTTACCTGCTAACTTCTCTGCTAAGCAGCCCAGTACTGCAGTTGTATTTCGGTGTCTGGCAGGGTGACAAGCATCCCGGCATGCAGCAGCTCCACTTAAGTTTAATATTTCAGTTAACTTTTGTAATGCATCCTGAAAATGAAAAATTGCAAATCTCTTCAACATTACTGATACAGTTCTCCCCCCCAATCAATACAGTGCATAGTATTTTTATTTTGTATTATTAAAGGGAGCATCATATTACAGACAGCATGGGATGATTATCTTGGAAAGTAAGAAGGTAAGAAAGAGCAGAAGTAGTTCTGGGAAGAGAAGTTCAACATATCCAAGAGTTGCAACTTAAAAATTACTACCAGATTGTTGGCAATTGTGATCAACAACTTGGGACATTTCTGGACATACAGAAATAAGCTACTTATAGCAACAGGAATTAGAGTAGTAGAGAATGACAAACAATACCAATCAGCACACATGGTACTATGGCCATCTAATCTGTTTCTAGTGTTCTAAAACTCTCGCCCTTTCCAAAACTAAAGGGCTTTTACAGACTTTAGAATTCAGGACTAGAGACGGGCCTTCTAAAGAACCCACATCCCCATCATAAATTTAGGATGCTGCAGGTTTTACAGGACATCATAAATGGAATTCTTAAGAGGATAAACGGCTTGCTGTGGTCACGCTAATTTAGGAAGTAACCAATGAGAGTAATAAATCTAAAATGCCATGCTTTGACTTGCTTCACTCAGGCAGTTTGGTACAGATAAAATTCAAGATAGATCTAGAGCACATCCTCCATTTTCAGAGTAGTTGAGGTTAATCTAGAGCCAGAACAAGTTCTCCTACAGGGAGAATCCCACCCTGCAAAGTTAGAAATCCGTCTCAAACTTCCAGACTTCATGAAGTTCTAGCCGATTAAGACTGAAACTGCATAAACTCAGGCTAGGATCTAGCTAAAATAGAAGAACTGCTCATATTGAGGTCATCAGCAGAAGGTCATCTGGAGAAAATGCGTACTAATGTTGAATATATACACACACACAGAGGTGTGGGTTTTTTTGAGTTGTGTTCAGAGCCACACTTCTAGCAGTTTCCTGTGCTACAGTCCAAGATTTGTACAGAGATAACGCTGAAAAGGAGTTATGCTCCCAAAAGAAAAGCCACAAAACCAGAACTGATGAACGAGACTTATGCTAAGTGGAAAGAACAGAGAAAGAAGAAAGGATGACTGAGCCACAGACTTGGTATGGAAAAGCCTCACTAAAATTAAACTCTCAACATACTCCGATATTGCTGTTACCCCTTATTGGATCCATCACAGGCATCAACTATTTTGAGTTAAAGACTTTAAAATGGCAGTGCAGTAAACTCTCTGTGGACTTTACAGCCTACAATAACAGAAAACTAAACACAGCCTGCTGCTGTCCTGCAGCTGCCACAGAAGCGGGGCACTGACTCAAAACCCTTAAGACCAAAAACTTAAACTTAATTAGACCCATTTTCTGAACAGCAAACAGTCTTGCATCACTGGTAAAACCCACGCAGAAGCTATCGTGTCTGTGGCAACCACAAATAACTGAAACTCAGCCCCAGATAAAAAACTATGATTTAGACTCACTTTTGTTGGCAGCGGACATTCATCGAGTAGTAGCGTTATAACAGCTGGTCCCAGGGGATCTTCTAATGGAATAACTCTAATTAAAGACTGGACAACTTCCAACCAGCCTTCATCTGTCAACCACAAAACAGAAGTAACACTCAGACTTAACACCGACATTCTGAAGTCTTCAAAACAAATCCACAAATGTAAATTAAAAAATCCTCAAAATTAACCAGTGAGTTTATTGACACTAGGAATACAGAGTAAATAATTTTTTTTATCAAAGCCTTAGTTTGCAGTAGTAAAGAAGTTTAAATTCAAGGAGAAAAAAAGTTTACAGTAGCCTGGGTGACAAGGCAGGAACATAAACAAAGTGGAGGTCTAAGAACAGCAAAGCCCAAGACAAAAAATATGTACCATTTTCCTACACCGAAGCACATGGGATAGGCCATGCCTACATATATATATGGGTTGTTTCTGCCTTCCTGCAAACAGGAATGCTCTGTGGCTTAACGGTTTAGTTTACAATGTGTTTGTAGCCATCAGTTGGCTGCTTCTGGAGAGTTCATGTAGGAAGTTTAACGGAGTTCAACAAACCTCAGGCAAACATAAGTTCAGTGAAGCTTCTGAAGGGCAGAACTGTGTTTTGGATCCCATATACCTACTCATCATACATACTGCTAGCAAGTATTTTTAATTTGCTAAGAGAGGGATTTTTTCTTTTGCTTTGGAGTCACAAGTGAAATGCCCAACAGTGCCTTGATACCTGTTTCTGCCATTTCATGCAACGTGATCATTGAATAAGGAGGCTCCTGGTCACTGAAAGAGATATTACACAGGTCAAAATTTAGGCACAATTATCAACATAATACACCAAATAAACGGATAATACACAGAAAATGAATCCAATGATATTTAACAAAAGGAAGTTACATAGACTGCCAATGCTGTTTTCAGATCTAAAGCCCTTTTCTGGCTCAAGGTCAACATCTGCAGATCTGCAACAGCTGATAAATGAAATTGTGATCCATATCTGCACGTCTGAACACAATCACAATGCTTAGACTTAGCACTATTCATTAGCAGAATTTCTTGGAATATGTAACAAGAGACTATGTCAGAGGTCATGAAGTGAACCAAGAGCAGTGCACAAGGGACAGAGCTTAAATGTGACTTTTCCCCAGAAATTCTCTGCTGAATATATAAACCCCCACAAAACTGAAAGGCAGGCTGCCTAACAGCATCACAGACTTCAAACTCATTAACAAGAGCAGTAAGAAATGGCTAAGGCAGTTTAAACAGAAGATAATTAACCCAATTCCCTTTCCAACGTGGAAAACCAGAAGTTCAAACAGATCAGTTCCTCAGTTTGCTTTGCTGGAGCAATGGCAAGAACCTACAGCCACTGCTTATCCAAGCAGGCATGGCCACTGAAAGTACTTAATGCAGGGTCTCAAAATCCTATTCAGTAAGCACCTCCGGGCCCAGAAAAAGCTTATGCAGCAGCACACCCTAAATGCTTTATTCAGTGCTACGCACTGCAAATCAGCCCAAGGCTTATAGTGATAGGTTCCACACTTCATTTATAATACACGGTGCTGAAATTAAATCAGAAACATGGAATTCATACGAATTTTAGAAAATTGCAATACAGATTAATAATGCAGACGATAAAACTACCTATTTATGAGGGATTAATTACAAAAGAAGAAGAAGAAAAAAAAAATCTTATTTTACTAAAAACATATTATATAAATACATGCTTTTCCTTCCAAGAAAATGCTACAGTGAAGTTTAACTCATTTTTATATTGTCATAACATTTGAAACTAATTTTTCCCACTCCAAGCAACTCTACCTTTCTGCTGGAAACTCAGCAGCAGAAAAAGCAATGCCACACTACAGCAGAATTTCCTCAAGAGGAAGGAAGTAAAGACTCAAAGAATAAAAAAAAAATAGTACAAGTAAAGGCTATGATAAAAGGACTACATTTTATCACCAAAGTTTCCGATTCTGTTGAGTGCAGCAGGTGTTAGCAGTGCTGGCCCCGAGCGAAGGAAAGCCTTGTCCTACTTATTTGCCATTTTTGCTACATAATATCTGAACATCCCCACCCTTCTAAATTGGAAACAAAACAGCACTTCGCTGCTAATTTAACTTGTAAGGCAACATTTCGTATCAATTCCAGAAAATAGTATTTATTCTTCCAAGGCTAGGAAATGAAATTTAACTCCTTTCTAGAAGGTAGAGAGTGATCTATATATACTTAACTAGGTAACACCCTGAACCACCTGCTCCAGATAGAATTGAGTTTTAAGCAGGAGGCTGAAATGGATGAACTTTAGGAGGTCCCTTCCAACCTACGTGATTATGTGAGTCTAAAGAAATATTTCACTGGAACCTGCATAAAAAAATACAGTATCTTGAGGAATTTGTCAGAAACAGAGCTCCAGGACCAGTGAAATAACTATGCATATCGTCCCTCAGTAGCATAGGAAAGCGCTTACAAGATTACAAAACCGATCGCAAGACTCACAGGAACAGGATCAACTATGCACAAAAGTGTTGAGAAACAGCTTAGAGGAGCTGAACTTTAGGGGGAGAGGGAAAGCATGCAAGATCATGTAATGATGTGAAGACAGAACTCAAAATAAAATGTGTTGAAAAAGCCCTCTTTGATTTAAACATTCAGGAAAAAAATTATGTTCATTTAGAGCACTTTACAAGAGGAAGACACTCCTCTTCCGCAGGCACATACCAGGATAGCAATGCAGGTATGTGAATCAAGGCCTACTTTTCCTAAGCCTCATCCATCTTAAACTCAAACCTCAGCTGTGATGCTACACTAGTGCATTTCCTTCTGTTTTGGCCTTTTCAGTTCCTAGCCTGCTCTTAACCTAAAGGTGATGAGCTAATTTAACTCAGCATTTTTCAGGTCCTTTTAAAGCTCTGTAGAAAGCAATGCAAACCCCAAAAAATTAAGGATGAATCCATAAATATCCCCACACCCTTAATGGATGCTTTGAGCATGCAAGGAATGCAACACTGGGATCACGAGTTGAACAGTCACAACACGTGGTCTTTAAAAAGTAGTCAGACTTATAGCTGGAAAGAAAATCTCGGTCTGTTTATACAAGCTAACAAAGATCAAAGCTCTCAGTTTCGCTTAACCATTCCCAAAGAAATAAATACAGCCTGAAAACAGAGAACTTGTACAATCATTTTTTAGAAGTTCCCAAACTCTAGAATGTTCATTGCTTCCTGAACTGTGTATCTATGCCAGGTAAGAAATACTGAGTGCACTCCTCATCCCACCTGGGTGTAGGCCCATACAGGAACCGTGAGAAAACTCCTCAGCTCCTGGAAGAGTCTGTACTTGGGCACTCAGGAGCTAATTCTATTACCTAGGAAAGGTGCTTCTCTCCTAAGCCTCCAGATGGAAACACGCGGCTGCTTCAGGGAGGGTCAGCTGCAGATCGGTGAGAGGATGGAGTCACAGTTTGAGAGAAGACAAGAACATTTTCATTCATGTTGAATTATTCCTTGAGGAGGTACTTACTTATCTACTAACGTCCGAATTACAGCCAATGTGTCAAGCACCAGCCCATCCACATTCTGTTTTTTCCTTCTTGGTTCATGAGGCCCCCGACCCCTTCTGGGTGGACGGACAGGGTCCCTTGGGTGACTTCGTGCTTCAGGTACGTGTACTCTACTGTTCTCCGTTTGCCGACTCTGAGATTCCACGTTGTCTTCTGCTCCACTGTCATCACGGCAAACACACGAGTTTCCCATATTGCCAGGCCCCAAGGCTCCCAGTAAGCGGGGAATGTGGTGCTCTAGAGTCAACAGTAAACCTTGAAAAAGGCTTCTGCTAGCATAGAACACAACCAAAGCAACTACAATCATCTAGGAAGTTTTAGAAGTGATGTTTGTGTAATCCTGAATTGTGATTTTTCTGCATTATAAGTGTTGCTACCAGCTGGAATGAATGGGAAGTTGGAGACTTAGTTTCTGATAAAATCGCTTATAATATGCATTGGTCATCCAGAAGGAAGTCTGAAAAAGCAAACCCAAAACAAGAGTCAGTATTACTACTTATAATAATACAAGAATTCCTATTTTAGTAAACAGAATCAGTTTTGGTGAATAGAGGACCTAGGAAACATAAGGTTTTTAACTGAAGTCTATTGCAAGGAGAGGGAAAAGGAAAAGAAGGAGAAGGGCACACCATTCCTTTCTACACTACCTATTATTTCCCAGATCAGATGATTTAAGGGTATTTTAGTAATTTCTGTTACAAAAATTTAAAACTGTATTCTTAGTATGTTACAGATTTAAAATCTGAATTTAGTTAAGCTTGTTCATACCTTAAGAAAACATTTAGCACACTGGATCCATCCCGATCACCAAAACGAGTATGGAAAAGCTGCGTTTTAGGGATTAGCAACGAGTAAGAACCTACCTAAGAAAACAAAAATAGACATTAGTCAAAATGAAAATTGATTATTGAAATACGGTTGACAACTTGAAGCATGATTCAAAACAAGTATTACGATCAACTCACCCTTAAGTAGTTTGGTTCAGGAACAGCTGGGCTTGCTCATAAACCACTGTAACAAGCGGACTGTACTTCTTCAGGGCACAGTGTCTGGAAAAGCAGCACTCTATATGCCTTTTTCGCGGGCAGTGAGTAATTACAGGTGACTGCTTTCACTTTTAGGAACTACGCTGACGGGTCCCTGAAGACTGATGGAAGAGAGAACAATTCACTTGGAAACTTCCTGTAAGTTAGATGTATTCCACCTCCTCCCTACACTCACCATGACATCAAGTCAAGTTTTTTCCAGCCATATTCAGTTTTTACAGTGGAAGTTCTCTCAAGGCTTCAAAAGCAAGTTTGCCACCTACTAGGCTTTAGCACTAGGCACAGCCTTAGAAAAACTGATCTGTTTTTATAGCCTCAGTATTCCAAACACCATAGCAAGTGCAAAACAGTGACCCATTCCTCCCCTCAAATTACTGCTTACAAGAGGAAGAAGGGAAGCAATAACATATGCTACAGATCACCCTCAAGTAGAGTAGGGACAGTAGGAAATAAAAGCAAGTACACTATAAAAGTTGATTTGATAAAGGGATGAGAGAAATGAAAGGATTAACTCCCCTTATTTAGTGAAGAGCTGAGTTTGACAGCAGTGACACAATGAACACAAAAAACCAAAAGAATTTTGCACATCATGAAAGATGAACTATACTATTGTTTCAATAAGAGGCACCAATCTCCACACACAGAGGTGGAAAGAAATGCTAAAGTTTAACTTCAAGCCTAATTCTCACACACCCCTGCTCTCAATAAAACCTGGACACAAATCTATATTTTTTAATTCCAAAAATACTATGGTAATAAAGGGAGTTTAAAGACTTTGTCTAAAAGACAACAAAAATCAAGGAGCAAAACAAGAGCATCACAAGAGCAGTATCAGTGCAAGCCAAGATAAGCCTCCTGTCCTACCTGGCAGCAGACATTTGAAGCCAGCATAACAGCAAGCATATGAGGACAAATACTCTTTCCAAGTGTGCTCACTCAAAAGTCAAGAGCTCAGTCTCCTGAGACAAAGGCTGCACGGGTTTTTTTGCTGTTAAAACATGGCTAAGGAAGAGAACTAATCTTTCATAATCCATTTAAATTCTTTTTCAGTAGTTGCACAGCTAAGAGTCTCTGCAACTGCTGTTAAAGTTTAGCAGCCTTTCACCGTAAGGTCATGATCAATTTGTTAACCAAAGTGTACCAGTTTTGTCAAGAACTATGTTGTTGTACAAATTAGTGTCGTTTATGACTTTTACCTTGTGTTTTAACATCACATCAGAACACTCTTTAACCCAGATGCGTTGTGAGCTAACAGCTAAGATTCACCTAAGCAACAGAACAAGAACAAAGATAAGTTTCCCTGGAAGGCTGCTGGAACAGAAACCTATTGTCTCCTGCCATGCCAAGACGACATCATGCAAACACAATTCTCAAACAATTTTTGCAAGCCAAAGAAGAACTGAAAGTCTTCAGACAAAGCAAAGTGTGTGAAAATGCCAGCAAGACCTAAGCTACAGGACAGAAATAAAACAGGTCCTCCACGTTAGAAGCTGCAACCCTTTTCCCCATAGTTAGTTGGATTTTGTGTCATTTGGACAAGCTGCAATGCTAGAAAGCCCCTTCCTATCAGTTCTGCACCTGCCAGAGGAATAGATTTTAGCAAATTTATTAAGTGATAACACAACTATGAAAGCTGTTCACAACAGCAGCCAGGTTTATAAAAAAGTGATAACATTTTTATTTTACTTTGAAGCAGTGTTTTACTAAAAGCTTGACTGCACATTTCTAAGTGCAAGAAGCAGTTAAGGGCAGCAGCCAGTGCCTGCTTTTCAACAGGCAGCATCTGAACAGAACTCACTCTGAATTCTCACCATCAGATGTTACTTTGGGATGCAGAACTACAGAGTTGCCAAACACAGGACCAAAATGCACATTTTTGTTCCGATACAGATACCTCCCACCTTGAACAGATACTGTGGGAACAGCAGAGAACACCAGTGGTGGACACCAGAGCACACCTGCAAGGCCCCCCAGCAAACAGTCACCCCTGAACAAAGCAGCAGGCTCAGAAGCTGGGAGTCGGACGCCTGCCCGGCACAGATGAGCCGCAGCCTTTGTGCCCCGCGCGCCTCCACCGTCTGTCAGCACCATCCCCACCACAGCAGAGCAGCTGTTCTCCTGGCAGCCTCAAGTGTATACACAAATGCAGGAAGGAGTTGAAAGCTGCACAGACTGACCAACCTACCACAGATGGAAGTCCAAGTGGGAAAGATGAAATCACCACCCATTGAAACAAATGCTATTTGAACGGATTTGCACCTGACCCACCCAAAAGAGGCCTCCTCTCGATCACCCACCAGAGCACACCAATGGACAAGTCAGCTCCAAGTGGCATTGGGCTCATTTTCTCTGCAATACGCAACCCAAGAATAGGTGATTCATCCCCTCAAATATTCAGTTACAGCCAACCATAATACTGCCTCATAATGGAAAACACCTCGCCTTCCCATGACATGCAGTGCATTGCCAAGCAAACAAAAAACCCCCCTCATGCACATAAACGAGGAAAGGGTTTCAGCTACTAGAAACACTTTTCCAGGTTCTGCCACCATTACAGAGTAAGACCGGCAGTTTCTCCTCTCAAAAGCAGAGTAACAGGAGCTCAGTCAGCAGGCCACACAGTAAAGCTGACAGCTTCTCAAATACAAAACTGTGAGAGTTTTCGGTATTAGCTTCCTATTAAGGAGATAAAATAATTGGAAGTATTTTCTCAGCATTTCTTTCCCAAAGAAATGATGCTCCTAAAAAGGAAAAATAGAAATACTTGTGATGCCAGTTGGATGAAGAGTTCAAACTACCAGAACGAAACAGCTTTGAATTGCTGCAAGATAATCAGTTTCAACACAGGAATAAGAGAAGAGAGGCAAGGAGCCTGCTTGCAACTCCAAGCTTCTATAACAAGGAGAGGATATAAGCTTTGAAAGGATCCGAGTAGGTGATGAAAACTAAGATTTGCCAGAAAATTAAATACAATCATAATGTGAAATTGAAACTTCATCAGGAGACTGCACCGAGGTTTGAGGTCAGCCTCTCAACTGCAAGACTTGTGCATCTAAAGAGAAAGAGCCGCTTGCGTCCAGTACGGCCACCATGCAGAGCATGTAACAAGCAGACCACAGGCTTCAAAAGGAGCAAGTGAATGCTGTGTTGCTTCTTTTGCATGTAGTAACCAAACATTGCATTGTATAATCTAAAGCAAATCTCTAATCCAATTCTTTAAAGATATCCCAGAGGGTTAAGACTAGTGTCAAAACTCAATGGGAAACAGCATTTACTGGCATGCAGCGTGTCACCATCTGCAGGACAAAGCCACTGATAGACAATTGCTTTCTGGCTGTAGTAAGAGTGCCCTAAACCAAAAGCAGGCTGACAGTGAGCCTGCCTGTTTCACAGAAAGGGAAAGAGACTGCTCATATCTCAAAGCATTCCAGCTTCTGCCCAAGTGCTTGTCAGTGAAAACTCCTAAGGTTGTACAGGGCTTACACAAAAAAAAATGGGCTTTAACCCTGCAGCCTCCTCTAGGTAATTCCAGCTTCGTCAGAAACAGAGTGGTTGAAGGATCTGACCTCACATGAGGTGGTAGTAGTTAGATGGAAAAGCAGCAGCAGACACTAACTACTACCACTGTAGTTCCTTCTGCAGACTGACTATGAAAGTCACACTTTACAGTAACCTGTACATTGCACTATTTTTCCTTTTTATTTCCCTTAAATCTGTTTTTAAGCTGGTAGAGAAACACTAAAGTTGCAACATGGGCTTCAAGCAAACTCACTTAAACGTGTGTCTCCAAACTAAGCCAGGTAAAGAGACCCCCATCCTGCCCAGGTTTTCCCTCACCTCCACGTACAGAGACATCAGTGCTCAGGGCTTTTCAAGCAAAGAGGAGTTATTTTGCTACAGCTCTTCTGGACAGAGGAACTGAAGCTTTTGCACCTCCTAGCTTCCCCATCTCAGAAGTTATAATTTCTTACCTCAGGATCATTGAGGTGGAACTGCCCTTTGCACCAAGGCTTTCAGAAAAGCTCAGATTCACTGTAACACTCTGAACATCTTAGCCACCCATTCAAGGCCAGTATCAACCATGCAGAGCATGACTTCCTGGTTCCCTTCTTCCCAGACTGTAGATAGGTCATTACATTTCTTTTCAGAGACAAAGCTATGCTTTGAGGCAGATGAATGCACATCTGAGATAGCGATCTCTTAGAAGACATAGTGGTATCTGACAGCTCTGGGGAAGCTGAACAAGAGTTGCCTCCAGTGCGCTGACGTGGCAGAGCTGTACAAGCTCAGCAATCGCCCAAGGAGCAGAATGTAAAGCGCTGCTTCAGAAGTGGCAGGAAGATAAAGATAACGCCCTGCAGATGGCAGGAACACTAATCCTACAAACTGAAGGGATACAAGCACACTAAATAAAATTGATCAGCTATACCATATTAAGTTTTGGCACAGATATTCAGAGGCTTATAGATAAATCCTTTAATTAACTCCAAGTTAATCTTTCTTGTTGCCCTGAAAGTTCCAGACATTATCAGCAATAAAAAAATCCTAAATTTTGACAAAAGCACTCAAGTTATCAGGATACAAAATAATTAAAAAAAAAAAAAAAAAGACCAACCAAGAAATTCCATAACAGACAGTGCTGGGAGGAAAGCATGGATTCTTTGGGTACCAAGCAGAGGCGTGGACTTGCAAAGAAACATCACAAAAAAAACAGTGCATTTTTTTCAGGCTTTTTCTAGCAAATAGTCTGTTTCAAAAGGGCAAGGCTTTAGCTATATTGCTATCCAAAAAACAATGAAAGAGTTCTCCTAAATTGCAGAGGGAACAACTCCTTGTAGTAAATGGCAATATATACTTAGTTTAAAGCACATCATACATTAACAAAATATAAACCATGGAAGCATCAAGAGACTGAGCATTTCAAACAGTCAAGAGTTTAGTCCTGCCATGGGAAATAGATCAAGGGCTAGCACAGAGGCATCTGAGTAATCACACAGTGGGCAATGGGAAGATGCTACAAGCAGGGACTGCTGGAAGCAGGGGCGGATTCCTGCCAGCAAACCACTAGCTTCATGTGACTGAGCTGACACAGTGACAACCCAGAGCTGTGCTGTTTATCTGTAAACTAACCATAGTGCGTTTGTTTCTTCCAAGTCAGAGCTGGGCTTGTTTTCAAAGGAAGGTTAGGTACAGAACTACTCTGCAGAAGTCAGAACAGTCTTCTGCTGCAGATCACAGAAACAAGCCCAGCTAGATGGCATGACTAAGCTATTACGAACGCATAAAATACACTGAAAACAGTTTGGGGATGTGTGAAAGATTTTGATAACATTGCTGAAAAATTCAGCGATGCCTCAGTTGGAAGCTTGCATTGTCACTGTCTGACAACTGCCTCTGAGAGCACAGCAGAGAGCAGACAATGTCTAAACCCTTCTATTCTCAGCCTCATCAAACCTGTCACTTTATGACACTGGTTATCATCTCAAACACAAAAGACCTGACACCACAGCAGGAAACAGGCTGAAGAAACTTTCACTTCAGCAGCATTGGATCTTTCAGTGTCAGTAGCGGACAGCCAGTTTTGCGACCTTCCTTGCCAACCATAGAAAGCCAGTAGCTCTCTTTGCTAGCACTACTTCAGGACTGCATCAGCAGAGCCAGATACAGCCTTCTGATTCCCTTTCTTCCTGCAAGCAGATCCAGCAACAGCTGCTCAAAAGACTGCCATTTGAGTCAAATCTAACCTGTAGATCGTTGGGTTAGCAAGCCTGCCTCAGGGGTACTGACAGAAAGTGTGATCCTTAATCTGGGGTTTCCAGAGCTGAAATCTACAGGACTTCACACACAGCTCTGTGCAGGTCACTGGAACACCTTATCTCACCTATTAAAAAGAAAAACAAGTCCTCCCCCCTCCAAGAACTCAGCATAATTTCTCCACATTTGTTTCTTCAAGTTCTGCCTTGAGGACTACTTCTCTCTGCCCCACTACAAGTCTACCATGAGAGCATGCTGAGAGATCCTTACACTGAGCAGGACACCACAGGTAACAAGTGCTTTTGTGAGCAGCAGAGCCAGGGACTCCAGGTCTCACAGGCTTCCTGCTCTTATCAGAGAACTGTGGTATTTAAGTGTTCTAGGGCCTCTGCCTGTATGAAGAAACTCAGAGGATGTTGGTCAATAGACTTCAGAGCTTTCATGGCCAAGAAGAGGAAGGGGACTGACTGCCCAAGAGACAACTCTGACAAGCACACATTGGTTAGGGAAAGGGGACAAAGTCAAGCACGGATGCGTTTCACAAGACAGTCTAAAAAAATGGTTTAAACAAAGGTGCAAACCCTTTTGTTATGACTGCATATCAAGAAAGGCAGAAAGCTCAAACAATTTATGAAGCCCTCAAAGTACCAGATAATTAGAAGAACAGCTGAATAGATCACAATGCACTGGTCAGTCACACAACCTTACAAGTCATGTGTGAACATATGACTTACATTAGACCTCAGCAACACGATGAAGAATATAAAAGGAAACAAAGATCATGCTGGCACAGCCACTGCCATGCCTTGACAACTTTACGGGCACTGCATACAAACCAGGAAGGGAAAAGAAATATTGTCAGGACACAAGGAAACAAAGTGCAAAATGACACAACACAATTCTAACGGGATACTTGAAAGGCAATGAATCCCAGCACAGCATCTCTGCCAGCACTACTTCAAAGCAAGGAATAAATTCAAAGAGCAACTATAAGCTCAGGAGAGAAAAAAAATCCCCAAACCAGTTTAAAATGCTGAACACAACCTACTGACAACAGAGCAGAATGGGACAAATATTAGCTTGCCTTCAATTTACTACAAGGTGACAGCTTTTTAACTTGCAAGCCTAACAGCGGACGTGACAAGCTCCACTCCATTTTATGAGAATACCACCGCAGTGTCCAAGGCACTTAAGGAGACCAACGTTATCAGCTAGGGCAGGTACTGATGCGGAAGGAAATTTGAACAAAGAAGCCTGAAGAGTAATGGGCTAGTAAGCACTTCACGACAAACTGCCACCTTTATCATTAAGTTACTGCTTAGGCTACTAAATCTCTCTCTTTGGTTCCTTAATAATAAGGAATCAAGGAAAAGGCTTGAGGTAAATGGACTTTGATATCACCTGAAAGGCAGAGTACAGGAGATGCCCTACTTTGTAACAGGGAACCAAACTATCATAAGTAATCTATTTCAGCCCATCCACAAGGCTCACAGCAAATGAAACATGCTAGAGCCAAGACTTATGATGGGAAAATACTGAAAACATACCAAAACATAGTGGAGAAGACATCACATCCCTTCTAAATGGAAAAACAAGCATTAAGAAAAGCATGGAATAAGATAACAGTGAAACTAAGGAGCCACTAAGTGAACACGGAGTTACAGGGCGAGAGAGTAGAATACCAGAGCAGCTAACATGAAGAGCTGCAGATGAACTCCATGTACAGGAGGCTAAAAAAAAACCCCAAAAACAAAACCAGGAGGCAAACAAAAAATAAAACTAAAGACTTCAAGGAAACCAATAATCCCACCTACCCAGAAGCACACACCGATATCACAGCTGAAGATAAGGGAGGTGTGTGGACAAGCTGAATTAGACATACCAGCAATCTCAGAGTAGGTAATAACCAAGACTAAGCTGACAACCAGCAACAGCAAGAGTAAGCGCAGTTACTCTACAGCTGCACTTCACACATCTGAAAAAGAACATGCCAGGAGAAATACACAACCTATTCAACCAGACTTATAAATGAGAAGAAAATGCAGAGATTGGGGCACAAAGCAATAACAGTAGTGTCCTAAAGGGAGACACACAGAAAGGGTGCCAGCAGGAGAAAGGACCTCTTTTGCTAAGTGTGCTTTAGCAGAGGGGAACAAAGACACATGTAAAAGCACTCAGAGAAGAATGCCCTGATCTAAATCTGGCCTAAAGAACAGATCGAATCTTTGCATTTGGGTAAACGCAACATAAATTTAACAGCACCCTAGATTCCTAAAACGATATGACAAGTTTTGAGAATGCGCAGTCCTCCAGAAATTCACATCCACATACAGGAGTCCAAGATGAAACAAGATGCAAGGGGACATTTCAGATGGCTCAGAGGTGATGAGAACACCCACTGTTAAAAGATTTGTATAGCTTAGTAGGGAAACAACAAGGATGGTAACACTGAGAAGCAAATGGGAGGAGAGTCACAGTACACAAAAATACATAGGTCTCCACAGGACAATAACCTCACAGCACTGATGGATGCACAGAGAACAAGGAGTAAAGGAGAAGAACTGAAATGAGGACCAGCATGAGGAAAAAAAACCGCAGCAAAACAAATAAATGCATTCACTGCAAGACAAAGGGCAGGAAAATTAAAAACCCTAAGGCAAAGCCAGAGCTAAGTGGAAATCTCTTGCTTGTGTTGAGGAAAACAAATACTGACACAGACATAAAACAAAAAACCAACAAACCCACCAGCGTTCAGAAAACAGTGCAGTATCTACAAGGCTGAATAAATTTAGAAGAGAAAAGGCAGCTTTTATGCCTGCGCTGCCCCATGGACCAAAGTTCCACTGGTGAAAAACACCGATAAATGCAGGCTGCACACCAGAAACAACCCTGGGTGTGGGGTGGATCTCAAGCAACTCAGAGCAAGATTTTGCAATAACAAAACAGAAAATGAAACCCAAGATGACTACAGTCATTCTCGGGACCTACATTAAGACTCTATCCAGAAGGGACACTGTACTGGCTGCTGCACAAAAGAAGAAACAGCAATATTTAAAAAAGGGAAACACGAAGATACACAAGAAATGACCAGAGATCAGCAGGACAGAGTGAAAGGACTTAAAAGAGAAATGCATGTCAGATACTGGCAACATGCAAGCAGTAAAAAGACCTGCTTTATAAGCACTGAACTCGAGGGCAAAGCAATACAGGGCTGCTACCCCACTACCAGGAGAGGTGCTGCTGCCTGATCTGCTGCCCAAGCATGTAAAACAGAACGTGTAGGTAAATAACCGCGCTTGGCAGCTCGCTCTATATCTTCCTATTTTTGTGCAAGAGAGAAAATTTACTCTGCGCAGCTATTTTTACATTGAGAGCAATGAATAGTTCTCAGGATTCTGACATTTTGCATGTATATAGAATTATTCAAGGGTTCTGCAGCATTCTCCCAAGTGTTCCCAAGCTCCAGAGCTCCTGGACTAAGGTGGGGGGGGTGGAAACCCCGGGAATCGAGGTGGGAGGGGGGGAACCCCAGGAAACGAGGGGGGGGGGAAGGGGTGGGGGGGGGAACCCCTGGAAACGAGGTGGGGGGAAGGGGGGGGGGGGAACCCCGGGAAACGCGGGGTGTTGGGGAAAGGGTGGAGGGAGCCCCAGGAAACGATACGGGGGGGGAAGAGGGGTGGGGGGAGCCCCGGGAAACGAGATGGGGGGGAAGAGGGGTGGGGGGAGCCCCGGGAAACGAGATGGGGGGGAAGAGGGGTGGGGGGAGCCCCGGGAAACGAGATGGGGGGGAAGAGGGGTGGGGGGAGCCCCGGGAAACGAGATGGGGGGGAAGAGGGGTGGGGGGAGCCCCGGGAAACAAGGTTGGGGGGGAAGAGGGGTGGGGGGAGCCCCGGGAAACAAGGTTGGGGGGGAAGAGGGGTGGGGGGAGCCCCGGAAAACAAGGTTGGGGGGGAAGAGGGGTGGGGGGAGCCCCGGGAAACGGGGTGGGGAAGAGGAGTGGGGGAGCCCCGGGAAACGAGGGGAAGAGAAAGGGGGATAGGGTGTAGGAAGGCGTGAGGAAGCCCCGAGGAAGGGGGCGGGTGGGGGGGGCCCTGGGGAAGGGCCGTTGCCTCAGGCCCCCAGCCCCTGCCTGGCTCCGGGCGCGATCCCCGCGCTCTCCCTTCATTAACGGGGCCCGGTAGGCGCCCGGGCCCGCCGCCGCCCTCAGCACGGGCTGAGTACCCATCACAAGCTCATCCCTACCGCCTCCCGACGCCGCTGCTCGCCCCAGCGGGGCCTCCGCAGCCCCACCCGGCGCGCCCCGGCCCGGCGGCCGCTCCTTTGTGCCGCGCACGGCGGAAAGATGGAGGCCGCGCACGGCCCGGCCACGCCCCTCGGGGCAGGCCCCGCCCCCTCGGGACACACTGCGCCCTCACACCGCAGACCACGCCCCCATTGAGCCAAGCCACGCCCCACTCTGTCCAGGCCCCGCCCCCCACTGTCTCCCGGGCGACTCGGCCCCGCCCCCGCCCCAGCGCTTCGGCCAATCGCAGCTCCAGCCCTCCGCTACGTTCCGTAAGAGCAGCTGGGATTGGCTACCTGGGGAGGCGGGGTCGCTGAAGGAAGAGCTCACCCGGTTGGCTCTGGCGGGCGGAAGGGGCGGGGCGAGCGCCGGCGGGGAGGAAGTGGGCGGGGCTGCGAGAGGGGCTCAATGGCGGCGCTCGGGGCCCGGCTGCGCCTCTCGCTGTGACGGGCCGGCGGCCGCGGTACGGGCTGGTGGCGGGGGCTGCGGCTGGGCTGGGGGCAGCTCAGGTGCGGGGGCGGAGCGGGCCGGGGACCCGGGAGCGATCTGGGAAGGGAAGGCGGAGAGGAGGTGGGTGAGGGCCGGGCCCGCGCCCGGGAGGCTGAGCTTGACGCTCGGGGAGCGCCCCGGCCCGGTGGTAGGTGGTTTACTGTTGAAGGCTTTAGTCTCCAGGTGATACTGTGCCTTGCCCGTTATATTGAAACCTTTTATTTTCTCTCAGAAAGGACAGGTTGAGCTGACACAAGTGCAGAACCAGCTTATCTTGTTTGTACAGCACTGGGGCGGGAAGGCTGGCCTTGTCATTAGGACCTGGATTCAGGAGAGAGTTTTCATCTTCTCTGTAGGTTTCCAGCTCAAACCACCTTCAGAAGCGATAGTCTAAAGAGCAGATGTTCCATGCTTTCTGGAAAGTAGACTTACCTTGGGGGAATTTTTGTTAGATAATGAAAAAGAAAACAACAAAATATAAAATCACCAACCTTTGGTCTGTCCTTCCTTTCCCCAGCTCTTAGGAGAATCCTTTTGTCTTGTCTTCTTTCAGTAATTCCCACCTTAAGAATGCATCCTGCTCTGACAAATATTTTTCTGGTGCTGTAACCTGGATTTCTCTGGAGACCTCAATTCGTTGGTTGTATTACAAACAAAACGCCAGAAAAGCATCAATTTTTGTAAGATTTTCAGTAGTCTGCTTTCTGCAGGTGTGATTGCTTGTGGTACAAAGGAAGGATGATAAACTAGTTCCTTCTGTTATTTGGGTTGCTGCATCCCTCCCTTCCTGGGAGAATAAATATATCAAGTTCTCTTCCAGTGCTGAAATGCAGGCAGTTTGAGGTCCTACATGGATACTGCTTGGCGGTGCAGGGGGCAGTTATCTGTAGTCCTTCAGATTCTTGCTGAAGTTGCAGCAAGGAAATAAAGAGAAACTAGAAAAAAGTGTGAAGTTAGTACGACTTTAAACAGATAGCTGCTAGTGCCGTGTTTATGTTGTATGTGTGTATACAGGCTTAATGCCTTGTTCTGTAGCCTGGATCTGGCAGAATAAATCTTGAAAGGAGGAGTGGAAGACAAGCAGAAGCAGTTTGTTTCATCCTGTGCTTACAGGCATTAAGACCATGAGTTTCCTTCTTAGGATGACTCCTTGGAGCATGTCCACCCTGCACCTGGTACGGAGATAGGTACCTGGCCAATACTCAAGTATTAGGGTCTCCTGAAGCCAAGGGCAGGTGTACTCTGTATGAAAGAGCTGTGCTCACTTGGTCAGAAGTGTTGCTCCTGTTTTCTGATCCCTGCTCTGTTTTAGCCCAAGGGAATTCCCTCTTTCACTCACCTCTTGAACTGACAGAGCCTCCAGCGTAGTCTGTCCTAGCCTAACTCTCTAAGCTGCAGAGAGGTGCAGAATGCTTTTGAAGGTCATTAGTTGCTAATTTCTGAGACCTCACCATTAAGCATGTGTATTCCAGTCATTGAAGGCAGGCAAGCTTTCTCAGGTTTTTGAAGACGGGCAGAAAGAACTTGAGTGAAGTGAAGGCAAAGTGTCAAATCTTCCTATCTCTAGAGCAGAGAGTGTAACTGAAAAACGGATGTCAGTAAAAGGCGTGGGGGTAGTTTTTTATTATTTTATATGTTTTTTTAAGCAATTTCAATCCAGTGGAGTTTGGAAAATTGCATTAAAATATAATTTTTAGACAAACATCCTGAGGCAGGCAGCTCCCAGGGAAGAGGTAATTATGAAGAAGAAAAGGAGTAATAGGTGGTGCTATTGGTCTTAGTAGCTGAGCAATGAGTAGCTATCTCAGTACGTACGGTGTCAGTGTCACAGTCTTTAGAGAACTGAAGTTATTGTAAGTGCAGCAGGTCTGTTTTTGAGGATCTATAGTAATGTCTCACAAACTGACAAGTGCAGTCAGGCCCTTGATGTCTTTCATATTGTGTTTTTAGGACTGACTGCTCCACAATGGATGGGGGAGATGGTACTGCCGACCTTGTCATTAACAAGAGGTTTGTGTCTGAATCAGAGCTAGAGGAGCGGCGAAAGAGAAGGCAAGAAGAATGGGAAAAGGTCCGAAAACCTGAGGATCCCAAAGGTATGGGATAGATTTTAATAATTATAGGGAAGAGATTGGAGAACATTGCACTTTCATGCAAAACAGAAATTAAAGGTCATAGCTTGTGTTTACAATTCCAGAAGGTTTTTACATTAAGGAACTAAGAGTTGTTGGCGTTTTAGTATTTCTAACATAAAATTTAATTTCGTGATTTGTTTGTTCCTTTAAGAATGCCCAGAGGAGGCGTATGATCCACGTTCATTGTATGAAAGACTTCAGGAACAGAGAGAAAAGAAGCAGCAGGAATTTGAGGAGCAATTTAAATTCAGTAAGTGCCAGCAGTTACTCCTGTGAACCAAAACCCAGCACACTGCGTATATTGTATGCAACAACCGCACACAACATCAAGGGGGCCTGTATGTCTTGTCTGCCTCTCTGAGAAATAAACAGAGGCCTTAGAAAAGTATTATTGAAATGGGGAGAAGTAATGTGTGTTTTTCCAGTTATTGATTGTTTAAAGAACAGATTCTGAGGAGACAGGCTCAAACTCTGTGTCTGAAGCCAAAACAACTAATATATCATTACTTAACGTGGGTTTTCCTCGTTTTCTTTAATTTATTCCAAATTGCATTTCAGAACTGCAGAAAGGCTTCTTGTGTGAAAATATAATCAATTTCCCTTAATTATATCAGCAAGTCCAACAGCATTTCATGGCTTCCTATGAATTATCTTGCTTGTCTTTGTAGTAATAGTGGTGTGTTCAAACTATATTAGTTTGTTGTAGTTTGTATGCTTAAGCATGTGAGGCTTACAGCTTGTGAGCATCCAGTACCATCAACTGAAGTATTTTCACTCCTTAATCACAGAATCCCACAGATAGCTTGTGGAGTTTGCTTTGTATCCTTTTCTCAAGAAAAAAGCTTGACTGCCTGAGTACCCACTTCAGTCAGTCACCCAGGACTCTACTCACTGCGTTCCCGGTTCTGCAGATTTTTCTACCTCAGCAGTGTTAGCAGTGTCATGTATGAGAAGTAGACACTTACCTGCATTTATGGGGAGTTATAAATCATCAGATAACGTTCTGAGAAAATGATGAAGTAATGCAAAATAAATGGCTGCTCCGTGAATACTTTTAGCTTATTAATATGCATTCTTTTTCCTTTATTCAGAAAATATGGTAAGAGGCTTAGATGAAGATGAGACGCATTTCCTTGATGAGGTTTCTCGACAGCAAGAGCTACTAGAAAAGCAACGAAGAGAAGAAGAGCTGAAAGAACTAAATGAGTACAGAATATCCTTTGCATTAAAATGACTGGCAATTATGAAGAGGGGGATAAGAAACCAGGCTGTAGTTTTATTCTGTCATTGGCATTCTTTCTGTAGAACTGCTTTACAGAACACATACAATGGTAAACTTATAAAGTTTAATATTTTCATTGTAGATTGGATTTCCTGCTGTAATGTCTGATATTTCCCTGCTCAACCACAATATGTCCTTGGTACTTTTCTTTCCTTCTACCTATTCCCATTGTCTGTTTTTTGCTGTTTTGGTTTTTGGTTTTTTTTCCTGTTACTGAGGGTGTGAAATACCATAGACAAAAAAAGAGAAAGAGAATGTAAAGGCAAACCAGCATATTACTTCTGATCTTTTGCTTCTGTCTTCTTCTTAGAAAGCAAATGTTCTTCTTTGTTTTTTTAACTGCATGTGGACTGGCTTTACCATACTGGTTTGAAATAATGTTTGAATTGCTCTCTCTGTTGTTATTCTTGAAGTTTTAACTACTTCTTCCCTTTCTGATAGCTGCAGGATGAGAAGTTAAATACATTTGTGTAGATGTTCTTTCTTCTGAGAACTCAGTGCCAATGGAGACCCAGGTCCTTTGGGTAATACAAACTTTGAGGCAGCGCTAAGAGCAGAACAGTTTGGCTTTGCTGTTAAATGCCAAATTTTCATGAAGATGTGCTAGAAAATAATATAGGATGCTTTTTCTCTCTAATCAGTGCCAGTCAAGGGAGGCTGTAATTATTTGAGGGTTTCTACCCTAAGCCAAACATTGTTTTTTTGGAGTTTACTGTATCTGTGCAGAACCTGATGGTTTCTTTGCTTCCTTATGAAAACAGGTGCTTTTAAGTCATCAGTAAACAAAGCACAAGTTCTCAAGGATGCTTTAATATAAATGAATTTGTGAACACAAGGAGGGCACCGAAACCAGTCAGCAAATAAGGTTGCATAGTGCCAGTACTACAAAGATGTTTATTGTCTTTTATAAGTTAATCATTTATAACCTAGAGTATGTGTTCTGTGAAGAGCATCTAAGTTATCTCAGTAGTTTATGAAAAAAATATACTGATGCATTTGTTTACTTCGGAGTGAGGCTGTAGTTGGTTGATGGATTTGGAATATTTTCTTGATTGTTGGATCTAATAATGGGATGTTCATGGGATATATTTAGTTTCAGTGATGGTTGCTTGCGGGTCTGGCCGATGCAGGGATATGCAGTGTAAGATTGTGCTGTGGAAGCAGCTGACAGCTCGAGTTAGGTCACATACATCTAGGGTGAACCATACCAGCCCAGAGGGGATTCTTATGTTGTCTTGAATTAGCCACTGATCCATGAATTTACCGAGCAGGGCCTATTCTGGATGTACAGGCCATCTAACCTCAGTCTTTGCGGTCTTAGTTGTATCGTCTGGCTCTGTATCTGAAGTCTTGCTGTAAATTAAACTGTAGAATTTAGTGCTGATGGGGTGGAGGGAGAGAGAATGTTTTTCTAGTCACCTCACGTCATGAGAAACTGAGGAATTTTGCCTGTTCCCTTTTTAAAAATTATTTTTTATTTAACTGTAATATTTCATAGAATCATAGAATTGTTAAGGTTGAAAAAGACCTTTGAGATCATCCAGTCCAACCCAAACAACCCCAGAGCAAAATTACTTGCAAAATTACCTATCTGTATTTGAAGTTTTTGGTGGTGTTCTTTTAAAATGCAAAAGGTGGGTTTGCATCTCCAGCTTGTAACTAAAGATTTATTATTACAGAGACAAAAAAATGGATGTTAAGTAAATGTGCTGGATCTATAGGTACTGTTCAAGCACTCTTCCAAACTAGTAAGAGGAGTATAAACACAGTGGGTTTGATTATCCAGTGCTTTTCCCGGTATAACATCCAATTTAAGATACCCAGAGGCATTAGTTTTAATTGTAAAATCTATGCCAATATTCAAGTACAGAGTTTATTTCCTTTCTTATTTTCCTTCATTTTTTAGGTTGAACAATCATGAATTTGTATGTCTAAAGGATAAATAAACATCCCTTGGAATAGTTTAATGCGCTCTCAAGCATAAGAAATTTATATGCATGGATGCATAGGGGTTTCACTTCCTTCTACATGAACAACTAAGTTCTTTTGCTCCTTACCCTATCCAGACCCCACTGGTCTGATGGTGTTTAAAGATTTACAGATATTTTTTGAAGCCAGTTCCAAGTAGTATTCAAGTATTCAGACATTCTTGTCTTATGTCCTGTGTAAATGTAGGAAAAGCTCCCCTCCAAGAAACAGGCTTTACTGTAAGAAGGCTTTTTTAATGCAGTTCATATTTAAGTTTGAGAGGTTTATTTCGATGTAACCATCTTGAGAAGGGGATGCTTCTTGGTCAGGTAGAGTGTTACATTTGCTAATGGCAGCAGTGCACATAAAATCTCTGTTAATAACGTGCTGTGTCTCTGGTAGTTATGGAGCCTAAGAAGAATGGCATCCTGGATGGATGTGCAAAGCCCATGATTCAGTATCTTATAAAAGAAAAGTCTTTGGGTTTCTAAGCCAGGCTTTTGTAGTGCAGGATTAGAACATAGCAAGGTAATGATCTGAGATGTGGAAGTTGAGTGCCGTAGTGTGTGGAATCATGTGTGTGGCAACATCAGTGTTAGACACAATGAGCTTTCAGATTGCTTCTGATAGCCACAGGATGGCACTCCAGTGCCATCTTAAAAATAAATAAAACTGAATGTCTAGTTTTGGCGAAGCCTTTCAGATGAGGTAGGGAGCAGTCTAAATCACTGCTATATCTGTAGGGAAATCATATACGTTTAGTGTGTGCACAGAGTGAGTGTGCCTTAATAACAGACCCAGCTCCTTCTTATCCTGTCTGAGAACCCGCTTAAGCTTCTCCACCTCATTAAAGGTTTCAGCTGCATCCTGCCTTGCTGACACAGTTTTAAGCTACTTAGTTTTTCTGTGCAGTCACAGTCTTTTGGGTGAATCTTGGTCCACATGCACCCTTAATCAGATCTGTCTCCTTCCTCTCGGAGCTGGTGTTCAAACCAGCTGTAATAGCCTCATGGCCCATACAAAGAGATAAGCTGAAAAGTTAGTCGTAAGTAACAAAGCAGAAAATTAAATTGGTTTGCTTTGCTAGGCTGAAGTCTGCTGGGCTCAGCAAAAGGAAGGTTTGAGGAGCAGAAGTGAGTCTACATTTTGCTACTTAGGTTTTTTTTTGGTAAGGATTGGGGCTTGAAGCAGAAATTTTTTTGGTGCAGTCTGACCTTTTTGTTTTCCTAAGGCCTTTAGGAAAAGGAAGGACAATGGGTATGTTTATGGGTGCTGGATGTGTTGTGTGTTGTACCATTCTGACTTCAGAAAAGCAGCTTCTAGTCTGCTGGCTGGACATCTTCGCAGGGGGAGCTGGTATTGATACCTAAGAGCTCTGAACCCAGAGAGTAAAGTCTCTCTGTCTTGGCCGAGGTTGCCAGGTAAATGTCATTACAAATAAGTTTATTTTGATAGAATATGTGAATGAACTTCAGCCACTGCTGTCAGCAGAGCTGGCTAAATATATCGGGGAGGAAGTGTCTATTTTCTCTTTTCCTTCCTGGTTGATCCTTAACCCTTAATTCACAGCACTCTCACCAAAGTGGGTGTCAGTATGGACCCAAAGAAGGAAACTGAGAAGAAATTGCCCATGAAGTCAGTGGAAAACAAGAACAAATTCTCTCAGGCAAAGCTGTTGGCAGGAGCTGTGAAACACAGAAGGTTAGTTTCACACCTCTATAAATTCATGAGGAACGGAACCCAGTTAGCACTGTAAAGGGAGGCAGGCCAAAACTGCCTCCAGAGAGTGAGGTGTGAACCTTAGCCCTAAAGAAAAAAGGGGGAGGTATAAGAAAAGACCAGCCTTGTTTCTATAGGCTCTCACAAACTGTGGGAAAAACATGGAGCAATTCAAATAGATAAGTGTGTGTAAATCAAGTGGGTAGACTCTTCATTCTAGACTGCCAGGCTTGGGCAATCCCACTTGGGGATCTAGAGGGAATCTCTTTTACATCTCTGTTTGTATATATCGGTGTCACCTCACTGTAATTTCATTCAGGTTTGCATGTGTCATCATCCATTTCTTTCTGTGTCTAAAATGTTTTGTTTTAATTGCTTCTGGCGGCAGCATGGGGGAGACTTAGGTTACAAGAGAAGAGCTTTGTGTACCAATTTAACATCAGGCAAACTTCCCTTGTTCCTCAATGATTTGCATAGATATATCAATCAACACCCTCTCCATCCCAGGGAGATGGCAGCTGGATTTGTGATCTGTTTGCTGTTTTGATCTTGGCCTGCAAACACAGCTGCTAGTGTGCTACAGGTTATGGAGAAACTAGGCCCATGGCAGCAGACTTATTTCCCACGGACGAGTCGTTTAATACTTCAGATGAATACTGACATCTCAAAATTCAGAGAATGAGAGATTATTTTAGACGCTTATCTTGCGGAGTGGTGTTTAGCTCCCAGTGCAGCAGTAATTGCATGTCTGAAAACTCAAGCAAATGCTTCCACCAGCTAATGGTAGGGGGTGGGCTGGGTAGTTGTTTGGGTTTTTGTAAGGCAGAGGAGAAAAACGCTGAACTGATAAGTAGGCAACAATGATTTTTTTCTTGTAACCGCTAGTGTTTAACCCAGTAGGATGGAAAGAAGGAGCTGGCGTGTGCTTAATGGCACGTCTAAAGTCTGCAGATGGCATCTATTTGAAGATACCATCTTAACTGAGATGTCAGTGCCATTGCAGACTTGCTTTGCAGTCTTCTATTTTTGCCATCTTATCTTTTATTGCAAACTGGCCAAAGCCAAGTGTAGTGTGACCTCAACATCTGCTCTCTGAGCTTTGTAGTTTCCTGTAAGGATGTATTACTATTAAAACCTCTCCACACAGAATAGCCTTTCGTCTGTACTGCGTGTTCTGACAGGGACAGAAAAGAGTTAATGCATAGTGGCGCTCATGCTTCATCACTTAGTTCATCAAGCTGAAGTTGGGAAGCGTTTGTTTATGTGGATGGTTTAGAATTGGGAATGTGCAAGAGGGGGAAAAAGGAAACTGAGCAGTGAGAACCCCTTTCGTTTTTAGGTCAGGCAGTGCATCTGTGTATGAATTTCTGCAAAGCCTTCTGGGCTTCTTACTGGGTGCAAGATTTCTAGATGTTTTGGAACAGACTCTCTCAGTGCTTGAAGGGATGGGAAGGAAACCCTGGAGGGGAAAAGGCATGGATCTTGCACCAGCAAGCGTGGTTACCATCAACACGTGCAAGCCTCTGGGTCATGTGGTGTGGCTGAAGCTTAGGTAGTCATTCCTGATCTCCTGTGGGGTACTTCCAGCTGAAGAGGCGACTCTGAGTTGTTGTGCAAGAGGTCTGACTTGGACTGTCAGAGGCGTGTTTCTGTTTCCCAGGTGAACAGATGATACTTCCAGTGTAGGTGTTGACTCTTTCTAGGATCCTGCATGTTGCCCCAGTCAACAGCAGTCAGAAGAGATGGTCATCAGGGGATCCTGCTGGCATTTGCTGTAGCATTTGAGGCAGAGATGTGACTTTAACTTCCCAGTAATGAAGTGGTTGCATATGTGGAACAAGACACTTTCTTATTTTTTCCACAGTTCAGATGGTGGTAACAGTGTGAAGAGGTTAAAGCTAGATACTGATCATGACGAAAAGAATCAAGGTATGTCCTGATTTCTGCATGTGGGAAGCTGCCTGTCTCTCACCTGAACAGCAACTGACTTGGTGTTAAATCTGATAGAGGATTTGCTTTTCTGCTCCTTCATTATGCAAGACAGCACAGACTGCAGTTGGCACGTTCTCTCTTAAAGCAGTAGAAATGGTAACTATAGGTGCTGACAGCCTTCACAGAAAATAGGGCTGGAGGGAACCTCTGCAGGTCATCAGTCTGTCCCTTGCCTAAACCAGTCCTGACAGATGTTTGTCTAACGTGCTCTTAAATCTCCACAGATAGAGATTGCGTACGTTCCTTAGGGAGTTTATTCTAATGCTTAACTGATTTTACCCTTAAAGAATTTTACCTGGTAATTAATAGAAGTCTCTGTAGCTGCATTTGAAGCTTTGTGCTTGTCTTGTCACCGTGAGACATGGAGAACAGGTCATCCTCTTCCTATTAGCAACAGAATTTGATATAGTTGTATACTTCCACTATTAGCTTTTCCTGATGTGAAGTGATCTTGTCCGTCCTGAAACCAATTTGTTTCAGAAATATTGTGGGGAACTAGAGGAAAGATTAAGTTGCATTTCAGTTGTAGCTGTCAGAGCTACAACTGACTTGCTGTCAAGATCCTCTGACACGTAGGGTGAGCTGCAGTTGTATAATGACAACCCAAGGCGATTTCTGAATCTCCTTCTGTTCAGTAAACTTCAGAACACTGGAAATTAATTAATTAGCCATGGAAGATGGGAGACGTTGACTAGCAGAGCGATGGAATAAAACTTTTCCTCAACTGTGCTGTTATATCACAGAAAATATTCAATTACACAAAGCAGAGCTATTTATTCTTATTTAGTGGGTTTGATATTTGACAAGCATCAAACTGACAACTTTAGAATAAAAATCTGTAATGCCAGTGTAGAGCTGGGCTTAAACTAGTGATGAGGAGAAAAAAAAAAATCCCTTGAGGTAGCAAGTCCTTCCTGTCAGAACAACTTCATTACAGCATAAAGCTGCCTTATGCTTTAATTAAATCCTGCAATCATCCACCACTGATGTGGCAATAGCAGGTGAATGACGCAAAGCAGTTCCTGGGCTGATTAAAACCCCTTTCATGCATTCTTATTTTTGACTGAGGTTCCTCTCTTTCAGAAAAACCATCCTCTGTTCCCTTGGGGAGCAGCTCAGTGGGAGGCTCCACAGTCCACTGTCCCTCAGCAGCCGTCTGCATTGGGATCCTGCCTGGCCTGGGCGCCTACTCAGGAAGCAGTGATTCGGAGTCCAGCTCGGATAGTGAAGGCACTATTAATTCCACTGGAAAGATCGTCTCTTCTGTCTTTCGTAGCAACAATTTCTTTGATGGCCCATAAGGAAATCCCTCCATGTGTAATGTAGTGCAGAGTATCTTCCAAAGCCCTGATGGATGCTTGATGCATCCTTCTGACCCGAGTACAATCTTTCTAGCTAACTTCTCAACTTTAATACATTCAGATACTCCTAAAGTAACTCATTTATTTTTTTCACCCCCCCACCCCACAACTCATTGCTGGGGTGCACACTGAGCCTGGAGAAAGGCTGCCGTCCTAAACTAGAAGGCACTCCTAATAATGTAATGAAGATCTGAGGGTAGGGAGAAGAGAGCTTTATCTATTAAAATTCTTATGGAAACAATGAATTCTGGTGATCTGAGAAGTTTATACAAGACTAACAGGCAAAAAAAATACTCACTTGAAGCACCAAAGTCTTGTTGAAAGAGCCATGTGTTCCGTTTTAAAATGTCATTTTTATTCTGTATTTGAGAAATGGGGGCAGGATAAAAATTGAGCAGATGGTGAAGTGTAGATTGCCATGACACTGTAAAGAAGTTTTAGTGTTACATGATTAAAGACATTCTGAATGCATTTTTTTTTCATCTCAGCTTGTGCCATTCATAATTGTTCTCTTTCCATTAAGCAATTTCTGCTCTGCCCAACCAACCCCTTCCTCAAACTACCATCCAGAAGAAGCAGCCAGCCTCCTACAAATGCAGAGATGGTGGTGGAAAACCCTTGTTCTGAGTAAGTTCGGAGAGGAGCTGCAGTTGGCTGCTCTGCTTAAAGACCATTGCTCCTGCACTGGCACTTGACAAGTCACTCAGCTTTTGTGCAGCAGTGCCCTGAAGAGCATGAATCCAGAGAGGGTGGGATAGCTCACTTCATTCAGGCCTCTGTGCAGAAGTTGGGAACTTCATTTTTGCTGTCGGTGGTTGTTGGAGCTGTATTGGATTTAAGAAACTTTGCATGGGCTGTTTACAGGTAGTGTGGACCGGAAAGCCAGGAACGAACAAGAAATAGGCTGTGAAAGCTGAGGGTCCATCCTTTTCACTTCTGTGCCAAGAGCCTCAGTGGGTTGGAACGGCTCAGCTCAACCTCTCAGAGGTGGAAATGTCTTTGTGACAGCCTCCCTCTCAGCAGTCCTGCTGTATGTGCTGTGCTGAAGTGTACGTGCTTCTGAGAAAACAGCTGGACAGAGAAAACAGTGTGTACCAAAGGGCAGTTATCCGATCGTGATGCTAAGCAACTTGTAAGAGCAGCTGAGATAAAAGCAGTGAAAACAGAAGCCCTTTAAGCAGGATTCATGCCTTAGCTTGAGTGTTGAACTTTGGGAAAGGAACCATATGCTCTTGCTGAAGCTATCCTTGGCCAAATACCTTTTCTGTTTGCACAACCCTGTTCCGAAATCAGATCTTTACAAACACACTAATTCCTTCTGTTCTGGGCTGCCCGGGACCTCTTGTGTTTGCTCCAGAGTCACTCCTGCCTCTTCTCCAGCTACTGTAATTATGGCTCTTTCAGGTGGAAAATAGCTAGATCTCTTGCAGCCTCTATAGTGCTTTGCTTTTGATGGCTTTCATCATGCCTAGCTATGGAGTGAAACGGAAGTGGTGCACAAAAAAAAATGCATGTTTTTTCTTGAAAGTTGCATTTGCAAGAGCAAAAGGGAGATGTAGGTTTCCTTCCCTGGTATTCAGCTAGATCGATAGTCTCTGTAGAGTCAATACAGCTGTGAGCACACTGGGGATGTTTTCCCAAGTGATATTTTGCATAACTGCAGTCCAAATGGCTGATTTAGACAGGAATTTATAGTGGGATTTGGCAGCCAGCTGTTGGCAGATGTGGTGGTTCATGGGGGCTACAGGTGAGACCAGGAGGATGATGGTCCTTATATTGGATCACATAAGGCCATGAGGAGACGTAATTCAGTGAAAGCAGATGTGAGGGCCCCCTGCTTTCCCCTTGTTCCCTGAAGAGCAGGAATAGGGCACGTGGGGAACACCTTTAGTTCACACAAGCCTTATAGTCTGAGTCACCTCTGCTGTGTGTAAACAGGCTGCAGAGCTGTCCCAGGTTGTCACTCCATCCCTTGGTCCCATTTATGTTCTTGCACTCAGCAGCACCTGATGTTAACGTACTGAAGTGCGCTGAGAAACATGCTGGGGCATGAAGAGGATAAATCTGGAGATAGCAGCTGTGGCAGTAACCTTGCCCTGGGGCTGACATGCTGGAGAAGAGCTGGCTCCAGCTACTCTGTCATTCCATGGTGAATTTAGATTTTTTTGGGGGGTGGTTAATTTTTTTTTCTTAAGACTGTTCTCTTTTTGCTGTGATTGCACAGCGTATGCTTCATCCCCTCTCCAGGGACAGCTTCATAAACTGCTTGTTGGCTGTGCTAGTTTTTAAAGCTTCCAAGAGGTGTTAAAAAAAATGACAATCCCCCCCCAAACACTCTGCTTGCAGGAGAGCTTACTAGCTAGTGCAGCTGCATGTGAGGTTCTCTTACAGAAAGAAGAAACCACTTTTCCAGAGCCATGGGCTTTGAGCTGGAAGCTGAGCTGCGTACAGCATTCTTTTTGAACGAGCCATCCTTTGAAAGCTACTTCTCCATTTGGGGAGAAATTGGTGTTGGCTGAGTTTTCGGGGTTTTTTTTATCCCCTCCAGAAAACTTTACAAAGCAAATACTCCATGGAGCAGTCTCACCTCTCCCAAGGGCTGGGGCCTTGCCCAGCACCATACTCAGAGTGACTCGGTACCTCACCACCAGCTTCGGCTCCGGGCTTTGGCTGGGCCGTGGGACTGCACAGAGTAGCCTGCGTGCTAGTGACTCAGTGACAACCACACGTTTGGTGGCAGTGGTTGGTGGCAACAAACACTGTCAGTAGCACATGCATGTGCACATTGGTCTGGCTTTTCCTAGAGACACCAACCTCCCACCAGAAGCACTTTTGCTAATGGGGAGAAGGGAGGTCAAGTTTAGGGCAAGAGTGGCGATCCCTGCAGTATATTCGACTTTCTACCTGCCAGCTTCAGAAGACCTTAATCTAGTTAAACAACGGAAGAAAGCAGCAATTATCGATGATGAGAGCATGTTGCTGATGAGCAGCTCAGAGCAGCTGCTGGAGAGCAGGATTTCATTACCCAGCCCATCTTTTCCCAGGCGGCAGGGAGCTTTTGTTACTCAGAAGAATTTCTAGAGATGAAGCATTGGTGAACTGTGCAACTCCCTTTGCCTGTTTGTTGTGGGTTCACCGGTGTTTTCCCAAGCATGAACGTGTGTGTACACACCTCAGTCCTCTGTGCCCAGCTCAGGTGGACACTCAGAGCTGACGGATGGGAGTGAGGGGTTGCTGCCCTCCCTGGGGCATCCATATTGACCTCTGTGTTCAGTAAACCACCCTTGAGCACGATACCGTTGATGGCCTGGGGCACAGCAAGCAGAAATGCTGAGCACTAGGTTAGTGGCTGCCACTGGATTTTTGCCTATGCCATGGAGCAGAAGTGGGGAAAGCATTTTGCAGTGTGTCTGTGGGCCCACAAAAGCTGTGGAAGGAGCAGACTGCTCATCCTTGGTGGGCTGGCTGGGCTTTTATTCTTCTCCCCGCCCCAGCAAAGTCTGTGGCTTTTGAGATAAGTGCAGAGGAAAGCAAGCAGTTACAGCCAGAGTTTGCTTAAAACATGGCAAGAAGGACCATCACCCCATCACCTGGAAGGCTATAATCCATCTGGTGCTGCTGTGAAAGCCCAAGTAACACACACAGACCTCTCAAACACCCAGCGCTGCTGACCACGTAAGATGCTTACCCTCTAGGAGACTGTGTTTTAAATGTCCAAGTTTCTTTATTAACCTGAGTATAACAAATATAACATACACAGTATAAAAATGAACATAGAGCATGACAGAGGTACAGGTACAACACAGATACAAGAACTATACAGTGACCAGTTCATTGAATGATAATAATATATTAAGCAATTAATTGCTTGGAAAAAGCAAGTTTTGATTGTAAAAATTGTATCCTGTTGCACCAAAATTATACAAAGTACATTCAATACTGAAAAGTAACTCAACAGAGCAGGATCAGGGCATGGCCTGGCTGCTTAGTGTTACCTCGGGCTGGGACTGTACAAAATGAATCCAGACGCTTTTCTGGGATGAGTTTTAAGAATTTCGCAATTAAATTAAGAAGTACAAAGTGTTTCGGAGAGGGCATTCTTCTCTTAAAAGCATGTGGAACATGCACTTTCGGTAGGACCGGCAGGCTTCAGCAACATGCAAAGGACACAGCCTGGCACGGCTCTAGGCGGGCTCCGAGTTGATGGGTGGCAGGTTTCGGTGCTTGAAGTACTGCACGACTTGTTGGGGCAGCTCTGCCAGCACAGCTTTGGCCAGGGTCTCCTTGGGGGCCTGCAGGCAAGAAGAAACACAAAAGAGTGTAAGAGCAGCTGTGGTGGACCAACTGTGCAAACGTGCCTGGGCTGTTCCCAACTCCAGACCATGGCATTTCACTTAATAGCCACAAGAATCTACTGGAAGTCAGCATTTCATACACCTGAGATTATTATATTCTATGCGACACCCTCCCTTCAGGAGGCAATTCACTGGCAGGGAGGAATAAAATGTCCTTGTTAGGTTAGAAAACCAGGTATTGAGTAACAGCAGGTGAAGTGGAAAGACACTGAGTAGTTGCAAGAAGAGGGAAGATAAGCACAGGCTGAATTCCTGTGTCCTCTGGCAATCCTGTGCCAGCAGCAGCAGCCGACCCAGGGCTGACTCCTTGCTGATCAAGATGGGCAGAGAACTGCATCTTTTTTTTGCTTTTTCTTTTTGTCCTTTTTTTTTTAAAAAAAAAAATAATCATCAGCTTTTTCCCAACGCACAGCAGTGGGGTGGGCACTGGGCAGCCATCCCGCTGAGGATGGAGACACTGGTGTGGTACCGCAGCAAGGAACACGAGCCCAGCGCCACCCCAGATTGCTGCGGGAACCCAGGCCCTCCTAAAATTAACTGGTTTTTGCTCCCACCTGCCTGGTGATCACAGGGTGTGGTAGAAACAGGGGGGATGCTCAGATGGAGCACGCTACAGAGATGAAAAGCACCGTTGCCCTTGCGTGCAGCACTGATTTATGTGGTTCATGCCAGAGCATCACTGAAGGATCATAGAATCAACAGGTTGGAAAAGACCCACTGGATCATCGAGTCCACCCATTCCTATCAATCACTAACCCATGCCCCTCAGCACCTCATCCACCCATCCCTTAAACATCTCCAGGGAAGGTGACTCAACCACCTCCCTGGGCAGCCTGTTGCAGTGCCCAATGACCCTTTCCATGAAAAATCTTTTCCTAATGTGCAGCCTGAACCTCCCCTGGTGGAGCTTGAGGCCATTCCCTCTTGTCCTGTCCCCTGTCACTTGGGAGAAAAGCCCAGCTCCCTCCTCTTCATAATTTCCTTTTAGGTGGTTGTAGAGAGCAATGAGGTCTCCCCTCAGCCTCCTCCAGGCTAAACACCCCCAGCTCTCTCAGCCATTCCTCGTACGGCCTGTTCTCCAGCCCCTTCACCAGCTTCATCACTCAATGTGGAGTTTAGGGCCAGGGTAAGGCAGGCGGGTGCCAGGGTTGCTCCTCTTCCCAGGACATTTCCAGGCCTGAGACTCTTATTTTTGCCTGTGATCCCACCCCTGCTGTCCACACTCACATTGCGGAAATCCCGGAAGGGCACAAACTGTACGATGTCACGCACGGCCTCCTCGCCCGTGTGGGAGCGCAGGACCCGGCTGTCTCCGTCCAAGAACTCCATGGCGGCGAAGTCAGCGTTGCCCACCCCCACGATGATGATGGACATGGGCAGCTTGGATGCCTGCACCACAGCGTGTCTCGTCTCGTCCATGTCGCTGATCACTCCATCCGTAATGATGAGGAGAATGAAGTATTGCTGCAGAGAGGAGGGCAGAGGGTCAGACCCAGCGGGATGCTGGGGCACCCTCACACTGTAACCAAAGTCACAGGGTGCGAGCAGCCGGGATGCTCCACACGTTGGGGCGGAGGGATTTGGAACCACAAGGTTCACCCCTTTCCCAGCATTGCAGAAATTTCAGGCGGATGGACAGACAAATGGACAGTCCTGCTCAGTGAATCTGGGGCATCTGGACCCCCAAAAAGCTCATCTCCTCCACCTTCAGGGCAAGTAATGGTACAATTTTGGCACATTACACAGCTTGCAAGTGCTGGAGAAATGACGAAAGCACTTTAGCACATTAAAGGCCTTTGTTCCTCTCCTCATTCTTTCCATTTCCTCTGAAAACCGCCAGCACAGCCGTCCCGGAAAAGCAAGAGAGGGAACGCCACTCCAAGCCCTTTTCTTTGGTCTTCCTCCAGCCCACATCTCCTGAAACCTTTTGTTAGCATTGTTGTGCCCCTCCAGTGCTAAACTCCAAGTACAAACAAGGTTGAGCCGAGCTTAAATACAATCCAAGGACATGGGTGAGGAGGCTTTCCCAAGGCAGGGCAGGCAGCCAGCCCTTTCCTGACCCCTTTTGATGCGTTGGCTCTGCCTGCAGAGTACTGCCCAGGGTCTAGTTTTTCCCCTAAATCCAAACTTTTCAGAGTAAGTCTAAGGGAGACATAGGTCTGAGGAGCAGGACTCCAACATCTGAGTCTGGAGGGTAAGACTCCAGACGACCTGCATGCTCCTCCCTGGTGGCCAGCACTGGTTATCAGTGGAAGTTGGACTTTCATTTGTTCCCTTCTTCCTGAGAAATCCGTAACAGGATCAGAGAAAAATGCTGATAGTACGCAGGAAAAGAGGGGGGGAGCAGAGCTCATCAAACATTTATCACAATGTATTTCACAGGCTGAGTGGAATAAGCTGATTCCAGGGGCTGCAGCTGAGTGAGCTCACAGGGAGCAGCGGTCACCGCATGAGAGCATTGGTGAGAGATCCCTGAATTTTGGTGGTGTCAGTAAATGGCAGTGGGGTAGAGGTGCTGGTGGCACCTCCAGCTCCAGCCACAGCTGAGTGCCACCTCTGCCAAGCCGCGACTGCAGCTGCTGGGGCAGGTACTAGGCTGGCAACCCACACTACCTTCCCCCTTTCTCCTTTATTTTTGTGTTAAAATGGCTGATCTCTGAATCCACTGAGGGCTTTGAGGATGATTCCTGATTGTTTGCTAACGATATCAGTAATTAGGCTCACTCATCTGAGCAGGACTTGAAGGGATGAGGCAGCATTAAACAGCATGTGGTAGGAAAAGGGGAGGTTGGGATGCAGGAACCCTGCTGGAAAGGTGTGTTTTAATTCCCCAGAGCTTATTAATCCTTCCCGAAGAGTCAAATCATGTGTAATCCCTCTGTCTCTCCCTCCTACCCCCACACGTTTTAGTCCTCCCATCCCTTAAGAGCTGACGGCTCTGGTGTTTGTGATCTGCGTTGCCATGGAAAAACTACGAGCTTTTCTGGCTTTATTTGAAATGTTGGGAGCAGTGAGAGTGGGAAGAGGATGGCAGGGCCAGGCAGCCACCAAAGCCACCAGCATCAGGGTGCACCCGTTGATAATGGGATGGAAGAGGAGAAGACCCAAGGGGGAGCGAGAGCCCTCATCAATAATGCTTTGTGCTTCCAAAAAAGAAGACCCAACCAACTCAGGCTTGTCTCTGACAGCACTATTAGTGCCCATTATTCAAAATCTCCCTTAATTAAATTATTAGTGCCAATGGAGGGGTGCAATTTGCATATGATTAGCGCCTCTGCTCAGCACAGAGCCTGTGGGCTTCTCCCTCCCCCACCGACATCAAGAGAGAAAACAAAAAAATGTGAAGCGACCTGGATTTGTGCTGAATTAAACCAAATTCAGTATTTTCTTGTGCCCAGAGCTAGGAAGAGCAGTATAGTATGCAAGGCAAGGCTGGAAAAGGTCCCTGTTGGAGAGGAGATTTCAGATGTGATCTAGCTCTCCTTCAGGCAGGGATCAGGGAAGCTTTTACCTGGAGGCAGCTCGTGCCATGCACGTGCTGGTGCCCAAGCTGAGCTGCTTTTGACCAGCAAAACCCAGGGGCCAGACCTGCAGTCCTCCGTGGGCAGCCTGCTGCCACAGGGACCCATCTTGCCATCTTCAGATGCTATTTGCACCCCTAAGAGGACGTGCTGGTCCCCACTGGCAAGGCTGGACCCACGGCTGCAGCTCCCGGCACACGTGGGCATCCCAGCACCCCTTCAACCACCAGTGTCACCTCCCAAAACCATGCTGGCACTAGCTCCCTTGTGGCCTGGCACAACTGAGCGTGGTTGCATGGGAGCTCTGCACTAACAAGCAGCTTTTTGACATATGGATGTGAATGGTCCGATGGACTGATTAACTTCCAGGACTGATGAGTGGCTGGAGCAGCTGCACGGGAATTCAAAGCCTGGCTCTGAGCCCACCGCTTGTCCAATTGGCTTGAAAAGCAGTGAGCAAACGGAGCCATCCCATGTTTTTCTGCAATTCCCCCTCAAATATCAAAAGCTATTTGAAGGGAGAACATTTGTATAAATCTTTCTTCCTAAGAAGCATCTGCAAAGACTCTATCTACATTCTCCAGCTGAAGTGAAGACAGACCGACAGCCCACAGCTGCAGGGATCCCAGGGATGGTCCTGGTGGGAGGACGCTGCCTCCCTGCCCGTAGCAAAGGGAAAGACACAAACCCGAGCTCAGTCTTTGCCCAAAGTCATCAGGATCCCTATCGCATCATGGATCTTATGGACTTACGGATGCAGCCTCCTGTTGGGTGGCCTGAGCCGCGAAGCGCGCCACGTGATTGACAATGGGGGAGAAGTTGGTGGGTCCATAGAAGCGGATGTGGGGCAGGCAGGCCGAGTAGGCTTGGACAATGCCCTCCACACCTTCAGGGAAAGCAGAGAAGCCAGGCATTAAAACACATCGCAGCCCCGGTTCACCACAAACGGAATTAAGCATCATTAGCTAACATTGCCATAGGAGCTGAAGTTAAACATAATTTTTTTTTCCCCTCCAAACTCATCTAGCTCCATAAGTTTCATCCACCTCAACTCAAATTTTCTAAAACCAAGGCTTTGCTTTTTGTCACTTTGTAGTGGAAGCTCAGTTCTCCTGGGGTAAGAGCCCTCGTAGTGCCCACAGTCAAGGAAGTCTTTCCTTGCCTTCTCGCAGAAATCTCAGAATCAGCCAAAGAGAAGGAACAAAAAGAAAAGCAACTATTTCTCTCTAAGCACAACCAAAAACCAGACAGACGCGGTGCAGAGGTAGTGGAGAGAAGGAAAACAATCCCCAAAGTACACTCAGAGCTCCCAAACTGTGCCTGGGACTCAGAGGTCTTCCAAGACCCTTCTGCTTCTGCTGCACCAGAACAGGGTACACAGCTGCTCTCCCAAAAGGTTGCATGGGCATGTAATTAAAAAATAAACCATTCCAAAATAAATGAGCTGATAATCCATTCTTTGGGAAGGCACTGTCACTCGTAAGATCTGCAGGATGGTGGTTTCTGCATCCTGCAATAAATTAGGTCCAATGAATGTTTTTCAGCTTCTGGAGAGGGACTGTATGAAGCAATGGAAGCAGCAGAAGAGCCGATGTTCACGGTCAGTTTTCATGAACCAGCCAGCAAGGTTTGGAGGCTGCCCGAGCCCCTGTTCTGCTGGGTAAAGCAAAGGTCAAACCAAACAACATTTGCAGCCCATGGTAGCCCTTACCCCCTGCGACCTGAGCAATTCTTCAGCCATGACTGCCATCAGCTCTCAGCTGCTAAACGAGAATTAAGCCTAAATTCCCCATCGGCTGAACAGGCCTGGCATTTCTTGCAGGCTTGCTGGAGAAGCAGACGGTTGGTAGGACACACCAGACATCAGAGCGAAGGTGGATTTTACACTGTCTGAATCCAGCTGCATTTTACCTTGGGCCTTCCTACACACCCCCAAATTCTCTCTGCTTTCCTCCGAGAGCACCCTTAGCACGTGCTCTGCTTCACTGTTGATGTCTGTCTCTGTGCAGACCTTGAGAAATCCCCAAGATGAGTTATCAGAGAAATGCAGAGGAAAGGACAGAAGACACTGAAGGTATCTAAGGACTACTAAAAATCTGGTGGGTGCTTACCTGAACAGAACGGGTTCGTGGGATTGAAGTTAATGGCAAACTCATGGGATACCTGTGGAGAAGAACCAAATTAAGATGAAAGGCCAGCGCAGAGCTGGATGTTCACTATCAGTTCAGTTGATGCTGCAAGGCTGGTTTGGGTCTGATGCTCCCCTGGGGCAGGAGCTAGTGGTTGCAGGTGTTACGATCCCTCCTGCTGGGTCAGCAACACTTCCCAGCCCTCTGCTACCAAAACAGCAAGGAGCAGCAAATACAAACATAGTCCGGGTTGAGTAACATTTAAAGATGGACTAGTTCCTCAATCTCCCCATCATGGAGCCACCTGAAATTATCACACCACATATTCTTCTGCAGCTATCGAATCAGGTTTGTCCACATGGCTTTCCACTGGCTGTCCAGAGTGAAAGCGTGCAGAAGGGACTCTCTTAGCCAGCTGGGCCATTTCACCAGTCACTAGAAGAAATTACGTTATCCTATCGCAGGTCATAAAAGGAGAAAATTCAATTAACATCACAGGGAGCTCTAGCTCCAGTAGCGTCCTGGTTCCCCATCTCTCTGCAAGAGGCACGGCACAGCAGGAGGGAGACAGGCACAGAGCAAGCTGGGCTGAAGACCTGATCAGACACGACAGCTACAATGAACAAAGCCAGCAGATGATTAGCTTCATCGTCTGGGTCATCATGAGGATGAAAGGCAGCACGGGAGAGGTGACATGAATGCTTAGGTATGATGGACAGCAAGTCCCAGCACGGTCTGGTCTGGTTTTCATTGACCACAAAACCATCCCTATCCCAAGGCAGGTGCAAGATCCTTCACATTTTCTACTACCTCCTTTCACACAAGGAGGTCCTGTAGGACACTGACAACCCCAGATAGCCCTGCACACCCTGATCCCTCGCTTGTTGCACTAGCCCAGCCAGAGAAACCAAACAGCAATGCTGACTGCGAATCACAAAACCTTCCTTATCTACTTCCCAGGGAAGACCACGCAGACAGAAACCACGAAACACCGGGGAAAAGTTGCTTTGAACTGTCTCTGCCAGCAAAGGCAGGGCAGCTCAATGGCCTGGGTGCAAGGGAGAGTCAGGATTTCTAGCCTCCAGTATGAACATTTCCAGAGTTGGTGTTGGTCAACAGCTTGCTTAGGGAACAACCATTGCACCTGGGGGCTTAGGAATTCCTCATTCTGCTACCTGCACTTTAGGCACCTTAAGAAACAAACAGACTCTAAGGAGCATCATGGATACACAAGTGCCTCTTCCAGCACCTCTGAAGTTTGAAGGAGTTGATTTGGGATTTCAAACCACCAGCTCAAAGGCTCTGAAACAAAAAGCTCCCACTCTGTTCATGCCAGAGTTACAAGACAAGGATATTTTCTGTCTCTCAGAAGGGCGGTGGTTTGCTGAGCTTCTCAGCCAGGGGATCGCTTTGGGACATGTGTATTCATAACGCTGGCAAAACAACTGTCCTCTAAAGAGCCATGTGAAGCAGAAGTCGTTCCGAGGCTGCAAAAGCAACACGCGTCTGATTCAGACTTTCCAATTATACTGGGCATTGTGTTGAAAGCAGCAGAAACTATTTTTGTGAGAGGCTGTGGGGTGGGAAATAGCAACCAAATAAAAGTAGGTCAACAAAAGTCCTTCCTGTGCTGCAAAGCCGATGAACTGTCAGACCAGCGAACATCAACAGCCTGCTTGGGTTTCTCCATGCCTCTTGAGCACAACCAATAATGTTGCCACCCACCAGGAACCTCAGGGTTAGAGACACAGTCTGACATACATGACTTGGTTTTGCATACTCCCTTTCTCACAGAAGCCTCAATTTTCAGCAATATATTCAAATTTAAATTTCTTGGGTTTCAGTTGTAAAAAGCTCCCTTTTTTTTTTTTTAAGAAGATATAAAAAAATTCTGCCATATGAGTATTTATAGAAAAGGCAAGCAAAAATATTTCCATGTTTTGCACTGCGGAAGAGGGGGTTCTTGTTCTTTTAAGCAGCAACAAAATAGTTTGGAGCTGCGTTCCTCACCATCTACAGAGCAGACCCCCTGCAGAGCAGAAGCATTGCAAAACCTCCTCTGGAATTTTTACAGATTATATAGATATGTATATATAGATGTGTATATATATATGGTAGAAAAATTCAACAGGAGGGCTTCAAAATAACAAAAAAAAAAAGGGATCTCATTCCCCATTCAGGTCGTGCTTTGAAAAACAGTTCTTTGGAGTCCAAGTAAATGTACGTAGAGCACCTGCAGGTATCACATTCGCTGGTAACCTACAGGAGGAAACTTTTCCAAACCACCCCAAAGGGTAAAGTTGTTCATCTGCAGTCAGCTTGTGTCCTCTTCCAGTTCTGGATGGGGACAACCACAGCTCCATCTCTTCCCATCAGGAATTACAGTTACACCTCTCAGAAGCTCGGCCAGAGACTGTGCAGATGGTTCTCTGCCACCTCTCCCAGTGATCCCACACCTGCCGTGGCTCAGTTTCCCTATATATGAAAAAAAAAAAGGCAAATGTGTGGAAAGCCTTGGGAGGTGGGACATCAATGAAGCCATGAGCTTCAGCTGGAGAGGCTGAGCTCTGCAAGCACAAAGACATTTCCTGGGGCTGACCCCATCAGGCTAGGAAGAAATATTGTATGACGAGGGTGGTGAAACACTGGCACAGGTTGCCCAGAGAGGTGGTGGATGTTCCATCCCTGGAAACATTCACGGTCAGTCTGAACAGGGCTCTGAGCAACCTGACTGAGTTGAAGCTGTCCCTGCTCATTGCAGGGGAGCTGGACTGGGTGACCTTTAAAGGTCCCTTCCAACCCAAACCGTTCCGTGATCCTACAATCCTGTCTCCCAAACCCAGGGTGACTGGTGGGGCTCTGATGTCAGGCATCACCCTCTCCCCTGCTGCCTTGCTTTTGCTCATCCCCCAGAAATCACAACCCATCTGCTTCCCTCTCCTGTTCCCTACTGGAAAACCGCTTGAGGCTCTGTACAGAGCTGTTACACGGCAAGATGTTCTTTGACATTTCCAACGAGACTTTTATGTGCAAAACATCTCACTCTGATGGGCGCCCAGGAAGCGCTTGGGGAGCCATGGCAACAGGAGCACAAAGCGCCATTTATACTGCTCTTATCTCTTAACAATCTTCTTCATTTCCCCTCCAGTCTATGGATACAAGAGCTGCTCTTTGTTGTGTCTCAGGGGAGCATCGCCAGCCACGTTGCTCCCCATCACCTCTCTGCCACGACACAGGGCACAGGTTTCAATGAAGAACTGCTGCTTTGGCTTTGAAATTACTCAATGAGGCTTGATGGCCAAAAAGCCTTTAATGAGTAAGCTCAGCCAGTGACGCACCAACCCCACGGATGAGTTGGGGAAGGAGGAAGCCCTGTTGAAGCAGCACGAGGCAGTGCATGGGTAATACCCTCACTGCTAACACAGACAACTGATGGGTCACCCCGGACATAGAGAGAGAGTAGCTCTCTGCTGGGGCTTATGTTGGTTTAGACATTATCCTGGGGGAAAACAAGGTGTTTTTTTCCAGTAGTGCTTACAGAGCATCCTCAGGCTCATGGAAGCAGCAGGAAATATTTCTGCACCAGGCTGCAGGAGGCAGCAGCAGCAGAGGAGTAGCCTCCCTGTGCCCCCCTGACACTCAGCCAGCATCTTCAACCCAGAACCCACCACCAGCCTTGCAGGACGGGCTGTTTCCAGCCCAGCGATGCCTTTCCCATGGGCACTGAGGGATGCTCACTGTTAACAATTTGCTCATTCCCCCAGCCCGAGCTGCCGTACACTTTCCATCCCCAATGCGTATTCCACTCCCACTACTCTCTCCAAGTAATAAATATCTGATAGTAGCTGGGTATTAGTCTTTGGAAGCCGCTTACCAAGATTTCCCCACCAAAAGTGGTGAAGTGACAGACCAGAGACATTTGCTGGCCAAGAAGGATGAATCAGCTCCAAAGTGCACATGGAGGGATCTCCTCCTGTGGCTGGCAAACAGCAAGAGCTCCCACTTGAGTCACATGAATTTTGGCTGCTGGGAGAGTGCACAAAACCGGAGCAGGCAGGACATCCTCAGTCTTAAGAGCTGGCAGTGATGAGGCTCCTGTCCTGATTCACAGCCACTCATGACTTACGTGTCCAGCTGCACTCTTCCCAGAGCCAGGCACAAATCTCACTGAGATTCAAACCCAGCCTGAAGCTTGGAACTCCTCAAAACCAGCAAGCAGAGAGAAAATGCACATTAAGGACATGAACAAAGAGCAGCTAAAAGACCCAGCCAGTAATGACAGATGATGGGGTCCAGGCATATCCTCTCAGTTGTGAGAAGATGCTCGCCACCAGCCAGCATGACTGCAGGAGCAGCCCCAACCCCTGCCCACAGCATCCTGACTGAAGAGCAGGGTGCTCCAGCTCAGGCTTCTGCAGGACCAGGGTGCTTTTAACCCCACGGATGCCTAATCCCAACAAAAGATCAAGGTAGCTTTTGGGAGAGCCCCTCTGCTCCAGTTCTCACAGGCTTTGCCTGTGCAACATCACATTGAGGCTACTCACCTCCCAGTGTTCTTCCAGACTTTGCCATTGTCTGACACAATCATCCAGGGCCCTTTCCCCTGCCCAGAATTGTTCCTACCTCCTGCCAGGAAAATGAATCAATGCCTGGCTCTGCCCATTAATTCCAAGGAGCTGCTGCTTTCATGCCAGCTTAGAAAGGAGGAACGGCCTGTCCGTGCCACATCCCCGCCTCACCACCCACCCACACTACCACATCTCACTCTCCACTGGCTGAAATCCCTCATCTGCCCATTCCCCTTCTGCCTGACAGCTTTTCTCAGGCTGAAGTCAGCCAGGAAGCCCCAGCAGCTCCGTTCTTGCCTGGGACAAGCTCATCTCAAACATGCAGATGGCCACAACACTTCACCTTCCAGTCCGGGGGGAGCTGGGCACCAAATCCCAGAGCAGGAAACATCTTGTCTCTAGAAGAGAAGAAAAACATATGAGTGTATTTATACACCTATGAAGCAGGCTTGTATGGCTCTTGTTGTGGCCTCCCCGTGCTATCAGCAGCTCAGTGCCCAAATACAGCGAAAGTACCAGCTCTGCAGCCAACTCTGGCCACGAGAAAAGCTGCCAGCCTTTCCTTACCCCAAAATAACACAGTGCTTTTAAAAATCATGAGAACTGAACAGAGAGAGAATAGATGTTTCCCCCTGGCTTTTGACCTTTAGAGAATAAAAGAGTCCAGCTTTGTTTCATCACGCACGGTGATGAGGAGCATCCTCTCACCCAAACACCTGAGTCTCTTGCAGATGTGTAACCCTAGAGATTTAAAAAAAGTTAACTATCCATTATGGTCAAAAAAGCCAGCATGGTGAGACCAAGAGATCTCTGTTTTGCTTTCTATAGTGATGTCTAAGATGATATTTTTCTATGTCGTACATCTCAGGGAAGCCGGAAAACAAGGCAGCCCAGCAGTGCAGCTGCCAACGGCGAAGACCAGCAAGCTGAGGGCACCTGCCTCTACACTGAGAAAGCACCATGTGCTCCAGCTGCCCCCAGAAGAGGATGTTCCACCTCTGCTAACGCATCCTTCCTCTCAACACACGCAATGGGGGAAGAGAAGAAACCCTGTCCTTACCCTCTCCTCCTCCTGCATCCCAGGATGTATACGGCAATTTTCTCCTAAGACACTTTTGAAAAGCAAGGTATTATTTAGCCCTGGCTTTGCAGACAGGAAATCAAGGCACACATCCCAGCAGCCTGCGGGAAGCCAAGGAAACATCAGCAAAACAGGAGTGGAGGCAGAAGGTCATGGTGCTTACGAGTCATAGTCCTGGATGATCTGGCCGACAGCCCAGATAGCTGACAAGTACTCGTTTGTCCCCATGGGGTTGATATAGTGCAAAGAGGAAGGGTCTCGCGGGTTCCCATTGGAGGCTGTGAAGTCAATCCCAACCTGGGGGATAAGAGAGAAGCATAGACCTGTTCTCCATTAGCAGACACCACCACAGACTTGGCTACCAAGCCTCCACTGCCCCTGAGGTTCACACAAAGTCCCATCAAGACCCAAACCTCAAAATTTTTTAAAAGTTTAACAAAATCCAGGTCTTCACCTTCCCTAAAAAAAAGCTGATTAAATGTGAGGTTAGGCAAAGCCATTCACTATTACACCTACATTTTTCACCAGTAAGCACCACATAAGGTATCCCAAAGCAGTCCCTGCTCCTGGAGCAAGCCATGACCATCTCCAGCTCAGAATTGTTGCTGCCCATCTCCCAGGCATTCAGCTCAGGAACTGAGTAGCCTCAGGGACACCTGACCATTTGGATCTCAAGATCTGTGACCAAAGAGTCACATCCCTGAGCAGATCTTTCCCTGCAGCCACTCTTCATTGGGCTTCCCCAGAGACCAATATATGATGAGCTCTCAGGGGACCTTGTCAGCAAGTCACTTATTTTAATGCCACCTCAATTAGGCTTTCTATTTAAAGATATTTGTGGAAACGCCTCTCTCAGACCCAGATAAAACTGGTCAGAAGAGGCAAGGCGCTGAGCCACCTGATTTCAAATGATTGGGAAGGAAGAGTTAGGAAGAGGCGAGCGGGTGGTGTGACTGCATTTGTCTTGTTTGCTCAGCAAATAGGCAAAACCCAAAATAACTCTACCAGCTAAATTGAGCTCAGGGGATTCACGAGGGATTTTGGTTCACATCTGTAACGGCAGAAGATGAATTGCAATTTGGCTAAGAAGGGACCTTAGCCTGGCTGGGGCAAGAAGATGTCACAGCCCAGGACAGGCTACTACCCTGTGCAGGGTGGCTAGTAAAACAGGTTTTACAGGACAAGGGGACGTGGTTTTAAACTGGAAGAGGGTAGGTTTAGATTGGAGATAAAGGAGAAATGTTGAAGGATGAGGGTGGTGAGACAATGGAAGAGCTTTCCCAGAGAAGTTGTGGATGCCTCATCAGCAGAGGCGTTCAAGGGCAGGTTGGAAAGAGCTTTGAGCAAACTGATGTAGTGAAAAATGTCCTTGCCCACAGCCGGGGGTTGGACTGACGATCTTCAAAGATCCCTTCCAACCCAAACCATCTATGGTTCTAGGAAAATCCAACTTCGTCAAGCAACCTTACAGCTTTACCAACCTGTGGCTCCTGCCAATCCACCATGGACATGGCCAAAGAGCAAGAGGGAAACTGAGACATGGGAGAGGGCTCAGTGGAGTCAGAGAGGCACATGCCCCACTTATAGAAGCAATGCCACCAAGAGCAGCATTCGGGCAGCAGATTTCAGAGGGACGCAGCTGGGCTGCCTCCAGCACGAGGCAAGCGGCTGGGCACAGTGCCCCTCTTCTCTGTGGCTTCAGCCCTTCTCTCTCCACCATCTCCCTTGGCAGGGAGGGCACCAATGGCCTTTCCAAATTGCAAAGGTGCGTGCAGCAGTGTCCTCCTTCCAGCTCAGGAGTTTCTGCATCACAAACCCACACAGGTTTTTGGAACAAAGTTGCCTTGGGAGGTGGAGAAACCCTCCAATAACTGGTAGATATTTAGATGGGGGGGAGGGAATATTCCTGCATTCAAACCTAATTCACACAAGAGCTCCATGCTACCAATAAACTTAATGATTTTCTCTTCTATTCACTCTCCAGCACGAAGACCTCAGTATACAGTGGCAGAACTACACACAAAAAGCTCTCCCAATCACTCCTGTTCCTATGGCAACTCTTCCTTCTCCTCCTACTCTCCCCCCATCATATTTTCAGATGAAATAACAAAATACAAACTGAAATACTGTGAGTGCCCGCAGCTCTCTGTATACTGCATCAGAAAAGTTTGCAGGAATTGAAAACCCCACTTCTGCATTGTGGCAGTTTCACTTGTGGTTGTCAGATCCTCGGTGAGTTACTCCTGACAAGCCCTGGTAGAGCTTGAAAGAAGGTGGAAATGCCAGTAAAAATGCAGAAAACCATCTCATTAACAGCCCAGAGCCTCTCAGCTGGCTTCAAAATAAGGAGAGCTTCCATAAAAAAACCTGGACAGTGGGTTAAACCACCCCCAATGGGGAGATAAGTCAGTAGCATTTCATGAAGGGTCAGAAGGTCTTTGTGCAAGTCTGACCTTCAGCCAAAGCCTAGCTCAGGATGCACCAGAGCATCACAGTAATGACCCCCAAAACAATATGGTTTAACAGCAAAATGGGACAGGAAAAGCCACTCAAGCTGGTGCCAAGCCTCATGCAGAAACTCCCTCCCTAGTTTCAACCATTACATATATATTGCTATTATTCGGGAAAGAGGAGCAAAAGTCCTTACAGTAAACATCAGCTGGCAGCCTCCCAGGATGTAGTCCAGGAAGGAAAAATCTCTGGTTATCTGAAACGAACAAACAAACAAAATAATTTCAGCAACATTCACCATTGCAGAAGGAAAAAGCTAAATGTACAGAAAGTGCCCAGCTGTGCTGTTCCTCCAAGTTTGGACCTTCAGGGACCTTCAGCCACAAAGCAAAGCAACAGTAAAAACCACTTGCATCTCTCATGGCAGCATTTCAGCACTTCACGAGTCATGAAGGGCCAAGGAGGGCCACCGTGTCGGTCCAAAGCTGGTGTGGGAGGCCTGTACAGGGATCCTTGAGAGCTGGAAGTGTCCATCATAGTGAACTGAATAGAAGATCCTCTCCCCAAGGCCAAAACAGTCTCACACCACCTGTAGATTTGGTGCAGGAAAAGCTGTGTTGATGCTTTCCCCACTATGCTGCTGCCATACGAAGGGAGGACTTCACCAACGCGACAACTCAGAATAAGGTCCTTTTCCACCTGCACCTGATCCTTGCCCCCAAGGAGTCACCAAGCAGTTGGTAAGAACCCACGGGTTGGGCTGCCCAAGTTGAACACCTCATCGTGGGTCTTTGGCCACCTGGGCACAGGGTGGCACCAGCAACTCAGTACATCATGTTCTCCAAGTGGAGAGAAACCCAAGTGGAAAGGAAATCACACTTCTATTCATGCTCCACAGGACCTGCGCCTGGAAATGCAAGGGCACTAGAGGCAGAAGGATGGAGCTGGAGCTCAGCCAGAAGCCGAAGAAAACTTGCCAGCATTGTACTCACTTTGCAGGACTTGACAATGATGATCCCAGAGTTCTTGTAATTCTTTTTCTTCTTCTGCTTTTTGGGGTTAATGCACTCTAGCTCGAGCTGTAACACATGAGACAGACACAGGTGGCCGCAGATGCTACCAGAGGCCACATTCTGTGGGCACTCTCCCTCCACACGTTTCAAAGTGCTAAAGCGATATAAATGAGTCCCAGCAAGATGCGAGCATTTAATGACAGAAACAGAGAGGGACAGGACCTGCTTGGGAAGGGGCTTCCCTCCATCTCGGCTAAGCTGTGGCAGGAGAGTGCTGCTCCCAATCTGCAACCACACAAGCTTGCGGCACCTGATTTACAGCAAGAGCACCTCTGTCCTTGCTTCTGTATTTACCCTCATCAGTATGATCCCACAAAAGGATGACACAGGTCATGAGGACCCACCCCAGGGAGAAGAGATATTGAAGGGCAATATGCAGCAGTGGTCACCAGCAGCCACTTTCTTTTGGAGCCACTTTCCTCTGTCTGGAGCCCACAACAACTCTGCTCAGAGGGTGGTGTTAGCTGGGGAACAGCTTTACTGGGGAGAAAAGATTTTGTTGCTATGCTGCTAGGTTGCAAATCCAGTGGGAAAACAGGCTCAACACCTGCCTCTGTCACCATCAGCTTGTGCAGTCCTGGACAAGACACTTCATGCCTTTTTCCCTTGGTCTCCCCAGCCAGGCAACTTTTCTCTTTGTACCATGCTTGGTGTTTTACAACTCCCCCACATCTTGGCCCAGATCTCCACTTGGAGAACCTTCCTTGTTCTTCCCCAAACACATGCTGGCACTTACTGGACACGCATCTTGGGCTTCGCACATCCTTGCCACCGAGGTCTGAAACTCCCCGATAAAGTCATGTCCCCCGTCACTGTCATAGTCGTAACAGACCACCTAGAGTGGAAGGAGTACAAACCAGCCTCAGACATCGTAACTACGTCCTGCAAGAAGACCTAATAAAATTCTCAAACTCTCCTGTTGGAGATCTCAAATAAAATTTTCGGGGTTTAGGGATGGTTCTTCGGTTGCTGGTTTTTTTTTTAATAAACAAACCATGGAGTTTTAGACGTTGATGACCACGATACAAGCTGAAGTGCCTCCCCTTACCTTTATGGGCTTCTCTACATCTCCATCGCACAGTGAAACCAAAGGCACAGTGAACGGCTTCCAGATGGGGTCCAGTGTGTACTTAATCACCTGCAGGATCAGAATGGAGAGATGCTGTTACAACAGGTGTGTCCAAAGGGCAAGGTTGGCACAAAGCAAGAACATGTTTCTGAGAGCAACACTGGACTGGGTTCTCAGCAGGACAGGCCAGGCAAACTGCAGAAAGCCCCATCTCAGCCCTCTTCTGCCTCCTTAGCTTAGACACAGCAGCTCCCCAGTAGCTCAGGCAGTAGCACGCCTGAGTTACAGCAGATTCTCATCACTTTGGGTGATTTAAGCACCTCCGGGGCAATTAAACAAGCCTGCTTGGGAAAACAGCCACAGCAGACTGGGCAGCATGGGGGAAACAGTGCCTAGGACATGGGCACAACCACTTACCCCATCAGTTCAAGGCCAGAAGCTACTATTTGTGCCCTCTGCATCCCACTGCTTGCGCCCTACTCATTGCCTACTCCTCTCCTCAGCACAGCCTACATCCATCTGGGGTCTGACCACTGAGAAGATGGAGCAGTGGGATATCGAACAGCCGTGGGCATATCCAGCTCTCTCGCCTCATCTGCGTAACATCTGCTGCCCGAGCTGGAGAAATATTAATTGATGCTTTTTGACATTTTCCGAGAGAATGCAAATGCTTGGTGTAAGACTAAGGAAACACTAGCAGGCCCCAGGCACACGCTCTGTATATCAGAGATGCCTGCTGGGCAAGTGCAGACCCTCTTTCACAAAGGTGTTATGCTCAAAAAAAGACATTCATGTGCCTAGCAGGGAAGTCAGACACAGGAAAAATTAAACCTTCTCTGTGCAGTGTAAATATGGGGATTTCTAGCAATAAAGGACCTTGGACCTTTGCAGCAAGAGCACAGCCCAGCAAAGAAGAAGCCCGTGGCTGCTCCTGCTACCAACCAGCCACACAGGACCTGGAAAGGGCATCTTGTTTTACAGACACGCTCCTGCGTGAGACCGGGGGAAACCCTGACACTGCGAGCACAGTTTAGTGGAGAATTTGTAAACACCTCCTCCGGGAGGCTGGGAAGAGCAGGGGGAGCCCACGCACCCCAAGATGGTGTCTGCATGCTGCCAGCCGCCGGGTCCGCAGGGTGGGTGGGGAAGGATCCGGCATCTCCAGCACATGGCGCCCAGCTGGGCATTCACACTTGTGCTTAAATAACAGGCTGTAATGAGCACACTAATCCTTCTTCCCTGACAGACTCCTCCGTGGTGGCATGAGACATGACAGCATCAGACTGAGAGCTGGTTGTATTCACGCACCAAAAGCTGCAAGGACGGGGAACCTTATTTCTTCATATCTGGCCTCAAAACACAAAGATGCTCACCTGGCACAGGATTCCTCTGAGAGCAGAGGGATACATTCAGGGCTGGTAAGGAGGAGGCTGTCAGAGCACCTATCACTTGAAAGAAAACCTGGCTAGATAAAGTAAGACAGGACAGTGGAGGAACTGGGCAGCAACTCAGAGGAAAAATCAGTATATAATCTGCTCCCCATAAACGTGACCTTCTTATAGAGATCCTAGCAATAATGCGCAGCTGTGTTCTCAATTCCCACGCCTCTTCCAGCAGGAAGGGCAGGAGGTTACTCCAAATTCCCACACCTGAGAAACACATCTTAGTGAGTCAAAGCCCAGCTACCCACTCAAAACTGGGAGGAAACAGCCAAACAATGTCCCAGCCTGCTCCGGTAAAAATGCAACAGAAACGCTGAAGATGGTATGAATTAAATATACATGGAGACATGTGTGGGAAAGCACTGAAAAAACAAACAGCAGGGCTAGGGTTAAAAGGGGAGCCCATTTCAGTGCCCAGAACACATGGTGGTGCGCACACCCTGGTGCTCGTGTGCACGTGGGTGTGCGAATGCAGGAAATCCTTGTGGACTTTGTGCAGCAGTGGGAAAAATCAACATATGGAAAGACTTTGTAAATAAGTACCACCCTCTTCTTTCACATACATTCACATTGTGTTCCGTTACAGCAATTTGCTGCGGTGGGACAACCGGCTCCTTAACCAAGCCTTAAGGGGACAAGAAAAAGAGGAGGGAGGGGTGAGACCAGGACAGGAAAAAGAGAGGTGAGGAGTGGGGTGTGATGCGATCCTCTTCCTCTGACATTGGGGCTGCCGTGAGCCCCCCTGCAGCGATCAACACCTCCTCTTTACGCCAGCTGCCAGGGACCACACATACAACACAAAAATCCAACCTTGAAACAAGATTTGAGGAGGCAGGGGGGAAAGTCAGTGGAAAGTAGTTATTAGCCTGGTGCTAAAGCAGAAGGCAGCCTTCTGCCTCTCCCGGCACATGGCCCTGCAGGTGAGCTTCTCCCTGCCCATGCTGTGCCTCTTGTCCATAACACCACTGCCTTTAGCAGCCTGAGAACAGAGCCAGAGGGGAGCTCAGATCAAAGTATCACAGCAGGTATAAACGATGGCTCGGGAGCGGTCAGCTGCCTCTGACCGTACCCACCAGGACCCTGGTACAGGTCTCTGTCTCTGCTCTGTTAGACGTGAGTCTGAGTGCTCATGCACCAAAGCTTGAGATGTTTGAGCATCCACCAGGTTAGCTGATGATCTGGCAAATGCTTGTTTAAACCCTTCCTCACTACCGTCCCAGTAGACTACCTCCCACCACCTCTCAACACCATTTCCCCAGGCTGCAGCTCATCCTGCTGGTCCTGCACCTGGAGGGAGAGTGGTCAAGGGCACAGCCTAACCTAAAGGTTAACACAGGTTAAAAGACTGTCTCTCTCTACATTTGGTAGATACAGTAGTGAGTAGTATGGAAAAGAACTCAAAATCTTGCTGGCCTCAGTAAATTTTCACCTGTTGGAGGCCAGCAGTGAGGTTTTCAAATCTCTGGATCCCACCTTGTTTTATGGGTGATCCATGAGATAAAGCCATGAAGGAGCTGATGTAAGGATCTCAACATCTTGGGTGAGAGTCATGCTTACCTCTGTTCTATGGACCAGCATCCACTTCTCATCATCACCTGGTTTATAAAACTCCAAGAAGGGGTCTGACTTTCCAAACAGGTCCTGGGGGAGAAGGACAGGATGAGTTACACGGCACTCTGCAAGCAGCAAACGCTGGTCCGAGAGAGATCTCCTTTCCTGGGCAGCTCCAACCCTGCAGACACCTTCATGTCTTCGTGAGAGTGGTTCAAGCACAGTGGAAAACAGGCAACACTCAGAGGCAGCACCTTGCCACCCCTCTGTGTCCTGGTCATGCGAATCCCACTGACATTTGCATCGCATTTTGGCTCCCCAGCACCCACCCGTGGAATTTGCTAGTGGGTGCCCACCACCCAGCAAGCTTTCTGTACTCAGATGCCACAGAAAACAACCCCAGCTGGGAGGCAGCTGTGTTTGGGCTTGGAAAAACATCCAAAGCTTTAAAGGAAAACCAGAATTATGAAGTGCATGAGTGTCTTGAGGAAAAAAGGGGAAAAAAACACCCTCCTACACACAGTGGTAAAGCATAAGCAGAGGAAATCTTTAAGGAGCAAGCTGCCCTGGTGTCGACAGAGATCATGTAACACCCTCTGAGATACGCAGCCCCGAGTCAGTGTGTGCTGCCTTGCCAGCCAGCATCTCCTTGGATATTCACCCAATAAAGCACAGCTGGTTTATGAGAAATACGTACACACACACATGTGCCCCTGCTGGGTGCTGGCACGGGGGCTACTCTGGGGCACCTGCAGCCCAGAGAGGAGGGCAGGGCTGGTGGCACCAACACAAGGATACTCCAGCATTTCTAAGCAGAACTTAATTCCCATTCAAAAAAACTAAGAAGTGCCTAACAAGAAGCCAAGCCCAAAATGTTCCAAATTATATACTGAGAATTCATTTCAGCTGGGTTTTCCTCCCAGCGTGGGGTGGGTGCCCAAGTCCTCAAAAAAGCTGAAGAAACTTCTTATGGGTTTGAACAGGAGCTTTTTGGGCTTCCGAGTGATGCAGTGAGGATGCAAGGGGCTGCTCATGAAGGAGGAGGAAGCATGGATGCCTCAGAAACCCCTGTCCACAGTCAGTCCAGGATGTGGCAGCTGGGATGAACACACATTCTAGCGATGCCCCAGCAGAAAACCCATTAACATTTCTATTTAAATTCTGTTTCTAAAGCCAGCCAGAAAAGTAAATCACTGCAAAGTGTTTTGGCTTGGAGAAACTATAACTTCCTTCAGTCAAAATTCTTCTGCCAGAAGAGCAGATCAGAGGGATGCTCTCTGGTGAGATGAGGCTATTTTTCTCCTACCCTTTTTCACGTGTTTGCAGGAGAGAAAACCAAGCCATTTTTTCCACAGCGCACAGTTTCGATCCTGCTCACCCAAAGCCTAGACTTGGCACTTTGAATCTTAAACAGATGGATTAAAGAAGCAGCAGTGGGTACCCGACCCTGCCTGTGCTGGCTTAACCTGCAACCCAACGTGGTTTCATCAGCACCGATCCAGCATGAGTTGGTGGAGCACTGTCTATGATAACAGCAGGAGCTTTGCAGGATGTCTGCTGCCATCCCACATACAGCAGCCTGGTTTGCAAGTCCGGTCAGCCTCGCTCCTTTCAAAGCAGGGTGGGAGATGACTCCAAGCCGCAGGATTGTGGGCTGTTATTTTAAAACATAAAGCCCACAAACATCTCACCCCTGCAAGCCTGGCAGGAGATGGAAACCGAGCGAGCAAATGAACTCAGCAGACCAGACTGATCTGCAAACTGGTCCAAGAATCTAAATCATCCAAACTGGTCCTTGCACACCATGGACAAGGAGGGAGGAAGCGGCACTTCTAACAGATGCAGCTCCCCAGACCACAGCTTCCAGAATCAATCCTGGCTTGCAGCCCTTGCTCTCCCTCCCCAGGCTGAGCCAAAGCATCGCTGCCCTCCTGCCACCCCTGCAGCTGCGATGGGAACACACAGTTTACCAGGGCTGGTCCCAGGTGAAAATACCTCCTATTTTGCAAGGTATGTTTTGTCACAAGGGCCAAAGAAAAGGGACCCTGAAACACGAAGGAAAGGAGCCAAGACTGCTGTGAAATTCCATCTCTTGCTTTGCAAGGAAACAGAGGCTTTTCCTGGGGGCACTGTAATAAACCATTTGCATTAGGGATGTCTCCATCGACACGCGTAGGGTTGACCTTCAGCCACATCTCGGAGGAAGACACCTGCTCGAGGACACCTTTCAGCCCATAAATGAAATGGAGTTATTTGGGGATTTATTAACAGGGGCATTTGGCTCCTTGCACTAGGCAGGACAAACAGGAGGATGAGAAACGAGCTGCTCCCAACAGATGGGAAAAACGCTTTGGCAAGCCAGGCACCCATCCAGTTTGGACAACAGGACTGGACAAACCACATCATCTGCCCCACCAAATACACTTCTGCCTGGATGCTTGTTTTATCCTGGTTTGAAAACTGAGGGACATCCTGCCAGGAACACAAGCTCCAGAGAGACTAGGAAGAAGGAAAAAATAATATTCCCATTGATCACTTAGCAACAGCATTAGTTTAAGAGGAATATCTCTGGTTGCCTGGTAAATAAGGTCAGATGGCTTTGTTCAGAAAGGCTCCCAATTTCCTACATATCATATCCAAAGCAAAATTCATGCATCACCTGCCTCCGTGAGGTCAACACTTATTCCTTGGAAATGACAAGCCCTCCGGTTTGATATACAAGCAGGCGTTCGCTCCATTCCCAGAGGGGCTGAAGGCAACAAGCCAGGAGCTCTCAGCATTTCTAAGACACGGGTTCAAGGGGCATCAACGCTGCCAGCTGTGTCAGGAGGCATTTCCAAACGACAGCCACTGAAGTAGTAAATCTGCTGTCTTTAAGATATGCTAGTACACAGATCCTGTGCCACACGTAGCCTTTCCATCTCAGTGTGAACAATGAAGAAAGCAATACCATAACAGTAGGGAAACTGAGGCACAGGCACAATCAGCAGCCAGTTACACTGCAAGGACTTGAAACCCTAATGCTTTCTCCAGTAGGACTATTTACTGCCACTGCTACAGCCAAAAGCAGAGATTTCTTTAGATCCCTTAGCCTATAAAGGACAGATATTTAACATTGCACCCCTCAGACACAACTTCACTCACCTTTTTATCCAGTTTTCTGCCGGCCATGCTCAGAGTAATCACCCTGTTATCTGAGAGTTCTTGGGCAGCTATCTGAAAGACAAGGGAAGGCTGTGTTTATTTTCAACACCAAAAGAAAATGATCACCAAGCCAGAGGAGAATTCAGACACTGAGGACGTGCACTCTGAAGATACCTGCACAACTCCTGTAAAACTCATTTCTCAATTAAGAGACTGGATGACCTAACGCACACAGTATTCCATTATTGAGGAGTTAAACTCATTTTATCTTTGCAGATCGAGTTGGGGCCATGGCTTACTTTCCAGCTTCTCCCTGGAATGGAGGATGGAGAAAAAGCCCAAACATCTCCCACATAGACATTGTCATTTACTCTGTACTGAGGCAGTGACACATCAGCTTTAAAATGAAACCACGTACATCTTTTTAGCTGGATACAAGCTATGATCCTGGTGCTGCAGCTGGAACCCCTGTGGCATCCACTGACCCCCACAGCCGCATCGTTGGGACTGGGTCCACATCAAACTCGTTCATTTGCAGGGCTGGGAGTCAACAACTAAGCCCCTTGAATCAACAACCTGAAGGGAGAATGAGGTGCCAGGACACCCCGAGCAGCCTCGTTTCCCCATGTCTTCAGAACTAAAACGAAGCTTCTGGGAACAAACTCATTTCCTTTCTTGGGTGTCACTCTTGAGCTGGTCTCAGGTGGCTTTTCACATACCTAGCCCTGCTGAAACCTCCAAGAACCAAGCTAAGAGGAAGCAGGAGCCATAAACCCCCTTGGTGGCAAGATGTGCCACCTTGTCCTCCGTATCCCAGGCTGAGCACGGCAAAAGGCAGCTGCCCTGTCCATTGAGGGAGATGCCAGTGGCACCAAGGACTCAAGCCACGTTTCTGTATGATGACCCAACAAGATGGCCTGGAGGACAAAAAAAAACTCCATTGCTGCTCCCGAGGAGCTACAGTAGGGAGGAGCGCAGCCCAGATTACTTCGGTTTAAGAGACTTTATTCACATATGCTCCCAAAGGGCTTCAGATGCCAGCCACCAGTGGGCTGGTTTTGTCTGGAAGGTCTAATGAGTCTCTTGGTATTTTAAGAAAGGGAATGTTTATAACCAAAAAAACCCAAACCCCACAATTATTGACTTCTGTTACCAGCTGTTTTCTGATTCATTTGTATTTTCTTCCTCATGGCTGTGTCCTGCCCAAGCATCTGCTCCTCACCTCTCCCTCCTTCTCCGCTCCCGGGGGCAGGCTGAGCCGTCCCCCAGTACCCTCAGCATTTCCAGCCAGAGCATCCTTCCCAGGCAGAGCCAGCACCAGCACGGCTGGGAGCACAGTGTGGACATTTTCCTCATGCATGGTGCCCCCCAGGCACGGACGTTCGTTGCCTTTCACCAGGTGGCTGCCCTTCGCTGGAGAAATGCAGTGTAATTACTACGTAATTGCAGAAATCAAGGGAACAACTCTCTGCAGAACAAGCAATTGGAGGGTTATCGGCACTTAGGAGAGCAGCGAGTTTGCAGAGATGAGAAGGTAGAGATGCAGCTTTTGAATCTTCCTGGGCAACTGGGCAAGGGGATGAGGTGCAGCTCCCCAGCAACCTCACAAGCTTTCCATGGCAGATATCACTCTTTGGTCCACAGAAGATGTGTTCACTGCACGTAAAACCAAGTTTTCCCCTCTGCCCTGTATAGCCCTGAAGTCAGAAGTTCTCTAGTGCAAAGTCACGGCATCGGTTTTATCTCCCGCCTAGTCCTCGGTGGGTGCACACAGTCACCAAGAGCAGCGTAAGGAAGAGGAGCTGCAGGGTAGTGGATAAAATCTGACCTTTGCTGATGCCCACAAAGAACGCCCATCTGGTCAGCTCTTCCCACTCAAGTGTCGGACACGGTGTTGAGAGCCTGCTCCATGGGGACAGAACATGCATCAGGCACCGCTTGTGAACTTCATTGTGGCTTTTCCTCTTGCATTTAAAGACTAACTGTAAGAACTGAGAGAGAAAAGCTGGCAGCATCTTCCCAGCCTCTAGAGCAAACACTGATGGAGATGCCCTTGCAGCAGCCAGGTCCTGGGCTTTTAAACCCTTCCAGTCCTTTTAAACCATATGGAGGTTTAACTCCTTGTTGGCTTTTTCCTCCATCCCTTTGTGTCCCAGCTGCGCATCTTGCAAAACTCATAACACAGAATAAATCCAGAAAAGAGTCGGAGATGTGGCAGGAGAGAAACAAACCCAAATTTAGTCTATTCTTTTTTAAAAAAACCCTGTCACTACAGAGATCCGGGGCGGGAAGGCCACTGCCCGAAGGGGTCTGCATCGGGAGCAGCAGCTGTTGCTATGAGAGTTGTTGCTACGGCACAGCTCCCATCCTCTTCCTACAAACAAAACCACCCATCGTCCGCAAAGGAATCGGTCCTCTTACTTCCCGCTGCTCCAGGGAGGGCTGAGCAGGCATGTTGTGCCAAATAATGAACAGCAGCAGCTTAGATTTACTTTGGACTTCTCCACATTATGGGTTTTCTTATTTCAGAGACCGACGCAGAGGTTGAAGACTCACAGCACTGGGTAGAAGGCAGAAACTGAGCCAGATGGTCCCCGTCCCAAATAAACAATCCTCCAAACAGACCAAAGCAGGCAGGAAAACGGAAGGTAAAAGGAAAAATGTTCATGAGTTAAACCCCAGTCTCCTGGACCCCAGGTGACTGTTCTGCACTGCTCCCAGGTTATCATCTGCCTTTACACACTCAGTAGGTAATGTAAAGGAATAACCATACCGTTATCATCCCTTTTCCAGCCGGCTTGCCATTCCCCAAAAGAAGAGTCCTGGTTATTTTCTTGCTGGAGACAATCTAGAGAAGCCAAAGAAAATAAAGTCATGGTTGTACAAGTGATTAGAAGCAGACTCATAAGCAACTGATCATTGCTCATGTTAGTTAATTCAGATTAAGCATTCCCAACAGCAGAAGAAAGACATTCTCATTCGCGGTGATACTGTGAATATCACCACTGTCACCCAAGTCTGCAGGGCACAGGGCAGCAGCAGAACAGCGCAGAGCAGCCACAGTGCAAGGGAACTTCACTACAGCATCACCTGTTAAACCCAGGGACCATCTCTTTGTGCGGAGCAGGTCAGTGAGACCTCACACACTCAAAGGACCATCAAAATCCTAACTTAACCTTTCGAATTCCATTTCAAATAGAATCATTAAGGTTGGAAAAAGACGTCTAAGATCATCCAGTCCAACCCTCAGCCTAATACCACCGTGTCCCCTGAACTATGTCCCAGAGTGCCACGTCTAGACGTCTTTTTGAACACCTCCAGGGATGGAGTCTCCACCACTTCTCTGGGCAGCCTGCTCCAATGCTTCACCACAATTTCAGTCAAGAAATTTCTCCTAATATCCAATCTAAACCTCCCCTGCTACAACTTGAGGCCGTTTCCTCTTGTCCTATCACTTGTTACTTGGAAGAAGCGACCAACACCCACCTTGATACAACCTCCTTTCAGGCAGCTCCTAGGTCTCTCAAACCCTCATTTCCATGAGAGAATCCTGATTACAAGGTGCCCCAGCATCACTCTGGACACTGCACAGCTGCTGCGGAGCAAGGCACAGGGGTCAGTACCCCCAAAAGGAATATCTTCCCTGCATTTCTGGCTTGTAAATGGCCAGCCACGATGATCTGGGAACTGAACTAACCTGCCTGAGATGGCCTTTAAAGGTTCCTTCCAACTTAAAACCGTTCTGAGATCCTATGACTCTTGTGATTTCAAGGCAAGACCCCTTTCCTGCTGTGGCAAGGCAGCCACGTCCTGGTGCTGTTGATCCATAAATGCATAGGGATCACCAGTTAGCATAACTAGATGTTTGTGCTGCACTATGCACAAGGAGCTGAAATCTCTGTATAACCCTGGCTAGCAGAAACCACTTACACCCTCCAGCCTGCAATTTGATCCCTGTTACATTTTGTTTGGCCGCAGAGGTCATTACAGGCCCGCAAATGATCCAACAGTCCTTTTAAATCTTACCACAGACCTAATTAGCTGCAATAAAGTAATCTGGCTAATCTGACAGGGCTGTGATGTCAACTCAAATTGAAAAGTCGGATGCTCGCTGTGTGGTGGTTGCTGCCCACAGCTTCTCTCCTTCCCTTTTAAGAGCTGCTTGTGCCTCAGAACTGGTCAGGCTTGTGGGAACATCTCACCAGACAATAAATAGACATCAGAAACCCCACAACAGCACGGCTGAACCTACAAGGGCTCGTCTGCCCTGTTTCCATCCCTCTCCACACCAGGGACACTTGAGCACGTGCTGCCCCTCCAGTCCACCTCTGCCCTATGACCCGGCTGTGCTGCAAGCCCATGCTGGCCACAGGGAGAGAAGGCTAACAGAGAATTTCAGGGGAAAAAAGAAAATTAGACGATCCATTCCAAGCTGGTGTCTCATTGTGGACTAAAGGTCACCAAGAAGTTCACATGGGAACTGCAGAAAAAAAACCCATTAAAAACTGGGCACGCACACAAGGCAAGTTCTTTTCTGCAGAGTGTAAAATACTTGCATGGTATTGAGGTCTTTTCTTCCTGAGGATGAAATAGAAGGATTACAAGAGAGCTGGAGAACATTGCCCCAGTGGAAGAGTGCCATGGAGCAGCCCTCATCCCCTCTTCCTCTGCACACTGAGATGCAGCCAAGGAGAAGGCAAAGTTTCATCATACAGCTTTCCCACAGGGCTACAGGGGACATCTCACTGGGACAAGCCCTCCTGCATCCTATGGGATGGTCTAGGTCCACCAGCTGTGCCCAGAGGCACAGAAGACAATTATGTCATGCCCTTCAGCCACCACAGCTAAAGCACTGAGGAAGCACCTTGAATTCGAGAGCTGCTAACAGCTGCCCATCCCCACCGTTACTACAACCACAGGGTGGTCTGCCCAGTCTCATGCTCCGAGCTAATCAACTTTCAAAGCACCAGAAAGGGTTGGGCTCTTCTGAGAAACCCAACGTGCAGGAGGAGATGGGTCTGAATCTGCCACCTTCCTCCTCAGCACGCAGAAAACATTCCTCTCCAGCACAAGCCTGGAGAGACCTGGATTTCTGCAGAGCCGCATTTAGGAACAGCAAAGTTTCAGCTCCATTTCCTTACGTCCATAAATTCTCTGCTTACAGCTTCTACCAAGAGCACGACCTTCACAACAAGAATTGCTGAACTGCCCCATATCAGAGGCAGCTGCGCTTGAGCAACAGGAGAACTAACAGGAAAGGATGGGTTTGGTCTAAATCACTGAACGCTGGCCTGGGTTGTTGCCTACACTGCCCATTAACTTCTGCAGGAGCTTAACTAGGTCATTACAGAGCACTTCCAAATAACCCAGACATTAAACCTAACTCTGTATATGTCAGCGCTCTTCTAACATGTCGAGCTCTTGAGTTGTCAATGCTAAGGTCACTTGGCATGCCTTGCCATGCCGTATTGCAGTCTGCATCCACGAGCCTCCCTGGACACCCTGGGTGGGCTCTCCATGCCAACCCACCTATTACAGTGTCTGCTTCCCCCTGGTTCTCAGCACCAAGCACAACAGAGACAGTTTCTCCTACCCCAGCGCTTGTGCCAGCTACCACAGCAGCCCCGAGAAGCCAGATGCTGCAAAAAAATGGAAAAAATCCCCCACGTTCCCTGCCTCTGAGTCAGTGCAAGCTCAGAGGACAAAGACGTTCTGGGAATGTAGCTGCCAACTTCTAACAGTGTCTGGGCTCATGAATGCAAAGGCCTTCCAAAGGCTTATAAATTGCACTCTGTCCTGGAAGATTTTCCACAGGAAGAGCAGAAGACACATTCCTGCACCAACACACTAAAGTAGGAGAGCCAATCTGCTACACAATTGCAATGGAAAAAGCTTTCAAAAAAGCAATAAAGAAAAACTAAACTGAGATTAGAAAGGTAAGCCACAATGCCTCCTAACTTCCAATGTCTGGAAGCTTCCCAAGTCCAAATCCTGGTCATCGGGGCTTTTACTATAATCCATGGTGAGATAGAGGTACTTCCAAAAGCTTCCAGGTGATGTGTCTCTGCAGGCAACAGCTTAGACTTGAGCAAGCAGCCAATAGGCCTAGTGTGGAACAATTCAACCTCAACAATTGAAATGTGACAAGCAAATTAAATTAATTTCACCAGGAAGGACCCAGAAAACTTTGCAGTAGATAAGAGTAACACATCCAGGCCCCCATGTCCCTGTGGCTGATGTGATTTAGGGCCCCTTTCCTGGAGGACAGCAAGCTTCAGGTACTTGTTCAGAGTTCAGAGACTCACCATGCCCAGTGTGCAGGAGAATTCACCCAGGAAGTCATGCTCATACAACTGCATGCTTGACTTGTCCTGGTCAAACAGAGCAAATTTGAGTTTCTGCACTTCTTCAAAGTGGTAGTCAACGGTGAACTTCTTGGCAAAAGCTGGGTTGAGGTTGTTCACAGCTGTCTCCGTCCTGTCAAGCTGTAATGGGAAAATAATTAAAAAAAAAGAGGTATTTAGACATGGGCATCTTCGAAACTGTCACGTATCTTCTCTGACTTCAGCCAGAGCCACCCAGAAACTCTGCAGTGGCCAACAGAGAGTGAGCATATGAGGTATTTAGAAAAGGCACCCCTAAATGCAGGCCCTAACTCCCCGGGGATGCAAGATGGGATCTGTCTAAACAAGTAACGACACCTCACGCAGAGAGCTGCATCCCGGAGGATGGGGCACAAAGGGCTATACAAGCCCACCCCGGTGAACAGCAGGACAGGAGTGCCCACCCAGCCACAGCTCAGTTAGAACTTGAGGATCGTTGAAGCCAGAGTTTTTGCTGGCTTCTAAGCCCTTTTCTTCCAGGAGCTGAACCTCTCGCACACCTCCAGTCCTCAACCAGACCCAGCTGTAAAGCCAAACCCGTTTCTTTCAGGTTGTGCAGCTCACAGCAAGGGCAAAAAGAAGAAGTGTCACAAGCCATAACAGCAACCCTCCAGCATTTCCCTCTAGACCCCAAACCAAAACATCCACGTGGTTTCTTCTTCCTTTGCCCTCCATGGAATAAAAAGAAAAAAAAATCACTGCAGGCCATTTTCACAGATTTCATCAAGCATTAGGAGAAACAAGAGGCTGGAAGAACACAGAAGAGAAGACCTCAATAGGTCTTGTTATCCTGAGCTATCGTGAGCAGGCTGGAAGAAATGATGTCTCCGATGGCTTGGAAGGGCAAGCGCACAGAGGATGATGGAAACTGGAAGGCGCGTGGGGAACCCATCGTTGTAGGGGAAGCACCAAGTGGCTCTGCAGCATCCTGAAGCCAAGAGCAGTGATAAGAGCAGGGGAAACTTGGCAGGCAGCCGGTGGAAGTGTGGCATGACGCAGCATGGCACAGGCGGACAAGAAAGCCTTGTGTGAGCCAAATTAAAAAAAATCCTGGGGACAGCCACGCTGGAGATCTCAGGATGCTGCCCTCAGCCCCAGATCCCGAAATTCAGACCACAGGAGAGCTGGAAGGGTGGCAGCACCAGCTGGGCTCCCAAAATGGGCTCAGACAGAGACAGCGACCCACTGCTTTAGCCAATGTGGCAGAAACTGGGAAAATGATGTATTAGCTCCTAGAAGTAAATTACCAGGGAGGGTGGGAACTTCAATGACTCCACCAGCCCACCCTGCATCCCAAAGAGGCATCAGGAAAGGGCAGTTTTGGAGCCCAACATGCAACACACCCTTACGAAGCTAAAAACAGGCAGAAAGGACGCTGGTGCTACAGCCTGAGTGTTGAACAAGAAATGAACACCCACAGCCTGGAGGAAAACCCTCCAGGAAGCAAACCAAGTAGCTTTATCAGGAGAGCAGCTCCCAGTCTCTTATTGATGGTGGTAAATGGTTTGGTGAACAGCATTCTCCGCAGGCAGCCCTGTGGGAAGGACCAACAGCTCTGAGCATCCAAGCCAGAACAGCCACGTGCCCACCAGACCTGGCAGAGGAGCTGGCAGCATCTTCCTTTTGTCACATCACCCTGTTATCCTAGGATATGTTAACAGGGGCTACTAAAAAAGAAAGAGAGGCAGGTGCTCGCCAGCATGATTTTATCAACAGCTGCTGCCCTCAGTGCCTGGAAAGACCATCCCATCTGCCTGGAGGACAGCACGGAACCTCTGGACATGTCACAGCCCTGATCAGCATCCTGTCTCATCTCACATCTCGGGTTTCACGGCAAGACCTCTGTGGAAAGCAGCCCCCACGCCAGCATCCTCGGGCGGTGCCAGGCTGTGGGACGGAGGGACGTCTGCCAGAGCTGCGGAGCCAAGAATAAGTACGGCAAAGCAGAGAAAAACCAAAAGAAGGCAAAAAAAAAGAAAAAGCAGCAAATTCATACCTTAGTCCCAAAGAAACTCATTCAGCGCAGGAGGCAGGTTTTGGAGGGACTGAGTGTAAATGTGGTGAGTTTGCTATATATACCAGCTATCACAGTGTGTTTTGAAGTCGGTTGCTTAGTCTGCCTTAATTGCCAAGAAACAACTAAAGTAAATGCTGTGTTCCCAGAATAGCTACCTGCTGCCCTCCGGGGAACCAAATACATCAACACCAGTGGGCTGTAAGCTGCCCAGGGCCACGGAGCTTCACATACAACCTTCCTTCTCTGCTGCCGTTCTGTACTCCAAGCATCTGCTAGAGTTGCAGTGGAGCAGGAGCAGAGGTCCTCGAGCAAGTTATACCTTATTTCAGCAGCACAACATACATAAAGCCCCTTTCAGGCCTAGGAGATGAGGCAACAGAGATGGATTTTACCTCCTTCCATGTTCTCTTAACTACTTTGAAGCCAAGAACCAAGAGAAACCAGTCCTGTCACTTCCAGGCACTAGTTCAAAGGAGATAACTTGAGGTCCCATCTCCAGCTTTGCCCTGGAAAGGGTGGTCCAGGGAAGGGGAATTAAAACCCAGCCAGTATGTCTTGAGCCAACCCTTTGGAGTGACGGGGCTTCCTGAACACCCAGATTAAACTGAATGGTTAATCTCCTGTCTATTGTCAGTGTGAAGCACAACAAATCATAAGCCCCAGTAGATTGCTGCATGTGGTTTGGTCCTTGATGAGCAACAGTCGTCTTGCCAGGGATCACCATGTATGAGTCCTCTTCACATCACCTCCACCAGGAGACAAGGATGACATCAGCTCCTGCATTCCCCTTCCCCTCCAACGCTTACAAGTCTGAGCTCCCTGTAGAGAGCAGAGGTGGCTTTGCCACCCAAGACCAGAAAAGCAAAAGGTTTTTTTAAGAAGGAACAAGGCTGAGTAAAGATATCTGTTTGGATAAGAGTCTGGAGTCTACAAATCAAGCACAAAACTGGGAAATCACCTCCAGTAACACCCCTTGTGTTCAATGAACACAGCTGGAGTGTCTTCCAGTGTCAAAAGGGAGGTTGGCTAGAGATCATCAAGCACTCCCAAAGTATGGAGATGCTTGATGGCCTCACACTGGGAGGTGCTCTTCCAAGTGCCAAGAAAAACTGCTGCTAGAGGTGCAGGGCCAGCCGGGTGACTCAGAGCAGCACAAAGGCAAGAGTACAGCTGAGTCATGTGTCCCCGCTCCTGGAATGAAAGGCCTGGTCTTTCATAGCTCCTGTGAGATGACATCATCGGGCAGAACATTTAAACATCACCCATCTTCATGTCACTTCTCGGCCTGTGGTTTACTGCCTCTCCCTTCCCCATCCTCTCCAAGGCTGATTCACAAAGATTTTTTAATTCCTATTAAGCTCAGCAAGACAAAATAATTGTATTTGGGAACAAATGTGACAGCTAGAAAGAACAGCGAGCAAAAATCTTTCTGTCAGCATCAGCTGGTGCAACAGCCTGGTAGCCAGCTAAGATGCTGGCACCACCACCACCACTGAGGCTGTTTCTGAAGGAGAAGACTCCCCTCCTAAACGAGGCTCAGTGGCTGGTCCATGTCACTAACCCAATGTGGGGGACACAGGGGCAACGTGGTGGGATGGGTTCACATCACTGACTTGCTGCTGTCCCTAACCATTCCTTAAATTTCAGCTATGATATTAAGGCTCGTCTTAGGTCAAGGGGCATATCTGTGTGGCCAAAATCCACACAGGACAAAGTGGGCATCCCTGGGCACCTCTGAACTGTGGTGGCATGAGGGTCCACCAAGTGCCCCATTCCAAGGCTTTCACGGGCAAGCCCACCTTCCCCAGTCTTTTTCAGCACCCAGTCACAGCCCAAACCTGTGCACCACTACTGCCACGTGTGCGTGCAGGAGGATCTCAGTGCTGGCTGTGTTCTGGGGCGCTGCTGGATGGGATCATGTCCATGGCATGTGAGTACATGGTTGGCACCATGTGCCAACTCGCATAACCTCCACTGAAACCGCAAGAGCGGAGCACTGAGCGAGCTGCCATTCAAGGCTGACATTCAGCACCAATCTTACATCTTGCCAATTAATAAGCTAAAAATAGCATCAGAAAGGGGAAAAATAACCCACAGACCACCACATATTTGTATTGTAAAAGAAGCTTTGGAATCAAACCCACTGGACTGAGACGTTACTGACAGCAAGAGAAATTCCTGAAAAGTACAATCAGGTCAAAGAGATGACACGTATCAAGACTAGAAAGCTCATTAGTCTCATCCAGGCTGCTGAGCAAAGTTGATTGTAGACCATGGTAAAGTGAGGTTTGCCCCTGTGTTCTCCCCTTAGGTGATGTCCATTGATTCACCAGCTCCTTGGCCAAACTCTCAAGGACCACTTTGAAGGTAGCAAGATCCTTTCATGCTTGCCACGTGCCTTGCCAGAGGTTGGCATTCTGAGATCTGCAGTTAAATCTAACCCACAGCACAAAGCACAGATGGGGAAATGACCGGTTGCAGAACGCAGAACAATTAACACACCGGCTCTGCGTGCACCACCTCAGGAGGACCAGAAGAGCTTCCACCTTGGCTTGGGGAAAAATGAGGACCAGCAGAGCACAACGGGAAGAATCATCGGCACGGACAGACTACAGGAGATGGAAATTCACACTGCTTCAGGACTTACCTCCACCCACTTCCCATTGACTTCCATGAAGAGGACACAGAAGGGGTCAGATTTGGAAGTGACATCTCTGTCTAGAAGGTTTTGGCCACAGATAGACAACTCAACTTTGCAGACACAGTACTGGGAGCCAACGGGCCCCACCGGCGTGGGAGTCACCGTGTACGCCATGGACTCCAGCAGCAGCAGCAGCTCCAGGCAGTCTGTGGGAAACAAGAATGGAAAGAAACTTCAGTGCAAGGAGAAAGGCAGAAAACACTCTGTCAGCGCTGGTGGGTTGGGCACAGAGTGCTTTCTTTTTCATGAGTGGCTCGTGGCTCACCTGCTTTCTCTGCAAACCTCAAACATCACCTCCCTCCACCTTGATAAGGCATTTGCTGTTGTTCAGCATCGAAATCTCAACTAATATAATTTGTTTATTTTGCCTGGGCTTGAGTATTTCCAAGCCTTAGCGCTACTGGGAGCTGGGCTGCTGCCCTCTTCCCTTGCAGCTCAAGCCTCCAAGCTGGGATGGAGATGAGGGTAGCGATGGGGGGATCCCAGCACAGCAGTGGGAGAGGAAGCTCTGGGCTCCCTGCCCACTGTCCTGAGCACTCCAGCTGCAATGAATGTCGAGCAGAAAACAGTTCCACTTCCAAGGCTCTCAGCTCTCCTCTCCTATCTGCCAAGTTCTCTGCTTGGCACTAGGTCACCAGAAACAAGCCCGATTTTAAGCCCCAAGAGTAAATGAAAGCTCTTCATCACAACACCCTGCTCAAGGCAAGAGCAGTGCAATCATTCCAGCTCCATAGGAACTCAGAAACATCTCCAGAAGAAGAAAACGACCATCCTTGGCTGCACACACACACACGTGCATCACCGAAACAGCACTCATGACCTTTCCCCAATGCGGTTGCCCCTCACTTAGACCAAACTCCCCCTCATGCCGTCACTCCCTGTCCCCAGCAGCACAATCCCAAAACAGCGGCACATGTGGGCAACCATCTGGCTACCATTTTGAGGAAAAGCACGTGCAGAAGCAAAAATTGTCACGGCTCATCCGCCGCAAAGCCTCTGCGAACACTGGGGCAAGGACTCCGAAATGCCTGTCCTGACAGAGCTGCCTCTGCTCCTCTCAAGCCTATCTTGCCAGTTGCAGCTAAAATAAAGATATTATTTTTTTTCCCTTTAATGCACAGATCATGTAATCGATGTCTTAAAATAGCCAGGCCTGTTCTATTTATGCTGCTGTCTGTCTGCTGCTCCCTCTGCAAAGCAAACACGGGGCAGCTGTGTTGGCATGGACCTGGTCCTGCTGGAGAAGGGAGGTCTGGGCTGGGTTTTTCCATCTCCCCTTCCCCCTAGATCTCGGCACCATCTCACAAAAAGCAGAGGCAGCAAATGACTCAGTGGAAAAAAGCTTTTTCCCAGGGCTGGCAAGCACCAAAACATCCTCTCAGTGCAGTGTGCATTGCCCGTGCTCCAGCCCCTGTGCTCCTCGAGGAGGACGTAGTCAAAACGGACGCAGGGAAGAGGAGGGGTAGCCAGCACCGGCTGGGCTCAGCTCAGACCAGAGACCTGGTGGGACCTGGGTCCCCTGCACAGACACACTCCCAACCTGGGCACCTGAAATCAGGCACTGGGACACCGGCTGCTGGCCCAAGTGCCCACCTGGAGAGAGCTTGATGCCATCTCATGGGTGCCACACACAAAATCCTGCAGTTGTCCCCTCCCCAAGCAGGCAAAAGGTAGCGTGAAGACGCCACCACCCCTCTTCCCACCATGGCAGTAAAGATGATTTTTCCCCTGAAGAGCTGTTGAGTCCAGCCAGCCCACCAGGGATGGAGATGCTAGAGATGGGCAGCTCTCCTGAATCGTGGCTCGGGTTACTCCTTCCCCCCAGCTCTAGTCCCCATATAAAATCATGAGAAGCATGACCATCCTGATTCAGGTAATTAGTTCACATGAAAGTAATTTCCCCAGCCAGGCTGACTTCCCAAACAACTCCACGGAAAGGGAAACACTCTGAGAGGTGGCAGGGACCGAAGGTGATGATGTCACCAGGGTGGTGTCACTGTTGACCATCCACGCACATCATCCTGGCCCAGAGATGACCCTGGGAGCCACCTCTCCTCCTAGCACAGATCCAGCACCTTCCCAGGAGCCAGGCAAGGGTTTGGCCCCTGTACCCTTGGCAGCAGCCCTGGCTCAGCAGCTTCACATCTGAGGCACCACCAGACTTCAGTAAAGCCAGCAACATTTTAAACACCCAGAAAATGTTTTAAATTCAAGGGGGAATTTGAGCTGGCATCGAAAAAGCCTACTTGCCATCATCTGTATTCTAGTCTCTCCTCCGTTTTTTGTTTTCCTCTTCCCACATTCACCGCCCTGAATGATGTCCTGTGCCTCACTCGGCATCTGCAGCCAAATATTCTCCCAATGTATGCACTTCATAATCTTTAAATACTTCTTCCTCTGTGACTTGGCTACCTCCAAGCTACCCCATGTCCACCATGTCCCACAGTGATGGGTTTTGCCAGCTGCAAGCATGCACAAGCCCTGCAGCCACCCAGAATATCTGAGATGAACACCTAGGAGCCCCAGAGAAATGCAGACAGATGTTCTCCTCCTCACCCTATGCCCCCTCACCCTCCGATCAAAAAGCAGAACGCTCAAAGCACGTGCAGAAGAGCCACCTGGAAGCCCTGTGATCTTTTGTTCCTCTCTTATCACAGATGTGGTGAACCACGGAGTCCCTGCTCCTGACAACACAAACAGCCTTGCCAAGGGCCAATCCACACGTATACTAATTGATTCAGTCCCTGCCTTGGCAAGAGCTGCCATAAGGTTTTTCAAGAGGTATAAAATTGATACCTGAAAAGCCTTTTCTTTGGGGAAGAAAAAAATTACCACCTTACCTGACGAATGGGATGATGGACCTCTTCCTCCACCAAGAAGAAACATCTTGGTAAGAATCGCTCCTGATGTTTCCCCGGGGAAAATAACTACTAGCTCAAGTTTTTACAGTTACTTGCTTTATATCTAATTGTTAACCAGTTACAAGTGCTTAAGCGCTAACGAGGCGGTGAATTTATCAAGGGAATTCCAAAATTGTTTTAATCTGTCACTGGAATTGAAGTCCTTGCTGCCTCCAGCATTGCGAAGTTGTCCCTCTGACGGGCACTGCTGCAAGGCAGCTGCTGGCTGTCCCGCTTGGGCTGTGAACCGCACTTATTATTGCCGTGTGCACCAGTCTAGAAGGAGACTCTCGCAGGGAACCAGATTCTGACTTGTGGCAAAAACACATATAAGCGCACACACATAATCCTTTAGTCATAAACCATCAACCAAGGCTCAGATTTTCAGTCTTGTGACTTGATGGGAAGGTCTCCTTAGCCACAAGGATGATCCGCGGGCTGGAGCACCTGCCGTGTGAGGACAGGCTGAGAGAGTTGGGGTGGTTCAGCTTAGAGGAGAGAAGGCTCTGAGGAGATCTTACAGTGACCTTCCAGTACCTGAAGGGGCTCCAGGAAAGCTGGGGAGGGTCTGCTCACAAAGGCTTGTGGTGATAGGATGAGGGGCCGTGGGTATGAACTGGAGAGGGGTGGATTTAGACTAGACATGAGGAGGAATTTCTTCACCAGGTTGCCCAGGGAAGCTGTGGCTGCCCCATCCCTGGAGGTGTTCAAGGCCAGGTTGGATGGACCTTGGGCAGCCTGATGCAGGGGTTTGGAACTAGATGATCTATAAGGTCCCTTCCAACCCAAACTCTTTGATGATCTGTCAGAATTTCACTCGTTCAACCTATAAAGCACTATAAAGCTTAGAGACAGTGGAGACAAAGTGGGAGAATAGCAATACCCAAGGAGGATGAAGAGCAGGTGGAAACAGGTTATCAGAAGATTGAAGCAAAGGAGAGGAAGGGCAGAACATTGAAACTGGTTGCCCAGTGCCACAGCAAAGCTGAACCAGCACACGCAGAGACAGAGGCACCAAGAAAAGCCGGGATATGTTGTGACGTATACGCGATGCAACTCCCCGCGCCATCAAAACCCACACCGGTTGCTTTCCTCTTTCCTGTCAACAAATACAGTCATCTCCAGAATTATTTTGCAAAGTAAAAATGTTTATCTTTCAGTCTCGCCTAGGCAACATGATGCATTCACCAGCCTGCACCTGGTCTTAATATCAGTCTCGTTACCTTCTGAATGCACGTGCAATTAGTCATGTACACAGCTCCATGCTGCCGGTGTCACCAGAAAATGCCTCTGCTGTGGACAAGCAGGCTGGGTGAGGTAGAAAGGGGTGTTTGCAGATGAAAATTCCCTGCAAGGATGTCCCTTGGGTACCTGCTACCATCAGAGGATCTTTGTCTCTCCTGTGAAGCAGGGAAAGGCTGAAAACTTCCTCTGAGTGTCCCAGCACAGGTGTCAGGGCTGGGACTAAGCCTAAATTCTCCCAAATTCCTGGAGATTTGGGGTTGCCCTAGCAGAGGGGGATGCCCAGTCTGGGCTCTGGTTTCCAGGCTGGCACTCTGTGAGCAAATCCCACAGCCTTGCCCAGTGAAGGCACCAAGGGCAGAGTACTGAGATATTTTGGGGCTCTGATACAGGCAGAAAAAGGGTTTAAGGACAATATAATTAAATAATTTCCCCAATGAACCCTTCCTGATGGAAACCATGCCTAATGGTGCGTTAACGGGTAACACTGCTCGTATTGACAGCTGAGTTTCTCCCACTGCTGCTGCAAAATCCCGTCCCAAGTGAGGTGTGACAATGGCTGGTGGCCGCATCGATGCGGCAGTGGCTGCTTCTTAACTTTGTGCCCAGGCAATAGTCACTCACAACTTCCAGCTCCTCTCAGATCCCTGCAGTCCCCTGAGAAGCCCCCAAGCCTTGGCACGGTTTGCCGCTGGTGTAGGCAGTGCCCTCCGTGCTAAAACCCCGACCGGGACACAGGCAGCACCCAGGCAAGCTTCTCTGGTGGGTGATGATCAGTTGAGCTGAGCAAAGTCACCCGGGGTGTCCTGGGAGTCACAAATCACAGGAAACCCCAAAGCAATCCCCTGTGGCTGCTAAGGGGACACGCCATCCCTGGGACGAGGGCATCGCGAAAGGCAAGAACCCCTGTAGTGGTCCCATCTCTGCCAGCATCCTCTAAGGTGGAGGCTGGTCCCCCTGCCAGGACCAGAGGATGGGACCCACATCCTGGCAGAGGGGCTCACGCCCACAGAGACGCCAAAACTGGAAATCTCAGTAAGCCAGGGATGTGCAAGTAAAAGCAAACACCCCTCCACGCTTCTGGCACGCAGGCAGCCTGGGATGGCAGCTGGCTGGCACCAACCCGGCACCTTCAGGCAGAGCCTGTCTTGGCACCAGGGAGCAACGGCAACAGCGTTCCTTCTCCAACCCACTCTGGAAGTAGTCTGAAAACGTCACTACACTGTCCCCAAAGCATCTAAAACCACTTACCAGCGAGAAATCACAAGGAGGAGAGCAAAGTGATCCAGAGAGGGCAGAGCCCCAGGGCTCCCAGGGGCAAAGGTGCTTCCGTACGGATTTTCCCCAGTGGAAAGCCAAGGGCTCCAGCCTGGCAAACGAAAGCAAAACTCGCTCCTCCACACCCAGCGGTGACGTGTGAGGGAGGCAGCACCATTGCTGACAGGGGTCTGGAGGAACTCCAGAGCCTGAGCACGCTTCAGGAGAGCACTCGGAAAAATCAGGAAGTGGCAAAATAACACATAAGAAGTATTTCCTCTAAACCCAAGAGAAAAACATCATGATGGCTTGTACAAGACAACCACACCACAGGTGCTTGTTGCATGCCCTGTGCTCTCTATGCACTCCACACCTGCTGCATGTCCTGTGCTCTCTGCATACACCACACCTGCTGCACGTTTTGCTTGCAAATCCGCATGTGGTTTTCTGAGAGGCAGCAGCTCTGTGCTTGCTGCTCAGAAATGGAGAATGGACAAGCGAGGGGCAGGGCAAGACAAGAGTGTAGCAGCATCCTCTGTTAAGGATGTGCAGCAACAGCTGAGCTGCACTGACCCACCCCATTCCAGTCTCCACTGGAAAACACATATTTGTCTTAGATATGCTGAGAAGATGGCATATTTTTGCTTGACTACAGGCTTCCTCCGGGGCTCAATTTAGGGAAATGTGTGATTTAGGGCAGAAAACATCGTGCTGTCACTGTGAATCCTGGCAATTGCATCAAGCCTCTACACAACTGTCCTCAAAGCAGACCCAAGGAAAAGGTTTACACATCAGCTCTGTACCCTCTGCCTTCAAACGCTGCTGCATGCCAGGGCAGCCACCTCCCTTTGCCGTGCCGGAGCACAAACCAACACTGTCCGCTGGCTGCGGGCGAGCAGGAGGCTGGGTCCAGCGGGCAGCAACACCGCCACGGGCAGCCCAGAGCGGGCAGCACCCGCAGGAGGCTCCACCTAAGAGAGTCAAATGCCAAACATGGGTCTCCTACCTCCCCATGGCAGTGATGTTCATCCCAGAAATGTGCTCTGGACGGGACAAAAAAAAGCAAACCAGAAGATTCTGAGAGGGAGGACAAGGCACTTTGAGGATCTGGGGTAGATCTGAACTGCCAGCATTAAAACTATCATAGCTGTACGAGAGCTGGGCACACTCTCGTGGTGGGGGGATATCTCTGTTTCAACAGTAAAAACAGATCTGGAGGAAGATGTTGACCTAATTACAGCCAGACCTTATGGAATGTGAAGCGTAAGGCAGCCAGGCGGTAAAGGATGCCCTGCAAGCGGGGCTGCCTTGCAGATGCAGAGGGAACCTCCTGCATTTTAACTACCTTGAATGTATAACTGGCTGTTTAACTTACTAAACGATTTTCAAAGTTACTGAAAACAAAAAAGGCTGGCTTTCGGAATTTTAATTGAATTGCTATTTCCAGCCAACACCATGTAGCACAAGTGGTAGGGAGGTAAATCGCTTGGGTAATGAAAATTATCTTTAACCAATTCCTAACGTTACCACATGCCAAAATTGCAAGCAGGCCAGAAAGTCCTCACCAGCAGCCCCAGGGGAGGACAAGAGTTCAAGGCCGTTCATCCCACACAGCCTCATCCCCATAGCAGCCAGGGTTTCAAAGCCCTTCCTCTAATAACAAAACCAAAATATTAATTCCTAGGGAGTTTTGTGCAATACTCATTTGCACCGGCGCACTGACACCAAGCCACAAAGAGCATTCCTGACGTCCCCATGGGGTGGAACCTGCTTTCACCCTGTGCAGAGGTGACTTTCACCGCCACCACCCAAGCTTTTCATAAAGACTTATATTTTATTGGCCTGTTTTGCAGCAGAGAGATGCTGCCACTCAACATGTGAAGCTTCACCCTGAGATGGATTTGTATGCCAGCAATACCAAAAAATGCAGCGGTTTATAATGTGAATTACATCAATCAATTCTCGACCCCTTCCCAACAGCTTTCGACACTACTTGAGAGAATATAAAATGTGGTTTCAATGGCTGCACAGCACCAGACTTGCTGCTGAATAACAAAACTTGCGTTCGCAGCTCATCTCATTTTTATAATCAGCCTCGCAAGGGCTGATGTTTATTCCCAAATCCTCAGTTTCTGAAATCATGTGATGATGGAAAATCCAGGGTTGGGGGAAGGCGACTATTTTAGACACGAGCTTTTTCCTGCTGGCTACAGGCAGAAAACCTGACAGCTCCCAAACCCACAACCTCAGCAAAGAAAAAGGGGAGAACTTTTTGCTGAATACGCTTGTTTGTTTTTCTGGTGCTGTAGCAATATTGTTATGATGTCTGAACTCACCTGAGTTCACAGGAATTACTTTCTCCCTGCTCCTGTGATCCAAACAAGTAACCCCACAAACGCAGCCGCCAGGACATCGAGCCAAAGCAGCAGAAAGTGATGACTCAGGTCCCTCAACAGATACTGTACAGACGTTTAAAAGACAAACTGTAAGATTCCGGGGGAGGTTGGGAGAGGAAGTGTTCAATTCTACTTTTTTTTTTTTTTTTGTTGTTGTGCATCCTGCCAGCAGCGCCTTTTCGAATGCCTGGACGCTCCACAGTGCCAGAACATTTACCTTTTCTTCTCCTTTCCCCCGCCTCTGCCAGTGAATGCAAGCCAAGGATTTCACATAAAGAGCTCCTTGTAAGAGCTGGCAACCCTGAACCAGAACGGGAGGCTGCAAGCGTTGCTTTTTCATCAGTTAACTAGGTATTACGTTCTCAGCACGCCGACGGCTCCCGGAGAACAAGCCCTGATTTACAGTGGCGCAAGCGACTGGCCAGCTTTCCCCAGGCAGAGGTTTCCACTGAAGTCAATGGGAAACTCTTTCCACTGGGTGTAGCGGGAGGGAGAGAATTATTCCTCCCAGACTCTTCACATGCCACACTGAGACTCCTAAAAGGCAAGCAAAGATGATACAATTCCAGTATAGAACTGGGTAGTCTGGTAAATCATGGGGTAGCAAGTGGCTGCTCCAGCACCGCGTTAACCCCACTGTTTTGGGAGGAAGATCGCTGGGAGGTGAGGGGAGACAAGGGCAGCAGAGGCTACGTGGCTGATGTATCCCCCCAGGGCAAAGGGCATCTTCACCCACAGCTCAGCTCTAGCAGCTGAGCCCCAAGAGGATTTTCCCACACTGGAAACCCCAGCGCAGGGGCTCATGCCCCTTGCCTCCAGTTAGCCAGGCACTGGGGTCCCATGTGTCCCCACAAGCAATGGCTTTACAAACTGCAGCAGCTCGCAAGGAACCAACGCGAGGTCCCTTGCTGTCCACCAGCACAGATCCCAGGAGCAAGGATGTCCCCAGGGTGATACGTGCTGATGCAGCTCTGCGTGGTCTCATTTCTCTTTAGCCCAAGCTGAGAAAGGCAGCCAGGAGGGAGAAGCGTCACAGCTATCATCTCAAATACCAGCAGTCGTATGACCCTGCCCGTGATCACATCGCTACAGCACGATGCCAGCAACCCGTTCAAGAGATGCAAACTGTGACCCCAACCAAACAGGTCCTGGGAACAGGAGGGAACACACCAACAGTGCCGGCGGAGGCAGGATGCTGGCAAACCCCATCCCTGAGGTGGTGAGGGATGCCAGGCTCTCAGAGCACAGCTCCTAGACTGCTTATCCACCCAAAGCAAGTGCTAGGGGCTGCCTACACCGCAGGTAGGTGCACGTTTGGGGACACCTGGAAGCTTCACCAGGTGCCCTGCCTCCACATTATCCAAGCTGGGATGGTCTAGAGGCAACAGCAGACAAACAAAAATGCACATCACCAGAAAACATATACCCCAGGCCATCACACCAGTATAACCAAAGCAAATGCAGTATTTCCCTGAGGTTACCCCAGGAAAACATCCTCCTGCTTTTGAGTTATTCAAAACAGATCCTTTCTGCATGCCTTGAACTTTTGTTCCCAGCCTTCCTCCTCCCCTTGCTCTGCTCCTTGCCTCCCGAAGGGTTGCAATTGAACGCTGTAATAAAACATTTTCTGACCCCCAGAAAAGCACAGTGGTATCACACACTGGCACAAACGTCCCTGATACCTGGGCTCACAGAAGGAGTCTGATGCTGGAGACGAGGGGAGTGATATTAGAACCGAGTGCCCCTGGGCTGTACTCGCACCACCTAATTCGGACGCCAGCTCCTCCAGCAAAGTCCAAGTGCATATCCAGAAGGCTTCAAATGTGGGGCTCAGGGCTTATGGGGATCCTCCCAGTTCCTTCCTGTGAAGCAGCTCAGGCTCTCAGGGAGCCAGCAGCAACGGCCTAGCCCTTTTGAGATGTTTCTGCCACCGAAAGCTGTGATCTCAACTCACCTCTCTAGCCCCTGCTCCACCTTCCTTGCGGTGTCCGGCTCCAAAGGGTGTGCTTGCTCACAAAGTCCTCCAGCCCCGCTGGCTTTAATCCAGCCACTCGCCTAAATTAGGGTTACTCACACAGAGACTTATTGCATCAGGTCCTCGGGCTGGCTGAGCTGATGAGCGAAACGCTTTGCTCGCTGCTCTCTCAGAGGAGGCGTCTTGCTGGGCACAGAGAAGGAGAGGGGCAGCCCATCCATGAGCATAAATCCCCTGGGTCCTCCCCCCCCAAAACGCGCTGCACGAAGGGTATCATCACCAGCTGGAGCAGCATCAGGCTACAAACAGCTCCTGAAGAAGCGGTTCTACACTTCCCCAGCCCTCAGGTCACCAGATCCCTCGTGCAACTCAACATCGGAGGAGAAGCACTTGCAGCAGTAGCCAAGAAAAAACCCTACCGACCATCTCCAGCCTCGGGGAGTGAAGCTACCGGGTCCCAGTGTTTGCTTTTGGGGTCGTGCATCTGGTTTGCATCTTTAGGAGCGGATGCGGGTGTGCGGAGAGCCGGGATGGGCAGGACAACTTGTATATTCATGCATGAACAGAGGGGCCCGGGCTGGGGAAGGGGAGCATGGAAGGATGGAGGGTCTGTCCTAAGGGATAAAGGGTCTGTCCGAGGGGACAGAGGGTCTGTCCAAGGGACTGGAGGGTCTGTCCAAGGGGATGGATGGTCTCATGCAGGGCTTAAAGAGTCTGTCCTAAGGGATAAAGGGTCCATCCCAGTGGATGGAGGGTTTATCCAAGAGGACAGAGGGTCTGTTTGAGTCGATGGAAGGTCTGTCCCAGGGAAAGAAGAGACACCATCCACCCCCAGGATGCGCTAGTAGGGACACTGACCCTCAGGTCCCCATCTGGGGGATGCCAGCCAGCCAACGCGATATCAGAGACTCCCACCAGCGCATCCCCCACACCCGACCCACGGGGAACGAGCCGTGGGACCAGCTTAGCCACGCGCGGCAAGCCAGATGCCCCCCATCCCCATCCCTCGCCCCCCTCCGTTATCCCCGCGGCATCCTCGGGGACCGCCGGTACTCACCGCCTCCCCACGGCCGCGCCCGCCCCCTCCATCACCGCCCACCGCCCAAGGGGGGCGCGGCCACTGCTGTCCTCACCCCCCCGAACGAGCATCATGTGTTTCGACTTAAAAAAAAACCCAGAAGGATCCACCCCAAAACTTCCCAGCTGGCTTCTTTCCCTTTTTGCAAAAAAAAACCCCAAGCAAACAAACAAAAAAAGCCTTAAAGAAATTTAAAAAAAAAAACAAAAAAAGAAAGGCTGGGAAATGATTTTTCCGTGTTATGTGCCCAGCTGCAATGAAAACATAACTTTGTTGGGCCAACACGCCTTGATTTTAAACAAAAACAGTGGGTTTGTGCTGCCTCGGTGGCAACGAGGTTCATCCTGCCCGGCGGGTGCTGGCATCACGCTGGTGGGGTTGATATGGGGTTCAGAGCAGGACGCTGTGTCCCACACCAGCTCCCTGATGCCAGTTCCCATGGGGAAAAGCCGGTTAAGCAAGGGAAACCTGTGCCCCAGAAGTGAAGGGAAGCCCAAGCCACAGGGCTGGCCAGCATCGCACCTCCCCGTCGCCTTGATCGACCCCGAGAGCCAGCGCGTTTCCCTGCCAGCCCAGTGCCGCCAGGGTTTGTACCCAACCTACCATTAGCAACCTCACCTGACGCTTGGTGGGCACATCAGCAGGGACATTTACAGAGATGTTTTTGATAGGGTAATAAGACTGGAAGCCTCCCTCTGAGGCTTCAGATTTAAAGAAGCATCTTTATTTGTACAGAGCCCTTTGCTACAGGCTCCATTCATGCTTCACTGGCAGATGAAGCAAGTCCCATATCCTTCTGGCCAGCTTTTCCCTCTCCTGCAGCTTGAGCTGTTAAAGACAGAAGCATATCAAGGCACCTGGACAGTTTTTGGGGTGGATGAGATTCCTCTTCCACCAGTGTTACTCCCTGCATAACAGGGGATGCAGGAGGGGCTCACAGATGCTCCTGCCCAACACACACAATGTGACAGGCAACAGCCAGCTAAAAGCAGGGCCCCGTATTTCAGAGCAACCCCCTTCTCTCCATGTAAACCAGGCCAGAAAACATCACAGGAGGGGTCAAGGTTGTGCCTGAAAGAGGAATTCAGTGGGAGACCTGGGATTCGTGCCAGTCCTGCCCTCCTACTTCCACACTTGGAGCTTAAAATGACACTTTGGGGGAAAAACAGAGGAAATCAGTATTACATGAATGTTCATGTGTCTGTTTTCTCCAAAATCAGTTTTCCCTTTGTTTCCTCTCCTGCTCAGCATGATGCCTCAAAGTCACAACAGGTTCAGCTGCTACCTGAACTGGCTTAGCAGAGGGGAAACAGCGAATGTATTTCCAGCTCTACAGAAAAGCAGCCATCGCATGCAAAAGCCTGGCCCAGCCTAGCTCCGGCTGTTCCCTCACACAAAATCCAGGCTGCTCACCGCCCTCCAGCAGCGTGTTTATTTACAGCAGTGCATTTCTTTCTAAAGATCTGGTCTCAGGGGGCAAAATCCCTTCTGTGTATGAAACCAGTACTCACTAGTTCAGACATTGTCTTATGGAGACTGCAGGCAGCCTGAAACAATAGGGGTGTGCGGAGCATCCTGATACTTTTCCATTTTTGGACCACGATAAATCTGAAAGCTAATAGTAACAGCTCTAAAAATGGCCCACGTTAATTATCTTCTTGGGAACTGTTTTGGTATTCAGCCATCACACACAGTCCCCAACGGCCTCACATCTTCCTGCATAACAGAAGATTCATTTAACCCCTCAAAATTGGACAAAGCCTCTAGGTTCCCCTTGGAAACCTTCAGATGTGATCGCAAGCTGGAATATGGACATCAACAGCACAAGGAAAACGGGGAGCACGCTGGGGAAGGGTGGCCTAAAAGTCCCTGGCAACCAACGTAAGAAACTAGGAACCGATTGTGTCATTGTGTTTCACATACAACTCGGTCCAAATCTCAGTTTCTTTAAAATGCAACTCACACACGCAAGCCCAGTTTTAGCTGAAACCACTGGACTACAGGCAACTGCTTCCCATTTTTGGGGTTTTGCTGACACCTGGTGTTCTGGAAAAGATACGGTGATGTCCTGCTAGTCCACTCCTTGGCTCCTGCTGGGATGGTGGCTCTCTCTGGTCAGAGATCTGTGCCTTGGAACCTATCCCAAATCTAGGTAGAACCAGAGAAATGCAGGCATGCACCTAAATTTCAGAGGCACTCTAACATTTCAGGTCAAGGGAAGAGCTGCAGCAGTATTTGTAGAATGCCTTGTTACCTTACTGCAAACCTCACGGTATAGACGTATGATCCCTAACTTCAGGAGTCAAGGGAACTGCAGGGGGGAAGCCCCAGATCTCATTTATTGTTTGAATAGGACATTCATCGCAAGGGAAACCAATCCCGCACAAGTCAAACCCAAGAGGTCTCTCTAAAGCAGCTGTTCTACCCAAGGCAGCCATTTAGGGTGAGCACCAAGACCCAGAAAACAAAACTGACTTGAAAAGTCAGGCACTCAAAGCGGCATTCTTACTTATTCAGTTAAAGCATATTTTTTTCCCCAATGAAAAAGGAAGAAAAACAATAAACAAATTTACTCCATCAGTAAAGGAGGAAAATTAATTATCTTGACACTTGAACAAATTCAAATGCAGGAGTGAGTGGCATCAGGAGAAGTTACAAGGAGTTTCCATCTCATTCCAAACACGTGCCCTGCCCAAATCAGATTGGTTCCTCTCCCCAGGCAAACACTGCTCTAAAGAAAATTCCATAAATGAATCCACCACAAGGATTAAATACACAAACATGTAAGGAAAACATTCTAATACAAGTTAATAAATAATGAGAACGACATGGCTGCACTCCCGCAACTCCAGCTGTCTTTCTACACACACAAGGGGCAGCTCTAGTTGGTCTCCTCTGCTGAGAAGCAAGCTCAGTGTTTGGGATCTTCTCCCTTCAGTTCCCACAGGTCCAACATCCATCGCTCACGTAGGCCTTGGGATTCAGGGGACAGCTGAAGCTTGAAGGATTAACCACACGGTCAACATTTCAAGCTAACTGACCCCTTCTTTCACCTCAAGGAGATCAGTGCAATCAAGTCTTCCATAAACTCCACAAAGGTCTAGAGTACCTCATATGAAAACAGTCAGTAGTGCAGATCCTCTCACACAGAAGAGTCAATTTTCTCACACAGTGTTTTACAACCTCAGTATTTCAAGTTTCTCACTGAAATTTATGGTGGTATCAACCATTCCATGCCATCATAGCATAAATACTGATCATTTCTGGGCAATGATTTGAAATTTCAAATGTCCTAAAGTTTCTCCAGGAAACTGAGGCATTTCTGTATTAAAAGAAGTCTCACGTGAAGCAAACAAAATCATCTCTTACCTAAAAATCACAGAGGTATTTCACATACATTTCCATGTAATTTCCAAACAGTCTGAGTGCATTTGTAGCAAGATCAACAGCTTGCAATGTCATAAATTTACATCTTCTCCTAGAGGATATGCATTCTTCTATTGTAACACCATGTAGGTGTTATAATACTAAAGATACCAAAACAGAGACGTTTAAATGGTTTTGAAGAAAATATTTTCACACTAAGAACACTCCCTTCTCTGCAGCAATTATTTACAGCCTTTTGCTTTTTCTGTACCATAAAAGTTTACAAGTGACAAAACACCACTAAGTGTTCACACACGGTTCAGTGCAATCAAAGAAGACCTAATAATTATGGTTTTAAACTGCAGGAACTTTGATTTCCTGGGCTCATCAGTGCAATTTTTTGAGGGCAGTGGGAGACAGAGCAATTCCTAGTCAGGCAAGAGCTCTTCTTTGCTAGTAGAAGGAGAAATATAGTCTTGGATCTTGGCTTGTCAAATTCTCAGCAAGGCCCCTGGGTACTGGATTGTCCCACAGCCTACAAAGACAGCAAATGTGTTACTGTAGGATGAGGTGCAGTAAGGGAGGAGGTAGCACAGCAAAGACAATGGAAGCAGCTTTGGATTTTCATCAAAGCAGGTCCAACTGTTAGACAAGAGCAAGGTATGGCCATATCTCAGCAACACAGCAGCTGCCTACCCTACCTATTTGGGAGAGATTAAGGCTACGAAAACTCCTCAGGGCACTAGAACCTCAGAAAGGGCAGAAAGAACAGAGTTACACACAAGCAACCTGATTGAGTAAGCACACCGGTGCCCAAACCTCACGCCAGGACCAGAAATGTTCCTCAGTGCTTGCCTTGAGGCTGCTCTCTCTGTCAGGGAAGGCAGAGCCTGTTTCGGACTAACGAGAGTGCTCAGGTAGGAGCAGACACTTGGCTCTGAGACCTGTGCTACCAGAAAGCTATCAGAGATGCTCTCAGAAGAGTGAAGTTTCAAATAAGTAAAGGATGAGTGGGTCTCTCCTACAGGGAGTTTCTAGGGGAGTTCGATACACAAAGTTGGAGAGGCAATAACAAAGAGAGGGAAAAATCAGGTACCCAAATATCTGCAAGATATGGATCCCACATGCCATAGGGTGGGAACGTATCTCAGAAGTTAATTCAAAAGGAAAGGGAGAAAGAAAACTTCTAGGAAAAAGTGCAACAAAGTTCCTGATGGGAACATTACATGATTAGGTTCTCATTTTTACCTCATTTGAAGACAGTAAGCTTTTTCAGAATTTTCTCAGGACTTTCTGAGGCAGCAGAGCTGGCCTAGAAGACCCTCAGCTTACTTGGCTTTCATTTGTGTGCCCTGCAATATCTATTCCACACCAGCAGGCCTGCATGGGTCATGTCTGTCCCAAGACTGGTCACAGCCTGACTTCTCCTTGCTGAACTGATACCCAGCCACAGAGCTCCATGACACGTACTCACCTTATGAATTGAATTTCTGGGCACTTCACAAGTTCCTCGGCTAGCTTTGTGGCCCCACAGGCGCCAATGCGATTTTTCTCCAGACTGTTTTAGAAACACAATGAGTTTTAAAATCCAAAACCAAATCAAGAGTGGAAAACAGCTGAATAATCACTAGTTCACTCTCCTGTCCCGAAAGAGCAACACCTTTGCAACTTACATCAGCCTCACCTTCGTGATCATGGCCCTATTTAGACAAGAAGAGTGTGTGCACTGCTCCCTGTCCCCTCCTTCTAGCAAAAAGACTTGTAAGCAGATGTCTTGCCCACGGAGCACTCTAACAGATCCCACTGTGAGCTTGATGCCAAAAAATACAACTCCTCCTGCCCTTTTTCTAGGGGTTGCTCTCACGGTTATACTCACTCTAACATCTTCAGCTTTTCCATTCCTGGGAGTGCACTGGCCAGTGCTTGAGCTCCTCCATCACCAAGGGCGTTCCAAGACAGTCTTAAAACAGAAAAAATCCCAACTGTGAGTCAGTCGATGAACACAAGAGACACCACAGCAGTGCTGGGATACAACCCCCTCCCAGATTAGCCTGTTTACAAGAGCGTATTGCCCTCTTATCATGGTAGGTAAACATTCCTCTGCTTTTATAAGCTTAATTTGGAGGAATTTCCTCAGTTTCACCACACATTTCCATGTATGGCAAGACACCGTCACCAAGCCTGAGGACTGTGACTACCTCAGAAGTCCTGCAGGCCCAGGAGTCACCTGTGTGTTGAAGGGTTTCCCCATCCATTCCCACGCTCACATTATCTCCTCCACAGAAGGGCACTGTCTGAAGCCACGAGAAAGTGATCCTGAAGCATCATCGGTGATTCCACAGAGCCTCAAGCTGAAGCGGCAGGGAGAGAAAATTAAGAGGGCACAATGTGCTGGTGTCAGAACTGGTGGAGAATATGGTAGCTGCAGCACAACCATCTGCTGTGCTCCTGCTCTGGCAATGCCACAAACAAATCCAGCCACACTCTGCAGTGCTCTGGTACTCACTCAATCTTCCGGAGGTGTTTAAAGCACAGCAGCCCTTCGCACAGGGCATGGATACTTCCTTCCCCGAGGTCATTTTCTGATAAACTGGAAGAGTAATGGGAAAACTTTGGGCGTATGCAGAAAAAGCAGGTACAGTCAAAGAAAAGGCATCATTAAAATGTAACTATGTGAATTAGCAAGTAAATAACTAGTACCCATGCTAAGCGAGGACTCTAGACACCAGGGACAAGCCAGACTGGCCAATGGCAACTCAGGGTCAATTCCCTGCTTGAAAAAGTGGGAATGACAGCCCCACTCTAACTCACAATGTAAGTCCATTGAGCAGTCTGCAGACAGTAACATAGGGATATACCACTGGCCAAGACAGACAGACCTGCAGCACATCATGTGCTGCATATGGAACAGGGAATAAGAAGTTATACTGGAGTTAATGACTGGAGTGACTTGATAGGAAATGATGGTAAGGGGGAGTGGGAAGAAGACATGGTGCTCAGACTCAGTAGGCAGCAGTAACTGCTTTCCAGTCTCTACCAGGGTGTGTGGCTCTATTCTTATCTGCCAGCAGACACAGTCTATGGCCTCACCTCCCCTACCCTAATGTATCATACAGCTGACTCAACTTGTCATTTAACAATAACCACTTAACAAAGAATGGTGACATCAAGGATGCAGCAGGAAGAGTTAATTCGCATCACCTCCATTCTTTCAGTTCCAAATTTAGAAATTCTACCACTTCCCAGGTTGCTGGCACACAGTTACACAAATTCTGGCAAACAGCACTGGCAAATAAGGTTTAACATCTCAAGCAATCTAAGCTGCCCACAGGTGTCTCATAGAATCATAGAATCATCAGGTTGGAAAAGACCCCTTGGACCATCAAGTCCAATCATTACTATCTGCCACTAAACCATGTCCCTAAGCACGTCTACCCGTCTTTTAAATCCCTCCAGGGATGGTGACTCAACCACCTCCCTGGGCAGCCTCTGCCCATGCCCGATGAGAAACACTTTTTCCTCATCTCACTCTACAAAAAACATCCAGGACGGGTGGAGGAATTGCCCTCTGCAGAGTCATCTTGAGCACAGAAAGAGCCTACGTGACAGCCTCAGGGCTGTGAACAGATATGATTCCCCCCTGCAGAGTGATATGAGCCCATATGGCTGGCACCATCCCAAGCACGCTTGCCACAGCCTACCTTATCTCTTCTAGCAGCTTACATGCCACCAGGGCTCTGGCCAGCTCCATCCCTCCTGCTGGCCCAATGTTATTTTTCTGCAAGCTAAGAAAAGAAATAGAAGCATTGGAGGATTATTTTAGAATAAAGCTGTAATAAAAGCTCATATTTAACTTGCCAACAAGGTAACTGCTGTATCTTTTGAATTAGTGCCCAGTGCTGGAAATAACCCAGGATCCTTGTGGATTAGTCTTAACAAAAGAGCCTGGAAAACAGGGAGGCAACAGTGAGGGTCAGCAACGCAGCTAGCGTGTCACGTAGCCCCCGCTGCAGTCAACAACACTTAGCCCTAAGGACATGCAAGTTCAGTGGATTTGCCCATGCTCACAACAGTCACTGCAAAAGCGAAGGCTTCAGAGAATCACCAGGACTCTGCCTCCTGCTCTGTGCACACAGGAGCCATTTGACATGAGCGAGGAACAGCCTTAAGAACAAAGAGCTGATGGGAAATCTCAAGTCTGCAGATTTTTCAACACCTTTCTGGGAAGACAAAAACCTACCCAGAGGACTAAAGTCTCTCACTATTGAGATTCCTTTTCTAAGTTATCTTTTGAGGATACCCTAGACACAGGCTGGAAGGCCTGTTGAGCACAGTGAGCTCTTCTATAGCACTGATTTCTTGCTTTGCTACTTTAAAACAGCATGAGAAAGTCCTTGGTATTACAGCACTGGAAATAGTCCCATAAAAGGTTTCAAAATATAATACCACTGAGTTCAAGGGACATAATAATTCAGAGGTGCCTGCACAAAACAGCGAGGAACCACAAAAGGCGCCCATATTCATGCTTACATTACACCAGAATAAGAACAGACAGGCATTAGAAGCTAACACACTCAAAACCAATGTTAAGGGTCATTTTACTGTATATACTATGCTTGTTTCATCTCTAAATACTTCAAGAGCTTATGCAAGAATAATTGATGTGACTTTATGCAGCAGAGGAACTCTGGAGAGTCTCTCAATTCTGAGACACTTAAAGCAATGCCTAAATAAGAGACCAATGAACTGCTGCAGTGTATGGCTTTTTCTGCACCTTCTTTCAGCCATCCCAAACATTCTCAGGATATCCAGCTTTCCTGGGGCAGAGGCTGACACTTACTGCAGGACCTTGAGGTTGGTCATGTGAGGCAGACAGAGGGCAAGTTTCAGTGCTGTTCTGTCTCCAAAATCATTCCTTGACAGTCTGGAAGAAGCAGAATGCAAACGTTACGAGCAGTGAAATACAGGGCCTCATTCCTCACCTATGTGTCACCCACACCTCTCTGTGACCTCTACTCCTCACCCACGTGTGCATGGGACCATGCTGAAAGGAGCTTATGTCCACAATTCAAAGGACACTGGGAGTCGGAAGAAAGAACACAGAGGTTTTGGTGTCCTGCAGCAGAAGTTAAAAAGGGAAGTAAAACTGACTCGCACTTCTCAGGAGCACCCTTCCTGACTGGGCTGTCCTGAGCTGGAATTACACCAAAATCACACTTTTTAATATGAGCCTTGAGTCTAGTGACACTGGCTATTAACACACAGATTCAGCTGTTCCCCAGTAATGCGGTACAGTTCTTGGGAATCTCCCAGAGATGGCAGTGAATGACCAATCCCCAAATCTCCCACATCCAGCACCACAGATTTCTACCCCAAGCAGCTGTGAGCTTGACTTTTTACCCTGCTGTCATAAGAATCAGTAGTAAAAATGATGTTGGCTTTACTGGAGCCAGATCAGATTGGCTTTCTATGCCTCGTATTTTGCCCAGCTTCCTGAAGGGACATTGGAAACGACGCACTTACACTAGTTCCTTGATGCGCTTGCAATAGACCAGAGCTTCCATCAGCTTTTCCCCTCCAGCAGGACTAGGATTGTTCCCTGAAAGGCTAACATAATCACAAAAGACTCTCAGTGATTGAACAAGAACTAGAACATACCAGCTTAAGATATTTTAAGATATTTATACTAAGATAGTCTGCCTGATGTGATGGGAGACTTGGGTCACTGCAGCAACGGGCTACACGGGGCTGCAGTGGTTTGTCCAGGGACACAGGTGTCTGGTAAAAGGCCTGGGGATTTGTAGTGTGTTTTTGTCAAGTACTGAGTCCCTCTACCCCTGCAGTGGGAAGGGCAAAGGAGCAGTTTTCCCTCTCCCAGACAGAACTCCAAATTCCTTTTTCTTTTTCAAGCAATTTCCATTTTTTTTATTTCAAAAAATTACAAGAGCTCAGCCTAACAACCAGCCCAGATACTCTAATTTCTCTTTCCTTGGAGGAGGAACAGAGTTTGTGTCTGAGAAAGAGCCTTGTCTAAAGGCCATGTCCTCACTCCAAAAAATTCTCAATTTCACTTCTACTGTCACACAGGGAGGGCAGGAGAGGGAACACCTTCCATCGGTTTTGTAGATATTGTATCAGGTCCTCAATGACACTGAAAATGCTGGAAGGTGGAACATGGTATAAATGAAGGTGGCACGGGGCTTCCCACTTAGGTTTCCCCACCAACTGTGGCCATAATGGAAATTGCTGCCAACAAAACAAAGGGACTCACTCGATTCTCTTCAGGTTCTGCATTTCCAGCAGGACAGCAGCTAGATTTATCAGGCCTGGATCTCCAGTCTCGTTGTGGCTTAAACTTTAAAGGGGAAAGGAAAATGCTGTAAAAGAAAATGCTAAGCGCCAGGCAAAGTACAAGATTTTATTTAATTTCTCCCATCTGCTGGATGACACCTCTGACCTTGGCAGCAGAACCAAAGAGCTGCTTGTCTCAACTGTCTCATGAAAGACTAATAGCTGTTAACGAGGCATTAAAAAAATCGAAAAGAACAACCAAAATCACTGGATATTGTTAATGGGTGGGAAATTACTTTGGCCAGAATACCAAGACAGGCAACAAGCAGCTATTATTTTCCAAGCTACTACAGTGGAGAATGGACAGCATCTGGCTAAAGAGGGAAAAATAAGCAAGCCTGGGGTAGGCTCTAGATTCTTATCTTCTCAAAGCAGAGAAGTGCTGGGTCCAAGGCTCTCCCAGGAGAGAAGGGCGGCTGTGGCACTGTTCTGGATCCCAGGGATTCCAGAGAAGATTTAAATCCAGAGGTCATTTAATTCATTTTCTATGTGATTGCAGCAGAGTGGGGTTAGACCAAATTCTCCTCTTCCGAACGTCAAGCTGCGATTTTCTCTAGCCCAAAGTACCTCACACATAAGCATTTTGCAACCTCCCTGCTTTTGTTACAACATTGTGTACAAGCACATATGAGTTTCTCCAAATGTTGGCAATAGTGGTCACGTCTCTGCTGATGAGAGACCGCAAGAAAAGAGAAACTTACTTGATTTCCTCCAGGTAGCGCATATTCCTCAAGGCTTCTGCTAGTCTGGAGCAGCCATCGTTACCAATACTGTTATGGTTCAAGCTGGAAACAACATCCCCGGGAAAATGGACATTAAGCTCCTGTTATTCAGTACCACAAGCCGGGCCAAAGCCAAGCTGCGGTCACATACTTACATAAGCCTTTTCAGAGATGGCATTTCTTGAAGTTCCAGCACAAGCTTAGGAATGGCAGCACTGCTAAGTTTCATGCAGCCCAGGCTAAAAGATGAAATAATACAGGAACAACTAACTACTCACAGGCAGCCATGTGAGCACTCAGAGCAGAGGAGAGCAAAACAAGGATGAAAGAGAAGTGGGAGTGTACTCTAGCCAATTTTGTTCTCTAACACAATTCTACTGGATGTGTTTGGATCCTGATAAAATACCAAGAGAACCCCAAACTTCTTGAAGCAGGAACCCAGGGAGCACAGTGCCACTGTGACCACAAGATGGCAAAGCTCTCGTGACAGCAACACACAATCCAGTGGCACTTCATAACAGAAGGACACCCTAAATATAGGTGTCTGGAAAAGCCACGTCTGTGTGCAGGCCACCAGATCATCCTCCAGGAGTGAAAGGCTGGCTCTGTGATTGCTGCACAGGAAACGCTGCCTCCCAGCTGGGACAAGATCCATGCAAAAATCACTACCAGAACATTTAATTTATCCACTGGACATTCCTTGCCACAGACTAGTGATCTCTGTCTCTTCCACTCATTGTTCATTGCAAATAAAAGACAACTGTTTCTTCTTCCCTATCCGAAGTCCTTCAGCCATCAGGAAAGCTACATCTGTCCATAGTAAAGGCAGAAGAGAGGCTGTGGTTTAACTAAAGCTTCTAGAAAGACTTGGCAGACTCTGGACAGCTTAGTAACAACAAACTCACTTGAGCTCTTCAATGGCCTGGCAATTCCGCAAGCCCGTGATCAAGTAATCAATTCCAGTCGGCACGATGCTGCTAGAGGTCAGCCTGTAAAAGAGCAAGGATCAAATAAGAAGGTCAGGTCAAAGCACACTGAGAAGGAGAAGTTTACTTCACTAACAGGCAAGGTGCCCCATCGCAAACGCCAGCCAGCACGGATGTCAGAGACCAGTAAGTATAGAGATTTTCACACCTCCCGTGTATAGGACTATGAGGTCTAGGTCAGGATAGATCACAGAGCTCACAGCCATATTCCAGACAAAGCATGTTTCAGAGAGGATCAAGGTGAGACACAGGGTTCAGCAAATGATAAAGATGTGGGAAAGACCACAGCTGGGGACATACCCAAACTTCTTCAGCTCTGGAAGAGGTAGCAAAATCCCAACTAGCATTTCTGCTTCGTCGCGTTGCAGCTCAACATGAGACCATCTGCAAGAACAGAGCAACATATCTGGGCTAAGTCCACTGATGGCGAAAGTTCTGTACCAAGCCCACCACTAAAGCACACGAGTACTGGGACATTGAAGAAAAAAGTGTCACAACACTGATATTTGGCAAGGTCATATGGGAGCTCCCAGCCATGCTAAGAAAGTACAAGTTATCTGGGCACAGGGAAGAGATGGAGATGCCTTCAAAGGATACAGGAGTTGTGGATGCCCCATGCCTGGTGGTGTTCAAGGTCACATCTTTGCTGGTGACAGACCGCAAGAAAAGAGAAACTTCTGCAAGTCTGGAGCAGCCATTTGAGCAACACGATCCAGTGGAAGGTGTCCCTGCCCATGGCAGGAATGTTGGAACTGGATCTTTAAGGTCTCTTCCAACCCAAATGATTCTATGATACCCCAAGGAAGCCACTAGGCCTGTGGATCTTTTCTGTTTCCCATCCAAATGCTCTAAGTATGGGATGCAGAAGGCAGGGACTGGGACCTTACACAGGCACCTCTCCTGTTCTGCTGTGTGCTCTCCCACATGCACAAGGACAAGTTACTCCCTTCCCTAAAAAAATCTTCTACAACGCCTGGCAACTCACCCCAGTTCCTGAAGCTGAGCACATTTTTCATGAAGCCTTTGGCAGAAGTGAGTATGCTTGATTTCTGGATTGTACAGGCTCAATCTGCAGGACACAAACACACAGTGCAATTGTCAGCAGTGATCAGCAGATGCCCACTCCAGCAGCTGGTGCCCCTTAGGGCCAGGCTTAGGAACAGATCAGAGCTTTGCAACTACCCTCCCTGCACTCTCCTGCTATGTTCCATCTACACCAGTGTCCACTGTAGAGAAGCACAGCCCTTCCCTAACTGCACAAGAAGACAGCTGCTGCTTTCTTCAGCTACACAAAGCGGAAAAGATACCAATGCCTCTCTCTACATATTCATGCAGAAACCAGCATGTTTTAAGAGTCTTCAAAGTCCTCGTGTCTCCTGAGTGTTCCTGGCCCTGGGGGGAAGTAGGCAGAATTTTTTACCCTGTGCAGGTCCAATATAAGCCTGAAGGAAGGTGGTCCAAGAGAAAGATCCAAACAAATAAGGTTCCTTCTGCTTGCATGGCACAGAGGCACACAGAGATTGAACCCCCTGAGACCAGACCCTCAGACACTCTCGAGATATTTTTCATCCCATAGCAAGTTTCAGAGCAAGCAGACAATAAGCCATAAGTAATCACTTTCTTACCTGCTAACGAATGATTCCATTTTCTCCAGGCAGTGTGGGAACATTACACCTAACTGGAAGAGGTTTTTATCTTTACATATCCTGGAAAGGTAGAGATCAGAAAGCATCATAAGCCTGTAACTCCAGAAATAAAATTAGGAGGACTGGACAGCACAGGACTACGGTGGTCATGAATGCTAGCCATCCACCTCTCAAGAGGTTTGTGTTATTTAAACTACTTCCAAAACCAAGCTAATCTGGGCACTGTTTCTCCCCAGGCAGACTAGGAACGTGGTCTCCTTTCTACTATGCCTACCAAGGTGTGCAATCACAAAGCTAAGCACTTCTACCCACCAGACATTTTGATCAAACCTGCTTCAGGTTGGCTTACACATGCATTGGAGACGGAGAAGAAAGAGTTAAAGAGTAAGTTAACGTGCTGGCTTAAATCCAATTTCCTTAAAAGTATCAGACTAAAAGAAAATAACTAAAAGATACCAGCACTTGAAGTGCTACTCACGTGATCTCCGTAATTTTTCCACAGGCCTGGACAGCCAGCTCAAGAAGGTTCGTGACACTTTCTTTACACACCCATGGCTCTTCTATGCTGCAAAGCAGAATACAGGCAGCTCTGCTTTATTCACATGCATGAATCCATCTCTGCCTCTGTCATCTGAGTGCTCAGCACTCTAATATACAAGGAAAGGCTGCTTTGCTCATCAGAGAAGTAGCCCAGCATCCCTGCAGAGGACACAAACACCTTCCCTCCTGCCTGCCTACGGCTGACAGCAACAAGAGGGAGCTTGGCCCTCATGCTCCAACACAACACATTTTGGGAGAAGTGAAGCAATAACTTCAATCCAACCCTGGGAATTTTTCAGACTAATGCTACATAGCTTTGGAAGAAGCACAGTTCACTTGTTTTTGATGAAAGGATGATCTTGGATGATCAGACCATCCTCAGATCAGTACTTAAAACAGCACAGTGACACAGTACCTGATTTTCAGAGGACCCAGATTTTTCCTCAGGGAATGCAAAAGTCTCTCTGCAGCCTGGACTGTCACATTGTTATTTGAGGACCTAGAACCAAAGGTAATTGTAATGAACAGCTAACAAATCAGCCCAGCCAAATGGGTCTAAGCAGCCATTAACTCACATGTACTCTGTCAGACCGGTGCACTTTTCCAGGAGCAAGCACAACTTTTCCAAGTGCCCTGGCTGGAAGTTGCATTCTGCAAGTCTGAAAGGATGTGAAAGAGAACAGTCTTAGCTCCTTACAAACGGTTCAGGCTTTTTGATCCAGAAACCTCAGGCATCACAACCTTTCCTCAGAAAGAAGGATGGCACCAAAGCCTTAAGTGTCTTGCAAAGCTTCCAAAAAAACCATTGTGGCAACACTTCAAAAGCATCAGTTGAGATGCTCTGATACAGCACACGTGTATGGTAATGGTGCAGCTTTTTGTAGCACCCTGTCCTGTGACAGGGGGACTGTAGGGACAGCTGCAGCTTCCTAGGTGAGAAATGGTCAGTGGGGAAGCTGTGAGAGAAGGGAATGTGGGATTCTGTGATGTGAGAAAGCTCTTCTCAGAAAATGAATCAAAGGAAACTTATCACCTATTAATGCAAAACACCACTGTGCCAGGAGCTAGGGGATACAAGATGTTTTGTCTGCCTTGCCCCTAAAAAACAGACACCACCTTTGTCAAAGAAATGACAATAAAAAAATCTGTACCATTACCTCAAAATCTTTCTTGGGTCATCTCTGGTTGTCCACTTGATGATTAAAGTTGCTTTGGAGCACAAACTGCACAAAGAAGACACATGAGCATAAGATTTGGAGGGAAAACTCCAAAAGCATTTTGCTAATGCTAAGTTGGTTGGAAAAACATCCCGATCTTCCCTGCTTTTGTTTGCATCCTCCTGGCTCTGTGTTCTCTGCTCTCTGCCAAGCTCTGGGGAGAGCTGAAAGAGAAGACTGATCTGCTATAAAAGAGCCCAGCCAAAATATTCAGGACCCACATTTAACTGCAGGAATGAATGAAAGTGAACCTGGTTAAATCTGGTTCATGACAGGCCAACTGCTCTACATGAACATTGATAAGGGCAGACCTGCAACATGTCCCAGCCTTGAGACTTGAATCCATGAAAAACGCAGTTCACGCCAGGGCAAAAAGCCCAGACCCCATGGGCTACTTTTGCCAGACAGGAAAGGAGATAAAGTCCAAAACAAAAGCAAAAGAATACTGGAAATTGTTTTCAACAGACTCACCCTGAAATCTCAACGTACTAAAGTGAATTAGGGACTGCATTTTCAGAAAGCAAATGCTGCCTCCTGCCCTGAAGAGGTTCATTTACAGACACAAAAATTACTTGGCCCTGTTGAATAACTCTTCTGCCAGCTTCTTCCTTGGCAGCTATTTTTGACCAGCAGAAATGGATATCAACAAAAGCTTTCCACACATGTATCTATAAAGATAGTTAAAATGTGGCCCTCATCATTCTAAGGATCACAGACTTTAGGATAATTAAGTGGAAACCATGCAGCAAGAATCAGAAATTAGTGAGGAGGAAGACACACCTGACTTGAACTTCAGTGGTATTTCCAGATGTGGCAAAGGCATTTATGAGATGCAGAACTCCATCCAGAGAAATCCTGTTATGGCTGAGACTGCATAGAAGAGGAGGAAGGTTTTTCAGGTGTTAAGAGTCAGGGCTGTCCCAGATTTCTCAGACACAGAGGCAAAATTCAGATTGGTACTGAAGACAGTGCAGTTTGTGGGGTGCTGGGCCTCTCTGTCTGTGCTAAATGCTCCAAGACACAGCACTGATGACTTGGGTGACACAGCCAACTTCCAGCTTATTTCCTGCACTACAGAGGCAGCTGACAGCTTGGAGCAGTTGCTTCCCCACTAGATAAAAGGGAAAGGGAAGGGGAGAGGCTGGTGTAGGGCACAGAGAAGCTCACAGCACCTATGGGTCTCGAGTTATTCAAAGAGGACAATGTACATAGAAAAGTGACGCACTGAAAACTGAGGGCACTGGGTCAACTTCTGTCACCACTACCCCACACTCTGGGCCTTGTCATCTCCTGCTGATGCTGAGAGAAAGACTTTTACTTACTTAGTAGGATGAAACCCTGAATCACCCTCGCCTGCAGGTCTTGAGTCGTGCTCATGGCTCACTCAGACCTTACCTCCCTAAGGCAGGAGTGAGCAAGAAGCACGATAGCCAGGGGGGATTGCATGAACACCTTCCAGCTAGGGCACCTCAGATTCACAGTACGTTTTCTTACTTGAGGGAACAGGTAAAGGGCTCTCGATGCAAGCAGTCCAAGAGGTGACACAGGCCTTCATCTCCCAGCTGATTCCTAGAAAGACTGAAAGACAGAATAACAAAGTGACCAACCAAAACTAAGCATTTTAAGGTGCAATGCTCCTCTAAGAAGCTTTGAAGGAAAAGCCAAATGTCTGAACTCAAATCCCAGCTCAGCCATTAAAGTTCTGCCTAATGCAAACTGCTGCCCTGTAAAGCTACCTCACATGAGCTTCAGAGCAAGCTCAAATGAAGACTTCTGAACACTAACTCAGAGCAGAGCCTCAGACGAAGCAATAAATGCCTCAAAACAGCCACAGAGTGAAAATTCCAAGCTGCACCAGCTCAAGCTCTATTAAAAAAATATAGATATAAAGGACCTGTATGATGGCTAATCAATTCTGTTTCTGCATAGCCTGAATGAGCACACCTACACACACAGACAGGCTGGGAACCCCCTGGCAATGCTGAATCACGTAGACTCAGCTCTCCCTCAGTGATCCCTGTTCAAGGTCACGCAAATAATTCAAGTCCCACTTACTCTATTTCTGCCAGCCGCCTGTGCCGCTCCAGGACTCTGCAGAGCTCCTCTACCTGCCCTGGACCGATGGCACAGTCTGTCAGCCTGCGTATGAGACAGCAAAAGAGTTAAAGCACGGCCAGCCACCAGGGTCAGTGAGAAACGCCCTTCAGCAGTTGCATTTTCACACCAGAATCCATGAAACATTCACCAAGACGAATGCCCTTGCCTGCACCAGTGTTAGATACTTCTCATAACATCTCCCTGAGGTTAGTAACAACCAACCCCACCTTATACGTGGGAAACGGACCTTGTCACATTTTTTGCCACCTCCTTGGTGCCTAACTGGAGACATGTTAGTTTCCTTTATAGCGGGCCCCAGTGAACATCAGTCCTAAAGGGGTTGCTGACACAGCTCACATACACATCACAGTGATGTTCATATGGAGGTTATCACCCCAAATTTGAGGCATGTTGGGAAAACGCAGTGGCTAGGGCTCAATTCAGTTGCTTGTGCAGCAGAATTCGGTGTCACTCAAGATGATCACGAGTAGTCAGGCGGCCACTCAAGATAGGCCTGAGGCCATCCCAATGCCTGAGCTGCATTTAGGTAGCTAAGTTTCACCCCAAAGCCTCAGCTACTAGCCCGACCTCCTTTTCTACCAGCCCATGAGTTCTTAAAAGAAGAGATTGGGCTACTTGCACTGATGTTTCAAACCAAATCAAAACAAATTAATTATAAGAAGTGTGATATGACAGTACCTGCAGGAGATCTTGTGGCTTTGCGTGCTTGCTCCTAAATGCAAAAAAGCATTTTTACTTGACCTGAAGCAAACACAAAAGACAGTCCGTTAGTAATGCTTGTCAAAGATGACAAGCTTTGCAGTCACTTTAAAGATGAGCTGCTCGGCTCCATATAGTTCGAGTGTCTTACCGGACTTCTACCATTCTGATCCGCTCAGAGATGTTGATTGAGTTGATGAGTAAGACAGCACAATACGGGGAAAATCGGTTGTTCCTAATACTGAAAAGGAGAGGCAAGAAAGAACAATGAAATTGGCTCCCAAGAAGAAAGGTTCCAATACACACGGACCAATTTTCCCATTGTTTACTCTGCGATGCAAAAGGCTGGATCCGCCTAATTAACTTGAGATCAGTGAGCAGGGGTCTAAAGTTTTGAACACTGGCATCCAGCATTCCTTTAACTAAAGGACAGTCTCCTTTGACTAAAGATGGAGTGCAGACCAACAGCGTACAATGAACAATAACCCTTCAGCGCAGCTGGATTAGAGATATCCCAGACTTGAAGCAACCTCCTGAGTGAACAAATTCAGCCTCTTGATACACTGCAGCTTCTCCATGCTACAAGATGTGGCAAAAGACGGCCAATCTCCTTCTGGAATTTTTGTCCTTATGGTGGAAAGTGCCCTAGCCCCTGACAGCACCTCTCTAGTCTAAATTCCCAGCTTAAATGGCTAACATGCTGCCAAGAAACACTTTTGGTGTTGAGTGTGGCAGGATACCAAATCCCTGTAGGGGCAGAGCTGTGAGATGGTGACCACACACACGGGTGGTGTCCTGTCACCATGTGTCAACCAGTAAGTCCTACATCTGTTATGGATGCTGGAAGTCATGTTCCACGGGACCTGCTAAGTGAAGATTATCTGGGATGCTCTACCTAAGGCAGGTATTTCCCCTCCTGTCTTACTTTTTCCTCTATGTATTATTAAAGAAAAAGTGTTCAGTGCCGCTTTGGTTCTAGAAACAAGACAGGAATGCATGTGAAAGTGTGAGGTTTTTTGCCTAGCTTGTTAATTTCCAATTACTGATCAATACTCCTGAGATATGTTGTGGTATTAACACTTTCCAAACCAATGTTTTATGACAGCAAGCAAAGCAGGGACTCCAAATATTACCTCAGTAGTGTCAGATGACAGAGATATGGCAGGAAGCTCAGTAATCTCTCAATGCTCTGGTCACTCAATGAATTTCTAGACAGGCTGTAAAACATAGGAGGAAACAAATTCCAAGAGAAACTGGGACATCCTGTAAGTATTCCTATAAGACCTACATGGATATGGATACACATATGTGTATGAAGGATGTTCTAGAAAAGGATATGTCCAGAAATGTCCTGGAAGTTGGGTGAGATTTATTCCTTAAGCTGATTGTTGCATTTCTCTACATCAGACAGCCAATTAACATTTCAGTCTTAGATTTCCATTACTGTAAATTACAAAATGGAGCTACTCATGTATTTCCTGCATGGAATACAGACATTATGTTATTTTAATTTATTACTCTGTTTCTGTTCTGAGCAGCATTCTCCTAATTTTCTTAGTGCCCAGCTCCTGCCTCGAGCAAGCAGCTCTTCAGAAGCTTGATTTATGGCTTAGTGGGTCAGGTGCTCTTGCTCTGGCTACACTGCAAGATGGGGTCTTGAGAAGTAGATGAAAATACTTGTGTGCAGCCATACGATTGAGGAAAACTACACGGTCTCTGTGTGTTTACACACAGACATGGCAGACTTAGGAGGCCAAACTCTGAAGCAGAGAGGGCAGCGGAATGTGTGGGTTTATCTAAGTATCTGGATGAAGTTTTGCAGGGGTTTCTAGGAGGCTGTGGTGAGAGGAGCATTGATTCACACTAGCTGCTAACATGAACACTGACTGTATCTGCAGCTGGACAGAGAGGATGCCAAGTGCAAACCACTTACTCAATTTCTGTCAGCCGGGGACATGAAGCCAGTGTCTGGCACAGCCTCGTCACATCCTCTGGACTCATTCTGCAGTCCCTGAGACTGAAGCAAACAAAGCACTCTGGAGCCAAACATTTCCCATGACCACGGTACAGCACACTTCCTTCATATACTAGAGCCTCAAATCTTAGGAATAGACCCATGGTGACCTTCTCACTTCCACTGCATATATTTTGCTGACCACAATCTAAGACTAAGAAGTCAAAACCTGCGGCAAACAAAGGATTCCACCAACTCTGAGCCGATTCAAGAGAGCCAGCCCACCAAAATGCCATGTTACTTCAGGTGTTGCCTCTCTAGAGCTATATCATCAGTACTTAAATTGTGTCAGGAGGCTGGACAGCATCTTTCCCTGCTCAGCACCATTCTGGAAATGGTGCCTCCCATCTCCTTCTCCAAAAAGGAAATTGCAGGTAACAAACTGGCAGGTATCCATGGGACAAATGTAGTAGCCAGCCAGATCTGTATCTCATTATTAATGAGTAGAAGCTTCCCCAGCAGGGAAGCAAGACACTCCCTATGAGCCCAGTCAAACAAAAGACACATTATTTATTTTCATATATGCCTATAGCAGTGGACATTCCAAGTCTATCCCAAGAAATGGTATCATTCACCCAGTCACCTCTGGCATATCGCTGTGTCCCCCCAGTGATTACAAAGCACAAATACCTGTTGGCCTGGGTTGATGTCAGCTGGCCCAATCTCTTTAAGGCTTTGTCAAATTATACCAGCCAAAACCTCCTCTCTTGTAACCAAATATTATTTTGGGGACTGGCCTCCCTGACCAGTTTCAGCAGGGGAGAAGATGGGAGACATATTTCAGGTGTGGAATCAGTCATGATGAGATAAAAGCACAGGAAAAAAAAAAAAGTCTGCCTCCAAAGGCAGGCAGGTCACAGGAGATCTCTGAGGAGACACAGCTGGGGGGGATGGGTCTGTTCCACACATTATGCTACAGAAACAAGACTCCCACAGCCATCCCTCCCTACACCCCTGGGTGACAAAAGGAAGCTGGGGCTGCCATACCGGAAGCATTGTCCTTTTGCCACGTGCTTGGGATGTGCCAGGGAACTACTCCATCTTCTGGTCCTGCTGACCCTGGGGAAAAAAGGTTTTATCCCATGAGTTGTGCTGATGTTATTGCTCCCGTGTAGCTGACTCCCCTCACTGCAGCTGGGGAAGGGAGTGAGGTGGTAGCAGTGGCCTCATCCTCCAGTCTGTCTTTTCTCACACCTGCCAGAATTAGGTTCATGTCATCCCCTGAAGAAAAAGGGCCTTATCATCCCTCTTCCAGCCTCTACAGTGTTCTGTGTCAATTCAGCACTTTGGGCACTTGCTCTGTCCCAGCCTGGGAGGGAGATGACTGCACCCCTGCAGTGGGATACTGCTGTCTGCTCCACACCCTCAAGCCACAGTGAATTATCAACCAGGAAACAGCTCACCCTGCTTCCACCATGCTGCCTGGAGCCTGGAGTCCAATGGCTCTTTAATTGGCTCACCTCAGGGACTCACACATCACTATCTATATAGCATCTCATAAGGAGGAATTTGAAAGGCTTAGATGAGTGGGTGTGATTTTACCTGATTCTTTCCCAAAAGGTTAGACGAACCACCTGTGGGTGTCCTAAGCTGTAACCAGAAAAAGAACATAATTAGGATGGAGTTCGAAGACACGCTCCTGCATCACTCCTCAAAACCAGAGCCTGAGGTCTTAAACAGCAAAAAATATGAAAAGTACTCCTGACCATACCTGATGTTCATTGTTTTGATGTGTTCCAGTGTAGGAAAGGACTGAGCTAAGAAAAACACAGAGTTCAGGGAGATCTGATTGCCATCAAGCCTACAGGAAGAAGAGATGAAATCAACTGCTGCAAGCTATTAGCATTTTACACTGTGTCACCCAAAACCAGTGATCCTTGCCCAGCATTCTCAGAGACTGCTTCTTTGCCACCTTCTGCTTGTGTTTCCAGCTACAGTTCTACAGATGCATCTTGCTCCACTAGTTTTTTAAAATTTGGCCCTCACTTTTAGAGTCTAGAGAACCACAGAATAACGAGGCTGGAATGGACCTCTGGAGATTGTCTAGTCTGATTCCCCTGCTCAGAGCGGGGTCACAAAAGCAGACTGCTCAGGACATTGTCCAGCTAGGTTTTGAATATCTCCAATGATGGAGAATCCATAGTCTCTCTGGGCAACCTGGCCTAGTGATTCACTATTCTCACCATCCAAGTGTTTTCTTACAGTTAAATTGAATTACTTGTATTTCAAGACACCAATACAAGGCAAAAACAATTCTTTGGCTGCAAATGCAGTTGTGGCAATATAAAAGCCACACTAACTACAATCATGCTCAGGTCTATCAGGTATATCACAATATCTAGTGTGACCGTGGGCAGCGTTCTTGACGTTGGGGAAAAAAAAATCAGATAAATAACAGCAGTGTGTCCCATGGCACTGATATAAGGAGAAGCTGTGGACTGCCAGTAACTGGAAAAGTCTTGCTTTGAGAACAGTTGAATTAATCAAGCAGGAACAGTAAAAATATCTTTCAATAAAGCTGAATGGTGCTATATTCCTTAAGCCACAGTCCCGCACAGTGCGCCTGCACAATGGGAGTGCCAGATAAAATACACAGATAACAATAAGCCAACCATTGCAGCTGAAGTCAGACTCTACTGCTGAAGCTGGAGATCCCCAGCGTTTATCTTCCAAAGGCGCTACCTCAGGAGAAGGGCAGCTCTCCCTCCTGATGAGGAATCAGGAGAGGAAAAATAAAGTAGCCTGCTAAAAATCTTGGCATGCTTTAGAAACCAGGTGCCACACCTGCATACAAGATCACCTGTCTCCTCTACCGAGGACTGAGTACAGAATCTCTTGGGCACTCATCTCAATCAAGCTTCAGGTAGAGTAAATGTGTTCTTCACTAGAGGCAGGGACAGACCAGACAGCACAGTAGATCTACCCTCAACGGACAGAGAATATAAGTGGACTTCATCCTGAAGAGCCCTTCCCAAATGTGGTCTGTGCTCCCATAACCAATAATCCCACAAAACTCCATCCATGAATAAAGGAAACAGAAGTTACTCACTTGAGAGAACTTAATATTTTCAAATTCAGGAGGAATTGAAACAGCTGCAGAAGTCCCTCATCTCCCAGATAATTATTTGATAGGCTAGGATTTAAAGAAAGGCATTTAATTTTCATTAAAAAAAAATAAGTACAATCAGCTCTTAGGAACAAGAACTCTGAAAGCACAACAAATGCACCCTAATCAAAACAACACATGCACTGCTTCTCTCCACTTATGACTAAAGCCTACATAGAGACCAGAAAATGGAATAACCAACATAAGACAGCCAGAAACCTAGTGCAGGGCTCATCCTTTTCTCATGTCCACCAAGTGACACCCTCTGGACTGAGAGTACTTTTTAATGCAGTTGCCAGGGACCAGAAGTCGACACTTCTCTGAAATGATCAGCCTGGACAGGCCCAGCAGAGGAGTCACAGGTAAAGCAAAAGGTAAAGCTATGGTTTTCATATGGTTATGTCTCTACCACACCCTCCATACAACATCACAGAACAAGCAAGTGGCATCTTCTCAGTATCACAAAGAACAGTAGATAAAGGCCAGAAGAGTTAAGAAGGACTCACTCCAGCTCAGAGATGCTGCTACATTCCTTCAGGACTGCACACAGCTTCTCCAGATCACCAGCTTGAAAACGACTGTGTGTCAGTCTAGGGGGAAAGAGAAATCAATAGTCCAGGTCTGCAGGATTGCAGACAAGATTGTAAACTTCACTCCTACAGAAAACTACAGAATAAATGAGGAGATAATAATAAAATAAAAAAATCCCTTGAAAAATCCCCTAGAAATATCTTGCTTTTTTTTTTTTTCACTGTCTGCAACAAATCATAGTCTATAATTTCAGTCCTTGTCTGCAAACAGAGAATAAAGAGATAAGGTTAAGAAAACCTATGGCAAAACAAAGGTCCTAGTTAGAAGGCTTTCGGCTTAACTTCTCTGCAAGCAAAACCAGACAGGCATGCTCCATGCTGGAGTAAGAGCATGACCTGATATGCATGTGAACACAGGTCCAGCTCAGGACGTATTTCTGCAAATATCAGTAGAGAACCCCCGCAATATCCCAAGCTCTGTCACCACCAGCTCCCGTAGCTCCCACATGGGAGCTGATGCAGTAACTGCACAGTCGCCGCATCAATTCTGTGAACAAGATACACAACCCACAATCTGTTTTGACTCCTGTAGAAGACAACAGATGCTAAGCACAGAGCTTCTGGTGCTGCAAGCTGCAACTGTGAGCCCAGTGACACATAACTGACTGAAGGGACCTTTACCAGCTCCTGTAATTCATCTTGGAGATGCAGGTTACATTGGCTACAGGATCCAGAGGCAGGACATGCATGAAATACAATGGAAATTTGCCACGGTACCTTATGTTTTTTGAAGCAATAGGTGTCTGGTTTTCCTCTCCATTTTGCTGGTCATCAGTAGAGAACACAGGTTCTTCCCTAGAAGTGAGCACAAAACCAGATAAGGGTAAAACACTTACTTTTAAGTGATTTGGCAGGTCCCTGGGGCTACCCTGCATCCATATCCTGCCAATAGCAGCTCTTCTTTCTTTCAGTGATTAACCAAATACTTGAGCAGGCATGCAACCAGGGAGAAGGGGGAAAAGATTCATTTTTCCTCAAAGCTACAGTCTGATGGAGAATCAGATTTTGCCTAAACACATTATATGAAAAAAGCCCACGTCCATGCAAACAAAACACAATTCATAAATAAAAGGAACATCCAAATCTTAAAACATCTGAGTTTGAAATGCCACCTAGTGCCTTAAAGGAGTCATGTGTCTCAGGCTGCCACTCTCCTTCAAACACAGCCACAACAACTGGGTTGCACCCCGTGACAGCCCTGCTGTTTCCCCCCAGCTAAGGGATGGGATGCATGTACCATGGCTCAGTCCATGGAGAATAATGGCATAAATAAATGAACCTCCAGCTCCGGGAGCAACAGAAACCCATTTCTCAAACAAAACATTTGGGTTGAGCTGGTCCAATCTGTAACTTTCTGAGAAGAAAAATAAAACTCCAAATTTATTTTGATTTAGGACCACCATGATCCAGAATTCATAGCATAGCGAACTAGATGGTTTTAAATATGCAGGGATCTGTGAATCTTTTTGGAATTCAGCTTGGAGTCGTGCAGTTCACTTGTTTTTTTACTGTTCATTGTTATCAGATAGCATAGCTGACATTAAACACCCTGCTTTGCTTAGGATGTGGTGAGTCGAAATGTCCCCTAGAGACATAGAATGTAACGAAACACTATAGAAGGCAGTGGACAGCTTCCAAAGTGGCCAAGAAAATCAGAAGAAAGTACTACATTTGGATTCAGAGGGGAGGAGGGGCAAGAACTGCTGTGAGATGAATTGTTACCTTTGGTATCTAAACAGGATGTAAGAACTAAAATGAGATGCTGAGAAAACACCATTTGTGCACACACACCCTACCTAGGAGCAAGGGAAGCAAACTCCCCATCTTCTGTAAACCTCAGGACTGCAGTTCCACGACAAAGGCTGTGAAGAAGAGAAGGAATCAATGTCATATTTTGGTTATTTACAGGACTATGTTTTAATAATGCTTAATTTTGTTCTGCAAAACTCTTTGGTGACACTAATCACTTAAAACGCTCCCAAAGCAAGTGAAAAGTAACTTCCACTAGTTCTAAGTCCTGGTGGATCAAACTATGGCACGTCAGATGAACCAGATTCTCTGAACCATCAGAGACAGTGCAGACAAAATTGTTATTCTTGAACTCCAGGGACGGTCCAAGGGAAAGTAATAGGAGAGAAGTTACACCTCCCTTACAGGAAATGTCACCAGTTCTAATACTCCACAGAGGCCCTTTTTCTAAAACTTCCAGGACAGAGAGTAGGAAAGAGTGTAAAACTGCCCCCACAAATAAAAGGAGACAGTTCCATAGCTTCTCAATTTCTGGTTGATGGCTCAGACAGAATCAACTTACAGCAATATACTACCAAATATCAGGGTTAGTAATCATATTTGGACGTGTTCTTCACCTGCCCCACTTTTGAGGTGACTCAAAAAAAACCTCAGGACACAACTCTGACTTGTATATGGGGATTAACATCAGGAACGATTCAAGATTTATATACCTGAGTTGTACCTCCGTCATCTTCTGGCAGGTATTTACTGTCTTCAACAGACTACAAATGCCATTAACAGAGAGGCAGTTTCGACTGAGACTAGGAAAGATAAAAAAGGCAATTAGCTGGTCACTGAAATCATACAGGACTCTCCTAGCAGAAGTGGTCCATCAGTGTGCTGAAACCCATTTCACTTCCAAAGTGGCACAGCTATTCTGGATCCCTACGCAGCATCTCTGAACAGTCCTTGCCAAGCTCAAGAAAAGAGGGCAGTTTGGGTTTGAAAAAGGAAAAACTTACTCCAGTCGCTTTGAAATTGATATCCAAGGGAGGCTTTCCAACAGGTAACTGCAGCCTTCATCTCCAAGCTTGTTACCTGATAAACTGAGAAATTTTCCAGTTAGTGGGAACTATTTTGAACAGTATAAATAATAAAGCCCTCAAAAATTTGCCTTTCCTACAATTTGTTTTTGCCTAGACTGTTCTTCTTTCCCAGATCAATCTTTCCTGCTTATCTCTGACTGATGCAACTTCAGACAGAGTTTCACCCTTAGGACAACATGATTCATGCTTTAGCCCCAAATACATCTTACTTTTGAAAATTTAAGTGGGAGTATGAAACGAAACCAAATGGGCAAGTGTCTACTGTCCACCAGGAGGGAAGGAAAGTAAGGGGAGAGGGGGGAAGACTGGAGAACAAATGATCTCCAGATCCTAATTCAAACAAGTGAGCTAGAAATCTGAAGTTTGAGATGTGGCTAAATTCAAGATACAGTCTGGACCAAACTGTCTTGCAACAGATATTCCTACATATTCCAGGGCAGACAGACTAGAAGGAGAGCTTTATAGCCAAATCCAAGTAGCCTCATTTATAGGCAAATAAGGAAAGGTAGGCATGATACTCAATGCAACATCTCTTGTCCTCCTCCCCTCCTCTCACTTCTCCCAACAGAGCTGGATAGCTTTAGAAGACAAAAGGGATAATAAAGAAGCAACCTGTGTCCCTTTACTGGCTCAGAGGATTCACTGGAGGAGCGGTGCCTCTGGAAGGTCTCCAGCGTGCAGCACTGCTTCATTAGCAGTGTCTGCTCTAGAACTGGCATCTCTGGTTATAGTCTCAGGGAACCAGAGGCTGCAGTTGCCACAGCAACTGAAGGTTGCTCAGTATTCATCTTCTGCTAAACCTCACCAAAAATCTCTAACCAGAATCCCACCAGACATAAGCTACTGCTAGGACTCACATCTCACTGCACTCTGCGTGTAACATCCCCTGCTCCCTGCCACCCATCTGCAGCCACTCAACAGGAAGGAAATAAAGCACTTACTCCACCTCGGAGAGACAGGGACAGCTCTGGAGAATGGCTACAATCTCCTGTGCATGTTGGGAAGACAGGCTGCGATCCTGCAAGCTGTGAACAGGAAGGTGGAAATATCCTCTGTCCTTAAGGACCAACACAACTGCTATTCTTGCCTTTCTGCCATCTGCAAAGCACATTCACCAGCAGGAATGTCAATGCTTTCTCTTACCATAGCTTCACAGATCTAGTTGGAGTTACATGTTCCTTATTCTCTTCCCAGCTCAAATCCAAAGATCTGCAAACAAGCAAAATATTTGGCCTTTAATATGCCTTCACAAAATATGAGGACCTGGGAGATGGTTAGTATTTTCTGGTAGTTTTCTGGAAGAAATCACAAAGTCTGTGTTCTGTCCAACCATTCCGTGCAAGGTTACGTGATTTTTAAGAACCGAAAGAGTTCATCAGGGTACAAGAGATTGTTTCATAGTTTCTTAATTAAGGTCAGATTCTCTCTTCCCTCAAACGAATGCACGAGCAGGGAGGACACAGGAGCCAGCCAGAGAAGGAGCAAAGTCTTTTCCTTCATATATCCTCACATTCAACTGTTTTTCAGGAATTTTGCAGTTAAGTGTGAGCACTTCAAGCTTACGCTGACACTAAGGTAAGGCCCCTGTGGAAGTGGCTGGTAAGTCTGTACAAAGACCAACTATTTTGGTTACCTTCCTCCTTGCTCAGGAGAATCCTGCTCTGCCAGATGCAAGGACAGAGGCAACCAGTTCTGTTGCTGGAGTGGTTTATAGTGACACAAGCTGACTGCATCAGTTATCATAACTCTGAACACAGCACAACCCCAAGCACAATTTCTCACCTTGGAACTTTCCCCAACAGACCAGAAAAATATATAATCACGGTGTCCTTCCTGAAAAAGAGACCCAAACCAATGTTAGGGCACATCAAGCCAGAACTTCTACACCTTCTCAGTAAACTTAGCTGATTTAGAGCAAATTTCTGCTAGCTGGTAAAGAATTTCCCAGGTGATATATTGCAGAGCTTAAAAGCAAGGATTTATTCTGTTATATAAGAGAAGTATTACACCCTGCAAAATCAATTTACAGATCAAAGATAAAATAACTTATTAAAAAAATACAACAAGGATATCCATAATACAATGAATTCAAATTTTGTTTCAAACAGAAACCAAAAAAAGGAGTAAAATTACATTTTGTTGACTTTAATTAGCCAACAATTAAGCTGGGAAAAAAGTGTAAATTTGAAAAATCATCATCTAAAGAGAAAGCATATTTGTCTTTACAACAGCTCTCGTGTATTGATACCTGACATGTAGTTCAGCAGCATTTTGACAGGCGAGGACTTCCTTTGCCAAAGTCAGAACAGCACCCAAGGAAAGGCTGTTGTTACTCAGACTGTGAACGTGAAGAACATAACCTCAGCTGCTGGAGCCAACAGCACACTCTGCTGTTATGCAAATGCTCTACACCCCAAGACCCTGAAGCACATATTCTTTTAGTTAGCAGGTTTCTCCAAAACTTCAGAATTCTGCGTTTAGGACCCCATAAAAGTATTATCATTATTCTTCTCCGCAAGTTAGTGCTCCCACGCATTTAGAAGCGGAAACACTACCTCTATGTGCAACAGAAGATCATTAACAGCTTTTTTGCTGCGTAGGGAGAGTACTTTATACCTGTTTGCCTACACAACCAACCTACAATGAGGTTAAACTCTTGCCATAACAAATTCAGTTTAAGTACTGCATATTAAAGCAGAGTGGTCTAAACCCTCACATTAAACCAACCCTGAAGACACAATAGCAGCCTCTGAGGATTTATTCTTTAATTGCACATTTATTCCATTTGATTACTTATTGAACCTCATTAAATATGTAACATAAGGTCTTAATTTGTCAAATCCTCTGCTTGTTCTCACGGCCACAGAGAACTATTCCTGTGAGCCCCAAAGGAATCACCCATGACAACACCACCTTATGGGTGTAATAGAAATGTGTGAAGGAAGGAGGCTTACAAATTGCACTGGCTTCCTACCTTTTCCATAATAAGCTGCTTCACTAGGGACAGGTTGGCATTTCCCACAAGCTGTTATTCAGCACGCACAGGAAAGCAGAGGAGCAAGTGCATTTGCCCTTTTCCTTTCCCTTTCTGCCGTGCTTTTGAGAAATTCTAATCATACCACACAGCCAGGACTTAATTCCTGGATGGGATCCAGCAATAACTGCAGGTATTTTGGATTCACCTGCTTTCACCTGGAGGTACGTGGAAGACCTTGAAAGGCAGAGTCACTCCCTTTTAACTGGGGTAGGTAGGCAGTGCTGCTGCTTTGACTTCCCGCAGGGGCAGTGCAGCTTTGTGGTCACCCTTTTTCTGTGATGCAAACTACACTCACAGCAGCTCAGCTCAGCTCAGCTCAGCTCTGCTCTGCTCTGCTCTGCTCAGCTCTGCCCTGCCTGCTGCTACTTAAACTGCTCTTGCTAGCTTTTCAAAGGCCTTAAATCCCTTCATAAATCAGGGTCATTCTCTCCACCTGAAAAGATGCAGAGCCATGCTGGGAGCTTTCCTAGCAGCTAGTCCCTTTTCACATTGCACTGGGTTGCTACAGGAGCATTAGAGGAAGGAGTACAGGAGAACAGGGCTAACAAAGAGGCTGGGAAGACAGGGATGGAGCCATCATCTCTGATGCAGAGGTGAGACATCTCAGTCTGAGCCTCACCAAGGGGAAGGAGGCAGGAGAGGAAGAAGTCATGCCAAGCACCAACTTGAGCACACATATTGCAATTCCTAGAGAGGTGTCAGTAGTGCCAGGACTCCCCTGAGATTATTTAAAAACACCTGGGTGAGAATTGTGAGGCTGAGTCTGTCTTGCACTGAGCCAGGGCTCCAGCACAGCCCTGCTTGCACTTAAGTATCTGTGCCTCAGCTTAGTGCCCCACATGCCCTCCACTGGCATCTCTAAGACTGTCACCCCTTAGAGACACATCCAGTAACTCTGCTCTGATGCTGGGCTTGGCTTCCATAGTAGCTACCACTTTTAATAGGTTTAAGTAATTTTTACTCACTCTACTTTCTTCAGCTTTTCCATTCTGGAAAACAGGTCCATCACCCTCTTCGCCTCCAGATGCCGTATCCGATTGTCCTGCAAGCTGCACACACATTCATTCTTATTAGTACCCCAGGGCCCCTAGGAAAGAGTAGCTGATTTGGGTGTCAGTGCCACAACACACTCACTTTATTTCTTCGAGATGGAGGCACTGTGATGAAGCCTGGACCAAGTTAGTCATCCCCTCAGCTGTGATGCTCCCGCCTGTCAACCTGCAAACAGAAAGAATCACTCAAAGCAAGCCCAGTGAGGACTAAGCACCCTGTCTGCACAGAACTGCATTACTTTCTGTACAGCCTTGCATGAGCAGATGTAATTAAACTGCAAGATAGAAATAAAGGACAGATAGAAAGAGAGATGGTTCTGACCTTACAAGCAGACTTACTCTAACTTCTTCAGGATCCCCATTCCGCGTAAGTTCTTTGAAAGAGCAGCAGCAAAGTGATCATCACATCTCCTACTACGAAAGCTAAAACATGAAGAAAAGGGGAAAAAGTAAACACAATAAACCCCAAAATAAGCTAGCCCACAGAGCAGGTTAAAACACAATTACAAAAAAGCATTTAATTTCTTTCCTAACATAAATTGCATTATGCTCCCTTTTGCAGCATCTTTATCTCTTCACACATCTGTACAAAACAGACCAACATCAAACTTGCACATTGGCCGCAAACACCTGAAGAGACGGCTTCTGCCTTTTGGTGCAGTGACACCACGTGCAAGTGCTGCCACAGATGAAGAGTGAGCCCTACTGCGTGTCCCACCAGAGCCAGGACGCTGGGCATGAGGAAGGTCACACTGGGGCAAACCAAACTCATACAAAGATAGTGTCTAACAGCTCCCGAGTGATGAGCTGCTGAGTTAAGAGAGGGCTTATTCTTCATAACGGAGTCAGAGAACAATTGATTACTGTCCTTTTTACAATTATATCAATATCCAGGAATAGCAGTTTTCACATCTCTGTTTCTGCTCCTCTGCTTCACAGCAGAGAACATTCCCTTCAGGTCAAGGTAATTGTCATCCTGGCCTTCCCCTTCTCCACGGTGAGCAAACTCTACACGTATTCCTCAAAGTCATTCACAGAAATACAGAATGTGACCCCATCCCACAACAGGATCCCAAGATACCCCCCTTGAAAAGTTCTTACAGCATTACAGCAAAGCACTGATAGAGAGCCACTGAGAGTGCACTTGTCACCTCCAATTCATTTGGTTTACAGCGATTTCACTTAGATCACAATGTTGTCATTTGTTTGCAAGACTCGCCCTACCGTTGTATAGTCAAGAAATGCCTATCAATCATTTCAGTATCATCACTAACTACTCTTTTGTTTGATTGTTCTATTTAAAACAAAGAAACATACAGAAAACACAGCCAGAATGGATTTATCACCTTAATATCCTTCAATCACTCACTAATTCATTATTTCATAAATTTCTTCAGTATCAAATGTTCAGATCAGAATTTCTCACATCATCTTTTCCCTCCTCTGAAAACAAATACCAGGCTTGCTCTTCCAGCCCCTTAATCCTTCTCTCCACCCACCAGCTCACAGCACTCAGTCTGTTTACCTCAAGTGCTCAACATTTTTACAGCCAGCCAGAATCTCCAAACAGTCAACATCCATAAGACATCCAGCAAAATCCAAATGAGTCAAATCCTGGCCCGAGTTTATGACAAAAACCAAAGCTGACATGTCCAGAGGTGTCATTCTAAAGTTTTTAAACTCATACTTGAAATTCAGCAGGGTCTCAATGCGCTGGGCTACTTCGAGGTTTTGCGTTTCAAACGTGCAATGGCAGAGCTCGATGACCTTGGGCCCTGTCAGGTGAGTGGCTGCCAGCTTCTGGAGAGACTGCAGGATTGCCTCCTGCTTTTCCTGCACCCAAGCTTCGTCTTGTTCAGCTAACAGTGTGAGAAACGTCCTACACTCTTTTGATGCCAAGCCTGAGAGAAAGATGTGAAAACTCTCCATGAACGCAGTCTTTGCCTCATTCTTTGAAGTCCATTTTGACCTCAAGGAGAATTTCTTCTTCAGGTAGTTCTTGTCCACCCCCTTATTTACCATGAGACACAGTGCTGCAAAAAACTCCTGCAAGCTCAAGTGCACAAAGGCATATCCATCCTCTGGGCAAGTGTCATTCATCTTCACCTCAAAGACTGTCACTAATCCATGTAAGGAAGCAAATTCCTTCACGTGCTCTGGAATATCACTATCATAAAATACAAGCTTCTTATCTTCCAGGCCTTTCAGTGCAAGATCACAAAGATCCAAAATAGCCTTCTTGTTACAGTTCAGCTGAGTCTCCTCCTTGCCACCCACACATTCTCCCTGCTGTTTGCTTATGAAGATGAGAAGCATTTTGATATAAAACTGTGTCATAGTCTGAGGAAGCTCCATGCTCATCTGATTATTGAGGAACAAATACTCCAAACAGATGCACACAACGTAACATAGAGCAGGGACGAAGCACATGCTGAGGAGCTTAGTGTTGTTCTTCAAATGAGCAATGGCTTGTTCTTTGAATGAATGCTGCTGAAAATAGCGGCTAACGTATTCCTCAACCTTCTCATGGTCAAATCCCAAAATTTCTGCTATCATATCTACTGTGTTTAACAAGAAGTTTGGTAGTCTCTTAGGTCGGCTAGTGACCAACACTGTGCAACCAGGCAGGAGCTTCTCATTACAGAGGTCTGCAAAGAGCTCAGATATGGACATACGGGAGGTAAGAGTTGGGTATCCCCTAGAAGAGGATGACACGTCTGTGTTAGCTGCAAACTCATCCAGCCCATCAAAGATGATCAATGTACGCCAGGCATTTTCCAGGACATACTGGAATACTGCATCGGGGCTCTCTTCTGGCTGAAGGAACAGGTCAAACAAAAGCTCCTTTAGAGTTAATTTTCTTTTTAATAAATTCAGCTGCCGAAACTCAAACAAGAAAGTGAAGAGAAACTGAGGTAGGACACCCTCTGCCCATTTCTGACAAATCCTGCGCATTAGCATGGTCTTGCCTGTACCTGGTTTACCAAATAAAAAAATCAGCTTTGTCGCGCCTGATGGGACCACACTATGAAACAGATCTGACACTTTCACCGCTGTATCAACACATTCTTCTAGTTCAGGAGCACCTGCCACATCCTCTTGGGTTTTGTCTGTCCTCTCTTTTAAGCCGGAGGCTCTGCTCTGCTGAATGACAAGGTTGACAAAGGCTTGGTTGAATGCCAGTGGTTGGGTTTGTTCCTGTGCTGCTGCTCCCGCTGCTCTCCTGCTTCCATATCTCTGGCAGAAAGAATCAATGAGGAGACGCCGGTACTTTTCAGCTGAATCTGAGAGAAAAAGCAACACAGTGAGTATGAGGGTGACAGAGTCAGTTCTGAGCCATGACAGATCCAAAGTACTACAACTTATACACAAACAATGACATTGTAGGAGGCTGCTTCTCAGAGCTAGGGAAAGGTGACAAATTCTGAATGCACGAAAATAACACATACATTTTCCTATTTTTGCACAGGAGCCAAAGAATAAGAAAACTCAGGGAAAAGGTAAAACAGCTTTATAGAAAAACTAAATCTTATTATCTCTTTAAGATGAGAATTAGTTATTGGTGTATTGTGCCCATGACACCCCATTCAGCATTCCCCTGTTCGCCCACGCTTGCTCAGCTATCTGCACCTCAGAAGAGATGTAGCTTTCGCTTTGAGAATTTGAGATCCCTAACGGTATCAGCATCTCCTTGTATATTCCTGCTTCAGGAACATCCACATACCTAGTCGCCGTTTTTTAACATCCTTATGACTGACAGAGGTGCCACGATGGCGACGTCGAGCAAATCCTGAAAATCAAAAATGCAGAAACATGTCAAAAGAGCTTTCTTAATGGCAGCTTATTAAAGCTGGGCAAGACTGCACAGCAAAGCATTTGAGGAGATGGAGAGGCAAAATTGGAGAGACAAAACCATGTGTAAATTCAGGCTCAGTTTACAGAACTGCTTTTTCAAGCGACGAAGTAAAAGCTGAGGTATATCTAGCTACAGAAAGACAGCTTAGACTGGTCCTCGTGAGGCTAATCCATCCTTTTGTCCTACCCAAAATACATTATGCTTCTCAGGAATGGGCAAGGGGTTTGGGCTGGTTTAAACACCTTCAGTCATAAAGCTCCCTGAACTTCTCCAGGCAATTCATTCCAACACTTTATTTACATAGATTTTCCTAGTGGATAACATCAATCTTGCCTGCCACGGTATGATCTGCTACTTCCACATTCTATCCACTTGAGTCTTTTTGCGGAGAAGTCAAGCAGGTCCTTCCTCTTCCCTGGAACACACCATCAGCTACAAATCTTACTGTTCTCAACCAACAGTAGCTAGGACATCAGAATCACAAAGCTGGATGCCAGAATCATATTCTTTCTCTCTTTGTGCTGAGACCCTTTTCACATGGGTAGGACCTGGGCTGGTGTTTCTTTTCCTGGAAAATGGATATCTGGTGATTGAGAAGGCAACTCAGAACTTAGCAGCTTCCAGTTACTCAAGGAGCTGTTTCACAAGGGCTCAGTGGTGGCACACACCTTCAGCATTTTCACCAAAGGCTTCTGATGGACATTTGAACGACAGATGCTGGGGCAAAGTTCCAGAGGAAGAGGAGGTATCTTGAAAATTAATCCCTCATTTCATGGTCTGCATTGAACAGGAAGACCTCAGTCCCAAATTCACCCCTGAAGAAAGACCTAGAACAACAACTATCCATTCTTTTAAGCTGATTCTTATACCTCTAAAATGGTCTCTGCTGTATAAGCTCCCAAATAGCCTGTTTGCTCTTCCTTTCAAAGTCAAACCAACTTCCTCCACCTACCTATCAGCCAGCCATGGTAAAAGTGGAAAAAGTGGGGATTTTGCAGAGTGGGTGGGAGATTCCCTTGGTCAGAGAAATGAAAATGAGTGAGTTCCTTAGCAGAATCAGTGCCAACAAGGCTTTTCTGAAATTCAAGGAGAGAAAATGAAACAGGAGAGGTTCATTGAAAAGCACCAAGAACACAAAAATCAAACCTGAAGTTGCAGTTGCTTCTCTGTGGCCAACACATGGGACATTTGCAGCCCTGCCCAGCCCACAGGCAGAGAAGATAAACTCCAAGAACAGAGAACCTCAGGGTCTGTTCCAGCCTTACCTTTCAGCACAGATGACTGGGGACTCACAGCTGTGCACGCTTCTTGTTCCTGGCTGAAGTTACCTAAAGGAATTGGATTTGAAACGAAACACAGTTACTGTGAGCATCCTGCTCTTGAAATCTGGGTTTATGGCTCCCCATCCGATCTTTTTCCTTTGGCTTTGGCTGATCTAAAACCACACTACAGCCAAAAAGGGAAGCCCTGCTCTTCCCCATTCCTTAAAAGGAGGTGGTTCTGCGATGAAAGCGTTGGCAGAGTCAGTTAGCAGCCCAGTCAAGGGCTTCTTCTGACTTACTGCACAGCTCAAGCTGCCACAAAACACCAGTCAGCACAGCCAGCCCTGCAGACAATGCGCACAGAACTTCAGAGGAAGATCCCACTCAGGTCAAAGATGAGGCCACATACCACCGGGACTCTGCTATTCAGACAGATTCAGGCCTGAAAGCATCGCTCTCCAAAATCAGATGGGAGGCCTTCACATATTAATTCCTCTTACTGTTATTTCCAGTCTTTCCCAGCTGGGAGTGCAAGCCAGGACTCTGGTATTTCTAGCTCTAATACCAGCATGAAGCAACCAAGAACAAGGTTCTGAACAGGCACATGTGCTGCACCATGGCTTCGCACAAATCTATTCAACTGCTCAAATATCCTGATTCTTGCTCTCTGTGCCATGTAAAGCAAAGCAAGCCAGTCCAGGTGCTGGAGGACTCAATCCTGCTATTTCTCCACTATCTATCCCAAGTACTGCTTGGGCTGCCCACACCAGTTATCCGGTCTCACTCACCATCTCACTCTTTTCCCTAGGAGTCACTGCAGCTAAGGCAATCTAATGGTTAATCTCGCCTAACCTAAGACTGCTTCCCTACTCCAAAGTGTGGTCCTGTCATTCTCCTGCAAACCACCAGGTCCTGCCCACACCCTTGGGACAGAAACCACGGGGTCAGGGTTAACCAACAGCCACCCCTAGAGCAAAAGCAAAAGCAATTCATCCTCAAAAGGATCAACAATGCTCAACTGTTACTACTACAGCTAAACCAGCATTAAGCCAACCCCAAAACCTTAAGAGAGGTCTTCTTTTACAATAAAAAGCTGAAATCTGTTTTGGCTTCAGTTCCAAAAGAAAGACCCCATCAGTCCTTGTTCCCTGTTGCTTGTCTGGTCTTTCCCTCCTCTCATAGAATCATAGAACGGTTTGGGTCAGAAGGGACTTCAAAGCCCATCTAGTTCCAACCACCCTGGATCCACCTTCCACTGGATCAGGTTGGTCAAAGCCCCATCCAACCTGGCCTTGAACACCCCCAGGGATGTGGCATCCACGACCCCCCTAGGCAACCTGTGCCAGTGCTTCACCACCCTTCATAGTAAAACACACAGATTAGATGTTAGGAAGAAATCGCCCCTCTTTCAGCTTAAAGCCATTCCCCCTCATCCTATCCCCGCACTCCCTGATAAAGGGCCCCTCCCCAGCTTTCTTGCAGCCCTTTAAGTACTGGAAGGCTGTTATAAGGTCTCCCCTGAGCCTTATCATCTCTGTGAAGCAACTGCTGCTGCAGTTGGCTACCAAAGGCTGCATTTGGCCAACCAATACAAGTAACGACCAGTTACTACAAGCAGGATGCGAAAGATGGTACGAGGAGAAGGACTCATTACGTAAGACTTTCTGTGAAGTACGATGCCAACAGAAAAGAATTAACAACCAGACGTGCAGCTTAGTGGGTGCCACAGGCTTTCCTAAAAGAGAGCACATGTATACTTGTGTATAACCTACAACGTAACACACAGCAAACTGGCTGCACTCTTTCTGGATCACATGATTTTCTCAAATGCAACTGCTTCCAGCTGCTGCAGAGATATGGCAAAGCGCTTTTCTCGTGGTACAAGTACCCACGACTTCTCTGGGCAACCTGTGCCAGAGCCTCATCACACTCACAGTAAAAAAATTCTTCCTAAAAGTTAATCTAAATCTCCCCTCTTCCAGCTTAAAACCATTCCCCCTCATGATATCCTGCACTCCCTGATAAAGAGTCCCTCCCAGCTTTCCTGTAGTCCACTTTTAAGTACTGGAAGGCTGCTGTAAGTTTTCCCCAGAACCTTCTCTTCTCCAGGCTAAAAAGCCCAGCTCTCTCAGCCTGCCTTCACACAGGAGGTGCTCCAGCTTCTGACCATCTTCATGGCCCTCCTCTGGACTCACTAACAGATCCATGTTCTGTTTTTTAAACTGAGTGGCTTGGACAAAAAGGCTTGTAGTTGCATCGACACCACAGAGCCGACTGCCACCTCTCACCAATGAGGCACTGACCACGCAACAAGGGCGCTGGTGGTCACACTGCCTAGACTGGTTGGTTGGCTATGGGTGGGCCAAGGCGTTGGCCATGCCTGGGGGACAATCAGAGGAAGAAGGCCCAATCTCCATTACCTTCTCCTACAGAACTTAAGAGCAGTATCTCTAGATCCAGGGGAAGGTCGCACTCCATGCAGAGGTACTGTGCAAACTGCTTCCAGGTAGCAGGGCTAGCCTTCTCCAGCAGGTCAAGAAGCACTGACACTTTTTCTCTGTGGTCAGTGATGCCATCCAGACCATTCAGGACCATCCCTGGGAGGAAGCGCTTGGAGGTTGTGAGCAACCAGTCAGGACGGTGACTGAGGAATTCCACTAGCTGCGGGCGGGCTCTTGCTACAGCTGCTTCTAGGTCCAGATCGTCGTTCTGCAATGGAGGCTAGAGGGATGAGACAGGAAGGGGTAGCAATGAGCATAGGAGTGAAAGATGTTCATCCACACAGACCTACTGCTGAGCAGCCCTTGATGACTTTTCTTCCCCTTGGTCCTCTGCAGCATTTCTCATCTGCCTTACTCCCACTAGGATGTCTGGCAAACCCCAGCCCAGCCATTACATGGTGCAAGGACCACAGTGCTTGTCTGCACAGTGCCTAAAGCAGCCGTACTGCAAGGGACAGGAGCAAACACCAGGAATCAGTCTCTCTGGTATCAGAGAGGGAGAAGCTCCGTTCACATCTATATTGTGGCTGTGCCCATCCACCAAATATAACACCTCAAGCACTTCTCACACACAGCAGAACCTCTGGGGAGACTAAGAGCATGATATTTCCCAGCACAAAGGGGTTAGGCAGCTTCTCTTGCTGCTCATTTTGTGGGCGTGAAGAACTCATATCTGCTTTGGTGACGTCGCCCTCCACTTCCACTTCTTTCCCACAGCAAAGCCACACACGTGCAGTCTCCTACCTGCATTGTTGTGTGGTCAGCCTCCTCTCAGACGTCAAATGCAAAGGTGGCTTTTGCTCCATACCCTGATGATCTGCTAGAGCAGTGTTTCAGCACACAGTGCTCTTCAATGCACGGGGCATGCTTGTATGCGGCAGCCTCACTCGGTACAGATGCCTAGGGATAATAACAACCAAGCAGGATGTAAATATGAAAGGGCATGGACAGTTACATGGGTCCCAGATCTAGAAGCTCTGCCTTTGATTCTGGGGTCAGCTGTAGAGCTTTTCATCTCTAGGTAGCAACTTCAACTCAAACCAGCAGTAACCACAAAGTTTGGACATTTGAGGATCCACTACTGGTGCGATGAAAATATGGGACTGAGCATCCCTAAGATACAAGCAAAGACAGGCTTTACAGAAACACTTCAGGGGAATCACAGCTTTCCTGGTGTCACTGCTTGGCTTGAGTTAGTCTTCTATGCCAACCTGCTGCTCCTCGCCCCTCCAAGGAAGTTAATGCAGAAGAATCATAGAATCATGGAGGTTGGAAAAGACCTCTGAGATCATTGAGTTCAACTGTTAGCCCAACACCACCATGCCTACTAAACCATGTTTGCTCAAATCAGGCAGTGACACCAGATAAAAAACCCAAAAAGCTGATCCTCTGAGGCTACACAGCTTTCACAGAAGAGTTTCAGGTGCAGGGGGCTGAAAACACCACTAGTGCCTGTGCCGTGCCAGCCCCACCACTTTGCAGCAGAGATAGCAAAGGGAACGGTTCCTCCCTGTGCTGCATCTGGTGCTGTCTGGTTTCCAACCACTCCTGCTGCAGGGAAAGGGATGAAGAAACCAAATATATCCTGCAGCAGGACCCCAGCCCAGGCTACAGCAGCATCAAAACCACACCACTGTACTATGGTTATTATGTTGGACTTGATGGTCTTAAAGGTCTCTTCCAACCAAAACGATTCTGTGATTCTACAGCATCACCACATACTGTTGTAACACAGTATCACTGCAAGAAAGACTACCCAGGTTCCCATTCCAAAATGTGTTACGCATAAAAAGTGAGGCAGCTCTAGACTCCATCAAAACATGGTTAAAACCTCCATTTTGTAAAAATTCTCTAGTGCCTCAGTCGCTATTTTAACAAGAACCACAAAAAATTTCCTGGTGAAATGCTAAGAAAACTTGGCTTAACTAGAACCAGTGTCCTCCAACTAGAGTTCTCCTCAAGCCATACCCGTGATGCCAAAAGCTGAAACTGAACCTTACTTGAAAGGACTCCGCACATTTTCATTTAAAATGTTTTATTATTAAATTCATTTTATATTATCAATTATACATAATAAAGAATGCTAGCAGTAACATATACACTAAAAACAAAGGAAGCAATGTTTCAATTAACTGGAAAGCTTGAAAGAAAACATTTAAACATTTCAAATGCAAACAAGCTGCAAAACAATAGGGCTTCCTGCAAAGAAACTTCATTTCCCAGTATACTGATCAGTCAACCTTTAGAGACTATCATTTTACATTTCTCACAAAAATCCAGAAATTCGTAGAGAGCAATGCCCTAACTTTATTCCTCAAATGACCAAATCCCATCTACTTAATAGGACAATCCTAAAATAATAAATAAAAACTCAGACTTTAACACCTAGGAAAACTGAATGCCATTGAGGTAAAGAGTAGAAATAATTACAGACTCATATTCAAGAAAAAAAAAAACACAGAAAGGTTAGATGAAAGCTCAGGCAATACTGCACATCTCCCATACTGATACTACTCTGCTAAACAATGGGCAGCGACCTACAGTAAAATAGCATAAAAGAAGCAAAAAATCCTCCCAAGAAGAGCTAGAAAGCTTTTAAGCCTCAGCCTTTGCCCTGAAAAATGCAGAAACACCATTAAAACACATCACAAAAATAAACCTCGCCTCCCCAACTTGGCATCCCCACCATTCCCAGCCTAGAAAAACTGAAAGACTGAAACGTGACTCTCCCTGTTGCAAGTCTACCAACTTCTTGTGTGCTCTGAGGAGCTCATGCTACTTACCGAAAGCCCAGAAACAGAGCAGCAGCACCCAAAACAGAGTGGGGGGTCACAAAACAAAGGAGCTGGGGGACAATGTCCACTGCCTTGAGTTCTTGACTCGCTAGCCCACTGCTTTCTGGAGGGCCACAGCCTTTCAGCACTTTTTGGGGGCGCGATGAACAAAAGACAGAGCAAAATGAAAGTAAAAATGGCAAGGAAAACCCCGATGGCAACTGCTCTGTAGCAAAACCGGTGAGATGAGCAAAAAAACCCCAATCAAGAACATCAGAGTGCTATCCTACTATAAAATTGACAGCTAGACGACAACTTAGGCAAAGCTTTTCGGGAACGGTCCAAAATAATGGGACTTGGGGCAAACACCCTCACTGGAATAAACTCTGACTTACTGTTGTGGTTAAGGCTCTCATGATGAGAATGCTTTTATTTATATGCATAGGTCTCATTATTCCAGGACGCTGGGAAATATTTCTTTACAGTTTCCACTATATCTAAGAGGGGAAAAAAAAAAAAAAGCAACTTGCCTTTCCTTCAGAACAGGGAAGAGATTTAAGTGGAAATGTACTAGATATAAAGGATTTGAAGAAAAGATGTCAGGTTTCTGCATAGAACTGCATGCACAAAGATCTCCAGATCGAGTCAACCACGATGCAACAAGCCACTGAACGCAATGAATATTCTTGGAGCCAGGGAAGCTAAGCTAGAAGACTGGATGCAACCTGCAGCAAAGTCCTCGAGAAGTCAAGAAGGCACAAATCTGCTGCCACACTCTGCCTGGCTCTGGTCCCCCACACCTCCCACCAGCCCCCAAGCTGTAGCGCTGCCGATGCAGCCCCTTTATGGCCAAACTGGTGCTTTTGTGCCTAAAAATCACAGAATCATAGAATAGTTTGGGTTGGAAGGGACCTTAAAGATCATGTAGTTCCAACCCCGGGCCATGGGCAGGGACACCTCCCACAGGATCAGGCTGCCCAAGGCCCATCAAACCTGACCTCGAACACCTCCAGGGATGGGGCAGCCACAGCTCCCCTGGGCAACCTGCGCCAGGGCCTCACTGCTCTCACGGTGAAGAAATTCCTCCTTAGGTCCAGTCAAAATCATAGAATCGCCAGGTTGGAAGAGACCCACCGGATCATCGAGTCCAACCATTCCCATCAAACACTAAACCCTGTCCCTCAGCATCTCGTCCACCCGTCCCTTAAACCCCTCCAGGGAAGGGGACTCAACCCCCTCCCTGGGCAGCCTCTGCCAGGGACCAATGACCCTTTCTGTGAAAAACTTTTTCCTAATGTTCAGTCTGAACCTCCCCTGGTGGAGCTTGAGGCCATTCCCTCTCATCCTGTCCCCTGTCACTTGGGAGAAGAGCCCAGCTCCCTCCTCTCTACAACCTCCTTTCAGGTAGTTGGAGAGAGCAATGAGGTCTCCCCTCAGCCTCCTCTTCTCCAGGCTAAACACCCCCAGCTCTCTCAGCCGCTCCTCATAAGGCCTGTTCTCCAGCCCCCTCACCAGCTTCGTTGCTCTTCTCTGGACTCGCTCCAGAGCCTCAACATCCTTCTTGTGGTGACCTGCCCCTCTCCAGTTTATTCCCATAGCCCCTCGTACTATCACCACAAGCCTTTGTGAACAGTCCCTCCCCAGTTTTCTTGTAGCTCTTTCAGGCACTGGAAGGTCTCTATAAGGTCTCCTTGGAGCCTTCTCCTCTCCAGGCTGAACAAGCCCAACTCTCTCAGCCTGTCCTCTTACAGAAGATGCTCCAGCCCTCTGAGCATCCTCATAGCCTCCTCCCTGCCTGTTCCCACAACTCCAACTCCTTCTTAATTTGAGGACCCCAGAACCAGACACACTACTCCAGATGAGGTCTCAAAAAAAAAAAAAAAAAAAAAAAAATCCCCACTTGCATCCTCAATGGACAAAGCTGCGAGATGGGTTTGTTCCCAGGAGGAAAAGTTACCTCCAGCATCGCTTCCAGCTCGAGAGGACCCCCGGCGCCCCAGACCTGCCCCCAGGGGGTGTCCCCGGCCCCCGTTGGGGAGCAAGGAGCAGCGATGCCGCGGGTCCCTCCCGCCGCGCCCCCGGCACTCACCGCCCGCCGGTCCTCCCAGCGCCGCCAGAAACCGAAAGCGCGAGAGGCTGATGGTGCTGAAGGAGGCTGAGCGGCTCTGCCGGGAAAGCACGTGGGGCCGGCTCCGCGCCGGAGCGGGCGGGACCGGGAATCACCGCCCTGGAAAACACCGCTTGGATCATTGAGTCCGACCGCTCCCATCAAACAACTAAAGCAGGCCCCTCAGCGCCTCGTCCACCTGTCCCTTAAACACCTCCAGGGAAGGGCACTCGACCCCCTCCCTGGGCAGCCTCTTTCTCACCTTTCCAGTCTGAACCTCCCCTGGCGGAGCTTGAGGCCATTCCCTCTCGTCCTGTCCCCTGTCACTTGGGACAAGAGCCCAGCTCCCTCCTCTCCACAACCTCCTTTCAGGTAGTTGGAGAGAACAATGAGGTCTCCCCTCAGCCTTCTCTTCTCCAGGCTAAACACCCCCAGCTCTCTCAGCCCTTCCTCATCAGGCCTGTTCTCCAGCCCCCTCACCAGCTTTGTTGCTCTTCTCTGGACTCGCTCCAGAGCCTCAACATCCTTCTTGTGGTGAGGGGCCCAGAACTGAACACAGGATTCGAGGAGCGGTCTCACCAGTGCCGAGTACAGAGGGAGAATAACCTCCCTGGACCTGCTGGTCACGCCGTTTCTGATCCAAGCCAAGATGCCATTGGCCTTCTTGGCCACCTGGGCCACTGCTGGCTCATGTTCAGTCGCTGTCAACCAACACCCCCAGATCCCTCTCCTCCAGGCAGCTTTCCAGCCAGACTTCTCCTAGTCTGTAGCTGCTCAGGGTTGTTGTGCCCCAAGTGCAGGACCCAGAATTTGGCCTTGTTAAACCTCATCCCATTGGTCTCAGCCCAGGGGTCCAGCCTGCTCAGATCCCTTTGGAGCCTCCCTGCCCTCCAGCAGATCGACAATTGCTCCCAGCTTAGCGTCACCTGCAAACTTGCTAAAGGTGCACTCGATGCCTCCATCCAGGTCATTGATAAAGACATTGAACAGGGCTGGACCCAGCACCAAGCCCTGGGGACACCGCTTGTGACCGGCCTCCAGCTGGAGTGAACTCCATTTACCACAGCTCTTTTCAGAAAGGTTGGGGCGGGCTCTGTCCCTTAGCACAGAGCTGGGGCTGTGCTGCTGTTTCCAGAGGGGCTTCCGTCAAGACACAGCAGCCCTCAGCACCCAACGCAGTCTTAGCCACTGTGTTTTGGCCCCACAGGGATGCAGCTCTGGGGGTCTGCTGGCCACTCTCCTGCACCATCCCCCTGTCAGCAGTGTCCCCGATCCCCTGCGAGCCATCCTGCCCCACGAGACACCTTCCCCTCTCTGAGGCAGAGAAGAGGCAGAGTTTCTGCCATTGCTTTTCTATTCACGCTCATCACCCCTGTGCGATGGTGTTAAGGAAGACCAGAGGCTGTAGCTTGGCAGAAGATCCCAGCTCTTCAACCAAGTCTTCGATTTGTCACTTGAAATCTCTTCTTAGTGAAAAGGCATTGAAAAAAGGGAAGCATGAACTGGAACAAGAAAAGAACTGAACCACTTCAGATAAATTATTGCACTGAAGTAGGAAGGAACAGGATCGTTCTGTCTGGACACTTACACTTTCTCTCATAATCTCTTTGGCTTCCTTATCATTTTTATTGCTTTTCTCAAGTTTGCTCCCAGTGTCTCAATGATACATCCATAGCAATTTGCCCAGGGCTCTACACACAGTCTACAGGCTCTAAAAAAAACTACCTGGGGCATGAGGTCTCCGTTACTGAGCTGCACCATAAATTCACATCCCCTTTACTTTCTCAGCCATATCTAGGCCCTTTAGCATAACTGGTTCTGAGCTTACCTGGAGTTTGGTAATGTCATTTCAGTTGCTAAATGAAGTCTGTCAAAGTCAGGATCCTTTTGCCCCATGGCAGAAATGAAAACCGAGGATGAGCACAAAAGGTGCTATATTTCCAAAGTGTAAAAACAGAGAGAGCAAAAGGTGGGCAAAGCCAGTTTCTGGTGCCTGCCGTGAATGCTAACCCAGAACCCATGCACCTCAAGAGTCCAACCCTTACTCCAAAGCACAAAAGTACTTTAAAGATCCTGAAAACGGTGTGCACAGAGGTGCAGACTTCAGGCTCTTTGCAGAAGAAAGGCTCTGTGGAAGTACAACTGCACAGAAACTGGAGCCTTTCTCAGGAAAAGGAAAGAAAGGTCAACCGAAGACAATTTGAATCAACTCATCTTTTAATTTTTTTAATCTTTGTTTGTACACAAGTTCCTACATTTCTTTACAAAGATATCGGTTCTACAATTTTTTCTCAAGAAACTCAAGGAGCAAATGATTCGGGAAGTTAAAGTCAAGCTGCACAATCGTGTATCCCTAAATAGGGAGGAAGGGGAAAAAAAAATATTAAATTGGTTTATGCCACACTCCCAAGAAGGGCTTTGAGAGCCAGGTATTTCTGAACTCTACCTACCTTTCTTGTGATGATCTCAGGATTTATGATCTGAAATAAGTTAAGCCCTTTGCTGTTCATCAGTGAAGTCAAAGCTGTTTCAATCCCTATGGAATCAGTAAATCCATCCAGTTACAGGTATGACCATCCTGGCTTGCTGCTCATCACATACTGTGACCTTGCCTACCTGTTGCCAACAGCTAATTGTGCCCCAAAACCCCACAACCTTTCCTAGTAGAAAACTCCCTTTAACTTTGTCCCAGTTGTTTACAAAAAAAAAAATCAGCAGAAATTCACATCAGTAATGTGGTTCCCCACCACCCCCATCGCCCCTCCAAGCCCTCAGGGTTATTGATGTATTTTTTCAGTGCTTAGGTTTAGGAGATCTGATGTTTGAAGCATTAGGGAGTATGTTGACACTGCTCCAAAGGGAAAACTCACTTGAAGTCACTTTTGGAATCCCTGCAACAGAGATCATTGTCTGCAGGAATTTTCTTATGGATGGATCATTCTGAAAGCCAGAAAATTAATACAAAAAAGCTTTAAAGACATCATTTAGACACAAAGGGCCTAGAGAATACTTTCTTAGGACTTACCCCACTTGGATCAGCTCTGCATTTAAAGACTTTAAACTCTATCCTGAAGGGAGGGGAAAAAAGAGGGGAGGGGAAGAAGGTCAATAAGAGCTGCAGAAACCATCTCTTTGTGCTGCTTTCTGATATGAGAGCAAGAGGCCACAGTACTAACCTGGAGTCCAAAGGGTGCAAAATTAGTTTCTTTTCTGCGTAGGCAGCTTGGATAGTGACCGTGATTTCCTGCAAAGAGATGAATAGCAGAGTTGAGATGTAGCTCATCTTGCCTTATAGCAGGGAGTTGCATTTGGAAAGTCTAGTTTACTTTATGACCAAGAGGTCAACATCCTTCTCACTTTATATCCAGATATTACTAGAGAAAGACAGCATTTTAGTTCATAGAATCATAGAATAACCAGGTTGGAAGAGACCCACCGGATCATCGAGTCCAACCATTCCTATCAAACACTAAACCATGCCCCTTAGCACCTCGTCCACCCGTGCCTTAAACACCTCCAGGGAAGGTGACTCAACCCCCTCCCTGGGCAGCCTGTGCCAGTGCCCAATGACCCTTTCTGTGAAGAATTTTTTCCTAATGTCCAGCCTGACCCTCCCCTGGCAGAGCGTGAGGCCATTCCCTCTCGTCCTGTCCCCTGTCACTTGGGAGAAGAGCCCAGCTCCCTCCTCTCCACAACCTCCTTTCAGGTAGTTGGAGAGAGCAATGAGGTCTCCCCTCAGCCTCCTCTTCTCCAGGCTAAACACCCCCAGCTCTCTCAGCCGTTCCTCATCAGGCCTGTTCTCCAGCCCCCTCACCAGCTTTGTTGCTCTTCTCTGGACTCGCTCCAGAGCCTCAACATCCTTCTTGTGGTGAGGGACCTAGAACTGAACACAGGATTCGAGGAGCAGTCTCACCTGTGCTGAGTACAGAGGGAGAATAACCTCCCTGGACCTGCTGGTCACGCCGTTTCTGATACAGTTCTCCATCTGCATGCAATAAAATCCTCCCTGATGCCCACAGCCTCTGCCTGTGGAGCCCTAGACTGGCTTATCCACACGAATTATGCTTTTGCCACTTTGTGAACCAAATTCTGCATAAGGATGGAAATGCTTCCATAGGGAGTTGTTTCCCGATGGTAGCTAGCGTTAAAAGGAACTGATGTTCCTTCTCTACCTCCCATGGTTTACCCACCACCCCCTTCCCAAAGGACTCCCTGTCATTACTGTCCCTGAGCACCAGGAGTGGTCCAGACTTGGGATAGAGCCTCTCCCAAGATCTTCACAGTAAGGAGATGCAAGAACTGACCTTCTCCATGTACAAAAGGATCAGGGGCTCTTCTCCTGAAGGAAAGGCGCTGACCTCCACTGCTACCAAGGACTTCACGACTGTCCCTTCAGGTTGAAGAGAGATTTGGGGATGGGCGAGGCTCCACACCTTGGCCACAGAGTCATTGTAGGAGATACCTTGAAAAATCTGGTTAAGTAAGGAGCAACAGAAGAGTCAGACTTTTTCGGTACCTCATCTCAATTTCATGCCAACTTGCCACACAGCTGTATCCCTTTTGTAGTGCCCAGTTCCTCCTCCAGTTCACACAAGCCAAATAACTCAGCTGGGTTACAGGGAAGCTTTGCCCAGCATGGAGGGTGGAGAAATCATCCTTACAAAGCACAACAGTTTCTCCATCAGGCCCTATTTTTCTCCATCAGGCCCACCCAAGACTCAAGTTATCGAGGGGAGGACATGAGATGTTACACGCCACAAAACCCATTCTAGAAGTTCCTCTTTTCAACATAAAATTCTAAGAACACGACCAAAAGTTACCTTTTGCACCACCTTTTGCTGTGCTTCTGTGTCTTCCATTTCAAGCAGCACCTTCAGAAACGAACCAGAAACAGATTGGAAAAAAAAATGAAAGAGGAGGTTATAGTTAGCCCTGATGTAGGCTGGATGGACCAGAGCACTGAGGTGCGGCTTGTGGCCAGTTCAGCAGGATAGCTGAGATGCTAAGTTCACCCCCTTTCTACCTCAACAGTCCCACAGAAAAATCACTTTACAATTTCAGAGGACAGGTTTTCTGTCAGCTGGGGTTGTTGTTTTAAGCGTAACACTACGTGGTAGCACATACTTGCTAAGAAGGTACCGATTTCTGACCAGGATCATGTGTAGTGACTGACTGATAGTGATTTCTGTCTTCTACAGAAACTAGCTCTCACCAAAAAATAGTATTTAGAAAATTTTTTTAGTCTATCTCCAAAATATGGCATATGAGGGAGGGAACCACCCCTGAAATAGTCACCTGCAACTCCTCCCCTTTGATGGTCAACACCAGACGCTTATCTAAGAAAGCAGCTGAAGCCAGAGAGTTGAGGATGTGCTCGGACAGCCAGAAGTAGAGCATTCGGGACTCGGTTAACAGCGATGGGGAGAAAACACTGTCAGTGAGGACATCGGAGTAGTTCTTATACAGGACAAGGCCCTTTAAAAGGAAAGCAAGTATGTTGGTCACTACAGGCAGCAGGGAGATGGGACAAAATGTCAATACCTGCATTTTCCTCGCAAGGCAAAGGTCTGGTTGGCTGGACCAGAAAAACTTTGGTCTCTTGAGCAGCTTGAGATACTTTACCTTGTGATGTGATTCTAGGTAATTTGCTTTTATTAAAGGAACTGATGCAAGGGCGATATCAAGTTTGATATCCTCATCCTGGACAAAATTTTCTGCAGGAAGAAAACACAAAAGCTTCACACCAGCAACAGGACCATAGGCAGAACTTTTGACGGTTGCTTTTAGGACTTGCTGTGGAAGCTGACTGGAAGTTCTAAAAGGACACTAGGATAGGACTGTGGGGTCCCACTCCATCGGGTGCTAGTGTTGACCCTGCTACTGCTCACTGACCCAGTTTCTCCACAGAGAAATTTGGGTAATTACTCTTGTTTTTACATTCTGCTCCTTTTCCCTGATGTTTGAGACGGGAAGATCATCAGCAGACAGATACAGATGCTGTAATATTTCAGCCCAAATATTCCAATTCATGTTCCTGTTTTAGCTAATGCCAGTCCTTACACAGCTATCCTGCACCTCTGGTCATCACATAATGAAGGAGAAAGACCTTTTGAACTTAAAAGTTTCTCTCAGCCAGTGCAATCACCTTGAAAAATCAACCTGATGCAGAAAATTCAAAGCATAACATTGCTAGGGTTTACATTGTCTGAGGGCCTGGGATCCCATACACATTTTCTAAGGACTTCCTTGATGGATGTGGCTACTGCCCCGCTGGGGGCTCAAACGTGGAAAGTTGTACGTAGAAAAAGAAAGCAGAAACCCAAGGATACTTACCTGCTAAATCTTGTATGAAATTTGCCAGCATCTGGGCAAGAGAATTGATTTCTTTGCACACCTACAAGAAGAAAGGAGAGAAAAGCTGAAGCTGGGAGGAGAATCTGGGGTTGTGGAGTGGAGCTGGGCTGCATGGTGAGACCTGAGGGCTGTCAGAGTCTGGCTCCATTAGAGATCCCAGTGCCAATGCAGCCTCCCACCTCATCCAAGCTGGGGGTTTTGTGGATTCTTTTTATTTGTCTTATTTTTCGCAAGCGCTAGAAGGGTATTGCTATTATCTTGTGGGCACATGTGAGCAAAGGAGCACGTAGCATACAAACTGACCTTTTCTCCATCCACAGGCAGTAGCTGGCCTTACCTCACTCTTGAAAACAAACTTCAAGGTGAAGGAGATGAAATCTGTGAAGAGCTGCTTCAGCCAGCCCGGCCTGCACAAGACAAGGAGCACGTCAAGGGCCAACCAACAGTCCCCACAGTGAGTGACACTTGGGCTGAAGCTCTCAGGGACCAGCAGCTGGGCCAGCAAAGCCTGATTTTGAAGGGGGACAGACTCACTCCTTGTCTCCTTGGAGATGAAGCGTCAATTTGTGGAAAGACAGGTAGCAGTCTGAGGCATCGGCAGCCACTTGGTCCTTCTGGCACACTGCACAGGATGAAAGGAAAAGAGAGATAACTTGCTCAAAAGCACTGAGGACAGGTGCTCTTTGTGGACACTGCAGACCTGGGGCAGGACACCACTGCAGAGGGGCAGCCAGAGTTCCCTACAGCTCTAGGGGGTGTTTCCAATAGACTCAGCACCCTGCACAATCAGGTCAGATAGGGCTACCCTGAGCCTGGATGGAGGGGTTTTCAGCTCCAGACAAGCTAGTCTACCAGGTACTTTTCTTCATGCTTCTTTTGGATACCTGCCAGCTTGGCTAGCTCATAGCGCCAGGGACTTGGTTGTCCCCTAACATCACCCTGAAGAACCTGGGCAGTATAAACAACCCACAATCAAGAGGAGGGAGGGAATTTAATCATATTGGGGTGGGGAAGGGTGAGCGTAGTTTGCCTCTGCCCCTTTCTAGTCTAAGTTTGTTAACTTTCCTGAGGAAGAGGCTTCATTTCCCAGAGCACAGCTGGGGCCTGATCTAGAGACAGCTGAAAAAGTGGAGTGTAAGGATGTTCAGACTTCCTGCACCAAAGCTCTCATTTGGCTTCCTCTTTTGAAACGTCACCGTGGTTTTTTTCAAGTCACCCTAAAAAGCAGGAGATGAAAAGCCCATCCTGAAGACAGCCCAGAAGACCAAATCATTCTTCTCTTGCTGCTGGTGTACACCAGCATTACTCTGCTAAAATTATTTATACCAGCTTCCTCTGCTTGATCTGTTAAAACAATGAGGTCTTTAAGGGTCATGTTTTCTCCTGTCCTGTGTGCACAGGGTGGCCGAGACTCATTTCCAACATCTGGATGCCACCAGGTCCCCATGGGGATGGGCAGAGCTGGCCCCACGCTCACTGCCCACCACCTGGTCCATCCTGCTGCTGTGGAGGAAGCAAAGACCCCTGCAGCTAGTGATCCCCAGCAGTTACTTACTCAGTTTAACGCTTATCTGGAGGTCAATGGAAGACTCGATTTCAAAATCAACTGAATGAAAAAGCTGCAGGCTGTAATGGCAGAAGAGAGGATGTTTAGCAACCTATGCCAGAAGCAGCATCTCCCTGACCACACATCAGCTGGGGGGTGGTTTATAACAACTCTTACATTAGTCCTTGCACTGCAGTGTGCAAAACCCTGGCAAGCCCATACTCTGGCTTTAAATCATTGCAAAGCTCTGCCTTAGTGGCACTTAGGAGCGTGGGAACATTAAGTCTCTGCCCCCAAAAAAAGTTTATAGAGCAACAAAGGGGAGGTAAGAAGACTATTTATACGCCTTGGCTATGATGCAAGGGATGACAGTAAGGACAGAAAGGCAGAAAGCAAGACAAGAGCAGCGATGGGGGTAAGCAGCACTGCTGCTGTATGCAATCTCGCCTTGCTGAGGCAGTAGGCAATGGTGCTGTTGCTAGAGAGCCAGAGGAGTAGAGCCTCGGCATCTCCTTGCACCATGAGCCAGTCCTGCCTGCGGGCAGCAACAAGAGCTGGGGCTGAAATGCTCAGCAGCAGCCAGCCTCCAGGTACTTACAACCAGGCCCCAGCGTAGCCATAGTTCAGGGTCCCTTTGAAGACAGCAGTCACGTTTTTAATGGCAATGTGAACAGCATCATTCTCCTTGAGCTCCACCTCGCTCTTCTCTATGGACAAGTCATTGACCTGGATGCTGGAAACGACAGAAATCCAGTTTGTCTCCAGCCCCAGGGCTGTTTGTTGTGACTGGGCAAGACAGATTTGCTCCTGAGGATGTGAAGGGGGCTGTGCCAGCTCCAGGAAGAGCAGTGATGCTTTCACTCAGCCTCGGTGTTTGGATACGAGGCAGGGGGTTGCTTTAAACAGGAAACACAGAGCGACACGCTGCAGAAACAACTCTTGTTTTATTGCAGCACTCTGTCAGCCACAGCAGGAAATCTGTCTTGCTTTTACACCATTGCATTCGTGGCCCCTGAGCCAAAGTTAATAACGCGGCAAAACCCAGCTTTGTTTGTCACAAAGTGCAGCCAACTGACATCCTGCTGACAATCTTTGCCACTCAAGGTGCCGTGGGCACCATCTGTCGGCAATGAAGCCCTGGGAGCTCCAGCCCACAGGGAGAATGCTCCCCATAGCACAGTTATCAGAGATGAGCTCTACACGCTGCCTCACTGCCTGCCCACCGAGCTGGAGAAGCTCTTCAATGATTCATCATCAGCCTAAACACTAACATGCAGATTGTCTGCAAAGCAGAGATGAGAAAATCATAGAATCACCAGGTTGGAAGAGACCCACCGAATCATCGAGTCCAACCATTCCCACCAATCTCTAAACCCTGCCCCTCGGTACCTCATCCACCCGTCCCTTAAACCCCTCCAGGGAAGGTGACTCAACCCCCTCCCTGGGCAGCTGTTCAGTGCCCAATGACCCTTTTGGTGAGAAATTTTTTCCTGATGTCCAGTCTGAACCTCCCGTGGTGCAGTTTGAGGCCATTCCCTCTCGTCCTGTCCCCTGTCACTTGGGACAAGAGCCCAGCTCCCTCCTCTCCACAACCTCCTTTCAGGTAGTTGTAGAGAGCAATGAGGACCCCCCTCAGCCTCCTCTTCTCCAGGCTAAACACCCCCAGCTCTCTCAGCCGTTCCCCATAAGGCCTGTTCTCCAGCCCCCTCACCAGCTTTGTTGCTCTTCTCTGGACTCGCTCCAGAGCCTCAACATCCTTCTTGTGGTGAGGGGCCCAGAACTGAACACAGGACTCGAGGTGTGGTCTGTCTGCTCTCATCCAGACCTTTGGTTTTATCAGGAATCACTGGATCGAATCTCCCTCTAAGGCCAGTTTCGACTCCTGCTTCCCATCAATCCGCGCTTCCCCTGGCACAAGAGACAGAGATACTCACTTGGCCAGCCCATAAGCCACCTTGCCGAGGAGACGCATGGACCTTTCCCCAGTGATATTTGGGAATCTGGCATTCCTGAATGCTGCTTGAATGACCTGTGCAGTTTCCTGGTTCACTGTCAGTGGAAGAAAAGGGCAAAGATACCAAACTGTAATCTTTCCTGGCTGCAAAGTTGAGTCTGGACCCTGGATTAAAGCACTACAGAGGAGTTTTATCCAAGGCATTGCTGTTAGATTAAGGAAACCCTAGAAGTAGCTTCAGAGTAAATAAAAAATATAATAAAATCCCAAACTTAAGCAGCTAATGGCAGAGGGGACAGCGGTACCCGTGCCTGAACAGTCACAAGTGGGGCTGTTCTCTGGATATCAAGTCCAGTTTTCACACACCTCGCTTGCACCTCAGGGGTAGATTTTGGGGAGGTCAAGGCTGTGCTCATCCTTATGCTGCACAAGCTGTTGACCTTACCCCAGTTATTTACTCTGTTGCTGCTTGCTTCTATTGCAGTCAGCAATTCTATTGGGTCTCCAGAAGAAAACTTCTGAGACCCAATTTTCTGTACCAGTTTTCCTAACATTACCCAGCCCGTTCCAGCCTCGACCTCTGGCACACGACTGTACAGGATTTTTTTCCTTACAGCAATGGCATCTCAGTTTGGCCCAGCATCCTTCTCTGCATGTACCACTCTCAGAGGGGATGGGATAGAGCTGTTCCTACCCTCTGCAGAAGTTCTAACTACTCCTACCCCCAAAGACCCAAAACCTTTGCAAATAAAGCCATAGCAACAGGGACACCCTGTTTCTCCCCTTCTGCACACTGACCCCAAGGGATGAAATTGCAGCAAGGAGACAAATCATGTGTGATTTGTGTGTTTGCTCTAGCTCCTCCATCCCACCAGCCCCCAGTGAGGGACACTGGGCTAAGGAGAGGGGTTAGGGACTGTTTTCTAGCTCTTTAGAGAAGTAGTTCCTATTCAGTTCAGGTGCTCATGCTTTAACCTGTGCTCCCAAGCAGGTATTGATTGATCTTACTAGATACACAGTTTTCATGAAAGTCAGAGAAGCAAGAAACCCCCTCATTTGGCTGATCCTCACTAATTTCTCCTGGTGAAGAGAGGAAAATGCAGCCCCATGCAACAGGCACTTACACAGCAACGCCGCGGGCTTCGTCATCCTGCAGACAATCCCGGTGGCTCTGTAAGGGAATGGCTCAAACTCACAAGCTGCTGATGCGTGGATGAACACTAGCAAGATCTCAAAGGTTCCCAGCTTCATCCCACCAGCCCAGAGCATCTTCAGTCAGAGCAGAGAGCGCTGATGAAAGAACTGATTCTGGACCGCAGCAAAGGCTGCTTTCATACCTCCGAGCAGACCTCCTTCAAAGCAGGACGTGACCTGCTTCCTCCAGTTATCGAAACTCATCACACATTTCCTAATGTTCCTATAGTTTCCTTAACACCCTCCAAGTCACACGCTGCCTTCCTCCCACAGCAGGAGCTTGGGCTGCAGGACTTGGCTCTCCAGCCAAGAGTCCTTTAACTTAGTGCATGCATGCATTTAGGCAGGTGGGGAAAGCTAAAGGGGGTTGAAGATTGGAAGGAGAGTCAAAGGAGCAGCCCTGCACTCTTCCTCCGACCAGTTCACTGTTTGCTCTTCACACAAAAGTACCCCGTATTTTGCAGTCCTGCAGCAATTTTCTAGCAAAGGCCTCTTTGAAAGGTACCTCCACTGATTTTAGGCACGTTGTGGGGAAACAGAGTCACATTTCTGGGAAAAGCACCCTTCCTGCTACTGCTCAGTGAACCCACATCCCTGGAGGGCTCCATGACCACAGGACTGGGATGCTCCTTGTCTCTCAACTGGGTCTGTGCACCATCCTTGGTTTGCCACCTTCCAGATGGGGAAGAACCTGCTAAGCTGGAGCTTTCTACGCACCTAGCCTCTCACCTGCTATTTGGGAAGTACTAGAAACCCACGTTCACTCCTCATGCACACCTGCCCTACACACCACCATCCCCCTGCATCCCTGTTGCGATGCTGGGGCCCATCGCAAAACAAGCTCTGGGACAAAACAGAGTGAGGTTGGTGCAGCAACAAGGCCCCCAACAGCTCTGGTGAGTCATTTTGCCAGCAAAAACTGATGGAGAAGGAAAAGTTAAATCTTTGCAATGCTGCAGGAGCACACACATCCCCCTGAAGGAGACAAGGTGCCAGCCTCCCTCCTCTCCTTGGCAGATGCTTCATCCTCCCTGCACTGGGTGAGCAGGTTTCCTCCGGGAGCCTGGCTGCCCGGCAGCCCCCACCCTGCCCCACTGTTTTCTTCCTGAGTTGAGAAAGTGAATGCCCGCAGGTACCCCACAGGAGGCACTTGCGGTCACTGACCCTCCGAGGGAAACTGAGCATCTGCAGGCTTCCTCCAGACTCCTCCAGGCAAGCAGTGTGGTGGCCCAGGACAGGCTGCCTGCTGCGAGTGGATACTGCATTACGAATCAACAGTTCAGTGTTGGAAGCACGCATAAAGACAAGAGCCATCTGACCAGCATAGCTCCCATATCATAAAATCACTAGGTTGGAAAAGACCTTTGACATCATCAAGCCCAAATGTGCCTGTCCCCTACTAAACCACATCCCTAAGCAACTCATCTACCCATCTTCTAAACATCTCCAGGGATGGGGACTCACCCGCCTTGCTGGGCAGCCTCTGCCAGTGCCTGGGAACCCTTTCAATGAAGAAGTTTTTCCTTATGTCTGATCCGAACCTCCCCTACGCGACTTGAGGCCATACGGAAGCCCTGCACCTTCATCTCAGCCACCACACTATCCTCACTGGCCCGGTAGAAGGCATCTTTACAGAGAAGCTGCAAAAAGGATTTAAATTCAAGAGGCTTTAGCGTTGTAACAGCTCTGTTTTCTGCCCTTCAGCTCACAGCTCTCATGCACCCAGCCCTCCCCAGCAGCTTGATGTTCAAGGGATGTTGGTACAGTTGCCAAGGCCTGGGGGTCCTGCAGCCACAGCAAGAGCAGGAGCCCCAGGCACCACCGCACAAACATCCACAGTCAGAGAGACTCTGTGCTGCTGGGGGTCACATCTGCCTGCACCCCAGTACAGCTTTCAGCAGCAGGACACACTCCAGTTTATTGCCATATATACTAAGGAGTGTTGTGCGCAGTTTGATTCCTCCAAGAACAAATCTGGAGGAGATGCTGCAGCAGGAAAGCAGCCCTGCTGAGGCTGGTGGTGGTCACTGAATCGTAGAATCACCAGGTTGGAAAAGACCCACCAGATCATCGAGTCCAACCATTCCTATCAAACATTAAACCATGTCCCTCAGCACCTCATCCACCCATCCCTTAAACACCTCCAGGGAAGGGGACTCAACCCCCTCCCTGGGCAGCCTCTGCCAGTGCCCAATGACCCTTTCCGTGAAGATTTTTTTCCTAATGTCCAGCCTGAATCTCCCCTGGTGGAGCTTGAGGCCATTCCCTCTCCTCCTGTCCCCTGTCACTTGGGAGAAGAAATCAGGACAGGTCCCAGGTGGCCACCAGCCACCCCTCTGCCCAGAGCAGCAATTCATACCAGCATGAAGGAAAGGGAAAACCAGGGCATTTTGATACCAGGGCATTTGTCACTGGTGGCCAAGCACAGATAAGGACAAAAAGACCAAGAACCTGGAACCAGTGCTGTGGTCACGGCACATCTGACTGCATTCACAATCCCCTTACAGACAAGCTCCCCTGTCCTGTCACCGCTTCAGCGGCTGCTGCTGGCAGATGACCTGAGCTGAGAGCAAGGGAGGACAGGGGACTGTCGGGCATTGACCTCACACAGGAACAGGAAAACTAGAGATGTTCTGCCTACAATAGCAAAAGTACGTGGAATGTGGAGATGCTGCAAGCATCCCTGCCCTGGAGTAACCAGGCAGGGGCAGGGGTCAGGGCAGCAGGGATGCAGCAGCCCCACCCTCCTCCCAGTACAAGGTCAGGCTAGCAGGAGGCAGGGCAGGTTTTAAAAGCCAAATAAAGGTTACATTTGGCTAGTAGGAGGCAGGGCAGGCTTTATAAACCCAAAGAAAGGTTAAAAGGCAATGCTGATGCTTACTGCTTGCAAAGGGGATACTGGAAGATGTTCTGATTAACATTTGCTGCGTAAGGTTTTATCTGAAGGCCACGCACACATAGAGAGCTCACCACCTTGATGGGGATTGTCCTGTAACTGGGGCTGGTTTTCCCCCCTCCCTTTCCAGAGCAGAGGTACACAGTGCTATTAATCTTCATGCTGCACTGACCCAAACATTCAGTATTACCCTGCAGCTGCTTCCTGAGATAGTCTTCCAGGTAGGCTGGCTGCACTCTGCTCCATCAGCACAACAGGCTCCAGCATCATCTCCAGGATCAGGCAGGTCAGCCTTGAGGTGGCAGAAGGACAAGCCCAAAGCTAGGTACTCCCACCACCCGTAGATACAGTGCTCAGCAGCACAATGTCCTGGTCAAACACACACGTGGAGCACCAACCAGCCCTTGGAGTCTGTGGTCATACCTCATGCTTGTCCAGGGCTGTGCTGTCAAGGCCCAGCAGCAGCAATCTTGGGTTCAAAAGACTCAGCTTTGACAAGAGGTGATTTCTTAGGGTTAAGAAGACTTTGACAGGCTTGGATGTTTGCCAGTGAATAAATTAAGACTTCTGAGAGATTAACAGATTGTCATTTGGGAGGGTAAACCACCTGTGACAGAGGTTTTTTTTAAAAAAAAATTTCACATGCCTTTCCAGGAAATTCTCTTGAAACCAACTTGATTTTTCTTGTATCACTCCTAACCCCCAAACACCAAAAAATAAGCCAGAACACACAAGTGGCCCTAGATGAGTCCAAGCTTTTCACAGCTGAGGCTGCCATAGGCAGCTGGTTTGAAACCTGGAGCCAGCTGTATTGCTGCAGTACTGACTGCACTGCCAAACCCAGACTGAAAAAAGCAGTAAATACAACTTTCAGTGCGAATATAAGCAATTCCAGATGGTTCCTCTGCAGCACAGGCCACAAGACAGACCTAGAGCACCTATCAGCATTCACCCAGCCCTCCTTGGCAAGTAGCTGAGCACTGACTGGCCTCAAGCCCCTCACCTCAGGTTTGTGACCCCAACTGTACACCAAGCCTGGTTTTACCCTATTGTATTTAATATTCAGACAACATTAAATACTAGCAGACATTTCAAGAGCTGGTCTTATGGAGAAGAGGGGCTGGGAAGATATGATGAAGGTGCAGTTGGCATGTTCGGTAATAGATGGGGGAATTGCCCTGGGATGCCCTCTAGCTGGCCAGGCACATCTGCAAGGAGAAGCCCCTAGGATGCACAGCTCCGCAAATCCCACAGGCCTCAACTTGTTTTCCAGCAGGACAGAGACTTGCTCTCACATGGGGCAAGCTACCAGAGGATTTCAGTGGCCAAAGCCACAGAGAAGCTGTTTTCACCTTGTACCACCCTGTGGCCCACCATGACCAGCCCTCAGGGACATCCTGCACCAGCTGCTTAGTGCAAACAGACTACACCAGTCCCTTTGCAAGCTGTGCTTGCAGGCATGAAGAGATTTCAACTAACAACAGAGTCAATTGGCTTAATGCACAAGCCAAGACAAACCCAGCTTCCTAAACCCATAGCCTTGAGGTCCTCTCTGTTCTCTGCAGCTTCAACATTTCTGTACCAGTGCAGGGTCACGTTATTCCCAGAAAAAAAATCTCTGGAATGCTTACACTCTTTCTGCAGCCTTGCTTTGGAAGCTTCAAGGTTTATTTTTAACTAATGTCTGACCTTAATTCCCTCAACTAATTCAAGGCCCATGCTGTCTCACCCACTGCTAGCACACAGGCTGTATCACTTGCCTCACCATCACAATTTACACAGCTCACTGTTTGCATTGCTGTTCCTCTAGGGCTGAGCTGCCTCAGTTCCTTCCACACCTCATCCATCCCTGCTCACTCCCATGTAGTCTCAGGCAGAGCTGAGCCCTCCTCTGGCCAGGATCAGCAACAGGAATTGGGGCCGGACCACAAAACACTGGGCTGGCTCAAGCACCGGTGGCCCAAGCCCTCAGCCCAGCAGTGCTCTCTTGCCTCCTGGTGCTCCTGCCTGGGCACAGCACGGGCTGCTGTCTCTGTGTAATTACACAGCAATTAGCCAAAAGACTTGCTCGGTGTCCCCTGCTGTCACCACAGCTCTCCTCCACCCCAACAGCAACAAGGGGTACACATTTCTCTAAGCCAGGAGCCTCGCTACATCCCTCCAGTGACATTAGCTATGCTTGGCTTTCCAGCTAATTTTAAACCAAACTGCTTGCTTGTGGGAGTAGCGAAAACCTCAAGACAAAACAGATGTATTTGTCTCTGGTAACTTCTCAGATCAGTTGTTTCACAAGTAATCCTGCTCTCTGTACTTGCTGTCTAAACCAGTACCAAAACTGTTTATTCTGGTTGCCAAGAAAAACCCTGTGCTCCTGAGACTGGGCCCAGGCACACCTCCACTGAGGTGCACTACTGAGATATGAGCAATGATTTCATACACTCCAAAAAAAATCCATCATCCACCAAAGACAGTGCGGAGGATAGGCAGGCTTGCCACTAGCATGGCAAGAAAGAGGGGAGACCACCTCCAAGAACATACTCAAAGTTTTATGAGAGTACACCCCAAGTAACAAAAGCCACCTTCTCTCAAATCACTTCAAGTATTTACATAGTCACTTTATTGCTCAATTTTACCACTTTGTCCCGCCCATCCTCCCCAAGCCTCCAGCCAACTGAAGATGTGGCAGAAACATTACTTGGTAAGATGCATGGAAAGGAAATCACTGTTCACAGCCAAAAAAACATTATTACAATTACACTCACTACCACAGGTAACACCAGCAAATCATATCCAACAGTCTGACCTAAAGTGCAAGGTCAGGTGTTACCAGTTAGACTGTCACAACTGCCTGTACCAACTGACAAAACACTCCTAAAAAGACCAGCAACTGCAGGTAGCACTGAGGAAAAGCATTACAAGCTTCAAGAGTAGCTGTTGTTCCTAGAGCTGAACACAATTCTCCAATTATTTGGCAGAGGAGGAAATTATATCTTGAGTTTAAGCTGTCTGAATTTGGCAACAAGACACTTAATCTGCAATTCTTCCAAGGTAATTGCTTATCAAAGAGGTCACTGTCTTCGTCCTCCACTTTGTCCAACAAGGAAATTGCACCATATAACCTTCACAGGAAAATATTTACACAAAATATTTAAACTATTGTTGAAGCAATTTAACAATAGACCTTTCCTAAAAAGTCTGCTAATGCATATCTAGCAATTTTGATATTCTACACTCAGTGTAATTGAAATAGCATTTAAAACATTCCCACAGGAATCACATTGCACAGAAGAAGCCATGTGCTTCTCTAACATTTTTGCACACTTGCTTAGAGCTTGTGTATCTAGTGCACAAGTTTATAATGCCAAGCATCTACATAAGTACCAAATAAATGCTACAAAGCAAAGTTCTTTGGAATGAGTTCAAAACATCCTGGTCTCTAGGCTGTAATGTCTTAAGGCTTCTTGTCATTTTGTTTGCTTGGTCAGTGAACACCAGAAGAAGTGCCTCTGTCACTCTTGGCTTAAAGTTTGTGTCCAATTCACTCAAAGTAAAGCCCATTGCGGTTTCAGACTAGTAGACAGGTGACAAGTCAGTTGCGGGTCACACCAGGCCCTTCTGGAAGGAGGGATGCAAAGAAAGTCTTGAAAAAAACCCATGCTGTGCTCATAAGTGAAGGGTTGGCCGGCTGCAGTTCTTGTAAAGCTTGTCCATCATCAGGAGGTGCCACAGATTCATCAGCTCTGCCTGCATTTTCTCCCTGCCAAAAAAACCCCACGGTATTTGGTAAGCAAGATCATTGCAGAAATGAGTGAGTCAGGCATAGAACAGCATGTTTTGTTACCCAAATTCCACTGTCAGAATATGAAGGGCATGGAAGTATCCCCAGGCAACCACAAAGTTGAAAAAAATAAGCTGCACCCTAGAGTTTCTGGTTAACTCATGCTGTGTGTCCAAGAACACCATTAAGGACAGATGCTAAGCACCTGATCAGGTAAACTACACACATTTACGATTGTGACTCCCACTGACATCAGCCAGAAGTTTTAGCTTGAAATGCCAGACTCCGATTGTTTATATCCTCAAACACCATCACCAAGTGGTCTAAATAGCACCTTCAGATACAGAACCTGCTCAGCCTGTGCCAGATCACTCCGTTAAAACATCCTAAAGACCAGAAACAACCAGAAAATAACATTCAGACCAAAATAATTTGTAGAGCAGTACAACTAAGATACAAAGGAAGGAGTAGGGCAGCAATTACTGCTCCATGAAAGAGTTCCTGATTAAAGTTTATAGAATAACATTTTTGCTACTACATTTAATTTGTACATCGAAAGTGAAACTTCACAGGGTTTCACACTCGTGGTTTAAAAAAAACACCAAGACACTACCTGCAAGTTATTGTTCTGGTCCTGGTTTGCAGCAGCTTGAGGAGGAACATTGCCTGGAATGGGCTGAACTGGTCTTCGTCTAAATGGAAGCCATCCAACATGGTGCCTAAGGAAGCCAACAGATCAATATTGGTATTGGTTAAAAAAAAACCCACTCCATGTTACAGCTACAGTTTGAGTAGCATCTGACTGTCCAGAGCTGCAGACAAGTTCAGCTAAGGCCTCTTTTGCCCTGACCCAGCAAGTCCTTTCAACACCTGCTGTTAGAACCAAGCCACAAGGTAGGAGGGGAAGACCGAGCATCTGCTCACATCCAAAACAAGCAGCACATCATCCAGGTTTGTATCCATTTCATCAGGGCTCAGCCTGCTGGAGGATGCTGCTATAAGTACAAAGAGTCTGCTCACTTGCCATACTACATACACCCCCAGGCAATTTCTCTGTACTCACCCTAAACGAAATATGCAAAACTGCACTGTCTTACCAAAAATCACAGGCCACAGACCTTCTCAGAAGGTCCATATCTCTATGATCCACCTGCACCTCGTAACCCATAACCTAAGCTGCTCAAAGTTACACTTGGAATTATCAACTGTAAAAAAAAAAAAAATCTAAGGACTTCATGAAGCAGTTAACCTTCACTCTCTAAGTCTGCACACAGGTTGGAAGAGCTGTTTGCATCAGCTGCTCTGGTTTGAGCTCCTAGACCTCCAAATAGGGATTCAGAGGTCTGCAGCACTTGCTTTACTAATGATCAAAGAATTTCAGGGGACAGATTGTCTCAGACAAGACATCCCAAACATGTCAACTGACAGCCCACTATCTTTATTTTACTTCTAATATTTATCCCCCATCTCCCCCTCTAGAGAGGCTCAAAGGTAATTCAGGACACTGCATCCTGTTTGGCTTTGTCTGCTCTCCAGAGGGGCAACACAGCAGGAAAACCCACATGGGTACATGACCTGGACAGCAAGTGAGAGATCCTCATCCCAGACCTCAAACACTTGTTTCCCAGCAAACAACTATCATTCAGTACACGCAATCTACATGTTCATCTGCTCCACACTATCACACTGCTGGGGTTTACACTGACAGCTACTTAGGTTGGTTTAAAGTAGTTTTCCAAGAAGCAAGCCAGCCACACCAGAAGCACTGGTACAAAAGAATCACCCACTATCACCTATTCTTCACAGCTTGTACTTATTTTTTCTAAACTGTGAGTTACACCAGGATGGGGGAGTGGTTCACCCTTTCCAGGTACAAGAGTCAAATGAAGCTCAGCTGCCAGAAAACTGACCACAAAACAGAGCTCAGTGCTGCAGTGAAACATTTGAATACAAGAGTCAATGTTAATAGCATACACTTACAGATACATGAGCACAGTGCCACCCATAACCAGGAGGAATCTACTGATGCTGGAGTAGAAGTAGATAATGTTGACAAAAACATAGAACAGTGTTGCTGAGTAAAGCCAGTCCAACCAATCTCGATTGCCACCTTCTTCCTCTTCCTCCATGAGGGGACCCCCTTGGGCATTCATCCGCAAGTTCTGGTTGGCTGCTGCATTAACCTGGGCAGCAGCATTCTGGTTTCCAGGCTGGTCTTGTGCAGGAAATGGGTCTGGGAGAGGAGCTGGAGGTGCCACTGGTGCTGCCACAGGGGCCACCGCTATCTCCTGAGAATGCTGTGGATGGGACAGGTCAGCAGAGGCAGCAGTAGAAGCCAAGCTGAAATAAGAGCACACCAAGTACAGGATAAGGCTTGATCAAACCCTTTCATGCAGCACAGGCACTGAAAATGTATTAATCTTTAAGCATAGTCAGATCACATACAGGTAAGGAAGCATCAAGTTTAGATGCTACAGAAGGGTTAAAAACAAGTTTCAGTTCTGCCCATGAGAACAGTTGCATGGTGACCTTCCAATTTTATGAACAATAATTTCAATACCTTGCCAAAAACTTCTTTAGAGCAATCTAAAGGTAGCCTGGAAGGCTGCCGTAAGTCTCAGCTTCACCTTTGGCAGCAATTTTGAGACAGCGCTCTTTAAGTAGTCACAAAAGTAGTGAAGAACTAAGGGTCACCAGCAGGATTACATCTACTCTACAGACACCTGCCTTCACAGTCAAAGGAGTCAGGAATCTGCCATTTCCCAGACTCCAAAGCACCAGCCTGAACAGTAAGCCAAGCACCATGTGACAGAGGTCCATTCCCACACCATTCAGCACAAATTTCAACAAAAATAGTCTTCCAACCACCACAGAAAGAGGAAGAACTAACAGAGGCTCTTTATTTCCTTGTATTGCAGTTTCAACTTTCTACTGGTAGCTTTGGACAGAAAACTTACTATTGCATGTAATATTGTCTTGCATAAATCTGTTGAAGCCAGGACATCTGAAGCATGCTGTAGGTTGTATAACCAGAGAAGCCAGGAGCCACACATTGGAAGGGATGCTGAGGTGTTTCAAGCCTTGGTGAAAATTAAGACATTCATTAGCCAATGCTGGACAAGCTGCAAGAGTCATTTATTACATGACAACAAAACAGCTTCTGCTATTTTGTGTATCCAAATGCAAAATTCTTCCTTCTGAAATATTAAAGGCATCTCTACCCACATGAATCAAGGGAAGATTTTCAACTAACAAAGCAGTGCATTTTCCTTCACCTTCTTTCATGTCTACTCAAGCTTTTACATATTCTCATTGCCTTTGGCCTGCATCCTATGAACTTATGCCACACATGCTGTCTTGAGGGGCTGGCATCCAACACAAAGGCAACATTTTTCAGCCTGGAGAAGAGAAGGCTCCAGGGAGACTTTAGAGTAGCCTTCCAGTACCTGAAGGGGCTACAGGAAAGCTGCAAAGGGACTTCTTATGAGGGCCTGTAGTGATAGGACAAGAGGCTTTAAATCAAAAGGAAGTTTTAAACTAGACATTAGGAAGAAATTCTTCACAATGAGGGTGGTGAGGCACTGGCACAAGATGACCAGGGAAGCTGCAGCTGCCTCCTCCTTGGAAGTGTTCAAGGCCAGGTTGGATGGGGCTTTGAGCAGCCTGGTCCAACATAAGGTGTCTCTGCCCATGGCACGGGGCTGGAACTGGATAAGCCTTAAGGTCCCTTCCAACCCAACCCATTCTGCGATTCTATGATCTTTAAAGTCTCAGTGATGCACATAAAAATCGTATTTACCTGTTACTTGCTTCTGCTGAAGACTGGCCACCAGACGAACATCTTGGTCTTTCACCATTTGAGGAAGACACAGATGGTTCTTGACTAGCTTCTGACAATGGCTCTAGCTGACCAGCTTTAACCTAGAGACAAGAAGACAAAGGTTTACTCACGACACTACACGAGCCTTACACTAAAAGGTTACATCACACTGAATATGCTCTTGTTTTACAACTGCTACACAGCTCACACACTTTGTCCTGCACAGTACCTCTAGGCACTGCGTCAGTACTGATACCGCTCTTCAGCCCCATGCCACAGGCACCTCCACCTGTGCTTTAAGGCTCTTAAAACTAATCCTTACAAAAAACTGAATTGATGTTACTCTTCACCAGATCAACACCTATTCTAACTTTTACACACACAAACAGGTCCCATCTGGTTATAAAAAAAAAGTAACTGCTATAAATAGAGGGAACTGTACTCAAGACAATCTGACTTGCTGGCTTCAGTAAGTTTGCATTTGCAAACACAAACTGCTGTGCACAGAACTCAAGAGCTGTTCTGTGGCAATACATCTGTGCAATATCCCGACCAAAGCTGGCTCACATCTAGCAACCTCCAGATATGGGTAGGATCAGCTCAAATTGCCTTTAATGGGTAATATAAAGACATTAGCACATCCACTTGAAAATTGTTTTTTGCCATTTGCACTTAAGGCCAGTAAGCACTCAGTTTGAGCCCTAAGGCTCATCTCTGACTTCCCCTCTACAAACTGAGTCATTAATGAGAGCAGTTAAAATGTCTTCAGCCAACAGTCTTCTTCCTTCCCCACATCTAGAGGCACAGTTTGGAGCCGCTTCCACTTTAAAATGTTTCAGCTCACAATCACAGCCTCTGCCCAAAGGAGCCTGGGACACTGGTCAATACTCTGCTCAATAAAACTGAACTGACCAGAAGGCATTTCTCCTCTGAGCAGTGTGTTACAAGATTATAGTGTTGATATCTCTAGACAGATATCATGAGGATCCTTATTGATGAATCAGAGCCAATTTTTTTGCTTAATCCAAACACATCCTCATATTCTTAGGAAAAAATTTTTCACAGAAAGGGTCACTGGGCACAGGAACAGGCTGCCCAGGGAGGGGGTTGAGTCACCTTCCCTGGAGGGGTTTAAGGGACAGGTGGACAAGGTGCTGAGGGGCATGGTTTAGTATTTGATAGGAATGGTTGGACTCTGTCTGATGGGTCTTTTTCAACCTGGTGATTCTATGATTACATGATTCTAAATTATCAGTGTAATACTGCCGTTGCACCAGTAGGAAAACACCACAGTATCAGCGAACCTCAAAATCACCATTCAGTACTTCCTATTTTTGATCACAACCCTAAGATACAGAGCAGTATGTTAACCCCATGAGTACCTCTGAATTGGTTTCTCGCACATCCACAGGACGCTTGAAGTTGTACACCAAATGAAGAGCATGCAATTCTCCCTGCTAAAACATAAGGGAAGACAGGTTAAAAAAGTATTACTTTTCTTGATGTATTTCAGCACATCATGAAAGGCTTTCTATACCTTTGGCAACAACTCTCCCAGGTGATGATGATCAAGCAGTAGTTTCCCAGCATAAATCAGCTTTTGGTCCTCTTCAGGCTTTAAAGAAAGAAAAGAAAAAGACAGGATGACTCACTCTAAGCACAAGCAAGCAGAGACAGCTGGCAGCCAGATGGCCAGAAGCATGCAGCTGGAAGCACCCGTGCATTAAAGCGCAGAGGAAACAGCAAAGAGCAGAAAAAGAACTTTAGTACAAAATCACCAACGCTGAGGTCTGGATCAACAGGAGGACAAGCACCCTTTGGCTAAGGGCTCTGTTACATGTTGCCAACCCAGACACAGCCATGAGCGCTTCTCAGGAGCAGAGGTTTGCAGCACCAGCTGATTTCATCATTCTAGGGGTGCTGCCAAGTGGACCTGGAGGAGCCCCCCTGGAGGAGTCAGGGCACCGATCCCGCCTGGCAGCGCTCACCCTGGCACCAGGCGGGGCGATCCCGGCGCTGCCCGCCCCTCCCGAGCGCTCACCCCGACCCCGGTTAACGTTTAACCCGGCTGATGCAACCGAGAGCAGGACAGCCCCGGGGGAGGAGGACGACACCGGGGGATGGGGGAGAAAGAGGAGAACACGGCGGGGGGGGGGAACCGGGGGAAGGTAAGGAGGACATGGAGGGGGGACATAGGGAGGAAAAAGAGGAGGAGAGGATGGGGGGGACGATGACACCGGAAGAAGAGAAGGAGGAAGACATGGAGAGGGGGGACAGGGGTGAGGGGGAAAGGAGGAGGAGGAAGGGAAGGGGGGACACTGTGAGGGGAAAAGAAGAAGGAGGAAGGGACGAGGGGGGACACCCTGGGGGAGGAGGACACCGTGAGGGGAAAAGGAGGACGAAGGGAAGGGGGGGACACCGTGGGGGGAAAAAAGAGGAAGAGGAAGGGACGGGGGGGACACCGGGGGGGGGAAGGGGGGGACACCGTGGGGGGAAAAGGAGGAGAAGGAAAAAGGGACAGGGGGAACACCGCGGGGTGAAAAAGGAGGAGAAAGGGGGGACGCCAGGAGGGGTGGGAGGGGAAAGGAGAAGGAAGGAGGGGAAACGTCGTGGGGGCAAAAGGAGGAGGAGGAGAGGACGGGGGAGAACGTCGAGGGGGCAAAAGGAGGAGGAGGAGGGGACGGGGGGGGACACCGTGGGGGGGGAAAAGGAGGAGGAGGAGGGGACGGGGGGGGGAACACCGTGGGGGGGAAAAGGAGGAGGAGGGGACGGGGGGGGACACCGTGGGGGGGGAAAAGGAGGAGGAGGAGGGGACGGGGGGGGGAACACCGTGGGGGGGAAAAGGAGGAGGAGGAGGAGGGGACGGGGGGGGGACACCGTGGGGGGGAAAAGGAGGAGGAGGAGGGGACGGGGGTGGGGGGACACCGTGGGGGGGAAAAGGAGGAGGAGGAGGGGACGGGGGTGGGGGGACACCGTGGGGGGGAAAAGGAGGAGGAGGAGGAGGAGGAGGGGACGGGGGTGGGGGGACACCGTGGGGGGGGAAAAAAGAGGAAGAGGAGACGGAGAGGGGACTCCAGGGTGGGGACGCCAGGAGGGAAAAGGAGAAGGAGAGGACGGGGGGACGACGACAGCGGGGGACGTGGACACACCCACACCGGGGCCCCTCCACTCACCGGCGCCTCGGGGAGGAGGTGGCGCAGCTCGGCCTTGAGGCGGCGCACGGTCCAGGCGGGCTCGGCGCGGAGGCGCAGGTCGGGGTGTCGCTGCGCGGGGCTCCGCACCAGCAGCCGCAGTTCCCCCTCCATGGCGGCGGTGGCACCAACACCGGGGCGGCCCCCGCCCGCTCCCTTTATAGGCACGCTCGGCGCCCCGCCCCGCCGCAGGGCCGCGGTGGCCGCAGCTGATTGGTCGCCGCGGCAACGGAGGCGGGAGCGCTGACACGTGGGCCAATGGGACGCGGCCCCGCGGCGGAGGGGGCGGGGCCTGAGCAGGGGGCGGGGCGTCAGCGCGACGTCACCATGGCGACCGTGATTCCCGCCTTCCCCCCCCTCCCTCGGGCCATGGCCGGGGGAGCAGCGGGAGCGGTGTTGGCGCTGAGGCTGGCGGTATCCAGCAGGCGTTTGGACAACGCCCGCAGGCACGTGGTGCTGACACGAGAAGTGGTCACTGTTACAGAAAGTACAGCCGTAGAATAATTTAGGTTGGAAGGGACCGTAAAGCCCATCCAGCTCCACCTCCTGCCCTGGGCAGGGACACCTCCCACCGGATCCGGCTGCTCAAGGTCCATACAACCCGGCCTTGGGCACCTCCAGGGATGGGGCAGCCACAGCTTCCCTGGGCAACCTGGGCCAGGGCCTCCCCACCCTCATGGTGAAGAAATTCCTCCTTGTGTCCAGGCTAACTCTGCCCCTTTCCAGTTTATTTCCCATTCCCCCTCCTCCTATCACCACAAGCCTTTGTGAACAGCCCCTCCCCAGTTTTCCTGGAGCCCCTTCAGGCGCTGGAAGGTCACTGTGAGGTCTCCCCAGAATCTTCTCCAGGCTGAACAACCCTAACCCTCTCAGCCTGTCCTTGTTTGGAAGGTGCTCCAGCCCTCCGATCATCTTCATAGCGTCCTCTGGACCCATTCTGATCGCTCCATCTCCTTCTTCTGTTGAGGATTGCAGAACTGGACACACTACTCCAGGTGAGATCTCACAAGAGAGGAATAGAGGGGCAGAATCCCCTCCCTCACCCTGCTGGCCACGCTGCTTTCGATGCAGCCCAGGACACTTTTGGCCGCCTGGGCTGCGAGCGCGCATTGCCGGCTCATGTTGAGCTTCTCATCAATCAGCACCCTAAGTCCGTCTCCACAGGGCAGCTCTCAATCACATCATCCCCCATCCTACACTGAAACCGCAGATTGCCCCAACCCAGGCATAGGACCTTGCACTTGGCCTTGTTGAACCTCATGAGGTTCGCACAGCCCCACTTCTCCAGCCTGTCCAGGTCCCTCTGAATGACATCCCGTCCTTCTAGTGTGACAACTGCACCACTCAGCTTGGTGTCATCTGCAAATCTGCTGATTTAACCTAAAGCAGAGTTAGTTTCATCCGAGTGGTAGTATGTTTTGAAAGTTAGACAGAATGTCCCTCTGGCAGCGTGTTTTCTTTCAAGCACTGTTTTCCCAGACTCTGTTCATGCTTTGGAGATGATAACATCCTGGGTTCAGTGTGATCCGTGCTGAACAGATGTGTCTTCTGTGACCACCTCTGTTTGCAGTGTTTCCCCGTCTCAAGTGCGAGGTCAGGCAGAGGTGGCTCCAGATTAGCAAGGGTTCTGACTGTTGTGAAGTTCATAATAACATTAAAATTAGCCTTTGGGAAGTAACCAAATATGCATAAGATTTCTGGGAAAGTTTATCCATATGCATCTAAGTGGGAAATCTATTCTGTCCCAGCTCTTGTCTCGCTGCACTCGATTGATGGCCTGTTGTGCAGGTTGATAAAGAACGCTTGCTTTCTAAAACTCTAAACAAGTCTTGGAGAGTTTATTTGCTGGCATTTTCAGCATCAGTGTGAATGTTGGAGTTGTCCTGTGCAGGGATAGGAGCTGGACTCGATGACTCTTGTGCATCCCTTCCAACTCAAGTCATTCTGTGGTTCTCTGGGTCACCGGCTATAGCCCCATGGGACATGGGTGCCACCAGCAGCACAGCTGTAGGGATTCCTGTAGGGATTCGCTTGTCTCTCTTCGTCCTCCTGGTCTCTGCCGGAGCAGCACAGCTCTGCCAGACCCTGTGCTGGACCAGTGCCTGGCCCTAGGGACACAGCATCTTATGCCATGTGGTGACCAGCGCTGCGTAGCTCCCTCAGCAGGTTTGTTTCTGGCTTTGTGGGGACAAGGACACACCATGCCTCTGCGTGGGGCTGAAAGGAGTGCGCAAGGCTGTTGGGGAAAGGGGCTAATCCAAGAAATTATTACTGACCAAAAAATCCTCCACTGCTAAAAAAAAAGTAGAATGGCAGTTTCAGAGTCCTTCCTCGCCATACGTATCTTCCTTTGAGATGTGATCCAGCACCGGGAACACCAGTGGTAATGATCCTGGTGCACCAGGAGGGGGTTTTAGCGTACTTTAAAATAATATTGTAGGAGTATGAGAAATCAGTTTTGTCTGTCAGCACCATGTATTTACTCTGCATGTTTCATTAGCTGCCCAGTGTTCCTTGGCAGCCAGACCTGTTGCCCAAAGGCGTGGAGGCGTTTGCAGCCAGTACCGTATTTTGCAAGTAGAAAAGATGCTTTGCCACAGGGATTCATCACCTCGCAGCTTCCTGGAGAAGAGCTCTGCCAGGGGGCATCCCTGCCTTTGGGAGCCGAAAAAGTTGTAAGGAAATTAACTGAGCCTGTGTCTGGTCCAGAGTACTGGCTGCTAGGGTGCACCCTCATGAGGATGGAGAACATCAGCAGATCCCATTCCTGTGTTGCACCCCTTCCCACAACGAGCACCGCAGCAGCAAGAGTTGCTTCAGTGCCGAGGCCGCGCTCCCCTCAGCTATCCCCACACAGCCTCAGCGCTCGGGTGGGCTTTCCCTCCCCAGCTTCAGCACCGTGTTCCCAGCAAGCCAAGGAGATGCTGTCAGAGCTGTCTGCCACTCTTGCTCTGTCAGCAGGGACTGTGATCGTGTCCCCCAGCTCCTGTCCAAGGCCACCATTAAGGACAAGGTGCTTTTTTCTGCTGCTTACTCTGTTACAGCCCTTGCTGGGAGTGCCCAGAGGAGCCCTGTGGGTGCCTCCTCAGCTTTACCCTATGTCAAACTAGGTTCTCAGGCGCTGTGTGTGTGTTTTGCTGGGGCTCCTCGTGCCATTGCTGGTCCGTGGACCGAGTGAGCAGCTGTAGTCGCAGCGCTGATCCTGCCTCAAGCTCAGATTCCTGTGTTTCTCCTGCCTTGCCACGGAGAAGAGGGGGGAGGTGGCACTGGCCTGAGCTGCCCACTGTTCATCCCCTACCCTCTCTATTTCTGGGAAAAACGCCTGCTTATGGCAACATGCTGGACAACCTTATCTGAACCCAGTGCTGAGCAGGAGCTGGAGAAGTGCCATGAGGTGAGTGAGCTGGTCCAGCAGGTCCTGAGACCCCCACCAACCTGAATGTTTCTGTGATGCTAAACCTCAGCAGCCCTCTCCAAGCCAGGGCTGCTGAGCCACCTTCAGAGCCAGAACCTTGCAGCCCTCACCCCAAACAGCCAAGAGCTGGTGGATCTGAAGTCGGTGGACACCTCTGGGCCTTTGGTAGCACGTGCTGTGGTCCCAGAGGCTGAGTCCGAGCTCCTGGCACTAAGACAAAGCAAACACCTGCCTCTCTACTTAGCTTAGGTTTTTCTCTAGCTGCAGATCCGGGGGCACAACCCAGAGCCCGGGATGACCAGCATGCCATCCCCACTGTCCTGCTGAACAATTAACTCCAATCTACCAAAATCAGAGATGAAGGTCTACAAGCTTCTTTTGTCACCGGTTGCTGCGTAAACATTAACCCCGATGGTAAAGCAGGATTATCTCTCTGACCTCAACACAATTACTCTGTTTACAAAAAAAACCCAAACAGGCTGGGGTTGGGGGGGGAGAATGGTGGAAATTGCTGATGAATTTACAGCTCTCTGTGCGCTCCAGCTCGTTTTCACCTCATGGCAATCTCTCGACGCAGCAGGGGCAGCTGGCAGAGAATTTGCTGGTGTGCGAGGAGGTGTCCTGCAGCCTCACAGCCTGGTGTGCCCCCTCAGCTCCCCCAGGTGCTGTGACGCAGGGCCAGAGGCTGCCAGGAACCACAGTCCAGCTCACGCAGGGCCCGGTGTGGTGGTGATGCTGAGCTCTGATGCAATTTTGTGCCGTCCAAAGGTTGCTCTGTGGGCTGGGATAGTGCAAGGATTAGGGGATGGTGTGATTCAGGCAAGCCAGGCTGATTCCTGGGATTTGGTTTGAGGTGTTTATTCAGTGGGAAGCGCTGCGCTTGTTAGGCCCCCGGCTTTACGAAGCGTTTCACAGCGCTGTTGTCTCGGTTCGTTTGGCTGGAGCAGTGGGATCCTCAGAGCCTGCGAACACGACTTTCGCCTTGTTAAGGCAGCGGGGTTTGTGTCCCCCGTGCAGGCAGGGAGCTCACGGCACAGCAGAGCTGTTCCACGGCAGGTGGGCAAGGGGCTACCTGTGTGTCTCGGAGCATCTCTGTGCCCCAACAGAGCCGGCTCTGCCTCCTGAGGGCATCCCCAGGGGTACAGCCTGGCAGCACCCAAGGAGATGGGCAGCCTGGCGCTGGGATGGGCCAAGCACAAGAGCTTTGCTGGTGAACTGGAGCAGCTCCCCTCCTTCTGCTCAGTTTTACCACTGTTTTAAAGCATCTCAGCCCCCAAAGCTTGAGAAACTGTCAGCCTCTGGCCTGGACAGGCGCACACTCTCCTGGGTGGAGAACTGGTTGGATGGCCGGGCCCAGAGAGTGGTGGGAAATGGTGTGAAATCCAGCTGGAGGCCAGTGACAAGTGGGGTTCCCCAGGGCTCAGTGCTGGGTCCAGCTCTGTTCAATGTCTATATCAATGACCTGGATGAAAGCGTTGAGAGCACCCTTAGCAAGTTTGCAGATGACACTAAGCTGGGTGGGAGTGTTGATCTGCTGGAGGGTAGGGAGGCTCTGCAAAGGGGTCTGAACAGGCTGGACCGCTGGGCTGAGACCAATGGCATGAGGTTTAACAAGGCCAAGTGCCGGGTCCTGCACTTGGGGCACAACAACCCTATGCAGTGCTACAGACTAGGAGAAGTCTGTCTAGAAAGCAGCCCGGAGGAGAGGGACCTGGGGGTGTTGGTTGGCAGCGACTGAACATGAGCCAGCAGTGTGTCCAGGTGGCCAAGAAGGCCACTGGCATCTTGGCTTGGATCAGAAACGGTGTGACCAGCAGGTCCAGGGAGGTTATTCTCCCTCTGTACTTGGCACTGGTGAGACCGCTCCTCGAATCCTGTGTTCAGTTCTGGGCCCCTCACCACAAGAAGGATGTTGAGGCTCTGGAGCGAGTCCAGAGAAGAGCAACAAAGCTGGTGAGGGGGCTGGGGAACAGGCCTGATGAGGAACGGCTGAGAGAGCTGGGGGTGTTTAGCCTGGAGAAGAGGAGGCTGAGGGGAGACCTCATTGTTCTCTACAACTACCTGAAAGGAGGTTGTAGAGAGGAGGGTGCTGGGCTCTTCTCCCAGTGACAGGGGACAGGACAAGAGGGAATGGCCTCAAGCTCCACCAGGGGAGGTTTAGGCTAGACGTTAGGAAAAAATTCTTTACAGAAAGGGTCATTGGGCACTGGCAGAGGCTGCCCAGGGAGGGGGTTGAGTCACCTTCCCTGGAGGTGTTTAAGGCACGGGTGGACGAGGTGCTGAGGGACATGGTTTAGTGTTTGATAGGAACGGTTGGACTCGATGATCCGGTGGGTCTCTTCCAACCTGGTTATTCTATGATTCTGTGATTCTAAACCGCTGTCCTCCCCCGGCCCGTGCTTCTCCGCAGCGGGGACAAAACTTTCCTGCCGGAGAGGGGAGAAAAACCGGAGGGAGCGTGTCAGCAGGAGGCTGGAGAGAAGGGGCGGGGGCTGCCAGCGGCGGCGGGGGTGGGGGGGGTGCTGCCGGGCTAGCGCTCCCGGAGAGCCGCTTAGGAGGTTCCCGATCGCGATTCCCGGGAACAGCGGGGCGGGCGGGGAGACGCCCGGTACCAACCATCCAACCCCTCCAGCTGAAGAACGGGGGCGGCCCGGGGGCCGGGAGAGGAGCCGAGTCGGGGCGGGAGGGGAGCGGGGCAGCCCGGGGCGGTCAGCGAGCCGGTGCCGGTGCCCGTGGCGGGGAGGGGAGGGGGGTGATTCCTCGCTCCACCGCCCCCAGCCCCGCCCCCGTTGTCCGGGCGACGTTGTCAGCCCCGCGCGGGCCCCGCCCCCCGGCGCGCCGGGGCCAATGTCGGGGCGGCCCCGCGGTGACGTCACAGCCGGCGGAGCTTCCCCGCGGCCGCGGGAGGAGGGAGGGAAGGGGGGGGGGGGGACCGGGAGGGGGGCGCGCGGCGCGGCCCCAGCATGGCCAAGCAGCACCGAGCGCCAGCGCGCGCCGCCGAGCCCGTCATCGCCGTCAAGAGCAAGGTGAGCGCCCGGAGGGATGGAGGGATGGAGGGATGGAGGGAGCCTCCGCACGGCGCGGGGTCTCCTCCCGGCGCGCGCGCCTTCGCCCCAGGTGTGCGCGCTCCCTGCCCGCCCCTCTGCGCTCGCCCACCCGGCCCCGCGCTCGCCCAGGTGGGCTCGCCCACCCAGCGCTTGCTCGCTCAGATGTGCACGCTCCCTGGCTTCCCCTCTGCTCAGCTGTGCTCCCCTACCCAGCCCTGTGCTCCCCTACCCAGCCCTGTGCTCACCCAGCCCTGTGCTCACCCAGATGTGCACGCTCCCTTGCTTCCCCTCTGCCCAGCTGTGGCCACCCACCCAGCCCTGTGCTCCCCCAGCCAGCTCTGTCCTCCCCTACCCAGTGCTGTGCTCACCTAGTGCTGTGCTCACACAGATGTGCATGCTCCCTGGCCACCCCTCTGCCCAGCTGTGCTCCCCTACCCAGCCCTGTGCTCACCCAGATGTGCACGCTCCCTTGCTTCCCCTCTGCCCAGCTGTGCTCCCCTACCCAGCCCTGTGCTCCCCTACCCAGCCCTGTGCTCACCCAGTGCTGTGCTCACCCAGATGTGCACACTCCCTGGCCACCCCTCTGCCCAGCTGTGCTCCCCTACCCAGCCCTGTGCTCCCCTACCCAGTGCTGTGCTCACCCAGCCCTGTGCTCACCCAGATGTGCGTGCTCCCTGGCTGCCCCTCTACCCAGCTGTGCTCCCCCAGCCAGCCCTGTGCTCCCCTACCTAGTGCTGTGCTCACCCAGTGCTGTGCTCACCCAGATGTGCACGCTCCCTGGCTGTCCCTCTGCCCAGCTGTGGCCACCCACCCAGCCCTGTGCTCACCCAGCCAACCCTGTTCTCCCCTACCCAGTGCTGTGCTCACCCAGTGCTGTGCTCACCCAGATGTGCATGCTCCCTGGCTGCCCCTCTGCCCAGCTGTGCTCCCCCAGCCAGCCCTGTGCTCCCCCAGCCAGCCCTGTGCTCCCCCAGCCAGTGCTGTGCTCACCTAGTGCTGCACTCACCCAGATGTGTACACTCCCTGGCTGCCCCTCTGCCCAGCTGTGGCCACCCAGCCAGCCCTGTGCTCACCCAGCGCTGTGCTCACCCAGGTGTGCACGCTCCCTTGTTGCCCCTCTGTCCAGCTGTGCTCCCCCACCCAGCGCTGTGCTCACCCAGTGCTGTGCTCACCCAGATGTGCACACTCCCTGGCTGCCCCTCTGCCCAGATGTGCTCACTCAGGTGTGCACGTTCCCTTGTTGCACCTCTGCCCAGCTGTGCTCGCCCAGGTGTGCACACTTCCTTGCTGCACCTCTGTCCAGCTGTGCTCGCCCAGGTGTGCCCTTGCCTGCCTGGGACCCTGGCAGCGCGCAGAGCCTCCATCCCTGCCGCGATCCCCACAGCTGGGGTGGGATCCCCCTCGGGCGGGTGGCGCGATCCTTGCAGCCTTCCTCAGCCTGTTCTTAATTGGCTTCCCTTCGTGGTGACTGAAGGAGGCAATAATTAGCAGTGTTGCTTACCCGGTGCTTCAGCAACACCCGTGTCACCGGGAAGGGCCACCCGGCAGCACGGTCCTTTCCAAGGCCGGTGGTACGGCCAGATGGTCCTTCCTCTGCCACTTGGGCACCTCTCTGCCTCGTCGCTTTGGTGTTTGTGCAGGGGAATGGCCCCACTCCTTTTATTTTGCTTTTGGGTGGGCTCTGGCCAACAGGCACTGCTGCCTACGTGGGTCCTGACAGCTGGAGCCAGCCCTGCCCAGCCTCATTCTCTTCCTCCTCCTCTTCCTCTGTAGTTTGAAGCTGAATTTCGCCGCTTCGCCATGAAGCGCTCCGACGCGGCCAGCTTCCAGGACTTCTACCAGCTGCTGCAGACGGTGCACCAGATCCCAGGGGTGGATGTGCTCCTGGGCTACACGGACATCCACGGTGACCTCCTGCCAATCAACAACGATGACAACTACCACAAAGCCCTGTCTCCCACCAACCTCCTCCTCAGGGTCATCATCCAGAAGAAGGGTAAGTGAAAGCTGGAGAAGCTCACTGGATCTGTTCTCCCCGTCAAGGGAGACAAGCCACATCCCACAGCACCACTTGGTTCTGCGTTTGGGCCGTGCGGGCAGCAGGGCTGGCCAGTCACATAACCTGTAGCCACCACTTTGGTGGACGGATGTGGAGGTGGCAGCACCGGGAGACTTCCAGAGCCTTTCCCTGTGGCAAGGGGCACCTGCCCCAGCCCGTCCCCACGTACCCCAGGAAGCAAAGGCAAATCCTCACAATTCACCCCATTGAAGTCGCGCTTTCCAGCCGGGCTCATGTGGACTCCCGGAAAACATTGCATGGCTTCTGTGAGCGCTGCGCTGGGAGCCCCTTCATCTCCCTGCACGAGGCAGTGGCACCCATCCTTTTGGCAGAGATCTTGGGGTGCTGGGTGCTGCTGAGGTTTTGGTGGTGGGAGGAGGTTCATCTCCTCCCTGGCAGTCCAGGGCTCACCCTGACTGCAGCAGCGTATTCTCAGAGAGCAGCTTCCTCGTGCAGGAGCATTAAATTGCCATCATAACCACATCCCAGCGAGGATGAAAGCCTCCCAGTGACAAACACTCTAGGTGTATCTCTTCTTTGCTGAGAAGAACACAGACTTGTCCCTTTCTCTCAGTTTACTAGCAATGAGGCTTTCTAACCATCAAGTAACAGTGCACAAAACCAGAGCCTGAGCTAAAGCCCCCAGTTTCCCCAGCACAGCGCCCAGAGCAACTCTGTGTTTCCAGCTCATGTTGTCAGTACGAAGTCCTTGGGTAAGAGGTGATGCCAGCCTGGAGTGCTGAGTTTTCATGGGCTTTTGCAACAGGGTAGCGTGGGACACCCTGGACGTGTGTTTGCTCTGGGACCCTGTGGCATGAAGGCTGGCAGTGGCGATCTGGAGCCTGCAGTTTGCTCTGGGGCTGCCACTGCCGGCATCAAACCATCCCCTTTTCTTGGACCAACACCTGGACCCAGGCTGTGACACGGGGAGCCAGTGTGGAGCCGAGCGTGCCGGGGCTGCTGTGGGAGCATCAATCATGCTCTCAGCCACCTCATCTGCTGCTGGGAAAAACCTGTGAGGGCTCATTGAGCGACTGCACAGAGCTGGGTGGTGCGGAGAGCGGGCAGCCACAACCCTGGCACCGTAGGCAGCGCAATAAGGAGAGCAGAGAGGCAGCGCCGGTGAGACCTAGCATCCAGCTGTGCCCGCGGGAGAGGGGCCACAGGGCTGGCAGCACCGCGGGGAGGCACGTGGAGGGGCTGGGAGCAAGCCCTGGGTGAGTCACTGCTGATTTAAAATGGATCCAGGTCATCCCAAAGCTGGGCTGTGGTCGAACCAGTCCGGGTCGGTGAGAAGAGCGGCTGCAGAGCCTCTCTCATGCACCAGGTGTGGGGAGCTGTGCACACGCGTGTGTACGTAGGTGTGCGCTCCACAGCAGCCAGTTCCGGGGGCCAAAAAGCAAAGGCTGCCGCTTGGTTCCTCTCTGTGCTGTCACCTCTTCAGGTGAAGCCGTCTCCGCAGTGCAGCCTGGCTGGGATGGCGGCGCTGGCCCATCTTGGACTTGGCTTGTGGGAAGGGCAGGAGAAAGCCTGGCACATCCCCAAGGCCACCAACGGGCTCATCCATGGGGTGCTGGACCTGTCCGGCTCAGCCATTCTGCGCCCCTTGGAGAGGAGCCGTGCGCTGAAATAGCTGTGGGAAAGCCTCCACCGCCCTTCCCCGAGCTAAAAATATGCCAGGCTGTGTGTGCAGGGAGATATTTATAACCCAGGAGCCCTGGCAGGCTGGCTCGGCTGGGGAGAAACCCTGCATCCCCTGGGCTTGGGGGCATCCCCAGCACCCCTGCAGCTGCAGCAGGGTCCGGGTGCTTGGAGGTGGGCACCACGGGGAACATGCTGGCAGTGCAGCATCCAGATCTGGACTCCCCTGTGGAAAGAGATGGGGAGAAACCAGAGAGGACCCAGGGGATGCTTCCCAGCGCCTGGGGGATGTGGAGGAGCCAAGCCCCATGGAGCAGCCCCAGGGCAGGGAGGATGGCGCCGAACTCTATATGGTGGTGCCAGATGGTGGAATAAGGGACAGTGGTGCAAATCACTGCTTGGGATGTTCAGGGATCCCAGGGATGCTTCAGCTCTGGGATGGGTCTCCAGGAGGCTGGGAATCTACAGTCTTGGAAATGGCAGGTCTTTTCAGGACACAGGTGTGGCCACCCCCATCCTATGCCAGGGCTGGCCCTGCTCCAACAGGTACAAGGGACTCTGCTGCTGTCTCACCGGGCCGGACTCACCCTCAGGAAGCCAGCTGCCACTTCCTCGTGCAGGGGGGGTTCCTTCTCCCCAACCCAAAGTGGGGCACGGCCATGGCTCCCAGGCCATCACGACTGGCAGCTCTAGCGTTAAGCTGCAGTGTTTGGCTTAAAGTGTGATTAAGGCTGAATCACTGCCTCTATCCCACTAATCCTGGCCTTGTGTACGCTGGGTAATCCCAGGAGATGGGCTCGGCAGAGACAGGCTGCAGGAAAAGCTGGGGTGATGCTCCAGGGAGGAAAAGCCAGTGAGACCCGTGAGCACTTCTCCTACTGGCTTCTCTAACGCCAAGGACATGCAGTTGCATTCCTGGGCAGCTGTGGTGCCTGACCCATGTCCTCCTTTGCTCCCTACAGCAGAGTCTGATGCCAGCGTCTTTGCCTCGAACTCTTTGCAGCGGAAGAAGAAGGGACTCCTGCGCCCCACGCACTACCGGGCCAAGCCTCACCTCCTCATTGGGATGCCGCAGGACTTCCGACAGATCTCCTCCATCATCGACGTCGACATCCTGCCCGAGAGCCACCGCCGCGTGCGGCTCCACAAGCACGGCTCCGACAAGCCGCTGGGTTTCTACATCCGTGACGGCATCAGCGTGCGTGTGGCCCCGCAGGGCGTCGAGAAGGTGCCTGGCATCTTCATCTCCCGCTTGGTGAAAGGTGGCTTGGCCGAGAGCACGGGGCTGCTGGCGGTGAGCGATGAGATCCTGGAGGTCAACGGCATCGACGTGGCTGGCAAGTCCCTGGACCAAGTGACAGACATGATGGTGGCCAACAGCCACAACCTCATCATCACTGTCAAGCCAGCCAACCAGCGCAACAACGTCATCCGCAGCAGCAAGGCCTCGGGCAGCTCAGGCGTGTCCACGGACAGCACCCCCAGCCAGCAGACGCCCAGCCCCGCCTCGCAGTACCTGGGCAACTACAGCACGGCCGAGAGTGACGAGGAGGGTGACCTGGTCATCGAGAACGACAGCACGTCCCACTACATCCCCGGGGGCTGCCCCAACGGGGGCCCCGCAGACGGACCCCTCCCGCAGAGCCTGTCCCCACACAGCTCGCGGGGCTCCCTGCAGTCCCTCGGCAGCCACGACGGCAGCCCTGGCCGGGGCAGCGGGCGGGAGGACGACACTCTCCTCACTCTATAGCCACGGGGCACTGCCCATCCGAGCCCCCCTGCCTCCCAATCCACCTCTTCCAAGCAAGAGATTGGTTTTTTCAATCGTTTTACTGGAATATGCATCATCAATTAATATATTGAAATGGACAGTAAAGCCTTTTCTAGAAAGCATCTCTGCTTTCCCCTGGTTCACATCACCCCCAGTGCCACAGGATAACCCCCACCAGCCCTGTTGTCTTGTCCCATGGCCTGTTCTGTGCTGTTGTGGGCCAGTATGAGCCCTGGGCCAGCTCCGTGGGTCCCTCAGAAAGAGGGGAACAGCAGGTGGAGACCCCAGCCCTGCATGCACAAGGCAGGGCCTGGGAACGATACCCTTGCCCATGGCACACGTTGTGGCTTTGCTGCTGCGCTGGGCAGCCCTAGCGAAGCCCCTACTGCAGGGATGCTTTGGGGGGACACAGCAGAATGTCCTCCCCCCTGCACATCCCTATCCCATGGCACATGTCCAGGCTGTTTTGGGCAGTGAGTGGTGGCCCGATGCCATAAGGCTCACCTGGCTCCCCCGTTTCCCACCTTGTCCCTGCTGTGGTGCTCTCTCTATACAGGGAACAACCCAGTGACATCCACAGAGAGCTGGGTGGCAGCCGGGCTGGCAGCAGCACCTCAGATGTCACACAGCCCCAGGAAACGCTGCTGTTGGGGCTGCAGCTCCATCTTCCTCCTCCAGCCGTGGGCTCAGAGGGGCCATACCCACCCCTCCTGCTCACCTGGGGCTCCCCATGCCCTTGGTCCCTTTCCCAGCACCAAACAACGGGGCTGGCGATGGCTTTGGCCTTAGCTTTGCTGCTGCCCTGGACCAGCCCCGGACCAGCACCTTCCTGCCCACGGGAAGGACAAAGCAACACCCCAGCAAGGAGGTGCTGCCAGGCCTTGTTGGCCTCACAGCAGTGACAGCTTCTCCCCTTGCTGCCACAGCTGGCAACAGGCCTGGCCAGACCTTGGCTGACTGTCCCCATGGTCCTTCACCCCCATGTCATCGCACCTCCTGCAGTGTCAACCTTCATCACCAGCACCAACACCTTTACTCCAACCTGGTGCAACCACAACCATGTTTGCTGGTGAAGCAGCCCAGGCACGAGGTCCAGCAGCTTGGGTGCATCTGAGGGCAGGGCTTTTCCAGCCCGTTTTCCCCGAGTTGGACTCTGGTGCTTGAGGGAGCAATGGCACCGGTGTAGTGCCAGACCCTTCAGAGCACAAAGGGTTTCCCGTGGCCTTTGGATTAAACCTCAGGGGAAGCGAACGCAGATGGTCCTGGCTGCCACAGGGCGATGCTGCCTGCAGGAACAAGTGCGTATCCTGGCTGGGAAGAGGTGACTGCATCCCGTTGCCTTCACCGAGCCCCTGAGCCAAACCACCCCAGCTCCCTGTCTTGAGACACCCGTGCCACTGGAGCCAAAACCTCACCAGCATCCCCATGGGAGCTGCTGGGTTAGTTTAGCACCAAGGGCCTGGCTGTGCTATCTCTGCCGAGGGCCCTAAAAACATACAGTCTTCGCAGCAGCACTGTTCTCAAGGGTATGTGGTGGGACCGGGTGATGAGGAGAAGGAGGGTGGCCCGCAGCTCTTGGGGTCTGAAGGGACAGCACCAACTTTTCAGGTTTTGATTGTCCATCTGGAGCCCCAGCCCTGCCAGGGCAGGCAGGGAGAGTAGTGAAGGCAGCACCAGGGCTACCACCTGGGGCAACACTCTCAGCACACATCCAGGGCCCAGATGGGCAGGGAGCAAAGCAGACAGCAGAGCTGGTCAGCTCAAACTTGTTCAGGGCAGGGAGTTGCACCGGGAGGTGCTGAGGGAGGTGCTGACCATGGCCCCAGTTGCTCTCAGCACCGCTCTCATCCAGCTAGCTCGGCCTGGCTCTGGTGATGCTCTGGTTGGCATCTCACCTCCTCCAGCCCCCAGGCACTGAAAGCATCCCTGGCCCTCGGCAGGAGAATCAACCCCTGATGTCCCCAAGTGCCACAGAGTGCTGGGAGCTGCAGGCAGGGCTGGACCACCCCATCCCTGTAGCTTTCCCCAACTCAGCTGGACAAAGCCCGGAGCTATGAAGCTGGCCCTGCCCTGAGCAGGAGACGGATTGAGCCTTGCAGTGATCCTTTCAAGCCTAAATCTTTCTATAAATCACGCAGCAGGGTCCCTGCAAAGGTCTGTCCAGGTCCCTGTGTGGCATCTGAAGGCAAGGAGCTCACCTCCACGATGGCACCTGCCTGGCCATATCCTGCCTGCCGGCAGACCGAAATCTGGCAGGACTTCTGTACATGTTCTTCTCTCCAAGTCCACCACCACGTCGCAGCACCCCAGCCCTGTGAATCCTACCTGCCCCCAGCACTTCAGGCTTCTCTGAAAAGCAGGATCAGGACCCGCGGTTCTCCCTGTGCCTGCAAAACGTCAATGCTGCTGGTTTCTGCTGCCCACCATCACTCTTCAGGCCCTGATGAGCCCACCAGGAGCTGCAAACGCACTAAAGGAGAGAACTGATGCTTTATTGCAGCATGTCTTGGCCCACAGACAACCAAGGCTTCTCCAAATATCCTGCTGTATCCCCTGCAACTAGCCCAGCTCTTCCCTCAGTGGGAAGGACTGAAGCTCTGCATCTCTTTGTTGTCCCCAAGCTGTTCCCGAGCTGCTGATTTCAGCTAGCAGAGGCACCATCTGCAGTGGGATGGATTGTGCTCAGGACTGGGCACAAACAGCAGAGGTTTTTGTCTCAGTGCAGGTGCCCAGAGTGAGCCATGGCCATGGTCCATCTCAGGAGAAAGAGCGGGACAATGAACACTGCAGCAGCAGCATGGGAGACTTCCTACCAGTTTCTAGATGTGGAAAAAAACCAGGAAAGTAAGACGTGATGCCATGGATCCAGAGCAGAGCTGATTTCTGAGAAGTCAAGCAGCACAGAGACAACTGTTCTCCAGACTACACAGCAGAGAGTAAATTAGGGCATCTCTCTCCCTTTTTCCTGGGCAAGACACAGCACTGGAGGATGACCAAGAGATGCCAGCTGCATGCTGAACACTTATCAGCACCTGCATGGGCCTAGGGTCCCGAACTTGCCTTCTTCATCATCCCTTTGGTAGGGATAAAGAAGCGATGAAGGATGTTCGTGCAGAGCAGCACAACACACCCAGCCTTGCCGGCTCAGGAGTCCAGCTTGATGAAGACTTTAGGCCTTGAGAAAATTTTGATTGCCTCTTCTATCTGGGAGAGCTTCCTCTCCAGCTCTATCCGCCTCTTCTGCATGCTGAGGGTGTCTGTGCGCACTGGCAGCATCACCAGGTCCTTTATCAGCTGCTCCTGGCCTATAATAATAAAAAGCTGTGTAAGTGGAGGAGCAAATAAATTCATCCTTCCCCTAATGCTACGACCTTATCCTCAGTCATGAAAATGGTGGCAGCACTGGAAAAAGGACTTCAAGAGAGTATCTATCCTTTGATTCACAGCTCAGCTGGGTGAAGACCTCAGTGACCTGCTCCAGCTATGAAGAACCAAGGGTTGGACCAAAGACCTTTGATGGTCCCTTCAAACCAAAATCTTTCTGTCATTTTAACAGCAATGGTAACGCCAACATCAGGTCCACTGCACCAAGGCTGCTGCAGAGAGCCAGTCCTGTAACCTGTAGGTCTCACCAACTTGAAGGAGACTGCTCATTCCATGCACAGAGCTCAAGTGCAGCTATTCCTGAAACATCCCAGCTATGAGCCTTACTTCAAGTAACTCTTCAAGTGGCTGGAATCTGTGCCCCAGAATTCTATCCCTAATCCTGGCTAGGATTGCCCATTTTTTCTGAGCTGGAATCCTCATTAATTTTCTTCTTACTCTGCTTCAGATTGCTGAGGGTCTCCAGCCGCTGGTCTTCAGGCATCATGGTATGACCAGGTGGCATGTCAGGATCTGGCAGGTTTCGTAGCTCCTCCTCCTTCTGTCTGCGCCACAGCTCCTTCCTCTCCAGCAGGCTGGCAAGGCAAACAAAAGCACAAGTCAGCACACCTGGCAGAAGGGGTCACCCAGGGAGAGAAGCAGAGGCCAGGAACTGAGCCCTTCAAAGCCCGCTAGTCTCCACGTTGCTGCTGGAGGACCGGAGACCCACTCTGCCAGCACACACCCTCCCTGTGGAGCGATGCACCCGTGTTTAGCCTACACGCACGGGTGAGCAAACGTGTTCCACAAGCACTGAAGGGCAGTTAGAAAACACACGCTGAGGCCAATGTGAGGTCCTGAGAGACAAGGGCTTCTGCTCCTTGCTTCTGGCCCAGGCCACTTCATCCTCCCAAAACCACCTGTAGGCCAGTGGCAGAATGAAGTCGAACAAAGCAGCTCACAGCCAAGAGATGCTGGCAGGGAACAGCAGTCACAGGAGAGAGACAGGACTGATACCATGATCAGTCCTAGGACAGAGTCAACCAGGAGCTAGTGAGGCCCACAGAACCTACCCGGAACCCCAAGCCACAAGTCACTAGCTGGATGTTCCTCAGACTCTGCATTCAAGGCAGGATGAACACTTGAGAGGCAAAGCAAGCTGTCTGCTTCTCCAAACCCAGACCTTTAAATACTGAAGCTACAACACATGGAGCAAGGCTTACGAAGGAATGGGAGCAATTTCTCAGAGCACACGTGTCAGCACCATTGTACAACAGCAAGGGAAGAGAAAACAAAATTGCTTCTGAACCCAGTCACTCTGACCATGGGATGCTAGTTGATTCAAGAAACCAGCAGGGGTTACATTTATTCCCTAGGATGCAATAAACTACACTGGTCACATGGTGAGAGTGCCTGTCCCCAGCCCTTTATCTTGCTATGCAGAAGCTGGGGGAGGTGACGAAGGCAGGTGGGTTTGTTACAGAAAGTCTCGTGACCAGAGAGGGGCATACGTACTACTGGGGGATGTGGCCCTTTTGCTTGGTGTTGTACTCCTCCTGCTCCCGGTGTTTCTGTTCCAGCAGGTCAGTCAGTGCCTGCAGGGACTGGGAGCGTCGCAGCGGGACGCGCTTGGCATTGCGGGCGTTGTGTTTAATAAAATCGATGCTCTTGCCCTCCACTTGGAGCTGGAATAAGAGAGAAGGAGACTGGAAGTGGTGGCTCACAGACACAGCCAGCAGCTCCTGACCCCACAAGGGACAAAGCAAAGAGGTACCCGCACAAGGGAAGAAGGGTCACAAAGACTTCCAAGACAGACTACCTGAAAGGTTTAACTGGTAATACTGATTTTAATACCCTCCTAAAAAGCACACCCATTTCCTAAATTTTTATCTAACATCCGTAAGTCACAGTTCTTTTGATTAAGGTGGGAGCTGTCTCCAGACCCTCGAGACCTCCTGCACAGCCCCAGGAAGAGCAGATCTGAGATCACTGGCACTTCTACAGTGAGGAGGTGAGATTTTTGAAGGCAACTGCATGTTATCTTTAACTATGATCAAGGATAAAGACAGAGGGTACTATTAGCAATCCTTGAACACCCGTCTCACCACTCCAGTGACCAAGGCCCTGTTCTTTCCCTTCAGCCAGGAACAGTATTTATAGATCTCCCTGTTCATGCAGCATATCCGACCCAAGAACACATGAAGAGTGCTTTGGCAGGATAAATGCTTAAGTATCAGAAGCCCTTGGGATAGATAAGTACCAGAAACCCCTGAGAGCACACAGCTAGCGTGCAACTTACCTTTGTTTCAGCACTCAGTGCCTCTGGAGCCTCTGTGTCTGCCCCTGCTTTTGTCCTGGTAGGCCCAGGGGAGAGCGGTCTGCATGGCTTGATCCCAGGGCCACAGCGAGAATATGCCCTCAGGAATTTTAGAGCCTCTGGATTTGGAGGTAGGCAGCTCTCCTGGGAAAGGTAAGAAAACATACGCTAGTAGAGGGAAGCTGAAGCAAATAGAAACTCGAGGCATCACCCAGCTTGCACCCCCTGTCTGCACAAGCAGCAGGTCACCGTGTCATTCCTGTCCACACAGCCTGGTTGGTTGCAAAGACAGAGCAGATACAGAGAGCCATGAAGACTACCAGGGACTCACAGAAGGAAAAAGCCTTCCCCTGGCAGCCAGCAGTCCTGAGGCTGACAGGAATGCAGGATCCAACAGTGTGAGGCTACTTCAGAAAGACAGCAGCTTACCAGCCAAGGCAGCAGCCCTGAGCTTCCCCTTCCACATGAGGCTGAGCTGGAAGGGAGCCCCACGGCCTCTCCTCCCAGAGGTCACTATGATGAGGATGGACACAACCTGGCATGCGGTGGGGAGCTGCAGTGCCTGCTTCTGGATGAAGGAAGACACCAACTGAACACAGATGTCACCTGGATGACAGGGATCTCGCAGACCCAGACCGATGGCAGTGGATCCGCTCAAAGATAGTGATGGAGCTGTCCTTCCCTCTCCCAGTGAGCCTTAACTTTACTTTCTGCACAAACAGGTAAACTAACACCAAGGCAACCGCTATGGTGCATTTTGCAAAGCCCTCCAACAGAGGCACCATTTAAACAGGAGAAACCCAACAGAGAAGAAAAAACTATCCCAAGAATAAAGAAAGAAGCCAAAAGCAAACAAAAAATCTTCACAAAGCCAGACACCTGCTCATTTCAGCAGTGGAGAAAGCCTGAGGAAATAAGGCATGGCCCCACATTCCTTCTCCCACAAGCGTGTGTACAGAGGACAGGAGGAACGTACACCCTTCCAGGTTGCCTTGGGGCTACGAGGCCTCCACCCTGACTGCCTGGAGACGTCTGTGTGCCCTGGCGTGCAGTGGTTACTCACCAGGACAATCACTTAGACAAGAGTCTGGAGACATATGGCCCACTGTGGGTCCACAGCGGGGTAAGAGTTAGACTAAGGTTGGACGCAGCCTGAAAGACCTTCCTCTGAGGACCACAATCCGTGGGGTAGAATACCACAGTGTTTTAGCACAAACCTCAGATTAGCATTGCCCCAAACACTGGGAAGCTGCAAAGCCAGCTGGATGCATCTCTAGACAGGGAGTACATCTGTGAAGGCTGCTCTGCACCCCCCAGGAACCATCTGGAGATCCCTAACAACCAAAGGGACAAACAGGAGCTTTCAGGCAGAGGGTGTGATGAGATTTTCCTCTTTTCAGCTACTCCTGCCCGCCACGCTTCAGCACCACCTCCCTCACTTTCCCCACCCCACAGAGCCCCAGAGCGGGCCTGGCCCCCAAGCCGAGGCGAGTCCAGTAGCTCGGTGGGTACTGACCTGCAGTTTGGCCTTCACCTTTGACTCCACATTTTCATATTTCTGGGACTTCCACAGAGCTTTCATAGGCTTGGGCTGGCTGAGCTCTCGGGCTCGCTCCTTCTCTTTGCACTTCTTCTGAATCTCCTTTATTCGCCTCACATTTTCCTTCTCATGGTCTTTGGACTCTTTCCCTGCACAGCAAGAGGAGAGACAGCCTTCACTCCCCAGACGCTGCCAAGGGATTCAGGCTCTCATGCCTCCTGCAGACTAGACAACCTGTGCATTTTCCCCACCTTAGATGCACACTCCTGGACCAATCCTCTTCTGCCAGAGGATCCCACAGAGCCCAGATGACCATCAGCGCAGGTCTGTGCACACTAATGGTGCTGACAGGCTCCCTAAGGACAGTCCCATTTTGGACTGTGCTAAACCACCACCCTATTGAGAGCAAGGTCAATTCCCAGTTCAGCACCCCATGGCATTTCTGAAGCAAAAAGAGGGCTGGTTAAAGGCAACTGCCAAACCTTCAGCCTGTGTTGTTCCTGGTTTCAGGCTCAGGGCCAGCTGAGGAACCCACCCAGATCCCTGATGCTTCATCCCTGGCCCCAAACACGACTTGGGCCAGCAGCGACTCAGCTGTACTTACTCTTGACTGGCAGTCCCCCATCAAGGGAGATCCCTTCGAGCTGCAGTAAGAGACCGAGTGTTCCCTTCTGTCCCTTCTCCAGAAACTCCTTTCCACTGGGGCGAATGCGGGGGGCTGGCTGGATCTGGCGGGTACTGCCCAAAGCAGGATATGAGTTAGGAACTGGTTCCAGGGGGGCAGAGGTAAAATCCAGCTTCTGAGCATTGCCTTCCAGCCTTCCTCGAGCTATAGAGAAAGAAAGAATAGAAGATAATCAGGAAATTATCTTACCTTGTGATTTTCTTCACTCACAGCCTAGAAACATTGCTGACAACCCCCTCTCCACCTCCACCTTATGCTTTCCTATCTTTCAAACAGCTGTACAGAGCACTTTTAGGACCACCATCCATGAGGCAGCAGAAGCACCAGCACCAGTGTGAGTGGAGACAAAGACTGTTGAGGACGCCAAAGAACAAGGACATCAAATGGGGAAGCTGCGTAATACCAAAGTACAAAACCACATATCCCTAACAGACATCAAGGACTCACCTAAGAAGGGGCGTTTGTAATAGTTTGGAAAGAGCGTGGGGTCTGGAGGAATGGGTCCAGAAATCCTGGATGGCCCTTCACACATCCTGCTGTTGCTCTGCCTCTGCCACAGAAACGAGCCACCACTGAGAACAGAAATGAACAGGGCTCACTGAGCCGCTGAAAAGCTACATTTTATATATATATAGGAGAACTTCTAACCTTCATTAGAGACCTCACATCCAGCTACAGAGAAGATCTGCAGGTAGGAAACCACCCTAGATGGGACCTCCACACAGGTGAGGCAAGGGATTAAGCAGCACTGTCCCTACTGCAGGGCTAATCAGCATTTTAACCAGCATTGAACCTGAAATGTCCGCAATTGCTGTAATACCAATACCTTCAAACTCAGGGACAACATTCTATGGCCTACAGGAAACCTGAGGGACTTTCTCCCCACTTAGAAAACAAGGATGCCAGGTGCTGCACCAACAGGCACAGATTGCTGGTGAGCTTTTTGAAGGTGCCACAAGAACCTAGATACCTCATCAGTGCGACATCATGATTTTCACAGGCGCCGGTGTCACTGCTGTAAGAGCTGGGCCTACAACCTGCATGCTCTGACTCCCGAGGCAGTAATTTAAAGATTTCTGAGACAACTCTACAGGAAGAACCCTTTCAGGATCCTTGGCACGCCAGCACCGACGGGACACAGCATCTGCAGTTTAATTTATAAACCAATAAACGATTAGTACAAGGTTGAGTGAGCCTGAGTCATGGCAACTAATGCACTGCAGTCTTCCTTGCTAAATCACCCCTGTGGACATGAGACCCATTAGCAAAAAGCTGTTATTCATCTCCCAGACACAACTGCAGAGGCAAAGTAAGCAATGCTGACTACTGCACATCAGTATGTGTGTACAGCCTGCTCTCAGCCCTGGAAAAGCTATTTCTGAAGAGCACACACAGACTCTCTGCCTCAGAAAAAAGGACACTGTCTTGGTATTATCCAATCTCCTTGATAATGGATCCAACTAAGCCAGAACAATCTCTCTTATTCTAGAAAAAAAGCATTCACCTGAAAATCACCCCAGAACAGCTACTGGTCTTGAAATTCACATCTGATCTCGACCTGAACTCGCCTTCAAACCCAGTAGTTTACATGCAAAATCACAGGCTGAAATCAAGACCTGTAACAGAACAGACAATTAGCGTGGGGGATTGAAGGAGGAAAGGCAAGCTGATGGGAGGCGGGGGATGGAAGACTCATTTTATGCCTTCACACAAGTCACATTCCACATCCCAACAGCATCGTGCCCCACTGCAGGGAATATGCAAATGATACCCACCCCCTGATTTGCAAGTCATATCACCTCTGGATTGGGAACTTGCAAGATCAGAGACAACCTTATTACAATAGAAAGCACCTTGCATATCCAGATACCTCCAGTGAAGTCACCTATGCAGGACGCAAGCCCCTAGCATCAGTCTCCCAGCCCTGAGAAGCAGCAGCCAAGCCTCAGTCACCAATGATCAGTACAGACTGCCCGAGATGCTGCTCTGCTCCTGCTCATTGTGAGTGTATTGGGGGGAGAGAAACAAGAAAACATCATAGCTCACTCTGCCAAAAGGAGATGTGCAGACCTTTGCTGCTGCCATTCCCATCCTTCTGCTTCATCTCTTGCGACCACTCTGTGCAGCAAATGGTCCTGTGCTCAGCCAATTCAGCTCACTGCCCCTGCATGCAACGAGTCAATTCTTTCACTCAGTTAGTTTTGCCTGTTCAAGCCTCTGTTCTTCCTAACCCCCAGACTGCAGAACTCACTAGGGAAGCAGTGACACTGCTTCTAGCCACAGGGCTGCACCAGCCCTGTTCCCTGCTCACCTGAAATCAGCACAGTTACAAAAGAGGCTCATGGTAGTTGCCGGAGTAACCCAATAACTTTAGCACTGCTTACTCCATCTGAGCCCAACTGCCTGCTCCCTTCTCTGCTGGGACCAGAGTTTAATCCTGGCCCAGGGCTCGAGCAATGCAGGCTCCAGCCCTACCTCTCCCAGCACGTCCCTCTGAGTTTAAGAGCCATTAATTTGACCCTTTTCCCCAGCTTACCAAATGGTAAAAACACTACTTATCCACCTGGTAAACTGAGAGCCTGCATGAACCAGGGCTTCCTTTCATGGCTTGTTTTCAGCATCGTCGTTAGGGAAACTACAGAACATGGGAATGGACAAGGCTTTGGCAGGTGTTTTTCACAGCCCTAAACCTGCTGTGTCTGGCTTTGAAGCATTTCCTCTTCTTCACAGATCATGTTTCCACCATGCCTGGATCCCTGGCCAGGAAGCTGCTACCACACACAGAGCTGAAGCAAGACCAGCTTCATACTTTTATGAGCCAACCTCTGCAAACAGGATGGAAAAAAAAATCCCACAGCTGTGATAAGCCGTGATAAGCAAAGCAAATCATCTGCAGCAAATCAAAGGGCTAATCTTCATGCAGCTGGTCTTGGATGTTTGTGTCCTTCCTTGGTAGTTTTAGCTGAAGTAGCATCAGGATAACTTCCATAATTGAGGGCTACGCCAATATAGAAAAGCACACAGGTTTGGGGTTGTACCTACTGCAGAACTGGGGGTCAGGAAACGAGCTCGATGCGCTGTGGACCTACCCAGAGGTGTTAATCCACACCTGTCTTTTCCCCCTTGTAGACTGCAACAGGAGAGACTAATATTCTACTTGTAATACTACTGCCTGTGCAGCTTCCCTCAGGTACCACCAGCTTCTCCCCTCCAAGACCTGTTTTTTTCATGGAATCATAGAATCACCAGGTTGGAAAAGACCCATCGGATCATCGAGTCCAACCATTCCTATCAAACACTAAACCATGTCCCTCAGTGCCTCATCCACCCGTCCCTTAAACCCCTCCAGGGAAGGTGAATCAACCCCCTCCCTGGGCAGCCTGTTCCAGTCCCTCTCTGAAAACAGAGGGACAGGCCCAATGCGATAACTGGCATGCGGGACATGTTCCCTAGGAGCTGGGTGCGTGACCACCGACAGCCCTGTAGGAACAGAGCCAGCTTGTACACCTGCTCGAGGAGCCGAACGGCCACCCCGCAGCATCAGCCTCACACAGGACAGGCCTGAGGGCTGCGCTGGCAGGAGGGCAGGGACTGAGGCGGGTATTGCAGAGCTGCAGCCTAGTCCTCTCTCGGGAGAGCAAGGAAGGATCAAACATACAAGGTCCCACCTTAGCGTGTGGGATTCCTCTCCAACGCACAGACGAGCCACGTGTGGAGTTCGCAGGACTTGGGGGTCAGCATCGGGTCCAGGGATGGAGAAGAGCTGAGCCTGCTGTGCTGTCCTGGGAAATCACGGAATCATAGAGTGGTTTGGGTTGGAAGGAACCTTACAGGTCATCCAGTTCCAACCCTTTGCCCTGGGCAGGGACACCTCACTGGCTCAGGGGCATCCAACCCGGCCTCGAACCCCTCCAGGGACGGGGCAGCCACAGCTTCCCTGGGCAACCTGGGCCAGGGCCTCAAGGCCTTCAGTGAATATATTCCTAATGTCTGATGCAAACCTTCCCCCTTCCATTTTAGAGCCACCATCACTCCACACCCTTGGAAAAAAAGCCCTCCCCGCTTCCCTGTAGCCCCTTTCAGCGCTGGGGGCCGCTCTGAGGTCTCCCCCGGCCCCCCCCCTATCCCCGCGGCCTCCCCGGCCCCATCTCCTCACGCTGGGGGCTCCACAGCGCCGCGGACACGACACAAACCCTGCCGGGGCACCGATGCGGGGCAGGACCCCCTCTCCAGGACGGCTCCCCGAGCACCCAAGCGGCTCCCCGGTCCCGGTCCCCGCCCCCCCCGAGCCCGGCGCTTCCGCGGGGCGGGACGGACCCGGGAGGCTCCGGGAGCAGCGCGGCTGGGGGCGGGGGGCGAGGATAGCGGCAAATAAACTGACTTCCCGAGCGTTAGAAAGGCAGCAGCGTCCATCAGGTCTGGGGAGGGGCAGAGCCCTCCCCCACCTTTCCGAAAAGAGCTGTGGTAAATGGAGTTCACTCCAGCTGGAGGCCGGTCACAAGCGGTGTCCCCAGGGCTCGGTGCTGGGTCCAGCCCTGTTCAATGTCTTTATAAACGACCTGGATGGAGGCATCGAGTGCACCTTTAGCAAGTTTGCAGGTGACACTAAGCTGGGAGCAATTGTCGATCTGCTGGGGGATAGGGAGGCTCCAAAGGGATCTGAACAGGCTGGACCCCTGGGCTGAGACCAATGGGATGAGGTTTAACACGGCCAAATGCCGGGTCCTGCACTTGGGGCACAACAACCCTGTGCAGGGCTACAGACTAGGAGAAGTCTGTCTGGAGAGCTGCCTGGAGGAGAGGGACCTGGGGGTGTTGGTTGACAGCGACTGAACATGAGCCAGCAGTGGCCCAGGTGGCCAAGAAGGCCAATGGCATCTTGGCTTGGATCAGAAATGGCGTGACCAGCAGGTCCAGGGAGGTTCTTCTCCCTCTGTACTCGGCACTGGTGAGACCGCTCCTCGAATCCTGTGTTCAGTTCTGGGCCCCTCACCACAAGAAGGATGTTGAGGCTCTGGAGCGAGTCCAGAGAAGAGCAACAAAGCTGGTGAGGGGGCTGGAGAGCAGGTCTTATGAGGAACGGCTGAGAGAGCTGGGGTTGTTTAGCCTGGAGAAGAGGAGGTTGAGGGGAGACCTCATTGCTCTCTCCAACTACCTGAAAGGAGGTTGTGGAGAGGAGGGAGCTGGGCTCTTCTCCCAAGGGACTGGGGGCAGGACGAGAGGGAATGGCCTCAAGCTCCACCAGGGGAGGTTCAGACTGGACATCAGGAAAAAGTTTTTCACAGAAAGGGTCATTGGGCACTGGCAGAGGCTGCACAGGGAGGGGTTTTGGGTCACCATCCCTGGAGGCATTTAAAAGACGGGTAGACAAGGTGCTCCGGTTTAGTGGCAGATGGGAATGGTTGGACTCCGTGATCCCAAATGTCTTTTCCAACAAGGTGACTTCATCTCTACTGACACTGCAGTTACCATTACAGACACCCGTTACTGTGGCTTAAAGCACTCGCAAATGGCTTTTGCAGCTTCCAGTGGGCTGTCCCAGTCCTCCCTGTGCTGCCTTACAGGCACAGGCCTGCTTGCCAGAGATTTTGTGGCTGGACAGGAAAGCAGGTGTGTGTGGGGACCAGTGGTGAGATGCTTGGGGCTTGCAGCTTCTTGGGGCTGTGATTGGTCAGTGGAAATGCTGAAACCCTGACTGAATGTCTGTTTAACTGACACACGGTCCCCTCTCATTACCAGTGGGAGGCTTCAGCCAGAGACTTTGTGCCAGTTGTTGACCTGAAGGAGGTACAAGGCAGAGGTACAAGGTGTGCTGGGGTGGTTGGGGTTTTCTGGCAGCTCAGGATGGGGTGAGGGGGCTCCAGTGCCTGATGTGGTGGGAGATTTCTACCTCCCTGCATCCCCTGGTGTATCAGAAAAGCTCCTAGGGCTGGCTGCTTTGAAGCATTTTGTGGAGGTCTTGATACCAAAAATGCCAGCAAATAAAACTCTCTTAGACTTGTTTTTGAGTTTTGGAAAGCAAGCACCCTTTATCAGGCCTGGGCAACACAGGGAGTGATCTCCATCAATCGTGTGCAGCAAGACAAGAGCTGGGACAGAATAGATTTCCCGCTTTTGTGAGTATGTATAATTTTTCCCAGAAATCTTATGCATATTCTATTACTTTCCAAGGTCTAATTTTAATGTTATGAAACTTCACAACAGTAAAAGCCCTTGCTAATTTGATGCTGGCTCCAGCTCTCTGCTTGACCTTGGATTTGAGATAGGAAACTCCAAACAGAGGTGATTAGAGAAGAAGAGACACAAGGTGTTATCATCTGCAAAGAATGAAGTGTCTGGAAAACACCGTTTTAAAGAACACACGGTCTCAGAGGGACATTCTAACTTTCAAAAAGCACAACTGTTTGGATGAAACTGAACTGTACTTTAGCTTAGATCAAAGTATTTCGGTTTTTGTAATATTAAATACTTTTTGTATCAGTCTCAGCAAAGTGGGCAAAGCTCAGCCTCTTCAAAGCTGCCACCTGGCCCTGCGGTTGGGAGGGAGAGGCAGCCAGTGTCCATGTCCCTGCAGCAGGGACTTGCTGTGGCCTGGCCGTGCTGAGTGCTGTGCACTGGGGCAAAGCCCAGCACCAAACCAAGCACTCAGCGAGATGCTGGTCTGCATGCAGCCCCTGCTAGTGGCCAAGAGCATCTGCCATGTCAGCCCTGGAGCCGGAGCCTCCTGACGTGATGTGGAGCCTGGAGGAGGAGCAGTACAGCAGCCATGAGCCTGGGCAAGTCTTCACTCAGCTGTCGGCAGCCCTGGATAACCCTGACATCAAGGCTTTAGAGGTGAAGGGCACTTCTGCATTGGATTTGAGAGTTGCCAATGAGCTCAGGCTTCCTTCCTGGGCACCGTGAGCACAGCACTTGCCCCTCGAGCTGTGTGTGAACACGGGATCGCAACGTTTGCCAGAATCTGGGAAGGGGAGAGGAATGGGAAAAGCCCCTTTCTACGAAGGGTGGATGTCCTTGGGGCTGGGTCTGCTCCCCAGAAAGATGTTGCTATGCCCAAGACTTTGTCAAACCGAGGGTAAACGACCCCAAGTTGTTATCTGTGAGCTTCTAGTGAAGCTGCATGAAATGGCTGCTGAATAATTTCCAGCCAACTCCTTGCAGAGTGGTTTTCTACCCTCCTGGTTGTACACTCAAGGGTGTCCCCAGCTGCAGTGCTGCCATGGGTGATGGGGGAGCAAAGTGGCAATAAGAGCCCCAGAAGGGACAGCAGGCCCACGGGGCCACCCAGCCCTGTGATCCCACCCAGCATAGAAAGCCACTGCAGCAACATTGATTGCTCCCACTCCCCAGCCCGGCAGGCTCACGTCCAAGTCCTCGGTGCCACCTTGGGTGCAAAACCCTAAGTATATCTGGTTAGAAATGGCCAGCAAAGCATGGTGGCATGATCATCCGCACCAAGGCCTGAGGAGAGCGGGTGGAGGAACCAGCAGGATGCGCTGATGAGTGTCGCTTATCTGTGCTGACTCCTGTGTCTGCTGCAGTGGTCTCAGGATGGGCAAGATGTCATCGTTGACACCGAGCTGTACGACGAGGAGATGGGGAAGAACAAAGAGCTCTTTCCAGAGCTGGCAGATCTTGGCTCTGTGGCGGCACTTCAGGCCTGGCTGCTAGGCTACGGCTTTGAAGTCACAGGAACAAAGTAAGTCACCACGTTTCCTTCACGAGCCAGCTTCGTGCTCCAGCACAGCACTGTGCAAGGAGCAGCCTCCAGCAAGGCCTGGGTCTGCCCCAGACAGGCTGCATTGTGCAAGAGCAAAACAAGGTTGGGAGGAAGGGATAAGGCTGGGATGGAAGATATTAGTACTGTGGTTTTGGGTCAGGACGTTGTCCTGCTTTGGTTTTCACTGTATCAAGAACGGAAGAGCTCGGTTTCTAGCAATGCTGAGAGTTGCTAAGAGCTTAAAAGAGCAGGTAAACTGGAGAAGCATAAAGAGGGAGAAGGCCAGCTGAGTTGTGTGGCTCATGGTGGAAAGGGAAACCGCACCTATGGCAATGCAGTAGCCCAGAGCCACCCATTAGCCACAGTCAGTGACCCTCAGCCATGTCCAAGCCCAGGGAGCTGAGCCAGCACAGACAGGGCAGGAGCACGAGGTGCCAGCCAGCCCCAGGCACAGACCAAGGGCAAGAGCAATGCTTGGGCACAGCTCCCATGTGGGGACGTGGAGACCCCCAAGGTGCTCCCCTCTCCCACTGCAGCCAGAGCCCAAGCTGGCTGTGCCCCACAGCTGTTTTCTGTCCCACAGGGTCAAATTGCAGCATCCCGATTTCCAGAGGGCACATCCCACTGCTGAGCAGCCAGGTGCCTTTGGAGGCGATGCTGAAACCTCTGCCACACAGCAGAAGAAAAAGAAGAGAAAGACACCTGCAAGCTGCCAGCGCCCCCGGGGAAGGTCTACGTCCCAGAAAACACTGGGTAAGCAAAACTGCTGGCTGCAGCCACACAAGCCAGGCTGGGCTGGTGCATTGTAGTGGCCTTAATTCAGGAACCATGCTGGTCTAAGGCTGGATCTATAGTCCAACAGGGCGGTCCCTAGCCCTTCTGCTTCTCCTATACCTGGCAGCATCCCTGGAGGATGGATGATGACAGGAGCCCTGCCACTGGTGAAATTGCACTGCTATGCCTACCTAGGCAGGCTCGTTGTGGCTCTTCCCTCCAGCTGCTGTTTTGTCTCTGGGATGTGGCCGTGTATCCCTGGGTTTTCTCCCACCAGGCAGATGCGTCCCTGCAGCCCGGGGCTCCCCTCCTGGCAGGACTAACATTCTTCCTCTCCTCCCCTGGCTGCTGCAGCCTGTGAGCTACAGCAAAGCCCGGGCAGGGAAGGGGGAGTCACAGTGTTGGGCTCTTCTTGTACCTCTCCAGGACGACAGCCACGCTTGCGACCCTTGTACCAGTACATCAACTTTGAGATGCCGGAGCTCATGCTCCCATCAGGAGACCACGTCCCAGAGGTGGCACAGCCAAACCAGGTCCCTGCAGGCCCTGGGATAACAACTGCTCCACAGCTGCCGGGTGAGCTCCAGTAAGGTTTACCCACCTTCTGTATTCTCCGGAGAGCTGGCTTTGCCCTGCCTGTCACCTGCTGGTCCCCATAGCTTGTCTCATAAGACACTGAGGCTTTGCCCTCACGCATGCAGGTTTTGTTGCCATATCCCATTTCTTCCACCCTTGCCCCTAGATTTTAGAGAAGCAGCTTGGATGTCTCTGGGTCACCATTTGCAGCAGCCTTTTGGTTTTCTTTTGAAGCTCCTGGGTGGCTCAGCCAAACAGACCCTTCCCCTTAGGACAGCACTCTTCAGTTGACTCCACAGTCTCCAGGTTCTGTAGTTGTTTTCCAAGACTTGGTGGGACAAAGACATAGCCAGCCTGAGCTGGAGCTGGTGACAGGTCTGTTCCAAGCAGGAGGTCCCACTGGAGCCCCAGAGCACACATCCCACCCATGCTGCTGGGACCTGGCATCCTGCTGGTGCACTCAGCCTGTCCCAGAGGAAGCGGCTGGGCTGTTGATGCACTCACTCATCTTGCAGATACCTGGATCAGCAGTGCTCTGGAGATCTCAGCCCCAGAGGCAAGTAACACATTCATGCCAATCGATGTTGATGGGATGATGACATATGAAGCTCACCAGGTGCCAGCATTCTTTCTTCAGTATAAATAGTCACACAGCGTTCTGCCTCCCGTTTGGCTACTGCAGCCTGACCTGCAGGGCAGTGATTGTCACCTGGCCCATACGTACTGTTGTGGGCTCATTAGGTGTTTTTCTTGCTTGCAGAAAACATGATTTGCCTGGTAAAAAAACCAAAACATTTTTTCATTACAAAATATACTTGCACCTTGCTTGGCCTAAGAACACATGTGCTGTCATTCCTTCCTCGCGTGTGAAAAGCAGGAGGCTGGGGACATGGGAGGGGATGATGCAGTGCTGCCTCACAGTCCAGCGTGGCCTGGTCCCCCTCTGCAAGCAGCACTAAGCAGCAGGTGCTCCCACTGCACCTGTGTTTGTCTAACAGGGATTGCATGAGGGAATCTAGACTTCACAACAGGGATCCACCTCATCTGAAGGGGTCACCATCTCACTCTGCCTGTGCAAGGCAGCTGGAGGCTGCAGCCAGCCTACAAGAAGACCATTTCACCTATCTGAATGCTTCTGTGGTTCGGTCTCCTGCTTGCCCCAGTGTCTGGGCACCCTCCTTCCTCCACTGGCATCGTCTGGGTCTATCTGGAGATGTTTTGTGCTTCCTCCTTCTTCTGTAGAAGGAGTTGTACTTTGGGAGTTTTTGCCTAGTACAAATGTACGACAAAGGAACAAAGGAAGGTTCTCAGTTCAAGAGCAGCTTCAAAACAGATCCAAAACTGGCATGAAATAAGTCAGACCTGCTCTGTCTGAATGAAAGTGGCGACTTCCAGGTCAGCTCAGGAGGCATCATTTCACCTGCTTTATGTAGTACATAGACATCATAGACACCAGAGCTTTGGCAGGAACGCCAGGCCTCTACCTGTAAGGGAAGGTTTGCAGGCATGCAGCTTTCACTGCTCCACCTGGGAACAGTGAATACATTCCAACCATTTGCTTTCTTCATCCAGCTCACAGTGGAGATGAGATTGCACAGAGCACAGGACCAGCCACACTCCTACCCATTACAATGACACAGCACACTTGTTTTTGTCAGTGTTAACATGTTGATAGTAAATAAATACTCAAAGGTAAATACCTGATTTAGATTTACACACTTCACAAAGAAAGCAGTCCCATCGGTGCTACTGGGATTTTGCTTCTTGGTTGGCGTCTTCCAGCAACTCCTACGATGAGTCAGGCAGGAAAATAAAGATCCTGTTGATCACAAAAGTTGACACGGTAAGTCCAAGATAGGCAAGAGGATCTCCAAAACCAGCTACTCAACAGCTGTAGTCTGAGGGAAACATCAAAGAGGTGGGAAACAGTTCTTCTGATAAATAGGTGGTTTGCTAGGACAGCACAGAACTATTCCTTTCTTTTTCTACACTCAAGCTGCACAGCTGGCAGTAAAAGACAACAGAAGTGTGGGAGGACTCAACAGGTACAGAGCCTCTGCTGTAAGGCTCCTGTTCACATTTATTAAGAAGGTTTCAGCTTGACCAAATCAAACACAAGCACACAGCTGCGTAAAGAATGCCCTTAACAAACACAACAGTTTATTTCTGTAGAAAACAAGACACTTTTTCAGGAAGGACCAGCTTATGAAACAGCAGTTCGCATGTTAATATACATAAATACACAGGGTTACAATTTAGGGGGAAATACATTAAAAAAAGCTTTCAAGTACACAAAATAAATGTAGTAAAATTGGACTATCCCTTCCACATACCTGCCTTAGAAAGAACCATTTCTCAAACAGAATGAACCCCCATCCATGATCTGCCAAGAGATCTCTCCACTGGACACAAACTGCAGGAGGGTATGGGGAGGGTTAATATCCAGTGTTTGAGATTAAGAGCAGACTCACCCAGGACAGTTCAGTCCCCATTCCCTTGACTATCAGCATGTGTGTAGTGTGATAATTACCCAGCCAGCACATTAAGAGAGCTGCAAGAGGTAGGAAATACTCCCTTACTTCCATCTTCGGATCCCTGGCAGCTTAATGCTGTACAACTTCATTACCCACGACACCGCGGAAATCCTGTGACGCTGGGAGGCATTTATTAACAGTAACAGCAATGAGAACGTGGCCCCGCAGTCACAGCACCGGTGCTGCCAGGCAGTAAACACAACCGACGGACACACAGCTTATGAAAAAAAGCTGCTGGATGTAGGCAGCTTAGAATAGAGTAGAAGGAGCCTTCCTGAGCAGAAGGAATAACGTCTACAGATACAAAAAAGTAGCACAAATCATCACAGACTTCCTGAAGATTTTCCTGCCAAGACACCATCAACAGAGAACTCAGCATCATTTAAATAAAACACCAGTTTAAATGAATTCAAAAAACATTTGCCATGCGCAGGAAGCCAAAAGGCTGATCCTTATGTTACAAACCTTTACCTGTTCCTTCTACTTCTTGTCCTATAGGAGTTTAGGGACCTCTAACATCACTAAACTCTTTAGTAAAATTTCACAAACTGAGGAATGAAACTTAATCAGTCTCCAAGAGGGAAGGAAAAGGCATCTGAACAACAGATACTCCCTGATCTTGCTCTATATGCTCTCATATTAAAATTGTTAAAATAAGCAACCTGTGCAACAGGGTTTGTGTCCTGTTCCCAAGCCATGCAATGGCAGAGATCCCATGCTTCACTTCAGCTACTGCAAGTGCAAAGGGCAATTCAAGTTTTCCTACCAGTCTCCAAGACACAAATTAAACATTTGAAAAAACAGAAATGTTTAAAACTCTTTAAACAATTTAAATCAGGACAGTTTCTATCAGAACATGACATATTTCACATGTTTTAAAAAAACCAAGGTTATTAAATAAGACTCTCCATATCTTAAAAACGGAGAGGTTTTTTACATTACAGCCACAAGTGTTAGTTGTCCTGTCTTCCAAAGCAGGAACGTTCATAAGTTATTTCTTTGAAGTGCCTCGCAGAGGTTTTGATTGGCATCCGGTTCCTCGGTCATCACCTCCACAGGCTCCCACTCCCCTGACCTGCTGGATTTCTTGATGGCCTCTACTACACTCTGCATGTACAGACCATCTTCAAAAGAGGCTGCCATGGAGACGGGTTTATGGTCCCACGTCCGACGATCCTCCTGGTCTTGGAAAGACTGCCGCAGTGCTTGCACCATGTACACCATTCCTTTTAGGTAAAGCGGCGGGATGTCTTTAAACCCCTTATCCAAAAGGCCCTTGTTGACAGTCAGAGAGTCTGTAAACAGTAGTTCTTCTTGGAGTGCGGTGTTCTTCTGCCCATACAAGTCTGTCCCACGAGCTATAAGGCGACCGGTAGACCCAACAATCATGACTTCATGGATGAACGATCCAGGCATGTTGAAGTTGAGAGTCACAGTGCAACAGATGCCCTCACTCATTAGCATCTGGAAAAAACAGAAGTCATCGCTAGTGACATGGCGGATCCCACTTATAGCTGTGTTCTGCTTCACGAAAGTCTTGAGCAAACCATGGACCTTCTCTGCTCTCCTGCTGACGAGGTGAGTTAGGAGGTCAATAATGTAGGTTCCCATTGTATGCAGACCACCTCCTCCCATCAGCTCATCACAGATCCAGTTGTACTTGTGGCTGAGCAGGCTTCCCCCATAAACTCGTACGTCACAGATCATCACGTTGCCCACATAGTGTTCTTCTATCAACTGCTTCATCTTCACAAAGGCAGGCAAGAAACGGAGAACGTTGCCAACGATGCTCATCAGCTTGGGGTAATACCTGGCAGCTGTGACCATCCTGAAGGCATCCACAGAAGTAGCAGCTTTCTCACAGATCACATTCTTCCCTATTCCTGCAGCACAAATGAAAAAAAAAATATAGCACACGTGAGCAAGATGTGCTGTTAAAGTCAGGCTTTCCTGCTACAATTTCAAAGGTCTATGAACTAAAATATGAATGCCAAGCACAGCAAGTCTCAAAGCTGCTTCCAAGGTGCTCTGGTTGCAGAACTGACAAACTCCCACAGAGATGGGCTTCAAATAAAGAGGATTTTTATATCATGAAAGATGAATGGCCAAATGGCATCCCAAGGCATCAAAGCAAGACACAAACCTAGCATGGAAATAGTCACTCATCTTGGCTCTTTTTCTGCCCCAAGCCAGCTCTTCAAGGAGCCTGACAACATCCACACAAAAGGGGCTGGGTGCCTGCAGTGGGGACCACAAGTGGAGAGGGTTGAACCGAAGGAGACCACCCTCGCCCTGCCACCCCCCCGCCTGCCCTCAGCCTCACGTCATGCTGCGCTCATTTTGCCAGCGTAGGCTGAGCCACTTGAGGAGCTAAAACTGACTGATGCCTTTTTTGGGGACGGCAGGCAGCACAGCGCACTGACAGCTCGACACAGCCCACCAAGCACTGCTAGAGCACTGGGATGGAGATCTGGGGACACTATAACTTCTCTGGGGTTGCAGTTGTGAGGGTAATCCCCCACATTCCTTCCTTGTTTGCCAACAGTTTGAAAACACCTCCATGCTATTTATTAAAGAGACGGAAGGACAATATGCAAAGAGCACTCATAGCACACTTGTTCATCTCATTTCAAGAATGGGGAACCTGGATTTGTCACAACACCAAGCAGTGATAGCGCCCTGACTCTTTCCTTCATAACTAACATGTATGTGCTATAATTTGTAGGGACTCCACAAACCCTCAAAAAATCTGTGTTGCAAATATGTCTCAAATGATGTAGCTAACCAATATGAACCAAGAGACACAAGTAAAAGGCTCCTCAGTAGCCACTCCAGAAACCATCAATTTGATGGCAGGGTTCAGTATGTGCAGCAGCATTGCCTTTAACATCCTGAAGAAATTTTACTCTGATGGCTTTTCATGTTCTGCCTCCCTGAACTTCACCTCACACACAAACATCCCATATTTTACATTCCATCCCAGCTGGTAACTCTGCTTTGTGCTCACCTAATGCAAAAGTGGATACATTTTAATTGTGGGACATGAACCACAACACAGACAGTTTGTGAAATTAATTTAGCTTGTCTGAGATCAAAAGAGCACAGATTTTAGGATAGCTTCTTACTTCGCCTGTTGTGGAGATAAATCATAAGATTACACTGATTTTAATTTGATTTATCCTCTGGGCTTGATCTGTTCTGTCTGGTTCATGAACTTGATCCAGCGTTACTACTTTGTCCCTGTCATGCCACAGTGGTACCTCAGCTCATTTATGGATGCCTGTCAGTAAGACACTTACACAAGCAAATTGCATCACCGGAAAAACTGGGTCTGTTTCTCCTCTCTGCCAGAAATAAAAATGGGGAGGGGAAGGGGACACATAAGTCATGAAAATGTAAGCACTTTAAAACAAACAAACCCCAGCAAAACAAATCACACAAGACCATTATCACTGCACCACCTCTGATCTTTCCTAAAGCCCAGTCTCTCAGCTGCTCAACATCAACATATTCTATACAACTCACAGCCAACAAGTCTCCAATTATATACATCACTGTACCAACTGGAACTTTCAGAGGAAATGTGCTTGCCATCTTTGGCCCTATCCCGATTTTGTGTTCCTTCAGAATGCTCAGTCACTGCAAGCACGTCCAACACTGGCTAAAAATATGTCACAACACTCTTAGTAAGGGATTTATAACTATCACTGCAACGAACCTGAAAAAAGACAAGGTCACCATCATATTGAGTCTGAGATGGCTGCATCAATTTGCAGACCAGAACATTTTACAACAGACAGAAGTGAAGAATATACTACACCCTACTACCTCATCCATTCATTTCACTATTTTTTTCAGCTTTCCACTTATCTATACTTGTAGTCAAGCACACATTTCACCTCCAGCTTCTGTGCCAGCTTTGTCCCCCTTTCCTCCTCTGGATAATGCCACCTCATGGGGTTCCCAGCCTTCAAAGAAAGACTCTCAATGCATTTCAGTTAATAATTCACCAGAGAAGGCTCAATCCTCTCCTTTTAGCCCACTTGATCATCAAGAAGAACTAGTGAAACAGTTATAACCTAACAAGTGTTTAAAAGAACCTTTATCATATTTAAAGAGGTAAATTCTTACAGTTGAAATATTCACTTAGAGTCCAAATATTCAAAAATCAGAATACCTTAAATTCAAAGGACAATACTCCAACAAGGTAAACAAACAAATCTAAATGCAAAAGAGGAAAAAAAAAAAAAAAAGCCTGAAATCTCTCTCTGCATATCTAAGCAGCTTTGCAAATGTTTGTGCAGGGAGTTGTTTACTTCCAAAACAAATTACTGTAGAGCAAGAAGTCCAAGAACAACAAACCACCCTGGCTCACGTGGCTCGAGATATTACCCATCCTAAAATTAACTCATGTGGATCTCCTGTAAACAAAGTAAAAATATCACACGTGTTATTTACAGAATTACACGCAAATTCACACCCACACCACACCACGAGAAAGGACATTAACACTACAAAGTCACATGCCAGAGAATTAAGAAATGTTGGGATGCCCTGGAAGTTGGCTCCCACCTCCCTGCCCAACCAGTTCGGGTGTCGTCCCTCCTCTCCCAGACACCTTCACCCAGCCCAACCTGCTGGATTCCTCCTGTTCTCCCCAACATTTCCTCCTCCCCCAGCATCCGCCCTACTGTGCCAGGTGGAAGGATTCCTCCAGTTCCACCTGGAAACACATCAGCCCACCACAAACATGGATGTCCAAAGAGAGCTCCAGGTGGTGGCCAGGGTCACAGCACACTGCATGAAAGCAGCATCTACAGAGAATTACGGTCCTAACTAACAAGTTTCTACTGAGTGCATGCAAACAGTTTGTCAAAAGCTTTTAAGTTTGGTTTTATATGTGGGGAAAACAGAAAGCAGAGCTGAACAACCTCCCTACCCTAGGCAGATCTGTTTCCTGTTGCAGAACATGGGAAGATTTGAAATTAATTAAGGAACCTGTTTAGGGGTTTTGGGTGGTTTATCTTTTTTTTTCCTTTTTCTTTCAAATGGGCATAAAATCACTCTACCCCCTCATAATTATCATCACCATCATCTCTGAACCAGCTAATTTTTATTGAAACCTCTCCATTGTAATTTCAGTCTGAAGAAGAAATGGGATATTTTAGCCCAAATGGTTCAGGATTTGCAAAGCTATAAGCAATTATAAATAGGTTACCTAGAGTGTTTTGTTAAAATACTTTCTCACAGGTGGTGCTACCAATTCCACACAAAACCTTCAGCACTGCATTTGCACATTGCTGCAACCAGAATTGTGCTGGGATAACAGCTGCAAATTTCAATCTGCCAACAAGCTATGGATTTTTGGTCGAACTCCAAAGATAAAAAGGTACCTAGAGCCTTCACAGCAATTTGCCGAGTTAGTGGTGGAGGGATATTGATGCAAACCAAATCTACGTCCTGGTGCAGCAGGACATCATCAGTCCGACTCGTGTAGAAGGAGATGTTCATTTCCTCTGCCAGCTGTTGGGCTTCCTCTTCAGTCTTCCCCCAAAGTGCTTCAACGGAGAAGCCTTCTGCTCTCAGCAAGGGTACCAGTACCCGGGCGGTGCTGCCAGTTCCAAACACACCCACTCCAGGAAGCATTTTCATTCTGCATTCATTCAAGCATCAGGGTCTACACACAGGCCTTCAATAAAATGTTCAGCTCCTTAGCTTTCTGTTCCATCCACAGGTCCTAAGAAACAAAAAAGTTACAAGTCAGTATAAACAATACATATTTTGACATCAAATGCAGCGTGACCTTCTATCCTTCACACAGCAGTCAAAATTGTCAAAGAGCCTTATGAAAAAAAACCAACCCCCCAAAAACTTGCAATCCTTAGAGAAATAGCATTAAGAGACAAGTTAAACAATCCTATTGAAGAAGAATGGTAAGAAAGCAGCTTGACAAGTTGTAAGCATCTCCCAAGCTTCCAAACTCAAAATGCATGTACAGAAACACATGAGCATGCTGGGAGAAACCAAACAGTGAGGCACAAACTGGGAGTTACAGGAAGCGTCAAGGGGACAGGGCATAGAGTCTGTTGCACCAGCAGTAAAAGCAGCGCTGCTGTAGCTGTGATGATATGAATCCCTAAATGACATAAAGGTTTGTGAGATGAGGTAATATCTGTTGTATTTGGGCAAATAAATATTTCTTTCAGGTTAAATACACAAACTGAAAACAAATACTTGGCGCTCAACAATTTAATGATAAACAGATAAGCCACTCCAGAGAGCATCTAGAAAATGTCCTGTGGGGAAAGCCTGGATTCACTGAGCTTGTTTAGCCTGGAGAGAAGGCTACAAGGAGACATACTGTCAGTGTTTAAACACACTGAAAACAGTTTTTTGGAAAGGAAATGGAAAGGAAAAGGGCACTCCTCTGTGTCCCGTGTGGGCAGTTAAAAGTTTTACTGAACTTAGGACAGTTAAAAATACCTCCTTCTGCCCATGTCAGTTCATCTCCAGGAGTGTAGGGGTTTGTACACAATTATTCTATTCCCTACACACAAACATTGGTTAAGACATGCTCCTTTTGTTCTTTTAAGTATCTCCTGGTAAACTAATCCCTTCGGATCCCTACTTGCCAGTTTGACTTAGAATTGCTCTGGCCACAGTGGGCTGAGCTGCCTTTAGCATTCACTGGAGCGCTACTGTAGAGGAGAGATGTTGGGTCTCTCCTCAATGTGTGACACTACAGCAACCTAAAATCTGCCTTTAGTTCTGTGCCTGTTTGAATTCTTATCTACTACACCCACTGTTGACCTTTTTTAATTACTTACTTTTTTTAGAAAGAAAAAGTTTTCTTCAGAAGCTTGTTACGCAAAAGGAAAGACCACATTGCAAAGACCAACACCAGATTGACACCTTTGGAAAAAATCCCCACGAGCAACAAGAATCAAAATCAGTTTTGAAAGAGATGGCTACTCATCTGCATCCTAAAATACACTAAGTTACAATGTGTGAAAGCAAATCCTGACAGAGCACAGAGAAGTCCTAGCATGCAAGTCAAACTACTCACACTGCAAAGGCTTTGACATTTTGATATCTGGGGTGCCTACACCAACCCACGCACCCAAACTGCAACCCCAACCAAATTTCTAGGTATTTGTGTGACAAATGCACTGAACCAGGAAACAGAAACAGCAACACTTGGGACTATTTATTTTGCAAAACACGCACAAATATTTACAGATGCTATGAAACACCTTATGAAATATTTACTCAATCAATTAATTATGCTTTTTGATTGTTCTGCGTGATGATGGGATTGCAGTGATACAGTCATGGGCTGCCTCCATAAAGATGAACGAAGTTCACTTGAATTTGAATGAACTCCTTTTTATACAACATTCAGCAGAACACTGAAATAAGGACAAGATCAAAATGATCTTGAAAAAATTTACTATTTACACCAGTGATGTTAATGCACTGCAGAGACTACCTGTGAAAACAGACACTACCCCGGAACTGTCAACTCTGGATGGACCCCAGCAGAGGTGATGGGTAGAGACTGCAGGCATCACTTTGGAAGCCAGCAAGGTCTCAGCAGGAATAGAGCTGAGGGAACATTACTGGTCCACCTTGAGAAGCTGGAGGTCACCTCATATGTGAAGTCATTTTTTCACCCACCCTTCTGGCATACGTGTACCTGAAGCTCTGTATGTAACAGCTCACACACACACGGCTCACGTGTTGATCTCAATGAGATCAATATGCTTTCTTTACTAAATGTGCTTTAATTCAGTGCAAGTGGGTTGTGTGACAACTCACAAGTCCAAAGCTTTGTTTTACCACAAGGTGCTAAGCACAAGTGTGGCCAGCATAAAAGCCTAAACTCTCAATTACTCAGTGAAATCAAGTTTTACTTAACTTATTACAGCAAGAAAGGCAAGAAATGATTAGCAGTGATTAACAGCTTTAAAGGTAATGCATCTAATCACTACAAGATAATAAGTACAGTAATTAAGAAAGATATATCACAAATTGTCCTATTATCATCATGCAGTTGCCGCAGGAGCCCCTTTTTGCAGGCAAGATTTGGAGAGCCTGCCCTGGACAACTGGGGGTCCTACGCAGCGCGTCCACTCATAGGTGAGGTCTCCAAAGTTGCAGCAAAAGGGTCCAGCTTTTATATCACTGAATAAACAACTTTCATCATTCTAAAAATGCGGGATCTCTGGTCTCAGCTGCTCATTTGCTGCCCCCCAGCACAGCCCAATTCTACTGACAATACACCTGTGATAGACTTTCTTATGTTCTCTGCACCAAGAATAGCACAGCACAGTTCCACTGACAACAGCAACATGAGAAGTTACAGATTAAGCAGTACATATAGAAATGTGACATGAACCAGCCATGGCTCACCTGTATGATTTTAGGCCTGTCCATTAGGCCCTGTAATTTCATTCGGACCTCTGACCCACAGAGAATTCGTATCCTGAATAATTCATTCATTCACAATCTAAGTGTGGCATAAAAAAAATCATAGAATCATTAGGTTGAAAAGATCTTTGAGATCGCTAAGCCCAACTGTACCTGTCCACTACTAAACTGTCTCCCCAAGCACTTCATCTACCTGTCTTCTAAACACCTCAGGGACAGTGTCTCCACCACCTCCCTGGGCAGCTGTTCCAGTGCTCAACAACCCTTTTGCTGATGGAATTTTTCCTCATGTTCCACCTGAGCCTGCCCTGGCGCAACTTGAGGCCATTTCCTGTCCCTTAGAATCATAGAATCACCAGGCTGGAAAAGACCCATCGGATCATTGAGTCCAACCATTCCTATCAAACACTAAACCCTGTCCCTCAGCACCTCAACCACCTGTCCCTCAAACCCCGCCAGGGAAGGTGACTCGACCCCCTCCCTGGGCAGCCTCTGCCAGTGCCCAATGACCCTTTCTGTGAAATTTTTTTTCCTAATGTCCAGCCTAAAGCTCCCCTGTCGGAGCTTGAGGCCATTCCCTCTCGTCCTGTCCCCTGTCACTTGGGAGAAGAGCCCAGCTCCCTCCTCTCTACAACCTCCTTTCAGGTAGTTATAGAGAGCAATGAGGTCTCCCCTCAGCCTGCTCCAAACTGAACAATCCTAGTTCTCTCACTCCCCATAATCCTTGTTCTCCAGCCCCTTCCCCAGCTCCCTTCCCTTCTCTGGACGCGCCCCAGCCCCTCCACACCTTTCTCTTAACGAGGGGCCCTCGCCGAGCACAGGACTCGAGGCGCGGCCTCCCCAGCACCGAGCCCGGGGCAGCCCCTGCCCTGCTCCTGCCTCACCATTAATGAGCCCAACCCGGGCGCCTCCTCGCCCACCGGGGCGGCCGCTGGCCCGGGCGGCTCACCTGCCCCGTTCCGGGCCTGTCGGTGCGGCCGGGGGGGCCCTCGCCTCCCCCTCAACCCAACCCGTTCCCCCCGGGCCCCACCGAGCCGCCCTCACCTGCCGCCGCAGGGCGGAGGGGCCGCCGCCCGCCTCACCCCCGCGCATCCTCCGGACCCGACACCAAAATGGCGGCTCCCAGCGCAGCTTCGCGGAAACATAGCGGGCAGCCAATCGCGCGGCGGGATACAGATGAAGGGGCGGGGCTTACACTGATCGACAGCGATCACAACCAATAGAAGATAGGCTCGGCGGCGTCGCATTGGTGCGCTGCCCCACCCGCTCCCGGAAGGGCCGCTGCGGCCCCTCCTGCCAGGAGGCTAAAGTGGCTGGTGGAGAAACGCTCCAGGGAGCGCCCTCTGCCGCGGGAACCGCGATGTCATAGAGTCACCGGGCTGGAAAAGACCTCTGAGATCATCAAGCTCAACCGTACTTGTCCACTAATAACCATATCCCTGAGCACTTCATCTCCCCGCCTTTTCAGTCCCTCCAGGGATGGTGACTCCACCACCTCCCTGGGCAGCCTCTGCCGGTGCCTGAGAACCCTTTCGGTGAATAGATTTTTCCTCATGTCCAATCTGAGCCTGTCCTGATGCAACTTGAGGCCATTGCTTCTCATCCTATCCCAGATTACTTGGGAGAAGAAGCCAGCACCCTCCTTTCTACAACCACCTTTAAGGTCTCCCCTCAGCCTCCTCTTCTCCAGGCTGAACAACCACGTTCCCTCAGCCACCTCCCATAAGCCTTGTCTCCAGCCCTTTCACCAGCTTCATTCCTCTGTTCTAGACACACTCCAGCACCTCAATGTTTTTCTTGCTATGAGGGGCCTGAAACTGAACGCAGGATTTAAGGTGCAGCCTCACCAGTGCCGAGCTCTGAGGCAGAAACACTGCCCTGGACCTGCTGGCCACGCGGTTTCTGATACAAGCCAAGATGCCTTTGGCCTTCTTGGCCACCTGGGCCACTGCTGGCTCATGTTCAGCTGTCAACCCACACACCCAAGTTCTTCTCTGCCTGAAGGAGACCTGGGGTGCGGAGTGGTGTGGCCAAAGCCGAGTGTTTCAGTCTCTGCCCTCTCCCTGGCAGAGAGACACGTGGGGCTCTGGGAGCCCCCCCGCCATGTGGGGAGGCGCAGGATCAGCCCAGCGATGCAGCAGCCTTCCCAAATTCTCAGCATTGCTTGCTTTAGAATCATAGAATAACCAGGTTGGAACAGACCCACCGGATCATCGAGTCCAACCATTCCTATCAAACACTAAACCATGCCCCTTAGCACCTCATCCACCCGTGCCTTAAACACCTTCAGGGAAGGTGACTCAACCACCTCCCTGGGCAGCCTGTTCCAGTTCCCAATGACCCTTTCTGTGAAGAATTTTTTCCTAATGTCCAGCCTAAACCTCCCCTGGTGGAGCTTGAGGCCATTCTGTCTCATCCTGTCCCCTGTCACTTGGGAGAAGAGCCCAGCTCCCTCCTCTCCACAACCTCCTTTCAGGTAGTTGGAGAGAGCAATGAGGTCTCCCCTCAGCCTCCTCTTCTCCAGGCTAAACACCCCCAGCTCTCTCAGCCGCTCCTCGTAAGACCTGCTCTCCAGCCCCCTCACAGTCTTTCTGCAGCCCTCCTCCAGTCTTCAACTCAGGAGCATCCCTGCAGGATAGACTCTGTCATCCTCCTCTGTTCCCTGTGCTGCGGTGAAGGTGGTGTTGGGACCACGCTTACTGGTGACAGAAGGTGGTCCCAGTAGGATAGTGCTCCCCACACTCCATTTTGGGGAGGACCGTGGTGGCGGGCTCCCATTCTGCAAGCTCTGTTTGAGCTCCATCATCTTGGGAAACAGGGAGAAAAAAAGGGATGGGAGGAAGGAGTCAGAGAAAATGGGTGAAGGGAGCGCTGCCTTCGGAGAAGAGAGGATGTTGGGTGTGGCTTTGAAATGGGATGAGGAGTGATCCCTTTGGACATTCCTGTTCTAGTGTTTCCCCCAGCAGAGTTAGCAGGGGGGTGTGGGGGGCTGCCTGGAGTACCCCATCCCTGCAGGGCAGGAGTCAGGAGCTAGGGACTCACAGCCAGAGCAGGAGGTAGGGAGGGCTGCAGGGGTTCCTGCCAGGCTGGGGCTTGTACATCCCGCATGTAAGCAGCCAGAAAGCTCTGACCAAGCCCATCCCCACGTCAAGCCACAGTGGTCCTTGGTGCTTGGGGGCTGGCAGGATGTGTGGATCCCCACATGAGCTCAGCTAGCAGGTCAGGCAGGGCAGATGTCACCCTGTCACCCCACTGTGATAGCAGCGTCGCTTTCTCCAAGGGGTCCGTTTCCTGGGGTAAAACAAAAAGGACTAGGGTGGTGAGGGGGGGCTGTGCTGTAGGAAACCAGGAAAGCCCTTTCCCCTACACCTGCCCACGCCAGCGATGGGGAGCTACAGGGCTGTGACCTAAAATACTGGGAAATGGCCATCAGCCATGCTCACTTGTGTTATTTGGGTCTGTCTCAGGGCTGAGGGCATGTGGCTAGGATGAAACTGCAGGAGGACTCAAACGCTGAGGAGAGGAGATAAACATCAGGCTGATGTAAGAGAAAGGGAAGAGAGGGGAAGCCTGCAAGTGCAAAGGGAACTGCCTGGCCAAGTGGTGAGGAGGCGAGCTCCCAGCAGGGCTGCAACTTGCCCTGACTGAGCAGTGACTCTCACACTGCAGGGAGAGACAGAAACCTCCCATCAGATCCCACCAGGCACCCAGCATCATCCCTGTGAGGCTGTTGGGAAGACAGCATGAAGGTCTGGCTGGCTCACAGCTTTCTGCCCCTGTTGCTCTTCACCTGGCTGCCCTCCGGTGAGTTCCCATGCTCTGAACACTTCCATCTTTGCATATGCCTGCAGGAAATTTGGGACATGGCTGCTGCTGCTTTTTCCTCTCCTCTTGCAGAGCTTGACCCCCACTTCTGCACCAGCACCTCTCCGTGTGCCTTGCAGATGCCTGGGCCCAGACTGTGAGCTCTGCATGTGGGGACTAATTTCATGCTGCAGGGCTTTGATCCAGCATTGCCTTTGGCAGCAGGGAGAGAAATTGGTTGTGGGAGTGAGGGAGGAGGGACACAGAAGAGCTTATATGCCTGATAACTGCAAAGGGGGTCAGCTTCACATGGAGGTTGCGGATATTCCTTAATACAAACCTGATACTGCATGGTTGTGGGTTTTTTTTCAGCTGGACTTACTCAGCAAATTTCAGCCACCATCGACCCGTCGCTACAGTTAGAACTCGTCTTGCAGTGCCTGCTCCAGGCAGGCTCAGGCAGCACCACTGGGGAGGTAAAGTGGCTCAATACCACCCGAAACAATGGAGAAAAGCAGAATGAAGGTGATGTGAAAAAGACTTTTGCCCAGCTTATCTTCACCGGTGTGAACACCACAGATACAGGAACATACACATGCAGAATGAAGAACACGAGTACTGTACCTGAAGATGGTCAAACACTCAAGTCCACCAACAGGAAAGGGACAGCTCTCCACAGCCAGGTCTCCCAAACTGGCTTTACACACTGGTCAGATTTCTATGAGAGACAGCACTACTCGGGGACAAATCCACGCACGGAACGCCAAAAGCCAAGTCGTTTTTTTGTTCTCTTTTTTTTCAAGGGGAATGTTGCTTTTTGAATTGAGGGAGTTATAGGCATGGTGTCCCACTACACTGGCATCCTCCTCAGCCCTGAGCAACTGGGAACGTGGGGAACTAGCATTCTCTGTCACTGTGTCACTCTGTCACTCCCCATGGAGAGTCACCCATGTAAAGGTTGTTCTAGACTCCCCACCAACACCCAAAGAAGCAGAGGGGAAGGACTGAGGAAGGGAGAGGAGAGGGGGAGTAGAGGGAGGACTCTGCTGAGAAAGTGTGAGGTAACTTCAGCTCAGAGGTTCAGCAGTGATACTGAAGTACGCCAGAGTGAGCATTAGGGGATGGGATGAAGCCAGAGAGGCTGCAGGGAGTCTGCTCTGTTTTCTTTGCTTCTCTAGGGCTGATCGTTCCCCCACAGCTAGCCCCACTGCCCCACCTCATGCTGGGTGGAGCCTGAGCCTGTGGCTTTAGTGGCACGTCTTGCTTGGGTGCCAGAAGACTCTTTTGCTTAGGTAGCAGGAGGAGGAGAAGATGTTTTCCCCGATCCTCCTCAGTTTTCAATGCTTTCTGAGACAGAGAATTGCTTGTGCGCTGCACAGCATTGGGTGGCACTAATCAATGTGCAACGTTTCAACATTTAGTGTTGAGGAAGGTTTAGCAGCTGGATTTGGAAAAGAGCATCAGCTGCACTCTTTCATGAGTGATACGTACCAGAGGGATATGACCCCTCCAAGGTTGTGGATGTGACTTATATTTTGCTTCTCACTTATGCTTTCATTTCCTCCAGAGACAGACAGCCATACCAGAGAGCCAGTCATCACCGTGGAGTGCAGGTTCAGGATTTGGTTGGAGAATATCACGGTACATGTGCAGTGGTACAAAACTGCATGTCTAGAGATGGGGAATCCAACCGACACTACGGCTCTAGGAGAAAACTGTACCAGTCTCACCAGCTCCAGTGTGCATGCAGCTGACGTGGGAATCTGTGGATGTAGGGTGTTTATCACAAGAATAAACTTGACAGACACTGGAAACGGCACTCAAGGGACAGGTCCCAGTAAGTGGCACTGCTTCTGTTTGCATGGGGATGATTAGTGGGCACAGAAGGATGCCGCGACCAATGCTTCCCCTGGAGCCCCTGCATGCCATTTCCCCCAAACCATCCTGGGCACTGGAGGAGCTGATCTAGCACAGCCCTTTTGGCAGATCCATCCCACCACGGAGCTGCTTGGCCATCAAGTCCTTGAAACAGGACGTGCTACATCCTCCAGCTGCAGCACATCAGTCGGGTGCTGAGATGACTGCGTCAGAGGTGGCAGGAGCGGGACAGCTGGGACTGTGGTGTCCAGGTCCCTAACTCAAAGCAGAACAGGGAGCAGGATGTCTTTTCCCTCTGGGAACTTTCTCACTTGTGTTTCCATCTTCTAGACTATGGCCCTGGGGCACCTCAGATCAATGGCACCAAGAAGGACACCTGGACAGGTGAGTCCCCACAGCCCTCTGGCTGCAAGGGTGGGGGGCAGGAGGAGTCCTCAGAGAGAAAGAGGAGCAGCAAGGGAGGGAAACATCCTGTCCTTTTCCCATGAGTGGCTGGGAGCTGCTGGCAAACTGGAGTAGGCACCAGCAGATCAGAGGCTGTGATGCTGGGAAGGGAATCTGATGTTCCAATCATTCCCCTTGGCTGAATTCACATGAGTTGTTGGAGACTGCTCCCTGTGGGATTTTGCCAGCGCCCTGGGGCTTTGGAGGGCGAGAGTGGTTCAGGATCTGGAAGCCCAAGTTTGGAAAAGAATCTCCACACCAAAAGGAGGCAATGGCAGTATGTGTGCTGGCTTGGTGGGATGGCAGCTCACAAGTGTCTCTGTGATGGTTGTGTATGCAGGACTCAACTTCCTCCTGTGTATCATGTTTGGCTTGGTGGTTGGGACACTTCTTTACATGCCAATAATCGCCTTTCTGCTGTGGCAGTGCAGAAGGAACAGAAAAGGTAAGGCTGAGCCCATGCCAAGCCCCTGCCTATTGTGGGAGCTGGTCAGCATCTCCATGTCAGCAACCTGGATAAACCTGGGCTTGGGAGAGGTCCATCTTCATTATTCTACTGCTCCCACTCAGTGTTCCCTGCATGAGTGTGTCCTCCTGGACAAGCTGTCCCGGGCAGGGAAGAAGGTTCACCCTCTCCTTTCCCTCTGGCCAGTCGCTGGTGAGAGCCTGGTTATGGCACAAGCTGTGGTGCAAGTGAAACAAGTCTAGCACATCACCACATTTCCAGAAGTGTCCATCTCAGAGCTCTTCTCCAACCCCTCCAAGGGCTTTTTAAACCCTTGCCAAACTCTCCTGCCCCTGGGCCATCTTCAGAGCCAGCCAGCTGCAGACTCCCATACTCTCCTGCAACAAAAGCAGGACAAATGCAGCTGTCTTCATCATTTAAAATAATGATAATGATGATGAACAATTTAAGCCATGTTTCCTTTTTCAGGAAAGCTCACAAGCAGCCAAGTGACAGAGGGGAATCAGCTCAGAATGGTAAGCCAGGGAGGGCTTTGCAACTATCGTTCCCTTCTCCCTGTAAAAAACAGTACTGGCTGTTGGACACCCATTTGAAGGATTTCAGAGTAAAATCAGCTTTGCTTTCTTAAAATATGGTCTTAAACACTTATTAATTCCTATTAAATAAGAGCCTATGAGCTTCTGAATAGCTGGCACCACTGAGCAAGCTGGATAATGCTTGGGCAGTGCAAATAGTTTTGCTATTTGAAAAAAAATTTGCAGGGGAGGTGCAGAAGGGGAAGTGAGGGCTCTACTCATGGCTTTCTCCCCTGCAGACAGCCCCAGTGACAGGGACCGAGGACCTGACCTACGCCAACCTGAAGTTTGAAAAGAAGGGGACAAACCCCATTGCCTCTGGTGTTGTTTACAGTGAGATCAAACCATCACAACAAAAGCAGAGCAGCGGGAGTGCCAGTGCTGCCAACACCGGGGTGGATGTCTTCCCCTGAGGGAGAGGGCAAATAAGGGAGAAGGCAGGGATGAGCAGCTTGTTTTATGCCTCTCGGGGTCATCATCCCTGAAATCTAGGCATTAGCTTATACAAAAGCGCAACCTTGGCAACAAAAGCCACCTGTTTATCTCCAAGTGGCTTCACACTCTGTTTTACCTGGAAGAAACAATCTCTTGCAGTGAGAACAGGGCTCTTCCAGCCAGTTTTTCTCTTCTCTTCCCACAGCCTCAAGCATCGCCAAGTCTCAGCAACTCCTTTCATGGTCTCTGGTCACTGATAGGCAACTTGCTTTAAGTTCCAGCAGTGTCACCATGCACTGTGTGGCTGCCATGGTCCAGGAAGCTCTTGGTGACTCCTTAGTGTTGGACATGCTGGGTGGGGTGGCCGTGAGAACCATTTCTTGCTGCTGGAAAAGTCCCAGAACAATTTTCTGGATGTTCTGTGGAGCTGGCGCCTGCTGTGACATGGGTTGACCCTGCTCTGGTTCACTTGCTCAAAACGCAGGGAGCAAGGACAGAACCGCATCCTTTGCTTCACCAAGGTGCTGCTGCATGTGATGTACGTGGATCTGCTTCATAAGGGAGTGGACAGGTGTCCTCATGTTTGCAGAGCTTTCCTCTAATTTGTAAATAAATAAAGACATAAATAAGAAAATAAAAGGTGATGTTTTGCCCTCAGTGTTTCCAGTTCTGTACTGCTGATGGAGACCCAGCTGGAGTCCATTGGGAGTAGTCACCAAACTGAAGTCATCCCCCCCCAGTCCAGTTTCAGAGCAGTTACCTGTGGGAGACATCTCCAAAGCGGTGCTGGTAGAGCTCCTGATGTCTTGGGGGCAGAGCTCAGCTCCTGCACGGCCTGGAAGACACAGGCAAGGGCTACAGAAAGGGAAATAGTGAAGTTTTGACGCCCCTACTACGAGAAGGGCATTGAGGGGCTGGAGTGCATCCAGAGAAGGGGAACAGAGCTGGGGAAGGATCTGGAGCACAAGTGTTAAGAGGAGCAGCAAGAGGGGAAGAAACACAGCCAGGGCTGATTAAGGAACTGGCTGATACAATCTCTTGAATTTTCTTTTGCAGGTGGAGGTGGGAAGGGTGGGAGCAGCATCTTTGTCCATTGGCTAATTTTCAGACAGCGAAGTGGCTACGGCTAGAGCTGAGCTTCTGAATTTCCTTTCTTAGAAAGATCACTATCAGAACGGCTCAAGCAAATGCACCAGAGGAAATTAAGGTCAGGTCAATGTTGTGGTCAATGAAATGTCCAGAGATAAAGTGATAATAAACCTAATGCCCTCTTTGCCCCAAGCATGGTGGTGCCACCTCCCTATGGCTGAGGTCCCCATTGTCCCCACATGTGCTCAAGGCAGGTGGGTGAGATGTCTGTGATGGGTTTCTGTGCCTGGAGACAGAGGGTATCCTCGCTGTCCTGCAAGTTCTGCTTACCACATGGAGGAAGTCTGAATCAGGAGGAGAAGCAGAAGTAAAAGTGCTGCTTCTCCCAGTTTGGGGGGGTGGATTTTGTAGGGCAGAATCATAGCAGCAGGCCCCTGGGGAGGTCACAGAGGAGCCACTCAGTCTTTGGAGAAGAGGGGTGTGCAGCTGGGGAGGTCTCTGCCTGGGAGCTGCTGTCTGACGTGGTTCCCAGTCTTTGTGCCCATCGTAATGGTGCTTTTGGTTGCTGGTGGACAAGTCCTCAGCGTTGTGGTCACTGCTGGCTTGGTTCCTACGCAGTCCTCAACAAAACCTCCTGCAGTAAGGGCTCCACAGAACGCAAGGTCTTGAGCAAAGCTGCAGTTGTGCCAGAACACACAGGAGAGGAGACGCTTGGACTCCACCACGATCCCTGCTGAATGGAAGAGCAGCAGGGAAAAAACAGGGACATGAACTGCGTCACAGGAGAAAAACCCATAAAGAGCAAAGCGGGAAAAAGGAAAAGCAAGGCAAGGAGCTTAGGAGAGGAATGGGAAAGGATGGGAACGGTGAGGGTGGCAGTGAGGACGACTGTAGTATAGCTGGATGGTGTGAAAAAGACAAGGAGAGAAGCCAGCAAAGAGAAGAGAGAAAAGAGAAGAGTATTAGGGAAAGAGGAACAGAGAGGTGGAAGGAGGCAGAGAAAGAAGAAAGGAGAGACTAGAAGAGTCAGGAGGGAGAGGTAGTGAGGGAGGAAAATGGCTTAGCAATCTCGCTTTGCTGTGGGAAAAAAGATCAGTTAATTAGTTGAGTGATTAATTGTTTCTGGTGGCAAGTTCACTGGACTCTAACACCTCTGAAGCTCTCAGACATGCCCAGGCCAGGTGCGAGGAGAGGTTTATTTCCTGCTCTGCAGAGGGCACATGTCCCTCCCTGGCTCACAGAGCATCTCCTTCTCACCCAGGAGATCAAATTTCTCCAGCAAGGAAGGTTCCCAGCAAGTATCACGTTTATTTAAGAGCAAAGTAGCACACGTAAAGCAAGCTGCAAAGATGCAGAAAAAAACTTCCTGGCCCTTGCACCAATGGGCCTCTGATGGCTACCACCACGGATATGCTTTTCCCAGCAGGAGGAAAAGCAGCTGCTTTAATCCAAGGGGAGGAAAGCAGGTGTGAGTGCGGAGCCAGCGCTGAATTCTATGGCTCTTCATGCCTTCCCAAGTAGAAACTATGCAAGGGGACACCCCAGGGTGCGAGCAGAGAGGCAGGGATAGGTGCATAGGGGTGTTTCTTCCTGAATGGTTCCATAAAGCATCTCCTGTAAAATGGGTCATTCAAAGCATGCTGAAAGAGGCAGGAGGAGAAGGGCAAAAAAAATGCTGCTGATCTCATCTGTTAGGAGGAACAAACACTCAGCTCTGTGACGCAGCACTTGGCCCACAGCACAAAGGGCTGCGTCTCACAGATCCCTGGAAACCTGGGGCGATTCGTGGTTTCAGTTTTATTGCCGGGGAGGATTGGAGGAACCTCCCTGATTACTCTAATCCCCTCTTTTTGCAAATTAGACTGTTTCTATGTCCCGAAGATGATGCTCACAAGGACCGGTTCCAGTGGTGCTGGGAGGAGAAGCCAACACACAGCAATAACAGGTAACACTACGTAAAGGGAACAAGATTATACAGCCTTAACCATCATTAACTGAAATCAGCAGTATCTGAAAGCATTTCCAGCTTGTTTAAATTCCAGCTGAGTGAATCAGTGCACAACAAAAGCTTCTGCCACTGCCTCCTCCTTTTTTGTCTTATTTACTCCTGAAAGGAAAGCAGTTTGGTTAAAGGCTGCCTTCATCAGCAAACATTCGCAGGGAGACACGCAGAGACCCAATCTTCTGCGATCACGAAGGCTGAAAAAAGGCAATGATATGCTAAAAGGTCATAAGTGTGCAGAGAGGCTGTTACCTCCTTAGATCACAAGGTGGGAGCGCTAACAGGTTTGTTGGACAGGTGGTTGGACTCTTCTTGAGAATTGCTCTCACTGACCACACAGGCAGGGACTCGGGTGTGCAAGTCTGGGAAAGGTTTGCTCTCGCTGGAGGGCAGCTGTCAGCCTATAAAGTTCTCAGAGGTCTCTGTTCCCCCTAGTCCCTCACATTCCCCTCCAGCTCCCAGGCAGCACCGAGTATTCCACACTTCAGGTGGCAGTGCCGGCCCCTTGCTCCACACAGGGTGCTTTGCACACCTCATGAGATCCCTCCCTTCCTTCTCTACAAGCTGCCTTCTCCTTAATCAACCAGGAGAAAGCCTCTTTCTGAAATCTAGACTGAATAAAAAAGTTAGTCTAGGCAGCTTGATTCTTTTTTTTCCAGTGGGCACCACATATTTGTGTCATGTTTTCAGTTGAACAATTCACAGAGAACTCTAAGATATAATCCAATATTTAACAGTTCCAGAAATCACCGGGAGGCTGAGTAAAAATAGAGGTGCACTTAAGATGGCCACTAGAACCAGTCTTAAGCCAAATGCTTTACCATTGGTCACCTTTATTTCAAGAACAGAACAGCCTTTCACCCCAGCCCCCTCTGTGAGTTGTGTAACTCACGTAGCACAAGCAGCAGCCACATCCTGTAGAGCAAGAGCTCCCAACAACGCAATCCCCGCTAAGACAGTGGCTTTGGGTTTCCCTCTTCTCCCTCCCTGGGTGTGAAGGAAGCCCGACACAGAACACAAACAGGTCCCTCATCCTGCACCTGTGCAGATGCTTCACCATCAGTAATTATGGAAATAAATAGAGTAGTCAGTATCTCGCAGAGCGGGAGCAGTGACCACAGATCATCTAGACATTAAATTATTGCTATGTTCTTACTTACTGGACACTGCAGGCAGGTAACTCACTTGGTAACCGCCAGGAGAGGTCAGATTGCCCGTGTGATATTAATTCACAGGGACAGAAGGGTGTAGGAGGACAAGACAGATCTAATTGAATCTGCTCCCTCCCTTATGGGCAGGAATTTTCTCACTGGGCCTGAATCTTTTGACAGAAATAGGTAGGGGGCAGGGTGTATCAAGAGTAGGCTCCTGAAACACTTAGAAACTCATCATGCCTGCCAGACTTTACCAAGGAGTTCTCATATGCTGCTAAAAGCACATGTTGCTAAGTGTGCTCACTGTTCCTGACTTGCAACAGGAGCTGCTGAGCCACTTTCACATGGTAAAGTAACTGCTGGTTCAAATTTCAAAGAGAGCAGGAGCCCAGGGTCACCCTGAGAGTGAGCCAGAGCTGCTGATTCATCAGGGAAAATCAGAGCAAATTAGAGCTGTATGACATTGGCAGGAGGAAGCACCTGTCCTGCCATAGGCACGGGTGGTCAACCTGACACTTGAGTCTACTTCCCTCTGCTGGTGGAACACACAGTGACTGCCAGCGTTCTGGTATCAGGTCAAGCCAGCTACAAGGCATAACATGAAGTCTAATACATATGAGACCACTTGTCACCAAAGACTATCAGGTAGCCCAAGGCTAGTTACAAGTGATGAGCTCACAGCAGTGCCACTCTCCCCAAGGAGTACTGGCCAGAGAACATGAGTTTGAGAGGATGAGGAGGACGGCAGGAAGAACATCAGACTGATGGAAAAAGCAAAGGAGTCCTTTGCAGGACGCCCAGGGATGTCTTTGTTAAGCATCATGCAGCTGGTTTTCTTTCAGGAGAATCTTCTCCCCAGGCTTGAAGGCAGGCATCCCCAGGTAAGGGCAGCTGGCACAGCGGAACGCATCCCCCAGGTAGCACTGGCAAGAGAAAGAAAAGCAGCTTCTGTAATCAGAGGCAATGTTCAACTCTCTCTCTGTGATATCGTGCTTCCAGCTTAAGAGACAACACGTTCCTCAGCACATATCAATACAGAAACCGCTTCCCTTCTGCCCCCCAACACTGGCCTGGTTAGAGCGGTTAGCAGAGCTGCGCAGGGCACTCTGCTCATGTGGAAGAATTGAGTTTCCACCCCAGCTGCTGCAGCTGCACACCAGGCTTGGGCAGCACCACAACCACCACCAGTTCCCCTGGGCTCCCACAAGGGACTCTTCCCTTAGCAGATCGCTGTTAGCACATGGGCAGAAAGGTAAAGACACACTGTTCCCCGACTCCTACAAAGGCAGCGCTTGCACTGGAACACGAACTGGTACGGAGCATGTGGGCACAGGACAACAGGCTGAAGCTCTGCAGAAGCTGCACAAGCAGTGTTTCGAACCAGTAAACCAGCTCAGGGGACAGTTGCTAGAGAAAACAGTTATCGGACACAAATCATCCACTGCAAAGCACAGCATAGAAACAAAAAATGACTATTTACATTTCCACAGGCAGATTTAGGCTGCGAGTTCTTCTTCTCCTGTTCCAGCTCCTCAGCCAGGCCACAGGTGCTGTAGAAAAATAAAGGAGTCACCTGCTTAAAGGCTGTGAGCCACTGACACTTGTTCCAGCCCAGTCCTCACTGTCACATGACACAGCTAACTTGAAGACTCTCACGCTCTACACTTTGTTGTTCAACACCATGGTTTGCACAGCAAGTGCTGAAACACACTCCTCCAGTTTAAACTAAGAGGGAAATTGCTCTTCCGCGCTTGCCATGTGTGCTAAGTCTCCTTGAAATCTGAGAAAACAGGGTTTTAGCCAAGGCTGGACAAACCGTGCCGCCACCTTCAAGACAACTGCTGATCATACCGGTGTGGTAATTTGTAGCCGTTTCAGTGTGATGAGTCAAATATCATTGTATTTGGATTTACACTCAAATTATCAATATAAGAAAGGACATGAACCAAGAGAACTATGTTATGAAGAACAGCAAAATATCTGTAATCTTTTAAAAAATCTACTCAACTCTAAGGGTTTAATGTTACAATTAGAAGTTCACTGATGCGCGAATCCCAGCACTGACCAGTTCTTGCAGGCTTTCTTTTTGCCCATTTCTTTGCAGGATGGAGCTCTGAGGGACGATGGATCTGGCTTTTTCAAATCCTCTGAATCCAACAGCTCATCAGAGTCCAGAAGATCCTGAAAACATACCACAGAGGACTGCATGCAGGAAACTGATTTGGCTGGAAGGAATGATGTTGCTGCGTTATGTTCAGAGAGATGGTGCTATCTGTAGCTCCAGCATTAAAATGCTGCAACTGTGCCCTCTTATCTATGTCTCCTCTCCACCCTCACCACACCTCTGGGCTCTAGAGACCTCACACAGTAGATGAGATATTTTGCCTTGGGGATGCTTTTCAACCTCTTAAGTTGCAAAGCTTCCCCCAAGCAGCATGACTGAAACTATTTAGGAAAGAAGAGGAGAGAGGAGGAACAGCAACGCATCACAAAAAAAAAACCTAGATACCATCTCTTCATCATTCATATCATTGGCAGAGAGCGTCCACAGCTTGGCAGTGGCTGGGTCCACAGAGGGTTTTCCTGGAGCCAAAATAAAGGAAAGAAATAGTAGTTACTCCAGCTTTTGCCCCATCTACTCCCAGCAGAGCTCAAACAGCTCTGGAAAGCCCTTCCCTGGAGTTGTCTCCCTGTTCCAGGGGATGCTTGTCACCCAAGAGTCAGGCAATACACGCACTTGGCACGCATCCCACTCCTTACCCGATGGACCAGGTTTCTTGGCAAAGGAAAGCTTGAGCTGACTTGAGGATCCCACTTCGAAGTTGGGCTTCCTGCCTTCAATCTGAACAATGAGAAGGTCATTGCCTTGGTAACCCAAATGGTCTCGAACTGATTGGGCCTCCTCTGGGGTCAATGCTTCTTTTTGCAGCTGCAATGCAAGATTTTAGGTTAGCCTCATGCAAAACCACCTTATTTCAGCACCCAGTCCAGTTTTCCAGTGAATACAGACAATTGGTATTTCAATCCTAAAGAAAAACACCACCTTTGCAGCAACTAAAGGCTGCAGCAGGTAGTGTCCCTGCACGTTTGCAGTAAACCAGGGCAGCTAAACACCTGGTCACCCAGCAAGTCCCCAGGAATTGCCATCTACATGTCAAGGTCACTGCACAAGGGAGGTTCTGGAAGCTGTTAGTACACACCTACCTCCTTCACTTCCACCAGCCCAGAGAGGGTCAGAGCTGTGGGGAGTTTGGCTGCTGTCTTGATTCTGCTGTTGTTTCCTGGAAGACACAAAAGCAGGAAGTAGGAGATAAGAATAGGAATAGAGACCACTGAGAAACCTGGAAAAGCAAAAGCTTTAAAAGGAATTACTCAATCCAAGCCTCTCCTTTAAAATTTGGCCCTTTCTGGTTGACAGCAGGGACAAACCAGAAACAATGCAAGCAGCTCATTCATTAAAATAACAGCCTGGGGTCACAAGTCATTCTAGCTCTAGACCTGCTCCACAAATACCAAAACTTTCTTTGACCCAATCAACACCCACCAAAAAAATGAAAAAAAAATCCCACCCATATCCCAAACAATAAAACCCTCCAAAACATTTTTACATATTAAAGTGAACAACTCTACCTTCTCTGGATAACTACTTCTCAGCTGGCTTCCAGGACAGTTTCTCTCAGTATTTGTCACCTGTTTTTAAAGTCACTTGGGCAGCCCCTCAGAAACACAGCTTCTGCAACTATTTAACACTACATGCTCTAGGAGAAGGCTGATGTCCACTGAGCTTCTCAATGTAGATTAGGAACAAGCCTGTCCAGCATTTTTGACAGGAGAGTGACTGCAAACATCTCTGACTGCTACCAGCTTAAACATTGGATGAAAATCTTTCTATTCAGGTTACTGTGTCAGGAGAATGAAAAGTATCTGAACATAAGTCAAGGTTCGTGCCCTTTCTGTCTCAGCCTAATCCTCACAAGAATTGCAGTGTTGCCATGAAAGCAAAGCAAATGCAGATTCTCTTACCTGATTCTGTAACTACCGGTTCTTTCAGGAGGACACGGCCTCCTGGCTTAAGTATCCGAGCTATTTCGGCCAGCACCTCCGCGCTGTGCTGCGCAACACTGCCCGGTACCACACCAGAGAGAATTACATCGAAACTAGACTCTTTGTGAGCAGCTAAAAAGAAAGAGGAAGATGGTATAATTTTACACATGCATGCACACAGCTTTGCTTAATACATCAGTTCCACCTCCCTCCTCATCTCTTATGCTTGCGTACATCAATTACTGATTAGATACCAGCCACAGGAAACACGGCAGGGTATACCCCCTTCTTTCTGGTACTGCCAGCGCTAAGTCAGCAGCAGGTGCTGTTGTTTTGAATGCTGACTTACAAACCAGGGAAGAAGCCAGCTCACACAACACAAGCTCTCCTTTGAATAAAACAGTGAGAAGTGAAGTGCATTCTTACACTGAGACAGCTGGTTAACGTTTTCCACAGCAACACGATTATCAGCTCCCACCAGAGCCTGAATTTTATCCACCAAATCTTTCAGGGCTTCAACTGGAGAGGAACTGTCCCAGATGATGGCCACGCACTGGCCTGGGGTGACTCCATACTCCCCCATTTTCGCAGAAGCAGTAAACCTGACAGCGGCAGAGAGAGGAGCTGGTAGCGGGGGAAACAGAGAGGAAGGGTCAGTGCCAAACACAGCATGAACCTCTATGGACTGTGACCTAAATCCCCTGTGAGAATTATTATCTGGAGACAGGCAGCACAGAGTTCCTCCAAGCTGAGTGTCAACATGACTTTAAGAAATAGCCTCACTTGAGGGCGTAACTAAGTCTCTCTCCAGTTCAGAGACTAGTTTTGTGGGGTCACTGCAAGCCATGCTTTAAAAAAAAATCCTTACCTGCTTTTCTTAAAGATTTGAATAGAGATATACATAGGATTTCGGGATTCCCAGACTAGCGACAACTATTTGGCATTAAACACTGCCTTCTCTCTCCTACCCAGGACATGACCCAGCAGGTTGTCTTCTGCAATACATGAGAAGACAAAAATAACTGCCGGCATTCCCAGTATTCCAGATGGAGGCTCTTTCAGCTTTTATCATTGGTGGTGCTGGGTGAGCAATTATATGGATGGAGGAAAAGAACAGAATGTACAGTGAAGTAACTCTTCTGAGAAATATGGCTGTGCTAATATTTCATAAAAGATTGCATTCCTGACTGAGTCCAAATAAAATCTGCCCTGTAGAATAGTCACAACACTATCATACTGTCACTCACACTCACAGCAGCATCAGCTACAGAAACAAATCACCTAGCCTCTTTCACTTCACCTATCCAATGCAAACCTATTTTCTTTCCAATTTAACATGACCACTGGTGAGCACATGAGTTGCCCAGCATATCTTCAATCAGCTGCAAGCCACACACTTGCCTTGGGAAAGCTTGTTGAAAGCAAAGTCTTTACCAGAACTCATTACATTATTCATCCCAAGTAATGCCTTATTGCCACCACGTTGTCACAAAACCACAGCTTACAGTTATGCTGTACCAGATTTAACTCAGCTGCTTCCAGTTGGGGCTGGAGTGATTCTGACTCGCTGTCCTTGTGGCTCTATCATAGAATCACAGAATCACTAGGTTGGAAAGGACCCACTGGATCATCGAGTCCAACCATTCTCATCAATCACTAAACCATGTCCCTCAGCACCTCATCCACCCATCTTTAAAACACCTCCAGGGAAGGTGACTCAACCCCCTCCCTGGGCAGCCTCTGCCAGTGCCCAATGACCCTTTCTGTGAAATATGTTTTCCTGATGTCAAGCCTGAAGCCCCCAGCAGAGCTTGAGGCCATTCCCTCTCGTCCTGTCCCCTGTCACTTGGGAGAAGAGCCCAGCTCCCTCCTCTCCACAACCTCCTTTCAGGTAGTTGCAGAGAGCAATACACACCAGGAATCCCTCTTCTTTGGAAACCGCAAACAAGGTCAGAACAGGACAACTCTGTATCTTGTCTGTGCTGCTCTGGTAGGAATTAGCACTAACGCCGCCTACGATGTCAACCAACACCGCCCCGGGAGCCCCCAAGAGCCCCCCGGGAGCCCCCAAGCAGGCCCAGAGCCCCAAGAGCCCCCCAGAAGCCCCAAGAGCCCGACGGGAGCCCCCAAGCAGGCCCAGAGCCCCCAAGAGCCCCCCAGAATACCCAAAAGCCCCCCGAGAGCCCCCAAGCAGGCCCGGGAGCCCCCAAGAACCCCCCAAAAGCCCCGTCCCCGCTCACCTCGCCCGCGCCCGCCGGGTCTCCGTTTGATGCCGTCACCGCCGCGCAGCCCCGTGACGTCATCGCGCTCTGCCCGCTTCCAAGATGGCGGCGGCGGCGGCCGGCGGCCTGCGGCGCGCGGGCTGGGGGCTGTGGCGGGGCCGCGCGGGTGAGGGGGCGGCGGGCGCGCCTGGGGAGGAGAGGTGTGGGGGGGAGGCGAGGAGGGAAGGGAGAGAGAGGGCGCGTGCACGTGTCGGGCGCGAGGCGGCGGGGAAGGTGAGGTGAAGGGCAGGGGCGGGGCGGGGCAGGGCCAGCCCCATCATCAGTTGCACCTCTGGTCCCCAGGTGAAGTCCTCAGTCCCCAGTCTCCGTCTTCAGCCCCCATCTCCAGTCTCCAGCCCCCAGGTCCAGTTCTCAGTCCCCAGTTCTTCAGTCCCAGCTCCACCTCCAGTCTCTATCTCCAGTCCCCAGTCTCCGTCTCCAATCCCCATCTCCAGTCTCCAGTTCCCATCTCCAGTCCCCAGCTCCATCTCCATCTCCAGTCCCATCATCAGTTGCACCTCCGGTCCCCAGCTAAAGTCCTCACTCCCCAGTCTCCAGTTCCCATCTCCAGTCCCCAGCTCCAGTCTCCAGCCCCCATCTCCAGTCCCATCATCAGTTACACCTCCAGCGCCTATCTCCAGTCCTCAGCCCCCAGCTCCAGCTCCAGTCAGTTGCACCTGCAGTCCCCAGTCTCTGTCTCCAGTCCCCAGCCCCCAACTCCATCCCCAGTCTCTGTTTCCAGCCCCCATCTCCAGTCCGTCTCCAGTCCCCAGTCCCTGTCCCCAGTCCCCAGTCTCCATCCCCAGTCTCCATCCCCAATCTCTGTCTCCTGTCCCAGCTCCATCTCCAGTCTGCAGTCCCCAGCTCCAGTCCCAGCCTCATCTCCAGCTCCAGTCCCCAGTCCCTGTCCCCAGTCTCTGTCTCCTGTCCCCATCTCCATCTCCAGTCCCCATCTCCATCTCCAGTCCCATCTCCATCTCCAGTCCACAGTCCCCAGCTCCAGTCCCAGCCTCATCTCGAGCTCCAGTCCCCAGTCGCAACCCCAGCCCAGGCCTGTGAGGTTCAGTACAGGAAGGAGATGGAGGGGCTGGAGTGTGTCCAGAGAAGGACAACGGAGCTGGGAAAAGGTCTGAAGCACAGGGGTTATCAGGAGCAACCAGAGGACTGGAGTTGTTTAGTTAGAGAAGGGGAGGCTGAGGGGAGACCTCCCCGCCCTCTACAACTGCCTGAAAGGAGGATATAGCGAGGTGGGTGCTGGTCTCTTCTCACAACTGACAAGGGACAGGACAAGGGGACATGGCCTCAAGCTGTGCCAGGGGAGGTTTAGATTAGATATTGGGAAAAACTTGGTTACCGAAAGAGTGGTAAAGTACTGGTACAGGCTGCCCAGAGAAGTGGTGGAGTCACCATCCCTGTAGGTATTCAAAAAATGGGTAGATGTGGCACTTGGGACACAGTTTAGTAGGCGTGGTGGTGTTGGGCTGGCAGTTGGATTGGATGATCTTAAAGGTCTTTTCCAGCCTTAATAATTCCATGATTCTGGGGAGTACAGTGCCTGGGAGAAGGAGGCCATGCCAGGCTTGGAGTGAGGAGAGGCCCTTATGGGGCCTGGAACTGCCCCACATGGCGTGTGAAGGACCTGGAGGGGCTTTGGGGCAGGGGGCAGTGCCTGGTGGTGTTTTGGTTTGTTTTTTTTTTAAGTATGAGCTGTGCAACCCCAGCTTATTAAAAAAACCCAAAACCTCACTGCGGTTAAATTAAAATTTCTCACAGAGTAGCTGTAATTGAAAGCTGCTTTGCCTGTGAGTCATCTGAGAAACACACATGATCAGCATGATGTGGCTGTTAAGACTGCTCGCTTTTGCCTCTTGCCCCAGGCTCAGAGGTTGGTGCCTCCTGCTAACTCCTCTCCTCTATCAGGGGCTGAAAAGGAGAGAGGGTGTGCTCCAGGGGACCAAATGCCTGCTTGTGCACCTAGTCACCGGTGTGAGATTGGGAAACTCCTTTCTCTTTGCAATATGTGACGTCTGCATGGTACTTTTCCACACAAAACATTTTCACTTTATTTTCATCAAGTAAATGTGAGCTCAGCTGAGAAGGGCCCTTCTCAGCAGTGTAAAAAAGTCAAACCATCTCTACAAATCTGTGTTCTTTTCAGCCGTGTTTACCACAATTCTCTTCTTCACCTTAATTTTCTGTGCTTCCTCATGTTGGAAGGAGACATCTGACTCTCTTGGTTTTCCTTGTAGTGGTCAGGTGGCAGCTCTGCCCACCACAACGTCCTCTCCAGGCCTCGGCTGTGCTGAGGAGAGTCTCTGATGAGCAGAAGAAGGAGCCGTTTGCATCTTCCTCTCAGCAGCAGTTCAATTCACAGCCAGCCGATCACCAGCCTGAACAGGAACCTCAGGGCCCTGACCCCAGGTAACTCGCTAGCTATTTCTAGGGCTGTCCTGCCAACAGCAGGATCTGAAACTTGGAGACACCGAGTTCCAGAGTTAATGGGCCTCAGATGACAGCAGCTGGAATGCTGGTTTGCTGTGACAGTGCAAATTCCACTGTCCACCATGGAGACAGGATGGGACTTTCTTTCAAGAGGGAACCTCTCTGGTCTGCAAAATGTAAGCCTTCGCTTCTGGATTTTTGTGTAAATCAACACAAAGTATGGACAATATGTTGGCTGTAAAGCCCCTGGTGGAAAAGTTTTTTTTAAAGGAAGGGGAATCTGAGGCTGGTTAGTTTGCAGGTAGGCAGCTAGATTAAGCCCTTCCTTATTTTTCTCTTCTCTCATGGCAAAGGTTTGTTAAGAATCCTTTTTCTGGAAAGGGAAGGATTTTACAGCAGGAGGTGAGATTTCAACTTAAATATGCAGATCTCAAAGTGTCCCTCCACGCAGCAGTGGCGGCAAGCAAGTGGCAGAGTCCAGGTTACTGATGTTTGCTGGTGACATTCCCCTCACTGTAACAATACCTTCTCATAGTTACACTGGCCAGGGCGGCCAGGAGTCTGAGGACTATGAGAGCGAGGAGCAGCTGCAGCATCGAATCCTCACAGCAGCGCTGGAGTTTGTGCCTGAACATGGCTGGACTGCAGAAGCCATTGCAGAGGGAGCCAAGGTATGTGGGGAGAGAAGCAAAGAACCAGTTGAAAACTGGATGGAGCTGAAGTCCAAAGACAGCCGGGCCTGCATGCTTCCCCCACATACTCTTGGGTGATGCACCCTGGTCAGCAAATGGTACCAGGCAAAAATGTGTGACGGCTATTACAGGATAACCCTGTCAGAGTTAAATTAAGGCACAATGTAGAGTAGTGATCCTAAAGAAAGGAAAACCTGCACAGGAAGCGCTTTGTAATGCAATATCGCATTGTTTAAATTCATATAACTTCATTTGTGAAATGAATACAATCTATTTCCTAGTTGGAACCTGCATAGCAGTGTATGACCCAGTTTGTTCTTTTCCCTTCTTCACTGCAGACCCTGGGTCTCTCTGCTGCTGCTGCAGGGATGTTTCAGAGCGATGGCAGTCAACTGATCCTGCACTTTGTGTCTCAGTGCAACACCAAGCTGTCTGAGCTGCTGGAGCAGGAACAAAAACTAGTGCAGCAGGGCGAAGCAGAGTGAGTATTTGGTGTGAAAGGACATCTTCCTTGGCAGATTTTGGGGACTGCATAGACAAGAGGCCACTTGGGACACAGATACTTTAAGTATGAAGTGTAATTTACCCAAAAACCAACTTCCCTGATACAGAGTTGGACCAGAGGCATGAAGGGTGCTTAATAATTTACATATCTGTTGCTGAGGGAGACAATGTATCAATCTTTCAAGTCTGGACTTGAGTTTAACTGTGATGTTCTTCATATTTGTATTTTGTTTTTCTCACCCAGGAAGAAGCCTACAGATCAGTTCCTGAGAGATGCTGTGGAAGCCAGACTGAGGATGGTGATTCCATATATTGAGAAATGGCCCCAGGTATATGATGACTATCAGAGTTGCCTCTTTTTTGGTATTTTAAACACTCTGTGGCCTTCAATGTAGTCTGTCCACCAGAGTAGCTCAGGGTTGTAAAGGAAACCTTTGCTAGTTTCAGATGACTTGTACCCTTGAAGAGGAAACCACTTTTGGAAGAAGGCAGTTAAAGGTGTCCTTAGAAACAACTATTTCTTGCTTTTCCAGAAAGGCAAACCATCATTCACTCCACCCATCTGGGATCCCCAGAGAATAACCTGTGCCTCTGCTCAGTCTTATTTGCAGTGTCACAGCAAGTCGGGCTCCTCGCAGCATCGTTCTGGTTGTGCTGGTGTTGTCTGGTGCCTGGAAATGCAGAGCTGCTGCTTTGACAAAAGCAGCTGCTTGCCTAGTGTGTAGGTGACAAACCCCTGGCAACCTGAGGATAGATCTGGGAGCTGAGGAGGCTGCTTCAAAATTCAGATTTGAGTCTCAAGCGTTTCTTCCTAGGGTGGGAAGGGAATCAAATTGTGGCCTTAGTACAAAGCAAAGAGTTTCCAACCTTGGGATGCGAAGATTGCTGCAAAGTCATCCTCTGTTGTCCAGAACCACTGCTGGCCTCTGGGCAGCTGAATTTGATGCTCCTTGCAGAGGGAGAAGATGGGATTCATGTTTTTGTTACAGATTAGCATAACTTGCCTTGTGAAGGATGGGGGTAGATTGTGACTCTCCTAGCACTGTGTTATTATGTTCAAAGGCTGCAGGATCCCAGCAGGGCCATTACAACTGGCTGTTCTGCCCTTGGAGCTGCTTTGAGTTCAAAGTCAAATTCAGAGAAATGAGAGATTTGACTCCCTGCCTGTAGGCGCACAGCACAAGTGTGAGTCAGCTCAGCCTGTGCTGCGTTTCCCTGCCTGGAGAGGCAGCTTGGGAGAGGCAACACAGTGGTGTTTGAAGTAAATGGGGAGCTTTGAGCTCCAGTAAGCCTGAGCTTGACTGCCACACTGTGCATTCCCAGCAGATCCTGCCACTTGGAAAGACCGTTGTTAGCTGAAAAGAGTTGGGAAGGCTTGTCACTGGGAGCTGGAGGCAAGTCAAGAGCAACAGGGAGAGGATAACAGAGCAGAGCACTGTTCGTCTGCTTTAACGCTGTGTTCTTCTCTCTTTGACTCTCCGATTTTTCTGTTTGCTTCACAGGCTCTGAGCATCCTATTGCTGCCACATAACATCCCTTCCAGCCTCAGCCTCCTCAGCAGCATGATTGATGATATCTGGCATTATGCTGGAGACCAGTCTACAGACGTAAGTCTTTTGCTTTGCAGACTGGCTGGTGCTACCCCTCGGCATGTCAGCAAAATGATGGGTTGAAGTAGGCCTTGGGCCACACCTCTCTTGAAGTGATCCTGTTTGCTGAGCGAGGAAGATGTTTTCAGAAGCACCCAAGGGTCCTTATGGGCTGTAATCTAATTTCCAAAGAAGCTTAGGAGCCAAAGGGACTACATGCAAATTAGTGCCAATGGGGTTAGTGCAAATTAGAAGGACCTGCTTCCCTAGACTCTTTTAAGTCCTTTATTTTTTCTGAAGACACAGACAGAATTGTTGACATTTTGAGACTAAGAAGTTGATCCAGCATTCAGTGAGTGAGCTGTGTGGCTGTCGAAGCAGCCCTTCTTCCACCAGCAGCCACATTTACAGATTTAACTTGAAAACCATTAAAGAACCAACCTAAAAATACCGGTTGCTTATTAAAGCTTTCATCTTTCTGGCAGGAAATAAAAGAAAATTATAACCTTAATTAAAGCAATTAATAGACTACTTTAATTCAGATGTAAGGAGAGATGGGAAAAGCTAAATGAATCATTTTAACAGACTACTTTAATAAACTTCTTTTATTTGAGGGTAAAAGAGAAGCTACTGTAGTGAAAAATAAATAAGAGATATGAAAAATAAAAGGAGTAAGCCAGAAGAGCACCGAAAGGCTGTGATGGCATCAGGAACTGCAAGTCCCTTACGGGTTATGAAAGTCAAATCGACATGTCAGAGTCAGTGTCTGCACTGAGCTGTTTCAAAAGTCTCACTGATGCAGGGAGCAGAAGTTCTGAAGTGTTGCACCTCTGACCATTTACAGTAGTTCTCTTGGGAAGCTATAACGCTCCCTCCTTCCCAGTAAGGGGGTTTAATGTCACTTGCCGTGCAGCCCTCTTCACAGCGCCAGGAGCTCGGTAGAGTATGCCCATGGCTCAGAGACCCCTTCAGGTGTTGTTTTCAGAGCAGGAGGAGAATCAATAAAAAGAGTTTGGTCTCAGGCACGTGAAAGAGTCAGCTGCAAGTGGCAGCATCCCTCATGTTTCTCCCTTTGTCAAAGCTTGCAGGTCACAGTGCAGACAGTAGAGCTTTGCAGTAAACTCTTGTTTTCAAAGTCAAGACCAGTGTTTTAATTACTCTGTTGCTTTGTAGTCATGAATAGAACAACCAGGGTTTTTTTTTAGGCACCCAAATAGTTTAATCACTGTAATAGCGGCAAATGAAGTTGAAGACTCGTTTTTAAAAACGTGTATGTATTTCATCCGCCAGTGGCTCAAGTGTAACTGGAAAAACTGAAGAGTTTGAGTTATTTGTGCACTTCTGCACTGTGTAGTCTATTGTAACACATCCTGCAGCATTGCTTCCAGCTGGGTAGTGATGCATTTAGTGATTCAGCAGGCAGTGCTGGTATTTCAGTGACAGGATTTGGGAAAGGTGGATCTCTGTGTGATGTCTTGCACAGTTGTCCTCTAGCTATTCCCTTTCTTCATGCTTGTACCTGGTGCAAACTGCAGCTCAGGTTCAGTACTAAATATAGCAGTTTCTCATCTAAATCAGATCAAGAATCACAACTTTGTGTCGCCTGCTAGCTGCCTGCAAAGCAAAGGTGAATTCTTGCACCACACACAGGCTAACTGGGCAAGGGAGAATGCCTTGCTGGCTGCCACAGATACTGGCTTGCAACCAAAAGCAGGCGGTGGGGATGTTCTTCAGCATTTTTAGACACCATTTGTGTGACCTTGACCTCTGTCAGGTGCCATGGGAGCAGCTGTGCTATCAGATGTTGATGTTGGCTGGTAGCCCACTGCATCGGAGAGATGAGTTGCAGAGTTTAAGTAGTCGGTTTGCTATTTTCCTTTGCTGTTCTCTGTTCTGCTTTCGCAAGCTGCATTCTTGATCTGCATTCAGGTCACGCCTTTCTCTCTCTCTCTGATGTTATGGTCTTGCAGATTAACTGGTACACTCGTCGGGCTGTGCTCACTGGCATTTACAACACCACCGAACTGGTGATGATGCAGGATTCGTCCCCTGACTTTGAAGACACTTGGCGCTTCCTAGAAAACAGAGTAGCTGATGCCATGAAGATGGGCAACACAGCTAACCAGGTAACGTTACAGGCGAGGTATGTACACGTGCTGCGTCCGCTGTCTGTCCAAACCTACGTGAAGACAGACCTGGCTTTTCAGCGGTGCACACCACAGATCTGAGAGACCACCTTGTACTGGTGGGGCATGGCATAAATGCTGTAGCTTCAACACCAATAAATGCTCCAGTATTTTCTCATAACATCACAGCTAGGCACTCTCTTTGTCAGACTGGCCTGATGGCTGAGGAACATATATTGCCAGGAAAACTCTTCCATGTTTTTTATCGCTGGCTGTCACTTGTGCTTGGCTTCTGTCAGCACCTTTATAGAACATGTATGTTGTGTATTACATCTCTGTGTTTGGGGGGCACAGATGTAACTGCAAAAGAAAGCAAAAGGTCTCATTCTCCTTGTGTCTCCTAGGTACAGTCAACCGGAGAAGCAATTGTCCAGGGCCTGATGGGAGCTGCGGTTACTGTAAGTAATGCTGAAACCAGCAGGGCTTTAAGAGCAGAATTGTTTTTCTTCCCTCCTGTGCTGAATGTCAGCATGTTTTTCCTCCCAACACTAGAGGATGGCCTGAAAAAGAATTATCTTTTACAACTTAACTACACAGAAGGATGATTTTCTGAGTCATTTGGGGTTAATTCACTGGTTTGCGGTGAAAGAACTTAATAGAGCATAAAAAAGTCTGGAGCTGCAGGGTGAGCTTTAGGGAAGAGAGACAGGCAATCAGAATAAACACAACTGTTCTCCATTGCTTGTCACAAGATCCCTTTCTCTGCCAGTCCCTGCACTGGAGATCTTGATGGAGAGACTGCCCTATGGACGCACGGAGTTGGCACTGTCCCTGGGTCACAGCAGGGTGACCTCCAGATGTTACAATGAACTGCAGCATCCTTCCAAGAATTCGTTCACTTCTTGGTAGCATCCTGGACTGCTTTGTGTCTGTGTAGGGGGAGCTCTACATCCTCTGGGATACAAAACAATCCTTTGTGTACCCAGGAATGATTTTTAAAGGGCTCCTGGACTTGCCTGTGATTCTATTTTTGGATAACTCCCATTGCACTTGGCAGCAAAGTAATTTCCATGCTACCACAAACATTTTACTTGTACCAATGCAAAACAAACGGGCTGGAACATAAATTGGAAATAGTTTTTACTGTATGAAGCAGTTCTCAGTTTCTCCCACCTCCCTCCCTGTGCAGTTATGGTTAGTTAGTTTAAAATCTTTACCATTTCTCAGCCTCTCTTTGCTTTCACACCTCCACATGCCCAGAAGACCCCACCTAGAGAAACTCCTGTGCTCTACACTCTTGGACATCGATGTGAGGATGTCCCGCAGGCTGCATCCCTGCAGTTTGGGTCTGAGATGCCGGGTATTATGGGATGCTTGGCCTGTCTGCACAGGAGACCCACTGTGCAGACAGGGGAAGAACTCAGCTACTGCTGGGGGGTAAAACCCAGCTGGTTTTAAAGCAAATCATCCCAGTACAGTTACTTGTTGCTCCCAGTAGTTAGTTACTGGGAGCAACCAGGCCTCCTGTGCCCAAGCGTGGTGGCTCTGCCGGGCTCTCCAGATCTTTTACAAGCGAGAGCGATGCCTTAGATGCTTCTGAGCATTCTTAGAATGCTCAGAAGCATCTAAGGCATCGCTCTCGCTTGTAAGAATGCTCAGAAGGCTGAGCAGGTGCAGAAACAGAACAGAGCTGGAGGCTGCTGACCGAGAGAGCAGGTTGGGAGGTGAGGGATGCCCGTGCCCGCGTCCAGCGTGATTTTTCTCCAGCTCCTCGCCTCCGGGGCTGGGCAGAGCGATCCGTAACCCCCTTCTCCCTCTGCCCCGCAGATCAAGAACCTGACGGGGCTGAACCAGCGCCGGTGAGGCGGGAGCGGCGGCGCAGGAGCGAGCGGGGCCGCGTCCTTCCCCGGCACCAATAAAGGCGGCGCAGGCTGACCCGGACTGTTTTGGGGAGCGGACCGGGCGGGGCGGGGCGGGGAGGGGAGGGGAAAGGGGTGGGGGGGGGAGCGCGGGGAGGCCATGCCGTACGCCAACCAGCCCACCGTGCGCATCACCGAGCTCACCGACGAGAACGTCAAGTTCATCATCGAGAACACCGACCTGGCGTGAGCGCCGGGGACCGGCCGGGACGCGGGGCGGGGCGGGGACGAGGCAGAACGAGACGGGGGGACGAGCAGCCGGACGGGGCGGGCGGAGACTCCCCCCCCCGCCCCCCCGGCCTACGGCTAACGGGGGCGATTCCCCGCCTCGAGGAGGGGTGGGAGTGATCCCCCACCTCGTGTGGCCGCGACGATCACCCCCCACTTTGGGTTGGTGGTGCTGATCCCTTCTTCCCTCTTCGGGTTGGTGGTGCTGATCCCTTCCTCCCCCTTCGGGTTGGTGGTGCTGATCCCTTCCTCCCCCTTCGGGTTGGTGGTGCTGATCCCTTCCTCCCCCTTCGGGTTGGTGGTGCTGATCCCTTCCTCCCCCTTCGGGTTGGTGGTGCTGATCCCTTCCTCGCCCTTTGGGCTGGTGGTGATGATCCCTTCCTCCCCCTTTGGGTTGGTGGTGCCGATCCCCCCCTCCCCTTTTGGGTTGCTGGTGCCGTTTCCCCCCCCTTTGGGCTGGTGTGGTGCCGATCCCCCTCAGGTGGGCACCTGCTGCCCCGCTTGGAGCCGCTGCAGCAGAGCCTGGGCCACCACACTACAGACGAGCCGGTACATTGCAGACTCTGTGCTCCTGCAGTCCTCACCACACGTGTTTCTGTCCATCAGGGTGGCCAATTCCATCAGAAGAGTCTTCATCGCAGAAGTGCCCATCATAGGTACTGCCTTGCTTGCCCCAGACACAAGCCCTTGGGCTGCTTCCTTGTTGCCCTTGGCAGCACCCTAGGTGCCCTCCCTTTTCCCCTCCATCTCCGAGCTCCTTCAGCTCACCCTGTGTGTGTTTAACCAGTACTGTGTGCTACCAGATGTAGTCTCCGTTATGTTGAGAGCCGGGGTTGTTTAGCCTGGAGAAGAGGAGGATGAGGAGAGACCTCATTGCTCTTTACAACTACCTGAAAGGACGTTGTAGAGAGGAGGGAGCTGGGCTCTTCTCCCAAGTGACAGGGGACAGGACGAGAGGGAATGGCCTCAAGCTCCACCAGGGGAGATTTAGGCTGGACATTAGGAAAAAGTTCTTCACAGAAAGGGTCACTGGGCACTGGCAGAGGCTGCCCAGGGAGGTGGTTTATTCACCTTCCCTGGAGGTGTTTAAGGGACATGTGGATGAGGCACTGAGGGGCATGGTTTAGTGTTTGATAGCGATGGTTGGACTCGGTGATCCGGTGGGTCTCTTCCAACCTGGTTATTCTATGATTCTATGTTTTCTGTGCCCTTGCGAACTGCTTAGCTTTCCCCCATGGAAGTGTTTCTCAGCCGGTGACTTTTCCCTTTCTGCAGCCATCGACTGGGTCCAGATAGACGCCAACTCCTCCGTGCTCCATGATGAATTCATTGCGCACAGGCTGGGTGAGTGCCGGGGTGCAGATGTGCAGCAAGGCAGAAGTTATGAGATAAATCTGTCTGGAGGTGCTGAAGCACCTTTGTCTGGAAGCTGTTACCCCTCTGCCCATCTCAGCAGGCGGGTTGGTGCTCCTGTGGTCTCACTCAGACTTTCTCACGATTTCTTTCTTCCCTCAGGTCTCATCCCCCTCACCAGCGATGACATTGTGGATAAGATGCAATATTCCAGAGTGAGTCAAGCAAAATGTTGGGGGTGCTTATTTTGATGTTGGTGGGGGTCTGATACGATGGGAGGTGCTACTGATTCCTTGCTGGAGAGGTTTGACATAAAGGTCTTGACCTGTATGTGTCCCAGGACTGTACATGTGATGAGTTCTGTCCGGAGTGCTCTGTGGAGTTCACCCTTGATGTCCGGTGCAATGAAGACCAGACTCGTCACGTTACATCCCGCGATCTCATCTCTAACAACCCCCGGGTCATACCGGTCAGTGTGATCTCTTTTCTTGTCAGTGGGTCCCCTCCTGTTTCCACGGGGGTTGGCAAACAAATAGAACTTGGACAAAACAAGGCCTTTGAGCGCTTTTCATCTTGCCTAAAGCCCCACTTCAAACCTAGTGGGAGAGCAAAGCAGGAATATCTGCAGAAACATCAGTGTGTGCCTGTGCCCTCCTCTTCTTCACCATCTTGTTCTTCACTTGCTGTTTGATGGTGTGTCAAAGCAGTATGGCCTTGTTACATCATCCAGCATCCCTCATCTCAAACTTTAGTGGAGCCCCTCCATCTCACTTCAGGTACTCGGAACATGTGCTTGTGTCCTGCTGCCATGTCACTGCCTTCTGCCCGCTCGCTGCTGGGGCTCAGGCAAGGCCAGCAACCCAACTGCCTGGGGTTTTCTGGTCTCTGGGCACAGCAAGGTGTGGGGAGAACAGTTTGGGAGGAGAGAGGCTGGTGCAGTGCGATATCACATACCTACCTGGAGTTGCCTGAATCGTTCTCATTCCTGTTAAATAGGGTGGGCTGGATTTGTTGCTGTGAGTCACTCTAGAGCAGTTCTCTGCAGTCTCCAATGTTTGTAGGCAGCTGCTGTTTAATGTGGAAAGAGAAGCTGATTTTGCCATTAATTCACTTGCTTTTGTTCTGCTGCAGGTAACATCTCGGAGCAGAGACAATGACCCCAATGACTATGTGGAGCAGGATGGTGAGTGGCGTTTCACTGGGTCTAAGAGATGGAGGAGGAAATGATTTTTTCTTTCAGAGTCTTTGAACTTGTTCTTCTTTTACTAGCTGTGCAACCATAAGGCAGTTGTAAAGCTTGGCAGTCGAGAGCCACTGGCATCATTGCATTAGGGGGTTTAGTGTTTTGTTTCAATGCAACTTAAAAGTTATCCCTAGAACTAAAGTCCTATGCCAGAGGGTCTTTTCTCTCCTTATGAGAACTTGAGAGACAGCAAAGAAGCAAAATACTGTGCTGTCTGCTGTTACCTGGGGGCCTGAGCTGTGCCTCTGGGCGTATGAGCAACTCCTTTTTACTTAGCGAGATGTTTCCCAGCTTCCCTGGGGTCACAGATGAACCTTTGTAAGAATCCAAGTGAGCCTGTGCTTCTGATGACATCTTCCTGGGCACTAAAAATTCCTGCCTTTGCCCCAGAGTGATCTGCACACGCATTTCTCCTCTGCAGCCTTCTCAAACGGGCGTGTGCTTTTCCTCAGACATCCTTATTGTGAAGCTGCGGAAGGGCCAGGAGCTGAGACTACGAGCCTATGCCAAGAAGGGCTTTGGCAAGGAGCACGCCAAGTGGAACCCCACGGCAGGCGTGGCCTTTGAGTACGACCCAGACAACGCGCTGAGGCACACTGTGTACCCCAAACCGGAGGAGTGGTATGTCCTAATGTCTGTTTGGAGGAACAGGAAAAGGTTTTTCCAGCAGGCACCTGCATTTCAGCCCCAGAGATGAGTTGGGGAGTTAGTGATGGTGAGCATGCCTGTCATTTCCCACCATGCGGGCTCTGCTCCTGTATTAGGATGCCGAAGCCTGGTTGAGCTGCAGCGAGGTGGACTGCTTTGTGGCTGATCCTCTTCCTCCAGCGCTGCTGGGTGCCTCTGGGGCATTAATGAGGAGCCAGAAAGGACCACATGGGACCGAGTTTTTTTCTGTCACTTGTTTAGTGACTGCTCCTTTGTCTGCTGGAGCTCAGCCTCTGTGCTTGCTCTCTGGGGCCAACCAGTGGTGCAGCGTGCCTGGGTGCCCTGGGGCCAGGCTAGAGCATGGGCTCCACGCTGACCTTCCCTGCTCTTGGTTTCCAGGCCCAAGAGTGAGTACTCGGAGATCGACGAGGAGGATGCTCAGGCTCCCTATGACCCCAACGGGAAGCCGGAGAGGTAGGAAGCTGAATGTGCCACTGCAGCTGGAAAGTGGGGCGACTGTCTGGGTGGACCTCTTTGACTTCTGTTATTATGAGACTGTCTACTCTGCGCTGCAGTTTACCAGCTCAGGAAGCTGTTTCCTGAAAAGCTGGGCAGAAGTTGGAGTTAACTGGTAATGTGGCCAGGCCTGGCACATTGTCCCCTCTGGGAGATAACAGACAGTTGTCCTGAGTTTGTGTTACCAAGCAGGGCAGTGCAGTGCAGCATTGGTGAAGTGTGAGGCCTGTGGGGAAAAGTGCCTTAGGATATTTATTCAGCCATGTGGGTCGCCTGCTCCATTTGCTGGTGGTGCCCCCTCCTCTGGGTTATTTGCACTGTGCAAGTGCCTACAGCCAGTTGTACACCCTGGCGCAGGGCTCTGTGCTGGCTTGCAGGTCACAGTGCTGAACAGAAATACATCTCAGAGTTGTTCTTGCAGCCTGTGGAGTCATGGGTGCTGATGTTACAGTTGTAGAGGGGCAGCGCTGACTGTTGCCCGGCTGGGAGGTGAATGATGCCGATGGTTTGGATTCCCTGCAGAGCTCCCTGTCCAAGCTGGAACTGCTCTGCAGGTGCTCTCTGGTTTTGCAGATCCTTGAGGGGCAAGTTGTGACTTATCTCTGACTTTTAACCTCAGGTTTTATTACAATGTGGAGTCGTGCGGTTCTCTGCGTCCAGAGACCATCGTTCTCTCTGCGCTGTCTGGCCTGAAGAAGAAACTGAGTGACCTCCAGACCCAGCTGAGCCACGAGATTCAGAGCGATGTCCTCACTATAAACTGAGGTGGCCCCTTGCAAGAGAGCGCTCAGGCGTGCGTGATGCAGAAGGTTCCTGCCTCTGCCTGACAGCACTCCAGGCTGAGGCTTTTGCCTTCCTTCCCATGTCCCTCAGACTTGCCTGGCCTAGCTCTGCTGGTTGGCGACACCTGTTCCCTGGCCTTCCTTCCCAGGGAGAGCCATCGTGTAGATGTGTAGAGTGAAGCAGGAAGGGAATTGGTGAGCATCTTTATTAGAACAGGATTTGTCTCTAAGCGATCCCTGAGTTCTAGGCCCAAGTTTCAGATTCTGGCCATGTGGCTTTTGGGAGTCAGTTACACAACCCTATCTTATTTGCATGTCTGTTCCTTACTGTGCTGAATAAAGCCATACCCCCTGTGTTCCGTCATCCCTGAAAGCTTGTCCTGGGCTGCAGGAGGAGATGTCACATCATTTACTTCTCTCCAGTAGATGTTAACTTAATGAGATCTGCTGTGGCAGGAGCATTGCTCTCTGGTGCTGATTGCTGCTCTTGACATTATCTCCTAAGGAGAGCAGAACCCCCTCCAGCAGGTAGCCCATCATTTACCGACCCAGGGCTACGCTTCGAGCAGATGGTTGAGGCTGGGCTGCTAAGTGAGATGCCGCAGAAGGCAGTGCTGCAGGGGAGCCCAGATGGGCCAGGCAGACTTAGCTGTATTTAAAGTCTCCTTTGAAGCAGACTCTACCTGTGCACTACGTGACCTGTGCACTACGTGATCTGTATGTTAAGAGCTGGGATGGCAGGGACTCTGTCATTGGTGACCCCTGGATGGCAGCTTCCAATGTGCCTGAAGCCCCAAGGTGGGTTGTGTGCTGGACTGTGGGCTGTGTGAGGGAATGGCCTCAAGCTCCACCAGGGGAGGTTTAGGCTGAACATTGGGAAAAAAATTTTCACGGAAAGGGTCATTGGGCACTGGCAGAGGCTGCCCAGGGAGGGGGTTGAGTCACCTTCCCTGGAGGAGTTTAAGGGACGGGTGGATGAGGTGCTGAGGGACGTGGTTTAGTGTTTGATAGGAACGGTTGGACTCGATGATCCAATGGGTCTTTTCCAACCTGGTGATTCTATGATTCTGTGAACTCGCTCCACCCTTCTCCCCTCCACAGCAATTTTAGGGCTTCACTTGAAATGTCCCATCAGGAGGCAGAACAAAGCCTTGGCCAAGCACAGTGCTGGGAGCATCAGGAAATCTGCCCCCATCAGCATTTTTCTCTCTGGCATTCACTACTCCCACTTACACTTCCCGAGTATGTTTGGATGAAACAGACAGACAGGAAGGGTGGATAAGGGTTGTTTATTCATTGAGCAACTCCTTAAAAAAAAAAAGAAGAAAAGAAAACCCAACATTTTTGGTAATAAATGTTAAATCTTTTTCCACATGAGGTGTGTAGCCAGGAAAAGAGCGTGTGTTCTACCTCTCACCCAGGGGAGGACACGCTACCAGGCGGTGCTGGGGTGCTGCTGAGCCCCTCTGTGCCCAACCGTGCTGTGGGGAGCAGCTCTGCTCCATCCCCCCAGCCTCAGCCACAAGCTACATGAACCCAAGACACAGTATTTACAGACCACAGGTTCCCACATCACGAAGCTCCCTGGCCCCAAAGCACGGACCTGGAGCTTTAAGAGCAGAAATAAAACCACCAATCACCCAACCCAGACTGAAAGAAGACTCCAAAGAAACACCAAGGTTTGCACAGCAATAAAAAGATAGCCCTTCTAAAGAGGTCAATAAATAGGAGAACTAGAAAAAAAATCAATTGCTTTTGAGTTCAGCACGTGAAGCCCAGCTCCCCCTGGGCCAGAGCTTTTACCTGGCTGCACCACTGGGCGAGGAGGGAGCAAGGACTGTCTGAATGGGGGGACACGGAGAAACGTGACTCTTCCCCCATCAGCATGGGCTTTTCTACCCAGGGACTTTGTATTTCCGCAAAGCTGCCCCTCAAGGGACAGATGCTACTGGCCAAAACGGGTCCCTGGGTTGCCCATCAGCAGATAAACCCGGGGGGAATGGCCGGGGGAGCGGCTGTAGGTGGAGGAGCGAGGGGTGCTGGGCTGGGGGCAGCCCGGGAAGGCCGGAGGCTTTGCCTCTGCCTGGCTGCTCATTCCAACCACCGACCTGGAAGGAAAACCAGTTTCTCCTGAGACATCTCAATTCTACAGCAAGTGTTTAAATATCTTTGAGAAGTGCAAAAATCAGCTCAGGGGTGGTGGGGCATCCTCAGGAGCACCCCACTCTTCGTGGGAGATGAGATGGTGCCCCGTGCCTTCAGCCTGGCACAGCTGCATCCTCCAGCGCTGCTCCATCCCCGTGGGGGGCAATGCTCCAGCCTCACCCCCTTGCAGAAAACACCAAATTTCTTGACAAGCCCCCTCCCCTCAGCTTTACCTCCAGCTGGATCCCCAAGAGTCAAAAACCTCCAAGCATCTCTGCCAGAGGGCTCTTCGGCAGCCACGATGTTTGCATTCGTGTGAAAAGGAAAAATCTCTTATAATACGGATATTCAATATATATTGCAAGTCAGTTGAGGCTGAGCCAGCCGTCACCTCCACTAACATCAGGCCAGGGCGCAGGCCAGTGCCAGCTCCCCAAGGTCTTGGCGTGGAGGATACCCCAGCGCAGTTTCCCTGGGGACTTGGAGAGGTGGCTGCCTGTGTTCTTGCCACCCTTCAGGAAAGAAAAATGGGACCCCTGCCACGGTCCCCACCCCAACAGCTCACGGGGAATTTGTGGGCTCCCTGCTTTCAGGCTTGTCGCTTTTGGAGGACTTTGGCTTCAGCAAGATGAACCTGTTGAGGAGGTCGGTGTCCGAGCTGGCCTGGGCGCCTGCGTATGCCTCCCCTGGGGACAAAGCAGAGGGTGGGTTTGCCTGGAGGAGGATGCCCTGGGGCTGGAGGAGCAGTCGCTCTTTGGTGGGGGACAGGGACACTCACCAGCGTAGCTGGAGGACTCAGCCATGTTCTGGGAGCCGGTGATGTGGTGCCAGTAGGCACTGCGGGGCAGCATGGTGGTGGGGGTGCAGGGGTAGGAGAAGTGCTCGGTGCCCTTGTTCAGCAGCTGCAGCGGATGAGAGGAGGGTGAGGGTGACACTGGGCGCCCTGCGCCCACCCAGCTGCATGCCTGGGCTGGGCTGGAGCTCACCCTGACGTTCTTCTCCATCTCCAGCAAGACCCTCTTGTGCTGCTCGGCGATGGCCAACGTGGCGCTGTGCACGCGCTGGTAGATCTGCTCGCCCTCCTGCGTCTGGAAGGTGTAGAGACCTTCCCCCGCGTCACACATCCTGCAGGGACAGGGCACCGGATGTCACGGGGATCCCCAAGCTGAGGGATGATAAAAAAACCATCCCCCCCAAGGTAGCAGCCAGCCCAGCTTCCCCCGCTTTAAGTGTTGTCCCCACGTCTCCTCCGTGATGCTGAGCTGAGCACAGCTCCAGCACCAAACCTCCCTGTGGGGCATCCTACGCGGGCTGTGGCCAACGCTGGGGTGGTGGCAGAGGGGATGAAGGCACCCAGGGGTGGCCACTGTCCCGGCCAGGGTGAGATCTCACCGTCCAGCCTCAAAAGTGAAGCGGGTGGCGTCGCGCCCGTAGCGGCGCAGGGAGCAGAGGGGCCAGGAGACCAGCTTCACACGGGGGTTGTGCGAGTCCCAGAGGTAGATGTTTTCATGAGTGATCTGCAGCTTGCACTCGCCGTAAACGTCCAGGTTGGGGCAGGGGAGGAGGAACACGTTGAACCGGTCTGCATAGTGGGAAAAAAAAAAATAAAATAAAATAATTAAGGGGGTGGGGGGGCGTAGCGAGGCCAAGCCCTGAGCGAGCGCCCTGCTGCCGCGTGCTCACCCGTCTGCTCGCACTGCACACCGGGCGCCAGCAGGTCGGGCTCCCCCAGGCTGATGTCGTTCAGGCGGGCACCCAGGCACTCCACCGACAGCGTCTTGTACCACTCCTCTGCCTCCAGCTCTGTAAAGCACCACGCAGCCCTTGGGCAACCCTGGCCAAGCCAGGATGCACTCTCAGCCCCCTCAGCCCCGCTCCGTACCCGAATCGCAGGTGAAGGTCCGGGCAGAGTCATCGGTGAAAACGATGGCCACGGCCTGTCTCTTGGTCTCCTTGGGCAGCCGGGTGATGCACTTGACATTGCTGATCTCAGTCACCTGAGGAGGTGGGGAGGGGCAGGGGGGAAAGGTGGGGGGATGGGGAAAGGTGTCGCTGAGGTCTGCACCCAGACCCAGCACCACTGCACCCAAACCCAGCTCCACTGCACACAGACCCAGTCCCACTGCACACAGACCCAGCACCACTGCACCCAGACCCAGTTGCTGCACCCAGACCCAGCACCACTGCACCCAGACCCAGTTGCTGCATCCAGACCCAGCACCACTGCACCCAGACCCAGTTGCTGCATCCAGACCCAGCACCACTGCACACAGACCCAGCTGCTGCATCCAAACCCAGCTCCACTGCACCCAGACCCAGTCCCACTGCACCCAGACCCAGCTCCACTGCACCCAGACCCAGTCCCACTGTACCCAGCCCCAGTCCCACTGCACCCAGCCCCAGCCCCACTGTGCCCAGCCCTGCCGCCGTGGCGCCCACACCCAGCTTGTCGCACCCACAACCGGCTGCACCCAGACCCTGGCTGCTGCACCCAGACCTGGCCACCGTGTCACCCAGACCCCAGCTGCTACACCCAGACCCTGCTGCATCCCACCGGCTGACAAGCACCCAGCTCCAGCCGGGCAAGCTGAGGCGAGGAGAGGTCCCCTCTGGGCCATGGGGCAGCCCCCCAGCCCCCCTCCAGCGCTGCCCTCACCTTGGGGCACCCGCGCAGACACGCCGCCTTCTCATCCGGGTACTTCTCGAGGCGCTGGGGCCCTTTGCTGGAGGATTTCCGGAAGACCAGCCAGCACCGGCGGTAGATCTGCCGGACAGAGCGTGTCGGGTGGCTGCGAGCGTGAGCGCGGGGGTCCCCGTCCCCACCCTGTCCCCGTGTCCCCATCCCCTTCCCCGGGACTCCTGCTGACCCTGCTGGCCTGGGGACAAGAAGGGTTGCTGGGGATGGGGATATCCCGGTCTGCCATCATCCCTCCATCCCGACCACTGCTAATTACAGAGCTTAACGAACAAACGCGCGTGAGGCTCCCACAGGCACCCTCGTCCCTCTGTCCCCTTGTCCCCCAGCCCGTGCCAGGAAGGTGGGGGTTCAGTCTCCAAGCCTATCCCACCCCCTCAAGCCCGCTCCCTCTTTGTTCTCCCTAATTAGCGCAAAATTACCCAGCATGCTCGCTGCCGCTGGCTCTGAGCGATGGATGGAGGCAGGCGAGCAGCCCCCCTGACCCCCCACCTATGGGGGCTGCACTCCAGCTCCCCCCTAACTTGCCCTCATCAGCAACCCCCCCCAGCGTGGGGCATCCCCAGTGCCAAAACTGGGAGCGGAGGAAATTGGGAAATTGCAGGGGGTGGGGTTGGGGCTCAGGGACCCCCCCAAATGACCACAGTGACCCGTGTCCGGTGTAAGTGGCCCCCTGGCACAGGACCCAGCCTCCTGGGGCTTCTGGATGATACGGATATCAACAAGTGCTCTGCCCCTCCCCGCATCGCTGCAGTTCCCAAAACGCCACTTATCCAACCCAAAACCAGGGTGCAGGTTGCTGCGGGAGGTAATGTGGCCGAGATCCCCACCCACGGCGCCTCTTGCAGCAACTGGCACCCCAAACCTACGGGTGTCTCCCCCTCCTCATTCCCCGAGACCTCTACTCACCCCCAGCTTCTTGCTCTTCATCCTCACATAGCCTTGCTTGATGATGTCGTTAAAATTTGTCGCCATGGCGATGGCCCGATAGGGTGGGGGATAATTTGGGAGGGGGGGGCTGCCTTCACCTTCGCCCCCCCCTCTCCATCCTCTTCCTCTGACCCCCCTTGCCTCACTGCCGGCCCTGCTCGCTGCTAGCAGTGTCCCCCATCCCGGCTGGAAAAGAGAAATGACAGATCAACGGGTGACATCTTCTTCCTCCTCCTTTTCCTCCTCCCTTCACTGCCTGAACCATCCAAGTGGAACAGTCCGCTGTTAACCCCTGCCAGCGCGTGTGCCAGGCTGGCAGGCACAAGTGCTCCCTCCCAGCAGCCCCAAAATCCTGAGGGACACCCGGCTGGCCCTCACGCATGGGTCTCCATCACCTCTCACACTGCCTCCCCTTCCTCCCAGACTGCTCGCTCGGGCAGCGACATGGCCCAGCAGCCGGTTATCAGTAGGGTTCAGTGTTAACAACCTCGTGCCCGGCCAGGCCAGCTCTGCCACGCGCTGCTCTGGCTGCGGCACCGGGTGCCAAAGGGACCCCGGCTCCCAACCTTGCACCCCTGGGCACAACCCAGCCTCCCTCCAGCCCCAGAGCGAGCTCAGCCTTGCTCAGCCTGGGCATCGGGACCAAGAGGGAACCAGGTTCCTTTCCCAGATGGAAAAAAATCCCCCGTAGAAGGCAGTAACCTAGGAAACAGGATGAGGCCATCCCCAGGGATGCCAGGGATGCAGCCGCCTCCAGGGTGGGTGCCACAGGGATGGCTTTTCCCAGCCAGAGCCAGCGTGGCCCCAAGGTCTGGGACCCCAGGGTCTGCTCGGGGCTGGGGGTGCTGGGAGCCAGGACAGCACCTCAGGGGCCCTTGGCTGTCAGGAGAGGGGCTGGGCCAGCGCTCACCTCTGAGGGGAGCATCCCCCATCCCCTCCAATCCATCCCCCCATCCCTTCCAATCCATCCCCCATCCCCTCCAATCCATCCCCCCATCCCCTCCAATCCATCCCCCATCCCCTCCAATCCATCCCCCCATCCCTTCCAATCCATCTCCCCCATCCCCTCCAATCCATCCCCCCATTCCCTCCAATCCATCCCCCCCTCCCCTCCAATCCATCCTCCCCATCCCCTCCAATCCATGCCCCCATCCCCTCCAATCCATCTCCCCCATCCCCTCCAATCCATCCTCCCATCCCCTCCAATCCATCCCCCCCATCCCCTCCAATCCACCCCCCCCTCCAATCCATCCCCCCCCACCCCCCAATCCACCCCTCCAATCCATCCCCCCATCCTCTCCAATCCATCCTCCCCACCCCACGCGTGGGAGCACCCCGAGGGAATTCAGAGATGCCGGGGGGGCCACCTCCTGCCTCCCTGCCCCAGCTCAGCCCCCAACCTGTCACCTGGGACCCCCCCCCACCAAACCCGGGCATCCCCGACCCCTCCATCACCCCCCGGTCCCCCCTCTCACCGGCGCCGCTGCAGCCCCAGCTCGGGCTCCGCTCCGCTCGGCGGCTCCGCCAGCCCCGAGCCCCGCCCGCCCCCGGCCCCGCCCCGGTCCCCCCGCCCGGTCCCCACCCCGGGCAGCCTCCTCCAGCCCAGCCCCGGCCACGCCGGCCGCCTGGGAAAAAAAAAAAAAAAATAAAAAAATCCTGCCTGCACATCATTAGGCTTCAGAGTGAACGCCCCGCGGCGGCTCCTCGGGCCGAGCCGTGTCCCGGGCTGTCCTCTAGCAGGCGCCTCCTTGTCCTCGTCCCCTCCTCTGTGCCCCTCCAGAAACTCTGCTCTTTCGGGAACCCCCCCCCCCCCGAATCCGCCTGCGAGCACCTCCCCGCCTGTGGACTCGTTTGTTTGGCCGTTAAAAAAAAAAAGAATAATTGCTCGAGGTAAAAGGGTATTGGAAAAAAAAAACCAACCCAACCCATGAGAAGCAAAGAGCCGTGCTTTCAGCCAATCAATTAAAAGGCAGAGCGAGGAGATTAGCTCACTGAAATATTAATTTTTAATAGGGTTGTGTCTGAGCTCCTCCAACACCTCACGAGGCTCCGTGCTGCAGGGGTTGAGCTGGGGTGGTCAGCACCCACGGGTGAGCACCCCTGCACCCACAGGCGAGCATCCCTGCACCCATGGGGGAGCATCCCTGCACCCACGGGCGAGCACTCCTGCATCCATGTGTGAGAGCCTCTGTACCTCCCCAGGACGAGCATCTCTGCACCCACTGGTGAACACTCCTCCACATCCTCCTTGAATCCCGAGTTCAGTTCTGGGCCCCTCACCACAAGAAGGATGTTGAGGCTCTGGAGCGAGTCCAGAGAAGAGCAACAAAGCTGGTGAGGGGGCTGGAGAACAGGCCTGATGAGGAACGGCTGAGAGAGCTGGGGGTGTTTAGCCTGGAGAAGAGGAGGCTGAGGGGAGACCTCATTGCTCTCTGCAACTACCTGAAAGGAGGTTGTGGAGAGGAGGGAGCTGGGCTCTTCTCCCAAGGGACAGGGTACAGGATGAGAGGGAATGGCCTCAAACTGCACCACGGGAGGTTCAGGCTGAACATTAGGAAAAAACTTTTCATGGAAAGGGTCATTGGGCGCTGGAACAGGCTGCCCAGGGAGGGGGTTGATTCACCTTCCCTGGAGGTGTTTAAGGCACAGGTGGACGAGGTGCTGAGGGACAGGGTTTAGTGTTTGATAGGAATGGTTGGACTTGATGATCCGGTGGGTCTCTTCCAACCTGGTGATTCTATGATTCTGTGATTCTATCCCAGGGGTCGAGCACCTCTCCCTGCTCACCACAACCCTGCAGACACAGGCACCTCAGTGGCCACGAGCACCGACGGCCCCTGTACAGCCCCCACTTCTTGCTTCTCAGGGACGGGCTTTACCCAGCAGCTCTGCTCATCCCCACGTGCGCGGGCAGCGATGGCAGCAAGGTGACACCAGCAGCCACACAGCTCTGCGTGCGGCTTGCGGGGAAATGCCACGTTTCCTTCTCCACGCTCCTGTGTCTGGCCAGAGCAGCAGCCCACCACCACCATCACAGCCTGGGCCTCTCTGGGCTCTTTATTTAGAATAAAAAATCATATACAAATACATACATATATATAATACACATATAAAAATGTGGGTAGGAGAGTGTACCGCCATATGCCCTGGCTTTAGTGGCCACATCTGTGTCCCAGGAGATGTCAGTGGCCAAGGAGCATTGGCTATTATCCGAACACGCTTCTGTGGCTTGGAGCACCCCCAGCCAAATTCCTCCTCGCTGCTGCATATTTCAGTTTCCTCAACCATACAAGGAGCATCGCGTGGCCAGGCTCTGTGGTGACTGGCACTTGTGGGCAGAGAAGCACCATAGGATGTCCCCACGGTGGTGGCACCTGGCCCTGGGCTCTAGGGCACCTGGATCTGCAGGTCCTCATCCTCGTCAGGGTCGCTGGTGCCATCCCCAGCGTCGTCGGGGCCGAAGCGGGTGCTGCGCATCTTGCCGAAAAGCGGGGTGCTCTGCTGCCGCCGCAGCCTGACCAGGGAGAGCTGCTAGGGTGGGGGGACACCAAAGCCGAGCCCGTCCCCCTGCACCACTCCAGCACAGCTGCACCTCACTGGAACCCCATTTCTGTGGGGTCCCACCAAGCTCTGGATGCAGGATCAGTTCCCCAGCCCAGGGCTGATCCTCCGGTGTTGGGCTGGGGAGCCCTGGATGATGTTTGACACAAGCAGATCCCCAGCTACAACTGTCTGAAGCTGGACATCAGCACGCTGGGCATCATGGACCCAGACGAGAGGGCAGAGCAGGGAGGAGACATCCCCCTAAAACAGAGCTCCCCCCGAAAAACCCAAGTTCCCATTCCCAGGAGTCTGTGGTAGTTTCAGCTTCTCACTCGCCCTCACATTAGAATTTCATCAATGAAAATTTATGAAGCAAATTTGAAATCAAAAAGCCCAGGACCCGCTTGGATCTGACCAGTTTGCTGTGTTTTACTGGAAAGCATGCATTATTTAAGAACAAGTGTACGGGGAGGCTGGAGCGGGGGAAGATGAAGCCTCCATTACTCCTCCATGATTTAATGGAGATGTCCCAATAAAATAAAGAAAGATTAGAAACACAACCTCCCCAGCGCCTCCCGGAGATGCAGCATCGATCTCTCCTGGCCATTTCAGCTCTTTACTGCTGGAGAGGCAAAGCAAGGCCAGAGAAAGTTTTTAAGGGCAATAAACCCCACCTCCTGCCTTCCCAAACCGGTGTGGGATGCTCAGAATCTGCCCTGGATACCAGCAGATGAAACCCCAAGCACTGCGAAACTGGACTGTACTGGTCTGTGGGCGTCCTTTCGCTGGTTTAACTGGGAGGCGAATGCCACATAGGTTGCAAAGGGGTGAAGGCTAGTCCAAAGATGGCTACAAACCCTTCCCAAGGATGTTGGAGGCACCTTGGCCATGTCTAGCCTGTGGTTCAACCAAGGGGATGCTGGCTGAGGGATGGTGGCAAGGAGAATATCATCCCACCCCTCAGTCCCTGCTGGTCCCCACTGTGATCCCCCCTGGTCCCCTGCTCACCGGGACTGCAGATGCTCCAGCTGCACCTGGAAGCTCTCACTCTGCTCTGTCTGCTCATCCAGTGACCGCTGCAGCTTCCGCGTCTGGTTGTGGGCCTCATCCAGCTGTGGGATGGGATGCGATGGGATGGGGCTGTTGGCAGCTGTGGAGGGAGCAGAGCTGCCCACTCTGACCACGTCCACCAGCACGAGCTCGCCCACCTCATCCTCAGCTTGGGCCAGCTCCTTCTTCAGCTCCTCCACCCGCAGGCGCAGCTTCTTCACCTCGCCCTCATGCTGCTCCACACGGCGGTTGGCATGGGCCAGCTCAGCCATCTTCTCCTGGTACTGCTTCTTCAGCTTGGTGTGGACGTGCTTGAGGTCAGCCAGTTCCTGCAGTGGACACAGGGTGGGGGTCTGAGTGGGTAAAAGCCACCTCCACTGCTGGGTGTCCCCTTTGTCCTCCCCAGGGACCTTTCCCACCACCCCACTTCATGATGGAGGAGCTGATAGAGCAAGGACAGAGTCACTACCACCTCCTAGATTAAGGGTGGAGGCAGAGTTTGGGCTTGAGGAGGTCCTGGAGGATGCTGAGCCACTGCTGAAGTGATAGGGTCACCCAGGGAGGGGGTGGCAGGGCCCAGGACCACCCCCATGGCACCTTGTTCTTCTCAAAGAGCTCGCCCTGGATGGTTTTGAGGTCAGTATCCAGGGCGCTGGCTGTCTGGCGCCGCTTGCGAGCCAGCACTTCCTCCAGGTCCTCAATCTGCGCCCGCAGCTTCTTGTTCTCACGCTCCAGGTTGAGCTTCTCCGTCTCCAGCCGCTCCCGCCGGCCCCACTCGGCTGCGTTCTCTGCCTGCAGCCGCTCCATCTGGGATGGGAACAAAGGGTGGCTGGGAGGCAGCAGGGTTCCCTCCTTGCTGCTCCCTTTGCCCCCCACGCTGGGGTTCAGCCTCACCTCTGCGCGCAGCTCAGCCAGCTTCTTGTCCATGCTGGAGCGAGCACCCAGTTCATCCTCCAGGTCCTCGGAGATGCGCCCCAGCTCATCCTGGTGGATCTCCTTCAGGATGTTGAGCTGTAGGGGAGGGTCACACAGTGCTCAAGGCAGGGAGTAAGCACCCACCCTGCACCCCCTAAGCCCTGCCTGCACCCACCCACCATCTGCAGATGGACCAACTGGCTCAACAGCACTAATTAAGACCCTTAATGAGCACCCTGGAGTTGGGGAGTGGTTGTAGATAACCATGTCTACCCACCAGGACATGCCACCTGCCTGGGGACAGGCCACCCCCTGGGGCACCCCTGGTCTGCAGGCACCTCGCTCACCTGCTTCATCACCTCCTGCTTGTTCTTGTTGAGCTCCTCATACTTGATCTTCCACTGGCTGAGCTCACCCTCCAGCTTCTCAATGTTCTTGCTCAGCGCCAGCTTGTCCCTGGAGAGAGGCAATGCCGGTGAGAGCCGGCAGGACCCCATGGGACATCCCATGCCAGAGGGGGCTGGGCTGGCACCCTGCAAGGATGACACCCGGAGCACTCACTCCCGCTCCTTGAGCAGTACTTTTTGAGACTCATCCAGCCTCAACTTCAGGGCGGTGACTTTGGTGGCATCCTCTTCCACAACGCTGACGTCTTCCCAGAGCAGGCGGCTCCGCTCCTGGCGGCTGAAGGAGGCCCGGGGGCCCCGCTGCTCCCAGCTCTCATCCTGCTTGCTCGTCAAGATGTTTTCCATCAGCTCCAGCTCCTGCAGCGCCATGGGTGGCCCAGCACAGGAGGCAGAGTCACCCAGGCATGAGGGGGCACCCCTGGCTTCTCACACCCTACAGCACCCAGCCTTCGCCCCATAACCAAGAGCATCCCCCAGTCAGACCCATCAGAAATTCCTCTCTTCGATCCCAAGGGACGATCTGAGGCTGATGAAGAGGGATCTGTCCTCCTGCGGGAGCTCCCATACAGCACCGGGCTCTGCTGCTGGCTCCCTACCTCACTGGAAACTTGGGATGAGAAAACACCAATTTATTACACTGACCTGTCTGTGACCACTATGTGGTCTGTGTTCTCCCAGGCTCCATAAGCGTACGGTAAATGAGCAGTAGGGCTTTTCTGAGGACAGGACTAGGGGGGAACCCACAGAGGATGCTCAGATTAGGCTCAGATTTGCCTCTCAGCAGCCATGCCATGGGGTGGACAGAACCGGCCCAGCGTGGCACCCTAAGCACTGACTGATGCCACAGAGCTGACGGCAGCAGAGAGGGCAGGAGCTGGGAGCATTCCTGGGGTGGCTCTGGTGTCCCTGCCTTCCTCCTCCTTTCAGCACAGACCTCTACCAGGAGCCCACCCTGGCATTCAACCCATCGCTGGGAGATGCCACGGTCCCCTGTAACAGCACACTGACTTTTGCCTAACACCTCCAAAGGGAAAGCACCAAGAAAGGGATGGTGCTAGTGCCAAGGTGATCTCAAAGCACAGGGCTGTGAGGATCCTGGCTCTTCCACGCTGCTGCAAGAGCAGTCTGGCCTCCAAGGCTGCTCTGAGAGGGGTACAATCCCACCACGTTGCTCCACGAGGGGGTTGACTCCCTGCCATGCTGCTCTGAGAAGCGTCTGCCTCGACGCTGCCCACCTCTGCAGGGCAGGAAAGGACCTCACGAGCACCCGTGGGCACCTGCCAGGGGTGAGGAGCATCCCACAGCCCCAACCAGACCCCCCCCCATCCTCACCTTGGCTTTTTGGGGTGCCTCAGCCCCCACATCCCGCACAGGCTCCCGCTCGGGGTCAGCCTCTCCCTCTGTCCCGTCGACGCTGGGTGGGCTGCTGGTGCTGGGTTGGCTGTGAAGCCGCGGCAGCGGGCGCTCCTCCGGCCGCTCACGGTCGCGGCGCAGCCCCGCCAGCTCCTTGGTGAGGGCTTCGAGGCGATGGCGCAGCTGCCGCACCTCCTCGCGGGCCCGGTTGCGCTCGGCGCGCACTTTACTCCATTTCTCCCGCCAGTTGGCCGTGCAGTCCGACCACCAGCGCATCGTCTTCTCCATCTGGGCCGCCCGTGCCCGCGCCTCCTCCAGCTCCCGCAGCCGCAGCTCCTCCCGCCCTTCCCAGTCTCCTTCCAGCAAGGCCGGAGGGGGACCGGGCGAGGGGGTCCCGCTGGGGGGAGACGGGGAGGGCTCGGGGCCCAGCAGAGCCAGCAGCGAGCCCCCCGGCAGCGGCGGGGAGCCGGCCAGGCGTGAGGCTCCGCTTTGGCTCATGGTGGGGCTCCTCTAGGGCATGGCCCACACCAGCAGGGGACCTGTGGGAGACACGAGGGGTCAAGGGGTGCCAGGGGCTGCAGGAGGTGGCTGGGGGGAAGCACTGGTTTTGGGGGAAGTGCACTGAGTGACGATGTTGCCGGCATGGAGGTCCTCGGCGAGGACTCTTCTTGATGTCCCTAGCCGGGTCCCTCATAATGACCTCACTGAGATCACAGAATCACTAGAATCATAGAATCACCTCATGTCAAGCCTGAACCTCCCCTGGCAGAGCTTGAGGCCATTCCCTCTCGTCCTGTCCCCTGTCACTGGGGAGAAGAGCCCAGCTCCCTCCTCTCCACAACCTCCTTTCAGGTAGTTGGAGAGAGCAATGAGGTCTCCCCTCAGCCTCCTCTTCTCCAGGCTAAACACCCCCAGCTCTCTCAGCCGTTCCTCATAAGGCCTGTTCTCCAGCCCCCTCACCAGCTTTGTTGCTCTTCTCTGGACTCGCTCCAGAGCCTCAACATCCTTCTTGTGGTGAGGGGCCCAGAACTGAACACAGGATTCAAGGAGCGGTCTCACCAGTGCCGAGTACCGAGGGAGAAGAACCTCCCTGGACCTGCTGGTCACGCCGTTTCTGATCCAAGCCAAGATGCCATTGGCCTTCTTGGCCACCTGGGCCACTGCTGGCTCATGTTCAGTCGCTGTCAACCAACACCCCCAGGTCCCTCTCCTCCAGGCAGTTTTCCAGCCAGACTTCTCCTAGTCTGTAGCTGCACAGGGTTGTTGTGCCCCAAGTGCAGGACCCGGCATTTGGCCTTGTTGAACCTCATCCCATTGGTCTCAGCCCAGCGGTCCAGCCTGTTCAGATCCCTTTGGAGCCTCCCTGCCCTCCAGCAGATCCATGCTTCCACCCAGCTCAGTGTCATCGGCAAACTTGCTAAGGGTGCACTCGATGCCTTCATCCAGGTCATTGATAAAGACATTGAACAGGGCTGGACCCAGCACCGAGCCCTGGGGACACCGCTTGTAACTGGAGATTCCCCAATATAGACACCAATTCAGTCCCCACTGGGGGCCCTGCCAAGGTCCTTGGTGATGGTCCCAGCAGGGTCCCCAGCAAAGACGCCGGCGAGGTTGCCAGCGAGGCACCAGCCTGGTCCCGGGCACCTCTGCCAGCGCATCAGAGGCACCGACGGCTACACATCACCCGGGTGACATCATCCACGAGGTCATCAGGATGACATTATTTGCCGGCCTCCGAGATGGTCCCTGGTGCTGTGGCAGGGAGACCTGGCTGCATTATGACAGCTTCAGCAAGGGTTAAAGTCTGGATCCAGCGCCAGAGAGGCAGGAACATCTCCAGAAAAAGAAACGGAGCTGCTGAACCTACGTGGCAGCAGGATGCGTGCAGGGGCAGCCGGATGCGTGCTCTCCAGTGATGCCGCAACAAAAGGCCGGCGCTGACCACCTACATCCCGGCCTGGACCTCACACCCCGGCTTGGCTGGGCGGGTAAACCGCTCCAGAAAACCCTAATGGGAGGCTGCTCCGCGCCCTAATGGGATAAGTACATAGTCTGGCAGCCGCCAGCCCGCAGCTTCCCGGCAGGTTTTTGGGATGGTGCAGCCCGAATCCACCGCCAAATTCGGCAGGGCTATGAGTGTCAGCGCTGGAGCGGAGAGAGCATCGCCCGATGGCAACTGTGAGCTTGGTAAGGAGGGGAGAATTCATTTCTCTGATGATATTCACTGAAATGGTGAAGTTTTAGTAAAACTCCTGAGGTGAGGCTTGGCCTGTGCTCTCCTGCTGCCCCGGGGAGGGAACCCTGGTCCTGTCAGGACCTGGCACCGGCAGAGCCACTGCTGCTGTACAACGACTGCGAGCACGTATGGACCACGGGCACCCCTGGGCACGCCTGTAGAGCATGCATGAAGCGTGTATGGACCATGGACACCCATGGGCACCCATGCAGAGCAGGCATGAAGGACGTATGGATCATGGGCCCCCACGCAGAGCATGCATAGAGCATATATATGGACCACGGGCACCCCTGGGCACCCACACAGAGCACGCGTGGAGCATGTATGGAACATGGATACCCATGGGCACCCACGTAGAGCATGCATGAAGGACGTATGGATCATGGGCACCCACGTAGAGCATGCATAGAGCATATATATGGACAATGGGCACCCCTGGGCACCCACGCAGAGCACGTGTGGAGCACGTATGGACCACGGACACTCGTGGGCACCCATGCAGAGCATGCATAGAGCATATATATGGACCACAGGCACCCCTGGGCATCCATGCAGAGCACGCATGGAGCACATATGAACCACGGACACTTGTGGGCACCCATGTAGAGCATGTATGAAGGACATATGGATCATGGGCCCCCATGCAGAGCATGCATAGAGCCCATACGGACAATGGGCACCCCTGGGAACCACACAGAGCACGCGTGGAGCATGTGTGGACCACGCACACTCGTGGGCACCCATGCAGAGAAGGCATGAAGGACGTATGGATCATGGGCCCCCACGCAGAGGATGCATAGAGCATATATATGGACCATGGGCACCCCTGGGCACCCACGCAGAGCACTCGTGGAGCACGTATGAACCACGGACACTCGTAGGCAGCCACAGAGAGCAGGCATGAAGGACGTATGGGTCAGGGGCCCCCACGCAGAGCACGCATAGAGTATATACGGCCCACGGGCACCCACCCCCGCCGAGCACGCGTGGAGCCCCCTCTCCGCCCGTCCCGCTCAGCAGGGGGCGGGACCTCCCGCCCTCCGCGCCTTCCTATTGGCCGCCGCCGCCATCACTCCGCCCTCCGCGCCTCCTCATTGGCTGCGGCCGCCATCACTCGGCCCCCCCGCGCCTCCCCATTGGCCGCCGCCGCCGCCGGTGCCGCCGCGCCCCGTCCCGCGGGAGCCGCCGCATTCCTGGGCTCCCGCGCCGGCCCGGCCCGCCCCGCACGGCCCCGGAGCGGCCGCCCCCGCCCCGCACGGCACCTCCTGGCCCGGCCCGGGACCGCCCGGCTCGGCCCGGCCCGGCGCGGCCTCTCCGCCCCCCCCCGGCTCAAGTTCCCCGCGAGTTCCCCGGGGCCGCGCCCGCCCCGTCCCGCTCTCTCACCGCTGCGGGCTCCGCGGAGCTGCGGGCCGGGGCGCTGCCGGCCGACTCTGCTCCTCCTCCTCCTCCCCGTTCCCCTCCTCCTCCTCCTCCTCCTCTTCCCCCCGCCGCTCCCGCCCCCCGCCCGCGCCCGGAGGGGCCGGTCCCGCTGCTGCCGCGGCGGCGGGTGCGGGTCCTGCCTCCCGGCGGGGCCTCCGGGGCTGCGGGGGCTCCTGTGTGCGTGCGGGCTGTGGCCGGGCCGGCCATGCACACGCGTGTTCGCCCCGGTGCCCCCGGCACGCGTGTGCGTGGAATCAGAGAACCCTAGAATCACCGGCTTGGAAAAGACCCACCGGATCATCGAGTCCAACCATTCCCATCAAACACTGAACCACCCGCCCCTCCCTCTCGTCCTGTCCCCTGTCACTTGGAAGAGGAGCCCAGCTCCCTCCTCTCCACAACCTCCTTTCAGGGACTTGGAGAGAGCAATGAGGTCTCCCCTCAGCCTCCTCTTCTCCAGGCTAAACACCCCCAGTTCCCTCAGTTGCTCCCTGTAAGACTCGTTCTCCAGCTTTGTTGCTCTTCTCTGTACTCTCTCCAGAGCCTCAACATCCTTCTTGTGGTGAGGGGCCCAGAACTGAACACAGGATTCGAGGAGCGGTCTCACCAGTGCCGAGTACAGAGGGAGAAGAACCTCCCTGGACCTGCTGGTCACACCGTGTCTGATCCAAGCCAAGATGCCATTGGCCTTCTTGGCCACCGGGGCCACTGCTGGCTCATGTTCAGTCGCTGTCAACAACACCCCCAGGTCCTTCTCCTCCAGAGAAGTTCTACGTGGGTGTTTGTTTGTTGGGGGAGCTGACTCAGGGATGTTTCTGCAGGCTTTCTTATGTGCCGGTGGGTTGCACACAAGGGTTTGTGCCAACGACTGCGTGTACAGCAATGCCTGTGCACAAATTTATTGCAAGTGCATGCACAGGCACACTAGGGCACAAATGTTTCACACTAAAACATGCAGGGTGAGCGGGTCCTGGATGGATACGCAGCACTACCCACCACACAAATCCCAGTGCAGGCTCATCCTGCTGCTCCGGACCAAGCAGCAAAGTCCCAAACCACCATTTCCCCTAGTATTATTCCCTTTGCTGGATGCTTTTCAGCTTCAAACTTGGGAAATATAAGTGACTAAGAGGATTTGTTTTCCATGGGACATGGAAATGATGCTATGGGGCGCCAACACCCTATTCTCCTCCCTCATCAAGCAAAGCAGGGAAAAATAAATCAAACTAAAGTAAAACTGCAAATGGCCATGCGCGTTCTCTCCAAGCCTAGTATTTTTCTGCTGGAAACAACACCAAAAAGCTGGAGGTGGGGATGCTTTGCTCTCCCATGCCCCTACCTCTGCATTTTGCGCCAGGGAAGCCAGTAAAGTGGTTTTGCAGGCGGTTTGGCCAGAGCTGCTGGTGCGTGCTGGTTGGGTTTTCAATCTACTCACAGGACTAAAACCAGGCTTTGAAAGCCAACAAAGTTTTTTCCATGTCTCTACTGTTTGCTTGAACGTGCACGGCTTGGTGACACCAGCAGGTTCAAGGATGCATTGCAGCATCCTGGGTGCTAGTTTTTGCCCTTGCAAAAATCAAACCTCCTTGGCCTGGAACAGGCTGCCCAGGGGGGTGGTTGAGTCACCTTACCTGGAGGTGCTTAAGGGACGGGTGGACGAGACGCCGAGGGACATGGGAGTGGTTGGACTCGATGATCCAATGGGTCTTTTCCAAACTGGTGGTTCTATGATTCTATGATTCTATGTCACCTAAGGACGTGGATAGTTCCCCACCTCTGTGGTCCATGGACCATTCTCCTGGCATCCTTTTCCTCAGGCTCTGGGTTTCCAGCCTGAGGAACAAGGTGCTTGGCCATGCTCAGCAGAGCTCCTTAAATCCACAAGGTGATTGACCTTGTCAAGCAATGGACTAATGTTATCTCTGATCTTCCTTTTGCTGTTAACATAGATTAAAAAGCCCCTTGTTGTCCTTCACAGTACTGGCCTGGAGAAGAGGAGGCTGAGGGGAGACCTCATTGCTCTCTACAGCTACCTGGAAGGAGGTTGTGGCGAGGAGGGAGCTGGGCTCTTCTCCCAAGTGGCAGGGGACAGGACGAGAGGGAATGGCCTCAAGCTCCACCAGGGGAGGTTCAAGCTTGACATCAAGAAAAAGGTTTTCACTGAAAGGGTCACTGGGCACTGGAACAGGCTGCCCAGGGAGGGGGTTGAGTCACGATCCCTGGAGGGGTTTAAGGGATGGGTGGACGAGGTGCTGAGGGGCATGGGTTAGTGATTGATAGGAATGGTTGGACTCGATGATCCAGTGGGTCCTTTCCAACCTAGTGATTCTATGATTCTATGAATGCTAGTAAAGCTTTGGCCACACAAATTTTCTCCCTACAGTGGTGGAGAGCATCTCCGTTGTTCTCCCGTGTCACCTGTCCTTGCTCCCAATGTCCATTTGCTTTCCTTTTCCACTCAAGTCCTAGCAGCAGATCCCTTGTCAGCCACACTAGCCCTCTGCACCCCTGAACTGTGTTGTCATGATGCTCCTGCCCCGGTGGCACCACTGCTGGGCTGCTCTGCATGGGAGAGCAGGGGTTGCTGGCGAGAGAAGCTTATTAGAAGCTTATTAATCAGACACGCCTGGGGAGTGGTTTTGCCAAATCGCAGCCATCTGCTTTGTCCTTGGGGTTTGTTGGTGCCGGGGATGCTTCCCCTGTGCTTGCCCCTCACTAGGTTGTGAAAAAGAGTAAGCAAAAGGAAATTTAAGAGCTCTCTTGATTTAATCTGCTCATCTGCATGCGAACACTTCCTTTTCTGCTGCCCCAACTGCTGTGTAGGCAGGGCCAGAGTGGCTGATCCCACCGTGGTGCTGCTGGTGCCGAGAGCTGTCCCGTGCCCAAGGTAGGGACTGAGGAGGGGATGCAGGGGGCCAGCGCGGCACTGGGGGCTCGCTGGGGTGCTGGGCTACTCTTCACCAAGGTGAAACCCAGGTGAAGTGACACCCGTGCCCAGCCGTTTCCAGAGGGAGCAGCAAGGGAACGATGCCCTCTCCGGGTTGGTGGCAGCGGGGATAGCGTTTGGCTTTGCTGGGCAGTGCCGGGCAGCAAGGGCAGGCGAGGCAAGCGACCACATCGGATGCCCTGGGTATCCGACGGTTGCATCAGTAAGAAGTAAAAGGGTTATTTATTGCAAGGCATCCTAAAGGGGAGGTGGTGGCTGTCCCTTGCCAGGGGCCAGCCTGCGCAGGCAGCCTGCACGGCGCTGCTGCTCCAGCCTCAGCTCCTCGAAGCATCAGTCCCACTGCTGCATCCACAGTGAGACAGTGCATGGGGATTGCACCCTGGCACCGCTGCGCTCACAGCCTCTCTCTCCAGCTGCTTTCGGCACCAGTGGCATTGCCATGGTGGGCATCGTTGCTTTGGGTGGCCCTGGGTGTGTTGCAATGGATGCAAATCTTGCTGCCAGCTGCCTTCCCCTCACCCTGTGTTGGGGACACTTCCTCCTCCCCAGCTCTGCGCTGGGACGCTGCCAGTGAGCCCCGGCACCGTGGTGGAACATGCTGGCAACCCTTCTGGTCTGCAGGCTGCTTGCCAGGCATTTGCAACCACAGCAATGGCAGCGAAGTCCAACTCCCAGCTGGGGTTGGGGGAAGGCAGAAGCTTGGCCTCTGTGGTTTTACAACCTTAATGGTAAAATGGATGCAAAGGACATCCTGCACCCTGGTTTCTATGGCAAACACCCTCCTGCTCACCCTGCACTTGCGTCCACTGCCAGCACAGCCTCTTGGTGCTTCTGGGCTGGGGCTTTGCCACCACAATCGCTTCGGTGGGGCTTGGGGACTGGAGGAGATGAAGCTGCTGGGGCCCCATCCTCATCCTGCAGGAATGGACTGAGGTCCTGGGGAATATCAGTAGGGGCTCGGTGTGTTTTACAGGAGGACCATGGCGACGACCACCCCACTGCTCATTGTCCCCATCCTCTGCCTCACTGCCTCCATCCTGTGGGTTCGAGGTAGGGACATCTCCCATCCTGGCGTTGGCTTGCACATTTTCATGGCTGTTCAGGGCTCCCCCCCTACCCTGGATGGGGTGAGATGGGGAGCAGGGTGGGGTGCTGTAAGATAAAGGCTCAGCTCTCAAAATGACTCCGTCAGGGCTGGAGGAGGCGCCGGAGGAGACGGAGAGTGATGCGGAAATCCTGGACGAGGAGTTGCAGCAGGGCTGCAGCCGTGCCCCCCAAGCCAGGGACAGGTGAGCATCTGCTCCTGCCCCACACCCTTCCAGACCTGGATGGGGTAGATGCTGCCGCCCTCTGCCCTAAACACCCTCCCCATGCAGGTTAAAACAGTTGGAAAATAACCTGGCCAGGCAGGAGAGATACAACTTCACAGGCAGCATGATTGAGACCTACGTGTTCAAGCTCACGACTGAACACTTCAGAGGGTTAAACCTCAGCAGCAAGACGGTTGGTCCCCTCTTCCCCCAGCTGCTGGGGCTATTCCCAGGGAAAACCTCCCAAGATGTGGCTGGGATAAGCCTGGGGGTTCTAAAGTTGGAGGGGAGTCTGCAGCCAAACCCCATCATTTCCATCCTGAAGCTCTTCTGATTTATGAAAAGGGAAGCCCTGGTCCCTACTTCCTTGTGGTGGGAAGGGAGAGGGAAACTGCAGTGTGGAGCGCCTGGGGCAACTTCCCCATCCCGGTGCAAGGGGTTCGGTGAGGCTCTGCGCCACATCCCCCAGCCACAGGTTGCTCTGCCAGGGGTCTGATCACCCTGGGCTGAGGTCCCTTCCTGCAGGGCGAGGCAGGTTTTGCAGGCAGGGAGCCTGCCTGCCTACTGGGAGCCCTAGCTCAGAACTTGGGAGCAGAGACCATCCAGAGGAGCCCACCGAGGTATGAAATCCCACTGGGAAAGCATCTTGGCGTGATTCCATCTTGCACTGTCCATGCCCCACACCGGGGCTGGCAGGACACGTGTGCCCACCCTTGGATGATAGATCCCCCACACCCCAGCCTTCCTGTGTGCTACATGCTGAGAGAGCTCTGATGTCAAGATAAGAGCAGCTGCGGTATCTGAGCATCTGCAAACACTGCAGCTGAGGTGGAGCTGCTGCCGGGGCTGGGGGATGCTTGGGGCCATGCTGGTAACTGGGATGGCTGTGCCAGGAGGGGAAGCCAGGGCAGCACCCTCACCCACACCCCCCGGGCAGCCAAACCCACCTCTCCACTTCCCACTGATGCAGGATATGGAGCCACGTGGCAGGAGGTTCAGGCATGCCATGAATTTCCCAGTGGAGCTCGTGGAGGGCATCCGGGCACGACAGGTGCAGCAGGAGCTTGTCTGCATCTACATCCACAGTCCCTGCATCTTCCAGGTGAACCACAGGTCCCCACATGGACCCCCCGAGCATCCTTGGCCAGCAATCACCTATGCCCCGCTGAGATGCTCGGGGTGGGTGGGATGTCCTGGGGACCCAGGACTCTCCTCACAGGTGCCCCAGCTCTTTGCAGGATGCCCACAACAGCTCAGTGCTCAACGACGACATCCTAGGAGCCTTCCTGCTGAGTGGGCACGTGGCCGGGCTCAGCCGCCCTGTGGAAATCAAGTTCTGGCATGACATGGAGCTGGTGAGCAGGGCTCCACTGTGGGCACAAGCTGGGGGTCCCCAGCACCAGAGTTTCCCTTGGAGTTGGGGAAAAAGAAAGTGTACCCTGGTTGCATCGGGACCAGAAGGTTTCTGAGGTCCCCAGAAAGCAGAGGGTCCCCAGGTGTCCCCCTCTGTCCTCTTTCCACCAGGATGCCTCCAATGCCACCTGCGTCTTCTGGCAGCCTGGAGACGGTAAGTGTGGCTGCAGCCAGGACAGGAGCAATGCCAGCTTGGTGCCACCACAAAGGCATCACCTGACTATCTCCTGGGCAGCCCTGGCAGGGCTTGATGTCCCCTTGATGTCCCCATCCCCTATCCCACCCTCTGACAGCAACTCTCCGGCAGGCACAAACAGCACAGGCAGCTGGAGCAGGGAGGGCTGCGAGACCATGTACGGGGAGGGCATCATTATCTGCTACTGCAACCACCTCACCTACTTCGCCGTCCTGCTGGTACACAGTCCTCCTTCCTCCTTCCCTATTCTTCCTTTCTCCTGACCTCTTCCACCTTCCTTTCTTCTTTCTTCTTCCCTTCTTCTTCCTACTCCCATGCTTCTTCCTCCTTCCCTCCTTTCTGTGTCCTTCCCTCCTTCCTTCTTCCCTCCTCCCCTCTTCCTCCTTCTCTTGTTCCCTCCTTGCCTCTTCCTCCTTCCCTATCTCCCTCCTTTCCAATCCCTTCTTCTTTCTTTCCTCCTTCCCTCCCTCTTTCTTTCTCCGATTCCCTTCCCTCCATCCTTCTCCCACCTCCTTGGAGGTGTGGGTCTGGGTGGGTGTATGGGGTGTCCTGCAGAAGAGGGGACCAAGGGGTTGGTTTTGCAAGGCCCCCTCTCATTGCCAGCAGGCGGGTGCTGCTGTGGGTGCTGCCCTGGCTCACGCCCTCCCTCTCCTCTCTGGCAGATCCCAGCAGGTGCCCTGAGCCCAGCTCAGCTGGCATCACTCACCCACATCAGCACCGTTGGCTGCTCCCTCTCAGCTGTTGCCATCCTCTGCACCCTCCTGCTCGGCTGCTTCTTCAGGTAGAGCTGTGCCGTGCCAGGCGTGCCTTGTGCTGTGCCGCATCGTGCCATCCAGCAGGCACCCACCAGCACACCCTGCCCTCCCCACTCTTGTAGGCGGTGGCTGAAGGACAACACGACCAGGATCCACATGCACCTCCTGGCCGCGCTGCTCCTGCTCAACTGCACCTTCCTGCTGAGCACACCGCTGGCCGCTGGCTCCGAGGGGCTCTGCCAGGCCACCGCTGCCCTGCTGCACGCGGGTCTCCTCTGTGCCCTGGCGTGGATGGCTGCTGAAGCTTTCCACCTCCTCCTCCTTCTCGTCAAGGTCTACAATATCTACATCCAACACTACCTCCTCAAGCTCTGCCTCTTCGCTTGGGGTGAGTAGGCAGCCCCCCAGCCCTGCTGCTGGTGGCAAGGCTGCCCTGGCACAGCCCCACACAGCCTCCCCCTGGCTCCACAGGTCTGCCCATGCTGGCCGTGGCGGCTGTTTTTGTCTTCAAGAGGGATACGTATGGGTACCACAACATCAGCTCCTCGGAAGGCTACAGGAACATGACTATGTGAGTGAAGGGGGCTGCCAGCCCCACAGACCCTGGGCACAGCGTGCACCCTGGGCGTCCCGAGCACCCGTGCGCCTCGGGCACACCAAGCTCTCTGGACATGTCAGGCACCTCATGCAGCTCTGGCACCCCAGGGGCGCAGGGCTGGGGGAAGCAGGAGCCAGCTGTAGCTCTACCAGGTGTCATTTTTTGGTGAGCCCAGCTCTGCCGGCTGCCCAAACCCGCTGCGATGCCCCTCCTGCGTGTGGCTCCCTCCCAGGGGTGGCCCTTGTCCTCAAGAGAGTCCCCCCCACCAGGTGCTGGCTCACCAGCCAGCCGGCCCATTACGCCACCCTCTGCTGTGCTGGCCTCATCCTGCTCTTCAACACGCTGGTGCTGGGGAGAGTGCTGATCATCCTGTGGAAGATCCAGCGGCAGAAGGAGCAGGCAAGAAAGGACTGGGTGACAGTGCTGGTGCTCACCTGCCTGCTCGGCACCACCTGGGGCCTGGCCTTCTTCAGCTTTGGGGTCTTGCTTGTGCCCCAGCTCTACCTCTTCACCATCCTCAACTCCCTGCAAGGTTTGTGGGAAGCACTGGGGTGGGGACAGAGGGGTTTTTTTGGCATCCCGTGGTTTGGGAGCAGCAGGGTCCTCGTCACCTCCTCGGAGGAACTTGGTGCACCCGTGGCAGTGACAGTGTTGCCACCAACCCGCAGGTCTCTTCATCTGCATCTGGTACATCACCCTGCACCGCCAGAGCAAGCTGGGCTCTATCAACAACACCTCCAGATGAAGCGCCCCGATGCCAGGGTGAGGTGCTGTGAGGGGAGCTCGGGGGCTGCTCCCTGTGGACGCGGCAGGGTGGCATCCTCTGGGCTCGACAGCCGACGCTGCTGCGGATTTCTTCACGGGAAGCGTTTGGGCTGCAAAGCTGGATTTCTGGGTGGTGGGAGCTGCCTGCTACAGGGGGGCTGCAGCTTGGGGTCCCATGGGGACCGTGCTCCCCTGAGGCTCCCACAGCCCCTCCATTGGTAACCAACACCGACTGCTTCAGCTGAAGGCAGACACTTTTCTTTAGAAGCGCCGTTTAACTGTCGATGTGAGTGTCCCCCGCTGCCAGAGGAGCTGGCACCCTGTCGCTGCCACCCCACGGCAGCAGAGCCAGCAGCCACGCTCTGCCCTGTCGTTAGGGAAGGTCCCACTAGATGGCACGAGGATTTCACAGATGGTCCCAGCTCTGGACTGTGCACATGGCTGGGCTGCTCAGCGGTGGCGGCAGCCTCTGGTGGCGTTGTTAGCCAGGAACTGGTTCTGGTTAGCACTGCCAGTTAGTGGTGCCGATCAGCAGTGCCAGTTCACGGTACAGAAGAGCCCTTTGACATCTGGGATGGGACAGCACAGAATCACAGAATCATGGAATCACTAGGTTGGAAAAGACCTACCGGATCATCCAGTCCAACCATTCCTATCAATCACTAAACCATGGCCCTCAGCGCCTCATCCACCCGTCCCTTAAACCCCTCCAGGGAAGGTGACTCAACCTCCTCTCTGGGCAGCCTCTGCCAGTGCCCAATGACCCTTTCCATGAAAACCTTTTTCCTGATGTCCAGCCTGAACCTCCCCTGGCGGAGCTTGAGGCCATTCCCTCTCATCCTGTCCCCTGTCACTTGGGAGAAGAGCCCAGCTCCCTCCTCTCCACAACCTCCTTTCAGGTAGTTGTAGAGAGCAATGAGGTCTCCCCTCAGCCTCCTCTTCTCCAGGCTAAACACCCCCAGCTCTCTCAGCCGTTCCTCATCAGGCCTGTTCTCCAGCCCCCTCACCAGCTTTGTTGCTCTTCTCTGGACTCGCTCCAGAGCCTCAACATCCTTCTTGTGGTGAGGGGCCCAAAAGTGAACCGTGAAAAGCAGGAACCAGCCATAGCTCTGCCGGGTATCACTTTTTGGTGAGCCCAGCTCTGCTGGCTGCCCAAACCGAGCCCCCTCGGGGAGCCGCCACCGTGCATCTCATGAGAGACAGGCAGGAGCAAGTGCTCTTTGGCCACATCCTCCCAACCCATTTGGTGCTGGCACGGCTGCGGACTGTTGAGCGTGGCTGAAAGGCTGTGGCACCCTCTGGCCCCAAGTTTTCACCCACAACAGCCCCCACCCAAAGCCCTCCTGCTTGCCCCAAAGCCAGCGTGAGGATGGAGCCCTGGGTTGTTTGGCAAATGGGTGAGCAGGGCTTGGCTTGGCATCAGGTGGGTGTGCTGGGGTGGAGGAGAGGGTGGGAAGTAAGTGAAATGGTAAATCAACTTTCCTCTGGCTCTCACTTAAAAAGGCAGACCCCAAGCAGAGCTCTTCAACATGGCCAAGCACATTATTGGGGTTTAAGCAGTCCATCTCGTGGGAAATAAATAGTGAGGACAAATTGCAGGGATTAAAATTATTGCTTAGAGGTGGTGATTCAGCCTTGAGCCTCTGGTACATCTCTGTCCACCAGGCTTAACCCAGAGCTGCACCCAGAGTTTTGCCTTTCCTAGTGCCTGAGATTTTGGAGCTGGGAATCCCCCTCTCCCTGCTGGGATGCAGAGCAGCATCACAGAACTATGATGCCGGCATGACCGCAAATCCACCTCTGGTGGCAATGGGTTCCCCATGCTCATATCCTGCGGGATGCGCCAGCAAGGTACCATTTGCTGGTGGTGCTGCCTCTTTCTGATCTGGTGGCAGGGGACCAGGCATCACTAAGCAGCATCTTGGGGTGACTCGCTGCCTGTCTCTGCCTTGCCGTGCCGCTCTGCTGAGCAGTGCTTCCCTTTCTGGCTGCTTCCCAGCGCCTTGCTCTGGGCAGCGAAGGAAGCCGCTGGCTCTTGTTCTTTGTTCTGTGCACAAAGGGCAGCCAGCGCCGCCGAGTTTCCATCCCTCCTGGCACCACGGTGCCCCCGGCTTGCGAGTGCTCTCCCGCCGCACGCCGATGAGCTGTGCATGTCTCACTGCTCTGGCGGCTGACTTCAGCTCTTAAATAAGTAGCTTGGGGGTTTGGTGAGGTGCCAAGTACCCAGCTTGTCCCCCCATGAGCCCCACTGTGGGAGAGTCACACCCCAGCTGCGGCGGCTCCATCCTCCCCCGTTGCTCTTGGGAGATGCTTTCTGTGCCCCTTCCACCCCTTCTCAAGATTTCGGGGCTTGCAGTGAGTCATGCGTACGCACCGACGCCTGTGCTGAATACACCTTGTTCCTGTATCCGGTGGTTGGGGCTCCTTGGAAAACAATCGCTTGGTTGGTTGTCTCCCAGGAGCAGGAACACGGCTTCCGCAGGGCATGGTGGTCCCCGGGGAGCTGAACCTGTTGTTGGGGACCAGTGGCACATGGTGGTCTCTTGGGAGCTGAGCCTGTTGCTGGTGACCAGGGGCAGAAAAGGCACGTTTCCCACTCTGCCACACTGGCAGCAGGGACAAAACACCCCTCAAGGTCTCCTGGGAGCGTAGAGTGGGATCCCACCTGCCATCAACCCCCATGCCCCCAGCCCTGGGGCACCAGGGGCAAGAGAATGGGGAGCTGGCCCATCTCACCTCACCAAGGAAAAATAATCCTATTTACCTTTCCCAGCACCTTATCGGGTAGGAGGCTGGTGTCGAGCTGCCGGGGGGGAGGGTTGTGCTGTTCTTTTTTTCCCCAGGAAAGGCAGCTTGGCATCACTGCGATGCCTTCATACTGATGCCAGCCCCAGCCTGAGGGGCAGAGCTCTGGAAATACTGCACATCCTCCAGATTTTGGGGAAACAAGCAGCCAGAGAAGAGACTAAATCCACTTGGGTGGGGTAGTGGGGGCAGACCTCAGCTCCAGTCTGAGATCCAACTTTACCACTCGGCTGCCAGGGAGTAGACAGACCGGTTCCCATATCCCGTGGGAGCATCCTCACCCAGTTTTTGTGCAAATACCCCCAGGGATCCATTTTCCCCAGACTTCCCTGACATCAGTGCATGTTTATTTGCAGAGTCGAGCCTAAACAAATAAGTCGGCTTTATTGCTCTCTCTACAGTTGGATTTTACAGCCTTGGCATCTGATGAGTCACTGTTACCATTGCCACCTGATGGAGAGTCCCCAATAGGACCCACCTCCCCATTTGATGTGGTTTTGGGAGCAAGACTGCGGGAGGAGGAGTGGTGGCGATGAGGGAATGGGAGCACTCGTAGCCACTCCAGGAGGCTGCAGAGCTTCCCTGGACTCCTCTGGGATTTTCATTCTCCCAGGTTCCCGAGTTTGCCCTGGCATTGCGCATTGGATTTGGATGGGGGAGGTCCCAGCATCTCCTTACACCAGAACTCATCTGCTCCATCATCCTCATCCTCCACCCATCAGAACTGGATCAAACCCCATTTGTAGTTCCACCTTCCTGGGAGCACCATGGTCTCCTAAGCAGTTCTTAGAATCACAGAATCATGCAATCATTTAGGTTGGAAAAGACCTTTAAGAGCATCCAGTCCAACTGTAAACCTAACGCTGCCAAGTCCACAACTAAATCATGTCCCTAAGCACCATGTTTACCCATCTTTTTAATACCTCCAGGGATGGTGACTCCACCGCTTCCCTGGGCAGCCTCTGCCAGTGCCCAACAATCCTTTCAGTGTGGGAATTTTTCCTAATATCCAATCCAAACCTCCCCTGGCACAACTTGAGGCCATTTCCTATCATCCTATCACCCATCACTAGGAAGAGGAGACCAACACCCACCTTGCTACAACCTTCTTTCAAGCGGTTGTAGAGAGCGATAAGGCCTCCCCTCAGCCTCCTCTTCTCCAGGCTAAACACCCCCATTTCCCACAGCTGCTCCTCATAACACTTGTGTTCCAGACCCTTCCCCAGCTCCGTTTCCTTCTCTGGATGCGCTCTAGCCCCTCAATATCCTTCTTGTAGTGAGAAAATGTTCAGCCGCTATTGACCAACACTCCAAGGTCCTTCTCCACCAGGCAGCCTCCCCATACCTGGGGCACTTCTGGGGCACTTCTGGGGCAGGGAGCTCAGCAGAACACGTCCTCACCTGCTGGATCCTGTTCATCGTACCATGCTGCTGCGCTCCCACAGCATGCTCGTGCTCGCCTGCCACCAGCACTAGGATGTTGAGCAGCTTTAAGGAAGTTTTAGGATCTTGTAGGGATCTAGGAACTATTTGGGTTCTTAGGAACTTGCAGGACTTTAGGAACTTGTAGGGGTTTTAGGAACTCCTGGGGTTTTGAGGAGCTGTCAGGGTTTTTAGGAGTCTTTACAGCTTTGAGGAACTTCTAGGATTTACAGGAGCTTTCAGGGCTTTTAGGAAGTTTTAGTTTTTTTAGCATCTTTTAGGGATTTGAGGAACTATTAGGGCTTTTAGGAACTGTAAGGGGCTTTAGGAACTTTCAAGGAACTTTTCAGGGTTTTAGGATCTTTTAGGGCTTTTAGGAACTTCAAGTGGCTTTAGGGACTTTTAGGAGCTTTTGGGGTTTTGAGGAGCTTCTGGGGTTTTGAGGAGCTTCGAGGGCTTTTAGGAAACTTTACAGCTTTGAGGAACTTCTAGGGTTTACAGGAACTTTTAGAGCTTGGAGTAGCTCCTCAGCTTCAGCAGTAGAGTGAGTGGTGCTGGCTTGAGCCCAAGGGCAAATGTCCCTCGCAAGGGACAACTCAAGGATTTCCTCCCTCTCTGTGCTCAGGCAGCGTCTTTGAAGACAGCAGCCTGGCCTGCTGACTTACAGATAATCCCGATAACATCAACAAGTGCAGACCTAAAAATAACTCCTGATAACGTCAAGTGTGGACAAACAGCTCTTTGTTCCATAAACAGCAGCAAGAAGATGGCCTAGAATGTCCTCTCCTCTCCGGGATACAAGGTCTGCACCTGATGCCGGCGCTCCAGGAGTGGCTGATCCTGCAAGGGCTGCCACTGGATTTTAGCAGCTTTATTCCCGGGAGGTGGATTTACGGTGTTTCCTGAAGGAGCGGGTCGGGATGACCCCCAACAGGAGGCTTGGCTGTCCACAACGCTTCCGCAGCTCTGGTTGCCATGAGTTCTCATCTTAGAGCCAGCTTCAAAGGTGGCCACATTAGCCATGGTCTGGCCGCGTGAGGCCGCGTGAGCTGCTTCCCGTGGGAGCCAGGGAAATTTTGGCTCGGAGCTGGAAATTAAACAAAGCTGGGGGGTGGTGTGAGCTTGCAGGATGTCCCCCTGCTCTGGTGGTCCAAGCACAGCTACGGCTCCTCCAGAGCCCCAGCCGCCCTTTTATCTCGTGCCGCCCATCGCCTGCTTCCCTGCTGGAGTGGAAGGTTGTTTCCACCCTTCCCCCAGCAGAAAGAAAAGTCTCATTGAAGCCATTGAAAATATCTGCAAAAGCAACTATTTACCCAGGGCACCTCCTTCCCTCCTCCCTCCAGCTCCCTGCAGCCACGGCTGCTTCTCAAGGCACACAAAGGGCTGGAGCCGTTGGATGCGTAGACCACTTGGCAGCAGCTTGATCCGCTCCTGCAGCATCCAGTACGGCCAAGATGCTTCCAGCCTCAGCTCCTACCAAGGACGAGGGGCACACTGGACATCAGGAAAAAATTTTTCACCGAAAGGGTCATGGGGCACAGGCAGAGGCGGCCCAGGGAGGGGATTGTGTCACCATCCCTGGAGGGGTTTAAAAGATGGGTAGATGAGGTGCTCAGGGACATGGTTTAGTGGCAGATGGGAATGGTTGGACTCGATGATCCAAGAGGCCTTTTCCAACCTGGTGATTCTATGATCTCCAGCCTTGAGATGGGTTCTGGGAGCCACCTGCCCTGGCCGGGGGTCGCATCCAGGCTCTGCCCAGGGTGCCAGCCCATCTCCTCAGAGATGTGGCATGGGGGACCCCGTCCCCAGCTCCAGGGCCTGAGCTCCTTGCCCTGCTTCTTGCCTCCTTCGTTTCCTGCGGGGAGCGGGACAAGGTTCACAAGGACACTGCGTCCCGGCTGCTTTCCCATTAATTGTTATTGTTTAATCCCGTTTGCAGCCCGCAGCCGCCCCGCTCCATCCCCTCGCTGGCTGCCCGCCAGCCCGGAGCTGAAGGGCGACGGGATGGGGACCCCCCGGCTCACGGCTGTCCCCATCCCTGTCCCCCAGCACACCCCGCTCCTGGACCCGGTGCCGGTCCTGGTGGGGCAGGGTGAGACAGCCTGGTGATCCCAGACCCGTGCTGAGCTGAACTGAGCTGTGTCGAGCTGAGCCGAGCCGAACCGAGCTGTGCTGAGCTGAGCTGAGCTGAGTCAAGCCGAACAGAGCTATGCTGAGCTGAGCCGAGCTGAATCGAGCTGTGCTGAGCTGAGCTGAACTGAGCTGTGCTGAGATGAGCCAAGCTGGACTGAGCTGAGCCGAGCTGAATCGAGCTGTGTTGAGCTGAGCTGAGCCGAACTGAGCTGTGCTGAGCTGGACTGAGCTGTGTTGAGCTGAGCTGAGCCAAACCAAGCGGTGCAGAGCTGAGCCGAGCCGAGCCGAACAGAGCAGTGCTGAGCTGAGCTGAGCTGAGCTGTGCTGAGCTGAACCAAGCGGTGCTGAGCCGAACCGAGCCGAACCGAGCGGGGCTGAGCTGAACCGAGCTGTGTTGACCTGAGCCGAGCCGAACAGAGCGGTGCTGAGCCGAGCCGAGCCGGGCAGGTGCCGTGACCCGGGTCTGGCTCCCCCGCAGCGCTGCCGGGGGGTCTCGGAGGGGTCGGTGCGGAGCGACTCGTGCCGGTCCCGCCCCGCTGAGTCACCGCCTGCCCGTGGTGGGGGGGGGGGGGACGGACGGGGCGGGGCTGTCGGTCCCACCGAGCCGAGCGGAGCCGAGAGGAGCGGAGCCGGGACAGCTCGCCCAGCCCGAGCCGGGCACAGGTACCGAGGCGGGGTGGGGGAGATGGAGCAGGGAGCCCCGTGTTTGCGTTGGGGTGGGGGGGGGTTACCAGAGGCCACGGTGAGGGGCGCTGCCCTTGCTGGGGGTACCGGGAGAGGATGCTGCGGGTCCTGGTGCGGGCAGGGGAGGGTTTCGGTGCCCCGGAGCAGGGGGCGACCCGAATCCCCCACGCGGCACGAGGTGCCGCGTGGGGGATTCGGGGCGCCCCCTGCTCCGGCGGGGATGTTTTACCCCCCTGAGCCCGAGAGGTGGGTGCGACGCCTCTATCTAGGGGTCTCTCCCCCCGGGACCAGCTGTTCCTGGCTGCTACTAGTAGCCCCGCGGAGCCCCCGCTGCTTCCCACCCTGGGGGACCCACCAGCACACCCCATTCCTCCTCCTCCTCCTGGCGGAGGGCTCAGCATTCCCGTGGGATCGCCGGCGTGTCTCGACAGGGTGATTTCCCTCCCCTAAAATGCCTTTTGGAGGTGGAGGGGGATTCCTTCTGCAACCTCCCAGCTTGCTGCTGCTGGTCCCGACACGCTGCTGCGGGATGCAGGATGCTCAGGGTGTTCCTGAGCTGCCCCTCCAAAGGTACCAGGAAGACCCAGTGAGGCCAGCTGGTAGAAACGAAATTAAGTCTCCTGGAATAACCTCCTGGCAACAAGTGCAAGGGGTTCTTGAGGAGGGAAGGCAGCCAAAGCCTGTTTCATGGTCTGCAGTAACTTGGACTTCCCAGCCAGCGAGGAGCCAAGTTCGGAGATGGGGGTGTCAAATCCTTTAAGCTGGGACTGCAGCCACGGTGGGTTTTGCCATGCTCCTTTCTGGGTTTGCAGCTCCCACATGAATTAAGCCAAGGCCTAAAAATGCTGCAGGCTTGGTTGAAGTCCAGCTCTTAATCCTGCGGTCCCGGGGCTGCTATTCACAGAACAACAGGTTTGCCGGCAGCTGCGCGCTGCTGGGACGGGGACCCACAGCCCCGGTCGTCCCTGCACCTTGCAGTGGCACCTGTGGGTGTCGGAGGGATGTGGTGCTGTGGGTGTTTGCAGACGATGGTGGCTGCCAGGGTCCCCGCGGCACCAGCTGGGCAGCAGCTTGCTGGCGCCTGCTTTTCGGGAGGGCTCTGACCCGCCAACTCCTTTCCCATCAGCTCCCTGACAGCTGGGGTTTGGCAGGGATCCTAGGGGTCTTATGGACTCTTACCTGACTCTTCGAGTGCTGCAGGCTTTGCTCTGGCTGTACTTGGCTTTGCTGCAGGTAGACAAGCCTGCCCGGATCAGATTCACCTTCACTGGGCTCCAGGTTGGCTGCTTTCCCTGCCAAATGCCTGGGAGCCTGATTTGGGGTTATCCTGGGATGCCCCTCACCGCTCCTCACCTCCCTCCCTCGGCACCCACGGCAGGTGACAGGGACCTGGGAGGAGACAGGGTGTTTTGGAAGCCATTTAGAACTAGAAGGGGTGGTTTGGGTGGAAGGAAGCTACACGCCGACCTGCAGGACAAAGCCAAGGGGTTAATCCTGCAGAGTGCTAAGTAGTGGGAGCTTAATATAAGGTGTCTGCCTCTACCCCCCAAGGCTGGTGATGTGGCTTGGGGTGTGGTGGGAAGACAACCTGTACCACTTCCTTCCCAGTTCGTGGCAGACAAATTTGCCGCAGGTGTACCTGGTTGTCCACGGATCGTTTGCAGAGCCTGCAGGGATTTGCGTGCTGCTGAGCAGGGTGCCCTGTTGCCCGGGTGCTGGAGGAGGCGCTGCTTTAGTTGGCTGCAATATTCGTGTCTTTGGTATTTTGTAGGTGATAGAAATTTTAAGTTTTGAAGGTTAAGACTCAGCTTGATGCAAATTCCCTGTCTCAAGAGCCTCAGACACCGGCGGTCTGCCCGTGCCAGCCTCCCCTTAGCTCTCCTCTTCCTTAGCCTGCTCAGGAAGGGATGGTTGCCAGCAGCTGGCAAAGGGCAGGTCTGGCAGAGAGCCGTGCTGCTCCCATGGGAATCTTTATCAGGTCTGGTTTTCATAGAATCATAGCATCAACAGGTTGGAAAAGACCCACTGGATCATTGAGTCCAACTGTTCCTATCAAACACTAAACCATGTCCCTCAGTGCCTCGTCCACCTGTGCCTTAAACACCTCCAGGGAAGGTGACTCAACCCCCTCCCTGGGCAGCCTCTGCCAGTGCCCAATGACCCTTTCCATGAAAAATTTTTTCCTAATGTCCAGCCTAAACCTCCCCTGGTGGAGCTTGAGGCCATTCCCTCTTGTCCTGTCCCCTGTCACTTAGGAGAAGAGCCCAGCTCCCTCCTCTCCACAACCTCCTTTCAGGTAGTTGGAGAGAGCAATGAGGTCTCCCCTCAGCCTCCTCTTCTCCAGGCTAAACACCCCCAGCTCTCTCAGCGGTTCCTCATCAGGCCTGTTCTCCAGCCACCTCACCAGCTTTGTCGCTCAACACTTGCCGACAACACTCAGCTCCTGAGTGCTGGGTGCTTTATGCAACCCCGTGGCCTGGGAAAAGCCGAATCACTAGGAAAACAGAATCGCTGCCCCCCATCCCGTGGCACAGGCTTGGTGCAGCCGGGCTGCTGGCACAGCACAGCTGCTGCTCGGCTCCTTGGACGTTAACAAGCGCACCGGGTTGGACCCTGCCGCCCACCGATGACGGGAAAGCCTCGCATGCCGATGCCGTGAATAATGGGCAGACTGGCCCCTGTGTGTACGGGCCGCTGGCCAAGGACAAGGGCACTTTGTGAAGCACCCGGGGGCTGGGGCATCCCCTTTGCGGGGGCGTTCCCACCTCCTCGGGCAGCTCCAGCCGCAGCGCACATCATCCATGGTCTGTATGATGGGGGCTGGTTGTGCAAAGGTGTTCTGCATCTCATGGAGCCTGTCCTGGCTTCCCTGTCTGTGCCTCAGTTTCCCTGTCCATTTCCTGAGACCTTGCTTGGATAACGGGCTGCGGATGACGAGCTGTAGGCTCATCAGCATCTTGAGGAACAGAGTGTTGGTGTATTTTCCTAATGGACCTGGAAGGAAAATGGAGATAAAAGCCCCTGGATCTCACTGTATCCGGTGTTTGTTTGATGTGTCACAGCATCTTCCCTTCTCGGGAAAAACGTCATGTCCAAAAGCCATGTACTAACTCCAGAAGCTGAAATACCTGCTGCCAAGTCACCCAGAGAGCAGTAAGGTGAGCAATGAGGTGGTAGTAAATGCCAGGTGCTTTTTTTTTTTTTTTATGGGTTTTTTATTTTTGTTTCCTGTCTGCCTCCTGGTTTAGAGGTCGCTATATTATTCCTTGCCAAGGCTTTTCTTTCCAAGACCGGCGTGTTCTTTTAATGGAGATGGAAGGACACAATGTGGTGCCTAGGGCTGTGCCTTTCTCTCTGCCAGTGACAAGGCAGTCTGCCACCTCTTTTTACTTGATCTGGCTGATTTGGGGACCAAACCAGGAGTTTTCCTATGCTTTATTGAGTTTGGAGGAGCTGAGTCCCCCAGATCTGGCTGGGACTGCTCCGGAGATGATGATGAAGAGGTCAGCTTGGTGCTGAAGGAAGCTTCAGCTTGGCCACTGCAGTAGCGCAGGGGTTTTGAAGATGGGTGACACTGTGGTGATACCCCGATGGCAGCGGGGACGTGTGACATCGCTGCCCTCAGGTGATGCCGTGCATTCCTGCTGCTGCCCAGTGATGGGAAGATGATGGGGCAGGATCCAGCCGCGGCACGGGCACGGCACGGGCACAGCACGTCCAGCTCCCTCCGACACTGCTTCTCCTCAGCACAGATGGGAACCGTGTTTTCCCACTGTGAAACGTTTTTCGGGGTTTTTTTCTCGTGCTATTGTTTGGCTCAGGAAACGGCAATCAGTGTTGGGGCGATCGGGACCTTATTGGGCTTGGAGGGGAAATACCAGCTCCCCCACCCACATCCCCACAGGCATTTCTGGTCCCGGTTGAGTAACGGCTGAAAGGGGCTGATCCTGTCCTCTGACCACGCCAATAAAATCCCAACGGAGCCAGCCCAGTGGGATGAGCTGAAACCTTGTTGGGCTTCAGCATTTCCCATCTGGAGGGGGTGATTGCCTGGCGTGCCAGCTCTGTGCCCTCATGCCATGGTTGGCATTCACGTGCCGCTCTGTTGCTTTTAAGTGATCCAGGTATTTCCCGCTGCCACTGGCGCTGTGCCACCCTAGATCCATCCTTTTTGGATACCTGTGTGTGATTCCCAAGTGTGCAGCGAGGCACCAGGCTGCCAGCCCCATCCAGATACAGCTGCCAAGTTGTACCCTGGGAAGCACTGGGAAGTTCGTTAGCACCACACTCTATTATATCCATGGCAACAGGTTAATTAACAACCCGAAGTCCCGTCTTCTGGTGATAAACTGCTGCAAGAAGCAGACAGGGAGGGACGGCAAGCAGGCTGTGACCACAGTGACGCAGATGTGTGCTGGATCTGTGCTGGCCAGAGACCTCCAGAAGAAGTCCATGCTGGTGGGAGAAACTTGCTAACAAGGACACTGAGTTTTCAAGCAAGTGTTTTGCCCCCGTCCTCCCCATCTGGAGACCCTTAGGTGCCTGGGAAAGCTCAGGAGCCTTTGCAGGTGGTGCTGGTGGATGCCCTGGCTGTGAGGTGCCTGCAGTAAATAAAATAGGATTTGGCCGCTTGGTGGGTTTTGAAGAGGATGCTTTGATGCAGTGTTGGTGGCAACCTGAGTGCTGGCTTGGCTTTGGGTGTTGGCAAGTGTTTGATGAGTGCTGTCCCACCCTGAGGGGCTTGCACTGGTTGTCAGAGCCTGGCAGGAGGAGTCCCAGCAGCCCTGACCCATCGTGGGGTGATAACAGGGTGAGGAGGAGGCGAAGCTGCGAAGCTCAATGTGTCACAGCGGCGCTGGAGGTGCAGTTTGTGGCATGGCAAAGGCAGAAGGCGTGATGGGAAGGGCTGAGGGTGTGAAGGCTGTGGCTGGGTAGAGCGTGTGGGTGCGGCAGCACCCTAGGGTGCTCAGCGCTGGCCTGGGTGCAGGTCGCAGGAGCCAGTCCGCGTGTAAAGGCCAAGAAAAGGGTGGTGGAGCAGAGCGATGGATGAAGAGATGGGGAAAGGGGATGCAGAGGACATTGCCCGGCTGGTTGTGAGGGGCAGAAGGGGTTTTGGCAGCCACGGTTGCTGCATCGGCATTACTGGGATGAGCCTGGGAGAGCTCGTTTCTGCCAGGCTGAAGTGATGGAGTGGTTTGCACATTGCCCAGCTCCCAGCTAATCTGAAGGAGCTGAAAGCACCCTAGAAAATAATTTTAGGGCTGCTGAATTAGGAAACTGCCGTTTCCTTCTGTTCCTATCACTTGTGATAAGAAGTCAAGGCCAGAACAGAGATGTGAAGCAGGGAACGGAAGGGAGGACGCCTCCTGTGCTGAATCGTTGGTGGCTGTTGCCTGTGCCAGTCCGGTGGGGCACCCTCTCCATGCCAGGAGCCCTGGGACACGGCTGGTGCCCCCCCGGCCCCCACAGCTGGGTGGGAAGCCTGGTGCTTGTGGCTCCTCCTGGAGGCAGAGGCACCAGAACGCTGGTGGTGAGGATGGCTGGTGTCCCACTGACCTTGTTCTCCATCCCATGACCCCATGGTCTGGGTGATACCCAAATACTCACACGACCCCTTTCCTTTGTGTCCTTCCAGGCTCTGCTTTCACCTTGGAGGCCAAGTCAAAGCAGAGAGCTGCCTCGGATGAAGGTCCTCCTTCTCCTCCTTCTCTCCCCCCTCCAAGGTAGACTGACACGCGTGTGCCCTCACCTCTGCCAGCGGGCTGGGTTTGGGCTGCTGGAAGTAATTGTCAGCCCCCCAAAATTGTCTGGGGGCACCAAGGGGCATTTGCAGCCATTTCTTCCACAGAGATGGAACATCTCGTGGGCTGATGTGCCTCTGGTGGGTTCTCTGGGGCAGGATGGATCCTTTCCAGAGAAAGGAGATGCTCTCCATCTGTCCCTTTTGGGGATGGAGAGCACCTCAGTTGGTCTCTGCACATGTGGATGGTGGCACCTAAAAGAGGGTGGCACCATAAGGTAGGAATTCCTGCCTTGGCTCCCTGGCACACCTTCCCAGCGTGGCTGTGGGGATGTTGGGGAGGTGGACGGTGCCGTGCAGCCCATCTCGGGTGGAGTTGGGGTGGCTGGTGTGCCATGCACGGTGGTTGCCACGGGGGTGCGATGTTTGCGGGGGTTTGGCCCCTTTGGCTGAACTGGTGTCTCTGTTCACTTGTGCAACGCAGGGGTGGGAGCTGGTGGCCACCATGAAGAGGACTTCCGCTTCTGTGGTGACCGAAACCAGACCCAGAACAGCTCCGTCATCTATGAGCACAGACCAGCCAACATCTCCATCAAGAACACTGCCCAAGCGCTGATAATAAAAACGCCCTTTTTACCGAACTCTTCCTACAAGTACAGCTTGCCCCCCACTTTGGGCAGGTACCGATTCTGCATCTACTGGTTCGAGGCCAGCAGGACCCTGAGGCTGGTGTATGGGAAGCAGAGCTTCCTCCTGGGGCAGGACCCGTCCAACAGCGTTGCCCAGGAGAGTCAGAAGACTGAAAGAACCAGCGATTCCATCTTCAACGTGTCCTACATCCTAAAGGGCGGGAAGAACACCTCCCTTGCCAGCACATCTGAATACTCCTTCCCTCTTCAAGGCAATTATTTTAATGAAATGAAGGGTTTGTTCTATCCCCAGCTTGTTCTAGCCCTCAGCAGAGCATTGGTGGTGTCCTAGAATAGTGTGATGATGTGAAGACAGCTGAAGGGTGATGGAAGGGGACAGAGGTTTGCTTGAAGCAGCCCAGAGGCAGGCCCAGTGCCTAGGCTCCCTAAAGATGGACATTTTCAGAAGTGCTTTGCCCGCTAAAATCCTGGGAAATCACGGGCTTTGCAGAGGTCTCCAAGGGTCCCGTCTGCACTACTAGGCACTTAGCCAGCCTCAGCCAGCCAAGTCCTGGTGGCTTCACTGGGAGCTGACTTCTGGGTGGCTGGAAGAGCCCTCTAGACTGGGGTCTCCATCAGTTTCCTGGGCTTGGGGCCACCTTGAAGCCCTCTGCTTTCCACTCCCACCAGGGCTATGCCCTGTTGGTTTGGAAGCCAGCTCTGCCCGTGCATCTCATGGTATTTCCTTTCATGTGCCTGTCAGAGAGCGAGACCGTCTGGGAGCAAGATGTGGAGAAGCATCTTAATGCCTTAGACAGCCTCATTGCCCAGCCCCTGACACTGGCTGCAGGAGCCACAGAGCAGCAGATGCTTCGGCGGTGAGTTCCCAGCTTGTGCTGTTCCTTTCGCTGCTGCTGTGGTGCTTGCTGCATCCTTCTCACTGCACCCTTTGCCTGACAGTGAACTTGGGAAGCTGGAGAAGATGCTGGCCCAAGTGGAGTTCGAAGGGCAGAACCAGACCTTCGGGAAGGCCACCGTGCAGGCGACTATTCTGAGGGTTCAGCCCACGCAGGCTCCTCAGCACCTGGCCTTTGCTTCCCAAAGAGAGGTGGGTCCTGGGCAGCCTTCTGTGGTGATCTTGGCCCCCTGGCATCCTCTCCCAATGTCTCTCCTGATGAGTCTTTTCTTGCAGGAGGGCAGAGAGGTCCATGGGTTTGCAGTGGACCTGCCACGCAGCCTGTTCATGCTGGTGAAGGAGAAGGAGGAAGTGGTAGAGCACAGGGTGCTCCTTGTGGATGTCAACAGCCAGACCATGTTTCAGGTAACACCTGTGCCCGTGGCATGGGGGGTCCCTACCATGCTCTGGTGGCTCTGGTGGTACAGGGCAGCAGGGATGCCGCCCAGACCAGAATGCCAGTGCTCACTTGGAGAAGATGCTTCAGAGATGAGCTAGAGGCTCAATGGCAAAAGAGACATGGGACCTCCTTCTTGGGGACTCTTATCTCCTTTATGCTCAGCAGCTCTCTCTTCCCATGCTGCTATCACATCTTCTTCTCCAACAGGATGAAAACAGAAGCCACGTCCTAGGTGACAAGGTAGTTGGCATCTCCCTGGTGGACATGGTGGTAGCCAACCTCTCCGATCCAGTGGTGCTCACTTTCTTCCACAACCAGCTGCCGGTAGGTGGGGAAACAGCCCCATTGAACCTGATCTCATCAGCAATGAGGGGGCAAGGAGGTCTCAGGCTCTGCCAGCTTAGAGAGTGGTGACAATGCAGCAAGTCCATGTCCTTGGCCTGCTTGTGCAGGGTCTGCTGTGTCTTCTGGGGCTGTATCAGGGTCATGGCTTCACTGTGGGCACTGGTGGTGGTGCTGCCTGTGCCAGTCCAGAAGATGCAGCTTTGCAGGTGTGTCACCTTCAGCACAATCTGAAAGGGGACACTTTGGGGGACACTGAGTTAACGGTCCCTTGGCTTATTCATGGTCAGGTGCTAGCTCAAAGCTGAACCCCTTGTTTGAAAAAGGGGACCTGGGAGGAATAATTTGCTCCATTAGCTGCCAAGAGAATGGTCTGTGTCTGGAGCCTGCTCCCATGGCATGGGATGGCTGTCTCCTGAGACCGTCTCGCCTCCTCTCCTATCTTCTTCCCTATCAAATGTGTTGGCTGGGTAGCAAATCCACAGCTGTATCCTGATCAAGGCTGTGGTTTTGTCATTGCAGAGGAACATGACCCCACTGTGTGTCTTCTGGCAGGAGGACACCACCGGTGAGTGATTCTGCATTTGAGTGTGAAGCCAGGCGCTGCCTTTGCTCCTTTTGCAGGGTACCACAGATTTGCTGGTAGGAGTAAAATTCCCTCACCTCCCTTCCTTGCTGCAGCTCCACAGACCTTTCCCATGGGGTTGATTTCAGGTTTTCACCTCCATAGCTTACTCAAGAGCTTTCTCTTGAGGTATGGGTCCTGATGCTGAGGGTGCTGTCTGAGTGTATGTGCTTGGCTTGGGACTCCTGCTTCTGTCCTCCCCCCTGTCATGGACACTTTGCCTTGAAGATCCACAGACTCAAAGGAGATGTTCCTACTGTTCACCAGATGCTCTTTCTTTCTCTTGCTCAGCCATCTCTGGGAGCTGGGACAGCTACGGTTGTGCAACAGTGACGAGGGGCAGCCAGACGGACTGCAGATGCAACCACCTCACCTACTTTGCTGTGCTGATGGTACTTAGCACCTTCCCACAGCTCTCTACATTGTTCCCACCAGCTGCTCTTCCTCACCATCTCTTGTTCCTCCTCAGGTATCCTCCCCGGACATCACCTATGTACACAGGGATTACCTGAGTATCATAACCTACATCGGCTGCCTGATCTCGGCTTTGGCATCTATTTGCACCATCTTATTCCTCTACTTCAGGTACAGTCTGGCAGTTCACCCCATGTTACCTGTCTGCGTCCTGCCCATTGCCACTACACCTGGGTGGGCACAAGCTCTCTAAATGCAGCTGGTGGCTTGGCTAGAAGCAGAGTTCTTCCCTCCAGAAACCACCCCAATGGTCAGGTCTCCTGCACAGTGCTCAAAAACACTGTTCTCAATGATTTTGGAAAATCAACTTGGCTATGGATTCAGCAAGCAGCAGCCTGCAAAGATCTTTTCAGGGCCCTGATCTAGAACAAGAGGGTCTTCTCCGGTCATGTCACTGATCCTATGTGGATTATTCAGAGCTGAAATGATGTTGCTATCTACCCACCATGGCCTAGACTTGAAATGCAGGGTCAGCTGCAGGGGACCTGAATTTGCACACATAACAGGTGGTCCCACCCGTGGAGTTCGGCTCTCAGCCCCAGACACTGCCAGAGAGGTCTCCTGGGTTTTCAGGCCGGGGCTAGTTGTCCCAGAGCACCAAGGGCACCAAGGATGCTGTCCGGGCATGGTGATGAGTTCTGTCCTCCTTGATTCTCCAGAAGCAAGCAGCGAGACCAGATCATGAGCATGCAAATCCATATGAACCTGCTGGGTGCCATCTTTCTCCTGGACATCACCTTCCTCATCTCTGAGCACTTGGCTTCCAGCAGCGAGGCAGTCTGCAGAGCTGGGGGATTGTTCCTGCACTTCTCCCTCCTGAGTTGTCTCGCCTGGATGGGCATCGAGGGCTACAACCTCTACAGGCTTGTGATTGAAGTCTTCAACGCCTACCATGACCACTTCCTCCTCAAGCTCTGTCTAGTGGGCTGGGGTGAGTATGAGGAGTGTCCTGAGGGCACAGGCTGTGGGGTGGAGGGGCAGCTGGGTAGGTTTCCCCCACCATTTATGGTGTCTGGATGGGGATGGAGATGTAGCTGGGGGCAGCAGATATCTGAAAGCAGAGGGATATCTCTGTTGAGAGACTTGGTGGAGAAGGAGTCTAGATGGCTGAGAGCAGAAGGTGGCGCTAGAGCAAGGGTGGGTCACCTGGGGAGTCACCTAGCAAGGGACGCAGGTGAGAGCTACTGCTTACAGGTGGGATCCTCTCTTTCTGAAAGAAACGTACAAGACAGCCCAGAGAGGTGGGTTTGGTGCAGGAAGCACCCCTGCATCTCTGCCGTTCTTTAGGCAGGAGGCTGTGGTAGGAAGATCTCTCCTGATTTTTTGTGGCCTAAAATTCCACGGCCCTCGGAGACCTCTGGCTGGGGTTGGTGCAGCGCTGCGTGCTCCTGGGCTGTGGCTTACAGCAGGCATCCTTGCCGCGTGCTCTATCCCCAGTTGGTCTTGGGAGGGAGGACATTGGTTTTTATTCTACAGGGGGAGAAAGGGGCAAAAAGTCCGTCTAGAAGGTCCGAGGGCCATGGACTAGGGCAGCTATTTCTCTCTGTTCTTGCCACCCAGGAATCCCCTTCTTCTGCGTGACACTGATCTTCCTGGCTAGCTGGACGAACTACGGCCCCTTCTCCATTCCCGTCTATGAATCTGTTGGTGGCAAATCCACCACCGCGACTATGTAAGTCATGGCAAATGGGTTGCCTGGTCCTCTCAGCTTAGATGTCAACTGGCTAAACCATGTCCTACAGACTTTCCTTAGCCCACCCGTGGCTTTTCTCGGGCTTTGTGCAGGGTGCTGGTGGTGGATTCCCCCTTCCTGTTTAATTAAGCTGGGAGCTGGGTTTGTGCTACACTTTTGTGCTTCCTGGAACTTGTCCAACTTGTGTCCCCATGGGATGACGCAGCATAACCTTCTGCCCTTTCTCCTCCCTCCAGATGCTGGATCACGAGCCCCCTCATCCATAATGTCGTGAACCTGGGTTTCTTTAGCCTGGTGTTCCTCTTTAACTCAGTCATGCTGGGGGCCATGGTCCGGGAGATCGTCCGGCAGAACAAGAAAGGCCACAAGCTCAAGCACGTCCTGGCCCTCCTTGGGCTGAGCATCCTGCTGGGCATCCCCTGGGCACTGGTGTTCTTCTCCTTCACCTCTGGCGTCTTCCGCCTTGTCTCCCTCTACATCTTCACCATCATCAACTCCCTCCAAGGTGAGCCTGGGACGCAGGGCTCCTCCAAAGGGCACTGAAGCTTTCATGGGCTGTTGGTGGTGAGGTATGAGAGGAGCTGCCCCAGGCAGGCTGGCTGGCTCACTCTCGGCTACTGCTGGCCCCTTGAAGGGGTTCACCCACCCTCCCTCCTTCCCCTTCCAGGTTTCCTCATCTTTCTCTGGTACTGGACCATGGTGCTGCAGGCAAGGAAGGCCCCTGACACACAGAGCAGCTCTGACAGCGTCAAACTGCAGCCCAACAGCAGAGAGAGCCACCTTGGCTGAGCCCCACGGTCGCTGCGCCGCACTGTGCCGGGGCTCCCCGTGCGGAGGATGCCTGCGGGAAGGACTGATGCCCTACGCTTTGCTACTGCACACACCTTGTAGGGCTGCTAGGAGCCCAGGGACCTGCAGAGGAGCCAACTGCCCCTCGCTTCTCACCTCTGCCAGCCCCGTCCCCGGTTTTCCCACCCCACCATGTCCTGCTGGGCAGCGGCGCATCCTTTGGCTCGGCATCCTTGGGAAAGGAGGGAGGGATGCTCACCTGGGCAGTGGATTCTGCAGGAAGCAGAAGTGGCCGGGACAGGTTCCCTGGTGCCTCCAGATACCCCCTGCCATGCCTTGAGGCCAGGGATGATGGGTGGGAAAGGCCTCATCTTCAGCCCTTGCTGGTGGTCACTGAGAGGGTCCTTCCCCAGTGAAGAAAGAATAACTGCCCCCATGACACCCTCTAGCAGCTGAAATTATCTATTTTTGTTATTTTGTTGATGTATATTTTTGGATAGTGTAGAAGTTTAATGAGCGCACCCGCACACCAGACTTGTGCCCATTAAAGTTGTTCCTGCTCGGAATGTGGCTCACTGGAGTCTCTCTTCTGGGCATGCTGGCAAGCTCTGATGGGATTCATCTCTCAGCTGGGGTTGTCCCTTCCGTGGGCAGGACCTGGTGTTTCATCTCATAGGATTCTGCTGAGCTGGGATCAGTGACATTGCTCTTGGCAGAGCACTGGCAGCTCGCTGCCTTGGGATCAGGGTGATGGGAGGAGATGCCATGGCTTGGGAAACTGCTGCAGTCTCAGTACCCAGCAAAGAAGGCCAACGGAGAACAGGAATCCAGAGAGGGAGACTTTGCAGGATGGGAATCGCCTGCTTTGGTGGCTGTGGGGCCAGGCAGAGCATGGCTTTCTTGGCTGTGCCACTTGCGAGGACTGTATCTCCCATCCCACCAGTTCCCCTTCTGAACAATGCTCCACTTGCAGCTCATCCCCTCCCACCCAGCTCCTGTGAAGGGGATATTTCATCCCTGGTGTCTTTTGCAGCACTGCTCAGTGACGTGCTCGGTTTGGGAGAGGGATGCTCCAACACATTACTGGACCAGTGGGGGCCATCGACCAAGGATTTGTCAGGGTGAGGGGCAGAAAGAGAAAGGAAAAAGCCCCAAGTCAGATGGGGGAAGTGACCAAGGGGGAAATGACACGGCTCTGACTGTTATTGCTGTTACTGCGAGCTGGGGCAGGAGGTCCTGCCAACCCACAGGAAGGTGTGAGGCGTTTGCAGAAGGGAAATGAGCTGTTGCCTCAGGAGCAGCTGCACGTTCCAAGAGAGCCCAGGGAGGAGCAGAACACCGTGGGACAGCCAGGGGTGTTAAGGGAGACACTGCAAAGCACCATGAACCTGCTCCTGGGTGCTGTGCTGCTGCACCTGGTGCTGCCCGGTGAGTGGTGAGTGAGGGCAAGAGAGGCACTCCTGGTGTGGCGGGGTGCATGGGCTTGAGGGGGAAGGCTTTCCCATGGGAAAATGTTGACCTAAAGACTGTGGTGGGGTTACACGCCAAAATATATCCAGGTGAGTTGACTTGGGGAGGGCAGTTCCTGCTGGGGGCTATTTTAAAACAGCAGCAGCCCAGGGCCACTTCAGAGAGCCACCCTGGGGGGCTGGAGGTGGTGACATGTCAACGCGGGCATGGTGGCTTTGCCTTCACCAGCCCTCATGGCTGCGCAGTTGCTTTTTGAAGCCCATGTAACTGTAGGATTGCTCCTTTTGAACCTGGCAGCTGCCAGATACTGTGGATAGGGGAAGGGCTGACCCTACATCTTGGGGTTTTCCATTTCCCCACGCGCTCTTCCAGACTCTGCCAGGGGACAGGAGAGCTGTGCCGGTGAGTGCCCCCTCCACCCCTGCCCTCAGCCCCAGTGCCCACCCGGTACCGTGGCACCCCGTGGTCAGCCTGCTGCCCTCGTCCCCAGCCCTGGCGCGAGGTGACAGGCACCACTGGTGCTGCAACATGACGGTGGAGACAGAGGAGACAGACAATGGGATCCCCAGCCTCAACTTGTCCCGCCAATGCCCAGAGCTGAAGCACGACGGCAGCTCTGCTTGTGCCTGTCTGCGGGAGCGCTGGCTCAGGTAGTGTGCAGACGTGGCTGTGGTGGGGTCTGGGGGCTCAGCCCCCCCATATTTCTCAGTCCCACAGCCCTCGTGCCTTGCAGGCTGCTGCAGTCGGTGGGGCCAGCGCTGCATAGTGGACTGGCTGGGCTGAAGATGCTACTCCTGAATGTCAGCAGGGCTGTCAGCCATGATGTCCTCATCGCCTTTTCCCCCACGGAGGTGAGATGCATTCTGCTCCCTTGCTCAGAAAGTCCTCCAGAGCATTCCCTGAGGCTTGGCTTACTGTGCCATGCTCTTCCTCCACCCTACTCCATGGCTGCCTGACGGACCCACATCAAATTTAGCATCCCTTGGCAAGGGGTCACATGAAATAGTGTTTGGGAGGGAAGAGCCCTCCCAGAGGAACTGTCCCAGCAGCAGGTAGGGTGGTCCAAGGAGCAGGAGGAGGAGGACAAACAGTATATGGTTAGACTTGATGATCCAATGGGTCTTTTCCAACCTGATGATTCTATGATTCTGTATGGGACCTTATACCTCCCTGCCTATCCCCAGCCTCTTTCACTCTCTGGTTGTCCCAGGCGACCATGTTCCATGGGGTGAGAGTGTGTTGGAAGCTGCTTCCATCTCTGCCCCTTCACTGCTGGGTGCTGGGATGAGGTACGTCCCTTCTGCCCTTGGGGCTTTTGCTGATGTTGCTGAACAAAACTCACCTTGGCAGAGCTGAATTTGTGCCTGGAGCAAGGTGGATCTCGAGCAGAGAGGTGACATTGGTAGGGGGACTGTTTGCTGACACTGTTCTCTGCTGCAGGGTCCCAGGTTGCTGAACATGACTGAGAAGGGGGAAACAGGCAAAATTCAGCTGCCCAAGGAGATATTCCGCTCCCTGAGCAGCTGGACGGCACGTGTGGTGGTGACAGTTCTCAACATCCAGCAGCTTGGCATGTTCGAGGTATAAGCATTGTCAGCATCCCTCCAGCTGCCAGCACTCACTACCTGCCAGCTGGGCTCAGGCAGCCTTGCCCCCCACAGGAGGTCAATCAGATGGGACAGGTCCTGGATAACACCGTGGTGGGCATCACGGTGGGAGAGACAAGCATCTCTGGGCTTCAGGACCCCTTGAAGCTCACCTTTACCCACAGGCAGCTGCCCTATGTAAGGCATGTCTTCCCTCCATCTCACCTCCAGCACTCCTCACCAAGGTGTCTGCTGATGCTGCTCTCCCCTCTTGCAGGGCATCACCCCGCAGTGTGTCTTCTGGGATCTCAGCAAAGGTATGGTCCTTGGTGGGACTGTGTGGAGGGCAGGGGCAGATCCTGTGCCTGGTGCTCACGGCCATCACCCCATACATGTTGCAGGGCAGGCAGGAGGCTGGAGCAGCAGCGGATGTGTCACATGGCCTGGGGACAATGGGACAGTCTGCTCCTGCGACCATCTCACCTTCTTCACCCTTCTCCTGGTGACAATCCCACTCCCCACAGCTCCTGCTCGTACCCTGGCTGCAGTGCTTGTCCTAACTTGGTGGCCCCTTGAGTGTCACCAGTAGCCACAGAGAGACAGTTATGGCTGCTCCCAGGCAAGCCCAGGTCCCAAAACCAAGCCCAGCCCTGGCTCAGGAGGGGAGCAGCCTAGTGCAGGCTCTGGAGCAAGCAAGGCTTAGGGTCCCGTTTCCTGGTGGAGGCTCCCACAAGGGTTCTCGTGGTGGTCCCCCATAGCCTTCACTCATCCCTCACCCCACCCCAAGGGAGCATTTAATCTGAGCTACTGCCGGCCTGCTCCCACCAAAGAACTTCTAGAGGGACAAACCAGGGGCTTGCACAAGGTCCTGGCTGCAGCCCACCAGGGTTATCAGCCCTGTGGCACTGGTAGCTGCAGTTGGGTTTTCTAGCTTGGTCCAAAGCCTGTCTAACCCAACATGCATGTGTTCAGCAGAACCCAACCCTGGATGAGTCCATGGCACAAGCCCTGATGGCTGTTGCCACTGCTGGCTGTGTTGTAGCTGTGGCTTTCTCAGTGTTCACCATTGCCTTCTGCATCTTCTTAAGGTAGGATGTGCCAGCAGTTCCCTGGGGACTTGTCAGGCTGGGAGAGAGATGGGGCAATTCCAGTGCCTCTGCTTGAACCTGCTTCAATACAGCACGGGGTCCTGCTCAGCTGTGACCCCCACCTTTTCTGCTTTCTCTGGGGATGCTCAGGTGCAGGTTCAGGATTGAGGAGACCCTTCGCACCAACCTGGGCCTGCATATGAACCTTGTAGGGAGCCTGCTCCTCCTCAATGTGGCTTTCCTGCTCAACAGTGGAATCTCTGGTGGGACCCAGCCAGGGACTTGCAAGGTCCTGGGGGGGTTCACCCACTACTGCCTGCTCTGCTGCTTCACCTGGATGGCACTGGAGGGCTGTCACCTCTACCTCCTCTTTGTCAAGGTCCTCGGCACCTACATCCACCACTACTTGATGAAGTTGTGCCTGGTCGGCTGGGGTGAGCACCACCAGCGGGAGCTGGGGTAGGGGAGGACAATCGGTTACAAGCAGAGGGGGAACAGTGTGATGCTGTGATGGGCAGAGAGTGAGCAAGCCCCTGTCCTGCCCACAGCTCTTCCAAATGCTGTGGTCAGGGCCAGGGAGTCTCTTATAAGGGCTCAGTGCAGCAAATTCAGGGTGCCATCCCCAGGCACCCTCCACCCCACTGGGGAACAGCCTTCTGCTCACCCAGGGTCTTCATTCTCCTGTTGCCAGCCCTCCATGGGCACTTTGGGGGGCATCAGAGCAGATGATCCTTCAGAGAGGTTAGGGGACAACTCGAGCCCTGCTGCTCAGCACTGTCCTTACCCATCCACGTCGTGTCCCAGCAGCAACCATTGTGCCCCTGGCACTTGTGCGACCTCAGCGTGTCCCGAAGTTCCATCTTCCCAGAGGACAACATGTCCAGGGCCATGCAGACACAATCCAACCACCTTGCCTGTTGTTTGCTGTTCTGGCCTCCTCCACAGGTCTCCCTTGTTCTTGCAGGCTTCCCTGCTCTCATGGTGGGGGTGGCAGGAGTCATCGGCAGCTACGGAGAGTACAATATCCAGACTGCGGACCACCAGGTCATAGCCCGCCTGTGAGTGCCCACAGGGCTTCGGTGTCCGCTATAACAAGGGGAATGGTAACCCAGGATCACAGCAGTGGGGAGGAGGGGTCCATCCGGCTTGGATTTATGCTGCTGTTCCACTTCCCTAATTACGATTACAACAGAGCAGCTTTCTACAGCTCTGGTAACCACCACCTCTCCTGCCAAGCCTTCATGGTCATACCCACAGGACTCTAGGTCATGGAGGGACATCCGAGGTCCACCTGGAGCTTCCCCAGGCTCCATCCCAGCTGAACAACACGAGGGCAGTGGGTCTACACTACTGTCCCTGCTGCTTCACCCTTGCCTTGGAAAACCCCACCAGCACAAGGATGTCCCTGCATCTCTAAGCACTTTCCCCCGGGGAAGCTCACAAGGGTGCTGCCAGGGCTAGCAGAGCCACTGGAGGCACCGCGATTGTCTCTTTTCAGGTGCTGGATCACTTCCAAGTATCTCCTGGTCCACTACATCACCAATTGCAGCTACTTCTGCCTCATCTTCCTCTTCAATACGGCTGTCTTTGGGGCGGTGGCCCAGAAGAGCTGCTGCCTGCAGGGCACAGGGGTGGTGCAGGGGGACCGCAAGGCCTGGAAGGTGGCCCTGGTGGCGATGGGGCTCTTCTCCCTGCTGGGAGCCACCTGGGCTCTGGCATTCCTCACCTATGGCACCTCCTCGGCACCTGCGCTCTACCTCTTCACCATCCTCAACTCTCTCCAAGGTCAGAGCTGGCTTTGAGCTGGGCTCTCCAGGACAGGATGAGAGGGAATGGCCTCAAACTCCACCAGGGGAGGTTCAGGCTGAACATTAGGAAAAAAATTTTCATGGAAAGGGTCACTGGGCACTGGAACAGGCTGCCCAGGGAGGTGGTCGAGTCACCTTCCCTGGACGTGTTTAAGGCACAGGTGGATGAGGTGCTGAGGGGCATGGTTTAGTGTTTGATAGGTATGGTTGGACTCAATGATCCAATGGGTCTTTTCCAACCTGGTGATTCCATGATTCTATGATTCCCTGCAGGAATCTTCCTACCATATCCTGCTGCTGAGTGTCTGACTTCCTTTCCCTGCAGGAATCTTCATATTCATCTGGCTGTTCGCCCTCTACTACCCCAAGACAAAGGAGACCACTGGCTCCCTCTCCCACATCATCAAACAAGACAAAACCACCACAGCCTCCCAAGACTAGCTGCTGGCTAGACCTACCTCCCCACCTGCATGTGCACCTGCTGTGAGTAAGCTTCAGTCCCGATGGATGCAGCTTCCCGACAGAGGACAAGGGGTCAGTTTACTATGCCTCAGTTTACCCTTCAGTTGACATGATCCACCTTAGCAGGGCTCTTTGCTTCAGCCCTTCTGTTCCTTGTGGTCTACCTTGGAGAAGGAGCTCTGGAGACAACCCTTCTGCCAAAGTCCCTCCAGGCTGCAGCTCCCTCATGGTCTTGAATGCTCTGATCCCCTTTCCCAGAAGCTCCTGTTGGGGTGAGGAGGGAGCCCATGAACTGCCTGCCCTCGGGGTGGAGCCATCATCCTCCACTTGAGATGGACTTTGGCGCTGGACCAGCCCAGCGGTGGGTTTTCCTGCCGCAGGAGATGGGAGGATTGACTTGCTCCAGCCCAGACTCAGGAGGTTCAGGTCTGGGAATTAGCAAAAGGGGATTCTCCCAAGAGCTTCTTTGCAATACAGCCTCTCCAAATGGACCAGGGCTGATCTGTTTGGGCAGCAATCTGCTCTACGTCCCTCGTGCAAAGCACCCTCTGGGGCCAACAACAATTTGTGTGAGGACACTGCTTCTGCCCAACATGCACACGCAGCTGCCTTGCAGGGAAAACACTCGTCTTTTCCTTACCTGTGTTTTCATATTAAATCTCTACCAGCTTTCTGAGCACTGTGGGTTTAGTCTTTGATGCTTAAAATGTTGTTCATCATTCACTTTGTATTCAGGATGTATTGATGGGCAAAAATCTTGCGTGTGATTTGTCGTTGTTCAGAAGGAAGAAATCCATATGGATAGGTGTACAAACACACGTGAGTGTGCACAGAGAGCAGCCCTTTCTCTGTTCATGCAGCTTCTGTGTAACACGGAACTGCGCCAAGTCCAGCTTTGGTGGGCAAGTGTCTAGTGTGAGTACCTCCATCTCCCCCCACGCCTGGATGACTCTGGATGAGAAGGTCCTAGGGATTCTACAGGGAGTTCAAACACCCTGATATGACTCATATTTTGAGCACTGTTTGCATCTGACCATCGTCTCCCTCCCCGCCAGAAGGCACAGGGAAGCGCCCCTCTGATACTGTCACATTTATTTGGAAACAGCAGTTTTCTACGCACTTTGCCACCTCGTGCTGACGGTTGCAGCAGCCACAACAAGCACAGAGAATGCACACAGCAGGATGAGGGCACCAGGGAGCCATGGGTTGGGTCCTGCTGAAGAGGAGAAAGGTTGGTTACACATATGGGTCCCCCAAGCCAGTGCTGAGCCCTGGCACAGCATCTCCTGGCCAGGGGCAGATTTGGGAGAGGTCGCCTCCTCTGAATTGAGCCACCAGAGCTGGGGGTAATTCAGGGCCCTGAGGGCACTAATAGGACTTGGTCACCCCAGCTGGTGTTATCTGGGGCCTCCACCCACGCCCAGGGGCTCCATTAAGCTCAGAATTCACGCCTGGTCTTATGCTGCAGGTGGGCTTGCCCCAAGCCCTGGTCCTGGCCCTCCTTGGATCTTCTGGATTGATCTTGGTGCTCAGAAGGAGCTCGCCTTGCTGGGTTGATGCAGAGGCAGCGTTGTGAAACCCCAGGCTTGGGGTGCTGCACCAACAGCCTTCTGTCTCCAGGTCCCTTCCCACCTAAGTCCCCTGCTCAGCCTGACTTGTGCCTGGTACGGAGCTGCTCACGCAGAGCTAACCTCTCTGTGCTGGTTTGGCTTCTGGAACATGCTGTGCATGGCCATGACACTTGAAGGACCTCAGATTGCTGTGCAAGGCAGGGATTTTAGCAGCTCTTTTTAATAACCTGGCACTGACTAGACAGTTGCAAAGGTCTGTGAGCTCCTCCTGCCCTTCCCGGAGGGCCGTACTTACCCTCCAGGGCCTGTTGGTCAGTCCCAGAATGGCGGGTCTCTGCGTCCAAGGAAGGAGCAGCCAGCAGATGGATGGGACCATAGGAGACAATCTTGTTGTAGTCATCCACCAGCGCCCGTTTCTTCCTCCAGGGCCTGGGGCACTGCTGTGAACAAAGCCAAGGGAATGGTGATGGGACCAGAAGGCAGGGGAGAAGCTCACTTTGCGGGGGGCAGGAGCTGTCCTGGTGGTTTCCTCCTGGCACGGGCACAGCTGGAACTGCAGCCCAGGAGCAGACAAGACCCCAGAGCATGAGGGGAGCTGGTTCCTGAAGGACCTTAGCCTGCTCCTCCCCAGGTTCTAGCATAAGCCTCTGCTCCTGCAAACATCCAATGGACAGAAAGAAGAGAGCTCTCTGGTAGGTTCAAGCCCTTGTGCCTTTTGTTCAAGGTACTGGGGTGTGCTGAGGTACCCAAAGCCAGAGCAGACCCTCCTCCAAACAGCAGGTCAAGGGAAGGGGGGTCCCCCTGCCCAGCCAGGGTGCAGTGCAGAGCACTGGGAGCGCTTACCTTGGCACAGGGCTCTGGGCCGTCAGGGAGACAGAGCCGGACTCGACAGTGCAGGAACACCTCAGAGTAAGCAACAAACCGAAACATCTGGAAGCTGAACTTGGCAGTGGTGCTCTCTCCGATGGCATTCAGGTATGTCACTGTCTCATCGTGAGGGCATCTGGGACACAACAGTGAAGTCAGTAAGAGGCAAGTGACGGGGAGCATCCCAGCCTGGGACACCAGAGCACAGAGGGACTGGGTGCAGACCCCCAGGCTTTGCTAAACAGGACTATATCTGTCTCTGTGCTGGTAGGGATGCCTTCCCTTGGCGCTCTGCACTGTGTCCAGCTTAAGGGGAGGCAGCACTATTGGCAGCAGAGCAGGGTCAGGATAAGGGCTCAGTTAGGGGGCTCACCTATGGGGCAGGTACACCCATTCAGTGATGGTGTCCACCATAGGTTTCACCTGTAATGGTGTCATTGCTCATTGCTCCCTCTCAGTAACCCATCCTTAGCACCCTGCAAAGAGACTCAGTCATCCTCATAGTTCAAGGAGACCAGATGTGCTAGGGGCTCTTTACTCACCCCTTCTCAATGAGCTGGTGCCTCACATCCTGGTAGGGATCAGCGCTTGGTGTGGCCCAGCAGTCTTCGACGCTCAGCAGGAAGTACTTGAGCTGGTGCTGTCCTTCTATCTTCAGCAGGACATAAAGTGTGTCTGTGATAGGGATGGCCGTGTTTGGTAGGTGGTAGGGCTGGAGGTAGTCGGGTGTCTTGTACAGTCTCATGCTGACATTGAAGTGTCCTTCTCTGACCACAAACTGCACCAGCCTGAGAGGAGAGGAGAAGAGCTCACAAGCAGAACAAGAAGGCAGGAAGGATGTAGCACAAGCCAGGACTCTGGTTCAGGTGCACTGACTCTGCTTCTGGTTGGAAGCCTTATGAGAGCCAGGCCCCAAGCTGCCTTCTGGCTGGTATGTCTGCACCATGTGTGGCCAGAGGCAAGGAGCTCCAGGGGTTCCCACTGACCATCTGGCCAGTGAGGCATGTGAAAAGGCAACCCAGGGAGTCCTAACTTGCACTCCCACAGGGGTCTGGTGGGTGCATCTTCCCATTCTCACCCTTTATTTTTTTGGCTGGCTTGTTTCAAGCAGTAAGGACCAGAGAAAGTTAAGCTTGTACGTGAGCTTCTTTGGCTCTGTCAGAGCCCCAGACCTTGTGTTGAAGAAGTATGTTGGGAAGAGAAAAGAAGGCAGCCTGATGCGGCATTGCTCTAGTGGCTCCCCAGACCCTCATTGAAGGCATCAATTTTTCTGCAAGCTCACAAATACTAAGTCAGCAGCAAGGTGAAGAGTGACCACTCACTTGCCAGCAGCAGTAAGAGCAAAGGGCAGCTTCACCACCTGCTCGTAAGCATAGATGCAGGAGAAATGCACCTCCAGCTGAAAACTCCGGGAGATCACACCCCCGTGTGCTTCCTGCTCCGACTCAATGACGTTGACATAGGACACGTGGGAGCTGTTTTGCTGGAATGACAAAGAAAGCAAGCCTCCAGACCATGCCTAAGTTCATACACACAGCTCCAAGCTCCAGTTCCGACGGCACAACTCAGCTGGAGCTGCTCCACATCTCCTGAATGCCTGCTGTTTTTTTTCTCAAGCCCCATGTCCATGGGCTACTGGCAACCATCACCAGACAGCAGGAATCAGCATAGTGACCACGGGTGAGTGTCTTTCTGTGCAGTGCAGAGCTGGAGCACCACTTCCCCTGCACCCTCCCTGACCCAGGAATCAAGTGAGGGACCAAGGACCTTAGTCAAGGCTGCAAAGCTCGGAGTTTGCTGCCAGAAATCTGAGGACTGTTATCAGCTAGTAAAGAGCACAGCTAAACTTCCATGCTCTGCTGAATAAGACAAGTCATGCAACCACCAGGGGTTTGGTAGAGGCAGAAGAGCTTTCTGACAGCCCCCAGAGAAGCCTTCCAAAGGGAACAAGAACTTTACAGCACCCAGATATAAAAGGAAAAGCTTCCAGGGCTTCTCCTTTCTGTCCCCACCCAGCATGTCTGCTCCTCTCATGGCTTCAGAGCTATGCAGACAGCTTCTGCTAAATGCTCACCTGAATTATTGATCCACAGGCAGTGTGGTTTTCACCTGTGAGAGTGGCTGCAAAAAACAGCTCTCCCTCTTCTTCCCTTTCTGAGACTTTGCATGCCTGGTTCTTCAAGTGGACGAGCTCCTGAGGGATTTTAAAGAGCTCAAACACCTCCTTCCTCACCATCATCTTCATGTGCTCTTCCTCACAGGCCAACTTCAATACCACATCTGAGGGAAAAAGCCATCTGCAATAGCAATAAGGAAGAGGCCTGAAGGAGCCCTAGGTCAGCTCTGGAATGGCACAGCTCCACTGAGCTCAACAAACCCTCATCCCAGCCTTGTTGGAGACTGCTGGTAGGGTTCTTCAGAGGCACTGGGCAAAACCCAAACCTTTGGGAATGCCCAGATGTTAATGTGGGTCTGTCATTTTTTACTAGTTGGCTACGACCTGCGCAAGTCCATGGCTGCTGCTGCTCTGAACAGACATGGTCCTTAAGCCTTCGACATCAAAGGCAGCTGTTGTGGGTCTGGCTATCTACAGAATCACTGCAGTCTGTCAAGAGCATCAAACAGGTACAATGATCCTCACTTTCAGATGAGGAAGATGGTTTTTTGGCCATCATCTGGAAGGAGCCTTCGCTGTAGCTGTGCTGGAGTGGATGTGGTTGTGCTGACTGCGAGGCAGCAGTGGTCTCTGCAGCGTGCCCTGCTCCCCTGGCACAGCTACACCACAGCACAGCTTCTTGACAGCCAAGGCTTCCTTCTCACAGGAATTCAGGGTTTTTTTTAGAGGGAGGAAATGGCCTGTGAGAAGGTCTTGTACCAACATGTAGTCAACACGTGGTGGTGGTGGTGGGGAATGCACCTGAACCAGGAGCTGGAACATGCACCTGAACCAGGAGCTGGAACATGCTCCTGGAGCCTGCAGCAAAGAGCAGTAGTAACACCAGCTCACTGTGCCCATCACACTTCTCTCTAGTGCCCGTGCACACACTGGGGAGGTCTCACCAGCATTTTGAGCCCTACCTTGGCAGAACGGCCCTGTGAAGCCTGGTTTGCAGCTGCAAACTGGTCTGTCCTCCACCACCTGGCAGTCCCCCTGATGCTGGCATGGGTTTGGCAGGCAGACATCTGGGCTCCTCTTGAGACGGAGGGCAACCCCTTGCCTTGGGCTGTGTGGGCTTGCCAGCTCACCTGCAGCAAAGGAAAGGCGAGTAAGCTAAAATGCAACAAGAACGTCCACCCTACAAGAGACATGAGCGAACTCGCCCCATAATTTGAAGTCCTGCCCAGCTTGCAAGGGCTGAGATCCTCACTTACAGCCAGAGCAGGCACATCACAGTAAGAACCTGCCACCTCGGCTTGCCTGAGGAGTTGTAACTGAGAGCCTAGGAGACTCTCTTAGCGTGGTCACAATCTGTATCAGAGCTGTGGAGCCTGCCACCGGCAAGCAAGGAGAATGGTGGCACAACACAGCATCTGTGCCCACCTCTGTGGGTCAAATATTGTACATGGCTGGGATGAAGAGCCTGAGATTTATGCCTATATTGCCAGCTCTTGCACTCTGGTTCCTGCCCCCCAGCTCAGCCCTGCTCTGTTGTCCCCCATTAGTAGCCTTCAGCGATTCCCTGAATGAACCTAGACACAGATCAGGTGAGGATTTGACCTCTCTGCCTGCAACCCCGCAGGAACAGTGTACAGGGAGACTCACTCTTGGTGCTGTCGCAGCCAGCCAGGCAGAGGGCAGAGACCAGCAGCAAACATCTCACAGTCCTTTCCTGTAAAAACAAGCAGGCTCTGGGTAATTTGGGGTTTTGGCATGCTCGCTGGAGATGTTTGCAGTCGTTCAGAAAGAACCAATCCTCAAGCATGGGTGTGATATTTCTGTACCGTATTTTCTCTGGAGGCTCTGGGTTCAATGGCACAAAGTTGTTTCCTATCCCAAAGGGCCAGATCAGCAACGCTTTCCCCTCAACCTAATACGAGGGCCATATGCTGTCCTGAATGCAGGTAGGTAGGTATTCCAGAAAGAAGGGGTGGAAAAAACAAGACCTTGGACCTGCAGGGATGTGCTGGCACTTTGAGTAAAACCACACAGCTGAGGCATCATTCCAGGCTCCCAAAGAGGAAAGGAAACTCCTTTTTTTCCATTACAGTTCTTTTGAAGACATAGGATTTGCAAAAGGGTTCTTGCTTTTCCAGTAACCCATATCCATAACAAGGAGACAACAGGATAAAAAAAAAACCCAAAGCCTTTAGCAGAACTAAAATCAATGCCACAAAGCCACAGATTAAGTCGATTTCCTCCATTAGTACAGATAATGGATTTATTTAGGGAAATTAGAGGCACGGTGCTGGATGAGCCCTGGATACTGGAATTTTCAGTCAGAGATGTGGCTATGAGATGGCTGGGGTCAGCGACTGGAGTGATTCTCTGCTACCCGTCTGCCCTGGGGCTGTACTGAGAGCAGGGCAAGCCTAACACTCTGCTCTGATCTGGCAGCATGTCCCGTGCTGCCTCTGCCTGACCCTGAGCGCCTGTGACCACCAGACCTCTAGACAAGGGTTTATTCCCTGCTCCGCTTCATTCTTACTGCAGCAGTCCTGAGACATCCCACCAGCGTTAAGAACTCACCTGGTTCTCACCCCACTTACCATCGCCTGGCCACTCGGTGATGCTCCTCTACCCACCGCTGCCCCGGGTGCTCTCGTGCTCCCCGCTGCGTGCCTTATATTGCCTGCTGGCAGCTTCTTCACCCCACGCAAGCACCCTGCGTCCCGATTGCACAAGAGCCAGCTGAGCATCCTTCAGAGTGGCCGGGGAGGAAAGGGCTCTGCAGAACTCCATCCTCCAGTACGGGCAACCCTTCCGATTACCCGGCTCATGAATGCTGACCTAATTTGTGGCCCTGATGGGATCCCAAACAGGGAGAGTATCTGCAAAATCCTCAGGAATTTGGGGGTTTGTGCATCCGACTGTTTTTGTGGTACCTGCTTTTGACGCAGCAGTAACAACAGATATGATATGAGAAGGCCAGATAGCTGGGTGTACTGAATACACGTGGTTTCGCAACCACAATGTGCTTTTGCTTTGGCTGGTTTTTTAATGATTTCTGACATCCAAGATCTGGTGAGAAGTACTGGTGGGAGGTGGAGGGATGGACGCTTGGTCCTACCATGCTTTGTTTGGGGAACAGTAAGCAGCATTAATACCCTGTGCATCCGCAGAGCTTTAATTGCTGCTGTCACCGCAACATAGCAGCAAATGTGAGCTTGCAGTCATCCCTTTTTTCTCCCAAGTGACAAGGAGAACCAGAAAACAAAATTGTTCAACACCTGATCCTGCTTACAGCCTAATGAACCACCAATTAAGGTAAAAAAAAAAACAAACCCCAAGAAAAGCAAAAAGAAAGGTCTCCTGCCATTCCCTGCTGCCAGCTTTTGAGGGAGAACCTTTGCTTTCTTTCCATTCTGTATTTTTACGAAGTAATTAAAAGCACAGATGCTTGCCTGGACTTGCTTAGGGATGCAAAGGCAGCAAAGCTCACAGGCTTAGAAAAGCAACGAAAGAAAAAGATTAAAAAGATGGAACACGCAGCATCCTGGAGGTGTTCAAGGCTAGGTCTGGTGGGGCTTGGAACAGCCTGACCTAGTGGAAGGTGTCCCTGCCCATGACAGGGGGATTGCAGCTGGATGGGTTTTAATGTCCCTTTGGACTCAAACCATTCTATGATTCTGTAAGGAATGGGGAGCAGAGGGTGTTTGCGCTGGTATTTTCAAGAAAGTGAAAGTGGTGAGTTTAGGAGCAGCCTTGTGGTCTGCAGGGGCTGGTGGCAGCCATCCTGGCTTGCTAAGTTTCACTACTTCCCCCTCATTTCACCTCAAAACCCTCTGGCCGGAGGGGGTAAAAGTGGGGGGAGCAGAGGGGAAGGGGGTCCAGGAGAGGTGAGAGGGAGGCAGAGAGGAAGGGGAGAAGGGGGGCTTGAGTGGGGGGGGCAGAGGGGAAAGGGATCCAGAGGAGGTGGGGAGAGGCAGAGGAGAGGGGGGTAGAGAAGGTGGGGGGAGAGGAGGTGGGGGAGAAGCAGAGCGGATGGGGGTGCTTGAGAGGAGGGGGGATCCAGGGGAGGTGGAGGGGAGGCAGAGGGGAAGGGGGGGACTTGAGAGGAGGTAGTGGGGAAGGGGAGAAGGGGGGCTCTAGGGTGGGGGTGGGGGGCAGAGGGGAAAGGGATCCAGCAGAGGTGGGGAGAGGCAGAAGAGAGAGGGGGAGAGGAGGTAGGGGAGAGGCAGACAGGAAGGGGGGGCTTGAGAGGAGGTGGAGGGGAAGAGGGTCCAGAGGAGGAGAGGGGGAACAGATGGGGGGGGGGACGACAGGTAGAGAGGAGCATGGGGGGAGGCAGAGGGGAAGGGGGGGGCTTGAGAGGAGGTGGGGGGGAAGTAGAGGAAGGGGGAAACAGGTAGAGAGAAGGTGGGGAGAAGCAGAGGGGATGGAGGGCTCTAGGTGGGGTTGGGGGTGAGAGATGGGGGGGGGGGGGGTCAGAGGGGATGGGGGGGAGTCCAGGGGAGGTGGGGGGAAGGCAGAGGGGGAAGGGGGCTCGATGTAGCGAGGGGATGGGGGGTCTCTAGGGGACTGGGGGGGGGGGCAGAGCGGAGAGGGGCCGGCAGGGAGGAAGGCGGCGGCCGTTGCCAGGGCGGGGTTTGTCCCGCCGCGGGGCCGCAGGCCGGGCTGCCCTTGGTGGAGGCTGCGGGCCGTGCAGGGGGCCCGGGACACCCCCACATCCATCCCCGGTACAAGGTCTGCCCCCCCCCCCCGCCCTGCGCTGTCTGCTCCCCGCGGGTCAGCCTGACCGCCAGGAGGGGAAAGCAAAACCTCTCGGCCTCGCCGAGCTCTGAATAAGAATATAAACAAGCGGCGCGGTGGCCTTGGGGGCTGCTGGCTCAGCTGCAGGGCAGCCCCCCCCCCCCCCTCCTTCGAGGCTTCCAGGAGGATTCCTGGAGCTGCTTCCCAGCTGGCAGCACCCCAGGCGGGATGGAGGGCACGGCGTTTCATAGAATTATAGAATCACCAGGTTGGAAAAGGACCGTGGGGGTGCCCTGAGCGTGGGGATGTGGTGTATCCCCCGAGACAGGCTCCCCCCGTGCCCAGGGGACCCCGGGATGTGCAGCCGCTTCTTTCCTGTGCTCATCCTTTATTGTCACCGACGTGGGAATCGCGCTTGTGGCGGCCTCAGCCGTGCTCACGGGCTAAATCACCGTGGGCAGAGTCAGAGGGTTTCTGTGTTGCTGTATATCTGGGGTTTACCCCCGAATTCACCCCGGTGCTTTCGTTCCTGTAGTGCCTGGGAGGAGGCAGGATGGAGGTCCTGGAGGAGAAGGAAGAGGAGCAAAGAGAAGAAGAAGAGCTGAAGGGTTTGGAGGCCAGTGCTGAGCTCCAAGATGTGGAGACGAAGGTGTCTGGGGAGCAAGTCTGCATCCCAAGCGATGCATCGTAAGTCACACGTGTGCATCAGTTACTGGGATGGGCGCATGGGGAGGTTGTGCACCTGCAAATGGCACTTGCGCTCCCTCTGCATAGAGAGGGGAGTGAGAGAGCTTCTTGTACCTCGTGTGTTTGTCACATGTAGGAGTAGGCACATGTGAGTAAGACAAGATAACTCGCTTCATTGTACATTTATTCACTGCTGTATCATGACAATATATGAAGATCCTCTGAGCCTCTGGGTATGTGTCAGCTTGCCATCACTCCAGAGGAGCTTGGCTATGTCAAAACCATGTCCTTGGATATGATCCTCATTTTTTTCCCTGGAAATGGGGAGTCTTTACCTGAATTGCTTCCAGCTTGTTACCCATGCCTCTCTGCCTCCATCTGCCCCAGAAGTGATTTTGACTGGAGCGCTATTGACACATCCCAGTTCCCGTCCTCGTACAAGACGAATTCCCTGAAGGAAAAGAAGCTCCTGCAGATGGCTGACCATTTCCTCAAGCAGTACACTTACCTTTACCCTGAACGCAACCCGCTCTTCCTCTATCCGGTCAACGAGTGTGGTGTGCAGGTATGGGATGGTGTGGGGCTGGGCCATGGCACAGGGGGCATTCAACTTCCATAGTGCCACTTGTTGGGGAAAGACCGCAGCCCTTCCTGCCCTCCCTGCTGCCCAAAGGGAACGGGAACCTGCTTGCTGTGCCCCAAGTACCTGGATCAGGCACACAGCACCCAGGGAACACCCCAGCTGTCCATATCCACAAGCACGTTGTACCACACACACAGTGGTGGTGCCATGTAGGCTGCAGGAAGCTTGCGGCACTGCAGCATAACACTTAAGAAACAGGAAAGACAACATAAAGGGAAGTAAAAGAAACCCATTAATTAGATAAGGCTCAGGTTTAGTCATAGATATGGAGTCTGGATGTAGAGTTAGGTCTTATTCTGAACTTCCCAGAAGTTACAAGGAAGGAAGTAAATGTGGAAGTTTGTGGTCTGGTTTTGTTTAGGACTGGGCTCAAGCTGCGCAACTGTTGTCTAGATCTGGACCTGATGCTCCCCCAGGCATTTAGGATTGCTACTTTGGACCAGCTTTCTCAAAATTCTAATATATCATACAAATGCAAGACAAAAATGCTGGAGGATGTAAAAGCTGGGAAGGGCAGTAGCTATTTGTCTTGCTTGAAAACTAAGAGAAGAACTAGCTAGCATCTGTAATGTGTCTAAGATGAGCTTGAAGTGTTTGCCACAGACATGTAGAAGGCCTCTCAACCCTATGAGATTTTTATCTGAGAACAGGTGAGGAGAGTTACTGATGCTGTTGATATGGCCTAAGGTGGTCCTGAACGTGAGTTGCAGCATCCTGAGGTGGTCCGAGGCCGGCTTTGGACAGGAGACTCTGTCAGGCATCTGTTGGCTGATCAAAGTTCTGTTAGAATCATGAAATTGTTTTTGAAATTGAATTGAAAAGACCTTTAAGATGATAGCCTAACTTAGCCTCTTGTTGCCCTACAGAAGTTTGTGAGCACAACCGTGAGGCCAACACTGGTGCCTTATGTAGAGCTGTACAGTTGGGACGGCTGTGCCAGCTTTGTCTCCGATTACCTCGCCATGGAGCCCCTCAAATCCCCTATCACACCGGTAAGAAAGGGACTGCAGTCCCATCAGAAACAGTCCCACAACGGAGGTGATGGAAGGGCCTCTCAGCAAGATACAATGTAGGAACCCCAGTGGCTGGGATTAAGAAGGTCTTTGACCCCTCCATCAGTCCCTCACTACTTAGGCAACCCCCTGACATTGCCAGGCCCTATGCACTCTGTTTGGACCTGTAATCCTGCAATACAGTGTTGTACCTGTTGAGCAATTAAGCACCATTTCTAAAAGATTGTGCATGACCCTGCTCTCAGTCCCCCCGATAACCAGCTGGTCTGCTGTGGGTTGCAGTTGCAGACAAGCTTCCCCTCCGAAGACCAAGATGCCTTGGAACAAAGGAACACATAAAGCCTAAGGGATGATGCTTGACATCAGTGACCAGTTATCTGGGCCTTTATACTCCTGTATTTCTGTCCCACTTTGGGGGATGTTTTGGGGTGGCCTGAAGGGAGTTTTCTAGGCTGGTAAGAAGGGATGATGCCAGAGTTGGGGTACATTCTTGGTTGGTGTGAATGAACTAAGGCAAAGGGAGGCACCCTGTTTGCTAGCAAGGACTGCTGATGCCCTGCAGAGAGCCCCAAAGGAGGTACACCAAGTCTGTGTTGACTGAGTGTGTCCCATGAGTCCCAGGATCTCAAGAAGAATTTGCACTTTGCAACTACAGAGAATGTATCCCCATTTAGCAGACGGAGACTGTCTTGATCACCCAAGGTGATGTCTGAGATCTGGGAGCTGTCTGTCTGTATTGAGCCTCTCTATATGCAGTACGTGCATATTGATCCCTTTGCTTGGTTACTGATCAGGGCCAGAAGGGAATATGTTCTCTCTTCTAAATTATAATCTAGCTTACGTGTCTTTTGCTTTGAAATGCTACAGACAAACTAGCTAGAGATGGAGGTAAACCACATTCCTTGTGGTTAGCATTAGATTTTCAGAAGTTTGGCAAGCTTGTTCTGCCCATCTTTTCTGATGGTTGAATTTGTCACTAGATTTGGGGTCAGAATTTCCCCAGATCACTTTGGCGAGGACTTTTGGGGTCTATGGCTTGTATAGGAATTTTATATATCAGCTTCTATGTGGATGCAGAGACCAGGGATATGGGCAATGCCCTCTCCTGCCCTCTGCCCAGTGCATGTTTCAGCTTCACATGGTAAGCACTAAGAACATGCACGTCTCTTTTTTTTTTTCCAAGCCCAGTTCACTCTATTCCCCAACCACCATCCTGAAATACCAGAGAGGGAACTGCTTTGACTTCAGTGTGCTGCTGTGCTCCCTGCTGATCGGGGCCGGGTATGATGCCTACTGCGTGCATGGATATGCCACCCGAGAGATGTGCACCCTGGACGAGACTCTGGAGCTGTGCCCACTGCTCAGGAAGCCACAGGACGTGAGACCTGCAGTGAGTGGGCAAGGAGGAGCCAAGTGTGCATGCTCAGCCTGTTCATTTCCAGCGATCTCCAGAGCTGAGCTAGGGGGAACAGCTTCAGGTCCACACAGGGGTTACAGCCTGTACCAAATAGGAACCTCACCAAAGGGATCTTTTGAGTGATTTTCCACAATTCCTTAAGAGGCCTTTTTGGCTTTGCTGATTTCCTGCTAACCAGATCCAAAATGGCAAACTGCCAAGGGTTGGGAACTGGGAAGTACCTGTAAAGCTCTACATTTTCTCCCTTCTCTTGATCTCTGATGGGTTTCACAGCAATGCCCTGTTTTTGTGGAGGCAGGTGCCAAAAGAGGAGATGAAGAAGTCTAGCAAGTATACAGTTAAGCCTCCACTGGACCTGCAATACCAGTCTGAGCTTCAGCAGGAGGCCCAGAAGAAGGCAGAAACTGAAGCTGTTCAAAAGAGCAAGGAAACAGAAGAGAAGATCATGGTGAGTTAGCAAGGTCCGCCTCATTGTAACCTCCAGGAGAAAGAGCTGAGACACAGGTGATGGCTGACCAAAGAAAGGAGGTCACCACTCCCTGCCATGAAGTATGACACAACTCTGATTATGGCCATGAGCGCTTGGCCTCAGGGAACACAGTGTGTTCTGGCACAGGCAGATGTACAGGTTATGTACTACATCACTATTCTGAAGAGTATAAGGGCCTGGAGATCTTTAGAAGTAGGCAGAGGAGAGAATAGAATTGCTGTTGGGTTGGACTAAAGTGGTAGTAAAATGGCAATAATTACTGCTCTGTCTCTGTGCTGCAGGAAGTGGAAAAGCCTGAGCGTGACCCTTTGCATGGCTTACGAGTACATGCATGGGTTTTGGTTCTGTCTGGGAAGAGGGATGTTCCCAAGACCTTCTTCATCAACCCCTTCACGGGAAGGAGCCACAGCACCACAGATGAGCACTTCCTTGGGATCGAGAGTGTCTGGAACCACAGGAACTACTGGGTGAACAAGCAGGACTGCTGGAATGGCTGCAAGGTAATGAGCCCTTAAGCACCCTGTCCCTGGGAGGGACAGTTGGCCTCACCTGAGTCCTGGGGAAGCCCAAGATCAGTGGTGATTCCAGCTGCCGTTTACCATTCCCTGTGTTGTCTCTGGTCATGTTGCAGTGATTACATAGCCTCTGGAACCACTCCAGAACATCCCAGACCCTAAGCTAGCAAATAGATGATGCTCACCTATTAAGCCCCTACAGTGCTAGAATATCAGCTTTTAAGGCTGGCTGGACACCCATTCTTTCAAACAACAGCTTTTAAGGCAGAGAATGTTTTGAACCTATCAAGCATGGCTCAGGGCAGGAAAGACCTTGATCAGGCTCTTCTCGCACCTTAGCTACTTCCCATCTGATATAAAGTCTGGGAGGAGAGGGTTTGAGTTAGAGCCACTTTAGGTGTGTGTGGATGACCCTGGGGACATGCATGGCAGAAGCATGTCCAGCAGCTTCTCATCTGAGTGCAGAAGCACCATGAGGAAAGGGGTCTGCAGCCCTCCAGGGACAGGGCGGTCTTCAGGGTCCCACCAGCCAGTCAAGAGTCTCACGAACACACATCATTGAGATCCAGTCTGTCTAGAGTCCTTTAACTCTCTGATACCCAGCCAGGTCCAGAGCACCACAGACATGCAGAAACAGCGTTCAGATTAGCGTTGGGCCCTTGAGACTGACCTGTAGTTAAGTGTTTTTCCTCTGTATGGCCTAGGATCTCACCTTTGACTTGGGTGATGCTGTCTGCTGGGAAATTATGCTTTCAGAAAGCAACGAGCCTCTTCAGCTGCTCCCAGGTGCTGAGGAGAATGAGGATTTATCTGACAGGGACATTGATGATCTGGTGAGTGACCTAAATGATGGCTCTTGTGCAGTCGGGATGCTGTATCAAGCTGGTGTGTTGGACACCCACACATATCTGCCTACCTGCTGCCCTCTCCAGGTCAGGTCAATATTGCTCTCGCTAGGTTTTGGTTGGCACTTAGATTCCTTCTGAATCTTGAATAGTTCTGATGTTTTTTTAGAAGCAGGACCCCAAGTGGTACTTCTAGTGTCCTAAGTGTCTGGGGATCTCTGTAAGCCTCCAGTGCATTGACCTTTAGGATAAAATAGTTTAAAAACACAAAAATCCGCACTGAAATGTTTCTGGATGTTCTTTCTCTGCCAGTCAGTACTCTGTTCTCCTAGTGACTAGGTGGAGTTGCCAACCAAATGTAGAAATAATGTATATACTCTCATATACCAAAAAATGCTGTGTGCTGGAAGAAAAAATAGTATATTTTTCTGGTGGGAGAACACAGCATAATAAAGCAGTCATTGCACCAGCACAGCAGGACTGAGGAAAGCCAATAACAGAAGCTGCCAAAAATGCCAATTTTTGCTTCTGTTTCAGGTGGAAGAGAAGAAGTTATACATGAGTTTTGACATGCCGCTATCATGGGTAGCCTTAATTCAGATATCTCCCAGGGGTACGTATTCGTCCTTTTCTGCCCCTCCCGTTAACCTTTTAGTGGATTTGGGATGTTTATCTCTTTCAAAAGTTCTTCCTTCAGGACGGACACAGTACAGCAGTGAAGTACAGTATGTGAATCTCCTCCTAGGTGGGACCCCCCTGCAGACGCGCGCACACACACACACACACACACACACACACGATTTTGCCTGGGATGTACTTTCTGTTACCCTTATGCACAAGGTACTGCCCCTGCATTGTCAAACGTCTGCTTTGGGAGAGAAAAGACTTAGTATACCAACTTAAAAGCACAACAGTCAGGGTCTAAACAGCTTTACTGGCAGCTGAATGCAGTCAAGAAATATGTGATCTTGCTTGGGTCATGATTTTCTTCCTCTTGAATTCTTTTTCCTTGAGCTGAGTACAAGGGAATTGATTTTTCTGGCACCTCTCTTTTCCACTGCAGAGTTGGAGACCCGCTATTTCCAGGGAAGGAAGGTGATCCTGTACAAGAAAGCAAAACTGGAGAAATGGGCACCGAACCTGAATGGAAATGGGCTGGTGAAACGCCTCACCATCTATGCAGACCTAGACCGTAAGAGGGATGGGTGAACAGATTCAACACACTGAGCAAATGCCCTTGGGTGTGCTGAAGGGAAGGGGGAGGCAGTCCCCTTTCTGCCATAGTCTTTTGTACTTTCTCATTCTCCTTTCACACTTGTGAGGGACTTACCTAGCACATTTTCAAACACTTCATGCTCGCTGTCTGTCAAGCCCTGGAACTATCCAGCACTGCTAGGAGTTCCTGCAAGAGTTTGAATCTGTTTCATATCCCAGCAATGAGGCTGTTAGTGTCACAGGTCAGCTGCTTGGATTTTCAGTCTTCCGAGAAATGGAAGACTGGTTTTATCTGATCCAATAGTACCTCTATTCCCATTGCTATTGACAGAAGCCATAGAAAGGGGCAGCTACGGACTGTGGATATTTCTGTACGCTGCAGCATTATTCCTCAACAGTGAGTCCAAGAAACTGTGCAGATTCTTAACTGGACATACAGCGTCCAGTCCTCAGCCCTCTTGGACAGTGTAATGCCCCTATCTCATTTCCTTTCACTCCAGACACTATCATTAAGTATTTGGGATGGAATTTCTCTTGCCTAACTGTAGCCATCCACTGTGCCACTTTCTCCCCATGAAATGTTTGCTTTAGTTCTTGTTGACAGGATTAAACCTTCTTCAGTGTAATTCATCTACTCAAACATAGGGTAGGATTCATCTATAGAATGCCCATACCCAGGGCCAATTCCAGCAACTATACGATGTCTGCTGTGCTTGCACAGACACTGAAAGCTCATCAGATGAATCTTGGCACCTCCAACAGAGGGTTGTATGTTTTTGAAATAGTTTTGTCTCCTGCCAGGTACTGAAGTAGTGGAGGTAAGGGAGTGGTTCAAAAACCGAGAAGACATGTTGGATATGAGACAAGTGAATAAACAAACACAGCTGACCACAGACTACTTCAGCCCAGGACATCTCTTTCATCTTAAAGGTATTCCAGCTCATCTGGGTAGATGCTGCAGCTGGTGGGACTTCATGTGAATCCCTTCTAGCAGTGGCAAAAGCCCACGGCTGGGGAGGCTGCAAACTTCTAGGGTAATTCGTCTAGATAAAAAACATGCTCTCCATTGCAGAGTAGAGGACTGAGTGGGTGGCTTCCAGTCCTGGACAGTACTCCCTCCCAGAACAGAATTAAAATACATACCTGTATAGGATGATGTAATTTACATTTATCAGCAGAGGTAGTAGAAACTTTCTCCTCAGGATTATGTTTGGTCTCTGTGTTGTGCAGCTCGGGGAGAGAAAGTCCTGCATCAGATCTGTTGCTAAAGCAGCAGTTCACCTCAAGAGGCTGCGTCCATTCCTGGTTTGGGACCAGCAGGGTCCAGGCTCCACTTCAAGACTGTCTTGCTGTGTGAGCAAGGCAGTGGCCCTGCAAAGCTGTCCTACTGTCCTTAGGACGTGGCATATACATACACAGCAGGGAGGAGATAACGTCCCCATCCTACGCTTTTACATGCATTTGAGTTATTGGCTGCTGAAGAAAATGAGACTTCATTCGGACACGCTTTGTGTTCAATATTATGTTTGCTCACTCTGAAAATGTATGCAATCTCTCTTGCACCCCTAGCTCATACCTATACATTGCTGGAACCAGAGACTGAGCATACGATGGAGTTTTACAATGAGGCGCGAGCTGATGACCTCCAGAAACGTGTTGAAAATGCTACTGAGATAATAGAATACTTCGTGGGGCGGGATGACTTCCTGCACACCCGGCACGCAGAGTTTGGCAAAAGTGGCGAAGAAACACACTTGGCTGGCACCAGAGCTGGCACCCGCTCCCGGCCCATAGTGGTACGGCCAAGGCGGGAACAAAAAAAAATAATCTGTCTTTGTTATATTTATACTATGCAAAATATACTGCCTAGGGGTTTAGGTTCATTTGCAGTGGGCATAGCCAAGACAAAACTCCAGATGAGATGTCCAAACCTTGCTCAGTTGCTTTGTCTCACAGTTGCTTGACTGACAGAGAGCTGCAGTGTGACCAGTTGTCACAAAACTGCATTGAGCAGCTTGAATGAAACTAGGAAACTACGACTCGGAAAATGTGTGTCAGAGGAAAGAAAAAATCTTGACAATGATTTTGGAATGAAATTTTCACAAGACTCAAAACTAATCAAATGATGCTGTGTTTTGACCCCAAACTAGTGACATTTTAGATTCCTGATTAAGTGTCCCACCACTCTGATTTCTTACTAGTAAGAAATCTACCTCTTCCTCTAGCCAGGTCTGATTTGTAGAACAGAAGAGATCGGACATTCAACATCTGGCAGCGCAGCTCAGACGCTTCACCTGCCTCTGAACCAGCGTGCTCCTTTTTCCTTCCCTGTGCTGGGGAACGTGGGAAACTGTTGTGCTCCAAAATACCTTGCTTCTTGCAGTTCCCTCAGGCAGGGATGTATCTCAAGCTGACTTTGAGCTTGGAAAGCATACTGAACTCCACAAATAGGAGAATTCTGTATTGCTTTAAGCAGCTTTGTGCTTTTTTTGTCAGGCAGAGGAAACAACAGTAGGACCATGGGCCAAGAAATACCGTTGTAGTCTGGGCATAAAAGCCCGGTTTTTACCCAGCTCTGTAAATCTTGCCATTTTTCTGTGTTATATAACATGCTTCCATCTCTCTCTCTTTTCATCCCTTATTAGCAAATAAAGGAGTGTTTCCACAGAAACCTAGAAAAGCCTGCTGATGAAGATGTAGCAGAATGCATCTTTCTGCTCACAGAGCAAAAGATCCATCTGAGATATCACCTCAAGGATGAATGCTTTACTGCCTCAACAAAGGATTTATTCAAAGCAGTAAGGGATAGGAAAGCAAAGTCAATGACCACAACTCCAAAAATATGTATCTCATACCAGGTATGGTGAAAAACTATTTGCATCTTGAAGTTTTTCTAGATGACAAAACACAAAGGGAAGGTCAAATATCAGTGGAAGAACTACAAGCTTGACATATTCCATGTTGCACCTTTGCTCCATCTACACTCCTACCTCACAGACAGCCTCCAGGCTAACACAAATGGCCCTCGAGATGCACTACACTGCTGGAAGTGACTGGGCACGCAGGATATAGCGTAGTGTGAAACGCTTGCTCTAGCCATGCCTGAGGTTATCTTCCCAGATTTTGTCATCTGACAGTGCAGACACAGCCACTGGGATCTTGCAAGATGCCAGTTCAGCAGCTGTTGGGTTCAGTCCTGCAGATTCACGGCATGGAAGCTGAAATGTCCTCTGCTGTTCTGTCTTGAACAAGAGAGAACAGCAGAGAAGCAGAAACAGATATCCTGGCTTCCAACTCCAGTTCTGCCATGGACTTCTTGGGTTATGTTGTTGCTTAAATCTCCCAGCAGTTACCCTGCAGCTGCAGAGCAAGATGCTGAGGCTTAATGCATTGCTGATAAATTGATAGATGCATACATAGATACATAAATACATAGCCAGCCAGACTTAAATAAATGAGATTAAAAAAAAAAAAAGTGGAGTGCTGTCATTAAGCCGTATGCTCTCATTCTGGGGAGTGTGTCACTCCACTAACATTGATGCAAGACGCTAATCAGCAGAATTCTGCCAGTAAATTCTGCAGTGATGCTGCACAATTACGCTTAGGAAAATTGAAAAGAGATTGCAAATACAGAGTTGGTGGCATTTTTTTAAAGTTTCTAATTTCCAGAGCGCTGTCCTTTCCTCTCTAACCCTGCAAAAGTGGTTCCAACCAAATAACAGCAGCATCAGTAAAGTGCAAGACATGCCACCTGGCTCACATTACTGATGGATTCAAAACTGAAATGAAATCTAATAAACTTTTGACCACGTGTTAGATGTTTCAGTGGTGGAAACCAGTGTCACTATATTGACTACAGCAGAATTGTGCCAGTTTCTCTTAGCAGAGTACCTGGTCCTGTGCACCCAGAGAGTGCTGTTGTGTTTCACTGCCTAATCTGCTTCCAGGCAGGGTCTTCTGAGAAAGAGGAGAAGCTGCTCCACAACTACAAATTGTTGCAGAATCTAACCACTGAAGAGAAGTGGCTGAAGCGAAAAGTCAGGCAATCTGAAGCAGAGGTAACGGGGAGGAGTTGTTCAAAGTTGGTCAAGCATGGAAATGGTTTCAGCTGACTGGTTGCCAAAGCATCCTCAGCATAAACTGTGATAAAAAGAAAATTCTGGTGGCACAAAGCTGATCTCCATGCTGAGTTATCAAGCTTGCAACCCAGTCATTGTTCAGTAGAGACGTAGCTTTAATGTATTTATGGAGAGTCACTCACTTTCCAGCTCCTGCTCTTCATTCTCTGGGAGGAAGGTGGTTTCAGAGAGCAAATTAATTGGAGCATCTAGAAACGTATCTGCCCTTTGTCTGGGCATGAAAGCAAAGAGAGGGGATATTGTATGTCATGTTGAATCCAGTTGCTAGGCGTTTCCAGGAAGTCCTTTCCAAAACACTGAAGTGACTTTCTGTGGGAGAAACTGTAGAGAAATACTTCATAAAATACATTGCTTGTACTGCTAATCACACTGTGACTGGTGTAACAAATCAATGTTCTTAGGAGTCTTTGTAATTACTTCATGATAAATACAACCATTCTAACAGATGGAGGCAAAGCTATTGGATTTTATTATTTATTTTTATGGTTTTGTGAGGAAGAGGAACCATGGAGGAGCTGGAGGGGAATGCTCAGCTATATTGCCACAGAATACTAGGAACAATTAAGAACAAGATTGCAAAAGTCCTTTTTTTTTTTTTTTTTGTAGAAATGTGAAACTGGTTCACTGTGACCTCATGAAATACCTTGCCAAACTTCTCAGTCTTGATGTATTAACAGTTAAAGTATTCACATTGCTTGTGCTGCATATCCCGTTAAGACAAAGAAATAAGGCAAAGCTGTCAGTGTAATTTCTAAAGTACTGCCAAGACTGACTCCAGGAGAGTTTTCTTAACATATTATATCAATAATTGTGTTCAAGAATTTCATACAAAGCAGCAATCTAAAAATAAGACGACTATCAGCTTTATCTGTCAGCAGGATATTAACTTATTTGTATAGATCTTCTATATTTAACCTTATGCTACGGTTCTGGTATGCAGAACCTGCCCTGTTAACAGGTCAAGCATGCAAAAGTTCTGTCATTTTGTGGGAAAGCTGAGGGGTCTTTCTTCTGATTTTTTTGGAAGGTGTTAAATATTTTGAAGATCCGTAAGAATGAAGAAATGGCTGTTCAATTGTCAGCGTCAAATTATGATACAGAGACAGATGAAGAGAGAAGACAAGAGCATGAAGCCATGGTGGGTAGACTTTATTAATCCCAGTATCTATTACATGCATATAAAGAAATCTAGAATAAGCTTGTTCAATCTGAGGAATTGTCTCTGAAGAGCTTTTTGTATTGTTAAAATATACTGGGCCAAATCCCTAGCAGGTGTAAGTTGGCACAGCTTCTGCTAATCTCCTGTGAAAACACAAAATGATCATGCTATGGCCTTCTGACTCTCTGGAAAAACTTGCGTTGTGGAGAAAGACTATTGGTTTATTTGTTCAGCCAATAAAGAAAATAATTAACAAGGATTAGTTGATAATAGGGATTATGGGGGGAGTAAAGTAGGATAATTGATTCCAAGCTGCATCATTCTAGCCAGGGCTCATTTTGTTAGGCAAATACATGCTTCCTTGTGTGATACAAAGCAGTTCTTTTCTTCATTTTCATTATTATTTGCAAAGCCAGTTAAGTTCCAGGATATCTACTGAGGAATCAATAACTTACAAATATTCTGAACAAATAGAAAAGATTCAAGAATAATTACTTGCAATTTTTCAAGATCTCCAATATGCTTCTTGTGTATGGCTTTTAGACTGAGGTTTCCTGAATAAAGAGGTTTAAAAGGTGATATTATATATATTATATATATATATATTATATTTGGCATGAAACACATGCAGGTGCAGGGATGCAAGAACCAGCTATTATCTGCCATCCTACAAGCTGATATCACTAAAAATACCCTGTCTTAATCTCTTAATGGCCAAATACAAATGCACTTTGTAGAGCCCTTCTTGCACCTCAGCAGATGACATATTTTTTGTAAGACGTGTCTCTACAATCAAGGAAATTAGGAGAAATATTAAAAAGGACAATAGAAAATAAGCTACAGAGTAAAACAATGCATTGGGAAAGGGTTGGTATGCAAAGCTAATGCAAAGGAATAGTTTTGATTATTAAACATTATTTTTTCCCTGGAGGGGGAGTTTTGGCCTTTGGTTTAATTTTGCCTTATCACAAGGTGTTTGGGGGAAAGGGGGAAATGGGACAATGACTCTCTCTGTCCTTTCCTCTCCAGAAGAGCACAAAAGAGGAACCGGATATGGATTACCTGGCACCTTTTCTTATTCAACTTGGCTACAAAGGGAAAATGACTAAAGAGCAGGCCCTGCACATCAGAGATGAGTGCCTAGCTGCTTATAAGCGTCGTCTCCTTAATAAAGTTAAAATCATCCAGGCTCGCTATGAAAAGGTATTCCCAGCCTTGCTCCAGGAAGAGCATGTTATTGGAGTCTCTTCTGCACTGGCAGGGGGTAACACACATCTCACTGTGACAGCAAGCAAGAAACAAACCTCCTTTGATTACTTTAAGAGTGCCGTAAAAATGCCTGTATATATATATTTTTTTTTGTTGTCAGCATGTCAGATCAAAGAACAAAACAGCACCAGGGTGAAATTTAATCCCTATCTTCATCAGAGTTGATTTGGTTGTCCAGTGCTTCTTGACTATGGTGAGGCAACGCATTCAGGTTTTGCTGCCTCTCACTATTCCACGTTTTGATTTCCTTTTTTTTCTTGTTCTGTGAGACCTCACCTCAAACTTATTGCCTCCCGTGAAAAGAAACCACCTCCAGTTCGTGGGTTTTTTTCATCCCAGCTCCCTGATCAGAGTTGCAGTTCTGTGTGCCTTTGCTCCTTGCTGTCCTCTGTTACCCTGACTCCTGGGTGTTTGGTCCCCCAACAGGCGGTGGAAGAGCTGCGAGAGAAGGAGCAGTGGTTTCAGGAAAACCAGAGTCGGCTCAGCGCAGAGGAGGAGGAGGACTTCCTTGCCTATTGCTCTGAAGCCATGTTTCGTATCCGCATTACAGTGCAGAGGCTGAACAGGTAGTGGGAATGACTGCCTGAGCACAGTGCCCGGGGGGGCTGCAAGTCAGCCCCTCAGCAGCTCAGCTGCAGCTGCTCTGTAAAACACTCAACTCCCTGTCTCACTGCCATTTTCCTTTGATATCCCCCTTGTTCTAGCTATAAGCAGATGGCACCACAGAAATACTTTGCTTTTCAAGAGAAGCTGCACATGGATCCTCGCCTGGCTGAGCACCTCGGTCATGCCTGATTTCTTTATTCTTTTGCACCAGACACTGGAAATCAGGGCTGAAGCCTGTTAGCTGCAGCCTGAAAAAAATGTGGAAAGGTTTATCTACTTGCCTGCAGTAAATCTTTCATTATCATCACATTCGTGGAGATTTTAACTGAACTTGTAGCATTCCACTGTCTTTTTTTTTCTCTCTTCTATTTTGAGGCCAATCTACCATTACACCAAGAGACTGTAAGAAGGCAAATTGTCTTCCCATGCAATTCCATCATGATTGAGACTAAGTCTGAAGGAGACCTTACATTTAAGGTCTGTTTTAGAAGTTGCTACACATTACACACACTGAATTGCAGAGCTTTTCTTCCTCAAACCTGCTGACATCTGGAGCAGGATTACTTGGGAATACTGGTTCTTTTCCGACATGATATTTTAACAAATTTATAATTTAGTTTTAGAAGTAGCACATGGGAAGATTTTAAACTTGTGAGCTACCAATAAATATAGGAATTCTTTGACCTCATCTAGAACTCTGTTAGCTACAAAACCCAGCAAAGACTAATACTCAAATTGACAGACTTTGGATTTTAACATGTTTATTTTTCTCTTTGAATGTCTCCACTCACAGTTTACAGATACTGGTAGACAGTGTAAAAAGGCATTCCAAATCCAAAAGGCATTCCAAATCCAAGAAGTTTTAAGTAATCAATTATTTTAATAATCATCCCCGAGATCTACAAATGGAAGTTGGTATGTGTGTGCCCTGTATTGGTATTTGTGGAAGTCCCTGAATCCGATGTCACCTCTAGTACATTAGGTACCATGGACATCTATGGTGGCTCCGCCTGCGGTTCCCAACAGCTACAGTCTTCAAGGAACAGCCTCTAAAAATCACCACTTTCAATGAAGATGATACCAACCACCGCTGGGGGAAGGCGGAAATATGTTTCACTGTGATACAGCAGAATAAGGGACATTACACCCAAAATACAACATGAACCAGACCAGATTAATCTTCTTGTTTTCTGGTAGCTGTCCATTTTACTTGTTACAGAGAACCCTCCCCCCTGCACCAACTGTCTATTTTGTAACAGAATAATTCTGTCTTGCATTGTTTCTCTTACATTTTAAGAGGTGAATGCAACGTTAAACTGAAAGCCACCATTAGGTCATTACACCTAATCTGAATATCCTAGGTCATCAAAACATACCAAATTACCCTTATAGAGAGCCCATTAATTTAGATCTCACTGGAAGGATGCATTCCATTTTTGGGCTCAGAAATGGAAAGCATTCAGCATCTGTTGTGGGAGACAGTTGCAGCGTTTGACACCTATCACAGCAAATTCCTAAGCTGCTTCTGCCTCCCAGCTCCCAGTTTTGCAGCTCAGAGACATTTCATGGCAGCACATCATGTTCCAAGCCATTAAACAGCAGCGGCAGCCTATTCCAAACCAACTCACCGCTTCTGATGGCTCTGAATCCCTCTACCAACCTTTAGCTAATGCGGTGACCGAGCACAGATACAAACTGGCTGGGACAAGAGCAGGAACAGCTCACGCTGAGATAGAGACGTATCGCGGTAGGAACGCACTGATAAAAAGGAGCATTAGGGATTTTCCAGAACTAAGATTTCCACATTGCAAGGGCTGTGAACTGCCAGAGGACTGTAGGACCTCAGGGAAAGGAGAAAGGAAACCCTGAAGAATCCAGACAGGGAAAAAATAAGGAGTGGGCCAGCCTGTGGTTACGAACTCTTCGGTGTGAGCTCAATACTAGAAAAGAATCGCAGAAGGGGATGGGTTGGAAGCGACCTTAAAGCCCATCCAGTTCCACCCCCTGCCCTGGGCAGGGACACCTCCCACTGGATCAGGGGCTCCAAGCCCCATCCAGCCTGGCCTTGAGTGCCTCCAGGGATGGGGCAGCCTGGGCCGGGGCCTCCTCACCCTCACAGGGAAGAAATTATTCCTAATGCCTCCTTTCAATCTTGCCCCCCTCCAATTTAAAGCCATTAAGGCACCAGACAAAATTAATTAAAGACGCCAGAATAATTAACAAGAAATTAATCTTTCATAACCAAAATAACTAACAACAAATTAATAATTCATAACCAGAATAATGAATAATAAATCAAGACTCCAGAATCAATTCGTGTGGCAACCCGTTCGCAGGCCCCGGGGACGCGGCGGCTGCCCCCGCGCGGCTCGTGTTCCCGAGGAGAGGATCGGGCTGAGCCGGTTGAGAGCGGGAGGCGCTTCCCGAGCCCCCTCGCTGCCCGCCGTGCTCCACCGGCTCCGCCGGGAGGCGCCATCGCTCCGAGACCGGGAAACGGCGCGGCGGGGGCGGCGCTGATTGGCCGGAGCGCTGACCGGGGGCGGCGCTGATTGGCTGCGGCCGGGCGGGGGCGGGCCTTATTGGAGAGAACGGCACTGATTGGCGAGAGCCGTGAGCAGTGTGGGCTCTGATTGGCTACGGCCGGGCGGGGGCGGCACTGACTGGCGAGAGCGGCTCTGATTGGTGGTTGCCGGGCGGGGGCGGTTCCGATTGGCGAGCTCTGCTCTGATTGGCGGGAGTCGTGGCCGGTGTGGGCTCTGATTGGCTGTTTCGGGGCGGGGGCGGCGCTGATTGGCGGCTGGTGGCGGGGCGGGGCGCGGGGGCCGTTTGCGGTGTTGAGGCGGGGGGAGGGCAGCGCGGGGCCCGCACCCGCCGGTCTCACCGAGCGCCGCCACCGAGGCTTTCCCCCTCGCTGCTCCTCCTCCTGCCGCGCTCGCCCCGCGATGCCGCCCCGCGGCGGGGCCGGGCCGCGGCCCTGAGCCGGCTGGAGCCTCAGGGATGGCCCCGCGGCCGTAGGGCGGGCCCGGGGTGGGGGGTGAAGGCGCCGCGGCCCTGCCCGCCGCAGCCGTGGCCATGGCCATGGCCGGGGCCGTCGTCACGAAGACGGCGTGGAAGCTGCGTGAGTGCCGGGGGTGGGGGGCGATGGGGACGGGATCCCGCGGTGCCTCTCCCGGGTCGCTGAGGGGAGTTCTTAGCGCCTGGGAAGCCTTCCTGAAAGCCGGGCCGTTAACATAGAATCACAGAGTAGTTTGCGGTGGAAGGGACCTTAAAGCCCACCCAGTTCCAGCCCCCTGCCCTGGGCAGGGACTCCTCCCACCAGCCCAGGCTGCCCCGGGTCCATCCAGCCTGGCCTTGGACACCTCCAGGGATGGGGCAGCCACAGCTTCCCTGGGCAACCTGTGCCAGGGCCTCACCACTCTCATGGTCAGATAAGGTTAGAAAAGACCTCTGAGGTCATCCAGACCAGCCATCAGCCCAACCCCACCGTGCCCACTAAACCATCGTGTCCCCTTGGGCCACATCTACACGCTTCTTGAACTCCAGGGATGGAGACCACCACCTCCTTGGGCAGCCTGTGCCTGTGCTTCACTTTCAGTTAAGAAATTTTTCTAATATCCAATCTAAACCTCCCTTGGCACAACTTGAGGCTATTTACACTTGTCCTATCACTTCTTACTTGGGAGAGGAGACCAGCACCCATCTCTCTACAACCTCCTTTCAGGTAGTTGTAAGGAGTGATGAGGTCTCCTCTCAGCCTTGTCCAGGCTAAGCGGTCCCAATTCCCTCAGCCACTCCTCATAAGACTTGTTCTCCAGTGGCCCAGGTCACGGCCTGTGCTTTTTTGATGGGTTGCTGTAAGGCCTTTCTAAGTGTCTCTCAGACCCTTAGGACTCTCATGTTGTACAAGGACTCCTCAGGGAGTGGTGGATCCCTCAGAGCTTGGGGTGCACAGGGAGCTCCCTCCGTGTCAGCTTCGCCCCTTGCAGTGGGCCTGTGTCCCTGGTGCTCGCTACCAAAGTTGCTGAGCTCTTTGGAAGGGTGAGGAGGTCTCTGCAGGGCCTCTATGTCACGTTCTTTTGCCATTGCTTTGCAAGAGACAGCAAGAATCTGCTGCTTTTACATCCATCGTTTTTCCATAGAGGGAGCAGTAAACCTTCACTGATTGTCAGTTTCTAGCTCTTCACTGGTCACTGATGAATATTTTCATAGCTGCTGAGGAACACTTGTAAGCAATGGGGAGCGATTGGTTTATTCAGAAATGTGAGCTTTAAACTAGTTACTTGGGGTCGAGACTGGTAACGGGTTAAGGGAGTTAACTGACATAGTAATTTCATATACATTTGAGCAGAAAGACCCTTTGCTACTTTATCTTCCCATCCCTGACACTCTAGTTATAGGAAAAGCTTGAAGTCAGTCAGTCCCTGTTCTCTTTAAGTGGGCAGAAGTTCTTGATCTCATTTTTACTGGATTCTGCCCTATCTCAGCATCCTCTTTAGAGCAAGAAGCATTCTGAGTGTTACAAATGTTTTGGCGATGCTAATTATGAGCTTAGTGTTACTGTGCTGGTGGGTGGTACCTGGTAACAAATGGTCCTTAAAAAAAAAACCAAGAGTTTGTGGGTTTAAGGAAATTGCCACTTCGCTGGGGGAGAGGCTGATGCTATCTGAGCAAGGCTGGCATCAGGTTATACCCTGGCTTTTAGGAACACAGGATTGAGTGCTTCAGCAATGACTCTTAAACTTACAATCTATTATTAAGAACGAAAAACTGAAGCTGCTGACGCACTCATGTCAGCATCAATGCTCAGTATCTATCCTTTCAATTTTAACTAGCAAATTGGTCTGTTAATACTAATTGTACTGTTCGTTACCTTCAAGCCTGTGTGTACATACATACATTACTCTAGCGTTGTCCTGTTGAAGATTTCAACACAGCACAAGTGGATTTTCAGATTTGTCCTTCTCATGTAATTTATGGTCCAGTTACCTTTGTAATTTGAAAGGTATTTCTTCAGCTAAAGTGAAAGTTGCGCAGTTTTACTTCCAAAAAGAGCACTCTTAGAGCTTGAGATCAAAGTACCTGTAATTATTATTGCAGCCATCTACTATCCTTTTGGAATAGTGTTGTGTGTAAAGTGATCAAATTGCTACTCCCACCAAAACTATCCAAATGAAAGCTGACTTGATTGTTACCTGGCCTTTTTATATATGGATTTCATGCTATTAGGCATGCAAATCTCATGAACTTTCAAAGAAGACAACTTTAAGAGGAAGAAATTGTTAAATACGTCTACCAAAAGCCCCTGCTAAAAATTGGAATGTATTTAAACATCCACTGCAGTAACTGGATGTCTAACCAAAGATGCTCATTTGGTTTCTCTTTTGCCCCAAACTTGGTTCTTTACAACGAGGCTGCTTTGTGAGGTCCTCTCAGTGTTAGGGCTTCCCCAAAGCCCCAAGTTTTGCAAGTCTTTTGGTATCAATCACATTTGTTCTTTTGTTCCCTTTTGGGTATAGACTCATGATTCCATTGTCACAGTTTCACACTCTGCCTTGCTATGTTTCACACGTGGGAACGTGGCAAAGCCTCTGCCAAAGCTCAGAGAAGGGAACTCCACCTATCCCTGCTGCTGAGTCTGACTTTTTCTGTGTAAGGTAACAAACTACTGCTGCTAATCTGCCAGTTACTCTCAGATTGGACAGTCTGCTGCTGCTTTCTAGAACGGGATTAGAAGGCCTTTCACTAGATGACTCTGGCTGCTTCCTATTATTTCAGCTTCTCAGACAGCTCGGCTTACTGAGACCCACCCAGGTACCAAAGGTAAAGCAGCTTCTGTGAGCAGGTTGCTGCAGCTAAGCAAAGCTTTAGAAGCTGCTGAGCTGCTGTGAGTGAGAGAAGATGGTTTTTGTAAGCCACGTGAGCATTGGAGTTATGGAGCATGGTCAGCAGATGTCTGAAGTACAGGAGGCAGAGCCAGGAAGGGCTGTTTCAAGCAAGATAATAGTGCAACTTCTTATCTGAATTGTGGGCTGCTGCAGCTTATCTAGGGGAAACTAGAAAGTCTTTCTGGAGAAGAATATATTTTTTAGTCCTTTGGGAGAGATGGCGTGGAAAATGGTTATACTGGTCTGTAATAACTGTTTGCTTTTCTTTGTGCAGAAGAGATCATGGCTCACAGCAGCAATGTATCCTCACTAGTCCTGGGAAAAAGTTCAGGCCGGCTGCTGGCAACTGGAGGAGATGACTGTCGGGTCAACATATGGTCAGTTAACAAGCCCAACTGCATCATGGTAAGAGCAGACCTCTTTTTGGCTTTTTGGGGATGATAATATTTATTCTGAGATATGGAGGGTGAAGGAATGAGGGGAAAGATTGTTCAGTTGTAGTCTGTGGGAGCTGTAGCTGTCTTGCACTGCTTGGGAACCACAGGCTTTAGAAGCTGGTGTTTCTGAGCAGCAAGGACTGACTGGAGCTGCTGAGGACTTGTGCCATTTTTTATTTCAAAAGAATCTTGATTTTTAGGGTCGTGGCATGTATTTTGTCCTCTGAAATTCATCTTTAGTGATTACATTGTTAGTATTCCAGATGTTTATGTATTGGGGAAGAGGGAGAAGAGGAACTTCTCAAGTAGTGATGCAGCTTTGGTTCAAGTGTGAGCTCTGCATCTGTCTAAGCAGTGACAGCTGCAGCTGTAGACTATGTAGAGGATTTTAGTTGCATGTGAAATCCTGAGAAAGCACCATCAGAACAGGAAGCTTTCAACTGGCATTCCCAGTCTCTCTTTATGTGTGAGAGGTGCAGAGCTAGCTTAGCTATTTAAAAAAACCTGTTTGAGGATGGAGGAAAGTGTAGAATATTGCTTAAGTGACAAGCAAAAAATCTACAGGGGTATGTATGTTGATTGATTTTCTAGAACTAGTTTTAAATAGTCTGTGTTTTAGTTAAGTATTTTGAAAAGACGCGTATTTATATAATTCATAAGCTTTTAGATGCTCAAGGATGAAAGGAACCGCGTACATGTGAATTACTACCTTATGCCTCAAGTTAATACTTAAGTAATGGCACCACGTTATCACTGTGACACCCATTGCTGGCAGCAACTTATGGCTCCTTGCTTACATGAAGGTTTCTTAGCAGCACTGCTTTTGCTCTTGCTTTGGTTTTGTAATTGGTTCATGACACTTAAGTGACCCATTTAGAGCAAATACGGTGCCATTGAGCTTGCACAGCATAATTTTTGTAATGTAAGTGTGTGTCAGCCTTGTCCACACCTGATGTTTAACCACCCATGTCTCTGTTGATGCAATCTTAGCAAATAGTCAGTGTGCCCCAGCGAGTGGGGTAACTGGAGGATCTGTTCACGGTGCTCTATGCAGTAATGATCTTTAGGGTGCTCAAGCATGCTGGTAGCTGGTGAGGAAAAAGGAGCAGTGGCACAACTCGGTGGTCCCAGCTGCTGTCTAAATGCTCCAGTTACCAGTGGAGTATGTTAATTGTGACTCCTGGTTTTCTTTGCAGAGCTTGACAGGCCATACAAAGCCCATTGAGAGCCTACAGATCAACGTGAATGAGGAACTCGTTGTTGCAGGGTCCCAGTCAGGTTCCATTCGAATTTGGGACCTGGAAGCTGCCAAAAGTATGTCATGCGTTTTCACTTCTGTTAATACATACTTTTTGGAATATCCGTATGCTTAATATCTGTGCTGACCCAGAAGGTTCCCAACTTAAGAAAGAACAAGAGCCTGACATTGCTTTCATCTTAATTTCCAGACCTGTTAGAGGGCTTTTGTGGTCTTCCTACTGAGAGTGTAGAACTGTGTATGCATGTTTGACCAGAAATTTGAACGTGTTAAATTAAATTATGGAGACAGATTTGAGGAACAAGTTTCTAGGGTTTTGACCCGAGTGTGTTGAAGTCTGTATTCCAGATCAGTTTCTATCCACATGCAGACTAATTAGGCGTACAGAAATTATATTCAGAGTCTCAGTTTAAAATTGTCAAATATAATAAAAGGATATTGTAAATCTAAAATGATATTGGAAGTTTTAAGTGTATTAGGTTCTGCGGAAGCCCTGGAATCCCCTCCGTACTAATCTCATTCTCAATTCTAGGTTCTTACTTCCAATTTTTTGTCAAATGTTTTTTTTCTCCTCTTTTGCTCTTGCATGACCATATAAATAGACAAACACCTGATTTTTAATAAATTGTAAAAGCCGTTGACTCATTGAGCTCTGATCCTTTGTAGGTCAATTGCTGAGTTATGTTTATTGTATTTTTCTAAAATCCTAGACCAAGTTTGCAAAGGGATTATGAATTGTTTGAGTGCATTTCAGTAGGAATACCATAAAATGACTGAATATTTCTTGTAGATTGTTACTGTCTCATAGAAAGAATATGTAATGAAGATAGGCTTCCACTGACTGAGCTAATAAGGCAAACAGCAGGTGGCATAAATAATAATAAAAAGCACTTTTGTTATTTAGAGTTAGAACCACTTCAGTTATAAAATAGTTTGGCTTTGCCAGTGGAGAGTAACTGAACTGGCTGAATTTATTAGATCTGTGAGCCAGTGTGTGTGCAAGTGACCACTCCAGGTCTGGCTCAATAGCTAATTTCTGCCAGGGGAATCATCAGACTCTCCCAGATGACAAGTGATGGAGAGAGATTGCCCCTGTTATTATCTGAGCGATTTTTCTTCCTTGAAGTGGAGTTGTGCATGCATCTGTGCTTTCAGAGATACAGTGTACCAGTTCTACTGGTCCTTTCTGGTTTCCAGAACTGCAAGAGGTTTTACTTGGTTGATGACTTGCTGAAACACCAATCATTTCTTTGTCTCATGCTTCCCAAATGTCCTTTCCTGGTCTTTTGGATGCTTCTTGCAAGGGGCAATTGAAGGAGTACAGGTCTGATATTGGAATGTAAGAAACAGAAGTCAGGCTTGTTCCTGGACGGGGGTGTGGAGTCCCAGCAAAGGGTCTGTCTAAAAGCTGCAAGCTGAGCGATGCAGGCAATCAAATGTCCCTTTCAGTTCCTGGGTAAAGCTGCGTGTCTGGTGTCCCCATAACCCCCCATTCTGCTCTCTCTGTAACAAGAGAGGTACATTGCCTGACAGCTACTTCAAAGTGTGACTTTTTAGATTTATTTTCAGAGTGGAGGCCCTTGGAGTTTTATTCATAGTTTCTACACTTAAGGACAGGAATTTCTTTAGGATCATTGAACAAGGGTCCTCTATTGCTCTTCTGTTGTCTTGGAAGGGTAAATTCAGAAATATTTCCATAAAATAACATAGACAGATGAATAAACAATATGTAGCCTGTCTAATGTACGTTGTGTTACTGTGTGCTTAATGGTGAGGGTAGTATGGCTAGACTTCTGCATGCTGCTTGGGTGAAATGAACTACTAAAAATGTGTTCCTTATTCCTTCTCCCCACTCCACTTCTCCTTTTTCCAGTTCTTCGTACCTTACTCGGCCACAAAGCGAATATCTGCAGCCTTGATTTCCATCCTTTCGGAAACTTTGTGGCATCTGGCTCTTTGGACACAAACATTAAGGTAAAACTCTGCTTCCCCTAGAGATTGTTCTCTTTACTTGCATTGCCATTGTTTTGAAGAGTGCTGGAATGTGTTTTGTGTCAAGATGTTGGTAGATGCTGTACATCATCATTTCCATGTGTGTGGGCAGGTGTATTTGTGAGTTCTTGTGAAATTTGTGCTTACATTTTCAGTGGTAGCTCATGAGTGTGACTCCTCCATTGTGGAATGTGGCTCCAAGGTTGGTGCTAGTCAGGCCTTGGTGTCAGCGAGCGCAGATGTAATCCACAACAACTGGGACATCTGCTTCATCTGTCTGGTATTTGACTTTAGGAGCTGCGCTTCTGTACTAGGAAATACCTTGCAGAAGTGATTCTCACCTGGGAAATTAGATTAGCAAGTATCCCTGAAGCAAACAGGTTCAGCAGCCCCTTCAGTGTTTTCATTCTGCAGCGTTTATCAGCTTGATGACAGGGAGAACTCTTGTTCTGACGGGACCCTTAGGCTCCTTACATGCTGCTCTAAGCATATTTGTGTTTGGTTTTCTTCCCTGTAGCTCTGGGATGTAAGAAGAAAAGGCTGTGTCTTCAGGTACAAGGTAAAAAGCTTCATTATATTTTTCAAGGGAAAAGGGGAGAAAGATTTCTGCCAAGAACCTGAGAGCAAACCTTAAAATGATTGTGTACAATTAACTTCCTATTTTTCCAGTATAAAAAAAAACCATCTGCATGGCCTTGCAAACCTCTGCAGGCCTGTGTGAACCGTATGGGAATATGAAATGGATATCATAGGACTTAATATACTATAGTCTGGCTGCGGGGGTGGAGAGCATCCAAGGAGCGTGTGTGTATACTGTGACTGATATTGCTATGCAAATCCTCTCTGCACCAAGGTAGTTCCATTGTCGGGGCTGCCTTCTACCCAAAGAACTCACTGTTTATTAATTTCATTTAGAAACCAACTTAATGGCACAGTTCTTCTATCTGCCCACTCATAAAACTAATTTAAAGATAGTTTTTACTAATTAAACCAGATCTGCATTTAGCACGCCTAAACTGATGCCAGGAATCTCTCGATGACAGAGATCCCACCCATTTAGTGTAGATGAGTATAGTTCTTGAGTGTAGTGTTTAGTGTTCTGTGAGCTGTGGACTCTGTGAAACAGTTACGTGGTTTTATTATATTATATTGTACAGGATTGAAAGACAAAAGCCAGAATTCCTTCTAGAGGCAGCAGGGGGTGAAGAAAATAGTGTTTGTTTTTCTCATTTCAGGGTCACACAGAAGCAGTTCGATGTCTCCGCTTTAGTCCTGATGGGAAATGGTTAGCCTCTGCTGCTGATGATCACACTGTAAAGGTAATTTATTGTGACATTCTCCTTATGTACTCGTGGCGCACAGGAGCACTGGGATCATCTTACCAGGCATTACCAGAACTCACTGATAAACACCTTTAGTAGTTCATTAGGCAGCTGGCTGAGCCCTGTGGCTTTGCAAGGACCAGTCTGTTTACGAGGATCATGTCCAGTGAAACATCCAGGAAAGAGCTACATGTGTTGAAATGCACTTATCCAACAGATACGCGCTATGCACGTAACAGCTCAAGCTTTGATGGCAGAAGAGCTATGATACCTGAATATTGGCCTCTGTCACGTCAGTAAATGTTACAGAATGAGTTGTCCACAGCATGTTCTTCACCATTTAGTTTTCTAACTCTGCTCAGTCAGTTCAGTAGGGATGTCTTAACATACACTTTGAGCATGATTAGTCTGAAAATTGCTGTCAGGACTGAGAGGAACAAGCTGAGGAATTCAGAAAAGTATAGACTGAGGCATCGACTTCAGTTGTTTCTGATACGGCGTGGAGGAATGTGAGCAAAGGACTGATTTTTGTTTCCAGCTTTATATGAAATACACTGATCAGTCATTTCACTTTGGATTTTTCAATGGAGACTATAGCGCAGGAAGAATGAATTGCTAAGGGATTCAGTTTTCTTGTTTTCTTTTGAACGGTTGGACTCGGTGATCCGGTGGGTCTCTTCCAACCTGGTTATTCTGTGATTCTGTGAAATTTAATCTGCAGGGACAGGTGGAACTTATTGTTTGTATTTTATTCCAGTCTCTAAATATAAAACAGGAGCTTCCAGGGAACAAATTAGGAATTAAAACTAAATAGACAATTTTAAAGAGAATGCCAAAAAAAAAAATTACAGCCTTAGTTGACTGGGATGGTACTCCTTGCCTGATTGTTGCTTTCCTTGGCAAACTTGAGTCTATTCTTGGAGGGGGAGTAGTGTTAGGAGGTTGCCTGTACAGGGAAATCTCTAATATTAAATCTTTTCAATAGTGTCTCCTTTCTTTCTTTCTTTCTTCCAGCTGTGGGATCTGGCTGCTGGGAAGATAATGTTTGAATTTACAGGACATACTGGCCCAGTAAATGTTGTTGAATTCCATCCCAATGAATACCTTTTGGCTTCTGGCAGCTCTGACAGGTATGTAAGGGGAGGAAGATAGGAGGGAATTGTATCTGTCAGTTCTCTAGCCTTCTGTGTGAGTTCACATCTGTGCACAACAGTGAAAGTCATTCTAGCGATCACAGTATTATTTCAGTACTGGATCGTACAGAAGATTTCTAGAGGGATGAGCAATGATTTTTTTCTGTTGTATGTACAGGACTGTTCGGTTCTGGGACTTGGAGAAGTTTCAGGTTGTGAGCTGTATTGAAGAGGAGGCTACTCCAGTCAGGTACATTAAATTCCTACTGCAGGGTAGTAATCAGAGGCTAAAGTGAAGATGAAGGGAGGATTTGCTGAAAGATGGCACTTTACTGGGGAGAAGTTTGGGCTCCTGGAGATGTTGCACAGGCCCACTGGGTTGCACAGATGGACACCAGATTGGTAGGTTAATTGTTAGAAAAGGGGCTGGAGGTATTCAGTGAAGTCAGGGATACAGCCCTGGAGTCCTTGTGGGGTGGAGCAAGTCTGGGAAGCTGTGCCTAATTCTCCACCTGCCTTCCTCCCAGGTGTGTGCTTTTCAACCCAGATGGCTGCTGTTTGTATAGTGGCTTCCAGGATTCACTGCGTGTGTACGGCTGGGAGCCAGAGCGCTGTTTTGATACGGTCTTGGTGAACTGGGGAAAAGTAGCTGACTTATCTATCTGCAACAACCAGTTGGTAAGCCACTGCTCCTGAGGAGTCGGGGAGGCGGCTGCGAAACACAAGATAAAATCCTCCTGCATCCCTGCAGGCCTTCCAACCTTTAAGCTTATGTCAGACTATAAGGGGCCAGGGCTTGCAGTATGCCCAGCACTTAGAACTTGTGTGCTTTTGCTTTCAGCAGTCTTGTGTTCCACTTGGTCTCTTTTTGGCCTTTGGAGGAAGTAACTGGGACTTGGTTTGACCAGTATTTGGAAACTATGCTTGGCAAAAGTTTTATCACAGCCTTCCTCGAAATACTGGCAGTTTCAGACTGAAAAAGCCAAAGCACTGAACTGAGAAATTCTCAAGTTTCATTGCTGAGGGTCACTCCATCACGCCTGTTCTCAAAAATGCTGGTGAGCGCCCTGGCCCCTGGTGACTTACCTTGATCTTTTGCCACTGCAGATAGGAGTTTCCTTTGCGCAAAGCACAGTCTCTTCCTTCGTTGTGGATCTCAGCAGAGTCACAAAGTCTGGTTCCATCCCTCACGGTCTGATCAGGGATGATGAGCCTTTTGTGCCACCTACCCCCACGGGGTCCTCCCTTCGCCGCATCTATGACAGGCCCTCCACGAGCTGTAACAAGCCACAAAGGTGAGGGAATCTGCAGACTTGTTGAATTTTGAGATTTTAAGGAAGTGTATAAGGAGCTTAGTGTGCTTGCTCTCTCTCATAGAGTCCATAGGACTTGCCCTGACAGCTTCTTTTTTTCCACAGCAGAGTGAAGCACAACTCAGAGAGTGAGAGGCGAAGTCCCAGCAGTGAAGATGACCGGGATGAGAAGGAATCAAAGGCTGAGATTCAGAACCAGGAGGATTACAAAGAGATTTTCCAGCCCAAGAATGCAATCTGTGAGTACCAGGGTTTGTTGTGCCATTGAGTGGTGTTTGGATTAGATCTGTAGGCACTAAACTGATTCACTAGATGTGAGCTTTGGCTTACTGTAACAGAGGTTTCACCTGTGATTGTGAGTGTGTGGAAGACTTTTATTTAATATTCTGTGCGTGGACCCTGAACCACAGATCTTGTTGGTGAATTGCTGGAAGGTGGCACCTTAACAGTGATGTCTGGCCAAAACCTGGCTTAGAACCCAGTGCTCCACTGTAAGAGCCCTTCCTTCCTGTCCTCATTAGGAAGGACTACCCTGTTATTAACTTAGAATTTTGATATGTGTAAAGCCAGCAGCCTCCATTGAAGAAGGAAAGGCAAAATGTTTGGTTTTTTTTAAAGCAGAGGTTGCCGCGTAGAAGGCACTGTGCAATGCCTGTATCTCATTTTTATTGTCAGTGAGAAAAATGAGACACTTTAAGGAATTAATGGTCATTATTTTGATTTACTAATGTGGATCGATTTAGCAGGAGGTGAATTTTTTATGAAATAGTTTGTTGTGACGGTGCTTCTTCTTGTGCTTCACACCTCTACAGCAGCAATAAACTACATGGATTAGTTTTGTCCCTCGCATTCTTGAAGGCTGAAAGCCTCTGACTAAACTCAACAGTAGTATCAAGGTCTGAAGGAGATAACTCTGCTTGCTACATCACTGATTGCCCTAGTCTATAGAGTTGTTGGAGATCTCCCAGCTCCAAGGTTGACCTATTCACTAATCTGTAGCCTTGGATGCTCCTTCATTTATTTAATTTTTTCTTTCTGTAGGTCGAACTCCTCCTCGAAATGAGCCCTTTCCAGCCCCTCCTGAGGATGGTGAGTATGAAAATGACTGCTTAGTGGGAATGGGGTTACTGACACTCCAAAGAGGGAGAGTTGCATGTCTGCAGAAGCAACTTCTTGTAGTCTAGGTATATAGAACCATTGCTCACAGCTTCCCTTGAAAGGAATAATTAACTTCTTCTTTCCTAATTCTTTTGATCTTGGTAGAACCCGTAACTGCAAAGGAAGCAGTGAAGTCCAGCCAAGCTGTGGATGTCCAGACCTCGTTGCCAAAGCAAGAACTTGTATGTACTCTATGATCTGTTAATAGCTGTTCAGGCTTCCACTGTGAAAGATGCATGAGTGCCGGAGACTTTACAGTTTCTAATCAAGCTGATTTCATTTCTGAAGAGCAGTAACAGTGCAGTTCCAGTTTTTGTCTTTCATTGTCTTTCTGCCATATGTCTTGCCTGAGTAGTAGAATCAAAGGCCAAACCTCCAGTAGGTGATGGCTCTGTTGCTTTTGTTTGCTTCTTGCACTTGCAGTGGTGTTCCTTCTTGCATCTCAAGATTGGGGCACTCTGAAGAGAGAGAAGCATCAGATTTTTGCATGTCCTTGAGCTGAGGTTATTTTGTAGCCAGTGTTGCTAACAGCTGATGGGCCAGGACACATTACAGAGGCTTCTTCAGAATTCTCTGCCTTCAGGCTGGCTGTGGCCCATTGCCCTGATTTTAGATGCTGATAACAATGACAGTACTTGGCACTTCTGCTGGAGCATCACCATGTTTTTTGCAAACCTTAATTACATCTTGGCACGTACCTGAGAAATAGTTTATTGCCTCTTGAACTATGCTAGCAAATTGGAGACTGCTCCTGCATTAGGGCTTTGCTGTGAGAGGAAATTGGGTCAGGAAAAGAAGGACATTAGACTAGGGCCAGATTGTTGCTGCTAGAGCTTTTCTCCCAGTTTCTCCTACAGCCTGATCCGGTTCAGAGGCCACCAATTGCCTCCTCAACTCCTTTCACCAGAACAGAGCCGTCCGTGATTCCTGCAGCCAGGAACGAGCCCATTGGCTTGAAGGCTGCTGACTTCCTACCAGTAAGTATCTCTGGATAAAAGCTTCCAGCCAGTGTCTGTGTTGGGTGGCATCATGAAGGGGATTCTCTGAAGTGCAGAAGAGTGTCTTGGGTGCTTTCATGAGCCAGTAGTCCTCAGTACTGAATAAGAACGTTGCCTCCTTCTCTCCCTCTGCTTACTCAGTTCTCTTAGTTCTTCCCCTGGCAGTTTACTCTCCTGCCTCCTAACTGCTTTGACTTGCAGTTCCTGTGGAATTAGCACCCTGGGGCTTGGTCCAGCAACCCTGTTGCAATTGGCAGCGGGGGATGTGAACGCAGGAACGTTGAGCCATGTTCACAAAGAATGTGTTAACAAAGCAGAGAGCAAGGTGTGAGACTAAGACTGAACAATTCCATGTGCTAGACAGCGATTCATTTAGAAAACTGGTGTTTGCCGTTACACATACGTAATTATTTCAAGAGTCTTTCTCTCTGGTGTCTGAGAGACCTCTTGACCTCAATCAGGAGGGTATTCCCTGTCTGAGAAGGGGAGAAGGACCAGAGCCATCCTTATGATTCCAAACTGTAAATGTGAGAGAGGAAGGGAGATTCCAGCGTGGTGTGGGTGGGAATCAAATTGAGAGTCTCATCAGTTGTGCAGGATTTATGCTTTGTAATATAATTTGTTGATTTCAGATGAACGTTTCACATAAAAAATGTTTGCACAAAACCATTTCTTCATCAAAATATACTGGGTTTGAAAGCTTACTTTGAATTCCTTTTTTCAATTTTGGGAGTTTTTCTAAGGCTTCAAAGATGTTTGTAATTGACACGGTAGAAGAGGCAAAAGAGAAGTACCTGAAATTGAGCATTTCTATTACAAAATGTTCATAGATCATTCTGCAAGGAAGTCAGTATTGACTGGTACTTTGTACACCAAAATCGTCTCTCACCTAGGCCAGGGGAAGCTCGTCCTACCGTTCTGTGCCATCCTGCTCTCTTATCACTTCTCCAATGGTGTCTGTACTTTCAGGCTGTGAAAAACCAAAGCCAGACTGAGCTTGTGGACGAGGAAGCCATGTCCCAGATCAGGAAGGGTCATGAGACCATGTGTGTGGTTCTCACCAGCCGCCACAAGAATCTGGACACCGTGCGGGCTGTATGGAGCACCAGTGACATCAAGGCAAGAATGGAGATGCATGAGACTCACTGGGGGAGGAGCTGAGATATTTTGGCTCATCTGGGACTGATTCTGCCTCTTAGGCAAAATGTAATGTGGGTTCTCACTGCTTTTGTCCCCAGGGGTGCACCACAAAGTGCTGCTTTGTCCCACTTGTGGTTGAATGGTCACAAAGACATGCGAGAGTTATCTTCTCCTAGCCAACTCCATGTTTCCTCTAACTTATTTTTGAAAAGTAGAACTTGATATTAATTGCTTCAGTCTAGCTAGTTTGAGCTTTGCAATAGCTGACTTTTTCTTCGTCTTCTCTCTCAGAACTCTGTGGACTCTGCAGTGGCAATCAATGATCTGTCTGTTGTTGTGGACCTCTTGAATATCGTCAACCAAAAAGCGTGAGTGCTGGGTGGGCCGGCCCCTGGGATCCCTGAGAGCCGCCTGGCTGGGGTTGGGAGTGCTGCATGGCAGTGTGAAAAGCATGTGCTTGTAGTCACATCTTCCAAGTCTGCACTGCCACTAGCTGCTGGAGTTGTATGGGGCCTTTTCTATGGGCAAATGATATCTTGCAAGGGCAATCAAAGTCTTGGAGCTTCGTAAAGTGATTCTGCTGAGTCAATAAAATAGTCAGAACCTGCCACTTGCTATCACAAGGGGGAGTCAGTGAACTTACTCAATAAACTGGGGTGCTGCTGCCTAGGCTTTTTTTGTGAGAGAGCATATTTTTGTTGACTCGGCCTCGAAAAGCCTCATTCTCCAGTCTTGAAATGTATCCTTTTCAGGTCTCTCTGGAAGCTGGATTTGTGTACTATAATCCTGCCACAGATAGAAAAACTACTCCAAAGTAAATACGAAAGGTGAGGCCCTAAGAATGTGGTGTGCTTGGGGTACAAGGTGTGGATATTCGTGGGAGAGCTTCACTGGGTATTTTGTGGCTGAAGGAAAATCCTGAAAGATCACAGCGCATGCAGTATAATGCTGATAAGACACCTAGAAAAGAGCAGTGGAGTTGCCTAGTGTACGTGGAGAAAGATGTGAAAAGTACGCATGGGCAAGAGGAGCAGAATGTTAAGATTCCGTGGAGGTGTGTTGGATTGAAGGACCCTTCTGGCAGTCAGGAGGGGTCAAATCGATATTAAAGAAGTGGGTTCTGTGCACTGATGGGAATGAAACTTTCAACCTGGGACAAGGGGAGTGAAATCCTGCAACAGCCTGGAGGACACTTGGAAGATTGCTTTGAACCTCTTTGTTAGGTGGCAAAAAAAAATGCAGCCTCTATCTTAAGGTGGAGTTTATGCTCTTTCTACTGGAGGAGAGGCACCTGCCTAGTCCCTTCAGCAGAAAGGTCCCACTGAGCAGGGTATATGCCAGGACTTTTTGAAAGGGCTTGGTTTGTCAGTATTGACTCAGCCTAGACTGTATTGATTTTTGGCTGTTGCTCTCCTTACCAGGTTACAGGTGGTGGAAGGGTTTGTTTGAGTGGATTATCCCCAGTAATGATGTGAGTGAGAGCTGTATGCTGGGAGGAAAGGAATTACATTCAAGTGGGACCCGATTTGTTTTTCAGTTATGTGCAGACTGGCTGCACCTCCCTGAAACTCATTCTCCAGAGATTCCTGCCACTGATCACAGACATGCTTGCCGCACCACCTTCTGTTGGAGTAGACATCACCAGAGAGGAAAGGTGAGGCACTTTACTCACTTCCACTTGCCCCTGTTTTGAACCGGCCTTTCTCTTGGTTGAGCTTTGTTCCTTGCCATCAAGGCTCTGGTACTAGACTGGGCCTGCCTTCCTTTTGTCTGCAAATACCAAACGCCTTCTTCCCTGGACTTTACTCCCAAAGGGGAATAAAGGAGTGAAAGAGTCCTTACGTAGATTCCATTCTGCTGTGTCATCAGGACATGGGCTGAATACATGGTGTTCCTGCAGAGCCATGCTCGCATTTCAGCCTCTTCCAGGCCATTTGCAGAGCTTGTGTCGTTTCGTGGTTGAGTTGTGTCTTTGTCACTACAGGAACAAACACATCTCTTAAGCAGCTGAGGATTCATGCTGTGTCTTCTATCTGTTTTTTCAGGCTTCATAAATGCAAGCTGTGCTACAAGCAGTTGAAAAACATCAGCAACATTGTCAAGAACAAGTCTGGGCTCAGCGGCCGTCATGGTAGTGCCTTTCGGGAACTGCATCTCCTCATGGCTGTCCTAGAGTGACAGCTGTCACCTCCTCACGTGCAAGCACAGGTGACCAAGCACCCCTCTGCTCTTGGTCCAGCTGGATTTCACCTCTCCCCGTGTATCCATCTTCCCCCCACACAGCTCCGTAGGGAAGTGGAATCTCATTGACTCATTGCTGGGTGGAGGACCCAGGTGGAGAGACACCTCTGCTGTGTGAGGAGATGTGGCTGCCCGAAGGCCCCATAAAGCCTCTGTAGGGAAGTGGCTTCATTTCGGCTCTTGATCTCAGCATCGGGTTTCCCGCTGCTCTGTTTGTGTGCTGGCGTTTCCCTGATAGGAGGGCTCTGAACCTACTGGTGCCCCCCCCTTCACCCATCTGTGCTGTCGGTTTTCATCGCTTGGCTCTGGGGGCTGGGGCAGCACTGAGGGCTGCAGTGCCTGCCCCACAAAAGCCTGCTGGGGGGTGGAACACTCTTTCCCTGCAGAAGGGACTTCAGCTGCTGCATGGGACTGGCCCCTTCAGCTTCCTTCATCACACGAGCTAGGACACTGTCCCCCTGTGCTCAGTGTGGTCTCAAGGACTTGTTTTGAAAGGAAACTCTCTCTCGGCTTCTCCAAAATCCCTGCTGGCACTCTGGGCCACAGAAGTTTCCCATCTTCAGACTGTTGCTGGCAACTGAGGTGTACCTGGATCTGTTAAAATATGTGACTTACAACAAGTCGTGTTTATGTGTTTGCCTTTGGGGTGAGAATTTGGGAGGGTGGAGGAAGAGAAGGGACAGGGACTGATGTCTTTCTACATCCACTGGACCGCTCTCTAGAGCTGGTTCCCCCCTGCCCCCAATAAATGTCTGTCAGAACCTTTCTGTCTCTCTCTTCTTTCCTGTGGGGAAAGAGGTTCCTGTTGGTGCTTGCCCTGCTCCTACCAGCCTGTCTCCCATTTTTTACACTGGAGCCTGTGTTCTGGGAAACTGTAACTTATGATGAATTTTATTAAAAGATTTGTAACTTTTTTTAAAAATAACTTGTGTTAAATGCCTGAATCTCTTGAAGGGCTGGGAGCATCCAGGGAAAGCAGGGCTCTCTTCCTGGCGTTTCCCAGGGGGAAGCCGGCCATTCTCCCCTTTCATGCTGGGAGGCTGCAGTAGGTGGATGTGATGAGCGAGTTGGAGAGACACAACAGCCGAGGTGGCTTGCTGAAACCCGGGGGAGGTTTCACTCTGCTAGGGAGTTCCCAGCCCAAAGAGCAGTGTCATCACTTGTGGCTTGTCCTTCTGCCTGGCCCCATGCAGATGTCTCCCCAGCGGATCTCACAGATCTCAGCATGGGTGCGCAGTGCTTTGTCTGCAGGGTTTTCTGTGAACTCTTGAGCTGAGCGCTGGTGTTCAGGGGTGTAGGACACCATTTCAAGTATGTAAAGTGGAGCCAGAAGGAAGGTGACAGTCCCTGCCTTGCTGATACTTCATCCAAACACTGTTTTCAGAAATAAAGTGGGGCATCCTGCTCTGCTTGCTGCATCACCCCAGGGCTCTCTGGCAAAAATGTCATGCTTGGACCCGACAGAGGTGTGAAAAGGCTCTGCCTCCAGCCTGCAGAGCTGGGAGAAGAACAAGGTGGATCAAGACACTGCTGTGCTGGCACTTACCGTTTAATAATTGGGTTTCCTGCTAATTAAGGGAGCCTGATAGCTGCAATCTGGGGCAGGGGAGAGGGTGCTGTGCTCCAGGCTCTCCCAGGGACAGCTGCAAGGGTGCAAGGGAAGGGATTTAATGGGTTTTACAGCCATGGGCTGTGTATGTAGCAGGCAGGCAGCACCCGCCCCGAGTGCAGGGAAAAAACAACAGCACAGGAGGATTTGCTTTAACAGTTTACTTAAAATAAGTTTTGTTACAAAACAGGAATTATTTTTTTAATTATTAAAATACATAGAAACATCTAATCTTACAAAAGGCTAGATTTATTTTTCCCTTTTTCTCTTTTTAAATAGAATACACTGTGGAAGAGAAAGGAGAAGGCTGCGGTGGGAAGGAGCCATCAGTGCATCCAGTCAGTTATGTGCAGCAGGAGGAAGCGGACCCACGGGTTGGGGGTCAGAGGTGCAGGGGCCAGTGCTCTCTCCTCCACCCCCCAGCCCACTGCTGCCCCGATACATCAGCCAAAAGGCTTCTGGGCTGGAGGTTTGGGTTTTTTGTTTCTTTTCTGCTTGTTTTCCCTTCCAAGACCATGTAAACAGGGTATAAGTATTTCAAACACTTTCATCTCGACCACACTGTGATCTCTCTCGACAAGACAACTGGTAAATAACTTTAAAATAGCTTCATTTGAGACCACAAAATCCACTCTGGTGCCATGTAACACAGGCAGCCCCGCAACCGCTCTCCCTCTGTGCCTGGGCGGCCGGTGCGGGGCCCTGGCAGCGTTGGCACCAGGATGAACGGCAGCTTGGCTCATGCATGGCACCACGGTGCCTTCATGCAACAACAGGGCTTGAGAAACCTACAGGGAAAGGAGATGCTGGGATTTTTTTCTGGCTTAAAATGGAGGATGTGCATCCAGGAGCTGCCTGGATGCAGTTTTGGGGGAGCTACGGCCAGGCTGGTCCTATGGGGTAACAGAGACATGTCTGGGGGCTCACCCGGCTCCGAGCTCCCCTCTCAGCCAGATACCTCTACTGCTGTAAAATCAAAGCTGGAGAGACAGGAGCACCCAGCAGCTCCTCGCTCCAGCAACAATCAAGAGTCACAGAGTTGAGTGTCTGAGGGGGGGCAAATCCCTGCCCAGCACAGCTGTCCCCTGTCCTGAGAGGGGGGTCTGGCTGCAGGGAGACCCTGGCCCCACGCTACTCATGGTGAGAGCTGCCGTCACCCTCTGCTCACGTGTCCCGGAGAGCGATGGGATGGCATCGAAGCCTTCGTGTCTTCCAGCAGCCAGCTCTGTAGCACCATGGGGGGCTGTGTCCTGCAGCAGGGTTGGTGCTGGGGCTGGCACTCATCACACGGAAACCGGCCTCAGCTTCCCTGGGGAAGAGACATGCATGGATCCTACCAGGCAGTGGCTGTGGCCACCACTGCCCCGGCCCCGTTTGGTTGCATTTCAGCAGAAGCTGCTTTGAGCTGATACCACGAGCGTCCCCACGAGCTTCCCTGCAAGCGGCACAAGCCAGCACCCCTCCCTGCCCGGGAAGTGGGGCCAAAGCAGAGCCCTCCACCGGCTCCCGGCTGCAGGAACTCACCTGGCAGCTCTGGCTGCCCCTGAGTCAGGCTGGAATCGAAGGGGAGAGAGGTTCAGCCTCGGGGGGCAGAGCCACTGCCCTCTAGCATCGCTCCCCCCACGCACCCCCAACCCACGGGCAGTGGCTTGGCACCAGGGTGCTCTTGGGGAAGTGCTAATCACATTCCTAATGGCTAATTAGCCATTAATTAATGAGCTGATTACAAATCAGCTACATCCCCCGTGCAGGCTTTGTCTGCCAGCACCTGGGTGGCACAAGGCTGGCGGCAGGGGCCTCGTCTGCTGGAGGGACCCTGGCCCCAACCCAGGGCTGCAGTTCCCCACCACCCACCTGAGGTCTGGAGCTTCCTGCGGATGGAGGCAGCGCGGCCCGAGAGCTGCCCTGGGCTGGAGGATGCGTGGCCCCGACCAGGGGGGGCTGCGGTCCCCGGCGAGTCACCCTAAGAGATGGGGAACAGCCCACGGTCAGCCCACATCATGCTCTGGGGGTACCATGGGGCTGCTGCTAAAGAGGGCTTGGAAGAGCTGCAGGGGCTGGTGGATGCTCCCAAAGGAAGGTGGCACCAGGGGACACCCAGCAATCAACAGCCCTGGGGACCACACATGGAGGCAAAACAGGGGGACGCCGTGTGGGGAAGGGGAAGAGAAAGGGCAGCAGTGGCCCCCTGAGTACCTCCAGCTGCTCCTGGCTGGGCCAGGCGGCCAGCTCAGCCTTGCGGGAGACAGGACCCAGCTCCACGGAGCGAACCCTCTCAGCAAACTTCAAGGAGCACAACGTCTCGCTGGTGTTTTTCTCAGCAGGAGAGACCTGTGAGGAGGCAAAGCAGACAGAAGTCATCCTGCCAGCTGCTTGCACAACTCCAGTGCTCCCCTGCCCCAGCAAAACCCACCCCTGCCGGGTGCTGAGATGCTATTATTAACCTGTCGTTCCCAGGATAGCCCTGTCCAGTCACACCCAGGCCAGTGTCTGAGCCAGCCAGATCCCCTGTCACCAACCGTCCGGGCGTGAGGGACAGCCAGAAAAAGCTGCAGCAGGTGGCAGGGCCTCGGGGACCTCCCGAGGGGGCTCGGCTCGGGTGCAGGCAGGGATGGAGGAGCTGCCACAGCATAAAATCCTCCCATGGGACATCGTGCCCATAGTGATAACATCCATGCACAGGCAGGGAGGACGAGATCGTGGACTTCTGAGTTCATCCCCCACATCTCAATCTTATCTGGGCTGCACAGACAGGTGTAGAGGTGCCAGCGCGGCTGCGAACCAGCTGATGTCCCCAGGTGCAAGCGCAGTCGCCTGCTCCCATCCCAGCCCCTGCCTCCAGCATCGCTCCCACCTGCCCAGCACCGGAATGAATAGGGACCAGACCCACCTCCAAAAGCACACTGAGCGGCCACAGGGATGCCAACGGGCCCGGCCCTTACCTGCACCATCATGAGCGTCTTGCTGTCACCGCTGAGCGAGTCCTGCAGCAGGTAGGTCAGTTTGGAGTTGCGGAAGGGCACGTGGCCCTGCCGGGAGCGCAGGGCGTAAATGACATCACCCAGCGCCGAGAGGGATTTGTTGATATGCTGTGCCTCGCGGAGCCGGCTGCCCTCCGCGCCCGAGCGCCCGACCCGCTCCGATCCCGCCAGGTCTACCAAGTTCAGCTTCCCTAGGGACACACAGCCAACACCCCCCAGCTGGTGTCAGCACACGGCCCCGCACACCCTGGGGACGCCGTGGCCCAGATGCCCCGGTGATGGGCTTGCTGTGTGGCACCCACCTGTGGTGCGGAGTCCCGTGCTGTGGTCAAGGCCACGGACGGTGACGATGAGGAGGGCGTGGGAGCGGGAGCTGTGCTCATTCAGGTTGGTGCACTCCGTCGCCCGGTTGACGTGGCCAAACTCAAAGACCTGGGGGAGAGCCCGGGGAGGCGCGGGGTGAGGCCAGCCTGCCCCACATCTCCCACAAGCCCCCCGTGACCTGGGCACCCCCGGGGATGTCACCCAAGCAGTGCCAGGTCTATCAGGGTGATGACTGCTGTCAGGTCTCAGCCTGGGTGATACACCGAAGGCAAATGATGACAGGCAGAGCCCTGCAGTGACAGCCGGCATCCCACTAATCCCTGGGAGCCACGCTTTTATTTTTAACACCCTGCACCTCACCCCATGGTACCGTGACCATCACATTGCACATGGGGACCTATTTTGGTCTCTGTTGCTCCCTGTTGCTTCAGAAACGCTCCTGAATTTGAGGGTCATGCACTAGAGACACCCACCCCACAGTTCATTGTGTCCCTGGTGCCACCCTTCTGCCACGCCCCATCGCTTCACACCTTGTTGATGTCCTCCACGCTCTGCACCCTGAACTCAGTCAGCCCGGGCACATAGAGCTGCCCGCTGCCATCGGGGCACAGCTTGATCTCCAGCTTCTCCTGCGGTTCCTTCCCCAGCAAGTCCCTGGGAAAAGAGGTACCTGTCACCATCCCAGGGGGGCGATGGGGGTCCCAGCTCCCTTCTGGCACAGCACCCCCACTGTGGCTCAGGGCTGTGTGCCAAAGCAGCCCCATCCTCCCAGAGATGCTGCACACCCTATTTATCGACCTTCCCTCTCCAGCTCTGTGTTTGCTCATTCTCATCCAACCCAGCTAACGCTCCCATCCCTGCTCTTTACTGCCATCCCCATTATCCACAGGGATGCACTTCCAACCTCCTCCAAGCCCCTCCTGCCTGCAGCTGGGCAGGGAAGGAAAATATTTCTCATAGTTCCATCTCCCAGTTAGTACTTTCTAAATATAAAGTCCAGCGAGGCAGGGGCAGGGAGGAGAGGGGGATGCTGCACCAAGGCAAGGAGGAGCAGGAGCAATTGCAGGGCTGGGAGCCTGTATAATTAGTAGGGCTTGAGGGAGAGTGCTTTAAAAGGGCAGTGTGCATTGAAAAAAAAATTAAAAATAAATCCTTGCACAGCCAAATCCAGCACCCAAGGCCTGGGAACAACCTCTGCGGCCAAGGCAGAGCTGGTGGGACAGGGAGAAGAGCAGCACGGGGTGATGCCCACCGATGCTGGCTCCCCAGCAGCTCCACTCACCCCAGCAGAAAGCTTCCCCCCGACTTGCTGTACCTGAGCGACTCGTTGTAAATCTCGGCGGCACTGACGCTGATGGTGTAGTCCCAGTCAGCTGCCTTGCTCCGCACCTCGGAGAACAGGAGCTGCAGGGCCCGCTGGTTGATCCCTGGATTGGCTGCTGTTCCCTGACAGATTGGGGTGAGAAATGGAAAGGGGAAACACCTTCTTGCATTTTACTGAGCATTTTTTTTCTAAGCAGGAGCAAAGCCCAAGGGTGTGTCTCAGAGTGTCGCAGAGTCTGTGTGTCGCACAAACCGCTTGGCAGCAGCAGTGACCATCACTGGGTCCAAGCTGGCCATTAGCCCGGTAAAGGGAGGGTGCCAAGACTGGTCACTATGGGACATGAAGCCAAGGAAGAAGTCAGAAGCAAAGCCAGGCAAACTCACCTCCATGGTGTAGGTTTTTCCCGCCCCTGTCTGTCCATAGGCGAAGATGCAGACGTTGTAGCCATCAATGCACGAAGTGACCAGGGCTTGGACCTCCTGAAACACCTAGTGGGGGACCAGGGAGCATCAGAAGGTGGTTGCACCTCCGCCTCATGCCAGCAGCGTGGATGACAGCACCCACCTCCTCCTGGGATGCTTGTGGGGGGAAGACCTTATCCAGCTCAAAGGACACCTGCTTCCCCTTGTGTAAGAGGTGCAGAACAGCATCATCATCAGCGTCGAAGGTCACTGCATTGGCTGCCTCTGGGCCCTCACCATCCTCCTTCGTGATGGGGCGGACTCGCCCAAAAACACGTATGTTTCCTTGAAGAGAGAGGATGCAGTGATGGTTTCAGCCCCACTGCTGCCACCCCCCGTCACTGTCAAACACCACAGAATCATAGAATCACCAGGTTGGAAAAGACCCACCGGATCATCAAGTCCAACCATTCCTATCAAATACTAAACCATGTCAGACTGAACACTGCAGCCCGCTGCCAACTGAAACATCCCACCACCAACCTGAGCATCTCACGGAGACATGGAGCACCCAAGCCATGGTGCAGCGGGGTGATGATACCTGCCCCCCACTTAGAGACACAGTCATCCGCCACCACCCTCCACACACCTTTCAATCGCACCAGCTCGTTGTGACACTTCTTGCGGAGCTGCAGCTCCCGCCGATACTTGCGCAGCAGCTCCCGGTTGGTGCTGTGCACCTCCTCGATGGCCTGGCCGATCTGGGGGAGACAGAGATCAGCGGCTCAGCGCCGCCCCCAGCATTCGCCCCATGGCACTGGAGGGTGCCGGGGTGGTGGTCTCGGGGATTTACCTCCGCCCTGGCGCTCCGCAGGGTCTCCTGGAGGAGCAGGGGGAAGTCACGGACCTGACGCTTCAGGCTGTTGTAGTCATGGGTGAGGGTACGCAGCGCTGGCTGCAGTGTCAGCAGGTTGGTGCGGACGCCTGCAGGTACAAGGCAGGGTGAGGGTGGGTGGCACGACACCCCAGCACAGCCGGGTGACCCTGCAAGCCCCCTGCCCCTCCTCACCCGCCAAGTTTTCATGCACCGCCTTCATCTCCACTTGGGCGCGGGAAAATGCTTCCTCAATGGCACGGTTCTTCTCCTCTTCCATGGCCTGCATCTCCTCCAGCATCTGCCCATGGGCTCGCTCGAGCTCAGCCTCATACATCACGATCTGGGAAGGGAGCAATGGCCGGTAACGCTGCACCAGTGGCCACACGCCAGCATCACCTGGTGAGCACCACACAGGCAAGAACTGCAGTGGAGCTGGGCAGGGTGATTTCTGATTTACACCCGTTGCGCTCAGACCTGAGCTCTGAGTTGAGCCGCCGTCTTTTGGGAGCTCTGCAGCTGCTGCTCCATCTCCTTCAGCACCTGCCTCTGCATCCCCACCTGCTCCTGCAGGTACTGGTTCCGGGACTGGCTTTCGCACAGGGCTTGTTTTGCCTTGGCTGACTCCACCTCCACCGTCTTGATAATGTACTGGGGGAAAAAGCACCCAGAGATGGGCTGTGCTGGTGAAATAGCACGTGAGGGGCCCAGGATGCAGCCAAACTTGGCCCAGGGGGCCTATTTTACAAAATCATGGTGCTGCACTGCTTGGGGCAAAGGGGTGGGTGGCACTTGCAGCGCACCCACCAGGCACTGCTAAGCGCCCAACCCAGCTCATCTTGCCCGGCCAGAAGAGATGGAGAGCTCCGTGGTGCTCACCTTTATCTGCTGGGGCTGGGACTTGAGGCTGGCGATGGTCTCCTGACTGTCCCGCAGCCGCCGGCTCAGCCGTTCCTCCTCCTCAGCTCTCTCAGCCAGGGAGTCCTTTAGTCGCAGCTCCACCTCAGCCAAGCGGTTTGTCTTCTGCTGCACCTCCAGCTCCAGCTCTGCCAGCTTGGCCCGCATCTCCTCTGCCTCCTGCTGCAGCTGGGACATCCGCTCCTGTAGCTCTGCGTTCTCCTGTTCCCGAGACGGGGTCGTGTCACCCATGGGTGCCTGTCAGCCTGCCCCCACCACTGCCAACCCCGCTCCTCACCTGGAGGTGGGCACAGCCCTGGCATGGCACCTGCTGCTGCCGTCGCAGCTCGCGCAGCTCCCCCTCGCACGCCTTCATCTCCTGTCGCAAGCGCTCGTTCTCAGCCACCAGCAGGTCCCGGTGCTTCTCCGTGTCCGTGCCACCCTGCCAATGGGAGGGGATGGAAGCCTGCACCCCTACAGGGAGCCCCCAGCCTGCTGCTGCACCCCAGGGAGATCCCTGCCTCCCACGGCAACTCAGGGAGTCCCCAGCCTGCTGCTGCATCCCCGGGAGACCCCAGCCTGTCTCGTCTGAGAGCCTCCATTGTGCCCAGAGACCCTCAGGCTGTCACATCAGGGAGTCCCCACTCTGCTGCCCCTGGGGAGCCGCAGCCCCCAGAGGGGCTTTCACCTCCCAGGGCAGAGCACCAGTGCTGGGGAGCCTTTGCTGACGCTGGACAGAAAGTCCCACAAACTTGCATCCCTCAACATCTCTCTCTTGCCTCACAGGGTGCAAACTGCAACCCTGGGGATGTTTTAATCCTTCTACACCCTCCCTGCGTACCCCCTTCCTCCTCAGGGCCCCACAGCTCTGGCGTCCCTTGGGGCGAGGGTGGCTCAGCCCAAGCCCTGCGGCAGCTCACCAGCTCCGAGCGCAGCCGGCTGATCTCCTGCGCCTGCTCCAGGAGCTTCGCCTTCAGAGTTTCAACCTGTCAATGCAAGCAAGGTTACCCAGGAGGCATCTCAGCAGCTTTTGGAGGAGACCCCGTGGTGCCACCCTGGCCACCGACATCCAGGCTGTCTTGCACCTTCATTACACCTTAATTTTCCACCCTCCTTTGAGCACCTGATTCATGTGAGCTGATTAAAATGAGTGTTAATGAAAGGCTTGCTTTGACCTTGTTCGACCATGGGTATAATTTGTCCATGTTGAGCATTGACAGAAACCATCATTAAAGAAAAAAATAGCATCCTGTTTGGAGAAGGAAAAAACCCAACCTATCTGCAATTGTGTTTAAGGAGCCAGAAGTGCCTCATCCTGCCCTTGCAACACAGCTTCATTTTGCCTTCTCTATTTTCTTTCTAGGAAAGCTATCTTTAGAGAAAGAGGAAGCAGGAGCTCTTTAACAAGCCTACATGTCCAAGGGAACGATGCTCTCCAGCCACCCCAAGCTTGGAATCTGCTCATCCCATGGGCACCAAGCTGTCCTCCCTGCAAATCCAGGCAGATTTCACAAATCCTCTTCTTTTTTTTTTGTGCAGGGACCAGTGAGGCTCCCAAGAAAACACACGGTTATTCAAATATACGGCAGCAGTGAGTGCTTGGCAAACTCAGCGGTCTGGTGGGCTGTGTTTTCACATGGTTTGCCTGCCTGCTCCGGCCCTCGGTCCCATGCCCCAAACCCAAGGGCCACTGGGCAAGCAATGCCATCTCTCCAAAATTTACCCTGGGGAGAGCCAGACCTGGCCGTGCACTTCCCCGCTGTCCCCCACATCCCAGCCCAGCTCCCAGTTTCCCTGCATGAGGAAGCCACCATGCTGCCAAACCCCTTGTCCGGATGAGGTAGGGTATTGTCTCATCCCAATAACCAGCTTTTTCTAAGCAACCGGGCCTCCATGGACCATAATTTAGGAACTGCTGATTAATACCAAACACAGATGTGCTGAAATGGTGCTGTAATTAATGATGATAAGTTATTAAGCCACGCCCTTGCGGAGATGAAAGTGGGTGAGCACCTCCTGTGCGGCCCCACGCGCTCAGCAGGGCACGGCCGGGGGCTTCCATGGGCAAGCTCCACGCGCTGACGGCCACGAGCATGGGAAGAGGTGGCTGCTCCCTGCTAAAGCCGAGCTCCCCACTCCCTCCACAGCGGCTGTGCGTATGCCAAAGGCACCAGCGTCGCGCTTGAGTGGGAAAATCCCATTTCCACATTCAGTAAAATACATTATTAAGATTTTTTTAAAAAGTATTTTTAAAAGAGGGGAAGGACCAAGAAGACAGAGTCACAGCTTGTTACAGAGAAGCTGCCATCCCAGCCAGCCAACACACACGCCGCAGCCTGCCTACTGCTCCCCGTGCCAGCGGCACCTGAAAATGCTGATGCGCCTCCATCCCCTACCTGTTCAGGCATCTCCGGCTGCATCCTGCTCTTTGGAGGTGACAGGGACTCCTTGGAAGCTGGATCTGGCTCAAGACGTGGCCCAGCCATCCCCAAGCTTTGGAAGCCGGAGTCAGCGCTCTGCCCCGGCCGGTACCGGCCGTGCTCGCTACTGAACTGGCCAGCTCAGGGCTGGATCCCGCCAGCGCTCACGCTTGTGTCATGCAGACTATGCCAACCAAATTCAGGACAATTACCTCCACCTTTTTGACACCCGTGGAACAAGCAGAACCTGACTGTAACAGCTTCCACAACAGCCACATGCAAATCCCTTTACAAGCAGCCAGAATTTCAATCTCCCTGGGACAGCCCTAGTCCTCACGCCAAGGATGCATCTACACTGACACAGGAGATGGTTCTGAGGGGGTTCTGGTGGTGGTTGCCAAAACACTTTCCCCTTCAGCAGACAACTCTCTGCCTATATATTCACTTCACGCCTCCTGACTCTTGAAAGTCATCAAAATGAATCCGCTGGGTCAGTCTAAGAGCTTATCCTGTCACAGTGGTTCTGCGCTGGGAGGGATGGATGATTGCTGCAGGGCTCTGACCTCAGCGCCCAAAGCCCTCCCAGCCAAATCATGTCCAAGGAGCCACATGCCCTCACCAGCATTATCACGGTGTCATTGTAATGTCAGTTGTGGGGCTGGCAGGACAGCTGCGATGTTGCAGAGCAGCTGGGTCCAACATCATCCCTCTGCACCTGAGCAGACAAGATGCTCCATGATGGAGATCCTACGCTCCTTCCAGGCACACCCCTCACAAACTGCAAACACCAGCACTCTGGCCAAGCCACAGCCTGAAGTTGGAGACCCCAACGAATACCCTCACGTCTCCCTGTCCCCACCGTACCTGGCTTTGCAGCTGGAGAGAGCGGGAGAGCTCATCGTTCTCCCGAGCAGTGAGCTTCTCCTGCAGCCCCAGCAGCTCCTCCTGCAGTCGCAGCTTCTCCTCCTGCAGATGTGCCATGGAGGCCATCACTTTGTGGATCACTGGGAAGGGCCGGGCTGCTGGCAGACTGGAGCGTTTCCCACTGCAAAGTCTCCCTCCTGCAGCAGGACAAAGACGGAGCTGGTCAGGCTCCAGTGCCTCACTGGCGAATGGGATGCCACCAACGAGAGGAATCGGAAGGGGCTGCAGTGGAGATGGGACGGTGGGAAGGGGGACTTGTCAAAGCCCCACAGAGAGCAATCATGTGCCAGGAGGGGCATCCCGAGCACCGCAGTGCTCACCACAGCCAGCTAGGCTAATAGTGGGGATCTGACTGAGTGAGCCCCTGGGAGAGCACTGAGAGCTGAAGGGATCTGCCGATGCCATAACACAGAGCGCCTGCCCGTGCTGTTGTGCCATGACACAGCCCCAGCACAGGCCGAGATGCTGCCGCCTCACTCAGATAACAACCGCCTTCACCACAGCACTCTGATTCATCCCAGCATCCTTTTTTCTGAATGAGCAGATGCTGATGGAGAACCAGTATGTGATCATATTATTAAAGACTGCATCATTATACACAAATATAATAGAAGCCAAATTAAAATTATACATGTACCCTGAATGGCCATATTGCCTAATCCGTGTGTGCTTTCTAACCATCATAATATTATTTTAAACATCGTTTTCTGTGTGTTAGTAGAGCCACTGTGGCTGACAGAAGCCGACCTGGACATACATCAGAGCCTACCAAATGAAACCCTAAATGACTTGGTAGTTCCTAAGAAGAAATGAGCTGTCCTGACTCATTCCCAATGCGGGGATGAGGCACTGCAGTGGGCAAACAGGCATCCAGGAACCCAGCTGCCTGGCGCCTTTCCCTGCTTGCCACAGATTTCATCCACTGCCACCAGAAACATGAGGTTTTAAAGGCAGGAGGCGATGCTGGGAATTGCTTTGGTGCTTGCAGACAGATGCTGCCTGCTTTATGGGAAACAGCCTGGATACAAGAAGCAAGACTTCATTTGACTGTGAATCAGACTTTCTACCTTTAAAAGGATTTAAAGAGCCATTGGAGTGAGCAAAAAATTATATGCTGGGAGCAAACCATTGCTCTGCTGTTGATTGCGTGCCATGGGACTCATGCAACAATATCTACAGAAGGGATCATCGGATTTTGTCTTCCCACCTTGGGCTGGACACCCTAAAACAGCACCGACAGGTGCCGGCTTTTCTTTCTTTCTCTGCCAAAAGCTCAGCCCAGCTCAGGCAGGGGACTGTGATGTTCCCTTTAAACCCAACACATACAAACCCCACCCCAAAACTCCTACAGTTAACAGGAACACCAGCTCTCATCCCTTGGGGAGCGTACAGGGATAAAACGAGATTACAGAAGGCACCAGGGTTCTTGTGGACACACAGCGTGTCTGCACACATCATCCATACTGAGCCCAGGCTGGGACTGAAGGCAGAGCCAGGTTCAAAGCCACAAGACGTGCCTGCACACCAAACTGCCAGGCAGGGGTGATAACATGCTTCTCCGTACAAATAATATGCTTCTCCATGCTCCAACACCTTCCTCCTGTAAAAGCATCCTTGGGAGAGATGATGCCAGCCAGACCTGCATGACATCCACCACTGGGCAGACGTGCTGGTGGCAACATAGCATCTGAACATAGCAGGTGTAGCACGCTGACACTTCTGTTTCCCAAAATGCTTTGAAACCCGTTTGGAAAGGTGCACATTTCCAGAGCTCTGCCCCATGACCATTGCCACACAGACTCCCTTCCTCCTGCACCCCTTCCCATCAGCCACCCGAGACCAGGAGCTGCTTGGAGATGCAGCTAGGTACCATGCTAGGAGCAGCTCCTGGGATGCATCCTGACAGTCCTGACTGAGAAAGACAGGAAACCACACAGATTCACCTGTCCTGGTGCAGCCATGCACACCAGATGTATTTCCACAAATGCTACATTTTCCTTAAGAGGGAGGAGAGCAATGGGTTTGCTGGTGCTCACCTGCTTTGTTCACCTGGTTAAATAATTCATGGATTGCTGAGCATCACCTGACAGCTGGCTAGTGTTCAATCTCTTCTGAGACCCAATCCCCTGCAGTGAGCGCAGTCGCACGTCTTTGTGCACTCCAGAGGAGGAGAGGTCTCCCTGATACCTGCTAGCAGGCACCAAATGTCCATCCCATCGCACTCCTCTTCCCAAGCGCCTGCTACCACATCCTGGCTTCCTTCCCCCTTACCTGCTTTCTCCAGGTTCATGGTGGAGGCTGCCTGCACTGGTGTGGCACCGGCTGGCTCACGATGTGGTGCCGGTGGCTCCTCCGTGGCCGCTGTCAGGGCTCGGTGCCGGCTCTCTGCCTCCTGTAGGGCCTGTGTCCAAGAAGAAACAAGATGGAGAGCTGAGATGCAGCAACCATGCGCGTTGTGGTGGACACGGGGCCAGCAGCCAGCATTTCACTGGGCTGGCCAGGAGGAGCGAGCAGGGAGGAGGCCACAGAGGACACGACAGCAGGACTGGGGGAAACCCTCCCTCTGAGGGATTTTGGTGTTGGGAAGCTGCTGAGGTGAACTTATGTTGCTTTTAGTTCTTCCCATAAATAACTTCTTCCCTCAGCTTTGTTATACAGCTAAACTGAATATTACCTATTTTTCTCTTTACAGTCGCAAAAAAGACCCTGGCTTGCAGGCAAGTTTGAATGTGAACGTGGTGAGCCATGGCTTACATAATGCCATGCCCTATGGGATAGAGCACAGCTCCAAAAAAAACAGAGAACAAATCTGGAAGGACGGAAAGGAATCTGGAGAAAGTCCTAGATTTCAGTCTACTATATCTTCCACTAGCTTTCAGGTGAAAAAAAATAAATCAGTTGTAAAAAAGCACTACAGCATGGGTGCTTTCAGAAAACTGAGCTGCCAATCAGCCAAGCTTGCAGAAACACTCCCTGCCCCACTCAAAAGTGCCTTTTACTTATATCTTATCTCAGAGTCCATGCCATTGCCCCACGAGCCAACAATGCCGGGGAAATCCATCCCACTCTGGAAGAAGGGCAAATATATACGCCAAATATTTTTGAGAGTAATTGGGAAGGAGGCAGCAGGAAGGTCCTCCTGGAGAGCAATGGGTCTACAATACGTCTACACTTGAGGCTCTGGGAGGGTTCTGCTGGAGGGAGTTCATCAAGGCTGGTAGAAGATAAGAAGGTGTTTTCCTTCTTTTCAAAGAAGGAGAATTCAAATTATTTACCCAAAGCCCAGAAGGAACTGCTGGCAGCAACACCAGTACACAGTGTCCTGACACTGTCCCTGGCCATGGTGGCCTTCCTCCTTCTCCTCCTCCTCCAACCCACTGGCAAAACTATATCACTGCTGCATTTTCTTATCACCCTTCTGCCTTGAGCTCTCCTACCTACGTGACCCAGAAATGACCCAGAAAATGTTATTACGGGCTGTTCCCTGGCATCTTTCTGATTTTCCCTCCCAATCCAGGCAGCAGCTCTGCTCAAGGAGCATGGCACTGGGGTCGAGGGCATCTTTCCCACCACCCCAAAACCCTCTCCCCACCCGAGCCGCAGCCGGCTCAGCGCTCCTCACCGGAAGAGCCAGGCAGTGCCCGCGGGCGTTTGCAATGTCCAGCCAGCTCACGCTGAGGATTTTATGGTGAAGCAGCGCAGGCAGCAGAGGAGCCACGGGAGAGGTGCCTGCTCCACTCCCAGTGACGCACGTGTCCTGCCCGCAGCCTGAGACGGAGCAAAAAGCGTCACTGGATCAGGATGGATGCAGCCTTGGGCCTCGCTCAGCAAACCCACCTCCTCCTCCTCCCCACTTCCACCACCACACCAGCACAGTGGAGATGGTGCCCAAGTTTTATTAAACATGTTAATTATGATAATTAGAAAAATTAGCCCTTCAGGGGGCGGAGACTTCTTGCCAGTGACTAGTAATGAGAATTCAGGGTGCAGCATCCGTCTGTCCTCTGTGGGACCAGATCTGTGTCCGCCCCTTGGGGACATCCCATCTCTGCCCCTCACCAAGCCGCTCCGCTTCCTGCGATCCTATCTTGGAAAAGCAGCCAAAGCCAGCTTGCATCACTGAAACCGGATGGACAGACACTGCCAGCATCACCTCCCTCCACTGCCCCCAAATATTTCCTTCATTCGTCACGCAACCAACCCCGAAAGCCGCCAGGGCAGCAGTTCCCTGCCCTTCTGAGCCACACAGAAGGGAAACAGCAACTCAAGGAGCTTTTTTCCCATGGCTGTGTCCTCCTCTGCTGTGGGTAAAGTAGCTGGTGAGGTCTATGTCCCAACAGGACTTGCCTGGGGACCCCGTGCCCCCTCTCCATCCGCCTGTCACGAGTGCTGCTACCACTGCGGGCAGCCAAACGGCCTCTCAGGCAGGCAGGAAAGAAAATCAACAACCCACATATAAAACCCTGCTAATGCAGGCTTTTTTTCCCTAAAATCAGACAGAGGTGCTTGGGTCAGAGGTAAAATCAGCATCCAGAGGGAGATGTGCCCCGATGAAGTCAGTCCATCGCACTAGACTTCTTCCCAGCTTGTTATTAGCCATAACATTTCATGCATGCCCTGAAAATCAAGCGTTCCCACAGCACTGGCAGATGCCCAGATAAAAGACGATGAGTCCCCTATCCTGCTTTTTGGCAGCAGCAGCAGCCAGGCAGAGGAAATGCTAAGAAACCCGTTTTTTGGAGGCTTTGATGCCAACCAGAGTTCGTCTGGGCTGGCCCAAATGCCAGGGAAGAAGCAGTGCCCAGCTAAGCGGCTGCCAGCACGCAGGGGAGGGAATGCTGAAGCCAACAACAAAAGAAGCCTGAACAAGAGGGGTTCAGCCTCCTCCTTGCATGAAACCCATAGGGCACCCCTGCAAGGGAGATGGGAAGGGCTGTTTCCCAACAAGCAGCTGCAGGTTGGGGCAAGCAGCTGCCCGCCCGCCTACAAAACGGCTCAGCTGCCACAGAGGAAAGTCCTCGACTAAACTCACCTACAGGATCTGTGCACCAGGGAGAGATAAGGAGCCCTTCCACGGAGCGAAGCGAGGGCCCTGCATCTTCCCTGCTTTGCATGCCGCTCCGTTTTCTTTTTTACATGTCAATTTTTAACTTTCCCGCTTGGAAGGGCCAGGAGGGAGACGGAGGAAGCCCTCTCTGCTCAACCCCCCAGCTGCCTACCGCTTCGTGCCTGCTCCCAAGTTTCTGTTTCTCAAATCCCAAGCCTCATCCGGAAAGAAATGTGAAAAATGCAGGCTGGCCTGTTCTTGGCCTCTCCTTCCCCAAGCACAAGCAAGGGCGTGAGTGTGCCAGCTTGAGCCCCAAGGGATGAGCCTCCGCGCCGTACTCACCGTCTAGGGGAAGGTCCTTCGTCTTCCAGGCGGTTCTTGCAGAGGGCACGTATCCCAGATCCCAGGTTTTGTGGGATGTGATCATGGCACAGGGTTCCCGAGCACAGCAACACCTCTGTGGGTAAGCGCAAGGAAAGACATCTCAGCTTGCCTCAGTTCCCAGCTGCGAGAGCCTAGGGGACGGGGCTGGAGCGAAGAGTGATGGCAACACTGTCCACGGCTCCAGAATCCCGTGCGAAGTCGCATCAACCCCACTCTTCCAGTCCCGGGGCGCCCAAAGCCGCGGGCTCCCTCCGTGCTCCCGGCGGATGTGACCTAAACAGTGTCTGTAATTAATTTACTCATTCCTGAAGGCTTTCCAGGCTCCTCCTAACTGTGAGCAGGGGGGATGCATTTATGAACTCGGGGCAGGGCAGGCAGCTGGGACCGGGGGCGCCTTGGCAGGAGAAGGGGCACCGAGCCCTGGGGATGCGGGGATCCTTGGTCTCCCAACTGGCTGTCCCGGTCCTTGTCCCGGTCTCAGTCCTCGGTCCTGAGATCTCAGCTCCTGTCCTGGTCTTTGTCCCAGTCCCAGTCCTTTCTCCAGGTCCTGGTTCTTGTCCCCGTTGGTTCTGGTGCCGGTGCTTGTCCCAGTCCTTTCTCCCAGTCCTGGTCTTGGTTCTTGTCCCGGTCTTTGTCCTTGTCCCAGTCCCTGTCCCGCTCTCGGCCCTTTCTCCAGGTCCTGCTCCTAGTCCTGGTCCCGGTCCTGGTTCCTGCCCCAGTCTTGGTCTCGGTTCTTTCTCCTGGTCCTGGTTCCTATCCCAGTCCTGGTCTTGGTCCTCGTCCCGGTCCTTTGTCCTAGTCTCGGTCCTTTTCCCAGTCCCAGTTCCCGGCCTGGTCTCGGTCCTTTCTCCCGGTCCCGGTTCCTGTCCCGGTCCCGGTTCCGGTCCTTTCTCCCAGTCCCGGCCCCGGTCTTTCTCCTTGTCCCAGTCCCGCTCCTTTCTCCCGGTCCCGGTCCGGGCTCTCGGGAGGCTCAGCCCCGCCCCGGTGCGCAGAGCCCGGGCAGCGCCCCTTCTCTTGTTGCCGGTGCCGGCTATCGGGGAGCCGCCCCCCCAGCCCAGGGCAGCCCCGGGGCCGCTGCCGCAGGGCGCTCACCGGCCGCTCACCGGGCGGCCCCGCCCTCGCGGCCCCTTCGGTAACGGAAACGCCGGGCTCCGCCCCTCTCCCGTCGCCGTGGAAACGGCCGCAGCCCCCGCTGGGCCCCGCCCCGGGCCTCCCGCCGCCTCAGCCCCCGTCACCCCAGCGCCTGCCCCCCCAGCTACACCGGGACATCCCCAGCTACACCAACGCATCGCCACTCGCCCCAGTACCTCCCCAGATACCCCAGTGCATCCCCAGATACCCCAGTGCATCCCCAGCTAGCCCAGTACATCCCCAGCTAGCCCAGTGCACCCCCACTTAGCCCAGTGCATCCCCAGCAACCCCAGTACATCCCCAGCTACCCCAGTACATCCCCACTTACCCCAGTATCTCCCCAGTCACCCCAGTGCATCCCCAGTCACCCCAGTGTCCTCCCAGTTACCCTAGCACATCACCATTCCAGTACTTTCCCAGTTATGCCAGTGCATCCCCAGTTACACCACTGCATCCCCACTCACCCCAGTACGTTCCCAGTCACCCCAGTGCATTCCCAGTTACCCCAGTACATCCCCAGCCACCCCAGTGCATCCCCAGTCACCCCAGTGTCTTCCCAGTTACCCCAGTACCTCCCCAGTCACCCCAGTACCTCCCCAGTCACCCCAGTGTCTTCCCAGTTACCCCAGTGCATCACCACTCCAGTACTTCCCCAGTTATGCCAGTGCATCCCCAGTTACTCCACTGCATCCCCACTCACCCCAGTGCATCCCCAGTCACCCCAGTGCATCCCTAGTCACCCCAGTGCATCACCACTTACCCCAGTGTGTTCCCACTTACCCCAGTAGCTCCCTGGTTACCCCAGTGCATCCCCAGTTACCCCAGTGTGCCCCTGTCTCTCCACACCCCAGTCCCGGTGCTCTCCGGGGAGCCCCATCCTGCCGTGCCCCCAGCAGAGCTCGTTGGGCGCTCCTGCCCTCTCTTTCCGCACCGAACCCTGGCACAGCACTGTTCCCTGGGGGGACAATGGGGTCAGGGCCACCGGCACCACCAAGAAGGTGACCATGGTGCTGCTGACCCACTTAGAATCATGGAATAGTTTGGGTTGGAAGGGACCTAAAGACCATCTAGTTGCAACCCCCCTGCCCTGGGCAGGGACATCCCACTAGGTCAGGCTGCCCAAGCCCCATCCAACCAGATGACAAGGACCAGAGGTGACAAACTGTGCCCTCGCGCCCACCGCATTCCCACCGTGCCCAAACACCAATCCAGCAGCCGGCACCAATGCCGATCGGCAAGCCAGGGGACTCAGATTTCACCAGGAAAACAACCTGTTTCTAACCTGCAGGCGTGAAGAAAACAACACAACGTGCCCTGAGACTTTTCCAAAGGCCCCGGTGCCAGAAAGGCAATAAAAAGTTCTGGTTTAAATATAATTTATACGCATTTTTAGGGTGTGATTTGTATCTACCTGTCTGTATTGCACACACAATCATTATGTTAATGGCTGGTTTGGGTGACACAAGTTACTCATGACTTGTTCACGGTAATTAACTGGCAGTACCGGATATTTCCCACAACAAAACCGTACTTGGCGTTGTGGCGGGCGCCCTATGCTGATGGCTCACGTCCGCACGCCTGACGTGGGGATGACCTGGGGGTGCACGGGGCCCGGGCAGGTTTGGGGGTGGCTTGGGAGATGCAGGTTTGGCTCCCAGTGCAGCTGAAAAAAATCCAGCAAAAATCTCCCAGCTTCTGCGAAGTTCCACCTCTCTTTCCTTTCAGCTGAGGTTTATTGCTGCCCGCAGTGCAGAGCCCTCCGTGGGGATGCATATGTGTGTGTGTGTGCCTATAGACGCATGTATATATATACATATATGCACCCACAGAGGCCTCAAGCAGTCGCATTGATTTGCATAAATATCCTCTTATCTGGGCAGCTCCTTTGGCTGGTTTGGTGTTAATATTGACACACAAAATTCCTTTCTACTTTCCGATAGCAGCAGTAATGCCGTATCATCACTGACTTCATTTATAAGCTGTAAGGGTAAAATAAATGTTTATGTAAATGGCTTGAAGTGATAAGTAATTTCCTGGCTTTTGAATGCTTCTGGTGTTTAATGATATTGCAATTATGAAATGCACGTAAGTCGAATCAATTACATCAAATAAGTCAAAATTAACCAGGCATATGTATGAATTCCCCAGTTTGGAAGAAAAAAAACTTAATGAATAAGAATGGAGGAAAATTTTAGATGCAGAAGAGGTTTTATGCCAACAGCCATGTTCAACTAGTCACCAGTGAGCATTAAAAAGCCATGTTCAACTAGTCACCAGTGAGCATTAGAAAACCCTACGCCTCTGAGCTGTGGGGCTAATTTTTGGCAAGGACAGCATGGCTTTCCAGCAGCCCCAGCACAGCAGGGACAGGATCTCCAAGGATCTAGAAGTGGAGTTGTTTAGAGCTAGATGCACACTGGTGGCCAGATATCAGCTCCGTTCCTCTTGGCTGTAATGCTATTTAGCTCATGGGAGTGCTAGGAATGCCAGGGGGGGCCACTGGCCACCAGATGAGCTGAGGGGCTGCAGGGCAGGAGCCCGTGCAGGCAGCGGGTACCCTGATTGCACCATCATCTCTGAAAGGATTCACCTGCACTGGCTGGGATAACCTCCGCTTGGTCCTCCAGCGATGCTCTGGTCCTCTTTTCCTTGGATGTCACGTCTCTACAACCTGAGTAAGCACAGGCTGACGACATCGCTGAAGGTATTTTTAGAAACGCCGCGTTGCAGGCAGGCAGAGAAAAGGCAGCGACCGGCCAGGCTTGTTGCCAACGGCACCCTCCTGCCAGCACACAGCAGGTAGCGGGAAGGCTCAATAGATCGATGACCATCAGCACTAAAACACAGCTACCCTCTGCGGACAGCATGGACTCACCGTGGGGCACACTGCCGGGGGACGGTGACCCCAGCACGAGTTCAGCTCCCTGCTTTTAGCCCAGCCTTTTCCACAGCTGAAATTCATTGCTGTTGCGATGCTGTTAAGTCACGCAGGTTAATTCGTCTTTTACTTGGATGAAGGGAAGCTCCAGCAATCGATACACATCGCTGAGAGGGGCCTTTTGCATTAAGGCATTTGTTCTGCCCTGAGCAAATATTTAATGAACCTACATCTGTAAAACAGCTGAAAAATCCCCTAAATCCCAGCAAAAATTTAACTCCCTCTCACCTCCCTTCGAGCAACCCAATAACCCAGTCCAGGAATGCAGGCAGGAGCACACCTGAAGCCTCCTGTGTATTGGGATGCTCCCTGTCGAAAAGTCCCACCAGAAACACCAGATATCATGAGAATGTATCCTCAGAGCACAATTAATTATAACTTGGCTCTAATTGTTCTAATTTTGCTTTTCCTTGAAGAGGTGAGGGGATTTCTCAGCATCGCTGAGGTGTGGTGTGCCGAGCTGACACTAAACGCTTACCAAAGCAGGAATGACCCCCTTGCATTCTTACGTTGCCCTTTCACACAAAGACAGGAGATTTAATTAAGTCTTAGCATGCTCCTGAGAAATTTAATACTCATTTTAAAGTTCACTAACTGAATTAATTCAACCCGGAGGCTCTGATCCTTCAGATAGGGTTGTGTTAAGCTGGGTGGAGAGCGGGAGCTGCAGGGGGGTGTTGCAAGGATTGCTGCCTAAACCCGGCGTGCTGGGATGCTGCCAGCCCCAGCAGCAGCTTCAGATGGATGCGGGGGGCTCTGCAACTGCTCGGCTCAGCACCCCTGGCCAAGCCCCATGAGCCAGCTAGGCTGGATTTGGGTTCCCAGCGCAGCAGGGCAGCGCAGAGCCAGGACAGGGTTGAGGGGCCGTCCAGTCCAGCTGGGAGCTGCTGCACACCACAGGTTGGCTCTGCCTTCCCCCCTCCTTTATATCAAGCAGATAAGAAAAGCAACGTCTTTTTCAACCCTCTACGTTCAGGTAAAGAAAAGTTCTACAAGCCACATGGCAACCTGCAAGCATTACTCATATGCAGTCAGGCGAGTGCAGCGCGAGACATAGCAGCCATCAGATGGGTGGCTCCTCCTCCCCTCCAAATTTCTGACCTTGGACTGTCACAGAGCCATCTAACCAAAACCTCAGCCTCCATGTGTCCCTTTTACCTACCTTTTCTCTGTGTCATATTTTTCAGCTGGCTTCAGGGACGACTTTAATGTGCTTGTGCCTCCTGTAAGCAAAGCACCACGGGGCTCATCCTGTGCCGTGGCAGCTGCCGGGGAGCTGTGAGCTGCTCTGTGAGAGGACCGCAGCTCACCTGCTAAGTCATTAATGTTTCATTGGATTAACCAATACGGGCTCCTGCTTATAAAGCCCTTCTTGGAAGCCAGGCTAAGAATAAGCACGAGGTGCCCCAGCTGAGGCTGCAGCTGCACTGTAGGTTGAGGAATGCCCATGCTGCTTGGAGTGGACCCAGCAAGAGGCAGCTTGATGCCAAGTAAGTTCCTTCTACGATGTTTTATCCAGCAAATAAAAATCAAGGCTGTACTGGAAAGATCGCTGCAGCCCAAGCAGGAGATCCTGGAGTTCCCAGTCTGGCAGAAGCCGACCCGTGGTCCCTTGGAGAGCCCCTATAGGGCATCCTTGGGATCTTCCAGTTTGGCACCTCATGTGCTTTCTACAGTTCTTTTTATACAAACAAAAAAATGTACGAAGATAGACGCTGTGGGTGGGCAACTGGGATTTTTTTCAGGGGTTTGCTACTTCTGCTGCTCGTTTTCTCCTTGAAGCCCCTTACCCTGTCTGGGTGATACCAGTAAAAGGGTGTGCCAAGACAGGGTTAGGCTTTTCTCTTCGCAGGCAGAAGTGATGGGAGCCACCTCCTTCAAAAAGTATTTTCAGTTCTCAGCAAATCCATTTATTTTTAGTGTCCTCCAAAGCGTGCTTGACTTTGGAGAATAAATGAAGTAAAAGCAGTAATTCTGAATAATTTGGGAAATAGAGTTTTTGGGGCTGATGGAAGTATCTGTGCGATGCTGAGGGCTGGTGGAATGCAGGGCTCACTAATAATATCCAGCTAGTTTAGGCATGGGCACAGGTGAGCTGAGAAAAGCCTCTACAGAGAAGAGTGAAATACCCCTGTGGTGCTAAAATAAATGCCCCCATGTAAAAGAAAATATTGTGACAGTGGGTAATCCACGAGACAGGCTCAGCTGCATCCAGACTGCAATGCGAAAGCTGCGCCCAACAAAGAGATGAATATGCAAATGAGGTGGGATATTCCTCGATGGAATTAAACAGCCTTTCCACTAAATGGCTTTGCTCGATATCGAGCTGTCTGCAAAATCCCGCTGCGAGTCCATCCTGGCACGGGTACAGCCACACAGGCCCAGCAGGCTCTTGGTGCACTCTGTGTCACCTATAGATTTTCACGTGCTCTAGGGATGTTCAGTGGATGTGGTCCAGCTGTCTTTTCCCCGGTGCTGCAGGGATGCTCCCACCTCCTCTATCTGCTGTCAGGCGATCCCTTCTCTGCTATTATCTCCCCTGAGCTGGAGCACGCCAGCCCACCCCACGCTATCACATCTTCCCACTTAACAAGGAAAAAGGGTGAAGACTTTCTAGTGTAACTTACTGAAACATATTTCATGGTGAGTTAATTATAGTGGACCTAACTAGGATCAAATTATCTCTTTTTTTTGCTTTCCTCAAAGGCGCAATTCATAATGGTGAAGAAAATTGCTCTCATTTAATAGGAGGAGTCACCAAAGAGATCCATAAAACCATCTGCCAAAATTTTACAGGGAGAACTGTTTTTCCCCTTTAAAACTTAACACACAAAGATGCATAACTACTGCAGAAATTCACACTGCTTCAAAATAAAAGCATTATTTCTTGTTCCTGTGTTGTCGCTTCAAAGCTTTAGACTACAGAATGGAAAACTGCAATTGAAGTGCCAGGATCTGTTCTCAAAGCAGGTTTTACACCCAACGAGGGGCTGTAGCTTCTTGGCTAAGCCAGTGGAGGCTGGGGAGACAATCAAAGGAAATGTTAAGTTCCAGCCTCCCGCTAAGATTTAGGGAAAACGGAGCAGCACGGCACTGTGCAAGGCTATTTCAGAAAAGCAAACTTTTACTTCTACGCCCAATGAATATTAAACAGTCACACGTTTCAGCTCTGCTGCCTGCGCCTGGCACTGCGTGAGCAGATTTAATTTGTCTTTATGAAGAAGAAGAGCCCCACACCCATATTTTTATGCATGTGCCTTAGAGATGAATGGAATGCGAAGAGTGAACCTGAGTCCTCTCCACCAGGAGATCCCTTGAGCAATCACTCACAACTGGAAAAACAAGGAGGCAGTAAGGAAAATCTGGCAGTGCTGGCGGGAGGAGCAGGCAGGAGGTTTTATGCAAACAGAATAACTGCCAGCTTGCTGCTATTTTTCATTCAAACCTTTCCAAGCTTTCAGGAGAATTTCAGGTTCCTAGAGAGGCATTGGGTGAAAAAATAAGGATGAGATGGAGAAAGAAATGGTACTCAAGGTGGTACCAGAGTTCTCCGCTCAGCTGGCTTGCGCTCATCCCCACCAGACAAAAAGTGCTGCTTAATTAACCCCTTGGGAAACAGCAGCGAAAGAAGTACAGAGCCTGTGTGCAAATATCCAGGAATCTTTCATGAAAAAAACTGCCAGCCAGGGAAGTTTTGCCCATTTTCATCCCCAGCCTTTGCTTTTGACACAGACCCCGTCCCGCTCACCCCCAGCCCCCAGCTCTCACCTGTGGGCCCAGCCACCCCAGGCCTGGCCCGTGGCTTTTTTGGAAGCATCCTCTTCCACGTGCCAATCTCTGCATGGTGCTGGCAGGTCGGCAGAAATAACCCTTGAGGCCGCAGCACTTGCCCTCCTCGCTGGGGGCAGGGATGCTCTCCGCAGCCTGCATCCCGCTCCTCTTGCTGCTCACCTTCTTCCAGCCCTGCAGTGACAGTCCCGCTAGGGCACACAGCGCGTGCATGGCCCCACACGGATGGGGAAGAGACGCTGAGCTCCGGATACGGCCTGTGTGGATCCCTGCTCAAGCCACCCTCGGAACCCGGGCAGTAAGCTGGGCTGGTGCACCTGGGCTGCTGTGGCCAATGCTCGCAGCAGCAATCTGGGGTGGGATGCTTCACTGCGTTTTTCCACACATGGTGCCATGCGGGTGGAATGCCAGCACCGAGAAATCGTTGTCTTCTCAACAGGCGCTTTGCCAACTCAGTCCCAAACTCAGGGATCCCTCGGTGAAGCCCCTCAGCAGTTCTTCTCTCCCCTTGGTAAGGACCAGTAAATGCTTTCGTAAAGATGTGGTGGTGCCCAGTCCCAGAGGGTCCCAGCAGCTGATGTAGAGCCAGAGTGGCAGGACTCCCCAAAAAGATGCTCCACTTGCTGCCAGCCTCCCCAGTGAGTGAAAGCAGAGGATGATTTCCAGCACCCAGTGTCACCTTCTCTGCCCGTGCAAACCTCTGGTGGCTCTGCCCCATCCATGACCACAGAGAGAGCAACATCCTCTCCACTCCCATCTGCCAGTGCATTAAGAAAATGAGAGCCGATTAAAGTCCGTCCTCTCCCAAGCACCATTGGTCCCAGGCAAATTGCTGACACAACCTATTTAGTAGCATCGTTGCACAGGTGGACTTTCCTCCTTCCCCAGACATTAGATAGGTTTGGGGTCACTCAGCTCTGCTGCTCTGAGCTCTGTCTATAGTCAAAAGTGGTTTAATTGCACAGAATGAGTGGCTTAGTTGGATTTTTTTTCCCATAACATGTTAAAAGATTGGCTTAGGCACCGACTTTCCCTGCCAACCTGCTCCTCCACTGCACACCACACAAGGATATCGGGATGGGATGGGATGGGATGGGATGGGATGGGATGGGATGGGATGGGATGGGATGGGATGGGATGGAATGGGGTGGGATGGGATGGAATGGGGTGGGATAGGATGGGAAGGAGCTCAGAGGAAAGTGCTTCTGTGTGTCCACACTACCCCATCAACCTCCATGGCCAGACAGCCCCGTGGCACTAAAATCTCTCTTGTCTCTCGAGGCAGGGAGCCGGGAAAGCCCCATGTCCTTCCCACTAACCTCCACCTGCCAACACTTTCTAAAAGGCAGCCAAGAACGCAAAATCTGGGAGATTTGCAAAATAAACAGTGATAAATGCAAACACCTTGGTTCCTGTGCCAAGACACACAGATCGTATCAGGTGAATTTACAAAAGGAAAACCGCTCTAATTAGTGTTCAGGAAAGCACTTTAATAAGAAGCACGTTAGTGTAAAAAGCAAGAGTGCCAAGAGGTCAAGTCGTTCCTAAACACCAGAAAAACAGGAAACAGGGCAGAGCTTGGCTGCAGCACCATTTTCTCACTTTTTAAATAATACTTTAGGCTATTAGTGAAGAATTTATAGACCCCAGTGCCAATGCCCAGTGAGAGGGCAGTAGTGGCACTGTACACAGCAGGCTCTGAGCATCAGAAAGCCAGAACTGGCCAGCTCACCCTGCAGAGGGTTAGGCAGCCCCCACAAGCATCTCTCCTCCTTTTTGGGGCATAGAATAGGATTTATGGCTGGAGATTCCTCTTGTGACAGGAGACCAGAAGCCTTGTCAATCCTATGAATCCCATCTCACTGGTGGCTGTGACAGCAGCTGGTAACCATGGCAGCAGAGAGATTTGCACGTGATATTGGTATTTCTGCAGTACAAAAGAGCCTCTTATCTAGAATGAGTAACTAGTCTGGCTGGTCTTCATTCTTCTGGTTATTGCTAAAGAGAAAGCGGCACAGCACAGCCCACACGACGCTCACCCTGGGGTGAATTTGGACCATCCACAGGGAGATCCATGGACTAGGAGGTGTGGGAGATTCCAGGACACGAAAGGTTGCTCAGACAGGTGCTGCAGCCACAGCTTTGCTGCCTGGAGTCAGACCTAGCCCACCACTTCTGAACACTTTCAGCTGGAAAGGAAGCAGTGGCCCTGATCTATCTCACTTCCCCAGTCGTTTACCTTTCAAATTCCTTCCAGTTTATCCAAGAAAACAGCTTTTAAACTTTGTTTGACTTCCAACTCTTCTCATGGATCAAGTAACTTCAAAAAGCAGGAAAAAAAAAAATGTGTGAAATAACATAGGTATCTAGGCTTTGCTTCTGAAGATGACTCAGAGCCAACTCTCTGGATATTGCTCAGATCTCCCCAAGACAATCACTCTAGGACAGGAACCAAAGTTGGAAAGTTCCATCCCAAAATAAAAATGGGTAAACGGAAAGAATGAGGAAAGGAAAAATGTCATCCAGCCCAAGCTAAAGCAGCTGCTGTTAATAAATGCTGGTTGGGGCAGCCGCCAGCTTGTGTTTCTGTGTGACCCTTTCCCGAATGGTGCCCTGGCTGCTTTTTCAGGGTATTAACTCCAGTGGGACCATTATTGTACTTAAAAGAAGCTGTGTGCTCAGGCCAGAGAAAACCAGACTTGTATTACCTCCATTTTAGAGGAAGGCAAGAGGCATTCAGGGTGATTTAATTGCAACCCTGACTCAAAGCAGATCTACATGATGGAAAAAGTAGATACAGGCAGAAAAAGTGGTGTACAGACAGTTCTCAGAATTAGCATGTCCTGCTGGTTCAGGTCTCCAGGTTTCAAGGTTAAAGTGCTTAATTTGATTTCAAGCTTTCTAATTAAACACCATTTCACCGTGCTTTCCATTTATCCTGCAACTCCTTTCTAGACCTGAGTCTAATCCTCAAACCTGCTTATGCGTTTTTACTTTCGTTATAACCTTATCAGTGATTAACCTTCAATTGCTCTCAATCTTTTTAAAAGATTGCTCCGACTATAAATACAGAAAAGCTCCCTGTCCTGTTTCTATCCAGAGGAAAACAACTTCCTCCACAGTCAGATGCCTGTTGTGGGTTATAGCCTTCCTTCTGTAAGATGATTTTTTTATCGGAGACATTTGTCTTCTCTAACTTCATACAGAGCAGTAAATCACTGTCACTTTTCCTAAAGACATAACAGCACAGGCCACAAAGGATATGAATACCCCTCCAGTATAGAAAGTGTGGGGGTATATATAAAAATATATAAAAGTGTGTGTGTGTATATATATATATAAAATGTATGTATAGAAGCATGTGTATATATATGCATGTGTCTATAATAAAACAGTATATATAAAGCCCCCAGTAACGATGCTACTTGTGACAGAGAGACAAAACCTAACACATTCATACAGATCCAACAACAGCAAGCTCTGCTTCTTCCTTCAGCAGTTATCTAGTCCACTTATCTCACTCAAAAGCAGCAAACCTGGTTTCCATGGCTATGGACCTCTGAGAAATCCATTAATCTGAAATATAAGTCCGGAGGAAGACTGCAGTGCAGAATTTCCAGGGTGCTGGACTCGCAATAAGCAACTGCATGTCAAGATCCCTCAAATACTGCATTAATATTATTAGAGGATATTGTATCGGATTGATCCAACACTTAAGGACATCAAAGCAGAACGAACAAAAGCTAATAAGAAATGCAGTAAAGGTACATGGAGCATTACCAAATCCATCAGGAACATTACAAGGGCAGTGGAAGGAAAAGACCTGTGATAAGCACGTGCTGCAAGACGCTTAATAGGAGCGAGTGCAGGGGAAGACCACTGCAAATATAGCAACACTGGTAAATGAATGGAATTAAAGAAATCAGCAGAAAGCCAATTTTTGGCAACTCCCAAAGCAAGAGGCTCTAAATGAGCTGCCCATCTCCTTAGCCTACCTGCCACTGCTAAACAGTCCTGCACAGCAAACAGATCTGAGCTCAATTCTCCAACCAGCTTGTAAGCCCAACCCTACCTTGACCTTAATTATTACCTGGAGAATAATCTCTCTAAAGAACTAAAGACGTCAACAGTTCCCAGAAGAGGATAACTGCAAATCTCCCCATGGTTCCAGAATTACCGGTTATGTATCCATCACCATCTAATGCTGCAGTTTGAAAATTAAGATCTTCACACAAATATTTGCCATTTAAGAAAGTGGTTTTCTCCTCCTCCTGGTGATTAAAAAAAAAATATAACAATTCTATTAGTAGTATTACGGGACCTCTGAGCCTCTAAAAAGTTTACTGAAAAATCTGTAAACAGCACATAGGGACTTTCCTGGCTCCATTGGGGCATCAGTGAGCAAAAAGACAGAAACCAACTGGAAACCACAGCAAATTAATGGTAATCTACATAGCGTTTATTGTAGATATAATGAATTATGAAAGCCATTACAGCCTACTATTTATTTAAATGCTTTTTCTAAACCATATGAAATTGTAGCAGCAAATCAGAACCCCAGTTGGACTTTCCTGGTTTATTAAGATAAATATTAATACAGTGGGAAAAAAATTTCTTGTACTCCCTACCGAAACCTTCTACTCTGCAGGAAACCACTTGCAAATGACTGAGAGTGAGAAATATTTGGAGTGGTTTGGGCGAGCCCAGGTTTTGCCATGCCATGTCAAGGGCAGGGGTGGCTTCAAACCTTCCTGCGGTGTACAGGATCTCATTAAATCTGTTTAAAAGAGAGCAAGCCATCGTTAATGAACACTGACATGCATTCTAACCTTTTTCTACCACAGAAACCCTTCTCTCTCTTTTGCAAGAGAGGGAAAACCACAACAAAATAGGAAGACCCTGAAGGAGGTGAAGATCTGCCTGGGGCTGATGATGGGAAGAAGGATCATCCACACATGGGGGACACACTGAATCATAGAATCACCAGGTTGGAAGAGACCCACCGGATCATCGAGTCCAACCAACTGGTGCTGACTCCCTTCATGAACAGCCCAATCATCTCACAGTCAGATCCGTGAAACCTGTGGCACTGCTCACAGGACCTGCAAAGTCCCTCGACCATGGTACCAGGGCTGCTTCTGGAAAAAAACACCTGTCCCAGCTCTTCCTCTAGATGATAGAAACCCAGAGCCAGCAGTGGTGGAGAAACCTGCCCAGCTGAAACCATGCGCAGGGTCTGCATCAACTCATCTGGTACCATCTTGTCCACTGCTTCTTATCACCTCTTAGTTCATCACCCGCTTGCTCCAGTTGTCACTGGTTTTGAGCAAGAAGCAGAACCTGTGCTGCTGGAGGAAAACTGGACACCTTGGGCTATCAACTGGTTTATGCCTCCCCATCCAATGCCCTGTCCCAGTATGGTTGGGGGAGTGCCTCCACAAGAGCCCCGTTGTAGCGATGAGCAAGACCAGAGTGGTTCCTCTATTTATGGGAAATGTGACCAAGAGTCATCAAAGTGACCAAAAGGCACTAGAAATTGGCTGTTGGAAATGCTGCAGGTCACTGAGATCCAGCAACAAGTGCAGGGGACCATCTGCATGCTTGTCCCTGCTTGTTTGTGCCCTACAGGCTCTGGCCTGACTCTGAAACACTGGCTGAGGGAGGAGAGCACTTACTTCACTTCCCTTTCCCATCCTAGCTGAAAACCAACACGGCTTCTCCCTTCCTGCACTCGTTTTTACCCCTCCAGCAGCAGCAGGTTGGTGTACCTGTGGAAACTCAGGGCTGAAAGGGATCTCCAGGAGCACCTCCTCTAGGATTGTGCTTTTTTATGCTTGAAAGCTGCTCATCAAATCTCCATAACAGCCACCAGTGATGGAGAGTCCATCACCTCCCTGGAGTGGGTGGCTGGCAAGAACTCCTCTCCCCAGCAGCAAACCCAAGGCGCTCTTAGCACCACGCAGAGACTTCCAAGCATCTTGCTGTTCCTGTGCCCTGGGATAGACCTCAGCCTTCTCATAACAGTGTGATTTGGCTTGTGCTCAGCTTGTGAGCATAGTCCACATCCTTCTTGGATGAATCACCCTGACTGCTGCTGACAACCTTGAGCCCAACAGAGAAACCTTATTCTTTTTCCCTTGTTCTTTCTGGCCAAGCGGTGACTCAGCTGTCAGAGGTGACTGTTTCTTCACACTTCATCTGAACACTCATTAACCATCCAGAGCCATAAAAAGCAGTTTCTTCAGGGCTCCCTCTCCATAAGGCTGGATTTCAAATCAAGAAGGATGGCAAGTGGGAATATTCATGAAGATGCTTAATAAAAATAGATCTCTCGTGCACGGAAACCTTGTATGGTTCTGGGGCATATGGGAGAGGGTTTTATTAACACTGGGTGAAGGTCTAGGCAGAAAAGAAAGGCAGATCCTACCCATAGCACTTAGTGAAGCCTACAAGCCACTGTGTAGAAATCATTATCAACAAAAAGCTTCTACCTCAGGCATTTGCCTGACTCCTACTCCTGCCCCAGGACCTGTGTGTTTTTCATTTTTCTTCTTTCTCGTCTTTCTCTTCTCTCTCGTCTTTCTCTTCTCTCTCGTCTTTCTCTTCTTTCTCGTCTTTCTCGTCTTTCTCGTCTTCCTTCTCCGAAATCTCAGCAGCAAGGATTTCTTCATCTTCCTGTGCCGTAGAAATCACACGAAAGGTGACTAAACTATCAGAAGATTTTGAAAATATCTCCTCTCCCAGGTGGGTGTGTGGTTTGGGGGAGATGACAGGTGATCTCCGGTGCACTGGGGATTTCGGTGGGGTTGGACTGAGGCTGGAACCCTATGAGCCAAAACCAAAAGGCAAAAATCAACCTTAGCAGACCCTTATGCCCTACCCCAACCAGAGTCTGCAATGTGCAAAGCCGAGCAGGTGTTTTGCAGTTTCACTGCACTGCACCTCACCGTGGGGAGGGCAGCTTGCTGCCAAAACCAACCCCTGTGCGAAGGGCAGCTGGATTATATCCTGCACGTCTTGAGAGAAGCATGTGAAGTGAGTCCAACAAAGCTTTCCAACACATCCTGCCTCAGAAACCTCACCTACTCGTGTGCCATGGAGAGGAATGTCCATCTAACAGGGTCCTGTTAACCCCATCAGTGGGGCGAGCTCCTAATACGCACACCCTCCAGTGAAAGGTCTTGTTGCCACTACTGTACAGAGCACTCAGTGCCACCGTTCACCGCTGCCTTTAACTGCTTATTTGTTAATGTTTAGCACCGCGTGCTGTGAAGTCTCATTGTGCTTTTGTGAAGGACTGCAGAAATGCAGTTACGCTCAGCATCTCCCTGGATATTTACCCAGCCTCAAGGCCAGTGCGTGCTCCCTATCAGCTGCTCTTTCACCTCCTTTTATATGTCCAGATGTGACAGCCTTGCACAAGTCCATGCTGGGAAGAGTAACAGCAAGGTATGCATGGAAACGTGATCTTTTTTATGAGTTTAGCAGAGATACTTAGAAGGGCGGGAGGAGGGGGAACAAACAATAGCAGGGCCATTTTATTTTTCTTATGAAAGAAAAGGAAGAGTGACTTCACCGCAGCTCACGCAGAGCTGGCAGGATGGCGTGTGAAAGCTTTGCAAATATCGACTGGGCTGTGGCTGCTGGATGCTGCCATCACCCTCTGTCCCACCAGCACATCGATTAATAACGAGCGGCTCTGTCTCTGCAGCACGCAAGAGATGTTTGTCTGTGGCTACAGCCCAGCTAGAAATCAGACTCAGGCTTAGCATGGCTGAGCAAACGTCAACGCATTCCCCTTTTGTGCTGCAAACCAAATCCCTGTGGGACAATGACATTCTCCCAAGGCCATGTGTAAGATGCTGGACCATCCCTTCCCGTCTGCCACGCTACGTCAGAGCCCAACGACCTCCCTCCTTTAAGGCACCTCAAAAACCTTCAGTCAGAGGACGGGATAAGCAAGTGGCACCTAACGCAGCAAAGCCAAATTGCCACCCCTCTCCGCGCTGACCTGCGCCTCCTGCATCGCCTTCAGCTCCTTCAGCCTCCACCGGAGCTGAGCCAGCGGCCCTTTGACTCCCATCTTCCCCGCGGCAGCCAGGGCAGCCTGGAAGAGCTTCGGAGTGTCAGGTTTGGGGGGGATGATCAGTGAGTCTCCAGGCACTCCTTTCTCCTCTTTGCGTTTATTGTTGTTTTTCAGCATTTTCCTACAGCAAGGAAAATGAGAGATGATTCAGTCTGCGGACAAGATATATTAGCTGGCTTTAATAACGCAGAAAAAGGGAGGTGGTTGAGTCACCTTCCCTGGAGGTGTTTAAGGGACGGGTGGACGAGGTGCTAAGGGGCATGGTTTAGTGTTTGATAGGAATGGTTGGACTCGATGATCCGATGGGTCTCTTCCAACCTGGTTATTCTATGATTCTATGAAAAGTAGACTTTAAAAAGACAGGGATATTTTAGGCCTTAGGAAGGACAGAATAACAAATCTACGTAATGCTAAAAACTAAAGTGAATATTTTAATAGATTTTTAAACAAACGCACGTTGGCTACATTGATTCCAGAGCTGCAGTGAAGCTTTGCAGCAGGGCTGGGCTGGCTCTGGACATCTCCAGCCCAGCAGCGAGGGATGGGTGCCCTCTGCTGAAGCTCAGCACCTCCAGCCCTGCTCTCCTCCAGGAACACGCACCTCACTCTGCCTGCAGCAGGAGTTTTCCCAGAGCTTCATTACAGAGAGAACCGCCCCCTGCTATCTTGAAACCCACATTCTGTTTGTTTCTTTTTTTAAATCCCACAGGCTAGAAAGCAGCAGCCTGATACGCACTTGGCCTTTTTACGCAGCAGCTTCTGAGACTCCGGATAATGGACCAAAATCTCATTCAAGTCCTTCTTATCCAAAATGAAGAGGTTAGCAAAGCCATGAGCTACAACGTTTGCTGTTCGGCGATTTCCCCCTCCGGCTGCCAACAAACTGAGAGACACACGGTGAGATGTTAACACCGTTATTAATGGGCTCAGCACAGCATCTGCCATTTAAAATCTCCCTTTTCCCATCGTGTCTCCCATCTCTGTCTTTCAGAGGACTCAGAGTTTAATTTTCACTCCAAACGAAATTTTCCAAGCCCAGTTTTTTAAAAGATGCCGTGAAACGTTGGCATGGAGCCAATTATTTTTATATATTATTTTTATATATAAAATTACTTCCCTGCTTGAAGGTTTAAATATTGCGCTTTACACCACTCTAGTGTCTGCTGGGCTGTGGGGAGGTGACCTCTATCACTGTGTTACAAATTGGTGCAGGGTTTTATGTGCCCATGGAATGCTCAGATTAATGGCTGTGAGGTTGTTTTATCTTAAAATCTTTTCTTATCCATTCCCCCATATCTCCACATAACTCTGCTTATTGTCACTGCCTCCTCAGGCAGAAAGCAGCACGCTGACAAAAAATAGTGGAAAAGCTCCAAGAAAAGAAGCTGTAATTTGTGTAGCAAACACTGCTCAGTGTTCATAGCTCTCAATAACAAAGATCAATGAGGGTGTTGCTGATCCCTCCACCTCCCACCCTCCTCACCCAGACCCCATGAGCTGTATTTCCCTGGCTCCCTGGCGATGCTTCACTCGCCTTATTTCTCCAAACACGGATCCAGCTTTCAGCGTCACCAGCACAGTTTTGCCGTCAGGTCCCCCCAGCACCTGCACTTGCCCCGCCTGGATAATGTACATCTCACGGCCGATTTCTCCCTGCAATGAAGATAGAGATGTGAGGGCTCTCCAGAAACAGGGAGACCTTATGGACAACCTGCCCTGCATCTCACTAGAGCTTCCATGACCATACTCCGAGCTCTTAAATCTTAAAGGTCTTTTCCAACCTAAACAATTCTGTGATTCTATAACACTTTGTCCTGGTGGTGCTCGCTCCCAAGCATCCTCATGCTTCCTCAAGCATCCTCATGCATCCTCATGCTCCCAAGCATCCCAAAGCCTCCTCCAGCTCAGCAGGCTGTTCCCTGCTCTCTTGCTGTTTGTGGCTGGTCAGTCTTTTCACAAGACCAGCTGCAATGAGGATGTTTTCTCTCTGAATTTCCTCTCTGTGCAGTGGCTCGATGCCATGGTGGTGGGCTGTCCCCACTCCGCATTTGCTCCTGCACAGCCTCGTCATGACACAGGGGATGGGGGGGTTGGGGGGCATCTGAGTGTCTCGTTACCTTCTTACACACATAGTCATTAGGCAGGTAGACCACTGATCTGAGCCGCTTCAGCATGTCGAAGATCATCTGCCTGTCGCAGCCCTGAGCCGAAACAGAGCCAACAGTGCTGTTAGTGTGTGTCGGCACGCCACGTGCCACTGGGCAGGGCTTGTGCTGCAGAGAGTACCTGGAAGAGGGCCACTTTGCTCACAATGTTGTAGTTCACGTCGATGGCGATGTCCAACCTCATCTTGTCTGGCAGCTGCACCAGCAGCTCTGACTCATCTGTGGGGCAAAGCAGAAAACCGGCTCTTTCCAGCACTTAATCCAGCTGTTTCCAGCATCCTTGGCAAAGCTGTGAGAAAGCAGCCCACCTTTTGGTGGCAGAGGGCAGGAGCCAGCTTGCCCAATAGGTCTCCTCCAGCCTCTGCCCACCCAGCAACCTGTAGATCTAAAGCCAAAGGGTGATGGAAAGTGACCCTTCTCATTATCCTTGCCCTGAAGGCTCTCAGACACAGAAGAATAAGCCCAAGCCAGGGTCTCTCTTGACTAGGAGAGTGAGTTCAGAGGTCCTGCCTGATAATTTATTGGTAGGATGAGCCAGCGGGTTTGCTGTTGGACGTGCTCTGGCCAGTGACTGCCCTCTTCCCAGTGGGTGGGATACTGGACTCAAATGTGCTGTGATGGATCACCAGGGTGCTGCAGCCTAGTGGCAGCCTGTATACTTTATCATAGAATGACTAGGTTGGAAGAGACCCACTGGGTCATCGAGTCCAACCATTCCCATCAATCACTAAACCATGCTCCTCAGCACCTCATCCACCCGTCCCTTAAGCACCTCCAGGGAAGGTGACTCAACCACCTCAGAGGGCAAACAACCCCTTTACAGCAAAAATAAGCCACCCCCCACCCCAAAACCACAGCGCTATTTGACAGTAACATTTCAGGTCTGCAAAGCAACTGCAGTAAAACACACACAGTGCCATTGTTGACCCTTGGAGCGGTTGGTTCTCACCTAACATGCCTTGCGAATGCCACGTATACTCGTACCACGTTTTCACTCGGTTCTGAACAGCTTTGGGGATTTTGTAGAAGTTCATGTATTTAATGGTACTGTCCATGCAGCTCCGATAGTAAGTTTGCCCTGCAGTAGCAGCGCCAACCACATCTCTCATCTGAATGGGAGGACGAGGAGGAAGAGGTGTTTTAATTGCTGTTGCTTATCCATCACACAGGTTAAGCAGTCTAGAACACGTATGCTGCGTGCTAACAGCATCTGCCAAATCCTTTTTGTCTTCCACCAATGCAGAGCATGGGGAAAACAAACCTGGAGACACAAACGTGTGAATCAGCCCCACCAAATCTTACCCCACCTGAGGCTGGGAGCTCCCTGTGACTCCTGCTCACCTGCCCTATCATGACAGAGAAAGCGAAGACACCTGTGAAGTAGTTCAGCAGCTGAAAGACGATCTCAAACAGTGTCTTGGGGTCTGGCAGGCCCCCGATGGTGATGAGGGTTTTGACTGCCCAGTAGTAGCAGCGGATGTAGCTGAGAAGAAAAGAGGAGGCAGCTGTGAACGCATTTCTAGTGTGAAGGAGTGTTATACCCCTCAGTATCGAGCTCACATCCTCTGGCCACACTAAGCCAGAGCCTGCTGAGAGTAATTATGGGTGATGAAGGGAAAATGAAGGGGCAGACTCTATACCTGCAGGTGCAGGAGGTGCTACAGGAGCAGGGGGACATAGGGACCCTCCAGAATGGGAGGCTCAGCTGCTGTGGATGCTCCTATTTTTTGCTTCTTTCAGCCTCACTGCCCTAAATCAGCAAGTTATTTTCAGCAACATCGACAGTTTTAGAAATAGTCAGGGGAAGAAAAAAGGTTAGAAGCAAATTGTGGGCATGGGAGATGGAAGATGCCAAGTGAATTCTTGAGTCACTGCTCTTGGGCACCCCCCTGGATGTTATAGTTACATCTGGAGATAGATACAGGGATGTATGTCATACAAAATAACTATATTGCAGCAACATCAACATGGGAAGCTGAGCGCTCAAAGGGCAGGCAACCCCAGCACTGAGGCTGGCTGGGTGACAGTCGCTCATCCTTATCTACACCCACAGCTCACTGTAAACCCTTAATGCACTCACCCATCCCCTTTTTTTTTGCAGGAAACTCATTTACTGCCCAGTGCTAAATTAATTAAATATTACTCAGCGTTTTATTTTGCCCATGTTGTACAACACGCAGATGAAAGCATTTGCTATGAGGTGGCATTCAGGTTGTGAGCTGAGTGCTCCCCCTATGGCATCCATCACAGACGGTACAATGAATATTTTACGTTTCATGGAAATGCCATTGTGAGGGGACACGGTGGCCACTGCCCCTGTCTTGCCTTCCATCTCAGCCCAGCTGCAGCCTCTTCAAGTTGCAGCACCGTATCTTACCATACATCCCGTCCCTCCCGTTCCCGTCATTCTCCCTGGCACCACAACTTCTCCTGGCACCCCTGACCTTTTGCTTCAGGAGTTTTTATGAATCCAGCTGCGTACTGTTAACGGAACCCCCCCTTCTTACTGCAGCTCATCACATCAAGCTGTGCTGTGTGAGGACCCAAGCCCTGGTTTGTACCTGTTTCCTTCCCCATCGTAGACCCAGGTGGTAGATCCCAGTCCTTCGTAGGCTGATGCCCAGTAATAGAGGCAGGAATTCACGTGCAAGCTGTACAGTAAATAGGCAGTGGTCCGAATCACTCTGAAAAATACAAGAGGATGGGAGGGGGGCAGATAGAGCAGGAGGAGAGATGATACCCATGTTGGATCCACCCCTACCCCAGCATCACAAGGAGCTTTGAAGGGATGAGCTGGGTGCTGACCATGCAGATCTTGCCAATACAGGAACCACAGAGCGCTCAGACTCGTAGACCTGCTGCTCCCTCCTGTGGCCCTGCAGCTCCAGAAGTGCCAGGAAAAAAAAACGGCTTATCTGCTCGTGGCTCCTCTTCATTGCTAGGAAATTACCCCCAACCCTGCTGGGCTGGGGAGAGGTGATCCTACCCACATGGGCTCCAGGACCCTCACATCCCTCCTGCATCAGCCAATGCCCATGTCAGCTGGTCCAAGATCAGCAGGAAAATAAATCAGAAACCCAGGATGGGTGCACACCAATGTGAACCTTCTTCCCCAGAAGCAAACAGCATCTCCACGCCCTCTCCATCCTTCCCTTCCCCTCACCTGTAGATGTACGCCTTGCTCAGGATAGCCTCCAGGCGGTTGTTGAACTCGAAGAAGGCCATGTACTGGGAGGAGAAGGAAAGCAGCATGTTACAGCTTCCTGCAGCCCCCACCGGGACAGCGGCATTCCCAAAAAAGCCCCCTCCCCCTCGTTTTCCTCCTGCAGCACAAACTGCCATGGACAGATTTGGGTCCATCTATTGGTGCCCCCCTATTCAAATGTTAGGGTGTTTTAGGACTGAAATGAAGCATTTAACAGCCCCACAATGCCTTCAGGACAAGACTCTCATCTATTTTAGAATCCTCTTACCATCATCAGTGATTCTAGCTAGCCATAGCTTGCCCCAACCAGCACAGGACTCCTTCACATCCACTGCGACTGCTCTGCCCGATCTTAAAAGCCCAAACTCACCTTCAGACAGCGAGGAAAACGCAGGAGTGGGTTAACTCCGACTTTGAAGTACAAGAAATCCAGGGGCAGGAGGCACATCACATCCATCTGAAATCCACACAGAGAGAGAAACCTCTGTGGGGACCTGCAGGCATGGTGGGGTGAAGCTGCAAGCCACAGTTCAAGTTAAAGATTGAGATTAATGAATAAAATTACATCAAACCTTAAAGCGTTGTGATCGCAGGTAGTTCTCTTTCATAGCCTTTTTATCAGTCTGGTTGCAAATAGGAGAGGGGAGAGAGAGGAAGATCAATCATTGCTTGCAGAAAGGAAAGTCATGGCCAGCACGGTCCTGCCTGGCTTTCCTCTCCTGCACCACAACAGGGAAGAGTCTTCCTTCGTGCCTGGGAAGGGGAGCAGAGCAAGAGGAGCAGAAGACCTGACTGTACACCACCATCCCATCCTGTCTCAGGCCATCCTGCGTTCTTTTGCCTCCCAGAGGAAGCACATCGCAGTGCCAGCAGCACAAAAGTCACATTTTACAGGAGAAACCTCCCTGTCTAAACATTTGCGTGGGCATGGGAAGGCTGTACCCTCAAGGTTTTATTTTTCACAGCTTATTTAATTGGATATGGAAATGAAATCAAGGGCTTTCGTTTATCTTAGGTGCATGATCTATGTGTTCAGATCGCAATATATCAGTTTGTCAGACAAAAACCTGCTAGCTTATCCACTACATGGCAGGAGAGATGCTTGCAATCCTCCAAGAGTGGACATGGCCATGGTGGGACAACTTGGAGAGCTCGATTCAGAGACCAGTGACCAGCACCATTCATGCCACTGGGGGTGATGGGGATGGGAGGTCCCCGTAGCTGGTTTTTTGAGGTGGGATGCAGTGTGCTGCCACTCACTATTATGTCTCCCCCTCGGACAAACTGCAGCCGGGTCTGAAAGACGAGGATGTCCAGCAGATAGATGAAGTCGCAGAGGTAGTCCATGAGCAGCCAGCAGTGGATATTTGCCGGCGTCTGGTAGGGGAAAGCCCAGCGGACGGGGATCAGCCAGCAGTTCCAGTTCCAGGCCATGACAACGAAGAACAGCCACAGCACGTACATCAGGTCTGCACCCAGGGAACCACACCATGATTAATTTGGCATCTGTCCCTTGTCCATGCGAACCCATCATGCAAAGGGGTTTGCATCCCCCGCCCCGCGTGCAAGGAGATCTCTTATCGACAGCATTGAATTGCAACAGACCTGGGCTCTAGATGCAAAGGGAATGCCACTGCTTGCAGAGCACATTGCTTTTTATCAGTAAACCTGTTCTAACTTTGCTGGTCCAGCTAGGTTCACCTTTTTGCTCCCACAAAACTGACTTTCTTGCTTTGTTTCTAGCTGCTCAAGCCTGGGCTCTTCAAAGTGGCTGTGAAACAGCAAAGACTGAGGTAGGAGCTCAGTTCCTGTGGCGTGTCCACTAGCCAGTAATATTTTCTTTTTTGATTTTTGTTTTTATTCGGGGTGTCCGCACCACAGGGACAGCATTTGCCCACCAAAAAGCCTGAAAAGCAGAAGGTGGCTGCCCTTTTCCTGCCTGGTTTTGCTCCTGAGACTCACAGCTACTGAGAAGTGTTTGGGAAAGCCTGTGCCTTGCAGGGTAATTTAAAACTTTGGTTCTTAGCGGATAGGTGTAAGCTAAGTTGCACCTTCCTTATTTGTCATTCCTTCTCCACAAAGCCTCGTGTTTTACACCTTCTCCCCTCCTCACCCTCTCCCCTCCAGCCCCACCAGCTTGTCCCCAGCCCGGGCACGCGGCCGTGCTCCATCACTCACTGGTGAGCGGGTCGATGCTGCTGGGGAACTGGTAGTTTTTCAGGCGGTCCAGCCAGGGCCGGTACTTGAACGCGCAGCACAGCATCTCACAGTAGTGCTCGTCCTCTGCTGTCTTGTCCCCCTCTGGCTCCCCTTTTGGGGGCCGTACCGGTGCGGCCGCAGGAGCTGGCTTGGTGGGTGCTGGAAGAAACCACACGGTTTTTTATAAAGGACAGAAAAATCCTCTTACAGCAACTTGTTTTAAAGTCTTTAAACTGTTAATGAAGCAGCTGTCTCCCTAAAGATACAGTTTGTGTGGGGACCCAGCAGTTAGACACTCCCAGATCCACTCAAACTCACAGGACGCAGGGCTCTCATCATCTGAGGTGACATCAGGATCAATCAGCTTCTCCTTCACCCTCTCGGTCCTCTCTTTGAAGAGCTTCACCAGCTCCTGGAGCCGGGTGTTGATGACAGCACTGTTCAGGCTTGTGGCTGAACCTATGCGCTCGGGCAGGCTGTGAGGAGACCATCGGGCATTTAATGCAGGTAGGAAAGGCCAAGGGTTGGATCATCATCCGTGTTTTAACCTACAGGATCCCGAATAAGAATTTAGCCATATTTATTTGGCTACTGAGTAATCAGAAGAACACAGCTTAAGGGGTTTTCTGTTAAATACCACCAACCAACACCAGTCTGAGCCTCATCCTTGTCCTGGGGGATGAGACAGCCTCAGAGGGACTTGGGAAGCACCAAGATCACAGGCAGGATTGTATGCACTTGCGAGAAGATTATTTTTTTAAGAATGGGGGGAAAATGTGCACCAAGCCCTTGAATTTATAAACTATGCAGTCTCTTTTCAGCCTCTTTATTAAAACTAGGTTGAATTCAGACCAGGATGCTTTACCTAGCATGCCTGACAAGCATCACTATGAGGGAGAACAAAACCAAGTTCATATGCTGTAGCTCCAGGCTGGTTCATTGTGATAACTGGCCCAACAGTTTCTGCAGAGGAAGAAGGTAAAATCTTGCACCATGTGGAGGTGCAGACCCTCCCCAAGTCTTTGCTTCCCAGGGAAGGCAGCTGCCTCTAAAGCTCTTCCCTGGGGTGCTGGGAAGCCAGGACCTGGGGTGCTTGATGCAGAGCTTGTGCTTGTTTCCTATATGGAAGAGAAAGATTATTTCTCTACAGCCAGCAAAAACAAGGTGTACCCACAGTGCTATGGCATGTGTAGATCAAAGATGCATCTTTTCCATGGTTAAACCTAGTTGAGATGATTTCTACCTGGATACAGGAAAAATAAGAGAGCAGTTTCTGCTCCAGAGAGCATTGTGGTCATTATTTTTGAGAGGGGATGCATTGCTCCTTGCACAGTGCTAGGCTGGCTGCTGGCACAGCTCCCTGTTCCCTTGGTATCTCAGCACTTCTAGGATCTTTGCTATTTCCACTTGAGCCCTGGCATATGAATCCCTGGGTGCTCAGCTGATCCAGCCCCACCACGCACCTTTCCTTCTGCTCTTCGTCCCAGCCCAGCAGTGTCCGGGTGGGTGACTGGCTCTCGTCTGGACCATCTGGTGGGGGCATCAGCTTCCTCCTGTGGACACAAACACAGCAGCAGGGGCTCAGCTTGTCCTCCATTCTCAGCCAGCTCCTATCCCTAGTGTTCCTCCCAGCTCTCACCTATTTTCCTCCGCCCCTTCTCCTACCAGGATCAGTTTTCCCCTCATTTTTGGCATTACTTGCAATCAACAGGAGCAAACCTCCCTGCTCCTTTGTGCCTAAAGCCCTAATTCTTCCTGGGCATCACTGAGCCCACGGCTGCACCGCCACATAGCCACCCAGCCCATTTTGCAACCCAGTTTTGGCATCCAGCAAGATGCACGGAGGGTGAGGAGCAGTCCATGCTTTTCCCAGTGCTACACCATCACGATGCTGCACTTTGAGTAAAATGCAATGCCAGTAAAATGGAGCAAGAACATGAAATCTAGGGAAAAAGGACAGTACTGAGGACACTGCCCAGTTCTGAGCTGGCTCCACAGCACCTTAAAACTCTGAAACAAAGAATGGATTGCAGAGCAGCAGGTATATAACATGCTGATACCTGCAAAGCGAAGTGCAAAGTACAACAGCAAGAATGGCTCCAGGAGCCACTGCAAACTATAAATGGCTCAAGGAGCACTATAAATGGCTCAAGGAGAACTATAAATGGCTCAAGGAGAACTATAAATGGCTCAAGGAGCACTATAAAAGCTGTCCTGGCGATGCTTGTCCAGTGGCAGCTGCTGCCTTGCCTAGAAGATGTGTCCTAACACAGCTGGTGGCTCCCTTTGGCACAGATGTTTCTGGGACAATTTCCTTACATATGGGCAAACAACCTGGTAGAAAGAGAATTGAATACGAAGATAACAATCACAGCCTCTTGTGTGGGGGTGACACATCACCCTGGCTCACTGGCCAAACCTACCAGAAATGGGTTGCTATGTATGATTGAATAAATTTTCCTGTCCCAGCACTGATGTGAGGGTGAAGAGCACGAGGAGCCAGGGACTGTGCCTGGTCAGAGCCATACCTGGGGGATGCCAGTGGTGTGCCAGGCACTGCCAGCAAATTGGGAGCCCCAGCAGTGGGCACCGGTAGGTGGGAACCGTCATCCTCCACAGCATCGCCTCTACCGTCCACATCCTTGATGTCCACAATGGGGTAATTACCTGACCCGTGGAAAAGGACAATAATTACAGGTGAGAGGGGTGCAGGGCCCAGACTGCAGCCAGGATGAATCTCCAAGCCCCATCGCCTCCACAGAGCTGCCCCCAGGCCCCATAGTGTGCTGGAAGGACTCTCCTTTTCATTCCATTCTTATCCAGAGCTCCTTTTCTCCTAACAGTTTGGAGCATTTCTTTATCCTTTTTTCTTGCCCAGTTTTCAATGCTGTAAGAAGTGCCAGCTGCTTCCCTTCTGCTTTCCCAGCTTGCAGCTACTCTGGACACGTGTTGGGTTCCTGTGGTTCTGAAACTGATGCAGGAACCCAGGATTACCAGCTGCAAGCCTCCCTTAAAGGATCTAGAAAATCTGCTGGGTCTTCTGAACACAAATATGGATCATACAAGCTCCAACTACATAAGCACTTGCTTTTCATGCATAATAACGCACTATTTAAATAAGAATTTATGGCCTCTATCTTTTGCAGGAGTAATAACTGCTTCCTGCCACAAGCAAGGTTAGAAGCAGGAAGGCTGGGTGTTTATCGTGTGTAAGAAGAGATGCCAGTTGCCCAAGGGAAAAATGCTGTTGGGGTTATCTTGGCTAGACCTTGCAGCCAGCCATGCTGTGAAGTGTTATCCCTTTTCTTAGCTATATAACAAAATGCAACGAGTCCCTGCGGGTTTTCTGTTAAGGGAGGTTTTCACACATCTGAAAGACCCTGCGCATTCCTCCCATCCCATGCTGATGTGAGATCTGTAGGTCAAAGTAGCTCCATCAAATCACCAAAAATTGCAAAGTTAAAATCCCTCTGCATGTAAGGAAAAGCAGCAGCATTTGGCTTGCTGGTTAAAAACAAAGCAAAGCTATGGAAACATAATTTGTGCTTCTTGGTTAAAAGGTAGAGGACCGTAAACAGCAAACCTCCATCTCACTGTCCTCAGAGTATGAGCAGGTTGCAGGAATGCCAAGGAGAAAACTGTGAGTGCAGCAGGTATTTAACCCTCTGCCTGCAAGTTGTGTGGGAGAGTTTTTGGCCAAGCAGGTCAAAATATATAGCATATCATTTACAGATATTTGCAGACGCTCTCTAGGAATTAGCTAGAATGGCACATAGTGATGAGGCAGAAGCAGAAAAAAACATTATTTTTTTTCCCCAGCCTCTGAGCTGCAACACGAAGCGCACACTTATTTCCCACCCTCCCCCTGCCAAAAGCAACAAAAAGCAATGACTCCATAAGTAACCCCACGCCCCCCTCAAGCTACACAAGCCCATCGGCAAAGCCAACATCTCTAATACCTATGGGGGATTGCTCCTCACTGCAAAAATTGGGGTTGACCACTCCAGCCTTTGGCTTGCTTGTGACAAGGACAGGGATGCGGGAGGCAGCGGTGGCTCGGTAGCTGGGGACATTGGGGAGCTGCTCTAGCGTGCTGTGGCTGGGAGGGGAAGCATCCCCGCCGTCAAGCGGCTTGTCATGCACCAGCCGATCTAGCTCGACGTCTTGGACACGCTTGGACATGCTGCTAGGCACCTAGGTGCTTCAAGCAAAGGACAAGGCATCTGAAGCTGCAACAAAACACAAAACGGTTTGAGACAGGACAGTTGTGTCAGCACAGAGTAATGTAGGGCTGGTGCACTTTTTATGGCTGGTCAGCACTCACAGATGTTGGTAGCAGCGGTGGTGAGCACCCTACCATGGGCTTTTCTAGATCAAAGTGCTCTGCAGGGCTGCAGGAGCAGAGAAATCTCCAGCCTGTACCAGGGCTCAGGTCAAGCCGACCCTTGCGCAACTCCCCCAACGTCAGCGGAGTTATGCCAGGACCTGCCTTTCCTCACTCAGGCTGTTTTGGGAGCTCACCACCTAATTTTCATTACCAACCCATTACCTTCCTAAAACGTCACATTAAAATGCCACTAGTTACCTCCCATATTGAGCAAAGCAGCAGAGAAAATCCTTTTTATCCCTGGCTAAGTGCTAAAGAAGGAACTCTTCTTTCACAGCAGAGATTGCTTAATCAACAAGACTAAGTATTGCGTGGGCACCAGCCTTTCAGAGCTGGCTCCAGCTGATGACAATATTGCCATTGCACTGCTCCCACGGGATGCTTTAAGCCCTGACTGCCCGTGCCCAGCTGCCTGCTCGCAGACAGCGAGTGGCAGGGAGGGGGAAGCTGCATTTTCCCCTCGTCGGGCACTGGCTGCTTTGTTTCATCCTAATTTCACATTGCTCTGCTATATATTATACCTTCAGCATCAGTTTCAACAGCTTCGGTTGTCTTCTCTTCCACCTTCAAAACAAAAAAAAAAAGCCACTTTAAGGAGAAAAAGACCTGCTGCAGTGGTAAAAGAGCAGACTTTGCAGCTTGATGGGTTGCCCCATCTGCCCCAGCCATGAGGCAGCCTCTCAGCCTGTTGTTCAGCATGCATTTTAGGGTGAATTTGCCTCCCCCAGCACACAGCTACTGCTGTTTTCTCAGGTTCAGAGATGGGTACATCTTGGAGGGCAATATTCCCAGTGCCCCTCCCAGTCCCTGCTTCTCACCAGGTCACTGCGTCCCCCCAAACAAGCTCTGAGCCCCTGGCATGTACTGGGTAGCAAGAACTCACTGCAGATCTGAGCCCAAGCAGGGATTGATGTATGTCGTACCTGTACAAAAGCACCTTCAAGGTCATTTATCTCAGCTTCTTCCAGCTGCTCAAACCTCAGGGCCTCTTCTGCAAAGTAGACTTCATCCGCACCCTCATCAACAGTGAGACAAGGTGACTGGAGCAAGGGTCTGGATGGCACAGATCAAAAGAGAAGTACCTGAGCTTGATTATGCCCTTTCTGAGGGGGGGCACAATGTGAATGGGCGGCATCACAGCAATGCAGGGGCAACACATCAACGGGGATGATGCACAGCTCTTCCATTTCAGGGAGCACTGATCCTCCAGGTGCGCAGCAAGCCTCATTTGCAGGCAAACAATGCCACAGACATCATCTTTGAGTACAGTAGTGGTATCAAAAAATTACTGCTTATGTTAGTAAGGACTTGGAAAAAATACTGCGGGAGAGACCAGGTAAGAGGTGCAAGATTTGCATATGCAAAAAGATAGAGGCAATATGTTTCTCCTGCTGTGCATAATAATTTTTCGTATAATTACAATCTACCAAATAAATAGCTGAGAGCCTAATTTCCAGGCACGGCTGCTCTGCAAGCTCCATCCAAATCCCACATTATGTATCCAAAAGGATACATGATTCTCATTTTCCTTCAGCAGCAAGCACAGACCTCAGTTCCACCACTCTGACAAAAGAGGCTCCCAAAACTGGTGTGATTGGATACAAAGCAGGAGTTGGGCATAATGAAAAAATTTAAAACCACTAACCACATGAAAAGAGAAAAAAAGTCTTTCTGCATGCTTTGCAGGTCCTAAATCAGAAGATGGATGTAATAAGCAATGGCTGCTTTTTCTCTTTTATCTCCATGTCATGAAAAACTGTTATTTTGCAAGGTCTTTTTCAAATTATTTTCAATAATTTCCACACGCCTTTATTTTGTTTTTAAAATCAGACTTCCCTCAATTGCAATCAGAACTCTCTTTATCCTAATCTAGAAAACCTGTAGTGTCTCTCTTTTCCCATAAACAAACACATTGAAGGGCAGTGCAGCATCTCATTCACCCAACAACTGAAGCTCAAGTTTCTATAGTGGATCTCCAGGAACAGATGTTGATGAAATAAGAAGATATGCTTTTAACACTGAACAACCATGTGTTTTCAGCTTCTTCCTGCAAATCTGGCTACTTCAGAGGAATTAGGAGAGAATAATATCATAGCACTAGGTACTAAATCCCTAACTATTTCTCTCACAAGAAATCAGAGCAAACTACAAAACTAAACAGAAAGATTTTTCTAAATACCAACTAGACCTACAGCAGCTGACAATAACTCAGCTATTTTCTACAATAGGAAAAAATGTAAAATTGTACCTACTCGTATTAAGCAGCATTTGCAGGTACAACACATAATCCTGTATTTAAATTCATCTCTGTAATACTCATAATAATCCCAACTGCCCTGAATTAATAGATATAGTTTTAAATAACGTGGATACTCTCCAGAAGGTGGGTGCTCCCGGCTCCCAGGAAAGACACAAGCCAGATCTGCTGCTCAGCCGAGCCGCTGGACCCCACGGGAGGGGATGGCCAGGGACAGTGGTTGCTAGGGACAGCCGCGATGGAGATGGAGCCCGCGTCACCAGGAGACACTTGCCTGTCACCAGGTACCACGTCAGCAGCGAACCCTGGGATGAGCCGCTTTGCAAAAGCATCCGTCCCCAAACACATGCATCCCTCCCCAAACAAATAAATCCCAGCCACCCACCAGGTTGGGGAGCTCCATTCTGCCAAGAGGCGCTCATCCTCTGGTGTTTCAGCCTCTCCAGCTTGTGAATGCAGTCGAAACAAAACCAATTGTGTTCACATTCCCTTCCAACAAAGCCATAAAGGCAATGGGAGCCACTCACCCCACGCTCTTTTCCATCTCCTCCTCCTCCTCGTTTTTCTCCTCCTCCTCCTCCTCCTCCTCCTCCCCCTCCTTGGCAGTGTTCAGGGAGCACAACCACGACCTGGGAGGAAGAAATTCATTAGGTGAAGTCCAAAAATTGTGTCTGAATCTCTCCAAGAGGCTCCCAGCCTCCACAACCCCTTTGGCTCGAGATGCTCTCCCTCCATCCCCCAGCCAACATCTCTGGGGGGTGGACACACTGGGGTCCACTCGCCCCTCATATTTGTGTCTGCAGCTACGAGCAGGTGAGAGGAAGAACAGCAAAAATGTTGAGAACATAAAACTGGAGTCTTCGAGCCTTCAAATTCTCCTTGGCGCATGGGGAGATGTTGTCTTTAGGGGTTACTTGCAGCTGATTTTGACCAAAACTTCTTTGCTAATGAAATCCACCCTCCAGGACAGGAGCTGCCCACAGATTTCAGGCTCCTGTACTAAGGGGGAAAAAATCCGAAAATATTTTTATTACATGTCCAGTATTTTCTGGCTGAGCAGCACAGAGCTCTGCTGAGTGAACACGGCTCTGGCCATCGCTTGTGCTTCGTGCAGGTGAGCGTTGCCCGTGTCAGAGGTGAGGACTGCTGTGCTTGCCCTCCCTTGAATTTATGCTGCTATCAGGGAGCATTTTGGAGGGCTCGCAGACCCTTTTGGGAGGGTGCATGGACACTTCTCATACCCCTGCTGAAATGCAGCCCCCTCCTTGCTCTGAACACATTGCCCAGCCCTTGGGATAGCTTCTGCTTTTGGAAGAAGTAGAATGAATTATACGAAGAAGACTCATTTCCAAATGCCATGACAGCTGGATGCACAGTTGATGGGAACAAGGTCCAAACCTTCTTGCCCTGGGGCCAAAATCTACTTACAGAAAGCCTAAGCAGAGCATTCTTCAGCTGTCCTTTGCAGGTCAACGTCAAGCATTGCATTCCCAGCTCTGCCACTGTCTGCCCTGACCCATATCTCAACACCAGAAGAAAAGGCTGTTTTTTCTAACACATTTTTGTGTCCTTCTGGTGCCCCCCTCCTTGGAAACAGGCACCTCAACTGTTCACTGACTGTTCTTGGTTCACTGACAAAGATTGTGCTCATCCCCTCCATGGCCACCAAGCCAGTGGCCAGAGAACACGTAAATCTGCTTATCAACAGCACCTCCCTTCTCCTACCTGTTTTCTTCTTCCTGAGGTTCCTCCTGTATGGTGGGAAGGGGATGAGCACCTGCCACCAGCTCAGCTTCACGACCCCAGGCAGTCATCCTGCAGGTGGCTTCATTAATCCAGTCGTCATCAATCTCTTCCAGGACAAGTCTGGTCTCCTCAGGTTCCGCAGGGACAATATGAGCTGAAATGGGAATAGGGAAAGGGAGGCAATGAAGCGAGTGGCACGTTTTTGAGAAGCCAGGAGTGGAGCCAGGGCAGATGTCACATTTTAGGTGCTCAATGCAGAGGTGCTGCTGCATGGCAGAGCTGAAGCACCTCTCACCCTACATAGATCTATGCAGCCCCAGTGTCCCAGAGCTGTGCCAGACAGATGTCTTGAGCATTTTTGCTGGAAGGAACAAGGGAATTTACCATTTTATGCCAAGCACATCCAAAGCCTTATGAAAACTATGACTCGTTGCATACAGATGCTTGTTGGCTTCCCCACATAGGGAGCAACCTCTACCAGCAGGTGATTTGGCCCATTTCCAGGCCACAATTTGGCTCTCCTTGCCAGAAGCAGCCGTGCGAAGAGCCCAAAGTCTTCCCCCTCTGCAAACCCAGAGTGGAAATGCTGCACTAGGGCAGCCCCAGGGCCCTGGTTTTGCAGAACAAGACTCCACCCCGAGTCCGTGTTGGAACACCCTGAGCACCGTGCCGCGTCTGCTCCCAACGCTCCCCGGGACACGGCGTAGGAAGCACTTGACATGCCCACCACCTCCCAGCATCGCTGGGGGAGAAAGTGGAGACGCTGTTGGACAAGCTGCAAAGCGGAGAGCACGGGTCTGACCCACGACCAGCCCTCTCCGTGCCCCAGGGCTACCCTCCCTACCAGGTCAGACACACGGGAGAAACAAGAGGAGGAAGCGCATCCATATACCGTAAAAAAACCAGTTTATTTTGAGGTCTGACTAACAACAAAACTTACACAGCAAAACTAATGGGAAACGTGCAAACTCAACTACAGAAAGGCAGGAAGCCCATCCATGGTCGGCTCTGTGCCACATCTACCCGCCCCACGGTGCCCACTCTGCCTGTAGCCCATTCCCTCAAGATTTCCATTAATTAAGACACAGGACAGCAATCCTGGAGATGGCTTTTAAAACACAGCACAGCTTTTGGATACATTATATGAAAACGGGGGACACCTCTGAGCTGGAGACAGGCCCTGAGGTTCCTTCCCTGCTGGGACACTCCTGCCACTGTGGTTAGCCCTGTGAGCTTCTGGAGGGAGCAGCTGTAGTTGGAGGTAAGGAGAGTGTGGGGCAAGTTCTCCTATAAGGAGAGCCTGAGTGAAGGCTTTTAACCATTATCTCCTACCTACTCACCTAGAGATTAACCTCACCCACCTGCATTTGCTGCTGCAAACCACAGCCCTTTCCACTTGCTGGGAGAAAACACTCAGTTAATGTAAGAAAAGCAACAAGAAGCTGACGAGAGCTTAAAGAGATTTATAACATTACACCTCAGAGGCAGAAGTTGACTGGAGGTCTCAGGAATGAGTGGTCATATGCTAGAGGGGTTTGAGAGGGCCAGGAGCGCTGGGAGGCTGCAGCAAGAGGGTTTCTGCCTCTGAGGTGTCCCAGGTGGTGCTGCTTTTCTACCCTTCTATAAATTATAGCTCCCGTCTTATAGACATCATCCTGCAAAACCAATAGCTCCAATTCCTGGAATCAAGAAGGAGCTGGGATGGGACAGCCCTGGGAAGCCAGCCTCTGGTCCCCGCTGAGCTGGCCAGGAAGGAGCTAGAGACCATTTGCAGATTCCCCTTCACTTTTCCTCCCCAGCTAGGCTTTTCTCCTCAGGTTGGTCTCATTTGGTTGTGGGTAGGGCTGGCTTGCCACAGTCTTCATTTTCCGTTTGTTTCAGAGGCACTAAGCCCCTTTGCCCCCTGAAACAAAAGGAGAAGGAAAACATTAATGACTGTGCTGGCAGTTTGGTGCCGGAGAAGATCTCTTGCTTGACCCAATCACTCCCTTAATCAGACAGATTATGTGCCTTTGAGATGCCTCAAGGCACCAAAGCCAGCTGTAATACAAGCCAGCTGCCTGCAAAGGGTGAAACTGCCCTGCAGATGCAGCAGCATCCCGCTGGCTTTTTCTCTTTTCAAGGTCGTCAGCAGTGCTCAGGTCTCCAGTTGTTACAAACATGCAGAGAAATGCCTTCCTGCAGGATTTCTCGCTGGCCTCTTCTCCCAGGTGACAGGGGCCAGGACAAGAGGGAATGGCCTCAAGCTCCACCAGGGGAGGTTCAGGCTGAACATTAGGAAAAAAAAATTCATGGAAAGGGTCACTGGGCACTGGCAGAGGCTGCCCAGGGAGGGGGTTGAGTCACCTTCCCTGGAGGGGTTTAAGGCACGGGTGGACGAGGTGCTAAGGGGCATGGGTTAGTGTTTGATAGGAATGGTTGGACTCGATGATCCGGTGGGTCTCTTCCAACCTGGTGATTCTATGATTTCCCCTGTAATCCTTTGATCAAATCTCACCGGCTTTGCCAACAGTGTCCAGCACAGCTTGAGGACAGACCTCCACATCAGCACTAACCTCCAAACCCAAGTGTGTGGGATGCTGCACTTGGAAACTCCCATGGCCTGAGTTTTATGGAGCCTGCACCACAACCCCAGAAGATCTGCTCCTGCTACTCAAGCAGCAACAGCCTCTCGTGGCTTCCCCACAGGGCCACCTGAGCTGGTACCCATGGTGGACCAGGCAATAAAAGCTGTCAGCAGACCCTCTTCCCAATAATCTTTCTGACCGCGAGAAGCAAAAGGGCACAGTGAGACAGAGCAACCACTTACTTTCCTCCACAGGACTCGAGCTTGCTGCGGCCACTCCCTGCCAGGAGGAAAAAGGGAAAATGAGACATTGCCCACTTTCAGTAAACCTAGATTTTTACCCTAAATGCTCCATTTTCAATAGACTTGGCCTTTTTATCTTAAATACCCCTAGATGGGGCATGTCAGATGGCTTGGCCATGGGCACAAGCATCCTCACGCATGATGGTAAAGGGCAGGAGCACATCCATGAGCTCGCCTGGGTGCAAGAGAAGGAAAGGAAAGTGGGTAAAGCTGCTGATGCTTCTTGTTAGGGTGGAACCACGCTCGGGTGAAATACCAGGTCCAGATATCAGCTGGTGCAGCACAGAAAGGTGAGGAAACAGCAAAGAAAACACACACCATGCGCTCTCTTACTGCTTAGAGGCCAAATTCCAGTTTTCATCAACTAAGTAGGTTGGAGGGGTCGTTTTCTTGAAGGAGCTGGGTGACAACCCAAACCACAGTAGGTTCTAGCACTGATCTGGTGGCATCTGCATAGCAGAGGGCCCCCTCCCCACCAGACACATGGTGGACACGCACCCTTTGACCCTCCAGCAGTCACCATACCTGTGCGTCCTGCTTCTCCCTGCTCACTGGCTGTGGCATCACCTTCTCCAGCCCCTGGACCAACCAGGCAAACACTCTGGTGATCAGAAACCACCGTTAGATGGGGCAGCCAGAGCTTTTGCTCGCACAGCAGCCACCCTTCTGGCCGTGCCACCAACACAGAAGCTGCCACTACAGTTACCTGCTGCCGTCCCCAGCCAGGGACCGAGGGATGAGGGTGGTCACTGGTTCCGGCTGCCCCTCGGTCACTACCGGCTCCACGGCTCTCTGGGTGCTCTGTGCAGCTGAAATGTTGCTTTTTAACTTTGCCTGCATTTTACCCCCTTTCGTGCCTGCTCAGGTTTATTCAGAAGGAGAAGGGGGGCAGGCAACACAGCAGTCAACTTATAAATTGTTGGGGAAAGGGAGTAAGTGAGGAAGGGTCACTTCCCACTGAGGGACAAGCTTGAGGGACATCCCTGCCACAAAAACATGGGTGGTTTGGGCACAGGCAAGGTGATGGGGCAGCACTGTGATGCCAGGACGTGGTGTGCCCACCGCAGGGCACAGGGATGATGGGCAGCCCCAGCACGGGTGCCTGCCCACACCCGTGTTTTCAAAGACAGAGCGACCCCTCTGAAAGGGCCACTCAGGGAAGGGGGAGCACTCACCTCTCGCCGTGGCTTCACTCTTCTGCTCTTTGGGTTCTGGCTGCAGACGGACAGAGGGAGGGATAGATGTGGCAAAGCATCAGCTGTGGCCACACTCCACCCTGGATGGGCACATCCCCCACCTCAAGAGGACCCATGCGCACAGCCCCACACACCCTCCACCACAGTTTCTGCCCCATTGCCTTGAGAAGGACAATTAAACCCAGACACTAGCATTGCCAGCACCAGAGGTCCTCAACAGAGGGTCCCCACGGCATGCAGCCAAGTCAAGGAGCATCAGGACAGCATCCCAAGCCCTCCTCTTCACTCTACTGAATTTCTCCTGGGGGTTTCCTCCCCGGGGTCCCAGCTGGGGGGTACAGGAGGATGGGGAGCACCTCTGCCTGGAAGCCCCTGCCTCCGCCAGCCTAGCAGGGCTCACCTCTGGCTTTTTCAGCACCTCAGGCTGAGGCACGATCCTCTCAAAGCCCTGCACCAGCCAGTTGAGCACCCGCGCTCCAGCCCTGTGGGAAGAGCACACCACGGTCAGGGAGCTCATCCTGCATCCCTCCTGCCTGCCTGCATCCCTCTCTCATACTCCCCAGGGACCCACCACTCCTCTGGGCCAGTATCTGGGCTGGCCTCAGGCTCACAGTCGTCCAGTTCCTCCTCCTCCGGATCAAAGGGGGTTATCTCTGCAAGAAGAGCAGTGCTGCAGGGACTCAAGGAGAGCCAGGACCTGCACTGCTGGAGCTCCTGGTGTCCCCATCAACCAGCTCGATGGGCCAATAGCACCAGCATCACTAGCTGGGGAGGTGGGATGGGGGATGTAGGAGTCCCAGAAAGATCCCCAGGATGCTGCAAGCTGAGGACTCCTAGCTCTCCTTACCCAGAGCATCCTCTTCCTCATCCTTGAGGATCTGGACTTCTGTCTGAAAAGCCAAACAGATCATTACCCTCCGAGCAGCAGAGCGGGGCTCATCTCACCTGGTGGGCAGGGAAACCTGCCCTTTTCCCAAGGACAGATGAAGATAGAAACCCATGCAGGGTAGGGTTAGTGCTCCCAGTTAGAACTGTGAGAGTGGTAGGAAGGGAAAGAAAAGAAGGAAAGCGGGGGGGAAAGGGCTAGAAGCCCAAATACACTGGACCATTGCCCAGATCTGCCACCTACCTGATCAGGAACGTCAATACTTGTCTCAAAGCTCTTCCCCAGTGCCTGTAGTGTCCCTGGGGCTGGGACTGGCTGGGGAATCACCTTCTCCAGCCCCTGGGAGAGCCAGGAGAGCACACTGCTCCCCACACTGCCAGGGAAGAGAGTGAGTCAGGCTGGGATCCCCCATTCCAGGCATCCAGTCCCCAGCCAAAAGCAAAAACCCAAGTAAACCACATTGCAGCCTGGAGGATGCAAGAGCAATACCTCTCAAACACAGAGCCTGGGTCCTCAGGGACTGCAAATCCCACCTTCTTTTTAATTTCTTCAATGACAGCAGGGAAAAAAAAAAAAAAGAAAGCTCCCATCACCATTCCATCAGCCCGCAGCATGCCAGGCAGGAGAGGGGATCTGCCAGCACATCCCTCTGTCGTGGCTTACCCTCCATGTTTGCATGGTCACGAGCATCCCCAGAGCCACTGGCCTTTCCTGGTGGTGCCTTCAGGATAAAAGGCAGAAAGTGTCTGAGAATGAGGCACAAGGGACATACTGTGCTGCTCAAAGGTGGCTGCAAACCCCACGGGCTCCCCATCCTTTCTGCTGGCTCCCAGCAGCTCAGAATAGGGACGCATGCTGACTTCTACCCCTCCCAGGGCTGCTATTGAGCATCCCTTGGTGCCACAGGCTGGACATAGAGGCACCAGGCATCTCTCCACCACGCTCCCGGGGTCCCCGGTACCTCCCAGGCTGGCTCTCTGCTCACCTTAGCTGGCTCTGGATCCTGCACCGGGTCTGGGGGGGTCTTCTCCATCAGTTGGGGCACCGGGGGCTGGGGCACCACCCGATCAATCCAGCCCAGCATCCTGCTGCCTGCAGGTAGCAAGGAGGGGTCTCCCACTGGTGAGAGGCCAGCAGCAGCAAAGCACGCTCCCCTGGGAATACAGGGTGCACCAGCTCTTGCGTTGTCCCCAGAGCAGCCCAAAAAGATCGTTTGCGTCCTTCTGTTTCCACGTCCTGCTTGGGAAACACATCACTGCAGCCAGAACAACCCAGCTCAGCCTCTGACCCCTCACTGTTCTTGTGAGCAAACTACGCCCTCTATTTTAAGCTTGCAGGCTCAGTTAAACTTGCCTTTCCTAAAGGTAACCGCTCATTTAGGTTGTTTTTTTTTCCCACAAACCTCCACAGCTAGGGTCACACAAGGAGAAGCGTTCGTGAAGCTGTAGTGGATAGATCACAGAAACCACAATACTCTGCTCAGGGCCCTAATTTTTCATTTGAGGGATGAAAAACAACAGTAACCTGAGCAGAATTTGTTTATGAACAAGTTCCAATCCTAACACACGTATCAACTTGTTCTACCCCTAGGAAACAACTCTGCTCCATCACCTTTCAGTCACAGCCCAGGGCCACGGTGGCTGCTGGGGCAGGACCTGCCTGGGGCTCTGAAGAGGGCAGCAAAGGCAGCCAGCACTGACTTGCTGTGGCTGCCAACATGTTGACAGGGGAGATAAAAAGAAGATGTTGCAGAGCAGGAATTCCGCTCTTGAAGCTCCGTTTGCTCAGCCTTTTTGGGTCATCCCCACCCTTTCTTGGTGCAGCTCCAGGCTGGGATGCAGCACCAGTGAGTCGAGCGATGCTGCGCATTCCCACGCCTGGGCACGGAACAAGGGCTGGGGGCTCTCCCCCAGCTCAAACTGGGGATATCTTCTGCTGCTGCCCTTCCAAAGAGCTGTGCTCGGCCTAAATTGTCCCTCCAAAGACACCCTACTCTGCTCGATGAGGGGCTCCCATGCTGCTCCTCACAGGAGATGTCTGTAAAGGGCAAGAGAAAGCAGGTCCCTGAGCTCCATCCAGCCCAACCAGGAGACTGCACGGGAATTTTTGATCCATCCTCAGTTCTTCGTTTGCCCCGCCTTGTGCAGACGCTGGGTTTGCATGTGGCCGAAACATCTCTCCACATGTCACCTCCAGCCCCCAGCACACCACGGGCAGGCTCAGCTCTCCCAGGGACTTCCACATCACAAAGTGGAATAGGGTGGCTGTAAAACACCTCCTAGGAGGCCCGATAACCAGAAACCAATTAAGAAATTGCCTTTTATCTCCCACCGGGCATAAGGGATCAAGGAGCTTTTGACGTGGCAGCATTTCCACCCATGCCAACATACACCACTGAGCCCAAATAAGCCCAGGGAAAGCCTCCTGGGGGTGGAGTGAGCCCCGCAACACTGTGGTCTCCTCCTCCCTCAATATTAGCTTATGCAGCTGTAAAAACCTGGAGCTTAATCCTGCCCATGCCCTGGGAAGGAAAGCAGAGGCCCAGGGCCATTCCTCCAGCGCATCTGAACAAGAGAAGGGCAGAAACATTTATGGGTTCCCAAAAATTCGTTGCTGGAAGAAATAGGAATAAGAAGCCAGGATTTGCCTGCGATGGCACCGAAGAGCAGGGAATCACATGCAATCCCCTGGCATTGCAGGCACCAGCTAGTGCCACTGGCCAGCGTGCCAGCTTTTCAGGGTTCATGTCAGGGGGCAAAGGGTCCCAGACACAGAGAGCAAGAAGTGGCACCCAGACCTCCCATCCCTATTTGGAGCAGGGAGCACAGTAGCCTTTTTCTCCCCTCCAGCGTCAGATCAAACTCCTCCACATTACCCAGCTCCATTGCCCTTGCAGCATCGCTCCCTGTGAACCTGCCCCATCGCTCTCCTGCCACGCACCTGCTTCCCCACCACATCTCATCCTCCAGCTCCATTTCAGAGCACCGAACCCTCCCCGCAACGTATGGAGGTGGCCCCACAGAAATCCCAGCCGTGTCCCTCACCTCCAGTGCTGCCACTTACCCCCTCACACTCCCCTGGATGCCACCTCTGCGATGCGTGGGCTCCCTTGGCCACCACAGCTTGCCACTGACCACTCAAACCTACTCAAATCCGCTCAGGGCTCTGCAGGGATTAGCCCAGTGCTGCCTGCAAATGGGATTACTGGCACTCAGCTGTCCTGAACGCCCCAGCTCCCAGCAGCCAGCCTGGTTTTGGTGTAGGATAGAGCAAAGAAAACCCAAAAATCAAGCAGGTTTGAGAATTCTCAAAATTCCTGGAGAAGTCAAAGCTACCCCAGTCACTCACCAGCTTTGTGCAAGCACAGCAGCAATGTGGAGAAGGCTCTTATCTTGCTGAGGTGCAGGTGGGTGCAGGGATTTGCAGACAAGCAGCAACGATGCTGCTGATACCCCGAGGAGCGATGCGAGGGTGATGTGACTGATGAAGCTGTGCCTGCAGCTCTGCCCAGGCCCCAGATGATCTGGGGTAGGAGAAGAAGAAAATCTGTGCCAGGCTGAGTTAAGCCTCCTCTTGCTGAGCCTGCCAATTGTTGCTTGATCCGTTTACCTCTAGCCCTGCAAGACTGCCAGTCTTTCCCATCGACCCTAATCTCAGCCATGGTCACACCCTGGAATCCTAGTACAGGCTCAGCTTTGCTGCAAGACATCCAGCCCCAGCTTCAGCGTTTGGCCAGAGCTCCCTGGAGCAGCACTGGAACCTCCTGGCCCGATTCCTCTTTCCCAAGAGCCCCCTCCAGCCCCCTCCCCAGCTTTGTTGCTCTTCTCTGGACTCGCTCCAGAGCCTCAACATCCTTCTTGTGGTGAGGGGCCCAGAACTGGACACAGGATTCGAGGAGCGGTCTCACCAGTGCCAAGTACAGAGGGAGAAGAACCTCCCTGGACCTGCTGGCCACGCCGTTTCTGATACAAGCCAAGATGCCCTTGGTCACCACTGGGATGCTGCCTCCATCGCCAGCCTGCAGGAGCAGGGGAGCACCAAGCACCAAGGCAGGAGATGTTCCCAAAAAAGAAAATCTCAGATTAATCTGTCGGTGACTTCAGGTGCCTGTAATTCCTGCCTCCACAAAGCAGTGCAAACACTGCTTTCTGCTCGGGGAGGGATGCTGACCCCTGTGCCAGGCCCTGGCTCTGAAAGCAGGGCACAGGGACTGCTGTGCAAAGTCTTGAAAACACTTGATCACCAGGAAAAAACACTCCTGCAAAGACAGCAAGCTGTGGTGTGCCCAGCAGGCCTAAGTGCCAGCTCCTGGGGAGCAGCAGTGGCTACAGGACAGGTGTGATATTAAATCAAGGCACTGCCCTTGCAGCAGTATCAGCAGTGGAAGCAGCACAGGTCCCACCTTGCAGGAGGCTGCCCAGGTCCCACCTGAGAAGACAGAGCTGCCTGAAAGAGCAAAAACACAGGGACAGTTAAAATGGACTTTTGTAGGCTCATGAAATCCTGCAGCAAGGGGTTCAAAAAAGCAGCATCTGTTGATAGCTAAACCTGCATCTCCTCCAAGAACACTCTGAAGACAATTCATCTCAGAGGCAAACCTGCCTGGAAAGGTCTTCAACTTAGTTATGCAAGTAAATGCCCAGGAACAACCTCAGGAAGGAAGGGGAAGGTTCAGCTCCTCACCTGGGTGATGCTGCCACCACTCCTGGCACATCCAATGGGTCTTTTCCAACCTGGTGATTCCATGATTCTATGATTTGCTGAAGAATTACTTTCTGTCCACTTCGGCTTTCCTTTCGTTTGCATCCCTAGCTTTTACACTTGTGGGGTAAGGCAGGAGGGATTGGCCATGTTATTGTACCTGCACAGAAAACAGCTGCCAAGTAGGTAAGGCTTTCTGGAAAAGCAAACAGACCTTAAGGGACTCTTTATAAGATGATGAGAGGATGTTTCTCCCACCAGCCGCTCCTGGTCTTCCCACAGCCAGATCCTGGGGCTCCAGCACATGCACAGCTTTGCTGTGATTTATGGAAATCAAAGACTAGAGAGTAACAGCCCATGTAAAGTATCAGTGGTGCCAAAGCACTTTGCTTGCCTGCCCTGAGGACACGGAGTTATTTCCTCAAACCACAAAATTCAATTATGGGCACAGCTTAGAACTATCAGCTGCGGTTTAACTTTTCATCTTCCCATGGAAATCATCCAGCCAGGAACAAGAATTTGGGGCAGCTGGGAAAAGTATCGCCCTTCTGCCACCAGGCATTGTCCAGCTGCCTCAGAGGGACTGGTGACCTGGTATCAGCATCAGCAAAAGGGAACAGGGTCCTGCCCCTTCCACGAGATGCAGACACTCCTCCTCCTGAGCAGTTCTCCACTATAATTTAAGGAGCTCTGAATGGAGCAGCCAGCCAAGAAGGGATACTGAGACATGTCCCAGACACAGGATCCTGAGTAGAGTGCTGTCCCCACTCTTGCCTCTTGTCCCATCCCATCTCCTTCCCAAACCTTCAGCCAGAAGCTTTTTTTCAGTGACCTGGAGACAGACACACATCTCACCTGGCCGGGGTGTGGGATGGAGCAAGTCAGGACATCTGCAGGTAGCGGGCTTCTCTCTTGCTATCACAGGATGGAAGGGATGCAAAAAAACCCTCTGGGAAAGCTGCATGGGGTTGAGGTCCTTGGATCACAACGTGCATCAACTTCTGCCTCCTAAACAATCGCTCCTTTCTGGCAGGCAGAGAATCCTGCTCGCTTCTGCCCTGAAGCCCCAGCAGCCAGCGGTGCTCTGGGGAGGGAGCAGCCCCCCTCTAGCAAGGGGCAAAACAACACTGCAGACTCTGCCTGCTTGTGCTTTCAGTCCCTGAGAGCCTGCATCTCAGCTTTTAATATTACCAGGTAGATGAAGCACCATTTCTCCAGTAAAAAAGTTTGAGGCAAAGAAAAAAAACACATGGAAAAAAAAATCAAGTAGAGCCAGACAGAGCACAAAGACAGACAGGTGAGGCGATGCCCAGCACACGGCCTCCACTCTAAAAATCTTAAACATCCACAGAAAGGTATAAATAACTATAAATTTATTAGTAAAGCAAAACAATTTGACAATCACACAGAAGAGCGGGATGTGTTAATACAATATATATACACACATACATGAAGTATCATCTTAGAAACACATGGAGAGCAGTGTTAAAGGCACTGCAAGCCACACAAACCTCATCGTCCTTGTCCGCAACTTCCCACGGCCCTGGGAACTCTGCCAGAGGCATGAGTGCAGGTTAGGAGGAGTCCGAGAACCACACCAGCCATGTAATTCCCTCAGATCCATAGCTCAGAGGCATTCAGAGGCAAGACTATGGTCCAGCCCCTACCTGTGGTCCTGCTCTCCCCACCAAGCACCCCAGGCATGCTGCAAGAGCAGCATCTCCATGTCCAGAATGCACAGTGGCTGCTGCTGGGAGAAGCCACAGAGGAAGCCCGGCAACTGGAGAGAAGCTGGGTTCACCCAGGCCTGGAGGAGACCTACCCTCTCCAGACCTTTCCAACCTGCCATTATTGCATCTCAGCATTTACACCTGCATATGCAGGTATCTTCCTTCAGGTGAACTTGCCACCCAAGGGAGGAAGAGTCAAACTCTGAAAAACAAGGGGTTTTTGCTTATTATTAATAAGCCAGGCTCTGGCTGCAGTCTGGACTTGATGGTAAATACTCGAAGGAAGCATAGAAAGTGCTCTCCTCCCTCCTAACAGTACAAGACCAGGCTTGAACATCCAGCGATGGCCCCAAACCACTGTCAGAGGATGATTTCCCCCTCTCCACTCCAGCATGCGGGCCCCAAGACCAAAGCGTGCGTGCTGTCCCATCCAGAGTGCAGAGATGGAATCTACTCCCTGGAGAGCTGGCCAGGCCATCTGGGCATACCTGCGGTCCCAGGGGTGTCTGTGCCACGGCTAATTCAGCTCAGCCGCTTGCCTGATGCACACAGCCACTCCGCAGGCATTCCAGGGGAACAGAGGGGTCCAACCCCAGCCCAGGGCCACGACTTCCCCCCAGAAACGTCTGACAGCCCTCCACTGACTTCACCCTCAGCTCTGGAGAAGCGGCAAAGGGATCCACCGAAGGAATGACCTCTCCTACCACAGTGGCCATTTCCTACAGCTCTGCTCTGGCTCCTGGTCCTGGCTCGGACTTGCTTGCCAGAGCCAGCTCTACTGCAGACACGATCCAGCCAAGCCAAGCTGCCTGGCCACAGGTATTGCCTGTGCTCAGCGAGATGGATAACCCACAGGCACAAGGACCAGAAGCACCTGCTAGATTCCAGCAAGATTCAGGTCCCAACCACCTGACCTCATCATCAGTGGCTCAGTATCACCTAGACCCAGCCTGGAACAGGCATTCCATTGGGGTGGAGTAGAGAACTCGCAATCAAAATGGAAAAAGGGCTGAAAACCAAACCATTACTTACAACTAAAGAACCAAACAGAGGGCAAAGCAGCCTAGAAGGTCTTCCAAAACTACAAGCAAAAGAGCTGCAGAGGAGAAGGGGCTGCCACACACATAAAATCATCCCGCAGGTAAGCAGGAGTGAAGATGGTATAAAAGCCCAGGTAACAGACTGCTTTCTTCCTGGACCTGGGCAGCCAGAGGAACAGCAGCCTAGAGAACAGGATTTATCTCCTGGACAACACCCACACCAACTTCAGCCAGCCTAACCCTCCCTGCAGCCTCCCCAGCCACATCCCATGCTCAAGCTGCAGCCAGACAGAACAACCCTTTGGGAGGGACCATCCCCAGCCAGTCTGGTAAGTGAGTCTTGAAGACACGCACAAGGACTTGCCACAGAGCCGACACAACACAAGCTCCAGCACAGTGACCCTCTTAGGCGCCGCAGGGCAACGAGTGACATGAGAGGCCAAGGAGAGGCAGCATGAAGAAGCCAGAAAGTCTCTTGAAATAAGTGTCAGAAGCAAAGTGCAGCACAGGTACAGAGTAGAAACACATTTTACTTCCAAGAGGCTTTGGCCACAACTGGTCTTTGGTTTGAAAAGGAAACACCAGGAGTTAGCAGAGAGCCCTTCACAGTGTGATGCTCAGGGGCCATCAGCCCCCCAGGCCAAGCCCTGCCTCCTCACCCAGCAGCACCTCCTGCTATTTCCATCACCTCTCACCTCATGGGATGAAACATGACCCAAAGGCGCAGCAACGGAGATCGACCTGCTCTCCTAGACTGCCTGTACGCAACAAAGCCACTTCCTAGACAATCTCCCTATAAAAATATACTCAAGACTCCCGTCACCCGCCCAGCTGCCTGCTCTGCACAGGTCCTCCACGCACCAGCACTCAGGTCTGACAGCAGGAGCCAAGATGATAAGACCTACGGCCAGTCCTACTTAATGATGCTCTAACGCTGCACCAAGATGTTTTTGAACCTGGAGGCACCTACTCACAGGCATCGGCTGGCAACCTGGGCTTGTCCTCACTGAGGTCCCCGCAGCATCCCCTGTCCCCCTGCCCCAGCATGGGGCCCCAAGCGTACTGCCCTCAGGATTGTCTTTCTGCCCAGGGTGTTGCTTGGCTGTTTCCACATCCTAAGCAAAGCTGGGGCTTCTTGCTGGGATGCTCGGGGCTTTCCCAGCTGTTCAGCCTGAGGGAAATGCCCCCCAACAGTCCCCGTGCCCAGCTGGTACGAAGGGGACAGTATGTGGCAGCTCTGTGGCCAGTGTGTGGTGTGAAGCTGAGTCGGGGCCCACCACCTCCCGCTCTGCCCCAAGCACCCGAGGCTGTCCAGCCCCTCAGGCCCCCAGGGAAGGCAGAGAGCAGGGCACAGCCATCCAGGGACCATGCTAACCATTTGCTAAACCCCTTCTGTAGCGCCAGCAGCTGCTCCAGAAAGAAATACAGCCAAAAAAAAATCCCCTGGAGGCTCCAGCACCCTCTATTTCACATCCTCCTCTTACTAAAGATGAGCCTCTCTGCAAGCTCCTAGATGCGGGCACTGATCCTGGCTGCCTGTGTCACACTGCTGAACCCCTGGTGCTGTGGGACCTAGAGCAGCTGCGCTGAACTGCTTCAGAAAAGAGCGTGTGGCCTAAGGCTAACCTGGCCGGCCAAAGTCCCCTGCTTGCAGCCTCTGTAACCACCAAGCCCTTCTGTAAAGATAGGATTAGCCTTCCTTGGTTTTACTCCTCATTTTTACTCCTACAGCAAAGCAAGCATACACTGAACTTTACACATTAAACAGCAAAAAAACCCAGCTACCCAGAACCAAAGAGCTCTTTAAAAATCCAAGTTATCACATCTTTTTTTAAAAAAAAGATCCAGTATGACATCAAGTTAAACTACAGAGTATTTTTTAATGAATATTAACAAACTGCTTTAAAAAAAAAAAGGAAAAAGGAAAGAAAAAGGAAAAAGAAACATGGACAGAAAACTTGGTAGGAAGTTCTACATCTTTGAGGCAGCATGAAGTAAGATAACCAACAGTTCCTCCTCCTTGGGCAGCAGAGAGCAATGTCTGCTTTAACCTCCTTAAAGCTGTGCATGAAGAAGATTCAGCCCCAGGGTCAGATCTGTCACTGAACTCTCCCAGCCTGTAAAAATCCACCCAGTTCCCCTTCATCATGCTGGAAATGCAAATGAAAACCTTCCTCCACGTTTTTAGATGAGCAGCCCCTATCAGCACAGCAAGCAGAGCCCAACCCTCTGCTAATCTGTCCGTACGTGCCACAGACTTTTATTAAACTTTTCCTAATCACCCATGCAGCACATGGGCAACTTAGTGGCTGCTGTTCACTAATTCGAGCTCGTCACCACACTCCTACCTCGTCCAGGGGCCAGATCACAGAAGGGCTGAGGCTGGCAGGGACTTCTGGAGATGGAGTTGAAGCCCCTGCTTGAACAAGGGCAGCTATAGCCGGCTGTCCCAGGACCGCGTCCACTCAGGGCTTGAATATCTCCATAGATGGATATGTAACATTTTAATATCTCCAAAGACAGATAGGGAAAGGCTGCTGAGCAACCTAGTTGAAGCCCACCTTCAACCTCCAAGGCATCTAACTGGCATGTAATGGGTCTCTTGGTCATGAAAAGCCAGCAAAATCCTGCAGAGGAAAACACCTGAGGCTACATTGACCTTGCTAGGGGAAATTTATTTTTAAGTGATGTTTACAAGAACTGTGCAAATCCTGAAAAATACAGAAGAGGTAAAGAAAGAGTAAAGGGGCAAAACAGGACTCCCGCAAGAGGGGAAAAAAAAAAAATTCTCCTCCTTTAGCCACTGCTAACCTTCACCTCCCCACAAAGCCGAGCCTGCAGGCCAGAAAGGATTCTCCTGGGTTGCTCCGACTCCCCTCAGCAAATCAGACACCAAGCCCCTGGGACACGGCGCGGGTTACCATTGGGGATGGTAACATCTCTGTAGCTGTAGGTCATTAGTAGTGTTCACCTCACTCTTTAGTGTTCAAACTGCTGGGGTGGCCCTTTGCCTGATCCCCCAGAGGGACGCTAACGGCCCAAGCGGTGCAAAGACGGAAAGGACCTGGGAGCTGGAGGTAAGGCTGGGCAGGAGAGCTAGGTCCCTCAGGAAGCAGCTCTTAAACACCAGGCTCTCACCAGGAGCAGGGCACGGAGGCTCTCCTCGCCACACATTCTGGTAGTGGTGCAGCACATGCTGCTGGCAGGGACTAGCGGTGGGCAGGCTCGCTCAGAACCCTTGCAGAGCGTAACAGCTAGTGACTGCAAAAGCAGCAATGCCAAAAGTGCTTTTTGGAGCTGTGCAGCCCCATGGCTTTTCCCTTTCTACACTCTAGAAAGAGGGAGAGAAGGGGAGGTTGGGGCAGCCAATCAACACTAATGATCTGAAATGGTCCTCTCAACTGAGCTTGGACCAAGGAAGTTGGGAGATCCCAGCAGGGGAAACCTGCTACTTCCCAGCCAAGCAGCACACTCTGGGAGAGCGGAGGGCTGGTTCTGCCTTGCTCCCAAGCCCTCTCTAGGAGGAGTTATCCAGCCGTCCCCACTGATCCCAGCAGGCTGGGCAGAGAAAAGAGCCTACACACGAAGGACTGGAGCCTGCAGTGGGCAGCTGAGCTCCCAGCACTGGAACTGCAGCTACAGCATGAGCTACAGTCCAGGGGATGCCAGGCAACTACAAGCATTGTTTCCTCTCTCCACCACTCTCCTTTCCTCTCTACCCCTTTGAGCTTTTCGCATCGTCCATCACCCCTGTGATACAGGTGGCGTATCAACCACAGAGGCCAGAGGAAAGTTTACCTGCCTGCCCATCCTACCTCCCTTTTCCCCCCAAACTCCCTGGAGGCCGTCTACAACTGAGGAGAGGGAAGGGGAGGCCGAGGCTCAGGAGCATCACATGCAAGCTGAAAGCCGCCATGGGGTGGGAAGCTCATGGCAAGCAGGCAGCCACCTGGTAGGCGCCCTCGGCCGTGTGCTGGACGCTGTGCTCCTGCAGCAGGCCCAAGTCCAGGAACCGTTCCCCGCACCACATGCACTTGTACTGCTGCTCCCGGGCATGCACGCTGTGGTGCTTGTTGAGGTGCTCGCGCTGCTTGAAGGCCTTCTCACAGGAGGGGCACTTGTAGGGCTTCTCGCCCGTGTGCACGCGCCGGTGGCGCTGCAGGTCCGAGGCATACTTGAACCGCTTTTCACAGTCAGGGCACTTGAGGGGCTTCTCGCGGGCCGGGTCACAGCGGTGCTGCACGAACTCGGAGGAGGAGAAGAAACGTCTCTCACAGAGCGTGCACTTGAGCGGCTTCTCGGCGCAGTGGGCCAGCTGGTGCTTCTGCAGAGCTGAGGCCCGCTTGTAGGACTTGTTGCACACCGCACACTTGAAGGGCCGCTCCGCGTTCTGCACGCATTTGTGCCGCAGCAGCTCGGAGGACTGGTTGAAGCCCTTCTGGCACACGTTGCACTTGAAGAGGTTTTCTATGCCGTGCACGTGCTGGTGGTAGACCAAGTGCGAGGGCTGCACGAAGCCTTTCTCACACAGGTTGCACTTAAAGGGCTCCTCGGCCTTATGCGTGCGGCGATGGCGCATGAGCGCGTACTGTTGCTTGAAGCTCATCTGGCAGAGGTCACACTTGAAGGGCCGCTCCTCGCTGTGCGTGCGCTCGTGCTGCCGCAGGTCCGAGGGGCGCTTGAAGGCCTTCTGGCACTCACCGCAGCGGAAGGGCCGTTCCCCGCTGGGCGTGCAGGGGTGCTGCAGCAGCTCTGACGACTCCTTGAAGTGCAGCTCACAGACATTGCATTTAAAAAGATGCTCTCCCGAGTGCGCGTACATGTGGCGTACCAGGTGGGAGCGGTGCTTGAAGGTCTTCTCGCACACCGTGCACTTGTAGGGCCGCTCCGAGCTGTGTGTCCGTTTGTGGTGCACCAGGTGGGATGACTGGCTGAAGCTCTTGTCGCACAGCGTGCACTTGTACGGTTTCTCACCTGTGTGGATGCGCTCGTGCCGGGACAGCTCCGAGAGGTGCTTGAACGTTTTCTGACATATGGAACAGCTGTAGGGCTTCTCCGAGGGGTCGAGAGGCTGCGAATGCTCTGCCTCAGGAGGCTTGTAGGTCTTCTCACAGATAGAGCACTTCATGGCGTTGCCATTGTGGACGTTGTGGTGCTGCGCCAGCGAGGTCAGGAGAGAGAAGCCCATCTTGCAGACACCGCACACAAAGGGCTTCTGCTCCACTTGGATGCACTGGTGTTCGAGGAGGTCGGTGGCCTGGTGGAAGATCTTCAGGCACTGGGTACACTGGAAAGAGCGGTCATGGCCTGGCAAGCACTGGTGCTCATGGGGGTTGGGGAGGTGAGCGAGGTCGTGGCCACACACACCACATTTGTGAGACAGCTCCCCAGCCTGGAGGGAGGCATGCTGGTGGTGCTGCAGACTGGGGTCCGTCTGGAGCAGGATACCGTAGACGGCACAGCCCAAGGGGTTGTCAGCAGTGCTGGGTGGGATGGAGTGTTCTGGGAGGGTGGCTGCCCCAGTGTGGTGCTGCTGTGGTGGCGGCGGCTGCTGCGGTTGCTGCTGTTGTTGCTGCCAGCTTTCTGACATGCTTGTGAAAAAAAAATGGGATTTTACCAGTGACAGCTTCAGCTTCTTGGCTGAAAGGGTTCAAGTTAAAACAAAAATCCAAAGTAACCAAGATCCTTATTCCCCGTAGTTTATCCGCTGAAGTGGAGGACAGAAAATCCAGCCCACAGTTAGGATCCTGGGAGGCAAAGGGGAGACTGAGACTCCACAGTTTCCTCTTTATATCAGCACAAGTTCTTCGTGGACTGGTTTGGTGTTTTCTTTTTTGGACAAAAGAAGAGGAGGCAGCAGCAAGTGCCTTGAAGACAAGAGGGGGGCCTTCGTGTCAGCTGTGTTGTGTTCACATTTGGAAAGGGCAGGGGAGGCAGCCCAGGGAGCAGCACTCTCTGCAAGGAAGAAGACAGCTCTATGTCAGGTCTCGGAGGAAACAGAGGCAACTCTCTAGTCAATCTGATCCCACAGCTCACTTTAAAAACCCTCCCGTGTCCCCGCAAGGCTACCAGGAAGCCTGCTCAGGGGAAGGTTTGCCCTCAGTGTTACCCTGCCTGCAGGCAAACCACAGAACCCGCAGGTATTTTGCACAGCACTCTTTGGAGATAAAAGAATCATTAAAGTAATGGCTCGGCTAAGCCTCCTACCAAACCATGGCCTAAAAGTACACAAACACCAACGACCTACAGAGGTGCTGCCTGCCCTTACTACAGGGCATCGCAGGGGTTCTGGGCACTGAAAAATTCCAGTCTTTCTAAAGGTGTCCAGTAAAACCTGGTATCAACTTTGAGAAGATCAAAAGCCACCAGTGAGCAGCAGACAACACGAATACCAACACACTTCAAGAGAGAGGAAGAGCCCAGGGCTTGGAGAGAGGGAGCAGCAAGCGCTGTTGGGCCACAAGCCCCTAACCCTGCACACCCATCTCTGCACCAAACCACTCGCCCTCACTCAGAGTAAGTTAAACCTTGGCCTTCCAGGAAGGCATTGGTTGTAGTTAAAACTAAGCCATAAGGAGCATCTGAGAAACCCACCTCCCAGCAACCCACCTCCCCCATGCTCAGCTGAGGCCAGACTGTGCTTCTGCTCACAGGGACACTGCTGAGCCGCTCTTGTGCCCGTGAGGACACAGCGGTACTTTGTCCGCCAGCAGTAAAACGCCCAAAGGCCCCAGATGCAGCCCTGCGGGTGCACAGGATCCCCTTCTCCCACATAGCTCACCTCGGCTGTGACACAAAGGGAGGGCTTGCAATCGAGATACCTGGCACCTGAGTGGGACGGGACACAGAACTTCAGCATGGGCCACCTGCCCTGTCCCTGTGTACACCTTCCCCATAGATACCTTCCAACGGACATCTCCTCATGGGTAACTTTCCAACGGACATCTCCCCATGGGTAACCTTCCAACGGACATCTCCCCATGGACATTCTCCCCACAGATACCTCCCCATAGACACCTTCCCACAGACATCTCCCCATGGACATTCTCCCCGTGGACAACCTTCCCACAGACATCTCCCTATGGACATTCTCCCCATGGACACCTTCCCAAGGACAACCTTCCCACAGACATCTCCCTATGGACATTCTCCCCGTGGACAACCTTCCCACAGACATCTCCCCATGGACACCCTCCCCACAGACATCTCCCCATGGACACCCTCCCCACGGACATCTCCCCATGGACAACCTTCCAACAGACATCTCCCCATGGACACCCTCCCCACGGACATCTCCCCATGGACAACCTTCCCACAGACATCTCCCTATGGACATTCTCCCCACGGACATCTCCCCATGGACAACCTTCCCACAGACATCTCCCTATGGACATTCTCCCCATGGACACCTTCCCAAGGACATCTCCCCACGGACACTCTCCCCACGGACACCTTCCCATGGACATCTCTCCATGGACAACCTTCCAACAGACACCTTCCCACGGACATCTCCCCATGGACACCTTCCCATAGACATCTCCCCAAGGATATCTCCCCATGGACACCTTCCCATGGACACCTCCCCAAGGACATCTCCCCATGGACACTCTCCCCACGAATACCTTCCCGTGGACACTCTCCCCATGGACAACCTTCCCATAGACATCTCCCCAACAATATCTCCCCACGGACACCTTCCCATGGACAACCTTCCAACAGACACCTTCCCATGGACATCTCCCCACGGACACTCTCCCCACGGACACTCTCCCCACGGACACCTTCCCACAGACACCTCCTCACGGACACCCTCCCCCCGGCTGCCTCCCCCCGGCCCGCTCCCGGCGGCGGGTCCCCGCGGGCCCTGCTCCAGCCCGGCCGAGGGGCGCCGGGGCCGCCAGCCGATACCGACCTTGTTCCCCGCGCGCCCCGGCGGCGCCGCCCGCCCTCAGCGCATCCCCGGGGGCGGCGGCCTCGCTCGGGGCGCGGGCGGGCAAGTCTCCTCAAAGTGCGGAGCCGGCCCGCCCGGGGCTCCCGCCGCGGCCCATCGCGCCGCCCGCCGCCTCCCCGCCCTCCCGGGCCCCACACAAAGGGCGGCGGCGGCCCCCGAGCGGCGGGAACGGGAGGAGGAGGAGGAGGAGAGGCCGGTGGCGGGCGAGGCCGCGGGAGGAGCGGAGCGGCGCGGAGCGGCGGCGGCGGAGGAGGCGGTGGAGGAGGCGGGGCGGGGCGCGCGGCCGCCCCCTGCCGGGCGGCGCCGGGAGCGCAGCGGCCAGAGCGGGTACTGCACCCCCGGCACCCGCAGCGCGGGGAGGGGCGGCTGCCACCTGCCGGCTAGAGCTGGGTACTGCACCCCGCGGAGCAGCAATGCGAGGGAGGCGCTGCTACCTGCCGGCTAGAGCTGGTACTGCACCCCGCGGAGCGGCTATGCGGGGGAGGCGCTGCCACCTGCCGGCTAGAGCGGGTACTGCACCCCCGCGGAACGGCAATGCGGGGGAGGCGCTGCCACCTGCCGGCCAGAGCGGGTACTGCACCCCGCGGGGCGGCTACTCGGAGGAAGAGGGGGGGCGGGGCGGGCGGGCGCCCCCTGCCGGGCGGCGCGGGAACGGCGGCGGCGCCATGAGCGCGGCTCTGGTCGGGTACAGCAGCTCCGAGGAGGAGCAGGAGGAGGAGGGAGGCGCGGGCCGGGTCGCGCAGGGCTCCCCGCGGTGTCCCAGGTGGGTGCGGGGCGAGCGTGGCCGGGGAGCGGCCTTCGTCATCCGTCCGAGGGGAGGAGGAGGAGCGGGTTTGCCCGGGAGCGGTGATGGGGCCCGGGGCTGGGTGCTGGGTCCAGAGGAGGCGGCAGGGATGGTCCGGGGGCTGCGGCTCCTCTAGTCCGGGGACGGGCTGAGGGAGCGGGGGGGGTTCGGCCTGGGCAGGAGAAGGCGCCGAGGAGACCTTAAAGCGACCTTCCAGTGCCTGAAGGGGATACGAGAAAGCTGAGGAGGGACTGTTCATAAAGGCTTGTGGTGATAGGGCGAGGGGCAATGGGAATAAAGTGGAGAGGGGCAGAGTTAGACTGGACATAAGGAGGAATTTCTTCACCGTGAGGCCCTGGCCCAGGTTGCCCAGGGGAGCTGTGGCTGCCCCATCCCTGGAGGGGTTCGAGGCCAGGTTGGGTGGGACATTGGGCAGCCTGGTCCAGCAGGAGGTGTCCCTGCCCAGGGCAGGGGGGTTGGAACTAGATGATCTTTAAGGTCCCTTCCAACCCAAACTATTCTATGATTAGGGAAATGTTCTTCGCTCATACGGTGGTGAAGCGCTGGAGCAGCTCCCAGGGGAGCAGTCAAGGCACCAAGCCTGACAGTATTGCAGAAGGGTTTGGCCAACACTCTCAGACAAGGTGTGGATGTTGGGGTTGTCGCATGCGGGGACGGGAGTTGGACTCGATGATCCCCGTGGGTCCATTCCAGCTCGGGGCATTCTGTGATTTTACTGCTCCTTATCCTCCTTCCTGGTCCCTGCAGTGCCAGCCGCCCGCGCCTGCCCGTGCCCGACGGCCTCCCAGGAGACCCTGACCCTGACGAGGTGGCCAGCGAGGACAGTTCCCAGCACGGTGGCCGCATTCGCATCTTCGCCCACGAGCGCGGCAACTGGGCCACCCATGTGTACCTGCCCTGTAGGTAACGGGGCCGGGGCTGAGGGGTGGGACAGAGCCCGGGGAACCCAGCAGGAACAGGGACCCTGCAGGGATGGCAGCCCCCAGGGCAATACTGAAAATGCTGGTGAATGAACTCTCTAAGGCTCGTTTTGGAGTGTTAGAAAGCCAGCACTTTTTATCAGCCTGGGCAACAGAAGGAGTGATGTCCAGCAATTGTGTTCAGCTAGACAAGAGCTGGGGCAGAATAGATTTCCCACTTACATGCATATGGATAATTTTTCCCAGAAATCTTTATGCATATTCTATTCCTTTCCAAGGTCTAATTTTAATGTTATTATGAACTTCACAACAGTCAGACCCTTTGCTAATTTGGAGCTTTGGAGCCAGCTCGGCCTGACTTTGCATTTGAGATGGGGAGAGACTGCAAACAGAGGTGATCACAGACGACACATCTGTTCAGCACAGATCACACTGAACACAAGGCGTTATCATCTCCAAAGAATGAACCGTGTCTAGAAAAATGCTGTCTGAAAGAAAGCACGCTGCCAGAGGGGCATTCTGTCTAACTCTCAAAAAATACAATTACTCAGATGAAACTTTAGCTTAAATCAAAAACATTCCACTTTTTGTGATAGCAACTACTTCTTGTATCAGGAGGACCCTGCAGGGACAAGAGCCCCGGGGTACCCTGCAGGGATGGGATCCCCCGGGGGACCCCGCAGGGACAGAGCTCCAAGGGACCTGGTGGAAACAGGAACCCCCGAGGACCCTGCAGGAACGAGAGCCCCCAGAGATACCAGTGGGAACCTTCTCTGACCATCCTGCCCCGCAGACACAGTTGAGGAGGAATTCCTGGAGCTGTTGGAGCTGCTCGTGTCCCATGCCCGCACCTACGTCTCCTCACTGGCTGCCGCTGATGAGTTCCACCTCAGCCTCTCGCAGTGCGTGGTGCTGCGCTACCACTGGATAGAGCCCTTCGTCCGCTCCCTCAGGGAGCGCCTGGCCTCCTTCCACAGGTAGGACCAGCAGAACCCCAGGAGAGTGCTCCCACACCCTCCTCTCTCCCTCGGGGTCTGCTTCGCACCACCATCCACACCCTGAGCCATCTCTGGCAGCGGAAAGCCCTGGGGAATTTTCCTCTCTGCCGCAGGGTCCAGCACCAGGCACCATGGGGCCCAGGTTTCGAGGACAAGGCCAGAGCTGTGCCACCCTGTGAACTCTAGGTGGTCTCATTGCTTGCATCTGGGTCAAGCAACTACTGAGCATCAGCTGCTTCAGGGCCTCTGTCACTGTCTGGGCTTCTGAGGACTGGAAGACAGAGGGAAAACAGATTAGTTTGGACCCACAAATGTTTTAGTTGCACCGACTCAGTCCAATTGCAGCATGCATTTGCCTTTATATTTCCACCACTCAGTGGAAATCCTGTCCTCTCCCCATCTTTGTTTTTATTTCTTCTTTTTTTCCCCACTAGTTGAAATAAGATCTTTCTTATTTCAGGTTCTTCTGTGTGGCTGACCAAGTGAAGGTTTACACTAACCAGAACAAAACTAGGTGAGCATTCAGCCTGCCTGTCCCACAGTGGCTGGGCTGAGCTGTGTGACGGGGCAGTAAGCGAGCACCGCGTCCCCAAAGATTTCACACCTTTCCTTAGCCAGCTGCCCAATTTTTTACCTTCAGTACTGATTCTCCGCAAGCCATTGATCTCATGAGTGGCGGGTGAATATCAGGCTGCAGGATTTCAGCCTTCTGAAGGGAGGTCTGTTCACAACGTGACCTGAGGCAGGCGTTTGCACTGGGGTTAGGTTCATGCTACGGTTTCGCGGCGGCTAAAGGAGGCAGCTACTCTCACTGCCATCTCCCATCTGGTTTGTTCTGTGGTTTCACAGACTCTTGTGCCGGTGTGAGCAGCCTGGGGTAAGCAGAGCTGTGGGCCATGTCTTTTGGCAGCAGTGCCAGTTGTAAAATCGCAGTGCAGGTTTTTCAGGAGCTGGAGAGAAATAGTTCAGACAGTGCTAATTCTCCTGGATGTCAGCTCAGAAGCCTGATTCCAATTGAACACAGTTCAGTTGTCAAAGCAAAGATGATTAAAATTCAGAAAAGTTGCTGAATCTAGCGGGAATGGCAGCCCACTATTGTCATGGGCGGGACAAAGCAGATCCTGAGTGAAACTTGGTTTTCCCCTCCCCTTCTGGAGTCTAGAAAGCATCCTCCAGATAGTCCTTAAGGAGGTAGCTTTTTGTCACAGATTTCCAGCTTAGTACTTCCCATTCCCTGCTTCCTCTCACACTGTAAAACCCCTCTGGCAAGTTGTGCTGTTTGAATGCAGCTCCCGTCTGGGCACACTGCTCTGCTGAAATACCCATGGAGGACATGCTTTGTCTGGAAAAGGAGTTTTCATGTCCCAAAATGGTGCTGAGTTGATTTAGTAAATCTATGTGGTGTATCATCCAGTCCTGCTCTTCCCTGCTACCACATCTTTATTTCTGTTTTTCTTCAGAATACAGTCAGTGTCCTTGAATGCTTAAACCTGGCATTCCTCAAATTATCTTTTGTTAAGGGGTAGGGAATTCGACCAGTAGGAATGCAGGGCTAAGTATGCTGATAGCTGTGCTTTCTGCAGCATGAAAGAGTGCACACTGTCTCTCCTTGTCTTTCTCCAGGACCTTTATTGGCTTGGAGGTCTCAGCTGGGCATTTCCAGCTGCTGGAGCTGGTCTCAGAGGTGGACAGAGTTCTGGAGGAATTTGACCTTCCCACGTTCTACAAGGTGAGGTGTCTCCCACTTACTTCCCTGCCAGTCTGGACATGCTGGCTGGTTCCCTGTAAGAGGTCCTTGAAATGTTCACTTCAGATAAACAGGAGCAGGGAGATTAGACACTGAAATGGTCTTCTCAGGGCTGGTCAGTGATGTTCTGTGTCCAAAAAGTCTGGAGGGAAAAGCCCAGGACACATCTTGCCTCCAGCCCTGTCCGTATCAGCTCTGCAGCTGTTGAAATGGCAGAGGGGGCTCCCGGCTTCAGGATCCTCCTACGTCTGCAATCCCAGGCAGGGCAGCATCCCACCAGATCTTTCACTGCAGTTCCTTGCGTTGAGCAAAGCCTTCTTTAGTCTCACAATCTGATCTCTGTTTTGTCTTCAGGACCCATCATTCCATATCAGCTTGGCCTGGTGCGTCGGGGACATGTCTGGCAAGCTGGAAGGGCAGTGTCTGCGGGAGCTCCAGGTACATCCCCACGCAGTGTGGGGAGCAAGGGAGGGGCAGAGCCGGTGTCCAGCCTTTTTGCTCTGCTGAGGATGGAGCGTGGGAAATTCTCTTCACTGAGCAAGACAAACTTCACTGGACTGAAGAGAAAAAGAAGCTTTGGGGGTGGGGAGGAGCGTGAGTTAAATCGCCCTCCAGAGGGAAGTCCTAGGCTTCCAGGTGCAAACAGCCTCATCTCTGACTTAGTTCAGACCATACCTGGCAGGTCCACACTCCTTGTACTGACTCCTGCATCTGTTTTCCAGGACATCGTGGACGGGTTTGAGGACTCGGCGCTCCTGCTGCGTATTCAATGGGAGCAAATTCGCTGCAAGTCAGGGAACAAGTACTTCTCCTTCCCCTTGAGGTAGGAGCCAGTGGGACTGTGCGTCTCAGAGCCTTGAAAACCCTGATGTTCAACCAAGGACTGTTCTCCAAGCACAGCTCCAAGTGCTGCAGGCTGTCACGCACCTCCCACGTTCTTCTTGTCTGCTCAGCATCTTTGAGGTCTTTGTGGCCTCAAGTCAGACTACTTACAAGTTTGAGTTGCTGGCTGAAGAAGTGTGTGTTTGTAGCAGCTTTCGTCCTCACTGCTGTATGTGCTGCCGTCAGCACTGGTGGTTCCAGCCATCCCACGGTTGCTGATTTTGCTGATTTTTTAAAACAAAGAAAAAAAAATCTCTGTGAAATCCATAGATGCCTTATGGGAAGTAGGAAGAAGGTAGCGTGGGAAGCTGTTACTAGAGGGAGAGTGTCTCACACAGTAGGAAGTAGTGCTGTCAGATAGTCAGGAGGCTTTGAGTAGCAAGAGATGAGGATGTGAAGCTGGACTCTTACCAGAACATCTGCCTACTGTAAGCTCAGATGAGTTCCTGGGTCATGTTCTGTGTCCCCCTCACACTGCTGCTGCCTCTACAGAGGAATTTCCATATCTGATCCTTTTGCCAAACAGCAAAAGATGAATTCTGGAGAGGAGAAGTTGGAAGTCCCTTGTGTTTCAGTGCTCCAGGCTGAATCTGAAAGAAGAACTTTGGTTAAAGGTTGTGCGTGCCATAAACCCAGGACTTTTTTGGCGAGCTGCTTCTCCTGAGAAGCTCAGTGCCATGTGTGAATGAGCACAAAGGAGGGCAGCGTCAGCTTTGCCTGAGCTGGAAGGTCAGTGCCCATGCAAAAGGCAAAGGGTGGCAGCTCCTGCCCAGGCTCCACACTTTTTCCCTGAGGGAACAGCACCTGCAGTGCCGTGGTGACCCTGAGGACAGTAGGCTGGACTCTGTTCCTTGGCAGAAGCTCCTTTTTGATCCTTTTGTTCCTGTGAGGAGGTTGGCTGCAGCCTCTCCGCTATTCAGAGGAGGATGCCGATGTGCTGCCCTGAATCTTTCATTCCATGTCTGTCTGATGAAAGACTCCAGGACTTCTGAGCAGTAAAAATCTGTCTCCTCGTGTCATAAAATTGTTTCTGTGGTGTATTTTAGCCGTTCCCTTTCAGCTGTGCCCGGCTCCTGCAGACTTCAGATAAGGAGATGCCTGCGAGCGCCTCTGTTGAGGCTGTGAGGGAGCCTGGGGGCTTCGTGGCCATGGGAGCATCTCGGCAAAGGCCGGGACGTCTGCCAACACCCCTGCGAGCACTGGTTTTCGAAGCCCGTAAAAGAATTCTGTGAAGTCTGTAGTTTCTGGGATGGGGATCCGTGCAATAAGTGGTGTGATTACACCCCACGTTTTCTTTTGGGGAAGGAAGAACAAACAGACATAGATATATTTAGCTTCCGGGGACTTCCAGTGAAACTGGCTCAGGCACGACCAACCGGTTTCTCTGTGGTTCAGGTTAATGCTCAACCCGTGGCCCCGCTCCCTCCTTTGCGGGGCCTTGCTTGGCACATCACCCTGTTTTGTAACTCCAGCGGGTGTCGGGGACCCCGCTCCTGCTTTTGGGGGCAGGGGAGGGAGCTGAGCTTGGCAGTGGGGCCGAAGTCCAGGGATGGGCTGCTGGCACAGGCCAAACAGGCGGGTGTGAGGGGGCAGGTGTGGGGGGCAGGGAGAGCGCAGGCGAGCCAGGGCTGCGTCTGCAGGGCCGTGCTCTGGCCACGCACACCCGTGTGAGCAGCTGCAGGACGTGTGTGCAGAGCTGGGCTCTGGCCTTGCACGCCCACGGGAGCAGCTGCAGGTTGCAGGTCCAGCCCTGTTCAATGTCTTTATCAATGACCTGGATGAAGGCATCGAGTGCACCCTTAGCAAGTTTGCCGATGACACTGAGCTGGGTGGAAGCATGGATCTGCTGGAGGGCAGGGAGGCTCCAAAGGGGTCTGAACAGGCTGGACCACTGGGCTGAGGCCAATGGCATGAGGTTTAACAAGGCCAAAGGCTGGGTCCTGTGCTTGGGGCACAACAACCCTGAGCAGCTACAGACTAGGAGAAGTCTGTCTAGAAAGCTGCCTGGAGGAGAGGGACCTGGGGGTGTTGTTGACAGTGACTGAACATGAGCCAGCAGTGGCCCAGGTGGCCAAGAAGGCCAATGGCATCTTGGCTTGGATCAGAAACGGCGTGACCAGCAGGTCCAGGGAGGTTCTTCTCCCTCGGTACTTGGCACTGGTGAGACCGCTCCTCGAATCCTGTGTTCAGTTCTGGGCCCCTCACCACAAGAAGGATGTTGAGGCTCTGGAGCGAGTCCAGAGAAGAGCAACAAAGCTGGTGAGGGGGCTGGAGAACAGGCCTTATGGGGAACGGCTGAGAGAGCTGGGGGTGTTTAGCCTGGAGAAGAGGAGGCTGAGGGGAGACCTCATTGCTCTCTCCAGCTGCCTGAAAGGAGGTTGTGGAGAGGAGGGAGCTGGGCTCTTCTCCCAAGTGACAGGGGACAGGACGAGAGGGAATGGCCTCAAGCTCCGCCTGGGGAGGGTCAGGCTGGACATTAGGAAAAATTTTCACAGAAAGGGTCATTGGGCACTGGAACAGGCTGCCCAGGGAGGGGGTTGATTCATCTTCCCTGGAGGTGTTTAAGGGACGGGTGGAGAGGCGCTGAGGGACATGGGTTAGTGTTTGATGGGACTGGTTGGACTCGATGCTCCACTGGGTCTCTTCCAACCTGTCCACTCTAGGACTCGGTGACTCTGAGGCTGCGATCTGGCCCCGCCCCTTGGCCACCAGGCCCCGCCCCCCGCGCTGGGCGCTCCCGCCCCGCCCCGCCCGCGCGCTGTCCGCGCCGCTCCCGGCGGGAAGGGTCAGAGCGAGCGGAGCCGAGCGGGGCCGCGCCGGCCGCCCATGCTCCGCGCCTGATCCCCGCGCCGCGCACACCGGGCGGGCCGGGGAGGCGCCGCCCCGGCCCCGGGGGCGCCATGCGGGCGGCGTAGCGGCCAGCGGCGGCAGCGCGGGGGTGGGGGGGGGCGGCATATGGCGGGGCGCGGCGGCGGCGGCGGCGGCGCCCCCTGGCGGCCGGGCGGGGATCGGCGGGCGGGAGGGCGCCCCGCGCTGGCGCTGCTGCTGCTGCCGCTGCTGGCGGCGGCGGGCGAGGACGTCAACGCCGAGGTGAGAGCCGGGCCGCACCTGCCGGGACGGGGGGGGCTGGGGGCTGAGGGGGAGAGAGAAACAGCAAACTCCAAATTAAGACGGAAAGGGGAGATTTAAGGGGGAAAAGGGTCATTCAAGCAAAAAAAAAGAGGCGAAAATGGAAATATGGGCGAGAATTAGGCGATGAAAGCGGTTTTTCTGCAGTGGGAAGTGGGAAAAAGGTGAAAGGAATAAAGAAAAAAGGTGTAAGAATGGAAAAGGAAAGGAAAATTGGACAATCTAGGGAAAAGACAGATTTAAGGGGGGAAAGGTTAATTAAAAAAAGAAGGAAAGAAAGGGAAGTGGAAAGGAAGGGAAAGGAATAAATAGAAAAGATTGAAGAATGAAAAAGAGAAGGAAAACTGGAAAGTCAAAAGGGAAAAGGAAGATTTAAGGGGAAAAAGGATCATTAAAGCAAAAAAAAAGGCAAAAATGGAAATATGTGCAAGAATTAGGTGATGAAACCAGTTTTTCTAAAGTGGGAAATGGGAAGAAGGTGAAAGGAATAAAGAAAAAAAAGATTTAAGAATGAAAAAGAAGAGGCAAGTTGGAAAATCCAGGGAAAAGGCAGATTTAAGGGGGGAAAGGTTAATTAAAAAAAGAAGGAAAGAAAGGGAAATGGAAAGGAATAACCAGAAAAGATTGAAGAATGAAAAAGAAAAGGAAAACTGGAAAATCAAAAGGGAAAAGGAAGAAGATTTAAGGGGAAAAAGGTTAATTACAAAAAAAAAAAGGCAAAAATGGAAATATGTGTGAGAATTAGGTGATGAAAATGTTTTTTCTAAAGTGGGAAATGGGAAAAAGGTGAAAGGAATAAAAAGGATGTAAGAATGAAAAAGAAGAGACAAGTTGGAAAATCCAGGGAAAAGGCAGATTTAAGGGGAAAAATGTTAATTAAAAAAAGCAAATTGGAGGTTTATGCAAGAATTAAACGATGAAACCAGTTATTCTAAAACGGGAAATGGAAAGGAAGTGAAAGGAATAAAGGAAAAAGATTTAAGAATAGAAACATTGGAAAATTAGAAGGAAAAAGAAAAAAAATAAGATAAAAATTAAAAATGTAAACTAAACCCCCCCAAAATTTAAAATGCAAAAATTGAAATGAATACTACAAATGAAAACTATTCAAAGACATAATGGGAAGAGACAAGAGGAGGCGGCGTAGGAAGAAAGGGGTCTGGGGCGCCCCGCAGGACAGAAGCCCCTTTGTGGGTGAGGTCGGGGGGTTCCGGGCTGTGGGGACGCCTGGGTCCCCCCACTCGGGAGGTTCCCAGCGCGGCCTCACGCGGCTCTCCCCGCGCAGGCATGGCTGCGGCTCTACGGCTACCTGCCGCAGCCCAGCCGGCAGATGTCCACCATGCGCTCGGCTCAGACCTTGTCCTCGGCCCTCGCGGAGATGCAGAAGTTTTACGGCATCACCGTCACCGGTGTCCTGGACGAGGAGACCAAGGCGTGAGTTTCTCCGGGTCCTCTCGCTCGAGCAAAAGGCAGCTCCGCTCTTCGGGTTTGGCTGCCAGCCCCCGAGCTCTGCCTGCACCTGTGGGCGCGGTCTCCCGTGGGACTTGTCTCCCATTTTGGGAACTGCAGCCAGGACATCCCGCTCGTTGTCCGTGGCTGCTGTCACACCTTGGAGACCTTTGCTGCAGTGGGCTGAGCCCTAGCTTAATGCCTTCCCGACAGGTGGATGAAGCGGCCCCGCTGTGGGGTCCCAGATCAGTTTGGGGCACGGATGAAGTCCAACATGCGGCGGAAGCGGTATGCGCTGACAGGGCGTCGCTGGAGCCAGAGCCACCTTACCTTCAGGTACCAAACATCTCTAGGGCTTCCCACCCCCCCAGCCCATGGAGAACCGCAGCCCCTTCGGGGAGCGAGCACCGTTCCGGGTCATCCCCAACGAGCTCTGTACCTACAGCATCCAAAACTACACAGAGAAGCTGGGTCGGTACCACTCGTACGAGGCCGTCCGCCGTGCTTTCCGAGTGTGGGAGCAAGCCACGCCGCTGGTGTTCCGGGAGGTGCCCTATGAAGACATCCGACAGAAGCGTAAGAAGGAAGCCGACATCATGGTCCTTTTTGCCTCTGGCTTCCACGGAGACAGCTCTCCCTTTGACGGCGTCGGTGGGTTTTTGGCTCATGCCTATTTTCCCGGACCTGGCATGGGAGGGGACACGCATTTCGACTCAGATGAGCCCTGGACACTGGAAAACACAGATGTGTCTGGTGAGTTGAGGGCCATGGAGGTAGTGAAGGCAACCAAAGGAGCCTGGTGGGACCCTGGGTTTGAGAGCAGGGGTATGTGCTGGTGTGGGCAGGAGTGGCAGGGAGAGCGGCTGCACCATGGGTGATGCAGGCATAGGAGCACCCTCATGGCAGTGTGTTGGGACCAAAGACCCACCCCAGGGGTCGTGTCCTCCACCCCGTTTTGCTAATTGTGCCTTTCCCTACAGGGAACAACCTTTTCTTGGTGGCCGTGCACGAGCTGGGGCACTCGCTGGGCCTGGAGCACTCCAGCAACCCCAGCGCTATCATGGCCCCCTTCTACCAGTGGATGGACACGGAGAACTTCCAGCTGCCCGAGGATGACCTCAAGGGCATCCAGCAGCTGTACGGTGAGGAGCTGCGTGGGGAATCAGCCCAGAGGTGGGATGCTGGGCGCGTGTGGGTGGTAATTGAGGCACAGGCGCTGCTGGTCTGCATCATCCCATCCCTCCTCTTACTCCCCCAATCCAGGTACCGCAGATGGGCACCCTCAGCCCACCAAGCCTTTGCCCACCGTGACACCCCGGAGACCTGGCAGGCCAGACCAGAGACCCCCGAAACCACCACCCCCTGGGAAACCAGAGCGACCCCCCAGACCTGGCAGCCCAGACCGACCTGACCAGTACGGCCCTGACATCTGTGACGGGAACTTTGACACAGTGGCTGTGCTGCGTGGAGAGATGTTTGTGTTCAAGGTACCTTCCGGGACCCTGTCCTGCCCCTTCCCTGGTGGGTCCCTGAGTGGGAGGGGCCCCCTGCCATGTGCCTGGCACTGGAGCTGTGTCCCTGGGTTCCCCCCATCCTCTGACAACACCCCATTTCACACCAGGGCCGGTGGTTCTGGAGGGTCCGGCACAACCGGGTGCTGGATAACTACCCCATGCCCATCGGGCATTTCTGGCGGGGCCTCCCTGGGGACATCGATGCTGCCTACGAGAGGCATGATGGGAAGTTTGTCTTCTTTAAAGGTGAGCAGGGAAGCTGGGTAGAAGGGCCAAGGTGCCGGGGGAACCCCAGTGCCACCCCAAGCTGCTGAGAGCTGGTTGGCTTCATCTCTTCCCAATCCCCCTCACCAGCTGGAGCCAGTGCCTGATCTCAAAGGGACGGGGTGGTCAGTGGCACCATACTGCCATCCGTATCCACATGTGCACCTGCTGCAGCAGGTGAGCGCTGCCGCCTCACTCCCCTTCTCCATCCCATCTCTCTCCAGGGGACCGGTACTGGCTCTTTCGGGAAGCCAACCTAGAGCCTGGGTACCCGCAGCCCCTGGTCACCTACGGGCAGGGAATCCCCTACGATGGCATCGACACGGCCGTCTGGTGGGAACCCACGGGGCACACCTTCTTCTTCCGTGGAGACAGGTGAGCGGCTCTGGCTTTCTCCCCCTTGCTCTGCTGCCTCCTGGCAGGGGCGGGCATGGCAGGTGTCAGAGACCCCTGTGCTCCTCACCTGCTCTCCACCTCCCTCCCCCAGATACTGGCGCTTTAATGAAGACACCCGCTCGGTGGATCCCGGGTACCCGAAGCCCATCTCTGTCTGGGTGGGCATCCCTCCCTCACCCAAAGGCGCCTTCCTCAGCCCAGACGCCTGTAAGTAGAGGAGGAAAAGAGGGCTGGGCAGCAGCTGAGGGACCAGAGGGGATAGGGTCGCTCCTCTGGTGGCCTGGCCACACATGATGGGGTCTGGGAGGGTGCCTAGGAGTCAGTGTTGAAGCCCTTTCTGGAGGGCTTCACTAGTTCTGGTGCAAAAGCTGCTGTCCTGGACACCTGCAGGTGGGCCTGGGTTACGGGGGGTCGTGGGCCTGGGTTACGGGGGGTCCTGCGCCTGCCCACTTACCCCTTGCCTCTGGCTTCTTCTCCTCCAGCCTCCACGTACTTCTACAGAGGCACAAAGTACTGGAAATTTGACAATGAGCGGCTCAAGACAGAGCCAGGTTATCCCAAATCCATCCTACGGGACTTCATGGGCTGTCATATGGAGCCCTCTCCCCGCTGGCCTGATGTGGACCGACCCCCTTTCAATCCTGACGGGGACGGACGGACAGAAGGCGAGGAGGAAGAACAGGAGGAGGAGGAAGAGGAGGAGGAAGACGAGGAAGATTACAGCGAGGGCGGTCGACAGCCAGGCGGGGACGTGGACGTGGTGGTGCAGATCGATGAGTACACGCGCACCATGAGCGTCATCATGGTGCTGGTGCTGCTGGTGCTGCTGCTCTGCATCCTCGGCCTCATCTACGTCATCATCCAGACGCAGAGGAAGGGTGCGCCCCGAATGCTCTTGTACTGCAAGCGCTCCTTGCAGGAGTGGGTCTGACCCCTTCCCAAACCGCCCCCACCACCATGGTGCTAACAATGGACCTGACCTCCCTCTCCCCTCACCCCTCCCCGCGGCCTTGGCCCCTCTTGCCCCATTGTTGCTTGGTGGCTTCAGCCTCAAAAAAAGGGGGGATGCCCACCGCCCCCCCAGCCCCTCCAGAGCAGCCGGGCTGGGACCGGGGAATGGTCACGGCGAGGGGCTGGAGGGCATCCTTGTCCTGCCCGCTCCCCAGCAGCTGCTGCCTTTCCCCAGCTGTGACCCTTGGGTTGCCGCTCATCATGTTGCACCCTCTGCCAAGGGGTCCCAGCAGGGTCCCTTTCTCCCGCATGGACCCTCTGCGGCTGTGCCTGTGCTGCACAGGGCGGTGAGCAGGCTGTAATGGCAGGGAAGCATGAGGGGAAGGGAGGGCTGAGCTCGCAGCTGTGTTTCCTATGAACCGCGGGGATACGGAGATGTGGTGCCTAAAGATAGCGCGAGGCGGGGAGACGCCACCTTTGGAACCTCCTGTGGGGCAAAACGATGGGGACATGCAGTCCTGTGGGCAGGGCAGAGCGGGCACGGCTGCCTTGTACGTGTATTAAACGGGTCGGGTGCGTGGAGAGCTGTGGTGCCGTCCTTTCTGCCGTGGGATGGGGACAGGAGCATCGTGGGCTGCACCGGGCGAGGTCGGGGGCACATTTTGTGGTAATGGGGGCTGGCCTCGGGGTGCCACCCTGCCTGGCACCTCCAGGGGCTGGGTGCCATGCGGGGGGATGTGGGGAAGAAGACAGCGCAGCTGGCGATGTCCCCACAGGGGTCCCTACCCTGGGGATACCGTTTGTGGGGGGTCAGCGAAAGGAGCCCCCGCCTGCAGCAGACAGAGCTGCCTTTCAGCTGCTCCCACAGCAGTAGCTGTGGCCTCCTCGGGAACACAGCACGCCTTGTTCTCCCCCAGCCTGGGGGGACACCTCCCTTCCCCGGCAGGGGACGGCAGCTGGGGGACGGTGCTGGTCCCTCCTGGAGCTTCAGCTCCCTGTCCCCAGGCAGCCCCAGCGCGTTTCCTGGGGGGAAAGGGGGTGGCTGTATCCTGTCTCGCCGCTGCTGTCTTGGCAGAGGAAAGCAGGAGCAGTCGTGACCACTGGAGAGATCAGGGAAATAATCGTGGGAAAGATGAGACACAGGGGAAGTGGAGGGAGGAAGTAGGAAATTAGCTTTATCCAGGGAAAAATGTTGGTCAGCCTTTAATGGGGAGGAAAACCACCCCGCAGCGGGCGGCATGCGGCAGTGATGGGCATCGCGGCACCCCTGCCCTCCCTAGGGATGCACGCCAGGGCGGTGAGCTGGGGCTGGGATTGCTCTGAGGCAGAGTGCAGCCTGGGCAGCTCCTCGGCACTGGCTGCTCCCATCCCCACCTTCCAGCCCCGGTGGCAGCGGATCCCCCCTTTTCATGGATAGGGATGAAGCAGCTTTTGTGCCCTGCCCCCCACCATCCTTCCCCAGGGCCCAGAGCTGCTGGCTCGGTGCCCAAGGCTCGGTTGCAGCCACTTCCAGGCACCGAATTATCCCAAGCCGCTGCACCACTTATCAGCCACTAATTACTTTAAAATGGAAGGATGACCACTGCTGGCTCTCGCCCTGCCTTCCCGGGGGCTGCTGGCGCTGAGAGCAGAGAGCAACCTGTGGCCTGGGCTACCCATCCCCTGCCCCGGCCTCCATCCCTGCCCGGGGCGGTGATTCCCAGCCATTTGCTGATTGCCTGGGAACCACGCTTGGCTCAAGCTGAGCACATCACTGCAGCCAAGCAAGACGCCAAAATGGGGAACAGAAAAAACCCTGAGGAATTGGGGAAGGGGGGAAGGGAAGGACTCCAAGTGGTTCTGGGCTGTTGTATTCCACTGGCAAGGCTGTTCTGGGTCACATTCCTTGACTTTTATCTTCTTTCAATTAGATTTTGACCATTTTGCCCAGATTTGTGCTTGTCTAAGTCCTCCCCAGAGCCACGGGAAGACCCACGGCTCTGCTGGAGTGGGAGCCCTGCTGCAGGGCAGCCCAACACCCCAGCCTGCCCCAAATCAGGGCTAAAATGGCACCAGGAACTACTGAAAGACACCAACGTGACCAAAATGTGAGGCAGGAGATAAGTGCAGCTGGGATTTGCTGCTCTCCTCCCTGCAAAGGCAGCTCTAGAAGCAGGCGCAGATGCGTTTCCCGCACTAGATGCACTTTCCATGGCAGATGCATTTCCAACAGCACTTGTTTCCCACGGCAGCTGCGTTCCCCCTCTCTCCTGGGGCCACTGAGAGCTCTGTGGGATGCTTGCAGCATCCCCTTCCCTGGGCAGCCCTTCTCCGGCAGAGGCCGGGGTGCTCCTTGCTGACTGAGGGTGGGACAGGGTCTTTTAGCAAGTCCCCAAGGGGAATTAGCGGTGCTGGGAGCAGAGGCCGAGGCTGCTGGGGTCCAGCAAGCTGGGACATTACTTCCCACCCCCTCCCGCTTTTCCCCGGATGCTGCAGCTGAGCCTGTGCCAGGAGCCTGGGGCCATCTGGAAACGCTCATGGACAGCAGTGAAGGACCCCGCCAGAGACAAAGCCCAGCATTTCAGCAGAGCCTGGGCTCTCTGCCGGAGGCTCCCGCTCTGCCCTGCATGCCCGCGGCAGGGCATGACCTCCAGCCACCCATGGACGTGAGACCCTGGGGAGGGCAGGGATGCCCTTGCTGCAAAGGACAGAGCTTGTGGTGGCTCAGGGGAGCGTAAGCCCTGCTCAGCCTGGCCCCAGCAGGCACCAAGCAGCCCTGCCAGGATCCACCCCCACCAGCCAACTTCCAACTTCCCAAAAATAGGCTGGAGAAGCCAGACCTGGAAAAGACCCCAAGAGCTCAGCATCCTCCAGGCCCTGTTGTGCCAGGGCGGTGCTGGGCGCTGTGGGATGGGGCTCCGCACATTGATGGTGTAGTTGAAGTGGGTGTCCAGGCTGGCAAAGGTGCTCTCTGCCCGCTTGGAACCATCACAGGAGAAACTGCACTTCCTCCTGCCTCCTCCTCTTCCTCCAGGGCACAATCCCCCATGTGCTGCTAAGGAGAGGACCCGGAAAGCAGAAAGGAAGCCAGGATCGGTGCAGAGGAAGAACTGGGGCTGGGATACATTGAGCAGCAACAGGCCAGTCTCAAGGCTGGAGGAAATGACACTGGGGATGGACGGAAGAGCCGTGAGGCCCTGGGAAGGGTTGAACCTACAGGCAGGACTGAGGCTCCAGGTGCTGCCTGGGCAGGGTCAGTGCCAGCACAGCCCTGCTGTGGGCAAGATGCACCCACTGGTGACTTTGAGCTTGGCACATGTGTGTGCTGCTCCTGCTCATCATCCCCCTCACTCCCACCCCGCAGCCACCAGCCTCCTGGCCCATTCACCCCACAGAGAGAAAAGTCATTTCTGGGCCACAGGGGCAACACACAAGGTGAGGGCAGAGCAGACGGTCTGCAGGTCTGCTTCAGCCCAATTTAGCCTCCACCATCATCTCACCTCTGGCAGCTCTGAGACTTGCCCCATCTCATCCCAGGGTAGCTCTCAGGCTGCAGAGCTACTCCCTCATCCGTATAAAATCTGGCTTGGGTGGTTCCATTTTGCAGCTTGCCTGGGGAAGCTCCCACCCCTCTCCCCCAGGAGCCAGTAGGGCAGGAAGATCCACTCTCCCTGTGTGCACAAGTGGCAGAAGTCCCCACTACCGTCGCTCATTTTTCCTGGGCACTGGCCAATGGCAAAACTCAAAATAAATATTTCCCTTGCCTCCAGCACCACCTGCCTCACTCTAGACGGCAGCTGCAGAGGATCAGCATCACCCTAGAGGTGTAATCTCCTCACAAAGATGGTAAGATTTGGCCCAAGACATCCAGGGAGATGCAGAACAGGAGGCAGAGAGGGCAAGGAGCAGAGTTTGGCCTAAATTTTTTTTGATTACTACATATCACCTCAGTGATCGGATCTCTGTGCTTTGTGTCAGGATTCATTTAATAGGGAACAAAGAGTATGGGGAAGGCCAGAGGCAGGGACAGAAGCCCATACCAGCATTCTGTCACTGCTGGACCAGCCTCTCACTCAGCCTGCATCTGCCCCAGCAGCAGAGAAAAAGGAAAGCTTTTGAGGAAAACTCCATTGTCTGCTTCTCCTGCCACCTGCCTAGGCAGAGATATTGGAGCTGAGGGATGCCCTGGCCTTAGCTTGCACCACATGGTGACTACCAGCTGCTCCAGCTCCATCCAAGTGTGTCCAAGTGTGCTCTCCAGCCCAGCCCAGGGAGGGCTGCTCTCCCAGCCCTTGCTTCCAGGCGCTGCAGCACTCACTGTTTTTCATTGGCTGAGTTTTCAAAGAGCAGCTTTGCCTTTGATGTAGAAAGCAGGCTCACAGCACTTAGGTCCTGATCAAAGCGCCCAAGTGCAGGACCTTGCCCCAGCCAATAGAAGAGGAAGGTGAAAAGCCAGTGGAGGCAAGGAAAACTCATCTTTGTGCAGGCCCCACTCCGCTCCAGGTTGAATCCAGGGCTTCCCTCAAAGAGATTCCTTTCTCTTCCACTAGATATGAACTGCAATAAGGACCTAAGCAGGCCGGAAGGAGCAGGCCACCCACAGAAAGGTGAACAAGGAGATGTTTAAGACCTTTTCTCTGCAGGCTGCCTGCACTGAATGAACACTCTCTGCTCTGTTCAACCGTAGCACCAAGCTGGGGCTGCCCTGGAAACACAGGCAGTAGCCCTCCTTGGGGCAGATTCTCACCTCTGTGCCCACGTCCTCCCTGCCTTCTTCCACTCTTTCTGTGTAGGAGAACCTTGTGCCCCAGCTGGGTCAAGAGCCATAAACAAAGTAGTAAGAAGCTGGGTGCTTCATCGCAGGAGTTTCTCTGGTCCACATTTCCTCTAGAAAACAACTGCTGACAGGATGCCTGTGCAGTTTTGGCCTACCCAGCAGAAGCATCCTCTTGTCCCGCACGGAGACCATCCAAACTTCACTCACCTTTAAGATAGTTTAAGTTTTGATGGGAGATGTGGATTAAAAGAGGAAGATTTTTGAAGAACACCATGTAAATCCACCACTGTCTGGCCCTAAAGGAAAGAGCCAGCATCTGATGATGCTCCACTCTGTGCAGCATATAAACAGGAAGATTCAATATTTTGTTTCATATTAGAAAATACAGTGGGTCCACCGGGATGTAAGGGTTTGCAGAAGGGAGTTTATTCCAGCAAATCTGCTGGCACAACTCCTAGAGGTTGGGTAGGAATTGGCAGGAGAGCCCATCTAATCTCACCACAGAGACAGCCGCTCGGGGCCCTGGGGAGCCTGGGCCCTCTTGTAACGCATTAAGGTCACTCACCCAGAACAAGCCCAACTGCTCGAGGACAACGGGAGACTCCAACACGGGCCCCAGGGGGGTAGGGAAAAGCAGCAGCAGCTCCTAGCAAGTGCTTGGCCGCCAACAACTGTCAAAAACACATGCTCATAAGTGAGGGCTTGTGGGAAAGGATACACGCTTTCCCCTGCCAGGGTCTGATGCATCCCCTCAGCACTCTCCCCAGCCCTGGCAAGCTTTGCAAACATGGCAGGAAAGCCTCACCATAGACTTCATTAAGGCCCATCCTTGGCACACAATACAGCGCAATTCCACTTCACAAATCTCAAGTCCAGCCAAGCCTTGACAGATGTCAAAAAAAGATGGATGGTGCCTTCCCACGTGGGCTTCTTTGGCTTGGCTCCTTAAAGCTACCAAGCTAATCACCTGCTCTAAAAACAGGAAAGGCCTTCTTGCCTTTTACAAGCACAATCCAGCACCATGTGGCAGCATGGGGTCAGCACCTCCAGTTCAAAGCTCACTAGCTTTAAAGATGCACATAAGGCAGCTGTGTTACAGGCGCCCTGAAACCTGGCCACAGCAGTAAGGCAGAGTCCACACAGAGAAGTAGATGACTGAGTGTGTACAGACACGCCAAACCTTTAAACCAGGTGGAGAGTCAGGCTTAAACCCAGAATCTGGAACAGATGTCCCCCAACAGGTTCTCCTCTTCCTGGGAGAGACCAGCTTTGTTCTACAGGAAAATAATGGAAGTGAAGTCTTCCCAGTTCACTGCCCAGCCCAAAAGCGGTGAAGGATCAGTAGTGGCCCCAGGTACCTACCCACCAGAGTGGCTGTGGGGGCTTGGCCCCAGGGAGGAAAGGCATGGGCTGCTCCCAGATTCTCTCTGCTACTGGCAGAGGTCTGCAGCCTCCCCTCCATAAGCCTTACCACAACAAAGGCAGATTGGTTTGAGACAGGGAAGGGCAGCTTCAGCACAGGAAAAGACTTCCGCTCCTGTTATGCTGTTTTGCTAAACCTCCCCTTTGATCCCTGGGGAAAGGGACAATTTGGCAGCTAGAAGGCTATTGTGTGCCTCTTGCTATAAGTAGCTGCTAAAGGCTTGGTTGAAAGCTGGAGTGAGTTGTTTAACTACATAGTGAACAGAGCTGTACCCTAACAGGAGGTACGGCAAATTTGTCACTGCTGGAAAAATGGCTTCAAGTAAGAAGGGCACGGAAAAACCAGTTTTTCAGCACTTTCTGAAGTGCTAAACATGTGGAAGTCAAAGGATCCATCAAGGGAGGAAGACGCCAGCAGGCTTAGAGTCAAATGTTTAATAATCTTCCAAGAGTGAGTATTACAACCATATTTAGAGAAAATATAAAATAAGAGATGGAAAAGAAGGAAAGAAAAAATAAAACTGGTATCTTCAAGAGGGAACACTTAACCCCGCAATTCCTGCTGAATCCCCTCTTTGGAGGCACAGTGGCCACTTTGAGCAATCCCTCAGTGCAACACCAGATCAGGTACCAGGCCACGTGCAGTGTTCAGGCTTAGCACTTCAGAACAGCTAGAAAAAGTCTGATTCTGCACAACTCGCACACCAACAACACAGTCCCAGACCTGTTACGTGGTTAATTGTGCCCTGTCCAGAAGAGGGATACCAGATGAATCAAAGTAACCCTAGGCAAGGTGAGCTGATCTAAAACTTGGTCTCAGCCAGCCTTCTCTTCCACCTGCTTTTGTTTTCCTACTGACCCCAAACATTTCTTGCACCTCTTCCAAACGTGGTGTTATTGCTGCAGGGAGAAGAAAGGAGACACTTCTTAGACTCAGCACCATCAAGATAACTGTACTGCTAGGGCTCCAAGCATTCCTCAGATGCCCCCAGGAGGCTGCTACAGCCCAAAAGGCAGTGACAGGTTCCCCACAAATGTTATCTACTGTTAACACTGCCTCCACCTCCCATTAAGCTCAGCACTCAACATACTCCCTCAGCTCCTTGAAATTTTGCCGAGGAATCTTCTTTGCTAAGAGAGCATCTGTGCTGGGACAGGCTGGCCTTGGCAAAAGACGTGCTTCCTCACCTTGAGACTGCTGCCAATACGCCAGGGACTCCTTAAGAACAGAGCTCAGCATCTCCTCCTGATGGGCAGCCACAACCTCCCCTATACCCTCCCCACCTCCTAGCACCACCGTGTGCACAGTGCAGGAAAGAGCTCAGAAGGGAGTAAATTTGGGCTAGAGGGGATACAGACAGCCTCTCTCTCTCCTGGAAGGTAAGTGTGGAGCTACAGCTCTGAAGAGCAAAGCCACCATGTTTAGTTGTGGATGAAAACTCCATAGCGATGCCAAAGGACTGCCACCCTGCCCAGGGTCCTTCAACATGAATGGGAAAGGTGTGGAGGGCTCACAGCTCACCCTGCTCCTACTTCCATGTATTTTGGCAGGAAAGCCACTCAGCAAGACACCCCCAACAAGAGACTGCTCACCCTGGTAGCAGTGAGGGTGCTCCCTGGCTGAAGGGCAAAGCCGGTAAGAGCTCTGCTGCTAGAAGAAACTCTGGATTGTGAAGGTAGCAGAAGGAGGAAGAGGAATGCTACCCTGGCCCAGCTGCTGCTCCCATCGTCCTTGCCCACCACTAGCTCACCTTGGCCTTGTTCTGGACAGGCAAATACAGCTTGAACTCAGCTGGGAGCTCATCCTCCGAGTAGAGTCGGTCAGAGAAGTACACCCGTCGGATGCGACAGTTGGCATGGATCTGAGAGTCAAAACAAAGAGTCAGTCCATTTTCCATATGCTCTTTCCACACCTAGCTTTGTTGTCAGGCAGCAGCCTGGATTCTTCACCTCAGCAGCTGGAGAAGAGTCCTCACTGCCTCCCTCTGAACCTGACAGGACATCAGAGAAGAAACAGTGGCTCATGCCCTCTGCTGCTCTGCAGCGATGCAAACTGGCTCAAGAGATTTTGCCAAGCTCCGGCACCTCCGCAAATTAAGACCTACCCTAGCAGAGGGTTCTTTGGTGCGAACCCACCTCTACTTCTCCACTGGTATCAAAACATTCTCAGCCTGCTGCATTTTTAACACTCCCTCTTCAGGGCCTCCCTAAGGTCAGGAATGAGACTGTCCGGCCTGCACTGCCTCCACTATCAGCTGGCAACAAAGGAGTCGCTCCAGTGCCCCTCATGGATATGTGAGCATGGGGACATTTCCCAGTTGACTGCCTGATCATCTCAGGGCAGCCCCACAAGGAATTGCAGCAGCCCCGTCCTACCAAGGAACGGGTGTGCTCAGCACGTAGGCATTCCTCAAAGTAACGCCTGCCACTGGACACAGTGAACATGAATCCCTAGCATATGGAACATGTTCCATGTCCTCAGCAGGAACAAATGCTGCAACAGCTCCAGTCCAAGGGCTCAGTGACGGCAGGGTCACTCCACTCTCACTAGAAAACAAGCTTGACTGGGGATATGTATGGACCATGACATCCTGGGTCTTTACTAGCCAGGCTCCCACCTGTCCCATCGCTGTTTGGCATATCTGGACAGTGAGGCAGCACATGGCTAATTCCCAGCAGACTTATGCCCAGCAGGATGCGTAGAACACTGCAGGGAACTTCGGGTGGACTGCAACTCTTGCTCTGTCTGACAGCCATAAGAGAAACAAGGTGGAAATGGGACCAGTCAGGTCTAAACCCAGATTCCCAATCTCCAGCAAGGCTGTCCCAGGACTAGCAACCATTGGCTTCTGTGGGAAAGACATGGATGCTTCTCACCTGAACTCTCAGGGTCTCAATGTAATTTGTTCCATAAGCACGACGTGTGAAGTCCGACAGGTTGAACTGGATTTGGTTCCAGCCATCGTCCAGCCGCATGGGCATGGTGCAAATGAACGGCTTCACCCGAGTTGTGCTCTGGTAGTTACTTGCTCGGAAACGCCGGCGTACATTCTTATCGTCCAGCACCTGGGGGAAGGAAAGAAGGAAGGCTGCTGACTCAGGTGTCAGTGGCACATAGCTCCCTGCGACAGCACCTGTACCAGACTTGGGCTCTACCTGTCTCAGAGAGGGTTCTCCTCCTCCCACCCCTCCATTTCACAGCAAAAGTATTTTTAACAGAGGAAACAGACCCACTTTCAAGAATAGCAGCAATGTGCTTGTGGGCTGACTGATGGCCCCATAACAGAAGACCTGACACATCATGTGGCCAAGAAAGCAAAAACGGTTGAGGAACACATGCTGCCTGGCACAAGTTGGAGCATAAGACTGTGAGCTCCCTGGCACCTTCCTCCCAGGAGGGGTCTCCTGTTGCATACTCCTTACCTGCACTTCAAAAGTGAAGTATTTCTTCAGGTTCTTTATGATCATCACTAGGAAAGGCAGTTTGATGCCCAGGGTCTTCTTTGGGTCAGCGGGACACGTGATGTATGTAGTACTGAGAGGGACAGAAAAATCCTTTAGGATCTAACATGACACAAAGCACACAGCCCAAGTCCCAAGTCTCTCCCTTGATTTAACACAGTCTTGAAGGACAGGTAGAAAAAGATAGCTATGATCACAAGATCTCAGCAGCAACCAAGGCTTCCTGTAACAGGAGGGAGAGCTTCAGAAGTAGTTGCAGGGAGAACAAGATAAAAGGCCCAAAGAATGCATTTCAAATCCCACTTTTCTCAATCAGGGCATGAAACATTGTCCTTGACAGCTTCAGTTCCCAATTTCAAGGCCATAGGAGCACCATTTCTTAACACAGCTTCTTCTTACCCTTGACTGAACAGGTAGAGCCCCCCCGCCCAGAATAAAGCAGAGGCCCCGTGTGCTCTATATGGCTGGGAAAACAGAGGTCATGAGCCCTAGAAGTACACGTCACGCCTGGCAAGTTCTGTATCAACACATCTTGGGAGGAAGAGAAGCCTTGGCTCAGCCTGTCTGCAGGAGAGGAGTCTCCACTGCCCTTATAAGGAGTGCCCTGCTCTGAATCACCCCTGGAGAAGCCTTGGAGACTGAACCCACTCATGGAGCTGGCGTCTCTTTTCCCCAGTTGATGGAGATGAGGTCACTAAGTGAAGCATCCTCCATGAGCAACTCCCCTCAAAAATCTCCCTTTAATCTTCCCGCTGTCAGGAGAGCAGAAAAGCAGGCCTAAGATAATAAAAGATGCAGAAGGCAGAGTGCTGCTTTCTCAGTAACTGGTGGCACTAACTGGGCACTGGGTATTAAATATAGCTTTTTCCCCCCCACCAAGTGATGGAAAAATACTGGGACTTTTATTTTTATTTTACATCCCTTAGCCCCACTGAGGATGATAGAGAGCTCTACAAGCACGTACCGGGAAAGGCACAGTACAGTGCCACAGAGGAGTACCAGTGATCTGACTCCAGATCATATTCTTCACTTTATTGACAAAGAGATTGCAGTAGAGTCTGAAGGAGTCATCTGCTGGGCACCGACATCTTTCACTCTGCTCCAGGGCCAAGCCCCCAGGGCACACTAGGGCAGAAGAAGATGCCTTCTCCTACCTGACATTAGTTCCTTCAATCTCCAGCACCAGTGACTGGATGTCATTGTCAGTGATTCGCTTGATGTGGCCATTGCGCACCTGTAAGAAAAGTGAGGCAGACAGCACATACGTTACTTTAGAGAGAAACAAGAGGCACCCAGAGCTCTGTTGAGAGTGTAAAAAGATACCAGGAGGACCCATCTAATTTCACTTGGCTCCTAGTGTCCTGGATATTGCTGTTTCCAAGGCTTTGATCACCACTAAGGAGTGCCAGGACTGCAAGCAAGAGTTTATGGCCCAGCATGCTGTACGGTCACGGAGAGCAAGACTTCGATCTAGCAAAATACGCTACAAGTGACCTAACCCTCCTGTTAGAGACTCAAATAAACAAACATAAAAGTGTCAGGGTAAGATCAAACTAGAGTGGTATAAAGGGCAAAAACAAGTGTGAGCAATACACAGGCAAGCAGAGGGAGCCACCAGCCACACTGTGGGAGAACAGGACCAGATGAGAGCTTGGTTAAAACTCTCTATCATTACAGCACGTGCAAGCAGAGAGCCATTGCCTGCTCTGCTGAGGGGGCACAGAGATTTAGCTGCTTGCATGCAGCCAGCTCCCCACAGAACTCAGGGAGGCCAGGGCCAGAACTGGGAGCCAACACAAATTCATTTTTCTCCACAAGCAACATGGCTGAATACCAGGGTCTGAGGATTTATTTTTTTAATGAAGCACTCCCTTCCCATGAAATTTATCTCCATTTAAAAGGCACTTCTGCTAATGAAGCCCTCTGCTCTTCTCCAATGCTAGATCAGCAAATTGTAATGCTCCTTCTGGCTCCATTCTTTACCATCTACCACCGCTGCTAATATATAGGATACATTAAGCTTCTAATGGTATGATTCCAGTCATGAGCTACAAAATGATTTAGAGGTTTAGCAGTTAATCTTCAAAGTTCATTTCTTCAGAGGGACCCACCTGGGTGATGTTGCACACATTTGCTGGAAGAAAGAGATAAGCCCTGTGAGCAGCCCACCCCCTCGCCCCTCTACACTCAGCAGTTTCAAGAAACGTCAGCCTGGCTCAGCCGGCTGCTGCTGATAAGCACCAGAGTGCAGCTCACCCTGCCAGCCTGCTCTTAACAATGTTTCAAGCCCACACAGATACTTCCAGAAAACATTAAGCTCCAAGAGAAGATCCTTACAAGATAACAGTATCTCTCCTTTGCAACAAATGCAATTCCCATAGATATATAGGTCTGCTCAGAAGAAACCAACTGCACAAGGTCTGGATGACTTGCCTTTTTTTTTTTGGTTTGTGTTTCCAATCACCAGCCCCAGCAGAAGGCTCATGTTCCAATCTGTATTTAAAGCAGTGATTGGTATTTGGGAAATTAAGTCCTGGAAGCCACAGGGTTGCAGCATGTGGACTGAACACTGGAAAATAACCCTGCCTGAGCAGGTGACAATAGCGCACAACAAAGTCTGCTTCCATCCCATGTAAGACAGCTCTCACCAGGGGCAGCTTACGGCTCCACAGAGGGGAGAAAGTTCAGGATTGGCGTCTCTGGAGAGGACAGTAATAGAGAAAACAGCTAAACATGCTTTAAACCCATTAGTCAGCAGTGTTTTTATCTGCAAACAGATTCCCTTCCTCAGCCTGTGAAGGCTTTCCTTCCCTAGATTACAGGGACAATGAAAAGAAGCAACTCTTCCTCAGGGCTGCTAGAAACAGGATGAAAGATGACAGAAAAGAGAGGAGATAAGTACAAAACAGGGCCAGACTGTGGTGGAGCCCTTCCTCCCAATCCCACCTTGTCCAGTATAAGTTTTTGTGAACTGCACTACTGCCTAGCTGCAGGGAGAGGTGGCCAGGTCGTGCAGGCACCCTTCTACACAAAAGCCAGCCCGTCCACAGGTGCCTGCCACCAGTGCTGGCAGGACAGACACACAGACATGTGGAGCACGACATCCAGAGCCAGCTGGACCAGAAGTCCAAGCATCCCTGCCATTTTGGTAAGATATGTCTGAACAGCATCAGAAGCACTCACCGCCAACAGAGACTCAAAGGACTGTCTTCCAGGACTCGGTGGTGCCAAATCCCAGCTCGGCCCCTCCCCTCGCTCCAGGGCCTGGCTCCCTGCCAGAGGCTGACCTTACCTCCTTCCTGCCTTGGGGACCACCTCCCTGATACGTTTTGGTCCCCATGAGCTCAGAGGTGCCTTCCCAACAGGCTTGCACAGACCAAGAGGAAACCTCCAACTCTGCCAGGCACAGCTGCCAGCTCTGTGCGGCCAAGGGTGGGAGGGATGGTCCTGTGGCACTCACAGCACCTACTCAGCAAGAGCCCCCAATTTTCAGGGTCTTCTCCCTACCTTATGAAGCTCAGAACGAGAAGATTTCAGAAAATTTTCGAAATCCAAACAAAACACTCCACATTTCTACTTGGCCAATATTTTCTAGCCATCTTAAGCCTAAGAAGGTGGATTTCTGAAGCTGGAAAAATGCTAAAAGCACTCTTAAAATTTCTCCAAATGCCCGATATTATTTGAATGGGGATAACTAGGAATTTACCTGCTGTCTAGAAACAAACTGAAAAACCTTTTTTTCACAGATACAAACCTCAAATCTCACAGTGTTTGGAGGGAGCAGCAGCTTCACAGACACCTGTGTCTGAACATACATATTTCTTGACGCTGCTGTTGCTGCTAGCAACACTAATCAAACGTAACAAAGACCAGAGGAAAAGCAGCAAGGAACAATCCTTCCCAGATCCAGCCGCTGTCAGACTGTACACCACGGGCTGAGGCCGACCTCTGGAGGCTCCCTCCTGCATTGTTGCTGGCTGCCCTGTCGTTAGGCAATGGGCTTGTGCCAGCAGCAGCAAGCTGAAACACGACAGGATCCATTGCCCAGATGACCGTACGCATGAGCACGGCCTCGCCTCGGGACAGGTCAGCACTTGTCAAAGCCAGCTGTGGGTTCAGAACAGGCACAAAGCCCTTGTGCCATCTCCCAGCCCCGGGAAAGGAGCAACAGGCGAAAGCAGGAGCTGTGGCTCTGCTGTGCACAGGTTTGGGAAGGAAGAGGGAGCTGCATGGACTAAGGTATTCAAGGTGCAGAGATCTGGGGTAACCTGGACAGGGACACCGTGACAGAAAACTAACAAGTTAGAGACGAGCTGCAAGAAATGACCCTGTCACAGCATTCACAGGGACTTGATCCTGGTCGCATTTATCAGGGAAACTAACTGCATCCTGATGGCAGAGCATACATTTGACATTCAGACGGGTACTGAACCTTACGTCCTCCCAATTTGAAATTGCTAACAACATTCCACATCGACAAGCCAGCAGAAGGACCACGGAGAAACCAGCAAGAGGATCGATAGGTCTGACAAGTTTCATCGAACCGTTCCCATCTGCTCTGCAGAAAAGCATCAGCAAGTGCCCTTGGAGACCGGTCAGTGAGTCTCCATGTGTCAGCAGAGGGACCATGGTGGCAAGACGCTGCAGGAACAAACAGAGGACTCTGAACAACAAAGTGCTAGAAAGCAAACAGAAAACACCTTGCAAACAGGTCTCCAAACCAGGCACATACAGTGTTGGAAGGCAAGAGTAGAGAGCACAGCCCAATAGTTACCAGCTCTCTGCAGACAAAGCTGAAGGAGGAACCTCTGCCTGCAGAGACAGTGGAACAGTCACCATGCTCCTCCCAAGGCCTGGACACTTCACTCCTGCCAGAGTCTCCTGGGACAGGATGGTGGCAGCCAGAACAGGTTGGGGTTGGCAGGGTTTGCTGCTAAGGCCTGCCCAGAACTTGCCCAAAGTCCCAGGAGAAGAAGGGAAGGACTTTATCCTACTACTTAGAGGGAGGTTACAAATGCTTAAAAGAAAGGCATCCTGTGCCCCATTTCCACACTTAAATCAAATGAAGCAGCCTCTACTTCACACTGTCTCCATCAATTCCAGCACTAAACATCCTACTAAGGCCAAACAAGAGATGGTTAATGGGTTTCCTCATGTCACAAAAGCTTGAGATCCCTTAAGGCTTTTTTAAAAAAAACTAAATCACAGACTGCTGGTACTTTTTGCAAAGGTTAGAGTCCACATTAGGACAGTTACAAACCCAGCAATCAGTGCATTCAACTGGCATACAGAAGAACATCAAATCCCTTGTTTCCAATTATCACCAAAACTACAGGGGCATTTCATGCACTCCTGAAGAAACAATTGACCACTTATTAGAAAGTTTTGATTGCTTTCCCCCTTCCAGAAAACACAACTCTAACCCTCTTCTGTGGCAATACCAGAGCTGGAATGTTCCCGGGATGTCTGGGTTTGGACAAATCCGTATTATCCAATAAATAAACCAACCCTCTGGCAAAATCCCTCGCTGTTTCCAGACATTTACTCTCATCTTCAACATGCTGCCCAAGCCAGACGGCAGCCCCTCTGCTGCAGGCCTGGCAGGTTCAGACACTCAGCAGCCAGCTCCCTGCTTGCAGTAGGCCAGCAACACCCAGAACAACAGTGCCACTTCCCCATGCTCTAAGTTCGTGCCACCCAACAGGAGTCAGCAGCACAACCAGGATTTTTGGAAGAGGCTGAAGGGGAGAAGACACCCACACATGGTAAAGACCTGAGGGACTTCTCTCTCGGCTCCAGGGCAGCAAGATGCCCTAAGCGCTGCCCTTCATCTCCTGCTACTGCGAACATGACAAGGGGGTCAGATCAGGAACGCCAAAGCTATTAATACACGCCCACCACCGCAACTCCTTTTAAATGGAAAAGCAAGGTTAAAGAGCAAGCCATGCTGATACCCACTGGCAAAGAAGTCAGAAAACTCTGGTTTCACACCATACGTTTGTGAGCAGGGTGACCCTCACAGCAAGCTCACACAAGCTGGCCAATGCTTCCTCAGGACAGACAGACCTCTGAGTGAGGAACATCACCCACACACAGCCCTCCTGCTTACAGGGACCCAGGGCTATTGCTGCCGGGCAGTTCCAGAGGAGCCCAGCCACACACGAGCCCTACAGCAGGTGATGGGAACAGCCCGCGCACCCAGCTGCTGTTCCTGGGAACAGCAGAGCTAAGTTTTCCTCACTTTTCTGGCCAGTCCAGCAACTACTGCACCCAAATGGATCGCTGCTCACGTCCACCCTGCAAACAAGTTCCTGCTGGCCACTCCAGGAGCTGCACAACAGCAAGAGTATCACCCTGCAAAGGACAATTCAGGTTGGAAGGCACCTTGGGAGGTCTTCAGTCCATTCTCCACCTCTACGCAGGGCCAGCCCAAACTGCTCATGGCTTTATCCAGTCTGGAGGCACACTACATCCCTTTGTCTGAGTGTCTTTAATGCATCCCATTCTCACACCATCCAAATAAGCTGCTGATCGTCTTTTCAAGACATGAATATTCGTGCAGAAGCCCTAATACACGGAGGCGCACACAGCCAGCCTGTGCCAGGCAACCCAGTTCTTCACAGAGCTACCAGGGTTCCCTCTTGATGGGAGACAGGATGGGTCTGCGCTGTCTGTCCCCCATCCCACATCCCACTGAGATTAAACACCATGACTGCCTGCCGAGCTGCCTTGAAGGCTTTCATTCCTGCTGAAACCACAAGAAATTCCAGTTAGGTTCATGCACAAGAACACGTTGTAACCTCAGAGAGGGGAGTCTCCTCTTAGGGACTTTAACAAGCGTTTCACAGAATCATTTTTAGGCAGTAAGACATCTAGGAGTGGTTTGTGAAGGAGAGGAAGGAGCAGGTCTCAATATCTGCAGAATTCCTGATCAGGGCTCCCTGATGCAAGATACCCAGAAGAAGGCTAGCAACCCACAACAGAACCACTCCAGAAAGAGGCAGAAAGGAAAACAAACAGATGAAACATTTATGATTTTTTTGTATGCCCTAGAAGCTGCCACACAGCCTACCTTTAAATACCTTTAGTTAGCAAATTTAAAAAACAGGTCACAGACGAGAGTAAGACCCTATCTCAGCTACACCAAGCTACCACGGGGAAGCTGCCAGACGTGGCAAATGATCCTTTTAATTTCTGCTGCCTATGTCCAGTGTTTCATAGAATCATAGAATAACCAGGTTGGAAGAGACCCACCGGATCATCGAGTCCAACCATTCCCATCAATCACTAAACCATTCCCCTTAGCACCTCGTCCACCCGTGCCTTAAACACCTCCAGGGAAGGTGACTCAACCCCCTCCCTGGGCAGCCTCTGCCAGTGCCCAATGACCCCTTCTGTGAAAAATTTTTTCGTAATGTCCAGCCTGACCCTCCCCTGGCGGAGCTTGAGGCCATTCCCTCTTGTCACTTTTTACAGCCTCTTGCAACGCTGCATCTCCTGAGTGCGGGCTGGCCCGCTCCCCTGGCTGCTCAACCCCAGCAGGAAAGAAGATACATTTAGAACGACACATTTCCCTCAAGAAAAACCCCAAAGCCGTGCGTGTGCGCGTCTGTGTCTGTCTGTCTACGTGCGTACATCTGTCTATTCGTGTCTGCCTGCGCTCCCGGCCAGCTCAGGCCCCGGCGGTGCCCCCGAGGCCCTGGCCCGTCCCGCGGGAGCCTGAGGCGAGCGGCCGCGCTGCCCCCGGCGCCGCCTCACCTTCTTGTCCCAGATCTGGAGCGGCTTGCTGCCGATGCTGTACAGCACCGAGAGGAACCCGCTCTGGAACGTGTTCTTGAACATGGCGGGGGCCGCGGCGCCCGCGCCCGCTCCACTCCCGCCGCGCTGCGCAAGGACACGGCGGCACCGACGATCCTTCCGCGCCGCGCGCCCGCGCTTCCGGGTCAGCGGCGCCGCCGTCACCAGGGAACTAATTTCTGCGCCTGCCCGACGCCGCCGGATCTACTTCCGGCTGCCCCTGAGGCGTCGTGGGCGCGCGCGTTGCGATGGCAACGGGAAGAGGCGGGGCCTGAGGGGGCGGGGGCCTGGGGGTGATGGGCGGGGCTTTACACGAAGGGGCGTGGTCTGAGCGTGGGGGGCGTGGTCTGTATCTTGGGGGCGTGGCCTAACTATGACGTTCTGTGTGGGGTGTTGTGTGCGGGCGTGGCCTAGAGCGAGGGGCGTGGCCTAGACAGGCTTGGCTAGAGGGGGCGTGGCCTTGGTCGAGGGGGCGTGGCCTTGGTCGAGGGGGCGTGGCCGTGTTCCCGCGCTCTGTCTCCGTTCCTCGCTCTCCCCGGTCCAGTGTAGCTCGTGGCATGGCGGGTGCTGCGGGTACCGAGCGCTCAGGCCTTGTGGGAGCACGTTTTTAAGGCGCCCCGGTCCTTCCCCTTGCGGTTCCCAGTCACAGGACAAAAGGTGACGCTTGGCGCTCCTGGTTCCAGCCGTGCACGTTGCTCACAGGGCGCCTCAGTTGGGGCTCTGCTGTTTTCTGCCAGGGCCTCTGCTTCTTTCTGTGCTGGTTTTACAAAAGCAGAGTGCCCAGATGGTGTTTGCTCTGCTTGCTGCCTCCTTTAGGCCCTGGCTTCCGCTAAGTTCCTGAGTTTCACTTGCTCTAGCACATGACGTCCCTCCATCCATCCATCCATCCATCCATCCATCCATCCATCCATTCGCCCATCCCTCCCTCCCTCACTCCATCCATCCATCCCTCCATCCATCTACCCATCCATCCCTCCACCCATCCATCCCTCCCTCCCTCCCTCCCTCCATCCATCCCTCCACCCATCCATCCCTCCCTCCCTCCCTCCCTCCCTCCATCCATCCATCCACCCATCCATCCCTCCCTCCCTCCCTCCACCCATCCACCCACCCATCCATCCATCCCTCCCTCCATCCTTACACCCCTCCCTCCCTCCCCCCATCAATCCATCCATCCATCCTAGTCTTGGTGCTGCTTGAAGACCCACTGGAAATCCAGCATGGCTGTTCATGCCAGCAGCTCCTCAAGGTGAGTGCGAACTGCTCACCGCTTCACCCCGTGTCTGTGGATCTGCGCATCTGCATTTTTGGGTAGCGCTGCCGTGAAGTGTGAGCGCTGGAAAGCAGCTCCTGTCACTCACTCCTCAGCCATTTCCTGACTTGGGCCTTCCAAGACACGGCCAGGCCGTTTCCTACATCTCTGAATAAGGGAAAGGCAAACACCTTTGACAGGAGCGGAAGGGAAGGATGTTTCGCTCACAATGGCAGTGGGTGCCAAGCTGTTTCCCAGCCCTCTGATGCCCCCTAGGCTGGAGCTGCCTACAGCCGCGTGCTCAGAGCTCTTGGTTTCTGCTGCACATCAATGCGGCACTAACAGGGACACACGCATGCCAGAGGCTGCTGCCTCATCACGTCAGAAACCACTGGGATGTCTACAAATCCATGCTTTCCAGAGGAGCCTCCTGCGCACAGGCTGGTGCAGGAGGTTGTCCTAGTACTTCATCATACTTGCTGTGAGGGTGGTGTTTCCTCAGACAACATTTCAAGCCAGAACTGTTCCGTCTCCATGTGGAAATAGGCTGGATTCCGTGCTCACTGGCACCAGAGATGCTTGGCATAAGGCAGGAGGATGGGTCAGGAAGGCTCTCAAACACAGCAGCACCATCCTTGGGCACTGGAACAGGCTGCCCAGGGAGGGGGTCGATTCACCTTCCCTGGAGGTGTTTAAGGCACGGGTGGACGAGGTGCTAAGGGGCATGGGTTAGTGTTTGATGGGAATGGTTGGACTCGATGATCTGGTGGGTCTCTTCCAACCTGGTTATTCTGTGATTCTATGATCAGTCCAATACCTCCAGCTTCTGCGTGATGCTCTAAGCCCAGCAGGAGGCCAGCAAAGCACAAGGTTCTCCTGCCACAGGAGAGGGGCAGCAGCTCCAACCACCTGCCTTCTTTGAGCAGGAAGGTGCTGATGTGGAGATCTGGATTTTTGGAATTGGTGGAAAGAGGCATCTTTGTCCTCCTGGAGAGGCACCAGCCCTGGGCCCAGGAATGCTGGCCAATGGCCGGGGGCTCGGTGCTGCAGGACCAAAACCCAAGCGCGAATGTATTTACTCAAACAAATAGAATCATAGAATCATAGAATCATAGAATAACCAGGTTGGAAGAGACCCACCGGATCATCGAGTCCAACCATTCCTATCAAACACTAACCCATGCCCCTTAGCACCTCGTCCACCCGTGCCTTAAACACCTCCAGGGAAGGTGAATCAACCACCTCCCTGGGCAGCCTGTTCCAGTGCCCAATGACCCTTTCTGTGAAGAATTTTTTCCTAATGTCCAGCCTGAACCTCCCCTGGTGGAGCTTGAGGCCATTCCCTCTCGTCCTGTCCCCTGTCACTTGGGAGAAGAGGCCAGCACCCTCCTCTCCACAACCTCCTTTCAGGTAGTTGGAGAGAGCAATGAGGTCTCCCCTCAGCCTCCTCTTCTCCAGGCTAAACACCCCCAGCTCTCTCAGCTGCTCCTCGTAAGACTTGTTCTCCAGCCCCCTCACCAGCTATAATAAAGGTGCCCGAGGAGAGAACCTCTGAAAAAAAACATCTTCCCCAAAGGCAAGAAACCAAAGCGGCTTCCCATGGGTGAGAACAGCAAGTACGATGTGGCTGCACGTGCTCTCCGGGCCCCCCCAGCTGCCACTGCTCCAGACAAGATGGTGCCTCTGCCCTTTGCCGAAAGCGCTCGGCGAAACCCTCTGTAACCGGGACTCACAAACCTCTTCGCACACGGGCGGGCAGAACCCTGACCCCGCTGCGTCTGCTGCCCGGCCGCCGAGACACCATTTATCTGTGCAGGAAATCTCCGTGGCACAGGGACAGGAGCCAAACCCAGTTCATCTTCAGAAGCAGCCCTTATCTGAGCACCAGCAAGAGGTGCCAGCGTACGCTGTACAGCCCTCATTTTTCATGCTCTTTACTTTACTCCTTTTGAATTGTTACTGCTTTCAGCCATGGCCTAGCCCCCAGCAGAAAGCTTTATCTGTTGAGTATGTTCATCTTCGTGCTCCGAGATAACTGCGCAGCAACTTGTCTCTCACCACCTAACTGCAAAAAAAATGGGGTTTTTTCCCCTTTTGTGAGCTGGGATCAGAGACAGCATCTTGGCAATGTAAGGGGGGCTGATGTACAGCTTTACTAGGATGAAAATGCTTTTGAATATAGAAAGGGCCTCATACAGCTGAAGACGAACAGCTTGGGATAGAAATTACATTTTTAAACTGTAAATATTGCGTTTCTTCCTGCTGTAATAACACCTGTAGCATCTATTTTCAATGTACAGACAGTAAATAGCATAACAATTTCCATCCTGCGTCAGTTTTATGGTCCTGCAGCCTAACTCCAGGCCTTTGTGCAGCTGTGTTTCTAACTAATGACCTATCGAAATCCCACTGACAACCACAACATCATCTGCTCAGCGTGCTTGTCTCTCCCTTGGGCTACGAAGGCTCGGATTGTCCCAAATGCACGGTCCCTCACAGCACCCGGATTAGCAGCACTTTCTCCTTCGTTTATGATTCCTCACAGGAACAAGCGGAGCACAGAAAAAGCAAGGCATTATTTAGAAATGATCAGCTATATTTAGTCAGTGGGTTAGAGCACACTGTATACGGCACGATTAAATAACTTGTTCCCTTAATAAGATGGTAAGAGACAACTGGGACAAATATCCAGCTGCCATTCCTGACCAGCCTGCTCATTCTCACTCTCTCTGCTTACCATTTTAATGCCATGTTTTGCTGCAAGTGATGCACATGGAAATATGTTGTGATTTCAAATTGTCCCTATTTTTCAATGAATTGCAATGAAAAATAATACCCATTGTCTCTCCTTCCCCAGGTGTTTCCGGGCCAAACAAGAGGGCAGAAACAGAGAAGCCTAGTGAGATGTTAACACATACAAATAGTTGAGGCTGGCATTTGGAAAGAGGCCTCTGGGAGCTGTATTTCATCACACACATGTCATATCCACCTGGAAGATGTCAGCATGTTACATCACCCCAATTCTCAGGGTGTAGGGGGACTGGATTTTGGGGAGCAGGTGGAGGAAAAGACCCATCTTAAGAGAATAATCTGGTCCAAGAAGCGAGCAGACGTTGCCTGCTCCAGAAATAACTTTCCACTAAAGCATTTCCTGCCCTTCAGAGTTCCCAGCGATCTGATGCCTTAAGAGGAATGAGATCTTCAAGAAGCTCCCAAAACATTGCTCCTCTGAAGCTGCACACTTCTTGGTGCAGTTACGAGGGCAAAATGTAGCAGCTCGTTCCAGTAACAGCAAGTCTGTGGTTGCCTTAGAGCACACAGTCCAGGCTCGTGGCCTGGGAAATTCTAACCTGGACAATCGCCCTCTTGGCTTAAACAACAGCTGGAAAGAAGGTGCCTGGGGGCAGCTGCACCGCCCAGGACTCGATGATCCGGTGGGTCTTTTCCAACCTGGTGATTCTATGATTCTATGATAGTGCTTGGACCAGTAAAACCAGACAATCTAATCCAGTCAATATCTTTGCGAGCCAAAAGACTTCACTGCATGGCAGAATCGAGACAAAGCAATGACTTCTGCAAGGAGTGTTAGATCCTAGGATTTGTCCAGGTGACTCCAGTCATCTCTCCCAGCCTGAATTTTCCTACAGGAGCAGGACTGGATAAAGGGCAGCTGTAATCAGGAGACCTAGAAGGGTTTCCTTTTAGGTTTGGGCAGGAGATTCATAGCTACTACAGTAAAGGTGCAAAAGTAGCTTTGGGTGCTGAAGAATCCTGGATGAAGGCTTTGGACATCATGCTGACTGAATTCCAAGCAGTGCAGGAGGAGGAGGAAGAGGAAGCTGGGCTGCTGCTGAGCAAAGGATCAGAAGAGAAGAGGGGAGAGTAAACACCAGTGGGTGCAGAAGGAGATGGTGCCAGGGCGTACAGGAGATCTTTGGCAGAGAAAGTCAAGGGAGCAGGGACCACCATGCATTGGTGGAACAAGACACGAGAATGAACAAAACCCTTCTGACTCTGGACAAACTGGAGACAAAAACCAGGCAGGCAAAGAAGAGTTTATTTCTGACAAGCAATAGTTAACAAGATTAATTGAGGGCATCCTTTACAGACAAGCTGTTGACCTGGAGAGGACCTGGGCTGCAGCAGGTGGGAATGGGGGGCACGACCCAACAGTGTCAGGAGAGGGATGGATGAGGTAGCAACAGCACTTGGATGTGCCACCACGCTGCAGGGACCTCAGCTCGGAGTATGCCCGCAGGGCTGCTCCTGTCCAGCACACGTGGACCTCAGGGAGACACCACCATGGGCTCTTCCCTGCAGGGACAGCCTCTCACCACTGGCCAGATCAACACCAGCCAAAAAATAAAAAACAAATAGTCTTATTGAATTTAGGCTCCAGAGACCAGCAGAGTCCTGGCTACAGGAACAGGGCTATGATTACGGCGTGCCTTGGCAATGGGCAAAGCCCAGCCTTACAGCACAAGCAGCTTGAACTTACCTCATGTACAAGTCCAAATCTAGCCCCACGTTGGTACATCTCCAGCTGTACAACTCGCACCTGTACCACTCACAGGCTTCGTGTGAGGACTCACTGCTGCATTTCCACTTTGGCCGCTGCCCAGAGCCGGCTGAGAACAGCACTGTCTGGTTCTGTGCCAGCAGGAGCCCACGGCTCACCTTACCCAAGCTCCCCTCCCTGCAAACCAGCAACAAATCTATCTTTCCCAGTCAAAAGCCTTGTCCAAGACGTCCCCTTAGCCTGGGCAACATCAATACAGGGGAAAACTGTGTGTGGAAAAACACATGGCAGTGAAGGAATGGGGCAATGGAAGAAAAATGACCGTGCTCAGTCATCTAGAGTCCAGCTGGAGGGTTTTAGACTAGAGATTCAAGAGGTCTGTTAACACCTAAACCAGAGCACAGCTTGGACAAGCACCAGCTTTGTAGCCAGGCTCTCCCAAGAGCTGACACTAAAACACCACATCTGTAGGGCAACTACTGCGATGCAGAGCCCCACGGGCAGGAGATACAGACCCAAGGCTTTGCAGTGATGGTGCTGGGGAGGAGGAGAATCTCAGCCCAAGAAAAAGGAAGAGATGAGAGCCCCTGGGGTGCAAATGCAAGGCTAGGAAAAGCAGGTACCAGCACTAGCACACAGGCAGGCACCTCCAGATGAGTGTTGGGGCTTAAGGAAGGGACAACCCTACAATTGGCAAGTGGCTCCTTTGCCTCTACCTGTGGTGATTTTGTAAAACACACTCTTGCTCTCCTCACCCAGCCTGTCCTAGCAGGGTACAGAGAATGGCTCACAGTGCCAGCATCCTCCAGTGCGGCCAGTCCTGCCCCACAGCTCCCTCCCAACTGAATACTCCTCCTCATATGCTTCTGTTTAAAACTTTTATTCAACAATATAGAATTCTTTTCATTATAATATAGAACTGTCCATCATGATACTACATCCCCTGCCACCCCCGTGCCCTGGGGAACAGCCAGAACGGAGGAAGGAACAACTAACCAACAACTGTTTAGCACACCCTTCACATTTCCACACTTTCTGGGTCAGGAAGAGCTCAACAAGGAACCAAAGGCAGAAGAACCTTTAACACTTGGAGGGAAGGGCTGTGGTCATAAAGAGGCGAGTGCCGTCCAGCCAGGCGTGCTGCCCCACTCTCAGCCCTGCCCGTGCCGCGCAGTCTGCCCGCCGTCACTCTACATGCGCCGATAGGATGTTTGATTTGGTTCTCATTCTGCTTATGGAAAATTGGGAGCAACAGCATCGGACCTGAGGAGAGATGGGAGGAGGGAAGTGAGCGTCATGGGGCACTGCCAGCTTGACACAGAGCTGCTCTGGCCCTAGGTGACGAGGAGACGGCTGGGCATGCTGCCTCATATCCTGCTGGATGTGGGGACAGCAGGAGATCCTCACCCTGCTTTAGGAAGAGTGGCAGGGTGAGAGGGAAAGGCAGGGACGAGTAAGGCAAGGAAGAGATGCAGTCCAGCAAAGCAGCGCTTTCACTGGCAGCCAAACACGAGTTTGGTTTTTTTCTGCCCCAGCCTCCTGTGTTAAGTCTCCCTACACTGCTGCAAACATCTCCTCTAGTCCTGCTAAAGGCTCCAGTCATGCCTAAGCACACCTGCAACAGGCACGGACAAGCTGGAGAAGTTGCTTACCACATCCCTCTCCTACCGCAACGGCTGCTGTGGTTCTGGATTTGGGCCTGTCCTCTTACAAGGCACTCAAGCAAACCTGTGCTCCTCTCTTAGAAAACCGGGGCCAGCTGAAAGGCCAGGATGTGCACCAGGGCTCTCACTACTTTCTTTAGGAGAAAGCATATGAAGATTAACGTTCCCCATCCTCCTTCCTTCCTAAGGACAAGACATTGTCTTCTCCAGGTTCTGGCTGTCCCTTTCAGCAGGATGGCACCGTGCTAAGGTCCAGAGGAGAGCAGAGTTTCTCTGGGTGCTGGAAGGGCCAATGGGTGCAGCAAGGAGCTGGCCCAAGCTGCAGCCAAGCACTCTCACTGCCCTGAGATCAGGAGACTCCACAATCTCCTCACTGCCAGGCTGCTGTGTTTCCCCTCTGGGATCACTGTCACAGCTCATCCTACCCTAGAGCTGGAGGAACGTGGGGAAATACAGGGCAGGTTGTTCCAGCCTCTCTGGTTACAGCAACCAGGGAAAGCTGTTTACCCACTTCACTTGCTGGGAAGAGAAAGCATCTCTGTTCCTCTGCTTGAGGGTACCAGGAAAGGATTCTGACTCAGGTTTACAGACCCGATACTTCCTGAAGCACCACCTTCAAACTCCACCAACAGGTTTGGACACTGTCAAGCACTCAAATACAACAATCAACATTTTTCACTTAGCCGAATTCCCCCACTGAACTGGTCTTCCCCTCCACACTTCTGCCTTGGCTCTCCAGAAGCTGGGAATGCCAATACACGAGAGCTAGAAAACAGGCAGGTTTTCCCTATAGTAACTTGGACAGGCCATGAGAAACATCCACTCTTGCCTCTTCTCAATGGAGCAGTTATGTTTCAAATCAGTTCAGAAATTGATACCAAAACCCCAAACCAACCCTGCTGGTATTAGCACAGCCTCTCGGACCAGGCAGGCTGTAGGTCAGGAAGATGGAACAACAAAGGGCTGGAAACACTCACCAAAACCTTCTCAGCATCTGCAGGAGAGTTAACGTTAGTGAGGACCCTGTAGCACAGCAGCCACACCACAGACGGCTGCTCAGTTCAGACACGGATAACTGAGCTCACGCACCGGTCACATCCTTAGGTGGGAGGAAAGAAGAGCCACTCCCAGCTCAGCAAATCTTTAGAAAAAGCCAGCCACCCAGGCTGCGAGGAGACACGCGTGGGGGCATGCACACACAGAACCCCCAACTTCTAGCCATGCATCAGTGACTTCTCTGATTAGCCATGTAAGATAGACAGACAGACCAAGACCTCTACCTCGGCACCGGCTGTGCGAGTCCCATGATGTGCAACAGCTGACTCCCACGCTGTGCACCCAAACCCTTGCACCTCCTCTGCGGCCCCGTGGAAGCGGAGACAATCTGCCACAGTGAAATCCTCAGACCTGACAGCAAGAAGAACTGCAACCAAAGTCTAAGATCCCAAAATACAAAGACAAGAGGGGCTGGAAGATCCAGCCTGACCTCCTCGAGCAGACAATGCCTTCCGCTCTTGACTCTTTCTGGCTATCCCATAGATTTGAGACGGCAGACGTTCAGACGTATAGATATTTATTGGTTTCAGTGAATTATACAAATGGATTGACCTGCTATCGATGCCAATAGAACTTTATTGGAATATGGAATGTAAACAGATGTTTCAAATAGAAACATTGCAACCTTATAAAAAATTAACTATTTCAACAATGCCGCAGAAGGAAATTCTGTGTTCAGGTGCTGGTGGGAAAACACTATCTCCAGCTTCTAAGTTTGAGTGTCAGCAGAACCACTTGATGAAGATACACACCGAACAAGTAGAGGAGGCAACTGTGAACTGTGGGGCTATAAAGCCATCGAGGGATCTGATGAAAGAACCCGCAAGACGAACCCTCCCACCCCCCGCAACAGGATCAGCACCCCAGAATTCAACAAACGGCTGACTTTGTTAAAACACTACGTGGGATCCCAAGTCCTGGATCAGTAGCTGCACAGCCCCCTCCCCAACAGACAATGCTGCTGTTTGCTGATCCTTCTCCCTCCCCGCACTCTCCTCCCTGGCCTCTTCTCCACTCCTCCATCCTGCGGTGCTGGACTGAACCGCTCCAGAGCTGTGCTCTGGCACAAGTCTGCGTCTGGCACAAATTCTCATGGGAGCCACGTCATGAGGTACGTGGTTGCACACCTATCACAAGAAGTCTTGCAACACTGACTTTCCTGAGCTCGGTGGGAAAGTCTGGATAGTCCCTCCCCTCTCCTGCCACAAGAGCAGCCCTCGTATTCACAGGTTTCCAAAGCAGGTCTATTGAGTTTCTTCTCAGAGTGAGCCTTTGTCAAACACACCTGGAGGGTGGAATCTCACCTCTCCCCAGCAACTCGGATCAGTGCCTTCATTTTAATGCTCCAAACCAATCCCGAGATACTGCTGGGTTTGTGGGCTGTTTTTTGTTGAACCTCCCCCCCTCCCCATAACCGCTCCCAGCATCTGTAATTGAAACTGGAACTCAAAGGCCAAATTCAAGCCCAGAGTGAGCAGCAGGACTTGGACCTCAAAACAGAGTTGCACCTGCTGACCCCCAGCCTGAATTTGGTTCATCCAGAGTCTACAAGTCAGAAAGGCATGTTTAGAAAGAGGCATGCTAAGGGCTGACGGTGGAACGACCAATTTGTCCCCACCAGTGTGGTGGGGAAGGCTGGACTGAGAAGGAAGAGAAGGATCCGTAACAATGCAAACCAGAATCAGTTGTGTTGAGCCCTGGGGATATCACTACACGTTTAGCTCTTGCAAGACCATTTGCCCAGGGCTTTGGTACCACAGGGTTAGAGTTACATTAACCACAACCACCAGAGAGGAACTGAGGTTTACGACCCCCCCCAGGGTTAGATTTCTGCTGAGTATAAAGGGGAGGGGGAGGAGGGGGGGCGGGTCCTTGGTTCTTTTCCCTTCACTGTGTGACCGAAGGTTTTGCTTTTATTTGTAAACATCTTGAATTACCCGTTGTTTTCCAGTCTTCATCGCGCTGTTGTCAGGCCACTGGAGAGCACAGCATTTTCTGAGCTGGGCTGGGACTGCTCCTTCACCACTGGATCTGCAGGGGACACAGACCAGGCAGGAAGGGGAAACAGCATTTAATAAAGCGGAAGCTCCACCCTGGCAAACCCTTTCAGAGCAACTGCCCTCAAAGCCCACAGAGCTGCTAAGGCTTTCGCAGAGCAGGGAGCCAAAATTTGCCCCCACAACCCAAGCCCCCTCTCCACCCCAGCTGGCTCCAGCTCCTCCACAGACTCACAGAAATAGGGGTGCTCCATTGCCTCCTTGGCAGTCAGCCTCTGTTGATGGTCATATCGCAGGAGCTTGTCCAGGAGGTCTAGGACTTCAGGACTGACCAGGTGTCTGTTCTCACTGTGGATGAAGTTCTCCCAGCGCTTCCGTGAATGCCTGCAAAGGGATGAGCTGTCACCATGCAGCTCTGACCAACAGAGCAGTACCTAGAGGTCCTGGGGGAATCACCTGCCACTATCTGCTTCTGAGAAGAGATGGCTACAACACACACTGCCTACAGCTTCTCCTCGCTCAAGCTACTGCTCAGCAAGCACTGGCCAAAGGAGAAAACATTCCTCCTCAAGTACACAATTATGGATGTCCTACACCTGGGAAAGGCACAATAGTGCACATTCCCTCCTGTCTACAGGGACTAGGCAGCAGTATGCAGCAGGCAGGTTGACACTCCTGAAACCAGAAGTTCTCTGGCTTGCCCACCAGCTTCACAGAAGCTGTCCTCGCTATGCAATCCACCTCTTGTACTTTTCAGAAATCTCAACTGGGAGATTTTGAGCCCCTCAGCCCACACTCTCAACTCCAATGTCTGTATCTCCACTTCTAGGACGTCAACCAGCAGGAGGAGGAAGAAACAGGGGATGGATCATGGGAAGGGCAAAACCAAAGAGCCTGTGTTTCAGTGACCTCCTGAGATGACATGAGCAGCCAGGCGGGAGGCCTGCAAAACAGCATTGTGACCCAGAAGATCAAAGCAGGCCTTTGCTGAGAGTCCTTCAAGGTGATGGACATCAGCTTATCTCCTTCTCTATGTTACAAGGTAAAAAGGCTGCATTTCACTTTTCCACTTACTGGCCCAGGATATCATTGAAGTGCGGGTCCAGTTCTATGTGGTACTTCTTGAGATACCCATACAGCTCATCTGTGCCCAGGACCTTTGCGATGCGAACCAGCTGAAACAAAAGGCATGTTGAGACACAGCAGAAGAGTAGATCACCACTCTTTCACAGAGGCAAAGCTGCCCAAATCTAAGAGCTATCCTTCTGAAAACATCCCAAATGGAAGGAATATCTCCCCTGAAACTTGTTTTTGCAACATGTGCAGAAAACAAGTCTCTTACACAAGGCAGCAAAGCATAATCCCAGATGGCTTAACGAAGCACACAGTAACATCCTCCCAGCCTAGTGGTCCAATCCCCAGAACCTTCCCAGTATACACACTGAGATGAGGCAGTGACAAACATCTCATGAAATAAGCCAGGTAGCAAAGTCTTTACTTGGTCATAATTGTCCTGGCCGTGGAAGAAGGGCTCCTTTCGGAAGATCATGCTTGCCAGCATACAGCCTAAACTCCACATGTCTAAGCTGTAGTCATACATCTGAGGGGAAAAAGGAGAAGCTATCAGAAAAGGCATGCTCACCATGGCCTGGCTCCCCAGCAGCACAGGCAACCTCAGCCTTTTCACATCGTGGCCAGACTCTTTCCAACCCAGGCAATGCCCTGGCAGGCAAAACCAGACAACCCAAAGGTGGCCAAAGTACAAGTGGTATCACTGGTTAGAAAGGAGGAGGCAGACTCTTACTTGGTAGTCCACAAGAAGCTCCGGTCCTTTGAAGTACCTAGAGGCCACACGTACATTGTATTCCTGAGCTGGATGGTAGAATTCGGCCAGACCCCAGTCTATGAGCCGCAGCTGAACATGCGATAAAAATAAAGAGTCAGGAACCTCATTATGAGCCTGTTAGATGAAGCCGCAGTGGCCAAACCTCTCAATTCTGTGATGCAAGCATAGAGCCTGGGATGCTGGGAGTCACCCTAAGGACAGGAGATGTTCTCAGCTGTGCTCTGGTCAGACAAGGCCCAGCTTAGAGAGGTCCTCTGCCTCCTGAGTCCAAGCACACTGTTACTGCTGGGCAACTGGCTCCTAGCACCACCAGCCGCGGTGGAAAAGCTGTTGCACGCTAGGGAACAGGCAAAACTCAGCTGCCTTATCACATTGTTTAGACAGGCTGGGCCGAAAGCAATGTTGATTTTAACTGGAAGCTGAGAGCAGGAAATGAGGTAGGAGCAGGGCCCACCACATCCTGTGAGGCAGACGATCTCCTCCATAGCTGCAGGGATGGATGACCTACTGCGTTAAAGAAAGACAGTGGGTCTAGTAAGAGATTTCCCTCTCCTTCTAAATCTTGCCTTGTCTGTACAGCCACCACTGACAGGGAGGGACTTGTGGACCAGCATGTAATTCACTGTTGTAAATTCCAGGTCCTGGGGTAGACAGGTACTCACAGCACCTGCTGAGGTACAAGTACCACGACAGAGTCAGAAGCTCCCTGTGCTGCTCATTTCCATGGTCACGAGCTGGGTACAAACACTTCCTGTGATCTAACTAGCATGCCCCAGAAGTGAGGGAGCCACTGTGGGACAAGTAGGCTGTACTACAGGTGGAGCTTATGTTTCCTAGGTAAAAATATCCATGTGTATTTCAGTCAAGGCCACCCTTCTTCTGTCCAGGGCTTCAGCAATCCTACTGCCACACCTTCCAGGTGGATATTAGCAGCCCAGACCTGCTCCTCTCGGCAAAGAAACCCAGTTGGCTGGGGTGAAGAGCAACCCCCAAGCCACAGACTCCCACTGCAGTGCTTCCCAGTGGGACTTCGGCCATCCCCTGACACTGGCACAGGTGGAGGGGAGCTGCTAAAGACAGTTTAAAGGGGTAAATACAGCTGCCCAGGCTCTGGGTACAGAGGCAGCAGTTTGAAATTTCCCTGGAAAAACCCTGCTTGTAAGTCCTGGAGCCACAGTACCTTTTTCTGTTGGTGGTCTATCATGACGTTGTGGGGTTTGACATCTCTGTGCATGATCCCCATGCTATGACAGTAATCCAGGGCCTGGCAGACACACGTACATACATTAGACACGTCTGTAACTACAGGCACAGCACTAGCAATACAACAGACAGTTCGCAACCATGAACAAGAGTCCCCTGTTCACAAGGAAGTGCTGCAACCCAAGCACAACAAACTGGCATTTGCAGCTCTTACGCTGCACATGATGAAGTAACAAGCTGGCAACGAGGCTGTATTGATCTCCTGTCCTACTGCAGTCACAGGTCCTGAAACCATGTTCCCTGCAGAGACTTTGAAGAACTCAATGCAGAGGGGCATCCCACCTGCTGACAAGCCCAATGCTCCATGGGGATGATTCTGATACACATACAGTTCTATGGCCTTCCAGCACAGCTTTCCACCTGTGTCCCAAAACACACTTAAGCCAAAAGGCCAACTTTGTACTGCTTATTTAGAGGCAAACTTGCACTTACAAAAGGCAAGTGATGGCACATGAGTGAGAGTGAAGTTGCCTCAAGCTTGAAGGCAGGAGCACACATAAGCTCCCCAGCTCTGTGACCTTGTACCATTCACCCCCCGGCAGCTGCTCCCTTGAGCAAGGCAGTGAGAATGTTGTTTTCTCATCTCCAAGGGGAAGGGAGATCCATCAACATCTATGAGATGTTCTGAGATCTCCAGTAGTGCAGGAAGAGGGTACAGCCTGCAGTCATTCAATATCCAAAACATCAGTGCCAGGGAAGTAACACTGCCCTTGGGCCCCTGCTGCACAGGAGGCAACAGGGAATGCAAGGCCTCATAGCAAGGCCTCAGGGAATATCTTTGCAGTGACACGTGGCCTTGCAACCAACAGGAGTCACAGAAAACAGTGGTCCTGGGATCTCCAGTACAGGAGACATGTAACAAGTTGGACAAACTGCTTCCAGGGATGAAGCTGTTCCAGTGTCTCGCTTGTCCCAAGGCTGGATAACCTAAACCTCATCAGCCCTCCCACTGTAATCCCAAGCTACCTCAAGCTCCCTCTAGCCTTCAGTAGGAATCATAGAATCACCAGGTTGGAAGAGACCCACTGGATCATCGAGTCCAACCATTCCTATCAATCACTAAACCATGTCCCTCAGCACCTCATTCACCCGTGCCTTGAACACCTCCAGGGAAGGTCACTCGACCACCTCTCTGGGCAGCCTGTTCCAGTGCCCAATGACCCTTTCTGTGAAAAATTTTTCCCTAATGTTCAGCCTGAACCTTCCCTGGCGGAGGAACAGAGCCCAGAGAATGAGAGACTCTTTGGAGGTGACCAGATGTCTCCAGTTTGGCTATAATACCTCACAGCAACAAGCCAAAACCTAAACCTTCCTGGGCTGTAAGACACGGATTTTCCATTGAACACAAGAGAAGTAACCACTTAGTAGCACTGCCCCATGAGCCCCGCTACTGCCTCTCTCATTCCTGGTCTCCCCATCCAGACTGCCATATGCAATGCCACTCACCTTCAGCAGCTCATACATATAAAACCGAATATCAAAGTCTGTCAGGATCTGGTACAGTTGCTGAAACAGAATTGGGGAGGGAGGGAAAAAAAGCAGAAACAAAAATAAATACTCAGGATTTGGATTAGTCTTGTTTCTCGCACCCCACCTGCCCCTAATCAGTGACCTCATTCCAGATCCTCATGGATACTGCCACTCCCAAGGGCTATCCTGGTCTCACACCTGCCAGGGCTACATGCTAGGAAACGCAGAAAGGATGCAAGAGCTCCCATGAAATGCTACTGAGGTCATTCAGACCTGCCATTTGTGTCCATCAGGAGACAGGCAGGCTGCCTGTCCAAGGCAAAGACAGCAAGCCCATCAGAGCACACTGGAGTTGGCACAGATGATCTTTACTCTGTTCACATGCAAAGTCATCAAAGACAACACTGACAACAGCATTCAGAGCAGGCAGGTTGGGAAACACAAGGGCAAGGCTTCCAAGAGCGCAAGTTGGAGCAGGGAGAGGAAAACATCAACCTAAAGGAGCATGGAGTGGGGAAGCACAAAGGGTAGAGACAACCTTAGAGCTGTGGAGGCTTCCCTCTATCCCAGGATAAAGGTTAATGCAAACCAACAGCACAGATATGTTTGTGGGGCCAAGGAGAGCACAAGCTTGGAGTCTCAGCGGAGCGCTTGTTGCCAGCACACGTTCGCCACCCTCCCCTCCTCTGTGTCCTTCTGCAGCTACTCACGTGGAAATGATAAAGATCTAGGGTGCACTTTAACCTGCACAATGCCACCAGCATGATCACTGGAGAACTTGTCATCCTGCTGCTCTCCCATGCCAGGTCACAACTGGCCCCAGATTTGCCTTCTGCTCTATATCTGTCATCGGCAGCAGTGCCAGCCTGACCCATTTGGGCTGTGTTCTCATCCAAGGAAAGCAAAGCGAGATGCCAGGGTAGGGCAAGGAAGGACATTCACAGGGCAACAGTAGGACCAGACCTCTCTGCCCTTTCCAACAAACAAGGATCATATCACAGCTCAGCCAAATCACTGATTGCATCAGCACTGGAACCAGCTCCCCATCACAGACACTACTTGGCAGCTTCTGGAAAAGTCCCACAGCAAGGAATTGAAATTCACATTCCAAGAAAGCAGCTCTGGCCCTGGATCCCCTCTAGGCCCATGCTGAGATCCTCAGGATCCAGCTCAAAACAGTCCTGCCACCCCCAGTACTACTCCGGGAAATTATTTGAGAACATACAAGTGTTACTTACACACGCAGAGCTTTAACAGCCTCCAGGACACAAGCTGCATTGTATTCTCATGAGCTGGGATGATCCTAATGCTTTGGAGCAACCCACTGAAGCAGACAAGTGAGCAGGGAGCAAAAAAGCCATAGCCACAAGCTATAGCAGGGATAGATTTCCTAACTCAGTTGCACATGGCTCTGATACGCAACCCAGGGCCAGCAGAGGACAGCTGAACCCTTCCACGAGTTTGTTTAAATGGCCTGCTTCGGTAACAAACACTATGGGGGGGAAAGAGGTGCTTAAAACTTGTCTTTCTGGGAATTGCCATCCTGTTCAACTTCACCTGGCAACATCAATGCTCCTGGGGAAGAAGGGGGGCAGGAGAGGCAACCGCAAAACAAGGCCAGACCCCATTTTCCCTGTAAGTAGCAGCAGCTCTGTAATCTGCCAGCTAGCTGTGGCCCCAAGAATCTACCCAAACAGGCAGCAGAGCTCATGGGAGTGTAGCTCAAACAACCCACACGCCCCATACATGGCTAGTGAAATTCAGGTTACAATTAAGCTCTGAAGGCAAACAACCATAGTGGATGCCCTGGGGGACACACTTGCATTCCCAAGACAAGTTATTCCTGCTTTGTACCAATCAACATCAAAAGCATCAATACTTTTTGTCTTGGACTTGTACAGCTGCAAATCTGGATTTCCTCCAGGAGCCAGGCTTTCTCCTAGGAGCCTAGAAATGATCTGCTGCAAACACAGCAGCCAGAGCTGAGCACTGTTATTTGTCCTGTGGTCAGACTAATGTTGCCTTACTGGCTTCAACAGCGCCTGTGACAACTCTCAGTGTGGCTGAGACAACTGACCTACCATGTACTCTGAGCCCTGCATTTTTCAGTTAAGATTCCCTGCTGGCCATCACCCTTGAGTTACTACTTAATCCTCTACTTCATGAACATATTTCAATTACTAGGTGATACCTTTGATAATAATTTTTTCCTCTAAGGACAAGACAGAGTGGCGTAATCACATTTTGACTAGGAGACACAAAGAGCAATCCTCAGCAAGGTGTGCTGCTGCCCTAGCAACCTATTTTATCTCAAGCTATGTATTAATAAATAAATAAATCTCTAAATAGAAAGTTAAAAACTTCCAGGATCAGCTTTATGAAGAGTCCCTAGCTCATCTGAAGAAGCAGAGAGGCATTCCCAACATACATACAGCACTGGAATAGTCCAGCTGATGTCAATGAAGCCCAAACAAACCAAGCCTGCTTTAATTAGCCCTGAAAGGTCACCACATATCACTCCTCTCATGGCTGTTTACTTAATGGAGGCAACACTCGTCACACTGCCCAAAGCTGTCAGGGTAGATGCTGCGGCAAGTTACTATTATTCTAGCCCCTGTAGTAAGTCTCTACATGAGATTAAATAGCACCAAGACTACCAGCACCAGCATGGCTGCAGCTTGGGCTATGCCCAGGGTACAGCCAGCAGGATTCAGTTTGCCAGATCAGATGCAGAGGGACAGAAACAACGTGTGCTGCCTCACTGTGCAGGGCTGCCAAGACGGTCTGTGGGCCAGCTGACAAGCTGCCTCCTTCCCACCAACACCATCCCAGGGTCCTTCTCTGGGTGTTTGGTGCATCTGCTGAAGTTTCATCACATGAGGTGTGAATCTACAGAATGCTCCGGCACAGAGAGGAAGGAAAAGGCATCGTCCCATAAAATGGCACAAAAGGGATCTCTGAAGCAGTGCAGGAGGGGATGACTGCTGGCTTTCTAATGGCAACTGCTCAATTAATTCTCCACCGCTGACTTAATGACTTAGGGTAAGGATACACATGGGGGAAGCAAAGATATCATTAAAATAGGTGTGGTTGCTAATTACATATCCCTTTTGTGTATCAGCTTGCTGCTGCCAGCCAGAAGCACTTCAGTCGCACAGGAAGTCAGAGCTAAACTAAGACAGAAGGACCCCTGTTTCAGGAAGGTGCAATACTACTTGGAGCTCCCCAGAAATCAGAAGAGACAGTGAATATGCTGCAGCCTCAGGCAAGCAGAAAAGCTCTTAAGATGTATCCAAGACTGCTCAGTCCCCCACTACTAGGCCCACTGGAAGCAGGGGACGCTCTCTCCAGCCTCTGCCACCCCACAGTCCCCAGGTCTGAAGGATTCCAGCACAAATTGGTGCCACCTGCTCCCTCAGCTGCACTGCTGTAAACAAAGTATCACAGCACAGGGATTAACTTGGGCTGAATATATAGCACAGCAGCAATTACTAAGTTGAGAGCAGAGTAAGAATATCTAAACTGTTGAACTTACTCCTCAAAGTTGGGAGTCAATTCAGCACACAAGCTTTTTATTCCTTCTCATCTAGAGCCTGTTTACAGGTTTCTAATTTACATAGAGAAAGGAAGGTGAAGCTGGCATACGCGAAAGCCTTAAATCCTCCCATAGCTTTCGAGGAGTATCTGACAACCCAAGATCACACCATTCTTAGGATAAACGGGAAGCCTCCTCCCTCCACACCTAGGCAGACTCACCTTAAAATCCGTGTTATTGATGTACTCAAACACCAGAGCAGGGGTCTTTGACTGCAAGAGAGAGAGAGACATGGTTTAAAACACCCTCTTGACCTTTCTCTTCTCCAAGAGAGCTGAGAAAGCTCTTATTCCCGCCCAACCCTCACCGTGAAGAGTGGGGCGGTAGCAGGACAGAGAGAAACAGCCCTGCTCCCACAGCAGGCAGAGGCAAGCTCTGCTTACACCCCACGCAGCAAGCACCCACATGGCATTTTGGCCAGTGCTGCTCCTCCTGGTGCCACGGAGCAGAGACAGCACTGCACAAGGCAAAAGGTGTCACCAGGAGCTAAGGCCTTGCAGCCCATGGCAAGAGGAAGGCCATCCAGGACTGCCAGCACTACAGCAGCGTCATTTCCTCCCTGTGGCTGCCAGCAGGCTGGGAGTCACAGACCTCAGCCAGCTGCTAGTCAGAAAAGACTTCCCAGGAATGGGGTAATCATGGCAAAGGATATGACCTCTGGTCACTGAGCAGGACAGCAATCAGAAGGACGCTGCTTAACATCCAAATGCCCTGGAAAATACTTATGTTCAAGATGTGAGGCAGAAGCGGGATGGCTAGAGGCTCTGCTTTCTTACAGAAAATCTGTAGGGCTGCAAAACTTTTCCCCTCCATCAGCCATGGGAAACGCATAGAAGACACAGAAGAGGTGCTAAAGAGTCTGAGGAACATGGGGAGGAACATGAGGTTGAAACCAACCCACCTCAGGAGACCCTAATGGGCTGGACACTGCTTGCCCCTGGCTGGCTCAAAGGCATGGGCACAGGCAACACCTAACCCAAGCTGACAGCAGAAGTCACGTGGCAGTGCTTGCTCCACACCTGCAGCCAGCAGAGAGGCAAGGCCAAGACACACAGGCACCTACCACTGGATCCTTGACAGTGTCAATCAGATTAATGATGTTGGTGCCACCACGCAGATTCTCCAGAATCTTAACCTCGCGTTTTATCTTCTTTTTCTTCACTGGCTTAAATAGACAAAAGAAATTAGAAGTGAGAGTCCTTTCATAAATTAATACCGATATCTGCCACCGATTTGGACTGGAACACATCACCTCCACTCTTCTCTCCCACCCTCACAGGGGAACATTTTTAGCTTCAAAGAGGAGATAGACACCTGGTATGAACTAACATTTACTTCTCATCAGTGAAGGCTTTTCACTCATGACAGGAATATCAAATCACTCCAGACAAACATAATTGTAACTCCAGTAACTGTGGTTAAAAGCACCTTGGACTGCTATGTAGAAATCTCAGCACACTCATTCTATGTTATGCATTTAGAGACACAAGACAAACATGGTGGACCTCACATCTCAGCTTTTGTTCACCAGCACAAACCAGTTTTTTACTCCTTAATCCTAGACCATTTCACAATAAATACTTTAATCCAACAAAACTACAACCTGAAAGTCTCCAACCCCAAGATTTCTACTAAGCTCAGTACTGCTATGCCTAACTATGTGCATGCATCTTTTGCAACCACCTCAAGAGCGTAGATCCAACTGCATGCCATACATCCATATACCATGACTGTTTTTAAAGCCTACAGACATTTTAAACAGTTTTTGACTCCTCCTCGGATCTGTGCAGTCCTAGGAACTCCCTTTGCAAAGTAAGCTTTTCTCTGGACATCACCCTGCAGAGAGTGACAAAGAACAGCTGCTCCCAAGGCAGGAGCTCGGAGGCTGAGTTAGCTTTTACACTTTGCTGATCCAGCAGCTCACTTCAACGCAAAGGAACGATTGTTTCTGTAACTTATCCACTCCCAGGACAACTCTAGCTCTGTGCCTGCTTGAAAGGAAAGTCAGCTTAGAGCAGCTAAGAGGTGAGACTTTTTTAATGAGTCTTGACTAATGACCACTGTGGGCACCACCAGTTGCGAGTCATTGAGTCTAACAGCTGGAACATTCCCTCCTGCACCACGGGTACCACTGCAGATCGCTGCAGAGACACCTTGCAGGGACTGGTAAGGCCCTGGCCCTATCTGTGAGGTTTGCTGATGACAACACTCCTCTCCAGACATTTGGCTTTCTAAAACATTAACCATCCAGCATAGAGGTCAGCGTGTGAGGAGGAGGGGAGTAACGACGTACTAGGCACATTACCAAAGCGACACACATTATCCGACACCTACATGAAGGACAAGGAGCCACAAGAGCTCAACAGCTCACATTTGCTGCCTCACCATTGCTGCAGCCTCCCACTTCAATGACGGCTGCAGAGTGCCGATGGGGCAATTCGCACTCCTGTTACAGGCAAATCCAAGGCAATTCCTGGTTTCAGACCTCTCACAGGAACATACGAGCAGACGGAAGAAGGAACAGAAGCTTTTTATATAGTGGGAAAATATGACATTTATATAAGTGATAAAATATGCCATCTTTCTAGGCTCTTCAGGTGGCTGAAACCTTCAGATCTGAATCCTGCCCTTCTCTTCCAAGTAAAAAGGCAGGCGCTAAACTTCCAAGCCAAAAGATGAGAATCTCAGCCTGAAGCAAAGTGCCAAAAATAACACCAATGCCGGCACAGGGAGCGTCAGCACCTCATAAAGCCACAGTGGAAAACGGCAGCAGGGCCACCGCAGCTGTCAACCAGAGCTGGAGCAAAACGGAGTGGGGTTTGCTGGAGAAGGGCGACCAGCAGCCCCAGGAATGTACCCAGATAGGGCTGGAGCCAGTGGGAGGCTGAACAGACAAGGAAAAGCAGTCAGAGCACGGGGATGGAAACCAGCAGAAGTGAGGGCTACATTTCTGCACCTGACAGGAAGATGCCCCATTAGGGACTAATTTCTTTTATGTCAGCATGGGGACAGACACCATCCTTGTGTCGCCCACATGCACTGATCTTACCAGAAGGCCAAGACGGAATTAGAGGATGTAATTCTGTTGCTCTGCTTGTCTAGCGAGGCAGATGCACACACAAGCTGTTTTCCAAGGCACTTCAAAGAGGGAGCTGAGCCACTGCCATCCCAAAGGTGCTTGCTGAATGGCCTGGCTACTAACAAGCATTGCAGCCTCTCTGCCGTGACATTTGCACCTGACTAGGAGCTGAAACAGCACCTGAACGTCGCCAAGATGACCAAAGCCCACTTTGAAAAGCCTTTTCCTTTGTACCGTACTTATTTCAAGGGCCTTTAGCATCAGCTAGATAGGGGAGGATATCCCTCCAAGATTTCTTTTTCTCCTACCACAGCAACCACCACTCCCGTTGGGACAGATGATGTCTTCCAGTCACTTCCACGTTTCCACGTTTTTCAGGATGGGAAAACGATGTCCTGTGTGATCTCCCCCAGAAATTTACCCCTACCCATCACACACTTATTAAAAGACATGAACAGACAGAAGCAGTGACTTTTGGAAAAAAAGGAGCGAAGAAAGTTGGTGTTTCCCATGAAATGCCTGCAGATAATCGCCAAAACCAGCATCTCTGACATCACTGAGGGAAGACACTAGCAAACACCGTCTCAGCAAGAGGGAGAGTTAAAAGCCGCTCACTGTTTGCACTTTTTCCTGCTAAGCAGCAGTAGTAGCGCAGAGCTCAGGCCAGGTTACCCACACACGGCTACAGCACCTCCACTGGGCTGTGGGCTGGGACAGGACCCCGCAAGCCGCTGGGCAGGGTGGGGGTATGGGAAGCCCTGCTCATTGCAGAGTCAGGCATTGTCAGAGTGCTCTCCCGGTTCGTAGCCAGTGATCAGGATAGGGTTTTCCACCACTAGGTAAAAAGGGATGAGGTGGGAAGAAATGCCCTGGGCTGAAATGATGTCATCTTAGAGGAAAAGCTATTGCCTGTAAGCTCCTCAAAAAGCAATGCCGCATTTCACATTTGCAGGAGAAAACAGTGGCAACTGCTGGCCTCCACCCCGCAGAGCTTTCACCGCACCAGCCTCCCCAGCCACACATTACCTCCTACCCACACGTTGTCCCACGCTGTTGCTCCAGTCACAACTGCAAACACTTTCTACTACGCAAAAGCACAACATTGGGGCTCAGTTTTTGCCTGGTAACTGATCCCAAGCTGAAGCTCTTGCATCTGGCATGTCAAATACCTTTGTGCAAACCACTCCAGTGCAAGGCCAGTGGTGCACTGGAGCCAATCGTTCACAACCACAGAAACTCTGCTGACTTCCCTCTGTCCCCAGGCCTGCTGAAACCACAGGCAATCAGCAGCACATCCTCCAAGCACCAGGATTAAGTCTGGGTTGCTACAACTGTCTCTTGGAGTCACCCGATCTGTCTCTCCAAGGATGTTGACTCCAAATGCACATGGATTAAATGTGAACTAACTGAAGCTATTATGGCCTCCAACCATCTGCCTCTCCCAGCAGGAATAACTTTCAAAACACCAGCCCTTGCAGCCAGAGTATTTTAACAACACTTACTCAAGGCTATTTTATTAAACCAAGCTATGAACAGCAGCATTTCAGGCTGTGTTTCCCAAACAGCTCGCTCCCCTTGCCCTGGGTGGGGGATTCCCAGCAGAGAAATGGAGCAGGCACCTAGACAAAATTAACTGCTCCTTAAACTACTCCACCTGTGTTTGCAAGGCAATGTTTTATACAGGTGCAGACTCCTATTCCACCTGTTCACGCTTTTCAAAGCTTTCCTCATGCTGGGATTCTCCAGTGACTTGTATGAGTCAAACCCTCACTGCAGCGTTTCCCTGTAAGAAAGAATCCGACAGAGCCCCCCCATGAAATTTGTAGATACTTGACAGCTTGGAGATTTCTGTTGCATTTGGTTGGAATTGGTCAACCAGTGTAAAAACTACTGGGGAGGGGGGAGAGGGAGAGAAGGCTGACAGACATCAGGCTTGCATAAGGCTCGTTTCCATAGGAAACCAGGCTAAAAGACATGTCTCAGTTTAACCGTGTCTACACTGGGAGGGGTTTAATTACTTCAACTGCAGCAGTATCCTTAGAATAACATCACTGTCTAGCACAAACCAGTTTTCCAGTTTCCCAGGAAATTGCTTCCTTCCTCAGGCAAACTGGAAGCGAGGTGGCTGTAGACAGTAGAGACAAAACATATAGCTCATGGGTGTCCACTACATGGAGTGCCCAAAGCAGAGGATAAGGTGACCTCCAGCCACAGGAGGATAGTCTCTGCTGGGCCTGGCAGCTCTCACTTGACAACAGTCACCCCAGCCGGCCACCAACAGGTTTCCCATGCTACCAGCCAAAAGGATCCCGTGAGGGTGCTTCAGAACACTTGAAAGTCAGGCAGAAGAGGCAGTGAGAGTGGCCAGTGCTATCCCAGCTGCCTTTGCCCAAAGATTGGGTAGCATCATGTGATGCCATTCCTCTGCAGGGGTGACAAATGGCATGGGATAGGAGCTGCTTTGCAGTCAGGTAGATGCAAAAGAAAACACCTTTCTGTGACTGAAAGATCAGATTCTGGGTTATTTTCCATGAGATCACGTAAACTTGTAAGCAGGGAAGGAGTCTGGCTGCAACAAACACCAGCTGGGAGAATTAATGTTGTTTGCTAAACTATAAGGCCACAACCATCACTTCCTGTCTTGAACAAATAAATGGCTGCCTGGTTAATCAGCTTTTTTCAGTTGGTTTCTAAAGCAAAAGGAGTACATTTCTCTGTTAGATGCTTCAGTTTCAGTCTTCCCCAACAATCTGGGGACCCATTGCTTGAATTCCAGCAAAGAGAGAAAATCAATTTTTTATCCGAAGTTCTGCATGTATTTCCATATTGAGCAAGAAAAGCAGTGACCAGGAAAGCATATGAAATATGAGCTAAATCCAAAGCATAAAGCCAAAAGCAGGCAGCCAGGCAGTGTGCACACACTGCCAGCTGAGGAGTGCACATGCTGCTCTGAAGGAGTCACAGAAGGTGCTGGGTTTTGCCCAGCAGGTGCTCTGAAAATGAACTGGGGTTAGCACAGCAGGGGAGAAGGTTTAGCAGTCAAAAGATACAAATCTGCAAGAAACTAGGTAATTTATTCCACCATCCCATAGAGAAGAAGACTTATTCTTTGCTAACCAAACCTGAATAGCCGGGAAACAACACGATGCTTCCAAGGAACAAGCAGGGAAATCTCAACACGCAATGTCCAGGACCAGCAAAAGTCCCGAGCAGCATCCTTATGACAGGCTTTAAACATTTAAAAGCTGGCACTAAAAGCTCATTCGTCTCTAGCAAGTATTATCGAAAGGATCACAATAATCATCCTATAAAGCCTGACGCCAATTGCTCAATAGGAAAATTGGCTTCAGAGCAGCAGTGCTTATTTTGCCAGACATCAGCTGGGAAACCAAATAATCGTATTCAGAAGAGCTACAAAATCAAGGAGCCCACTTCTGTTAATTTTCTGTCAGTTGTTTGTGTCTTACAACTTCCATTACGGGAATTCAAACTTTCCCGAGCTGCTCCTGAATTTTAGAAAGGGGAGGGGGGAAGCCAACCCTGAAACTACTAAAGTACTTTTGGTTTTTTTATTTAAGTTTGGTACAATATACCAGCATGTGTTTTATGGGCAGTGCTGTTCTTTCCTCCAGAATGCCTTTTCTCCCCCCATAATGCACCCCAAAATAGCTCTCCTGGGGCTTCAGGACTGCTCACGATGCATCAAGACTTCATCAGCCAGCGAAAGGGGAGACGCACATCAACCAAGCCCCAGCATTACAAGGGATGAGAATCATTCACTCAGGATTTGCCCACGGCCACTGCATACAGACACAGTGCTGTAACTTGCCTTCCTCTTCACAGGAGCTGCAGTTTTGCAGTTCACCTGTTCCTTGGTGCTAGAACACCTCTGTAAGAGTTATCAGTGGCATCTCCAGGCCTCTGCAAGACACCTGGGATCATCTCAGTCAGTGTCAGCTCCACAGGAGGCTGGACTCCAGCAGCCGACTGTGTCAAGCTCAGTGTGAGCAACTGGTGTTTAAAAGACAAGAGCTGTGTAACCAGCTCTCTTGCAAAAGGGCTCGTTTCAAGACTGCCAGAGGAGGAAGTGGGCCAGGGAGAGCTGATTCAGTGCATGCAAACGCAGGAGGAACAAGAGACACACACAGCTACCAGGAACAGGCATTGAACGGCTTTGGTAGAAGGTGACCGATGCAGTCAAAAGCTCCAGCCTGAGGGACCAGCATCATCCAATCCTATTTCCCTGTGCAATCCCTTCTGCTCACCAGCATGAGAGTCATTTCAGCCCCCATCTAGAACGTGCTGACAAATGTGGGCTATAAAGCTTGCAGAGACACAAGAAAATTTACCAGCCACGGTGCTACCTCCCACAAGTGATTCTTTAGCCCTAGAGTGATAATTTGAGTTCAACACTGGAAGGATCTTGCTGCAGTGCCTGGTACGAGCAGCAGCTCTGGAGGTTCACACAGCCCAAAATGGGGAACAGAGGAAAACCAAAGCCAAACAAGCAAGAATGCACTTGTGAAACCACGTACATGGTTGAAAGTTCCAGTGCATGGACTCAGCACAGAGGGACAAAAGCCACTAAAGGAGAAAAGGATTATTTCACCACTGCTGCAGCACCTCCATTTCATTGGTCCCTCTCCTTGTGACTACGTTCTTCCTCTAACCTCTGCCTGTATGCTGTGCCTATAAAGATAGTAACCACACAAGGAAACAAAAGAGTCTCTTTATGTGATGGGTTTACTGCTTCACAGGCAAGCAGAGTGTAGATAGACACACAGGTGCTCAGGAGAGCAGGGCTCCTCCTGCACGGAGCTGGCAATATGGATGCTGTAATTTCCACCTTGAGTGGAACTCAGATGGTAATAATCAGTACAAGAGAATTGGCTGTGACGGATGCTGCAATACAGCTGATGCCCAACAACAGCTACAGCTGTAGGTAACTAGCAGCAGCATCCTCACCACAAAGAATCACCCACAAAAGTAACAAGCAACATGGAAAGTTTGGGGTTTGGCTTTTAGAGTGGCAACCTGCAATGCTGTTCACATCCCCCAGGAACACTGTTAGCCCAGAACACAAGGAGGCTGGCAGACACTTTGGAGCTGCATTAGCAGAAAAGCAAAATGAGAAGTTCATCAAAGAGACGGCAAAAGGGTTGCAGACTGACCTCGGCGGCCCACCAGAAATCTCTCTGTGTGGTTAGATACAAAAGATCAGAGCTGCGCTTTAGATACCTGCACTGGATGCAGACGATACATGACTCACTGGAAACAAAGATGTCTTAAACTTCCTTTGCCTGTGCCAAGGAACGTCAGAACTCATCCCAGGAGTCAAACCTTAGCATCAAATTTAAGCAAGACACAGAAGCACGTACAGGACATGTTCACACATTCCCTCTTCTTGGCTTGGCCCTCCCCAAAGCATGTGGGAAGCATGCCCACAGCTGCACTGAGGCCAGCCAGATCAAAAAGCCTGCAAGAGCCTCCTACACCAGCTAGGGACTGCAGCAGCACAGCTGACTTCTGCCCCATGGCTTTTTTTGCTGAATCTTTGCTCCTTAAGCAGGCTGAAAGGTGGGGAGAGGTGTCCTCTGCCTCACTTCGAGATAAAAGTTTTTAGAGAACACTTGGCAGGGGGTGTCTGTGTGACAAACCAGGGCTCCAGTCTCACTGTCTTGCACACAATATCCTACCCAATGTGTCCCAACATCTTGCTGCAATGGAGTGAGAAGCAACCTGCTTGCTTCATTTGCCTTTTTCTTAAAGAAGCTGCAGAATTTTCCTGGAAAAAGTGACATCGTATTCGCAATGAAAGGCATTTGACCCAGCAAATGCTAATGTTCTAGTCATCTGCATGATCTTAATTCTGCTCTTTTGCTGACACATGTTATGACCACAACTAATGGCATGAGTACATCCCATTTTCCTGCAGGATTATGCCTAGTCCTGCACTTGAGGTGGCAGAATAAAATGTCAGTGCTGTGTACTGGCCAGAGAAACAGGGCATCTTGCTTTATGCAAGCCCAAAAGGCCTGGGGCACTGTGATATCCATCAGCCAGCCATTAGCTCCCTAGCCTTGTCCAATGCTGAAGTCTTCACAAGGCACTTAAATAAACAAGGCAACTGGCTGCCAGAAGAGGAAGAGCAGTTATTTCATCTATGCAGCACTCGACTAGGACCTATGCTCTAGCCCCAGCTTTGTCAAAGGTATGTAAGGGACTTGCCCAAAGTCATACAGGAAATCTCTGTAGCTCTGTTCTGCATCAGAGAAATGGTGATCACATTTCCTGACCTCTCGGGAGGAGGGTACAAGATGTTCAGGTAGCACAACACCAAAGAAGGGGATCAAAAAAGGCAGAGGAAGTACTTGCTACATGCTAACTTGAGCTCAGTGAGGATAAACTGCTTCAAAGAGCAAGGCTGGGAAGAGACACCAGGCACTTCCCATGAGGCACAGCTATTAAAACAGTGACTCTTTCTGAAAATCACTCTAATGCATAACATAAATTGTCATCCCAAAAAAACCATAAAGGAGCAACTGTGCTAAACATCCATTGCCTGGCAACAGCCTTCCCCTTTGTCCCACCCCAACAGCCACACAAAAAAAATGAAGACTTTTGGTTACACTTCCTACCTCACAGGATGCGGCCTGAATTAGGAGAAACAGAGACCCAGCCTCTTTGCTAAGGTTCCACTGCAGATACATGTAATTACATTTGCAATTAAGTTTGAGTCTAGCTACAGGAAACCAAACTTTCCACAGATCAGAGTGATGTTACCGCCAGACTTCATAGGTCTTCAAAACCTACACAACACAGCGCTCTGAAATTCACTTTTCACTGACCCGCTTTCTTACAAGAAAAGTTCATCTTTATTTATCTGGACTTTCTGCTTTTCCTTGCCCGCTCACAGGAATGCCGTCTGCATGTTAATGTGAGTATGGGGAGCCAGGGCAACCGGTGGCAACACCATCCACTTCAAATCTGGGACAATCCAGTCCCCTGCTCGCAGGGCATTAAGGCAACATATTCAGGCCCCAAGGAGAAGGAGCACCCAGCTGCCCTCAGATGACTCTTGCCAGCTGACTCACAGTCCAGTGCTGACAGGCTCCCCAGACATGACAAGAGTTCGGTTGCCACAGGGAGAGAAGCATCGCTCCAGGGAAGGCTCTGCAGGCTGGGAAGAAGCAAGGAGGAAGATTTCTGATGACTTCCCCTGCAGTGTCTTCTCAGCCTCATGGTGCCTTTCTGTGTGGGTCAAGACCTAGGGTCTCAACAAACCACAGCAGTCCTGAAGAGACTGTCGGGGGCTCCAGAGCAGCATGTAGAAGCGCACAGTTTCCCCAGCTCAGACACAAGCCATCACACCACAAACCCAAGCTCTGCACTGCCTACCATTGACTACTCTCTCATAGCAGAAACTCCCATCTGCCCCTCCTTAACAAAAACAAACCCCAAAACTACATAAAGCATCCAAAGGAGCCAGAGGCCCACACAGCATGTCAAGGACATGTGGGCCTCACCACTCTGCCTTAATATCAGGCTCAGCCACAGGGGCTTTCCCAAATGGCACTGTTGAACACCACCTTGCCCACAGCCAAAGCAGAGGGGTGTGGACCTCATCCCAGAGGCAGATGGGAGATCACATGCTGCCTAGGAGTGGTGGCCAGATAAATAGTGACAAGTTCCCTGGGAAGCCAAGTAAGATCCCAAGGAAGCAGGTGGAGTGCACGAGTGGGGAGATCAGCAAAGGCAAAACCAGACAGGTAGCCACACTGTCAAGAGTGGATCTAGCAAATGCCTTAAAGCCACAGCCCTGCAGGGAAACGTATGTCCAAGGTAGCTGTGAGTCTCAGTGGCTGCAAGGGTGAGTTAAGCTGAGGCCTCCCTGCACGCTGTGGATTAATGCATGCCCAAATTCTTAGAACACCCATGGTCAGACATCGGCTCCCACGTGCTCCTGGGGAACAAGTGACAAGTGCTGCTGGTCCAACAAGTGGCAGTCACAAGTGTCACCCAAGCCAAACCCAAAAGCACCTCAACTCTAACCTTTTTAAAGCCCCTGTCTACCCCCAGATCACCAACATTAATGCTGCCAGGACAGTAACCACAGCTCGCTGTAAGCATGATGCTTCAGTACCAAACACTGCAGCGGCTAAACCCTGCATTCACCCATCTCAAACCACAACCTATTATTGCTGCATGAAGGTCCCCACGGCATGACCACACTAGGGTCAACTCATGAAAATACAGGTCACCAACACTGACTAACTTCAGATGGCCTCTTTCAGTCTCCTCAAGTTTCCATGGTGTTTTTGGTCTTCTTATGTCAAAGTTCTTTGACATGTAAGATCCTCTAAAGGACTGAATTTAAAATTTTGCCTGTTTTTTTTTTTTGTCTGCAGAGCATCCCACAGCCTGACTCTGGAAAGGCCACGTGCCAGCTGTCTAGAGGTTAACAGAAGGATCCCCCACCTCCAGGGGTCACATTCTCGTTGACATGGCAGTCCCTGGCTGTTTTAGACACACATTGCCGGGTAAGATTTACCAAACACAGGCCACACACACCACACTGTTCAAACATCAGGACTCGCAGCTCTCCTCCTCCAGAGGAGCTCTCAGCCCAGAGCTGTGCTGGGCAGGAGACATGAAAACATCACTACAGCACCAGGAACAGCAAATCCATTTCCAAACCCACCATCCTAGTGTCCTTAATGAGACAACAAGAGTTTTGGGGTTAAGAGGGAGATCCAACAGTCCTTTGGCCCTGCCCACCCAGCTCCTCTTCCCCCTCATTTCCAGCCATCACCAGCCCCTTCCACTACCAACGGGACACTCACCTTGAGGATCTTCACCACGACCCTCTCGTTGTTGGTGATGTTGATGGCCTCGAAGACCTCACTGTACTTCCCCCGCCCAAGCTTGCGGACTAGCTGGTAGTCGTCCTGATTGCTGCAGGCACGGAGAGGGGACGGAGGGAAAAGATCACTGAAAGGGCAGTGGGCTGGGGAAGTGGGGGGGCTCTCTCCCAGCCCCTCTCAGTTGCCCGGGGACACACCAAAACAGGGAGGAGGGAGAGGATCACTGACAGGGCAGTGGGGGCTCTCCCACACCCTCTGGGACACCCCAAAATGGAGAGAGAGAATGAGGATCACTGGCAGGGATGGGGACAGGGGCCTCTCCCACCCACTCTGGGACCCCCCGAAACAAAGGACAGGACAGTGGGCTGGGGATGAGGGGCTCTCACCCGCTTTGAGCAGCAGGCTGGGGAAAAGGGGGCTCTCATCCCCTGGGGACACCCCAAAACGAGGAAGAAGAGGATGACTGATAAGCCTGGGGACAGGGGGGGCTTTCCCAGCACCCCAGGACACCACAAAACAAGGGAGGGGCGGGGTGATCACTGACAGAACAGTGGGCTGGAGATGGGGGGGGCTGTCCCACCCTCTCTGGGACACCCCAAAACAAAGGGGGAGAGGATCATTGACAGGGCATTGGGCTGGAGGACTCTCCCACCCCCTCTGGGACACCCCAAAATGGGGAGAGAGAGGATCATTGACAGGGATGGGGACGTGGGGGACTATCTCACCCCCTCTGGGACACCCCAAAACGGGGAGAGAGAGGATCCCTGGCAGGGATGGGGGCTCTCCCACCCCCTCGGGGACATCCCAAAACGAGGAAGGATAGGATCTCTGGCAGGGCTGGGGCGGGGGGGTCTCTCCCAGCGCCCCGAGACACCGCAGAGCGGAGGGTCGGGGGGCCGGGAAGCCGCCCCGAGGGCCGAAGGGGAGGGGGTTGCCCGCGGGGCGCTTTACCCCCAGCTCGGGACGTGCGCCTCGTAGTCCCAGTACTCGCGGCTCCTCAGGCTGTTGACCTCGGCGTACACCCTCGCGCGGCTGCCGGCGGCCGGCCCGGGCATGGCGGCGCCGGGCGGCGGCTGCGGGCGGAGGAGGAGGGCGCGGGGCCGGCGCGGGAGGCCGGCGAGGCGGGGCGCGGCGCGCAGGAGGGCGGCGGCGGGCGGCGGCGGGGCCAGGCCGGGGCGGCGCGGGGCGGGGCCGGCCCGGGGGCGGTGGCGGCGGCGGCGGGGCCAGGCCGGAGCGTCCCGAGGCCCGGGCCCGGTGCCGGCGGCGGCGGCGGCTGCAGCCTGGGCCGGCCCCGAGCGCCGCGCACCAACCCGGAACGGGCGCCGCCGCCGGAGCCGCGCGGCCGCCAGCAGCGCCCCCTGCCGGCCAGGAGGACCCGCCCACCGCCGCGCGGAACGGGGAGAAGCCGCTCGGCTCCGCTCGGCACCGCTCGGCTCCGCTCGGCACCGCTCGGCACCGCTCGTCATCGCTCGGCACCGCTCGGCACCGCTCGGCTCCGCTCGGCTGCGCTCGGCACCGCTCGGCTCCGCTCGGCACCGCTCGGCACTGCACAGCACGGCTCATCATGGCTTGGAATCGCTCGGCACGGCTCATCACGGCTCATCACATCTTGGCATCGCTCAGCACGGTTCGGCACGTGTAGGCACGGCTCGGCACGGCTCGGCACGACTTGGCATCACTTGGCACAGCTCAGCACGTGTAGGCATCGCTCAGCACCTGTAGGCATCACTCGGCATGGCACATGTTGGCATCAATCGGCACTGCACAGCACGGCCCAGCACAGCTCATCATAGCTCGTCACATCTTGGCATCACTCAGCATGGCTCGGCACATGTAGGCACCGCTCGGCATGGCTTGGCACGGCTCGTTACAGCTCGTCAGAGCTTGTCATCGCGTGGCACGGCATGGCACATGTAGGCACCACTCATCATGGCTCATCACAGCTCGGCATCACTTGGCACAGCTCATCACGGCTCATCACAGCTCATCATGGCTTGGCATCGCTCGGCATGGCATGGCACCTGAAGGCATCGCTCAGCACGACTCAGCGCAACTTGTCATCACTCGGCACAGCTCGGCACAGCTCAGCACGTGTAGGCATTGCTTGGCACTGCACAGCACGGCTTGGCACAGCTCATCACATCTTGGCATCGCCTGGCACAGCACGACACGTGTAGGCACCGCTCATCACGGCTCATCACGGCTCATCACAGCTTGGCATCGCTTAGCACAGCTTGGCACATGTAGGCATCGCTCAGCACAGCCCATCACAGCTCATCATGGCTTGGCATCGCTCGGCGTGGCATGGCACGTGTAGGTATTGCTCGGCACTGCACAGCACGGCTCAGCACAGCTCATCACATCTCGGCATTGCTCAGCACAGCTCATCACGGCTCATCATAGCTCATCACGTCTTGGCATCGTTCAGCACGGCTCGGCACGGCTTGGCATGGCTCATCACAGCTCATCACAGCTTGGCATTGCTCAGCACAGCATGGCATGTGTAGGCATCGCTCGACACTGCACAGCATGGCTCAGGACAGCTCATCACAGCTTGTCACAGCCTAGCATCGCTCGGCACAGCTCGGCACGTGTAGACACCGCTCGGAACGCATCGTCATCACTCGGCACAGCTCGTTACAGCTCATCACATCTTGTCATTGCTCGGCACAGCTCAGCACGTGTAGGCATTGCTCGGCACAGCTCAGTACACATCATCATTTCTTGTCATGGCTCATCACATCTTCTCATTGCTCAGCACGGCCCAGCACGTGTAGGCATTGCTCGGCACGGCTTGGAATGCGTTGTCATCGCTTGGTACAGCCTGGCACGTGTAGGCACTGCTCGGCACAGCTTGTTACAGCTCATCACGTCTTGTCTTTGCTCATCACGGCTCGGCACATGTCGTCATCGCTCGTCACGGCTCATCACGTCTTGTCATTGCTCATCATGGCTTGCCATGTGTAGGCATCGCTCAGCACAGCTTGGAACGCGTCATCAGTGCTCAGCACGGCTTGTTACGGCTGCTTGGGCATAGGTCCTCAAAAGTTGACTTGGCTGAGATTTTTCTGAAGGATCGTTTTCCCAGTGGAGTACGCCAGGTTGTCAGCAGTTTCATCACTGGTGACACCTTCCTCAGTGCTTTCTGTGGGACACAGGCAGGCCACTAAACCAGCTTGCCAGGCTTGACCTCTGGCAGGAAAGCCAGTCCGTGTGCTGCCAGCTCCTCCAGCTGATGCCTTGGCTGCCAGGCTGCAGGAACCAGGGCAGCCTGTTGGTTTCTGATGCTGCCTGGCACTTCCCACAGCAAAAAGTCCTGTTTGCAGTTACAGGGAAGTTTAGCAAGCTTTACCTACTTTCTCTGAAATGCTAGTGAGCAGCTTTCATTATTATTAATACTATTTTGAAATCAGAATGGAAAGGTCCAGCTGTTTCCCAGAGCAAAGACAGGGAAAATATGGGTTTGGCAATTGAAAACACCTGGAGATCTTGTCCTGAAGGTACTTGAGAGCTCTGCAGTCTGGTGTTTGGCAAGGGACACATTCTCCAGCCCAGATGTGCTGAGTCTCTCGCTGACCTCTGAAAAGCTTTGTGCAGCTGGAGAGTGGTATAAACTTCTTAAAGACTACCCCACATTCCTGCAGCTGCAAAACCTCCAACACAACATTGCTAGATGCTCCAGAGATTCCAACCCTGCTCACCAGCCTGTCTTGGCTCCTCAGGGTCACTCAGCTGCCTCTCCCCACCCTACCACATTAGGAAATACTGTCTGTCTCAGGTTGGAGCATCACAAAACAGGGACCGGTGCAGAGACTGACAATTTGGTGTTATAATTACCTCTGTGGTCTTAATCAGCCAGCTCACACAAACACTGTTTTTAACACAGCTTTTAATTCATGACCCCGTTTTAAGCTTTTCCATGGGATCCCTATCTCACCCTGTACGCAAAGAGGACCTCCAGGCTGTGTCACGTATGTGCTGTCTCCTCCTCCTCTCAAAACACTTGATTTTGGCATGGAGTTCTGTATGTGATGAAAATCCCGCAATGAGAGGTGTTCATCCCTGCAGCTGACAAGGCCAGCAAGTGTAGTTCTTCCCATGGATGGAAGTCAGTTGTGACTCAAGATGCATTTTGAAGATGAGTTTTGACGTGTTCTGCCCAGAGAATGGGACCAGCATTGCCAGGACATCGATTTGCGTTCTGTTAATATAATTAGGTTGACTTGCATCCCTCATCCCAGAAAAGCTACTGAGATGCATCATCGGCCACATCATCAGCTTTCGGGGGAGAGATGCACTTTTAAACAGACCTGCCACCCACTGCTGTTGGTCCTGAGCATCCAGCACAGGGAAGTCAGAACACGTCGCTGTGCCGTGATGTGGATCCAGCAACAGGAACATTTAGAAAGGATGCTCCACACCCTCGCAAAGCTCCTAAAATTAAGCATGTGGGGGCAGCTGCCTGCAGGACTGGTGCTGCTGTCCCCCCTGGTTTTACAGCCAGACCGTTGCTAGAGCAAAGTCTCTTAAGAGGAAGATTGCAGCGTCACAGGCAGAGAAACCCCACCGGGCTGCAGATGCACCCCAACCCGGAGCTGGGGACAAGGAGCTTTGCTGCCCAGCTGATGGGCCGGGTCCCAGCTGGCACGTCTGGATCAGTGCCTAGACAGGGGACCTGTCCCTGTGCCCATGTCCCCTGTGCCCCTGTCCCTGGGTCCCCCCTGTTCCATGTCGCCCCATGCCCCCCGTGTCCCTCCCTGTCCCATGTCCTTTCATGTCTCATGTATGTCTGTGTCCCTATGCCCCTTGTGCTCATGACCTCTGAGCCCTTGTCACTATGTCCCCCTGTCCCTGTGTCCCACTGTCCCATGTCCCTGTGCCTCCTGTGCCCCTGTCCCATGTCCCCCCATTCTGTGTCCCCACATCCCCTGTGCCCCTGTCCCCTGTCCCATGTCCTCCTGTCCCCCGCCCCCTGTCCTGTGCCCCCATGTTGCCCGTCCCATGTCCCCCTATCTCGTGTCCCCCTGTCCTGTGTCCCCTGTCCCCCTGTCCTCTGTTCCCTGTACCCCTGTCCCCTGTCCCATGTCCCTTTGTCCCCTGCCCCCTGTCCTGTGTCCCCTGCCCCGTGTCCCCCATCCCCCTGTCCCGTGTCCCCCATCCCCCTGCCCCCCTGCCCTGTGTCCCTTGCCCCTTGTCCCCTGCCACCCTGTCCCCTGTCCCCCTGCCCCATGTCCCCGTGTCCCCTGCCCTGTGTCCCCCTGTCCCCCGTTCCCCTGTCCCCCTGTCCCCCTGTCCCCCTGTCCCCCTGTCCCCGTCCCCTGTCCCGTGTCCCCTTGTCCTCTGTCCTGTGTTCCCCTGTCCTGTGTCCCCCTGTCCCGTGTCTCTCTATCCCATGTCCCCCTGTCCCCTGCACCCCTGTCCCCCGCCCCCCCGCCCCCTGTCCCGTGGCCTCCGTCCCCCTGTCCCCCAACCCCCTGTCCCCGTCCCTCTGTCCCCTGTCCCCCGTCCCCCGCCCCCATCCCGTGTCCCCTGTCCCCAGTCCTATGTCCCCCTGTCCCCGTCCCCCGCAGTGCCGCCCGCCGCCGGCAGAGGGCGGTGTGTGGCGGCGGCCGGTCCCCATCCCCGCTGTGCCGGGCGGGGTCGCGGCGCCCTCCCCGAGCCGGGGGTCGCCGGGGGTCGCGGGGCGGGGGAGCCCGAGACTCGGTGCTGCGTGACCGCGGCGTGATGCTGCCTCCTGCGGGGGACAAGGCATCCCACAGAGCTCCCACCCCGCCAGCTGAGAGCGAGTTGGAGAAGCAGAAGGGTGGGATCGCAGGCGCGGAGCTGCCTCTGTGCCCACTAGTCACACAGAATCACTAGGTTGGAAAAGACCCTCCAGGATCATCGAGTCCAACCATTCCTCACTGCCTCTAATCCGCGCCCCTCAGCACCCCAGCACGGTTTAGGGGCACATAGGAATCCCGTATGCCAGGTGAAGCTGCAGGATGCCATGGCAACAAACACCGAATCGCAGAATCACCAGGTTGGAAAAGACCCATCGGATCATCGAGTCCAACCATTCCCATCAATCACTAACCCATGTCCCTCAGCGCCTCTCCACCCGTCCCTTAAACCCCTCCAGGGAAGGTGACTCAACCCCCTCCCTGGGCAGCCTCTGCCAGTGCCCAATGGCTCTTTCCATGATAAACACGTCTCTGATGAAAGGCATCTCCCGGAGGAAGGAGCTGCTGAAGAGAACTGTAGAATAACCTGCTCTGGTGGAGAAGGTACGAGAGAGAATTGGGTGGGACTTTGCTAGGGAGGACTCTCTTGAGGTACTTTTTGTGGTAAGTTGGATCACGATGCCCATTCGATGCCCCCACACTGTTTCCTAGGTCCTGGGAAACTAAAAATTTTTTTCAAAGGTCAGCTAATGATCTCTCCTCTAACCATTGACATTTCTAACTTAATCCAGAGCTTACTTTGAATCCAGCCTACCAGATTGTCAGCACGGGCGGAAGGTCAAGAACTGCAAGAACTCAAGCTACTAATGCAGCGGGGACCTGACCATCCAGCACTGCTAATACAAACATGCTGGGGTGATAATCTAATCAGCTTGTGAAGCTCAACTGTTATTTTGCAATGTGACTCCTTTCACTAGAACTCACATCAGTATTTAAAACCTTTATAACTAACTCGCAACTCCAAACGTTTTTCCGTTGGTCTAGATGCTGGTCTCAACACGTGGCACCCGGCTTGGGTTGGGATCATAGAATCATAGAATTGTAGAATAACCAGGTTGGAAGAGACCCACCGGATCATCGAGTCCAACCGTTCCTATCAAACACTAAACCATGTCCCTCAGCACCTCGTCCACCCGTGCCTTAAACACCTCTCAAAATCTTAGCTGCTTCAAAAAAGCTGTGAGTTTACGTGAATGAGAGCTCACTGCGATGACGAAGAGAGCTGCTACTGTGACCTACCTCACAGAAACATACCGGGGGAAGGAACACAGCCAGCAGGGCTGCAGTAAGGGCTTGTCAACGTGTCTGTTTACAGAAAAATGGGAAGAAGCTTGATAAAGTGTTCCCAGTGCATTGTTAGTAATGAACATCGTGATTAATTGCACAGAGCAAGATAATATATTTTATACCAATCAGCCCACCAAAGCCAAAGGAGATGCTCCAAATGCACACGTAAATGAGTGAGAGGAGCATCTTGCATAACAGCTCAGGTGACTTTTGGTAACATGGTTCTTTTCTAAGACTTCAGCACTGAGCGATGAAGTTAGGGAGGAGACTGCTCTGAACTGCTGCCAGAAACTAAGATAAAACTTTCACATGCTGCCCAGACCATCATGCTATGATACAAGATCTGTTTTAACCCCTCCTTTGCATCTTCTACTCTGTACACATCAGAAATCTATGAATACAGGAGGAGGAGAACTTAAAAAAGGGACTTCTTAAGTCAGGCTCTCCGTCCACACTGAGGACACTGAAAACAAGCAACTTGCTTCTGGTTTTCATGAGTGCTGAGCAGTATTGGATGCCATAAAAATATCTGAAGCCATTTACTTGGCTCCCAATGTATTGGCCTAACGAGCCTGAACTAATGATTTTATAGTTTTGTAATTTTATGAACTACTTTTTTAAGCTCAGCAAAATCTCTTATCACCAAAAGATTGACACAAGGGTCCTTCAAAAATGCTTGTGACTTTGTAGGGTGTGAGTCATCGTCAGAGTGTCACAGGTGCTCCCAGTCCTGACCTCTTCACTTAAAAGGCTTGGTATTTACACTGCTGCCTCCTCAAGCAGAAAACAGCACTAATCCTGACTTGTGTACCCACTTGGCGGCTTTCACTGGGTGGCAGGTGACCATGTCTCTCTTCTGGAGGCTTTTGGGCTTAAAACACATGATCATTCTTTACCTTTCTGAACCTGCATGTGATGATGAACAACCTCCCAGAGGCGGTGATGGAAAGAAACATGTTTTGGCTATTTATAGATGTAAATAAGATCCAATTGCCAGCTGGAATAGTAAGCAGTGGTTTGGAATCTGCCTTCTTCCTTGACAGCTCCTGGAGATGCTCACAGCCTGGGCTTCCTGGACCTTCTGAAGATTTTGGGGTGAAGAAGTAGAACCGGTGATGTAAGATGTATTCCCTGACAGGGAATACCAACTCCTGCCCTCTGTTTCCTGCAGTCTCCCCTCTTCGATCGCACCTTAGAGAATGGCCAGGATTTAGATTTACTGAGGCTACAGTGCTGTTTCTGAAGAGCTTGTTCCCAGCAATACAAACCACATGCTTACAGAAACTTTGACGCTTTTAAATGAACACAGTTATTTCATTTCTGTCAGCACCTTGCTGTTCCTTTGAGACGACACTAAAATGTAAAGCTTGCTCATTAATTACTTCAAATGTCAAGGTTTAATTACAATGCTTCCAAATTAAATTTCAAGCCACTTGGATTTCAGAGCCATACAAGAGACAGACAGACATACTCATAGCAAGTTAATCCTTCAAAAAAGATGATGATGATGATTAATGTTATTGATTTCCCAGCAGCAGTATTTCATCCTTCAGACACAGAGCACATTAAGTGGAGTGTGCAGAAGCCAGTGTTGTACCTGTCTAGCCATCTGTGGGCTGGAGTATTCTACTTGGATCACAACTGCAAAAGTGAGTCTGTGTGAGGAGTAAAATCAACCCTCAGTACATAGCTCCAGAGAAAACACGCACCCATCCTGTTGGATGGACATCCTTCCCCATGGGTGAGGTAAAAGTCCATTGAAAATCAAATTGCATGTGGGCTGGTTATCACAGCAGAGCTGAAAAATTTCCTCTAGGCACATTGGTTTCCCGGACACCCTTGGAGCCAAAGATGAAGGCAACACTTGCTGTTGGTTGAGAACCATTCCAAGGTGAATGTCAGTGTTCCTATAGCAATATCCCATATTTTTTCCAGATTCAGAGTTTAGAGACCATGACCTCAAACACAAGATAACAGTTGTTGACATGATAAATCACCTCACTTAAAGCTGATAAATAATTTTTGGCCCTTGTTAGCCATGAAGGTGATCAGGCTTAGTTATGAAAGTGTGACTGAAGTCCTGGGTACCGAGAGAAAGCTGCTAAAAACTGGCAGCTTTAGATTTCAGCAAAACCAGGTGTCGGGAAGTCTTACAGCGGTTAGCTGCTAGCTGTAGGTATTTCCCTGGAGGACAAAAGGAAATGCCTCTCTGCAGCCCCTGCCCTGCACGTTCAGAGCTCAATGTTGGACTGGAGGCTTCTGAGTCTGTAATTTAAGTGGCACCAGTCCCAGCTTCCCTTTTAAAGCCACGATGGTCTGAGAGAACGAGAATGTTTGGTCACTCAAGGTGGCAAATGTCTGCTAGATGACAAGTACCAGCAAACATTGCCCTGTCACTGACTCTGCCAGAATAGGAAAGTTTCATCTTCCTGACACTCTCAGTGGTGAAAAAGGGTGAAGCATCTAAGCAAAGTATCTCCTGATTATATTCTGGTGACTGTAAGCTTACACTCCTCTTAGATGCTGTGTCTGTATCAGAAACTTCCATTTAATTTATACTGTCTTAACATTGAACAGTCAGTTTTCAAAACACTCTGGTATTTTTCATCTTGCAATATTTACTGGCTTCCTTAAACCTCCAGCTTTGGAGCTATGTTTCAGCAGGAGAAAAAAAATAGTACATTTTGAAAACTTAAAAATCATTAAGAATTAGACATCGGATTAATATTAGGAAAAAATCTAAGACCTGCTGAAAAAAAAACCCCAAACTATGACTCCTAAGACTTTTAGGGCCCAACTCATTATTATCTAAAATATATTGTTGTCAAAGCCGTGATTTAGCTCATGAAAATATTTGTTGTTCTAGGGTTAATAGCACATCCTGGGGTTAATGGATTCTGTAAACTCCTATGTTTTGGTTATTTTTAAAAACCAGTTAGCTGGAGAGCGCTTTGTTAACGAACATCCCTGGAGAGCAGGCACACCAACACTTGATACCTTTTTGGCTTAGAGGATATGACAAGGACACAAAGCTCCTCACTGCACCTTGGAAAATGAGAGAACAGCAATGGCACAGGCTAAAGAGTTCCGTGCAGCATCCCCCTGACCACTCTCGCCTTGGCAGAGGACCTTCCCCATCATCCTTGTGCCACTGCCACCAACAGGCTTGGGACTTGGGGTAGGTCTGACCTGCACCCTCATGGATCACCTGCTGCAGGGGTAGTTGGGTTTTATTTTTCGTATAGAGTAAAACTACAATATCAACATTAAGTATTAACAAATTCAAATGCTTCCAGGGAATTCACAGTCATTCCCCTGATGCGTCTCTGGATCGGACAGGAATTGTCTGGGTGATTTCTTGAACCTTCTTTTGAGAAACTGCCCATGCTCAGCTAAAGATCATGCTCAGAGAGTGATCTGAGCATATACACAAGCCACCTTCTGTCTGGGAGTCATACAGCCATGTAAGTGTGGCAATGAATCATGGAATAATTTGGAGGTCACTGGGCTCGGCGTCCTACCCAAAGCAGGGCCAGCTTTGAAGTTAGAGCCAGTCTGAGCCAAGAGGTGACATTAGCCTGAGCTCAGGGCTGCGTAACGCAAGATTAACTGGAACTGGTGTGTGTCTGGCAGGCTTCAGGCATGGTTGGGGCAGGGGCTTTGTTGTCTGCACCTCACTGTGTTGATATGCCTGCTATCTCCGAAGATTGCACTGAACGGTTATGCAATTTTCTTCTCCTAGCCTAAACGGGGAAAGGTCTTTGCAAAAAAAAAAAAAAGCAGAGGAACAGAAAGATGATTTTTACACAAGGCGCATGTTCTAGGGTGTGAGAGGAAACGCCATGACAAAGTACCTATTTGGAAAATGACTTTAACAGCCATCGTTAGATCCTGTGATATCCTGGCACAAACAAAAAAGGGAAAGATGTAATTAAAATGTTAAATGCTGTGAAACTGCAAGGAAGCAAACAAGCAGAGATACTAAAAACTTGCCATCATTAGATGAGTGATAAACATCACCTAGTTTTTCTGCAGAGACATGGGAGCAGGAAAATTCTTCAGAAAAGGCAAAAATGGCAATAAAATCAAACTGCAGCGATGGGAGGAGTGTTGGCCTTTGTGGGGCTGGGCAAGGTCCTCTGCTGGTTGTCTCAGGCAGAGTAGAGGAAGAAACTGAGCTAGAGCTAACGAAAAAGCTAGGTAAATTGCAGACAGAAAATACCTGACAGACCCTCAATGTAAGCCTAACAGTTCAAGAAAACAATAAATGGTAAAAGCTGCTTCTCACAGCCCTCCGAAAAGAGAGCATTAGATATCTTTCCTATCACAGTCTACTCTGGAGAGTGCTGAAGTGTTGTGTTGGGGCAAGGAAAATAACTACCCACACCAGGGTGCAATGTCAAGATGCAATTTGCATTGCTAAAGTAAACGTGCACTTAGGTGGATGCTGTGAGAGAGACCCTGATGTCAAACAAGGCCCTCTCACTTCTTTTGCCTGACATTGTCATTGACTGCGCTCTCAGAAAACCCGCTGATGGATACAGCAGCCAGCAGCACCTGCCTCAGCGTTCATACAAAGAAGGTCTGGACTTTGTTGGCCTTAATGATTCACATGCACAGCTTGAAAGGCAAGCAGCAGCAAAATAAAACATAGGAAAACAGATAAAGCCTAGCTATGAAAACACAGATACAGTGAGAATTTCAATTCCTTTGAATTCCACCTGCACATTAGGGCACACTGATGCAAATCAATTTGTGTGCTCTGACAGTGGTGTACGAGGTAGCGGGGTAGAAACATACAAGCCAACAGTGGAAGCTGCTTTCTGAAGATTAGCAAGACTTGTTCCTTGAAGATCTACCGCTCTCCAAGGCTGTGTTCTCTCTTCACGTCTGGAGGTAAAGCTGGGAATACCTTGAGAATCAAGACAAACATGTAAGGGCTCCCTCCAGTCCTCCCAGTGACTAGCATCTCGTTTTGTGATGGGTATAGCAGGTGATGGAGGCTTATCCAGGGAAGCTGCCATATAAGAATTCGGTGTCTGACCGCCCCCACAGCGCATGCAGCCTGAATGCCACCCTATGTGCTGTCAGAGCCAGGCCCTGAGCACAATCCTAGCTATTAATGCTCTTTCACAAATATCATGGAATTCAGCAAACTGAAGGGTGTGCAAAGAGCACTGTGCAACAAGCAGAGGTGGCAGAGCTGTGCTTATTCCCTGTACACACTGGACAGAACAGAAAAGGTTCAGATCCAGCAAAGAGCAATGAATGAATCACAAGAGATAAATCCCACTAAAGCCAATATGAATGTTGCAGCCCATTAATTTCAGCAGGAAGTTTGGAGATTAAATTGGTTGTTGAGTCTGGGCCCAACACCACTTAAAATAAGAGAAATGATTGGGAGGGCAATCAACTGCCATAAAGGTCACTAGGGCTTAGAGGGGCAGCAGCAGAAGATCCCCTGCTCCTCTTGAGCCGCGGCTTTGTTCATAAATTACTGGGTAATGGTTGCAGACCCATGGAGAATGGTGCCAGCAGCCGCGGAACTGCCAAGAGGCTTTGCGTGGGGCAAATGACATGGTTGAAGTGGGGAGACTAAAAACAGGGGAGAAGAAAATAACATACACGGTCCCCTCAGGTATGGGATGGTTCTTTCTGCATGAGTGTTTCAAGTCTCTTCTTCAGTAGCTCACCCTAGACACAAAAGCACAGAGGGCGTTCATAGCACACATGACAGGAGAAAGAATCCCATTTGCTGCAACTTTCTGAAGTTTCCAGTGATTTATGAGTTGTTTCAGCAGATGGAGCCATTGCAGTACACACCGTGATCGGCCAACTAGGCCAAATCGGCATGTTCAAAGGAAGAAAAAGCTCTACCTGCTATTTTCAAACGAATCCAGGCAAATGTGTGTCATCCAGGCAACTGTACGCTCTTCTAGCAAATGGATTGGCCCGCCCTGAATCTCCTAGGACTGATTTAATATCTATAGCCTTACTAGTTATTACACATTAGCACCATAACATAAGCTTACAGCTTCATCATGCATTTGAAAGCTGGCAGGTCCTCAAATCATGCCCGCTCAGTAATTCTGGTACACAAAGACCAGCCTTTGCCATGATAACTAGCCTGTTCCCCTGACTGATGCCCAAATCCATTTTTTTAAAGGTCAGATGTCGCTACCATGGAAATGTCATATAGATGCAATTGCTGAATTGTCCCACTGCAGGATATTCCTGGCTGACAGAGTGAGGCTTTCAGAATATTTACACACACACACATTGAGGAAAGTAATACAAGTAGGAATACAACAATTAAAGTTTCCAGAAATAGATTTCTTTATCAGTATGACTCTTTAAAGGTTCTAGGAAGATAACGATGATCATAAACTTAGAAACAGCAAGCAATTCATGGTACAATTAAGATGTGAGATAAACGGATTAATAAATCTCCTGCTTAAGCATCTAATTAAGAAGAAGCTGCATTCATCAAAGGCTTCTGTTGACATTATACATTACTGAAGGGGAACTGGGATTTAGTATCTCCTTGGTATGCAAACTTGCTAGCATTTTCCCTGATGGAAGCTACACACATGCAAAGGGCAAAGATTATTACATGTAATACAGAAAGAAAGAAAGCCTTCAAGGATCAACCCCTTTCTCTTTGCATGCTGCGTAAGATCCGCTTCCAAGCGACACAAATAATTTAGCAAGGCTGCCCCATATATTTTTAAATGCTTTGTAATTCTGAGTATTAAAGATAGCACAGCAGCTCTTCTACAGTGAAAATCACATCATTTCTGGGACATGTCACCATTGTACTGCTGGGCTGACGATACATCAGGGTATCAATTCTAGCCCAAAACAAATTTCTCATGTGGAGTTACAGCTTTTGCTCTACAGACCATCAGAGCAGGGCATGTTACAGTGAAAGCAAGTTAAAAGGCCACAAGGCCAAGCCTGCGCTTTCAGCACTGTGAACCCATGAAAAGCCATGGATGGTACGTTATTGCACTGTCCAGGGACAGTCTGGACTTATGAGTAACATGCCATAAATCATGGGGAATTTAGTGATATTGAGAGCTCACAGAAGGGCTGGACAGTGACCAAGGAATTTCTGCCATGCACTTCCACTAGAGGCTGGAGGTCTAGCTTCTTAGATGTAATTCAGTCCCAAGGCTACAAATTAAAGCCTCCTCATTGCACTAACCCCCGTGGTAATTTTGGATTGAAACAGCTATTGAAATCGAGGCCACAAAATCCTTCTCCTTTGGGAACAAATCTAAATTTAGACTCTAATCTTCAAATGAACATATGAAGCTGATCTAACTCACTGCATTACTAGTGTACTTTACAAATATACGATGTCTTAAAGGCGTTTCATTTCCCTCAGTGTATGTGTGGTGAAAAGTCAGATTAAAACGATAGATTCTGCTACAAATAAGCATCATTATACACAGCAAGGACAATTAATAAGGAATCAGTTCACCTTTCTATAAAAACTGCAGGATGTGCAAGCAAAAGAGAAGCTGAAAAGAAGGAAATAAAAAACCATCAAGAAATAACTATTACAGATCGGTGCGAAGACACTACTGGTATGTATGCTCAGAGGCTGGGCTAGGGTGAACTTGCTGGCAGCAGTGGCAAACTAAAACTCCCTTGAAGATCATCAGTCAGTCTGCTGCAAATCGAGAGTTGTATTTATGCGGCTAAAGCTTCTGAGTCCACGGGCTCAGGAGAGGTTACCTAGAACTGACACACAGAGATGATGAGACTGCAAATAATATAAAATATATTCACAGCCAGCTGCTATGCCATCCCTCTGGGGAGGTCAGACCTCTCTTGTAAGGAACTTTCTGTGGATGAGGTAGCTTGCACCGACATTGAAAAAGATGGGCAGAGAATCTATATGAATCTACCATTTTAACGCTGCCCCTGTAGAGTTGTCTGTGTAGTCCAGGAGTGGCTCTTCAAAACTTTTTACACTAGACTGCTGAATTAGGGAAAGGAATCCATACCATCTCTCTGACATCTCTGGAGGCTGGATTTCCATGAGACATTAACTCTGAAACCTAAGTGCTAATTTAAATTTGGTGTCTTTAAGAGTGTCCTTTCTAATCAGCTTTACAGAAATAGCCAAGTGTTTTGGTGTGGACAATCAGAGTGAACTGTGATGATGCCATTACCGCCTCAACTCATTATTCAGAAGGAAATTGAATGCAAGGGAAAGAAGGTTTCAGTCTCTTTAAGGACTGCTAATGATAATATTGAAACAATCAACAACAAAAATCACCACCAGTGAACAGATATAACTGCATTTTATAGTGGATTTGTGCCATGGAAATATCTGGCCTTGAAATTCTGTAAGAAGAAGATAGTTTTTTGAACTCCAAATTTTGAAAATAAGGTCTAAAACCATCACTCATCTCAATGAGATTACTCTGGGTTTGCCAAACCTTCCCCACTGAATGTGCTTTTCTGTTATTTTATTAGCTCTGCTTGTAAATGCAGGATTATAAGAAAATGAGAAAATCAAAAGATAGGCAGTCTCTTTTAGAAGAGGTTAAAACCCTGCCAAAAATACACATCTGGGTTTGTGTGATAAAGCCTGCCACTGAGTACCAGCCACCAAGTTCAATGAAAATGCATTTGTTTTAAAATCTCATGGGGTCTTGCCACTTTGGAATATAACATTCCTGCATATTTAGTCGATGACACCTGCACACTGCTGACTTACCGTCAATGAGATATATCGCTGGCCACTTACAGGGGTGTTTCATGAAAACCAATATAAATTTTATTGGATCAAAGCTCACTCCATGCCTGAAAGAGAAAATCTGTCAGGTTTGGGGAAACACTGCGACAGGATGTTCTCAGAACTGCCGAGCCGCTCAGCTGTCAGACAGTACAAGCCGCCTGTCTTGTCTCTTTTTTGCATTCCCCCACACTGCGAATCACTACGCTTCTTCCAGAGGGGATGTTCAAAATGAACTGCACCAGCCTCTTAATCCTTTGGCTCCAAGAGTGAATATCTCAAATTCTCCCCACGCACTTTGCCATCTCCCACCTCCTGGGATCACTTGCCTGGTCTGGCTAGTGATAGTGGCTCGGCTGGGTGGGTCCTGCAGGACTCCACCGGCATCCTTTCAGCAGCTCAGAAAATGTTATGCTCAGCCCACCTCCTAAACAGTTTCATCTCATTCACAGCAGCTGCCTCTCTGTCTCTCAGAGATGCCAGGAATGCAAGCAAGAAGGTCTGGTTTTGCTCTGCTCCTTGTGGACCTCCTAGTTATCATTATACTAATAGCCTTTCCCCCTGGGGCATAGAATTTTTGGTGTGCTATTTCTGACTATAATCACATTATATCAGCCAAATTCTCAGTAAGTATTCAGTGTAATGTGACATTTCTATAGCAGCATTTTTTACAATGAAGGATGAAAAAACCCTCTTGACAAGCTACAAATATGATTCTCTGCTTTTTGACATGGTGCAGATTTCCCTTCCTGCATGAGATCAGAGAAGAAGCAGTTTGCATCTTTCCCTATTCTAGCACGCCTTTTAAACAGGTCATCAGTTTCTAGGTTTTATGTAATTTCTTTTAAAAAAATGCTTTCTTCTGTGCACAAAGATCGATTCATTAGATGTTGTTTGTCTCTGGGCATTGAACAGCCTTTTGCTGAATACAGTTGGAGTGAGTGCATGCAACTTAATTGGAAGAGCATAATTTTCAACATCTCCCCAGGATACTTACTGAAAAAGGAAATTGCTGATATTTAATGTTTTATACCATGGAAAGGATTCACTGTTTTGCTCAGCAGCATGAGTACTTTACAGGTACAACGAGTGTACTTCTCAAGAAGGAACACAGTACTTCTCTTTCATCCATGTCATGTGAGTGGATGCGAATGAAATAAAAATACATGTAAGTTTTCTACTCACGTCATCACAGTGACCCTGAGACACAAAAGCTTGAAAAATCTTCTCTCGTCTGCATTTACTGCAGATACTCAATTCTGCGCAGCAATCAGCAATTTCCTTACTTTCTTGCTGAAGGCAGTTATCACAATTACCATTTCCCCACACTTCTAAACAAAACCAATAGTAAATTGCCATCTAGGGAACTCCAAATGCAAGAAACATGAACCATTTTGGCTGTATTCCCATCTAAGTCATAATAAGTTTTAGCAACGTGGATTGCTCCTTAAAACAAGAAAGCTTCATCAAGTGCCTGCTGCTGATTTAACTGAGGATTTCCACTTACCAGCAAAAAACCAACACAACAGTTAAAAATGCCTTGGAAATCCACTCCATCTGAACAACAAATATTCACACAGTGAGTGACAGCTGGGGAAAAAAATATTGAAGAGTTCTAGAAATGCTTCTCTTCACTTTGGTTGTCAAAAACGCTGTTTGCAATACCAGCTATAGCACACGGTTCATCTTATCACTTCAGTTCTCCATTTCAGTAGGTCTTAAAAGGTCTTAAAATCCTAAAAGATTTTGAAATCCATCCTACAAGCTGGCCAGAGTCCTTGCTGATATTGCTGCCTTCTGGCTAAAGACCCTTGGCTAGAAGCTGGTGCCAGAAACCCCCTCCCGTGCAATGTTTGGTTATTCTAAATCCCTTCACTTATTCTGTTGTTGTTCTCCTATCTGCAAAATGTGTCACAATCCTCCTCCCTCCCTTCCTCTGCATGGAAAGGAATGATACTTTGAGATGCAAATATGAATACAGTGTATCATTAATACTGTTGCTGAATCTCTGACATATGCAGATAAACTGAACAGGCAAACACTTATTTCCTTGGTTTAACTACTGGCTTGTGCTGCTAACCCTTTTCCTTCAAAAAATACAGTTGTACTGGACTGTAGACTCTGTCTCGGAGAGCAGCATTTATTCACGTGACATAGCACTTAACCCTGTTATGATCAATCTACTGAAGCTTTACTTGAGTTATATGCTTGTTATTTGCACAACAAAGGAGTTGCATAAGCCTGTATCAAATATACACTACAGCATTACTTATAAATAAGAACTCCCACTGCCACAGGCAAGTTAACTGATTATGAAATGCAAATGTGTTCAGTGAAAGCTCCAGAAGGGAAAGGAATGATATAAGTTGTATCAGAAGGGCCAGAGATGTGGGCAAAGGGTATATACTACAATATGTTGCCTTTTATCAGCTGGACACCATGAAACAGAAAGCTGTGTTCTCAGAAGCCTCCATACCACATTCCTGAGTTTTGCTCATGCACTCAGGATCCTTCAACCAGGATTAGACAGTGAGATTCTGGCTCCACTGAGGTCAGTTGGCTTATCTACCATATTAATTAATCTAGGTTTTACCCATCACAGCTCAAATTTCTGTAATATTTTGCTCTGTCATTACTCAGTTGTTGGTACATGCTTTTGCCTTCTACCCTTTTCATCCTCTTAACACACTTTTGTGCCTTTCTTTACTCTGATTATTGAGGGTTTCTGCCATTTTTTTGCCTCTGTAAATCTACAAAGTCAGATTCCCCTCTCAGACTGCTTCTGCTAGTGTGACATAATGGGTCTGGCTTTATACAAGTGCAAAAGAATGAGGTCGCCAGTTCATAAATCCTTCAAGTACAAACAGGCTCGGTTATGACACAGGACATTACTTTTCTTTCAGGAAGGTCTTGAAATCATACTTATGAAAATATAATATGATTTAGGATGCTGGGCTCAGTATGCATTTTTTTATACTAAGATTCACACAGAAGCATTCAAGAATTAGAACTTGCCTAGCAACTTTCTCAGGATGAGAAGTCGAACACACTACAGAAAAAGATGATAGCTTTGGTTGGCAAATACATTATTCTTTAACATTTTCGCAAAAGATCAGTTCTTCAACTGATTTTACAGTGAGCATAACTTTGCCCAGTACATTTGGTAGGAATGGTTGGGCTCGATGATCCGATGGGTCTTTTCCAACCTGGTGATTCTATGATTCTATGATTAGCCTTTCCGCACATCCGTGTCTTATTTCAGTATCACACGCTACAGGCTGAGGCATCTTGGGACCCAGGGAAATAGCGCTTTTCTTCCTTCTTTTTCCAGATGTCTTACTTCTGCACCTAAAAAAAGAGCATATTCCATTTTTATAGTTCTCTCTTCTCACTCACACTGCAAGCTTCCATATTTAGCAGAGATATTTGTTTCCTAAACCTGATTAAGCAGGGAATAGTTTTACTAATCCAATTCAGCAAATTATAATTTTATCAGAACTGCCCTTCAGAAAGACCTTTCGGAAATTGCTCTGTAACTCATTTGCACAGATAGAGGGATTTTTTTTTTTATTTTTCCGAAGAGAAAGACTTAATTTCTCATTTCAAAAAAACCCCAAAAACAAACGACCAAGAACCCCCCACAGGATAATAGTTAACATTAATAACTCTTATATAATGTCTGTTTTCTGTACCATAAATAAAAATTCAGCATCTTACAGAAACGAACTTTTACATTACTTGATGATCCTGTGGGTCTTTTCCAACCTAGTGATTCTGTGATTTTGTGATTAAATTTCTTTTCAGGAACATATATTTTCCTTACAGCTGCTGTGAGGTTTTAACGTACCCGACTAATAGGAAAAGGGGACAATCTAAAATAAGCTTGTGGGCGTCACACTGACAAACACACGTGCATGTATTTCTTCTGTTCCCGAGTCTCTAGCTCTGATCCTTGTCTAACAAACTCATTTAGATGTTTGCAAATCCAGAATGCCACAGTTCCCAAAAAGCTCGCATTTCTTTGTTGGCTGGACTTTCATAGCAAATCCTGCCTCGGTCCCTCTGGGATGTGTGAGTGGTGGTAGCACATTAGCTGAAGGTCTCGGTCTCTGCTGCCTGTGCTTTATTTTTCCTAGTACAAAATAAAATAGCGCAAGATTTAACAAACCGGTGCAAATCTGATTATTTTTGCATATATTTGACCTGAATAATTAAAGCACCAGCATGCTAATTAATGAAAACAGTATCAAATCACAATGGATCCAGTCTGAGGTCTTAAGAATCACGAGATTATTGAAGAAGCATTGCCTTACGCCTTTTGTCACGGTCTGAAAGTGTCATTAAGCAAGTCATCAACCCCCCTACAACCAGCTCTGTCATTACAGGGAAGCTGGGGAGGGACTGTTTACAACAGCTCGTGGCGACAGGACCAGGGCGCTCTGCGCATGCGCGGGAGCGGGAGGGGCGGGAGCGGGGGGGGCTGCGCATGCGCAGAACCGGCGGGAAGAGCTTAAGTGGCTGCGCGGGAACGAGCCTGGCGGCTGCTCGCTCGGCCATGGCCGAGGCGTATTTCCCGGTGGGCCCCGGGCTGGGCGCAGAGGAGAATTTCCTGTCGCTGGACGACATCCTGATGTCGCAGGAGAAGCTGCCGGGCCGCGCCGAGACCACCCTGCCGCGCTTGGCCTTCGCGCTGGGCCAGGGGGCCGCCAGCGGCGACTCCATCCCTGAGGTGACCGGAGAGGGAGAAGGAGGGAAAACTACAACTCCCAGCAGGCACCGCGCGGGGCGGGGGTAGGGCTGAGAGGAGGCTCTATGTAGAACTGCAACTCCCAGCAGGCGTCGAGGGGCGCGCTGGGAGTTGTAGGCGCCACCCGCATCTCCTTGCCCCACCCGGGGACCTTCTGCCCTGGAGATGCTGCAAAGAAATTTGTGCTGCTGACTAATTTTTCCCAAGTTCTTTTCCCTTCTGCTGTATGCATTTGGCATGTTTTTTTTTTTTCTTCTGGTGTTTAGTGAACTGAAATGTCTACTAGATTATTTAAATGTTATTTTATAGGCCACTCGATAAAAAAGGAGTAATGTTTACAGCATAAACAGTTCAGGGAATGGCAAGAAAACTTGAATGTGGTGAAAAATGAACTAATTTGAAACAACGAAGCAGTGAGGAAGGCATAAAAGGTTGGGTTCTAGTATTAAGTAAATTCAGATAACATTGGGGTTAACCACTTTCTTCATGCTTATACAACTAAACCCAGGTTGTAGCACAGGATATTTGATTCTGACGTCAAAATATGACTTTATTACTTATTTTCTACCACTGAAATAAATTGCTTTGGGGTGTAGACTCCATTTGCAACCCATGCCATGCACATCCATCCAGCAGCAATTTCTGCCAAGGCAGCACAGCTGTATCAATAAAAAAATGGTTTCAGAGTCTTGCAGTAATGATTAATGCCTCTAAATTGTGTCTGTTTTGTATTACAATTATAGTAGACCGTTCTGAAAACAAAATCAACTTTTTTGTAGTGCTGGACCCCTGTTAATGAGGTTCACTGCTTGTCTTTGGGATTGCTTTATGTGTATTTTCATGGCAAAGACAACTGCTCTTTTCTCATTCATGCAGGGGTCAAAGCTGGAAATACCTCTGTGGCTTGCTAAAGGTCTACATGACAGCAAGAGAAGAATCATTTCTGTGGAGCCACCAAAGATTTACAAGGAAGCCTGGAGGACAGTTTTCAGTGCTGATGCCAATGTGGTTGATCTGCATAAGATGGGACCATATTACTATGGATTTGGCTCCCAGCTCCTGAATTTTGACAATCCAGAGAATCCTGAGATAGCTCAGACTATTTTGCAGGCAAGTGTCTGAATTAAATTTTGAGACCTGTTTTTACATTTTTCCATCTTCCTCCTTTTCCTTGCTGCTCAGCAGTCATCAAGGAAAATATCCTGCTTTAATCCAAATGACTCATGGATTGAATATGGATTTCCAGATCAGGCTGTAGGATGACCCTTTTGGCAACTGCACAGTCTGGTGGTGGAAGCCTTAAGTATGCATCCAGGAGTTAATTTTAGCTTGGAGTTTCCAGGCTGTAAATGTGATATTTTATAATATCCTGTAAAACAGGACTAGAGGAGATGTCAGATCATTTAATCTTGCCCGTGCTGGATGGCAGAATTAATCACCCTCTATTATTTCTATTTTTCTATCCAGCTTTTAAAGCTCTGTTATGATAAGACTTCACACTGCTCTGGGCAATCTGGTTCGGTGCTTTGCCATCATAATCTTAGAAGGTTTCCTCTAATGTCTAAACTAAAGCTCCTTCACAGCAATACAATCTCTCTTCTGTTTGTCTCATACAAAGTAAACACTGAGGAGAGATTATTCTCTTCCTGCAGCAGTCTCAAATCATTCGATGTCTCGTTGTAGGTCATACTTTCTAACCTCTGATTGTCCTTGTGGTGGACTGCTGGGATCTTTCCAGTTGATCGGCATCCACTGTGATGTGTAGTGCCTTGAACAGCACACAATCTTCTGCTCAGGACTTGTATTGATGAAAACAGAAAGATTGCTTTGTGAATTTTATAGGCCATGATGCTTTTTGCTCATTGTGGTGCAGCATTGTGCTTTTCACAGCAGAATGACATTGATATGCATTTGGTTTGCAATCCACAGTAAGATGTACAGGTTGCATATGTGGACAGTTGTTCTTCTTTTATTTGTCTGATTTCCTGTTTCTGCCTTAATGTAAAACTTTACAGTAGTCCCAGCTGAATTACATCCTGTTGTTTTCACACCATCATTCTAATTTGTCAGGATCATTATGAACAAAGAGTTCTGCTCCCCAATGTGCTTGCAGTCATCCCTCCTGCATGTTGTTCACTAATTTAATAAGCATAACTTCTGTTCCTTTAGTAAGCTTAATTGATAGATATGAAGCAGTTCTTGGTTCCAGATAGGCCACTGTGAGCCCTTGCTCAGTGTGTTCTTCCCTCTTAACAGGACATATGGGTAATTCTTTTTACCAGCCACGTACAGGTGGCTTTAGTTAAGAAGTCCTGCAGGAACGTGCTGTGGCAGATACCGGTCTGTTGTTTCCTCCCTTTGGAAGGACTAGAGTCCTGCCATGGGAGGAAACAGAGCTGGTTTCTCAAAGCTCGTTCTTGGCAACACCATGATGACTGTTGCTCATCTCTTTTCTCGCAGAACTCTATGTATAGTTGATTTGTTCCAGTATGTTTCCAAGATTTTATACTGATGGATTTATAATCCCCATCCTCTCTCTCCATCTCCCCTTTCTCTTTTAAAAAACAGATACCATCTTTGCCAGCTTCCAGACTTCTGAGCTCCTTGAGCTTTTAAAGATAACCACTAACAGCTCTGAGATTTCTTCAGCCAGCTCTCAAAGTAGTCAGAGATAATTGCTGTTGGCTTTTTTTCTCCTGTCCTTTGTTTCTTTTTTTTCTTTCTCCTTCCTTTCTCTGTTCTTTAAATGAAAGCTGATGCAGAGAGACTTTAAGGCACTGCTGGTTTCTTGGAGTTGTCCACTAAAAGCTTGCTTTTGGCACTGAGGAGGTGACCACACCTTTTCTTGTCTTTTCCCTTTCTGCTAGAGTACATCTTGTGTGATAACTTGGCTTTTTTTCCCCCCCATCGCTTGTTGACACAAAAATCAAAGCACCTGAGGTATGCTTTCTTTTTATTAAAAGCAAACAAGGAGATCTCGAGTTTTGTTGTGTGTTTTTATTTTTTTCTAAAACAGCACAATACCTCCCCTCCAAATATTCAGGAACTATAAATGTGAAATGTAACTATTGGGTGATAAGGCCAAAATGAAAGCTATTGATTTATATCTACTCTCTTAGTAAATATCTAAAACCAACTTCTGAAATAACAAAGCACAGTTTTCAAGGAGTTTTGACCCCTTTTTTTATTCCCAAAAGCAAAGATAAGGAAGGAAATAAAAAATCCTTAAATATGTCTTGTTGCTTAGCTTTTAAAAATGTTATTTATTAGTTGTGGATTTGGGGACTTGACTTTTCTTGTGGTTAAGTGGGGTTTTTTTTCAGCGTATAGAATGCTTTACAGTGGTGGTTTGGCTTAACTTCCAGGCCATTCACAAGTTGCAGCTCGTCTGTTCCTGCAGTAGCTGCTGTGGCATGAGATTCATTCCACCTGCTGTAAAGCAATCATTGCTGGTGAAGTGGGACGGAATAGATTGTAATTGTGTTACAGCCTGTGTTCTGCTCAAGCCTGTCATTAGGAAGCAGCCAAAAATCTAATTCTGTGTTCGCTCCCCATCTAGTGATTGGGCAGTTCTCTCGGCTTGGGCAGGAAATGATTTGTCTTTGTGTGCAGGGTTAATGGGTGCTGCCCTGTCTGCAGACCCTTGACTAGTTGTGATCTAGGGCCTGCACCTTTAGCTTTTCAGTCTTGAAAGCTCAGCCTCTAAATATTTGAGCTGAAGAAGCCTCTGTGTTACTTGTCAGTAATTCTGCTTATCTTCTTTAGACATTTATTAGCCGTTTTCGTCGTATCATGGACTCGTCTCAGAATGCCTACAATGAGGACACGTCAGCACTGGTGGCTCGGCTGGATGAATTGGAGAGAGCCTTATTTCAAGCTGGACAGAAAGGGCTGAATGACTTCCAGTGCTGGGAAAAGGGGCAGGCTTCTCAAATCACAGCTTCCAGTCTCGTCCAGAATTATGGCAAAAGAAAGTTCACGGATATGGATGATTAATCCTGAAGAACATGCAGCTGCAGTAGGGGACACTGAGATTTACAGTCTTGTCTGTCACAGAAGAGAAAGATGACTCTGCTTCGGGGAATGACAGGTTTCCTGTCCATTTGTGGGAATTCTTTTCTGTAACATCTTTGGATTAGACTAGCGCAAACATTAAAGGCAGGCAGCAAGGCTATAGAAAAATAGATTACATCACATCACGGGATAGCTTTACAGCTTACTCATGCCACTCCTGAGGATTTGTAGTTGAAGTGTTTGCTAGGTGACTGAAAGGCTATGAGAGGATTTTCTAAAAGCATAATTAATATTTATTATTCTCTTCCAAACTGATATTTACAGTACTGGATCTGTTTGGAAAAAAGTGTATTTCTATGTATTTCATCTTGCCCTTCCCATTCCAGCCTCCTGGGAACAGCTGATTCTGAGTTCCCTGCTGCTCTTTTGAGAGCTCCAATGATGTGGGAAAAAATGTGGTGTAAACTGCATTGAGTTTTTCCCATTTCTTATATGTTGAGGTGGAACAGGTGCCATTTGTGAGGCAGGAATGCTTCTCTTTGCTGACTTCTGTACACAGTGTTAATGCACCAGAAAAAAAGTACCTCCTCTGGCCCATGTAACCACTGAAGTGGCTGTGCAGGTCTTGTGAAGTGGAGGGTGTTCTTGTTTGATGTGAGTGGCTTTTGTGTTGGATTAATCTCTGACGGGTGTTAAGCTCCTCTGTTTTATGGAGGAGGCAACAAAGAGTCTGGACTGATTCAGAAACAGCAACTTTAATGGAAACTCTCCCCCATTATTAACCTCTGGGACATCTGCTTTTCCACAGTTATTCATTTGCTAAATTTGGTTTGTGGAATGCAAAGAGCAAATGAACTGAGGTTCCTTCCTTCTGATCCATCTAGATAGTCCTAGCAAAATGATACTAGTAAATGTCCTTGCCAGTAGGAGTGACTGGAGTTGGAATATGCTAAACAGCACAGTGGTTATCATTCTGTGCAGATGCCCTTAAATCTAGATTGCCTGCATGTCCCATTGGATTGGAGACTGAGAACACATGGTTATCACTGCGGGTTGTAGTTCCTGTGGTCATCGGGATGGTTGTCCTTTGGAAACAGTTGTTGGACATCATATGGATGCTTCTGAGCATCTGTGGACCTCTCAGAGCACTGAGCTGGAGGAGCCACCAGATTTTAATGATGCTGAGTGCTTTCTCTTCTGTGGGAATCGCTGGGCGCTGACAGCAAGATCCAGATTATGGAGGAGTTGTTACTGGACTTGCAGATACAACTGGATATTGGATACTTCAAACTGGAAACCTCAAGTTCAGAGATGTGAGATTCTTCCTTGGCTAGAGGACCGAAAGCTGTCCCTCTGAAGGGAGTGAGAGGGGACAATGTGCTGGCTCCACAAGCACCTTGGCATCTCTGCCTTGGCTGTGCAGGGCCAGCTGTTCTGCTGCAGGAGACTAATTGGAAGCTATGCCTGACAAACTATTTCAAGTATGTGCAAGATGAAGTGGTGCTACATTTAATGACTTAATGGCATATAATAGCCTATGCATTTTTATGAAGCTTTTTTCTGTTTTCCACTTCTGGATTTTTATCTTGAATAAATATTTTTGTATGGGGACGGTCATAATGTAAAATGTCTGTTGTTAATTGCCCCTGCGCAGAAAAACTGGTTTTAAATTGGAAAGTGCAGATCTCTGCAAAACTGTGGCCATGATAGATAATGCAGTCCTGCTTACATCATTCTTCTTCTCTTGCAGATAATGCGATCAGGAGCTACATTTGTGTAGTCATGTGAGTGTAGAAGTAATTCCTGTCTGATTTATCCACATGAGTAATAGCTGTTTGCTGAAGTCCTGGGAGAGACCCTGCCAGCAATCAATAAGCTGTTGATTTTATAAATTGCATTTTTATGAAACATGAGATGGGTGGAGGTGATTCCATGTTACCCAAACTTTTGTTGTAGAGTTGCGGGTAGGTGGTAGAAATCTGCTGTCTCTGTGCTCGTATCCCGCTGCTCCAAGTGATGTAGCATAGACTTCATGTAGCATGTCAGAGCTGTGTTCAGGTGCAAGGGAAGCAAGTTTAAGTCCATCTGTGATACGAAGCATTTTTGAATGGGAAGGATTATTTTAATGAGATGTTGGCTCTGTAATCTAGCTGGTTTATAACTAGTTGATCTATTTCTGGGCTGGTTTTGGTGACTATCCAAATTAATTCTCCTACATATAAGAACATTTCTCTTCTCTGCTGCTGGGTGCAAAATCCAGGCAGGTGGTAGCTTGTTTGCCAGCATTTTGTGCAGCTGCTTTCAGAGTGGGGAGGAAAAGATCTCTGAAGTAGTCCTCAATGTTACTGGCTTTCTGTAAGTAGGCAGTGTCACTTTGAGTGACCCTGTAAACACCAGTAAGACCCTTAAAAAATTGGATCCTGTTATTTTAATTTAGAAAATTTGGTTAGTAGACTTGATCTTCTGTTGGTTTGTTTGTTTGTTCACTTGCTTTGTTTTTTCCTTGCTGACTGGAATGCTTTTTTCTGTCCAGATATGAACAAGAGTGTTCTGTACCTCTTATGAACACAAACTGTTCTTTTGCTGCTGTGCAATCATAAAGGAGTTTGAACCTGTGTGTTTTCAGAGTGGCACAATAAATGCTCTTTCCAGAACTATACAAGAGAGGATGGAAAAGGACTTCTAAGGATCACTTCTCGCTATGTCCCTCAGTGCTTAAACTGAAGGGCTACTGATGTTTGAGAAAGCAGTACTTAGACACGCTTTACAGTATTGCCACAGGGGTTTTCATTGCAAAATAGGTAAAATTTGAGATGCTGGTTAGTTATACATTCATATAAGAATGTATGTTTGGGTTTTAATTATGTACTTTTTAAGAGGTATGAGATTACCTGGCTTAGTCCTTCTCCTAAAGCAAGGAGTTGGACTTGATGATCCTTATGGGTCTTTTCCACCTTGAGCTGTTTTATGGTTAGTCCCTTCCAACCTGCCTCAGGATGATGCTTCTAACCAGTGACGTTTAGAAGGTGCCTGTGCAAGAGAACCCACAGTATCCATGGGTAGTCTGTTCCTGTGCCTGGCTGTGATGTGTGGTGAACACAGTTGGAGCTATGCATTTACTGACACACTAGAAGATGCCATCAGTCATGCTTCCTGGCAGTGAATTCCTTTTAGAATGGTTAGTAAAACTGAAAAATGTTCCTCACCTAAGTTTTACATTAATTTCTTGTATAACTCTTAGCTTCCTTTGTTTATCTTTTCTATGTATTTTTTCTAGTAGGTTAGGCAGATGTGGAGGGTTGATCCCTAACTGGACACAAATAGCTTTGCTAGCAGTGCACACGTTTTCCTCACCTAAATTACCCTTTCACAAAATGTTCATGTTTCTTCCTTGGTCTCCTTTGCCCTAAACAATGTTTTGGTTTGTCCTTTGGCACTGATTTATTTTTGGTCAGCAGAATTGCTTCTGCCAGTGTGGAAGCAATAGGTATTTTCATTTGGACCAACTGCAACTAGGAGGAGCAGCAGCAAGAAGTGCTTTGAGAACTGACGTAACTGTAACACCATGTATTATTTTTATGAGAGAAACAGTGGCACCTAACTGAGGAGCACAAGCCTTTCTGATAGCGATCAGTAATTTTCTACCCATTTTTTTGGTGAGCAGCTCTTGCAAGAGCTTCATTCAAAATTTAAGTTGAACCAGTTGCTTAACTGAGCTGTGATGTCATTCAGTAGAGGCACAGTGAGAATGCTTTATCCACAGAGCTGCTTCTGTCCCCAGACATGCTTTTTTTATAAAACACCTTGTCTGAGAGCACAGCACGTGGCTCAGGAGTTCATTGTGTTATTTAAAAAAAACTAGCGATTTGTCTAGCACTGCCTCTGCCTGATGAGTGCAGGAGGGCCTGTGCATGCACTGGTTGTCAGCAGCCAGGAGAGGGGGCACTGGGCTTCAGGCGTTGTTTTTGTGCAGGTCCTACAGTAATTGCTTTAAGTTATAGGTAGTGAGATCCCTTTGGCCTGTGAGATCAAATTCTGTGTCTAAAAGGCTTTCTGTTGCGTCTGCCAGGCAAAAGCACAAGTCAAGTGAGATTCAAAGTGGGGTTTAGGATGAGCTACTTTGTCCTAGATTTGAGGATACGAGTAGATGTCATGGCTGGCAGAGGCAATGAAAATGAAGTATTACTCATTGCTGTGTAAAGGAGGGAAGTGGTGAGAAAGTTGCCAAGAACGAGTAGAAGAGGAGGAGAAACAGACACTTGGCCATGCCACTTCAGTCAATGTGGGACGTGCTGAGCATGTGGTGTGCTGTGTACCACCTGAGTGGTGAGGGACTGGCCTTCCGCTGGAGCGTCAGTGCCCCAAGGGGTCTTCTGTGTGTGTGTGCGTGTTTAAAGTTTTGATTCACAGAGATCAGGAAGGGAGTAGACTTGAATTTGTTGGGAAAATGTGAGACAGGAAGAAGTAAAGTTCCATCTGCCCTCTTCTCCCCACCACTTGTTGGAGGGAGATCTCCTAGCAGCCAAGGAATGAGAAAAGCAGCCTTGGAGAAGCTGCCACCCATGGTGGCCCTGGGAGCACAGAGCAAGACAGAGGGTGGCAGCTGCAGTGGTACCTTCGGGTTTGCTTGGGCAGGAGGCAAGAGGTGAGAAGAGACCATGGGAAGCAGAGCAGGCAGGGAGAGGGGAAGTTTCTGGCGGCTCTTGGGTCACTGTGCAGTGTGATACTCCCTCATGTGAAGGGGTCCTAAAGTGCTTCCACTTACCATTGTATACAGCGTAAATCCTCAGGACCACTTCCGTTGTAGCATGGTTTGTGTGAGACCAAAGAGCCTTGTGAAGAGAGCTGGAGGTGTGTGGAGATGGAAAAGAGAAGGAGGAGGCAGGAGCTGGAGAGGGACCTCATGGAGTTAAAAAGAACCCCGGGGGAGGCTAGAGACAAAGCTTGTAAACAAGAGGGAAGAGGAAGCAGTGAGCTTCCACCTTTCCTGGGCACCATTTCCATTGAGTATGCTTAATGAGTTTTGCTTCACAGAAGAAATTGCTCCTGGGAGCCTCCTCAGCATTGAGGACTGGCCAGGCTTTCCTGTGCCATTGCCAAGCTTGCTGGGAGCCTGGCAGAGCTGACCCCATGCCACTGCTCTTGGGGAAGCTGTGTGCAGGGGAGCAGAGTGTGCACGAAGAGCAGCAGGTTGGCAGGACCACTCCTCAGTGGCTGTTGTGGAAGACTACAAGGGTCTGCACAGCCTCAAAAAGCCAAGGTATTTGTTCTGGTTTTCAAAACACTTCATTAATATCATTGACAATACCAGCAGGTTCCTCAGATTAGCACACTTCTATTTTTGAAGAGTTATTTCTCATGGCAGGCTGCCAAGCAGTGCCAGTGGCCTTAGTGTCCTTTCTGTCTGCATTGGCAGGACACACTGTGGTGTTTTGCCTTTCGTTAGCCTTTGTGAAGCTGTATAGCTGCAGCTTTTAATGCTCCCTCACACCCTGGGGAAAATGTACTTCCTGCAGTTCTTCCAGTGTTTGGGGTGCAAGGACCATGCAGGGGCTTAGATGCAGTTTATGCTGGGATCTTGTAAGATCAGAGCAAAATAGCTTCACTGTAAGAAATCTCAGTTTGCCTGCAGCTGAACTTGAGAAACTGCAGCCCTGAATACAGTCCCAGCCTTTCCCCCTGCCTCCAGATTTCTCTGTGCTTAGAAATGGAAGGTGATAAGGAGATGCCTCCTAAGGGTCATGATGGTATTGTTCCGTCTCTTTTATGATGCTGTGATACCAAAAAAAAATAGGGGGGAACAAAAAGCAAATGAAGGTTGCAAAAGCCCAACCTGTGCTCTGAACTTGTGTGGCTCATAAGGCTGGACCTGTCTCTAGCTGTCCTGTTGGTCCTTCAAGGGCTCTGGGTTCTCCCTAGAATAAACCATAAGCGTGAGGAGGATTATGAGAAACTCTCACAAATAGAAGGCTTTTGCTAGAGATAAAAGGCATTTTTTTCCCTGACTTCAGACCAAGAAACTGCCAAATGCTTAGGATGCAATCTGGCTTTTTTTCCTCTGCTATAAGAGCAAAAGAGGAGTGAGGAGATGACCGTATGACAACATAGTCCTGTAGCTTGGGGATTTGGCAGTGATGCACTTGGAAGGAAGCAGTAAAGCAGATACAGAAATCAAGGCACCATTGAAACAATCTTCAAATGTGCCTGTTTATCTTGCTGTGGGACTGTCCTCTGTGGGGCAGGTGTATCTTGGCAGGCAGGCTCCTATAACAGTGATGACTTAAGATGGGTTTCTTGCCTTCTCTTACAAATGCTTGAGTTTGTTTAGGTGTTTGACACCTAGGGGAGTGGGAGCTGATGGATCATCTAGCCCCTTTTCTAAGTGTTTTTCATGCTGCTGGGTGGCTGAATGGACACTTTTACTGCTCGGGGTCAGCTCTGCAGCTGAGGCCAAGGAGCAGAGGGCTTGTGGGCTTGGTGAGGAAGACATGCAGAGGCCCTGGCCATCATTGACAGAACAACTGCTAGAGTCACACTCTGCAAAGGCTTTTAGAGAAGAGACCTGCTCACTTGTGCTGGTGGAGTGCAGCAGACCTGAGCCAGGTGCAGCCTGTGTTTGCCTGTGCAGGGCTGTACTCTTTTGTGTTACCCCTGTGAATCTGAGCTGGCCCCAGTGAAACCAGCACAGTTACTCCAAGTTTGCACCAATTTGGCAGGGTCATGGTGGATTTAGCAATCCCTGCCTGGAGGCTGAGCTGTGAGTTTTCTTTTCAGTTTGAACCCTCATATGTGCACAAAAGCAGCTGTGGATTTACACCATCATCCTCCAAGTGAGGTCCTCCCTGTGCAGCCCTGGGCATCTCCGTAATGCAACTCCCTGGCTCCATCCTGACTCCTGGCTGGCCAGGCTGCACCCAGCACCCCAGGTCTTCAGCTGAGTCAACAGGGCAGGATGGTACAGGGAAAGGAAAATCACTGAATCAGGCCTTGGGAAGAGCATCTGCTTCATGGCAGAGACCGATTTAATCTCCTTAGCAATTGCCTCAATCGTAGAATCAGCAGGATGCTAATTAATTGAAAGGCTCTCAACGACAGACATTATCCCTCCTGGCTTTAAGCAGAACCCTTTGGGTTTGGCTGTTGTAGCTGGCTGCTCTCCCAGTGAGTGGGTCTGCCCTGGGGCTAAACCCCTGCGTGGGGTGCCTTGCCCCCACTTACTCTGCAGCCCCTGTCCCTCTCGACTGGCTGGGGTTGGGGTGTCCACACACCAGTGAGATGATGCTGCACCTCTGCCCTGCCAGGGAAGCATTTGCATTGGCCTCCTGCTCCTGTCTCTCCACTGGGGGAGCAAACAGACCCCTTGCCCTGCCTCCCCCCAGTCCCTCTGGCCTGGAGCCAAGCCCTCACCTCCACCCTGAAAAGCCCACAAGCTGATTAAGCCCAGCATGTTAATTGGCTGTGACAGCTCATTTTGTCATTTTGCATTTAGCTATTGATGGGGTGCATATGACCGGATTCACAGCGAACGTCAGTGCTGGACTGGGTCAGAGCCCCTTGTTTGGTCCATCCCAGGATGTAAGATGGGATTCTAGAAGCTCTGCTAGGACCAGCTGTAAACCAGTGGTGCACTCACCCAGGCAGCACCAACAACATCAAGGATGATTTTCCCACAAGGGTGTGCAACACCTGCCTCAGGAGGGTGTGGAGGCTGGAAGAGAAGGGGGGTTTGAATGGGTATTTGGCACCCACTGGTGAAAACCACTATTTCCAGGGCTGTTCAGATTGGATTTAAAGCCTGGGATGATGCACAGGACAGCACCTGGTACCCAGCCCTCCCCAAACCAGTTTGATGTATTCATCTCAATTTTGTCTTGGGCTTTTCTTTTAAGAGTCAGGGCTAAAAGGGAAGGAGAGGATGAGTGGGCAGAGAGGTTTGTGCTGAGTGGTTGGGTTGTTGCTCCCCAGCAAGTGCTCCTGGTGCCAGGTGGGGTCCAGGCTGCTCCTGAAAGAAAGCTGCTGAAATTTAGTGCATCCAGCTTGGGCAGGGGCTGCAGGGGCTGTAGGGGCAGCAGGCTGGCTGCCAGGAGGGGCTGGACCTGCAAGCAGGCTGGCTGGTGGCTGTGTGCAGGGCAGGGGGGCTTGATCAATTCCCCACCAGGACCCACGTGTCTGCACTTTCATCCTGACTAAGAGCTGGGTGCCTTGAAAAAAAGCATATGAGAAATATTGGCTCCTGCTCCCCATCATTGATGGGTCAGGGTGTCCTTGAGTCCCCCCCACATCTCTAGACAAGCACAGGGAGTTTGATGGAGGCTTTCCAGAGAGGAGCAGTTGCTGAGGCAACGAGGACACATTGGTGGGTTTTGGTTCAAAGCTCCAGAATCCTGGCTGAGCAACTCAAACATACTGAATATGCATTTCCAAGGAGGTGAAGAGCTGAGTGAGGAAGGCTTATGGTCCCCCAGAGAGCCCTGAGGTGTAGAAAGAAGGGCCAAAGAGCTGCCTCTGTGGTAGAGAGGTTTGTGTTGCAAAGGGGTACTGCTAAGAGTTAACAGCACATGATGGTGCCTTCGGCCAGCCTTCTGCCTCTCTACCCAGCATCTACCAGGCCACAGCTCAAATGCGTAGTAACAAGAGAGTGCATTAGTGAGAAGTGGGATGAAATCATTGGGATCGATGGATCCCCCCAGAGCTACAGGTATTGATCAGTTGTGGGCCAAGGAGAAGGTCAGGGACAGAGCTGGTGGGGTACAGGCAAGGCGAGCTGGGTATTTGGCTGCTTCTGTGAAGGCTTTTGAGATGAGAAAGGAGGAAGGGCTGTGGGTGGGTGCTTCAGGCTCCAGCAGATGACTTATGCCTGGGCAAGGACCAGCTGTGCTGGAGCCCTTCCTACATCTGCTGCTTTGCCCTGCTGCACCCCACTCCTGACCAAGGCACCCTGGCAGGGAAGCTGATGCCTAGATTACTCCAGATAAGTTTCCAGTGCTCCAGGCTCCTCTTTTCATGATTGTGACCCTAGGGAGCTCCTTGCCCTTGGGGCAGAGCTGGCTCTACTCTTGCCAACCTCACCCTCCCAAGCACAGGGAATTCACTCTCTGCTGGTTTTGCCCAAGGCTTTGCTGTGCTCCTGTGTGACAGCCCCTCCTGCACCCACCCAGGAGCCTGGGCCAAGGGGCCACCCAGCCTGGCTCTGTCTCAGATGTGCTCAAGTCAGGTGCTAGGAGTTTGGGCAGCACAAACCGAGCAGGCTTCACCTACCTGCATCAATCTTTGGCTGCATAAGCAGAGGAGCACCAAAACCACCCAGGGCTACTGCAGCAATCTGTGAGACTCCCAGAGGGCTGCACTGCGGACATCCATATCAGACCAGGCTTAGGTTTGAGCTAGAGCACCTTGTATTTATGAGCAGCCTGCTCATGTGTCCACTGCAGGCAATGGACATTTGCCACCGTGCAGGGAAAGGTGGTGGGTACCCATTCCACCAAGGCTCCCTGCAGTTTCAGCACAGAGGGAAGAACCCAGATGTAGCCTTATGCAGGGATTAGCAGCATCTAGCTGTCTCAGCAGTAGGAATGCTCAGCTCACTTGAACTTGGTTCTTATCTTTCCAGTGTTAGAAGCCAAATATAATCTGCTTTAGAAAAATCTGCTCTGCCAGCCCGAGGACCTCTACACGCCCTGGGAAACTGGTCTGTGCTTCTAGACTCAAGCACCTTCAGCTGCTGGCAATGTCCTGGTCTCACCGTGAAGTGACCTTGGTATGTACTCATGAGGCTCCCTGGGATCCAGGCAGGAGTGGGATCCCCTCTTCGTCTCCTGGCCAAGCTGCCCATAACCAGCCTGTGGAAAGGTTGGTTCAGCCTGTGCTTGCCTGGCCCTTGTGTCCCCCAAATGCAGTGGGTGACAAATGGGGAACTGTGGAAACTGTGGACTGAGTCTTCCCACTCCATCACCCTCCCCTTAAACTGTTGTGGCAGCTTGGAGCCAGAGTAGCCAGCCCCTGGAAGTGGCCTTATCCTGCTCTTTGGGGAAGGTGCAAATGGGCAACTTTGCTCCATTGTGACGGGTGCTACATAATTGAAAATGCTGATTAATGCTGCCTTTGAGACTGTGCCAGTCTCTGGCCTCCGAGGAGAGAGACCCTGCTGTCACTGCTCCGTCTCTTGCCTATCAACTTGCTAAATGCATCTGCACACAGGCAGTTGCTCGCTCAACAGCTCAACTCTGCTCTGCTGACAGGTGTTTATTTAAAGCCTGGCTTGGCTCTGAAAAGGGGCTGTCTCCGCAGCAGCACCGCACGGCCAGGCACTGCCGCTTGCTCACATGGCTGTGAGGACGCAGGGAGGGATGGAGGGGGCTGCTCGGGAGAGATGGGCAGGAGTTTGGCCTGTGAGCCCAAAGGCTTTGGCAGTCCAGCAAGTTACAGTAGGGCTGCGGGTGGCCTCTGGAGGTGAGGACCTGGACAATGGCACCTCTAGAAGCATCTCCTGGTGGTGGGAGAACTCATCATGCACCAGGCCTGTTCCCACAGTGGCATGTCTCTCCTGATGCCTCTCTATAATGGTGGTGCTAAGACACCTTAGACACCTTCACACCACATAAAGCATCCTAAGTTTTGCACTTTTGCTCTGATCGCCTTTCTCTGTTTCTGCGATGCAGCTTCAAGGGGTGTTGGGGCACTTCGTTGGGGGTGGAGGTTGCACATGCTTTGGTGCTTGCCCAAGGGAGATGGGTGGACCCTTCTGTGGTTTCCACGTATTTTGATCAAGGTTCTGGTGCTCCTGGAGGTGTTTTGAGACTTTTGTGATGACTCTTGGATGCTCAGCTCCTCCCTGGCCACAATGGGCTTCCCATAGCACAGAGCAGCAGAAGGATCAGATCAGCACCCACACCTTCATCTTCCTCTCTGACCTACTGGGGCGAGCTGTTCCTGGGGCACTCAAGGGGGTGGATGTTTGTATCTGTACTCCCTGCTGGATGCATCTGGTTCCCCCTGCTCTGGAAAGCCATGTGTTGTCCCCTCTGCGTGGAGGCAGGAATGCAAGTGACTGCTGTCTCCCAAGGGACACCAGCATCCTCTGTGTGCCTCTGGAGCAACAATGGCAGGTGCTGGAGCGATGCCTGGTCCTGTTGGCCCCACTGGGGCCTGCATCTCCACCTTCTGCTCACCTAGGATGTCTCTATTGGGTTTTCCAGACCCACAAAGTGCAACACCTAAGTTGAGATTGGACTTGAGCACCTTCATTGCAAGGAGAAAGGAGTTCAAGGGAGATGGTACTGCACGCAGGCTGTGTGCATACCGAGCTCTAAGGCCAGATACCTCCCTGTCAATCAACTTTACTCTGCTGTGCTTGGCTGATCAATGCAGCTGATGGACCCAGACCTTCAGTTCAAGGCAGCAGTGCCCGTGCAGAGGCAGCTTTGGAAACAGCTGACAGCAGAGTCCCCAGGACTGCCTTGTTCCTGGCCCAAAAGTGCAGCTGAGCCATGGGAATTTTTCTTGGCAGGTTGCTGGGCTTTTTCTTTCTTCTGGCTTTTGGACAAAATCCTCTGATTTCCCTGAGGCAGAGGGGCTGTGAATGCAGGGAGGAGCAGGGCTCAGAGGAGCAGCCACTCTGCAGGAACAGTGGGCAGCTCGGGCAGCAAAAGGAAGGAACTCGGGTCTGAATGAACAGAGAAACTTGAACGGGGCCCAGCCCTATTAGAGGGACATCCAGGAGAACATCTCGTTAGGGCTGAGCCTGCAGCCAGGATGGAAAATTACTGGTAGCCCTGTGTTGCAAGGGCAGGAGGCACCCAGGGAAGACTGGCCGCTCGCCAGCCCCAGCACATGCTTTGTGCTGCGGTGATGGAGCAGACAGGGTACAGCTCTTCTCTGCCCTGCACTAGGTCACAGAGGCAACGCTCCCCATCCTGGGCTCCTAGGCTGCATTGCAGGGAGAGGATGCTGAGCTCCTTGCAGGATTGCATCTTCCCAGGCAGCTTCAGTGGAATGTGTTGTGTTAGGCTGGAGCGCAGTGTGGCTGGCTTCTGCCTGTTGCTGCCTGCAGCCTGAGCTGTGAGCTCACATCGCAGCCTCCCCTTGGGCTGCACGAAGCCCGACAGTTCTGGGGTGACTGACCTGTCCTGGGACCCATCTGGAGACTCTGGGCAGGCTTTGAGGGATCTCTTTTGAGGTGGCCAAGGTCTGATTGCCCTGTTGTCATTCTGGCCCTCATTATTTTGGAGCTGGGAAGCTGTGGGCCTTTTGCTGGCCTGAGGATGCAAGGATGGGGCAGATTGTACCTGCCTTAGGGTGGGCCGGCAATCGGATATAGGATGAGGCCCATCATCGCCAGCCAGTGCTCCAGCACCGCTGCCTCAAGCCCAAGCCACCCTAGCAGGTTCCTTGCTCCGGCCATAGCTCCGCAGCGCACGATCCTGTGCCTGTGGAGTAGCTCTGCCTGGCAGACACCTTGGCCTCAGCACATCCCCATGGCCACCGAGGTCACCCTCTCCCTGCTTTGTGTGCACTGCTGTTTTCTGAGCGATGGTTCCTGGGCAGTTTTGGGGAAACAAGCCCTTGGGCTGTCTCACCAACCGCCAATTCTCCTTGTTTCTCCCCATTTTTAATAGATTGACCAAAACAACCCATCAGAGGTTCAAGGCTGAGCAAGGCAGGGCCAGCAGCCACATGATCCAAACAATGTATTTATTTTAGGGCAGCAATAAAAACATCACACTTGCGCACAACCAGGGCTAAATTTAGCTCTGACTCTTCTGTGCATTGTCACTGGACTGTGTGTGCCTCGGGGCGGTACCTAATCCCCGTGAAACCCTTCAATACAGGCACATCAACAGCACCAATGCCCTGCCCAGGCAACATGGGCAGCCAGCACATCTGCCCCAGGCTGCTGCTCTTCCTGCCCTCTGATTAGCTCCGCGTGTGGTGCAGGACGCAGCCTGGAGCTGTCGGCTCAGCCCCCTCTGCTCACCATGGGGGACAAGGGAGGCTGACTGAGGCTGAGGGGGTGACTGGCTCTGGGATGGCACACTGTGCTCAGACCTGCCAGCCTGCAGTGCCAGGGCAGAGACTTCAGTGTGGCGAGTGGCACCATGATTCTTGCAGCCTTCCCTATGTCACTTAGGACACTGCAGAACCCAACTTCTTCCTCCCCCTTCCAGCTTCTGTCCTGCTGGGGCAGATGCTGGCCTCTTCTCCCAAGTGACAGGGGACAGGACGAGAGGGAATGGCCTCAAGCTCCGCCAGGGGAGGTTCAGGCTGAACATTAGGAAAAAATTTTTCACGGAAAGGGTCATTGGGCACTGGAACAGGCTGCCCAGAGAGGGGATTGAGTCACCTTCCCTGGAGGTGTTTAAGGGACGTGTGGATGAGGCACTGAGGGGCATGGTTTAGTGATTGATAGGAATGGTTGGACTTGATGATCTGGTGGGTCTTTTCCAACCTGGTGATTCTATGAGATGAGGTGGCTCCCAGGCTGCTTAGGCTTTGAGTGAGCCCTGCCAGGAGTCCCTGTGCCGCTGGGAGGTTGATGTCTGGCTGCCAGCACAGGTGAGGCCTCAGCCCTCAGCAGCATGAGGGCACGATTCACTGTGGGGTGTGTTTGGAGCTTGGTTTGTCCCCTTGGCCCCACTTATTTTGGTGGACCAAGGTTCAGGGTGTTGCGCTGATGGCCAGCCTGAGCCTGTGTCCATTACCGTTCAACTGCTCTGATATGTGTGGCAGCACAAAGAAGGTGGGAATCTGGCCCCAGATCATAGGAGACCCCAGATGGAAGAGACCAAGGAGTTCAACTGTGGCAGCATTTGGTGGATACCCCTCTCTGCACGGGCACCGGGCACCAGGGAAGATCCCTTGTACTTGACATGCTCCAACATGATCCTCTCTCTTTGGTGCAAGCGATGGGACACCCCTCAGACAGCTGCAGTGCAACGTCAACATCATCACCAACATCTCTGGGAAAGAGGTCTCCTCGGGTCCTTGGGAAGCGCTAGTGCTACAGCAGCTCCTGGATATGAGCATCAGAGGTATGTGACTAAACATTGAGAGATAATCTAAGTCTGCGAGTAGCATGCTCAGACCCCCAGCAAGGTTCTGGGAAGTCCCTGTCTGGGGCTGTGATCTCCCTAGTGCCAGTTCTGGAGCCAGACCTCTGTTCGACTGGCTTAGTGTCGCATGGCTGAGCTAAAAGCATAGGGAAAGCCAAGTGGAAAATGCTACATTGACCTGCATTGAAAGTGCAATGAAAAGTAACGTGGAAAAGTCTGTGCTGTAAAACTCCCTGGCTTCCCTTTAATTGTGCAATTCAGGGTGTGGATGGTTCCACGTGCAGGCGATTTCTGAACCCTCGCATGGGGTGACACCCCAGTCCCTCCAACTTAAAGCATAGAGAGCTTGTGCTCTTCCCAAGCCTAATTAATTGTGCAGTTATTTCAGCAGCCACATGGCCCTGCTCCTTTGGCAAGGCAGCCATCCAAAAGCTGTTATTTGATAAAGTTGGACTTCATGCAGAGAAGATAAATCCCTAGTGTGAAAAAGCATTTATTCCTGTAGAAATCTCTCCTCCAGCTGGAGGAGGAGGTTTAAATTTGCACAGTGTCAGGAAGGTCTGACTCCAACCCTATCTCATCCCTGACCAGTTCAGAGGAAACCCTTGGCTGCTGGACCTGCAGAAGGGTGAAAGGCAGCCCTGAAGGCAGGGAAGATCTGACCCCGCTGAAGTGCTGGGTGCTGGCTCCTAGTTGAGGGCTTGAAGGGTCCCTGCGTTCACTGACATCCCAGGTGTTTTCTCACTTCAAGGTGAGAAGGCAAACACAGCCTGGATGCAGAGCTCCTAGTGACTCAGCGGGAGAGGCTGAAATCAGCTGAAAGCTGGTTGCCGTCCAAAAAGCCTGGGACAAGCTGTTAGAACAGACATACTTGGGATGGAGATGAATGTCTGTATCAGCAGACATTCCTCCAGCCCCTCAGCAGACTTTTGTAGGATGAGCTGCCTGTGGCCGCTCTCAAGGCTCTCTGTAATCCAGCAGTGGAAGGTGCTGTGAAGCACAGAGGTATGTTGGCCACCATGCTGCCAAGGGATGATGATGCCTGGTTCAACCCAGCAGCTGAGAGTAGCTTGTGGGCACTCACTGCCATGCTGGGAATTTAAGGCTGGGGGTAGATGTAGATCTCTGTATGAAGGTGGTCCTAGCAAGACCCTGGTTTAAGCCCCTTGAAATGCCAGTACTGCTCCCAAGGCCCGTGGCTGGTGACTACAGGAACCACTGAGAAATCCCTTTCCAGGGCCAGACTAGGTCTGCTGCCCTCTGGTCTCTAGGACCTCCAGGGCAGAGGTTGTCTCCGAGATACCAGAACCCAAATCCTGATCACCTTGGTGTAGGAGAACCTGAACCTCACGCATCCTACAAGAAACCTTGTATTTTCCATGCTGACAGGTAAATAGCACTGAAACACAGAATGGAGCAGCATCAGACCCTGGCTCACGCATGCCATCTTTGCAATGGAGAAATTAAATGTTTTGCCTGGACTCTCCTGGCAGAAACACCCAGCAGGGAAGAGGAACGAGTGAATGCCTGGGTACCGAACCCAACCACAGCTCTGCCCTCATGTAGCAGCCTGAGTCCTCCCAGGTGAGCATCACGTGGGGCTGGGTTCAGTATGGATGGAGTCCTCAGTAGTTTTCCCATGGGGATGTTTTGGTAAGGGCCATTTTTGAATGTGCAGTTGCCTCAGGCAACTTAGGAGTGGAGTGTGCTACATCTGTTCCTGTGGAAAAAATGAGTTGAAGAAGTACTGAGGAAGGAACAGTGGCAGGACAGGCTTGCCCAGCTTGGATGTGAGAATCACCCCCTGACATCGCACTCTATATCCTCTGTAACCCCTGGGAATCGCTCCATCTCCCGTGTGACCCCAGCATCGCTCCATCTCCCGTGGGACCCCAGCATCGCTCCATCTCCCGTGTGAACCTGACATCGCTCCATCTCCTGTGTGACCCCAGCATCGCTCCATCTCCCGTGTGAACCCGACATCGCTCCATCTCCCGTGTGACCCCAGCATCGCTCCATCTCCCGTGTGAACCCGACATCGCTCCATCTCCTGTGTGACCCCAGCATCGCTCCATCTCCCGTGTGAACCCGACATCGCTCCATCTCCTGTGTGACCCCAGCATCTCTCCATCTCCCGTGTGAACCCGACATCGCTCCATCTCCCGTGGGACCCCAGCATCGCTCCATCTCCCGTGGGACCCCAGCATCGCTCCATCCCCTGTAGCTTCTCCTCCTCCCCATTGTGCTCCCGGCCCGCTCCCGGCGCTGTCCCCTCCCCTCGGGCCCCGGCGAGGGGAGGATCCGGTGCCCGTGCCCAGCCTCGCCCCTGCGCCGCCCTGCGCGCCTCGCACCGGCACCGGCACCGGCTCCGCTCGGCGGAGACCCCGCCGCCCGGGCATGAAGGTGCTTCGGCACAAGATCGAGCTGCTCACAGGTACCGCCGGGCGTGCCGAGGGGTGGGGACGGGGGCGAGGGGGAAAGAGCCTTCGGCCCCTGCCTGGGAGATGCCTCCCCTCCTCCTTTCTCCCTCGCCGCCTGCCTCTTCTCCCGCAAGTCTCGGCTGCTGGTGGGAACGATGCTTTTTGGGGTATGGGAGGTGGTGGTAAGACTCAGGTGCTGGTGGAAACGATGCTTTTTCGGGTACGGGGGGTGGTGGCAGGGCTGCAGGGGAGAAACCCAGCCTGGTGGTGCTGGAAGAGAAGGGTGGGACTGAGCTGGCAGCCTCCTGGCACGGGGGTCCGGCAAGCAGATGGTGTGGGGGGGGTGGGGTGGGGGGTGCCTGTGGGACTGCTGGAGCATCCCTTCAGTGCCAGCTCTGCTGCCAGCCTCTCCTGGGAGTCTCCCCACTGCCTGGGTGCCCTAAGGATGGGGCTAGGGAGGAGCTGCTCTAAGCAACAGCCGCTGTGAGACAGCCTGCGCCCCTGCAGAGCCCCCTGCCGCCGCCGCCGTGCCCCGAGCCCAGGGTGCTCACCTCAGTGGCACCAGATTCCCCAGCTTGGTGGCTCTCAGGCTGTGCCCTGCCTGCCCCTGTGCTCCCCGGGAGGACCACATGGCAAGGCTGGCTTGTGAGGGCTGCTGGGGTGCAGACGTGTGCCCTCCCCGTGGAGGCAGAGCGAGCTGTGGGTGGTTATGTTGCACTGGCGGGGCAGGAGGTGGGCCAGGCTGGGTCACACTGTGGTTTTCCTCCACCCCATCACGGCTCCTCAGCTGTCCTGTTCAGGGGATAATGCTATGAGCACACTTCCATGTCTGAGACTTGGCTGCAGGTTCCCTTCCTCCCTCTGCCTGCCTCCCTGGAGGTGGCTTTGGCTTCACTGCCTGGCAGAGGCCAGCCCTTGCTCCTCCGGATTTGCCTCTCTGTCTGTCAAGCACTGCTCAGTTAGCATTGAAAATCCATGCTGACATCCTGTGGGTACCATGTCCATGCCAGGGCAGGATGCAGATGGTCAGTGGGAAGACTCTCACGAGGCTGGTGACACCTGCCTTCCAACCAGACATCCTGCCCAGTGTCAAACCCTTCCCACAGCCTCATGATGATGGTGATGATGATGTTAATATTAGTGTATTTCCTTGCCATGAGCTGGTTCTCCTCCAATAAGCCAACTCTGTGCTGTGGATCCCTGAGGAAGGCAAGCCAACGTGGTTGTTTCCATCCCATCTACACGTGCAGTGCCGGGGCCCTCGGGGGGCAGAGCACTGATCCCAAACAGAGATGGGTGTTGTGTTTGGGACTGATTTGGGACTAGAGAGGAAGCATGTCCCACGTAGTGATGGCACCACGCTGGGAAGGCAAAGATGGGTGTATTTGAGGCGGCACCTTGGGCGTGAGTGCTATTGGGGAGCATTGGGGTGAGCTGGAAGGAAGAGAGCTCATTGCCAGCCACAGTCTCAGCGTGTGATGGGAGCCAAGCTGTTTTGCCTTTGAGACCCAGAGCCGCGGCTTTCCTCAGCAGCCTCCGCAGTGACAGCGGCCCAGCCAGGCTGGGTGAGGCTGCCCACAGCCCCGCTGCTGCACTGTCTGGAGCAGGGATGGGGGTACCTGTGTGGTGGCGTGGGGAGCAGAGCACCCCTGGGACACTGGCAGCACAGCTGGGATCCTGCTCTCAGGCTCTTGCACCCACGGGACTCCCCGTTGTACTGATCCCCCTCTGCTGCCGTGCTCAGCACCATTTTAGGTGACTGTCCCTCCACGCTGAGGATGCTGGTTGGCACAGGGCTCTGCCACGTCCCTCGTGAGCCAGCTCTCCCCCCACCACGCCAGCAAGGTCACAGGGCCTTTCCTCATTGCTCAGCCACCCTCCCTCCCGTATTAGCTGGAGGCTTTAATTAATAAAGGCATTCACCATACACTAAGTGCTGTTCCCTGCCACCCTGGGGCTGCAGCCACACGGTGGATTGGCACGGTCAGCGTGGGACGCTCCTGCTCTCTTCTCAGACCCAGCTACCGGTGAGGCTTCATTTTCCTCCCTTTTTTTAGCGCTGGGGTTGCACCCCAGGGGATCGGGGCATTGCTTTGCCGGTGGCTCTGCGGGGTGCGTCGCCTCGGCTGTGCCCCTTGCGCAAAGCCATTTCCCCAGCTGCAGCCCAGCCTGGAGCAGCGTGTCCCAGCCTGCACCTCTCCGTGGGGCTGTCGGCCCCTCTCCCCGAGGAGATTTTTGCATCAGGACCTTCCGTGCAGGGGGTGACATGGGGACCTCTGGCTCTGGGCGCTCTATGACTCCTCTGGGAGGCTTTGTGGTGGTTTTTCTTCCTCCTAACGGTTCTGATTTGCTGGATGGCTCCCAAGAAGCAAAGTAAAGTGCGGTGTCTGCAGAAAGCAGCCAGGTGGCACAGCTCACTTGGTTTTTTGAATGGAAAACCCAGTCGGATGAGCAGGAGCTGGCTGTGGAGGGGAGTTTAGGACCAGCTGTTGTATTCCTGATGGTCTTCCAATACTCAAAGCATTGCTTGGCTTTTCCACATTGCCAGCCCGGGCTGACCCAGGTTTGGAGGTGGACTGAGCGTGGAGCAGGCTTGTCCAAGGCTGTGGTTGAAGTGGGGTTTGTGTCTGCTGCAGTGCGAGCGCGGCCCCATGGTATCCTCGGGGAAACTGCAAAGGGTGGGTAGCAAGTGGAGGGAGTGTGGGACCCGTGCTGGCCTGTTCAAAGCAGTAGCAATGCATCCAAAGGCTTGGCAAAGGTGTGGAAATGGAGGCTGCGAAAACAAATACCTGAGGTCGAGATCCTTGCCTGAGCACAGATAATCTCCTTGCACTGGGACTTGCCGGTGCATCCTCATCTATGCACAGGGAAGCCTGGATTGTCCCCCATGTCACCTCCCACATGCAGCCAGCTGCTGGGAGCACAGGCATCTCCTTGCTCCCCTCTGCTTTCTGTGCTGGGCTTCTGCCTGGGGATGGTTTTAGAGATGCTGGCACCACGGGGTATGAGGTCCTGGTGCCCTGGTCAGCACCATCCAGTCTCACATCCTGCTGAGTGGCAGCTCCAGGGTGAAGTCTGTCTCTGCAAGTCCCGGGGATGAGCTGCTGGCTGGCTGGCACCAGTTCTGCAGGCAAGGAAAAGAGTTTGGGAGCTTCACGTTTGGTTTTCTCCCATCGTTGCAATACAAACTTCAGGCTGTCTCTCTGCTCCCTGGCTGCTCAGAGCCTCCTTCTGCTTCCCAGCACAGCTGATAAACATCAGCCCTCGTTCTGGCTGTGCATGGAGATCTCCCTTTGTCCCTCCTGTATCTGTCTGCCTAAAACCAGCCAAAGCATTGGATTTTCATTCTCCGATGGAAGCTGGTAAGGGAGTTGGGATGTTCTTGCCCTGGACTGAGTGTTCACAGGGGTGACCAGCATGGGCAGGCCAGGTTGGCCTCCTATTTTACCTAAGATCAGGCCCTGAAGACAAATCTATCCTTAACTGGGAGAACTGGACCTGGGTAGGAGCTGGGAGCAGAGCTTCTCCAGGCACTGCCTCCTTCCAGCTCCCTGTGGAGGGGCTCACTGTGGCCCTCCGACAAGCTAGACCACGTCCCTGTGGTAGATGGCTGGAGTGCAGCTGATTTGGGTCCCGGGGGACTAGGGTGAAGGGGATGGAGGCAGATCCCTCAGGTGCTGACATCTGCCTTGCCCTGGGCAGGGCTGCTGCTGCAGGAGATGACCATGGCCGGGCTGCATGAGCTGCGCTTCACTGAGGAGAAGCCGCTGCTGCGTGGGCAGGAAGCCGAACTGGTGAGTCCGGTGTCTACGCTGGTTCCGGTGTCGGGGCTGCCAGGGTGCAGGTGCCTAAGAGGGAGGGTAGGAGGGGGTGTGCTGGTAATAGGTGCACCTGTGTGGTGCTTGATGCAGGTGTGTGTGCAGGTGTGTGTGCAGATGTGTGCTGGATTGGGTGCACATGCATGCAAATGCGGGTTTTGATGCAGGTGTGTGTGCAGACGCCGGCTGGTATCGATGTCCATGCATGAGTGAGCACGGGTTCTAGTTTGGTGTGATGCTGTCTGTGTGTGAAGGTGTTGCACGTGTGTGTGAACACACACTTGTGCATGTGCACCTGTGCAGGTATTGTAGATGTGTGTGCACACGTGTGCTCCTGTGTGGGCATTGTCCTTCTGCAGCCAGAGCTGTGTGAAGGTGTGGGTGCTTGTGGTGTCAGGGTCTTCATGAGTTGGGTGGGAGGAGAGCGCCTTGGGAGTGAGGGGCGGCAGGGGATGCCTCTGTCCCTAATGGCTCCTTCTCTCCTCAGGAGAACTCCGATGTCTTCCTCCCCACTGTGGACACAGATTGGAAGGTAGGACTGGCCGTGGAGGGTGCCTCCTGGCCCTGGGTCCCATGAGGGATGGCAACCTGTGGCTGGGGAAGGCTGTAGGGTGCTGAGCGGACCCAGGAATGTTGCTGTCCCCACATTCCATGGGGACGCAGTGCCTGGTCGGTGTCTGTGCATGGGGCTGCACATGCATTGCAGTCTCCGGCAGGAGGAGGTGAGGGGATGCTGCCAGGCATGCTCTGTACTGGTGCTTGGATGTGGCTAGCAGGCACTTGGCAACTGGCCAGGGACAAAACCTCTTTAAAACAGCCAATTTCTTCTCATGAGGGCTGAGCTGCTTTTCCAGCCCCTCTACCATTGCCATGGCAATTGTTTCCTGGGTGATGCCAGCTACCCACTTACATAAGGATGTTTGAAAGCCTCTTTATTTTTTTTTTTTTGAGAGCTGGGGCATTGCCCCCTGTACCACCCACCTCTCTCGGGGAACAGGGCCCCTCCGCTTCCCTGGCTGGCACCTACCTCCATTCTGCCTCTTCAGAGGAGCCCCACAATGTGGCACTGGGGCTTGCAGAGCCTAAGCACTTGCCTGGCTCCTATGTTGTTCTTCATCTCTCTCACACCTCTGCCCAAGCTCATTCCACACCAGGATGCCCCTGCAGATCTCAGGGTGCTGGTGCATGGTAAGGGAGAATAGTGGGACTGCTGGACCACAGCTCACTGTCTGCCCCTCTCTTAAAACATCCCCCCTCCCACGGGACATCAATGACTCACTTCAGGTTCTATGTTGCTGCTTTGCTAGTGGCTGGGACCTCTTGGAGGATGGGCTCAGGTGGTACTGACCGAGCCCTGTCAGGTCCAGCACTGAAACAGCATCATCTGCAAGGATAAAACAAATCTGGATTTCATTCCTCCTGGGAGAGAGGCAGGGGAGCCCAGGTCCCTGTTTTGGCAGACCCAAAGTGCTGCCCAGGCTTTTGGGGCTGGTCTGCTTGGTCTCCATTATTTGTGGTGGTGGCAGCGTGTAGCCAGGCAGGGATCAAGGACTTTCATTGGGATGCTGGGCAGTGGCCGCAGTGGTTCACAGAGCAAGAGATTTCTGGTGGCCCTTTTGGAGGCTACTGAGTTATTTAAAAATGGCAGTGATGGAAAAATGTTACTTTTTCCAGCAGCTTCAAAGCTGCTGGGATGCTGTGGCAGAGTGTGTGGGTCTTGGCTGCTCCTTGCTCTGTTTGCTCAGGGTCCCTGTTGACCACTGGAGGGGAAACCAAACCTCCTGGAGGAGGGAGAGGGAGGCAAGTGAAGAAAGAGAGGTAGCAGTGCCAGGCTGCCTGGAGCTTATGGTAGCGCCGTGGGCACCAGGATGGCTCTCACTCAGCTGTACTGGGGCAGGGCTTGTTGGCATGCAGGGGATGTTAAAGAGCAATGACTCTGCCAGGACAATATTTGCATGCCAGTATTTCAGGGATTGGCCCATGGTGGTGCTGAGCTGTGTCCCAGGTGGTGCCCAGATGGAGTGGGATGAGCTTCCCAGGCTGTGCTGGGGCAACTCCCTTCTTTCCCCCACCCTGGCGCTTCACAGGTTGGCTCCCTGCAAAGGCTGGGGGCTGCTTGCTCTTCCTTGGTGAGATCTTACCCCATTTTCTGGGCTCACCACCTCAGGGTAATTTAATCCAGCCCCCAGTTTAGCTCTTTCCTGTCCCTCTGCTCCTCCCTGAGCCAGTCACTGCTCACTTGCTGAGATGCTCTGGGTGGGAGCAGGGAACTCCCACGGCCACCACCAGCAAAGTAAAGCCCTTGGGGCTGCTGGGATAAGCCAACGTGCAGGAGTGCAGAGGGGCGGGTGCCTCTGCCATGGGACCCTGGCAGGAGGTCTGGGCCACCAGCCATGCAGATGGGCTCGTAGCCAATGGGTTGGTGATGCCATTCAAGCAGAGTCAGCCTCGCTCAGCGCTCATATCTCCCTGCTTCCCTTTTGCATTCCTGGCTTACTTTAGTTTGGCTTTTCCACCCCCTCTCTCCTCTATTTTGCCAGCCTCTGTCTGCTTTTGCCTGCTCATGCACTTCTATCATGATTTTATGATTCTGCATCTCCTGCTTTTTCCTGCAGGCTGTGGCTGCTCTTGCTCTTTGGCTCCACAGGCAGCAGGGCTGAGGAAAGCAAAAATGGCACCCAGACCCACGAATGGCTCTGTGCCTGTGCCAGGAACCACCTGGGAGCTGGGATTCCCCACAGTTCTTCGACAGCAGAGAAGAGTCTCTCTGCTCTTGGGTCTGAGCTCCCTGCAGGACAAAGCAGAGCAGAGGAAAGCCTCTCCAGCAGAGGCAAAGTGGACATCATCCCACTGCCTGTCTGTCTGTTCTTTCTCCCTCATTCAGGCCCCCTGGCTGCTCAGCCTCGACTTGTTTGCAGGACGCTGCTTTCAGTGCCTCTCCACCAGCTCTGGGTGAACATTGGTCCAGGTCAGGGAAAGGGCTTTCCCCAGGGAAAAGTGGATCAGCCCTGTTATTAGCCATCAGAGACTCCACAGGAACAAGCCTGCTGGGTGAAGCTGGGGACACGGAGCTTTGCCGTGCGGGGAAGCCTGTACGTGTGCTGGTGGTGGCAGCTGGACCCGCGCTGCCCATGGCTGTGGGGCGTGGTGGGAGCAAACTGTGGTGAGATGCCAGGTAGGGATGATGTGGAGGTGAAGGCTTCCTGTGGTGCACAGGGAGGCTGGCGGGTCCCCGCTGGATGCTGCCCCTTAGGGCAGGTGCTGGAGGGACTGCAGAACTCTTCGTGTATCTGTGAGCTTCGTGCTGTAGTGGCTCCGGTGCCAGCTATGCTGAGCCATGCCGTGTGCTCAGCTGGGGCAGGCAGGGTGCAGAGGGGGTTGAGGCTGCCGTGGGGTTTGGGGCCATGGGGGTGCGAGGCCATCCGTGGGTGCAAGCTGCAGGCAGATGGACTCGGTCTCTCACAAAGTCCCATTGGAATCAGTACAGAAACCATCTGCCCGTGCACACATGCACCCAGGAACACACGTGTGTGTGTACACAGCACAGATCAGCCCTCGGACAAGATCCGACCCCTTGGGACTGCTGGGGTGTCTTTCCTCCTGTCTTATTTACCTGCAGCTAGTGACATCCAGGTTGGGGCTAAATCCTGCACATCCCTTGCTTGCTAGCATCCTGCAGCAGGTGGGATGATTGTGCTACTCGGTAAGCTGACCCCAGCATCCAGGCAGTGTTCACGTGTGGACACAAATGTGCACGAGGTTCTGTGTGTGCTGGTCGTTGTGTAGCCGTGGGCACGAGCGATGGCTGCGATGCACACACTAAGCACGCAGGAGAAGGATGCAGCGGGCGCGATCCTTTTATGCATGTGACCATGCGTATACAGGTACAGGACCATGTACCAACGTAGACATACAGGGTGCAGCCCCGTGGAGTTATGCATGAGCATTTTGTGGGATGCACGAGCTTCAGCGTGGGTTGTTGTATTTACTTTTTCAATTTTTGTGTGCACAGACATGTGGGGGCACATGGTTTTGCTCGGCCCCTGTGTGTCTGTGTTGGTGCGTGTTCCTGTGCACAGTCACATGTGGAGCAGGCCTGGTGCATCCTTCTCCTGTGTGTTTCCCGTGTACCCGTGCCCACTCATGGGGGTGTGCTTCCTTCCTGGGATGTTTGTGTTGCTGCAGGGCCTTGGTCTGGGTGGTTGCAGGCTTGAGCATGATTCTGCATGTTTGCGTGGGGCCAGAGCCGTGTGTGGGTGCGATGGATGTGGGCGAGCATCGATGGGCTCTGCTGTGATGCTGCTGTGCCTTGCAAGGGGTGCAAGTGCAACCCCGTCCAGGCACCCCTGCCTGTCTCAGTCTGACATCTGGGAAGATGGAGCAGGTACCGCACTGTGCCAGGCTTTTTTCCTTCATAAACAAGGGTATTTGAGGCCAATTGGAGCATGAATAATTCCCACGGCAGCCAATGGCTGAGTGCTGGCTCCATCAGCGCTCGCCCGCAATGGCAGCCAGACCTGCTGGGGCTGCGCGGCGCGTCGAGGGGGAAGGGAGAGGGAGGGCTTAGCGCAGGGCTGGGGCTCCGCTATAAATCCAGACGAGGGGCTGAGCCAGAGCAGAGCTCTGCTTCGCCGCTGCACTGCTGTGCCCCGCATCAGGACCTCGTGCTCAGCCCACCTGCCCTCGCGTCCTCGTCCACCTGGTTCCTCACCATGCCCGAGTGCTGGGATGGGGTAGGTACCACCGTTCCCGTGCTCGCTGCCTCCCTTTCGCAGGGAGTTTTACTCCAGTACCTGCTTGCCCTGGCTGGACCTTTGCACCCAGCAGGGCTTGGCATGGGCCAGGCAGGCATCGGTGCAGGGGAGACCTGCTGCTGGGGAGCCCGACCCTCCTGCAGCCCCACTGCTGCATCCCTGACGTGCTGCAGGTTTTGGGGACGCGTTGTCCTTGAGCACGTCCTCCGCAAGCCCAGTGGAGATGCTGCGCCGAGGCTGAGGGGGAGCGAATGCAGCAGTTGCAGCTGCAGGCTGCGCTGGGGCTGACTGATGATGATGATGGGGGCAAGGTGCCCCTTTCACACCCCCCAGTTGCAGAGGGAGAGGGGCTCTCGCTGTTTTGAAGCAATCCATTGGATGCTTTCTGGACTCCGTAGAGATGACAACAGCTGATGGCAACAGGCTGATGTGGAGGCGGGTGAATGAGGTGGGAGCACTGCAGCAGCGAGCAGGGAAATGGGGCAGGGCACCTATGGGTGCTGTGACCCCTGCTTCTCTTCTTGCTGGGGCCAGGGGTTGTCAGTGCCCACCCCTTCCTTGCTGCCTGCATCCCTGCATCCCCAGCCTCTTCCCGCCAGCGAGCATCCCTGCGGCAAAGGGCAGGGCTGTGGTCGCCAGCGCTGCTGCAGAGGCTGCACCGCAGGCAGGGCTGCGCCTGGCTTGGCGGGGGCGGGGGGGGCGGGGGTAGCCGTGCTGGAGATGGAGCTGCCACCCTCGGCATGTGATTTTGGAGTGGGATTTGCAGGCTGAGCTGCTGGGGCTGTGATAGAGCCTGTGGGCGTGGGGATGGCAAGGGAGCAGCTCTGTGCCCAGGGTCAGCCACATGGATGCTTCCCGCTCTGTGACCTTGGGCCAGGCCCTTATTTTCTGCCTCAGTTTCCCCATCTGTTATTGCAAGGGGATGTCCCCACTCATTGCCTGCTGCCTGATACAGCCCCAGGGTGTGGAGAGACAGCTGTGGATGAGGGCTGGGGTCAGGGTGTCCTTGAGGAGCTGAATGTTGTCTCCACAGAGCCCTTAAGTTGTCTGCGTGTGCTGTGTCCCCTTAGGGACAGCAGATCTCCAGGAGGGGAGGCACTGCAGCGAGGAGATCCTGTCCTCGAGCAGTTCCTCCCACCCGAGGCCTGTGTCCTTCAGAGTCCTTGGCAGCATGCGACCCACTCGAGCATCCATGTACCTGCCTCCCTCCCTCCAGCCCATCCATGGGCTGCCAGTACCTGCAGTGAGGACCCTGCCAGCGTCCCCTCCCTGTCCCTGCTTGGCACGTGATGCTCCTGCACCTGCCACATCCCACTTTCGAGGTCACTGGGCTGGCTGGCAGGGATGGGTGTCTGGAGGGGACCCCTGGCCCCTTCTCCCTAGGTGATGCCTTTGCTGGCACCTGGGCTCCCAGCCTCAGTTTCCCGTGCTGACTAGAGAATGTCAGCCATGAAGGTGAGGCTGGAGCCCTCCCAGCCAGGTAAACTGAGGCACAGGGCAGTCCTGGTCCCTGTGTGAGTACTCAGCCATTTCAGACCAAGGGATTTTAAGGTTGCTTTAGCTATCATTTTGGGATCAGGCTGCAGCATTTCTCAGGTCAGTGTCTGATGTTTTACCTCTGCCTTTTTGTCCCAGGCACAGTGAATCCAGGTCAGCTGCACCATGCTTTGATCCCTCACTCTGTTGCCTTGTCCTTGAAGATCTCCTGTCTCATCCTGTGGTCCACTTGTCCTGTCCCACGATCCTACTCGCCCAAGCTCTCTTGGATCATCCCATCCCATCCCATCCCATCCCATCCCATCCCATCCCATCCCATCCCATCCCATCCCATCCCATCCCTCCATCACTTGATCCCATCCTCTAAACCCATCCTATCATACACCTGTCCAATCCTAAATCCTATTATCCTATCCCAAGTCCTCTCTTCCCTTCCCTTTCCTTCTCTTCCCTGGGGAACTGGTGGAGGCTGGAAACGTTTGTATGTAATTTGTTCTGCCTTCTGCACTGCCTGGATGCCCAGAGCTGTTTTTTTGTTTTATTTTTTTTCCCCAGGATGGCTGCTCCTCTTTCCCTTGTGCTCCCATAGGGCCCAGCCTCCTGGGGATGCAGTGGTGAGGGGTGGGATGGCAGGGCAAGAGAGGATGTCTTGGGGCAGGCAAGTGTCACCCTCCTCTTCCCTCAGGAACATGACATTGAGACCCCCTACGGGCTGCTGCATGTGGTCATCCGGGGCTCGCCCAAGGGGAATCGCCCGGCCATCCTGACGTATCACGACGTGGGCCTCAACCGTGAGTGCTGGTCCGGGGACCACGGGGTGCAGGGAAGGTGGGAGTGAGCCTGGGACTGCATGAGATGCAAGGATGTCAGCCAAAGCCCGTGGCTCAGCTCCTTTGCCTCCTCCCCTGAAGGGTCCCCAGGCTGCCTTGGGTCTCTGAAAGGCCCAGGAGGGTTTGAATGCTCCGATGAACACAAAGCCCGGGACAGGCACAATCAGAAGCGCTTGGCCAGGCTGGCGCTGGCTCTCTGCCTGCCCGTGCCAGGCAGGGACGGGATGTGGGGGATGCCAGCTCGGTCCCCGGCCTGCTGGCATTCAGAGCACGGACCCAGCTGGTGGCAGGACATAGCGGGGGCTGAAGGAGACGGGACCCCAATGCGTGGGGAAGGACGGACCCCAAGCCGGGACTCAGGATGCGGGGACGCTGTGTTCTCTGTTAGCCTGAAACCTTGGACTTGCAGCCCAGACCACTGGGATGTGCTCGCCAGCTGAGCTGCGATGCCCAGTCCCCCGTGAGCGGGGAGGAGCATCTCCACCTCCAGTGGAGGCTGAGTCACTGGCAAGCTACAAGAGCTGCCTCACCATCGCAGCAGCGCTCCCGTGTCCAGGGATGCGTCACGTTGGTTGCGATGGGCCTTACAACCTGCCTCGCCCACGCGTTTTGGGAGGGATGCCCTGGGGCAGGGCCCCTCAAAACCCCAGCGATGGCCGTATCCCACTGTGCAACGGTGGTGGCCTGACCACAGCAGCACTCGGGCTGTTTCTTCGGCTGTTGCCAAGCAGGGAGATTTGCAGCCATTTCTCAAATCCTGTGTTTGCTTGAGCCCTTTCTGGGGATTTTGGATAGGGCCGATAATACCTTGGGCTGCTAATCCTGCTGCCTGCCGGGTGGTCCTACGGCTCTGGGCTTTGTATCCCCCAATCCCATCCCTCCAAGCAGATGAGGCTGAGCCCTAACTCCTCATCCTCCTGGCTGGTTGTTCATTCCCATGCCTCCCAACTCCAGCACAGATGCAGCCCGTGCTAACAGTGGTTGCAGTCTGGGCTGCAGGGATGAGGACCCTGGAGGAAAGGGCTTTGGTGGCCTGTCACCTCCGCACTGAAGGGCAGAGAGAGAGCAGACGTGCTCCCCTGGCCCACCAGGTCCCTGATCCCTCCCTGCCTTTTGACAGACAAACTTTGCTTCAACACCTTCTTCAACTATGAGGACATGCAGGAGATCACGAAGCACTTCGTGGTGTGCCACGTGGATGCACCAGGCCAGCAGGCAGGAGCATCGCAGTTCCCCCAGGGGTAGGTGCCAGCCCTGGGGGCTTGTTATGCCGGGATGTCACCTCCCTGCCCGATGGGTTGTCGTTGCAGGGGTGTTTGTGTGCAGCCTGTGGGTCTCCCCAGACCACGTCAAAGCCTGTGGCAGGTCCAGGGTGGGCAGTGGGGTGGTTTGCATGGGGGTGGTGTTTCCTTGTCCGCTTTGGGCAGCCCAGATGCCATGTCTCAGCTTTCCTGCTCTGCGCGGGTCCCGTAACCGCTGTCCTGTGCCCCCCTGTGCTGCAGGTACCAGTACCCGTCCATGGACCAGCTGGCTGCCATGTTACCCAGCGTGGTGCAGCATTTTGGGTGAGTCGGTCCCTGCTCCGCAGCTGCCGGCTGGGGGTGCTGGGCAGGGCGATGGGCAGGAGGCTCGGGGCGGGGGTAGTCGTCCCTGTAAGTTGGCACCCTGCTGTCTTCTTGTGCCCTGTGCTGCTTGTGGAGGGACATCCCAGGGAACTCGTGCTGGAATCAAGTGTCCCCCCCTACGCACCTCTCCATTTTACAGGTTCAAGTACGTGATTGGGATTGGTGTTGGGGCAGGAGCCTACGTGCTGGCCAAATTTGCGGTGAGTTTGAGACTGGGCTGGGCTGGCCCCGATTTCCCTGTACCTGCCGTCAGCCCAGGCCATGGAGAAGAGCAGGAGCTGACACCTCCAGGCAGATTGTGCTGCTGTGAGGGCTCCTGGAGGGACGAGGGGGATGATGAGATGGCAGTGCCTTGGCCGTGGTGGCCGGGTACTCTTGCCACCGGTCTCTCATCACTTCCAGGACAGGGCTCCATCAGCCCAGGTGCTGGTGGGCAGGTGCATCTTCCCTTCCCGCTAAGCATCTTCCCTCTTGCTCGCTGCAGCTCATCTTCCCCGACCTGGTCGAAGGACTGGTCCTCATGAACATTGACCCCAACGGCAAAGGCTGGATTGACTGGGCAGCCTCCAAGGTGGGAAAGCCGTACCCCCCTGCCCTGATCTCAGTGGCTCCCTGGGGCTGGAGCCAGACACGGCAGCGCTTAACTCCCTGTGCTCCCTCCACAGCTCTCTGGCCTCACCAGCACGCTGCCGGACACTGTCCTGTCCCACCTGTTCAGCCAGGTAAGGGCTGTGCGTCCTGCTGGCTCATGCCCGGCCCCCTCCTCAGCACTGCAACCGGGTCACCCGTGCTGTGCCGTGTCCTGCCTGTCCCATGCCCAGGGGTGGGGTTGGTCAAATCCTGTGTCCCTCTTGCCTGATGCGGGGCTTAGCTTTGCCAGGCTCCACGTCCTGCCCGGGTGCTCTGCCTGCCCCACTGCCCCGTGTCTCCCCTCTGCCGACTCGAGGCGGGCACACCTGGGGAAGGCAGGTGTCTTGGCAGCACCCACAGCCCCTGATCTCCATCCCCTGTCGGCACAGGAAGAGCTGATGAACAACACAGAGCTGGTGCAGAGCTACCGGCAGCAGATCAGCAGCGTGGTGAACCAGTTCAACCTCCAGCTTTTCCTCAACATGTACAACAGGTGAGCTGCCAGCAGGCTGCCCTCCCGTCTGCGCCGGCGCGAGGGGCTGTGGTGCGGGTGGGTGGCCCCAAGGGCACCGTGCGAGCCCTGATTCCTGTTGGGTGCTGCCATCATCACCCTGTGGCGCAGGCAGCAGCGCAAAGATTTTCACCAGTGCTGGCCGGGGATGCGGGAGTGGCGGTACCTGTGCCAGAGCCTTGTCCTGTCCCAGAGCCCGTGGCCGTGGGTGCATGTCCCGTGGTCTCCTCCTGTGCTGGGTGCCAGCAGAGGCCTCGGGAAGGTGGCAGAGCTGGTGTCCCGTGCATGCCGGGGAGCGGGAGCTGCTGCTCTGCTGGGTGCTGCATCTCACGGCGCAGGATCTGCTCAGGTCACGGCAGAGATGCCCGTGAGGTCCTCCATCCACAGGGAGCTGGGACAGTGGCGCTGGGTGCTGCTTCCTGGAGCTGGCCGTGCCCCAGCTCTTGCACTATGGCAGCGGTGGCAGCACCTGCCCATAGGCTCACGCTGTCCCTCTTTCTCCTCTACCAGCCGCAGGGATTTGGACATCAACCGGCCTGGAACTGTGCCCAATGCCAAGACGCTGCGGTAAGAGTCACACGGGCGTGGAGTGGGAGGTCCCAGGGCAGGGGAGTCCACCCAGACCAAGCCCTGACTGTGCTGTTTCTCCCCTCACTTCCAGCTGCCCCGTGATGCTGGTGGTTGGAGACAATGCACCTGCTGAAGAGGGGGTGGTGAGTGATGGGATAGCGCCTATGGGGTGACACGGTGATGGTGCCCACACGTGAGCAGCTCCTGTTCACTGCCTGCTCAGACACGTGTGAGCTCCCCAGGCAGGAGCTCATGTGCAAACCTACCTGCTTCTGTGGGCGGATGTGTACGTGTTACCTGTCCATGGCTACCACACCTGGAAGGCCTCCCCTTCCTCATATGTCCAGATGTGCTCACGATGTGCACGCTCGGTGGTTTCAGTGCACGGACACTGCCTGCTGGACCACACGCACCTGAACAGCTGCTGGCACATCCCTGTGCTTGCGCACATCTGGACCGTTGTCCCCACTTGCAGAACCAGCCACAGGTGCCACGTGTGGCCACACTGGTACACAAAGTGCAACTGCATCGCACACACACACACAAAAAACCCCCAGCGTGTGCACCTTTGTGCATCTGCACAGGAGCATTTGTGTATGACGCACAGGACGCCTCATCAGCTCCCCTCCCTTCCCTTTCCAGTTCCCAGGCTTGCTCAGACATTGTGTAGCAAGAGGAAGGTCCCCCCTGTCCCATGGTGGTTCAGTGGGATCAGGGCTCACCTAGCACCGCATCTCCACCTGGATGGGGTGGGATGTGCCAAGCAAGGTGCCGGGGCAGCACCCATGGGCAACTTCTGCAAGGTTCAGGGCATCCCAGGGTGCTAATATCATCCTTCTTGCCCACAGGTCGAGTGTAACTCCAAGCTGGATCCCACCAACACCACCTTCCTGAAGGTAGGCGGGGGGCAGCCAGGCGGTCCCTGCTGCCTGCGTAGTGCCTGTTGCCCTCTGCCCCACGGCTGCTGAGTGTCCCTCTCCCCATTCTGGGTCTGTCCTGGCCGCAGGGCTGGTGGTGGGAGGGGAGAGCAGGGTGGCTCCAGCAGCAGCCTCCTGCCAGTGGGTACCAGGGGGATGATGGGCAGCAAAGGCACTTTCCTAATCTAACCAGGATGTTCTCTCTGCAGATGGCTGACTCCGGTGGGCTGCCCCAGGTCACACAGGTGAGTCCTCACGATTGCCCCAGGTCACCGGGCAGGCTGGGCCCCGAGACACGCACTGGTGCTGTCCCCAGCTAGCAGGGCATGGGCTGAGGTGGGCACAGGTGGCTTGGGGCTAGGTGAGCTCTCAGCCCCAGCGCTGCCTCAACTCAGCCTGCTCTCTCCCTGCAGCCCGGCAAGCTGACCGAAGCCTTCAAGTACTTCCTGCAAGGCATGGGCTACAGTGAGTGCCAGGGCTGGGCATGGGGCGGGGGCTTGTCTGCATGTGCACACGTGTGTGTGTCTGTGCGTGTGTGTCCTGACCCTCCTGCAGGAGAGGAGCCTGGCACCCTCGTGTGCCTGCTCTGATGGAGACCTGTCTGTGGTGATGGGTGTGCAGGCGTAAGAGATGTCTGTGTGTTTGTAGAGGCGTGAGGTGAACAGGCTCTGAATGCACATTGATGTGTGTGTGTGTGTATGTACAAGGGCTCTGCGTGTGCGTGTGTGTGGACAGGGTCTCTGTGCATGCAGACACACTTATGTGTGCAAACAAACAGGGGCTGCGTGTGTGCACACAGACATGCAGAGCCCTGTGCACAAATCCGTGTGCATACGTGTCTGTATGGATCCGTGTGTGTGTGTGCGCACACCTGTGAAGGTCCATGTGCGCACAGGTGTGTGTTTGCAGGTCCCTGTGCACATGCACGTGTGTGCGCGCAGGCAGGTCTGTGTGCACACGTGCAAGTCCGTCTGCAAGCACATGTGGGGCTGGGCAAGTGCTCCTGGCCCCGCGGCGCAGCCAGCGCTGCTGACACTCTCTCTCTGCCCTCCCTACCCTTTTCCCACTCCCCCCCTGCCAGTCGCTCACCTGAAGGACCGGAGGCTGAGTGGAGGCACAGGTACCGCTCAGTGCTGCTCGGCCCGTGCCCATCGCTGCATGGTGCCCCCCTGGCCTGTGCCCTTGAGCTGCCCGGGCGCCTTTGGGAGCAGCCTGGGTGCAGGGCTGGCCCTTCCCGGCCGGTGCTCTCTGCCTCCCTCTGCTTTGCCCGAGATGGCACCACGAGCTAGGGGCTGAGAAATGGCTGAGAAACAGCATTCGCAGAGCTCACCCTTTCCCCGCAGTGTGGTGGGCAGGGTCCCCACCGTCTCATGAGCAGCAGTTGCTGCCCGGGAGCCGTGCCTGGAGCGCAGCCTTGTCCGAGGGCACCCGTCCCTGCCCCGCTGCCCCTCGCCAGCCTGGAGCTGCTCATGTGGTCACAGCAACGCATGCTGCAAGCTTGTGCCCAAAGTCATTTACATCGGGGAGTGGGACCGGTGGCTTTGCTTGCGTGAGGCAACGTTTGCTCAGGTCCTGTTGGCTTTCGGGAGGAGCTGAGCACCGTGGCCGTCTCTCCGTGCAGTGCCCTCTGCCAGCATGACCCGCCTGGCACGCTCCCGCACGGCCTCCCTCACCAGCGCCAGCTCCGTGGACGGCGCCCGACCGCGCGCCTGCACCCACTCGGAGAGCAGCGAGGCCATGGGGCAGATCAACCACACGATGGAGGTATCGTGCTGAGGCCCACGCCGCCGCCGACATCTCCTCCAGAGCCATCTCCCATCTGTCAGCCTCCCGCCAGCACCCACCCGCCCCCTGGATGTCCTTCACCAGGACCCTCGCTCCTTTGGGATCAGTTTGTCTTCTTTGCCATTGGCCTCATCCCCTTGCCTGGTACCGGAGGAGAGGGGCTTCTCTTTGCTGCCTTCCGGCTCCGGCTTCGCCCAAGTCACACGTGGTTCTGCATTCATTGGTTTTCACCCTCCTGAGCATCGGCTCGGCCCTGGAGGGGCAGGGTGGACGGCAGGAGGATAGGGACGGGATGAGGGAGCAGGGGCAGGGTGATGACATGGGAACAGGATGGTGGGATTGGGCAGGACAGCAGGATGTGGAGAGGACACAGGAGGTAGGTTGGTCCTTCAAGGTCAAACGACAACTAGCCAAGCTAGAAGGAAGATGGAGCAGGGAACAGCACTAATTGGGAGGTCACTTGGCCCTTTCTGGGGATGCAGCTCTCCTTTGTCCCCATGGGTCCTCCCTGGGGACAGCTCGCCTGGGATCCCCACCACATCCAGGACGCGCTGCCCCAGAGCTGGCTGAGCGTTGTGAGAAATTGCACCCCAAATTTTCCTCTCACCCTGGTCGTGTACCCCAAGGGCGGCCCCAGGGAGTGGGAGAGGGCTCAGTCCTCCTCCCGAAGCCATCGGGGCAGGAGGGTGGCACGGGGGTCCCTCTGCCCACACCCTCGCCTTGGGGGGGACTTCCTTGGTGTCTCGTAAGAAGCAACAATCACCACCTGCCACCAAAAATGCGCTGAGGGGGAGGGGAGGGCTGTGTGCTGGGGCCGGCTTGGCCCCTGCCACCTGGGCAGTCCCACTCCCAGTTCTTGGGCAGAGGCTGCCACGGCTCAGAGGCCACGGGATTTGGGGATGTCACACGGCAAACGCCCCTTCCAGTTTCACCACAGCCCGGAGGTGTCACTGCAGTGGAACCATTAGCAATAAGATGAGACGCCCCCACTTGTAATGCTGCAGAGCCCTCAGCAGCCTCTGCCCCACAGAGCACATCACCACGAGGCGCTGGCCGTGTGGGGTGACTCACGGGACATGTGAAGCACCCGAGTCTGGCTTTGCCCACAGAGCCAGACCCACCATGGCCCTCAGATCCATAGCCCCCACCCCAGCATCTTGCCTACGCAGAGCGAGGCGTCTCTCAAGGGCTCCCCCTGAGCTGCAGGGCCCCATCCACCCCCTGCCTCCGGGTGGATCCAGTCTCTCGTGCTCAGCGTGGAGAGCTGCGTCATCGCGTGACCCCACCGCTGGCCCCCCAGCCTCTGCTGCCCTTCCTGGCCCACCCCGCGGGCAGCAGAGCCCCCAGCTCCTCCTGCACCCGGGTGCTCAGGGCTTTGGGGGTGGGTGGTCTCTGGGGGACTCAAACAGGGACCTGTAGGGGACCCACCAGGTGCCACCATCTGACCCAGAAGAACCAGCCCTCTGGGAGCAGGTCCGACTCAGCCCCCCAGACCCCATCCCTGTGCCCTAGTGAGAGACACAGGGGTCCTGGGGCTCCCAGTGGGTGTATGAAGGATTTTGGCCCCGAGACCCGCGCCCCACCCAGCCCCTCCCATATGGAATAACCACCCTAAAACACCCCATTTGTCCCCTACTTTGTTCTGCTGTGTGCTTCCTTCTCAGTGTGACTCTGAAAGCTATGTAGCTCCTTTTTATTGTAGATACTGCTGTGATCTCGTTTTCTCAGTGTGTCCTTCCAGATAATATATATAAAAATACTATACATAATATATATAAATCCGGTCCCTGACCTTTTTGGGTTTATTTCCCCTTGCATTCTTGTCCAAGCAGTGCCCTGTGGTTCCCCTGGAGGTGGTCTGGTCATGCTTGCTTTCGGTTCCTCACCTTGGTTTTGTTGGTCAGTTTGGGCTTCCCTGGTGTTTTCTTTTTCTTTTGATTTCTGTTGGTTTTCTTTTTCCCAGTCACAGCGGAATTTAATGCATTTTCCTGATTGAGTGCAACCTGGTTTTGTCACGGCGGCATTAAGGCCGCAGCACTCACGAGATGGCAATATGTAAACCGGATTTAAATAACCTGTTGATGTAGAAGAGGATTTACTATGTTGGAAAAAAAAAACCCCAACAAACTAATAAAGACATTAAGAACCTCCTGTGCTCTTTTCAACTTGCTGCAGGGAAACAAGCCCATCCTGAGCCTGTGTACAGAGATCCTGGGCAGGGAGGACAAGGGGGACACCGTGGCCACAAACCCAACCAGGGGCTGCACCCCTGGGAAGGGGGCACTAGGGTGCCCATGGAGGAGAGCCCAGGAGCCCGGGGTGCACGTAGAGGGGAGCCGTGGGGGGCTTTGGCTTCAGGGCAGCCTTAGACAGGGCACCCTGTATGCTGGGAGTGGACGGGGAGTGGAAAGCTGCCAACTGAGACCCAACGAGGACCCAAGGTGCACAGCTGCACACTCTAGGAATGACCAGGGCCCTGAAAGATCTTGTCTCCCTGTCCTATTCCAGCCCTTCAGGCTCCCTGTTTGTCTCTCCTCCACGATCTGAGAAGTCCCAGGCAACAGCCCTTTCCAAGTGTGTGAAGCCCTCCCTGGGAAGCCCCCACAAGGGCCCTGGTCCCCCGTACCACCTCGGAGCCCATCCATGTGGACCAGGGCTGCCCCAGGTGCCCAGTGCCTCTCCCAGGTGCCCATTGCCTCCCCCTGCCCTCCCTGTCCTGCTGCTGGGACAGTTCTGCAGCTGGGGTCACTGCAAAGGGAGCAGGGTCCCCGGAGACATGATGTGGGGACTGCTGATGGAGGTTATGTCAACCACACAGGTTGCACCTCATCTTATACTCCCTTGGGATGGTCTCTTAATTGACTGCTCATGGTAGGTTTGAAATGTTCTACAATATTTTTTTCAGAGACAAGGATGATGCAGACCATATCATCTACAGACACCTTTGTCATCATCTATTTATAAAGTGCTGGTCTTATCAGAAATTCTGCAAAGGCCCACTCTCCCACATCAAGCGTTAATTGTTCAGTCTCTTATCTTTTCTTACATTCTCGTTGTGCCTTCTTGCAGACTCTCCCTTTCCTCCCACAGAAGTCGCTCGAGGCTGTGTACAGTTTGGTCGCTGAAGGATCCTTTGCTTGTCCCCAGGACTCCTGGCTGAGCTGTGCCAGCGTGGTGCTCGCATCCCTCTGCTGGTACAAGTACCACATGGAACCGAATCGCTCCTGCCACAGCGAATACATCTCTATACGCTGATTCTCTTCTCAGCAGAAAATTTAAGAGTTAAGTGATATACTAATTAGATTTCCTGTCTATTTTTCTTTGTAATTTCGTTCATCTTGGCAGTGTGTTATCGCTTTATGCGCTCAACTTAATACAAAATAACAGATAGGATATCATGATCCTGACGGTCAGACTACAAGGAGGGACTGTTAAGAAAATCCCCTTCCTTACCTATTATAACAATCAGTCCTTTTAGTATCAAAGTGTATTAACGTTCTTAATAAGTACTAGTTCACATTATACACTGCAATGCAATGAGGTAATGGAATTTTACTGGACATTCTGGTATTCTTCATGCTTAAGTAAAACAAATTACAGGACAGGCTGGCCATGGGAAAAAGGGACTTTGCTTTGTGGAAGCTTGGAGCTGCCCATGAAGGATAAAGAGTACCCCTGGACCACCAAAATAACGCCAGCATCCTAGCCCCTCTGACACGTACCTGAAACCTTCCTGGTGTCATCTGGCATCACAGCTCATTAACTCTAGCCAGATCGACTTCAGGGATAACTGGATCAACAGACAAGCAGCAAGAATCCTGCAAAACTAGAGTTGCTTTGCAAAGTTTGACTAGGATTAGTAGTCAGTAATCGTGTTAGTGATTAGTCAAGTCATATTGTACCTAAATGATCAAAGGGTACAAGAATCCTGTGTAAAACCACGCTTGGGGTGGCCCTTGTAATGTGCATTCCGCATGCACATGAATCAATATTTGCCCTTGTAATCCTATACTTTGTGTCCTGGCCTCTCCTCCTGGCACGGGCCAGCTGAGAATTTTTGTGACAGTGAACCCTTCTCAACAACAACTAAATCACGAGCCTGTTATCAATACTGTTGGCATTACAAACCCAAAATGTCACTACAAATCCATACAAACTACCGTGCAGAAAATTAACCCTTATCGCAGCCAAAACCAGCACAGGCACTGCTGTAATTAACGACACACGTTCAATTGCAAACAAATGCACAAAATTATATGTAATTAAGAGTCACAGACACCATAACATCCACAATTACAGATATAAGAACAGTCACACATACAATTGCAGATACACGTGGAGTCACAGATACAAGCACACATTTTGTTACAACTACAGCTACAGCTTGTGACGAGACTACCAGCAGCGGTGCCATTAAACAAATGCAATTGAAGATACACATATAGGTAGGAGTACGGATGCAGACAGAGGTACAATCAGACATGCAGGCTTACTGATAAGCTGACATGCCTGTTCCAACTAAACTTTACCCGCTGACATGACCAGGGGAACGGTTGCCCTAAAGAACAGAGGTGATAAGGCAAATGCAGTACAGCAGATTCACACAGCAGCCCCTGAGCAGATTATTTAAAAGTCCAGGTAGCAACGTGCTCAAAATTCAGATTTTGCTTAACTACAAGAAGAGTTAGAAGAACATACAAAATGAATCTTGATGAAGCTCTGCATAAATGTTCTGCAGTTTACCAAATAAAATGCTTCTACAGCTTCTGCCTTACAGCTGAATCAAGGTTAGTATCTATTTGCTCTTGATATAAGATGTACTTACATCTACTCTCGAAAATGGTTCGTGACGTTCCCATTAGCATACAAAAGCAGCAACATCTGCTGGGAGTTTTAAGAGGCTTCTTGCTGTCACTTTCTCAGCACCACAAGCTCCAGCTGCCACCTTTGCCCCCACCGGTGCTCCAGGTATGGTTTCTGGAGATGAGGGGATAATTTGACCACACAACAGCTCCTGCAAAGCTTCTGTACCTATAACGATCTACTTATTTAGCTGGATAGGTAATCCACCCATGCTGAGTCGTCCTTGCATAAACCTGCAAATGGTATCGTAGCTGAAATCATTAATCCTCGCCACCCGCGACTTAAATGAAGTGCTATTTTAACAGGCAAGATACAAAACCTGAGTTCACTCCCCTGTACTGTAGCACCATCTAGAGGATTTGAGCTAGAAATTCCTCACCCATTGGGCAATAAAGTGGGAACTGCTCTCAAGTTGTGGAAAAAAAACCCCTTTGACACAAAAATAAAATTTTGAGTGAATTTTCATATTAACATCTATCTACAGAGTAACTTTAAAACTGTTTCACACGTGCCTACATGACATGAAGTTTTTTCTTAAGTAAGTTCTTGGTTTGTGATATGTGGTTTCATGACAGGTAACAGAACATAAGAACAAATATAACTTCATCAACAGTCAGATCGGGAAAGATCTTGATCTCATCCACTCTAGGGCACAGGCTTGCTACAAGACCTTCTTTAGGTGGAGAAAGGCAGGACTTCCCCTGTAGATTTATTCACAACTTTGCAAGGATGACTAATTTTACTCCATTTTCCTTAATTTTCACCTTTTAAAAGGAGATCTCTTAATAAAACCAAAACCAAATTTCAATCAAGAAAAGGTAAGAGGGTTTTAATTGAATAACAGAGATTATGTATATTATTATGTTTCACGCATAGAAGGAGGAGCTGACAACAACTGATTGCTTGTTGCAGAGCTATTAAAAGAGGAGGAGATGGATGGGTACCACCCTAAAGCCCTACTGATTATTCTTCCCATCCACAGACACTGCAGCCTTCACTCTGACTAATTTCAGCTTGGCACATTCTCCCCCATAACTTAACACGCTACTGCCGCAAAATCACACTTTTGCTCCTGAAGCCTCTGGGGAAAGGAGCAAGTTCAATCCTTTTGCTACTTCTGTGAAACTCTGGGCCAGCTCTTCAGAGACAGAAAGACCAAGAATTAATTGAGAATATTCACAACACGATTGCTCCACAGAGTTTGTGGGCAATAAACCCAAACTGTAGCTCCTGTTCTTTGGTTGATACGCGACTCAGCAGCAGCATGATTCACAGTAACAGATCTGCATTAAAAATTCAAACTTTTGTATACCTAAACACAATTTGTATTTCTCTTTCAGTATTGTTTCAAAACATTACTGTAATACCAGATAATCAGTCATTTATTTTAGCATGCAGTCCTTACAAATATCTAAGACTGGACTCCAAGCTTTCAGCTACTATGCCACATTATTTGCTTCTACCAAATTTCCTTGGAGACTGTTTGGCTAGAAATAAAAATCATAGAGGCAAAACCTGAAAGAATAAACTGCACAGTCATGACCAGCATCATTACTGGTTATGCATGAATTCATTCCACTTTACAGGCCAACAAAACTTAAACCTTCTGGAGATTTCCTACAACACAGGCAGAGGAGCTATTGTAACAGGTGGCAGACCTTTACTGTTACTTGTAATGAAGATTACTGGTTATAAAAAGCAAAATTCTTCCTGAATTGAATTGATTTCTGCTATTTCATAATGGCTGGCAGCGAATCAAGACTGTTGACAGCATTTCAGTGCAGCTTAAGTCCTTCAGTGTGTCCCTCCATGTGCTTCACTCCCTCCTTACCTCCTCCTGGGTCTCCAGGTTAAAGCAGTAAGGAAAGAAGAAAATTCTCCTGCACTTACCAGCAAATTCTTCTTCCTAGCTTCCATATGGAAGCTAAGGAAAAAAAAAAAAAGAGAAGAGTTTTAAGTACTTTCCATCTTTCAGTTGGTTTTTTTATCCCCAATCTTAACTATAAATGCAGAAATTCATTCAAACACCAGACTATAAGTACAAGCACTCGAAGTTTAAGCTTCTCATTTGCTACTTTTACCAGCAAATATTTAAATTTATTCACACAGATAAGCATTTGCAAGATCTCAGTTCTAGATTATGCAGTTTCTGGTGCTAATACAGCATTCACTACTGTATATCAAAAGAACAATTACACTGCTTGGAATCTGAATTCTTAGTTAAATTCCAAGTAACCAAGAAAATATTTTCATTTGTTGTTATGTGACTGAGACAAAGCCTATCTGAGTGTCTATAAAATCTGCATGTTTCAGTCTTCCATGCCGAGCATAAATAATGCTTCCAAGAATAATCCTGCATCATGCTAGCATTCATTTTGGCTCCAGTTCAGTATTTTTTTGCAAAGCTGAGCTGATATTTTTATTGGTTTTGAAAAGACACATAGGCATCTTGCATCCATGAAGGAAAACAATGGACTTCAAAGAAGCTTTAAAATTAAAAATAGCATTGGGGCAGCAGAGTAAGTGGAAAACCTCCCCCTTTCCATTTTCCTAACCGCCTGGAACTGCTAGTCCAGTTACTGGGGGTAGGATCACCCTATCCCTTACAGTATGCTATCCTACAGTGTGCTGACTTTAATCGGAGTGCAATAGTAAGGATCACTCCTGCGACCAACATCAGCACCAAGACCTGGTTTATATCATATAATCTCTAAGTTTTCATTTAAAAGCATCTTCTGGCTGTATTAAAACAAAATTGCCCAACAGACGTTCCAGTCAGATCCAATAATCATGCACCAGTGCCTCCAATGGTTCAAAGAAATGAAAAAATATCTGTAAAGATACCTCATTTCCAAAAGTTCAGCACACCATACTTCTTTAACAGAACTGCAGAGGTGAATCCATGCAGATTTCACTGCTGGCTGAACTGTTGGCAGGTGAAATGCCCTCACACAGCTGATGCAGCTCTCAGATGGGCCAGAATCAGCTGCAGGCACTGTGCTCTTGATTGCCTTCCACAGCACGTCAGAGGATGTTGGAGTAACTCCTAACACAGTAGCTTAGGAAATAAAATATACTGGTACTTCTGATAATTTCCTCCTTCCCTCAGAAGCCAGGTTTTCAACTCAGTTATAATCTTAACTGGAATACACAGGGACTTCCACACTTCTAATTTATGCTGGCCCCTGCCAGTCTTAAACTTAATAAATGCCTAGAACAATATTGTTGTAATAGATAGGGCAATCCCATGCACTGAAGTTCTTTTTCTCAAACATATGGACATAAACTGCATGAAATCAGGTGCTGAATTACTGTTGTAACTTTCAAACCCAGTTTTAGGTCCTTCAAGAGCTGAAGATTAATAATTAGCTTGCTAATTTGTTCTAAAAGCCTCTCTGTTTGAGGAAAGGTGGGGGGAGGTGGGCTGCTGACCTTCCAAAACACCAAACTCTAAACTTGCTATCTCTCTAGAGCACAGCAGCTAAAAGTCACTGTAATGGAAGCTTCAAAGCTTCATAAACAAGACAGAAGACTTGATGAGGCCAGCCCCCTTCCCTTACAAATACACAGAAGAGTCTTTTGAACCCATCAGTGCTCTTTATTGTGTGCATGGAGGAAGATGGTTCCTCATAGGCCTTGCACGTGGTTTGTTCCTCTGTGGTTTTGGTGAAGAGAACCAACACATGTGGGTAACGCACTGTTGTTGCAGCGTTGCCAAAGCCACCTTCACCTATATCAGGAGTGGGGTAAACAATGGCAGCACGCAGCATTCCTTATTACAATGACTTATTTATCATCATGATTTATGTTATCATTTATTTAGTGATCATAGCACACAGAGGGCTGGAAAGCTGCTGCTGGGGAAGAACAAACACTGCACACCCATGGAATGGGTGGAAAACCCAAGAGCAGACAAAGCAGCACTTACACACAGGGAGAAGAAAAACACCGATCTCTGACATTAAGCAGTAGCTGAACAGGTGCCTCGGGATTCATAGAATAACCAGGTTGGAAGAGACCCACCGGATCATCGAGTCCAACCATTCCTATCAATCACTAAACCATGTCCCTTAGCACCTCGTCCACTTGTGTCTTAAATGCCTCCAGGGAAGGTGACTCAACCACCTCCCTGGGCAGCCTGTTCCAGTGCCCAATGACCCTTTCTGTGAAAAATTTTTTCCTAATGTCCAGCCTAAATCTCCCCTGGTGGAGCTTGAGGCCATTCCCTCTTGTCCTGTCCCCCGTCACTTGGGAAAAGAGCCCAGCTCCCTCCTCTCTACAACCTCCTTTCAGGTAGTTGTAGAGAGCAATGAGGTCTCCCCTCAGCCTCCTCTTCTCCAGGCTAAACAACCCCAGCTCTCTCAGCTGTTCCCCATAAGGCCTGTTCTCCAGCCCCTTCACCAGCTTTGTTGCTCTTCTCTGGACTCGCTCCAGAGCCTCAACATCCTTCTTGTGGTGAGGGGCCCAGAACTGAACACAGGATTCGAGGAGCGGTCTCACCAGAGGGAGAAGAACCTCCCTGGATCTGCTGGCCACGCCGTTTCTGATCCAAGCCAAGATGCCATTGGCCTTCTTGGCCACCTGGGCCACTGCTGGCTCATGTTCAGTCGCTGTCAACCAACACACCCAGGTCCCTCTCCTCCAGGCAGCTCTCCAGCCAGACTTCTCCTAGTCTGTAGCACTTCACAGGGTCGTTGTGCCCCAAGTGCAGGACCCGGCACTTGGCCTTCTTAAACCTCTCCAGCTATCCATAATTAGCAGTGGTCATTCTAATTTCTTCAAATCATTCTGTAGAAAATTAAATTTTATTTCTGTCTAGCCCAAAATATTTAAAACAAGCTTACAACCGAAATTAATTACAGTAAAAATACTCAAACCAGTGGTGAAGTAGTGACATTTGTTAGGCTGCTCAGGTTCCCTAAAAAGATGAAACCCTCTGTTCTTCACTAACATAAACTGTGGTCTTGAACTAAGATTATTGTAATAGCGTAGGTACACTTAAGTGTAATAGAATGCATGTGAACTAGAAAATCAAAGATTCCTGATATAAACACTGCCTGACATTTATTTTAATGCTTAAAGTTGATTTGCTCATTGAAACCTCTGCGAAGTGTACATTGTTTATTTGGAAAATCTCACCAACTGTTACTATTCTTTGCAGTAGAAAAGGATCACACCACAGCGTTTCTAATGAAGGATTTATTTGCCTTTCTCTAATTTGGGTGGCAAAGGCAAAGACGATTTGTCCTGAAGTAAGCATAGCTCAGCTTTAATCTATGGATGTCACTAGTGTCAACTCATTTTTGTGTTATTATTAGATCTTGGAGGACCATTTAACATTTACAGTTTTCATTAAAAGTGCCATATTTGTTGAAGCAATCATTTAGATATAAGGTCATATAAACTTGACACTGATTCATTTCTGCTTTTAAGTGACTTACTATTTAATGCCGTAGTTATTTAGATATTCTCATGCTAATGCAGTGCTTGGGAACACCTGCTTGTTCCATTAAAACATCAGTTTCAATCTCTGTGTAATAAACAGTAGACACAAAGGGTGTACAGGGTCATTCTATACACTCCCTACACTACGCATTCTGCCAATGCAGAATTATTTCACAAGTGACTACACAGATTGGAAGTGATTCAAATAATGCTTTCCTAGGAAAATTATGGAACAGCCTAACAGAACAGTTGATTCTATTCTTTGCCTCTAATTCTTCACCTGGGATTCACTATTTTTATATTAACTATTAACTTATATTAACTAATTAACTATTTTAATGTTAATTCTTCTTTCATTATCTTGGAATCATAGAATGCTTTGGTTTGGAAGAGACCTCAAAGATCTTCCAACTCCAACGCCCCTGCCATGAGCAGGGACACCTCCCACTGGATCAGGTTGCTCAAAGCCTCATCCAACCTGGCCTTGAACATTTCCAGGGATTCGTAACTTCTCTGGGCAACCTGTGTCAGTGTCTCCCTACCCTCACAGGAAAAAATTTCTTCCTGATGTCTAATCTAAATCTTCCCTCTTTCAGCTTAAAACCATTCCTCCTCATCCTATCCCTGCACTCCCTGATGAAGAGCCCCTTCCCAGCTTTCCTGGGAAAGTAAGTACTGGGAGGCTGCTATAAGGTCTCCCTGGAGCCTTCTCTGCTTTAGGCTGAACAAGCCTAATTCTCTCAGCTGGTCATTACAGGGTAGGTGCTCCAGCCTCGGATCATCTCCGTGGCCTCCTCTGGACTTGCTGTAACTGATCCATGTCCTTCCTGTGTTGAGGACTCCAGAGCTGGACAGAGTACTCCAGGTGGGGTCTCACAAGAGCGGAATAGAGGGGGAGAATCACTTCCCTCGATCTGCTGGTCACATTTCTTCTGATGCAGCCCAGGATATGGTTGGCTTTCTGAGCTGCAAGCGCACATAGCCAGCTCAATCAAACTCTTCAACTTAAGTCATATTACTCTATTTTTGTATTCCTATTCTGTCCATGTGAACAACACAATACAAATGTATGCAAAGAGAAAATTGTCTTGCCAGCTTGTAATCTCTTGTCTTTGAAGTAGGTCAAAGCAATTTTTTGTTTGCAAAACAAGCTTATTAAAGCCAAACAGTTTTACACGTGTAGGATTCTGTTCTTGGTTTCACCTCATTGCTTATTAATACTAAAAGCATGATTTGACAAACGATTGGTAAACAATGATTCATTAAATCTTCAAAAACTAGTCTTGACTTCTGTGGCCATAGTTTTAATAGTTGCGATCACTAAGTGTGCACTACCAATTGTCAGTATTTTGCCCCTAATTGGAAGGGATCGTTCCAAGGAGGGTTTTGCTTGCGAAATGCAAACATACCACTTCTGCTTTTTGATTATTCTCGGTGCTTCACTGTGAAGAATGTGTAATTTCTATCACTGCACATGTCAAATGCTACAGCTAGAGTGTGGGGAAGATTCTGGCAGCCAGGATATGAGTTCAGTGACAGTGTTTAAACTGATGAAGCACTATAACTGGTTAAGTACTACAGAATAGAGTTTTGTAGGTATTTAAGAGCCTTAAACAGCGATTAGGCTCTTTCAGAAGTTTCATAAGGCAATTCAATGTTTAATTGCCACTGATGAATAAAAGTCATCGTTTAAAAAACACATACATAGCTGAAATCAGCATAAATCCTTTCTGCTATAAAACAGAAGACACTATGAAATCCTTTTTTTCTCTCATGATGTGCTGTACGTGAAGAATATGTAATTAACTGAGTAATTATTACAAAATTATTCGTTTGCAGGAGTTCCAATAAGAACAACTCTTGGTTACGCTACAACATCTCGGTATGCAGGTCTTCTTTGTCCACTTGCCATGATGGCTAAGAATGCAGTGAAAGATCTCGATCCTCAAAATGATCTAACCTTTCTCAGGATCAGATCAGAGAAACATGTAATTATGATAGCTCCAGGTAATATTTCTACTGAAATAACTATAGAATTGTATGTCCTTTGCAGTTTCTTTCAATCTTTCACAAATAAGTCTACTGTAGAAAATGCATTTTGAAAATACAAGTATGAAAATGCAACCATACATTCACCATGTAACCAGATATGTTAGGATTTTAACGTACAGACTTCGTAGTATTCAAGCTTGGAGACAATCTAACAAGTCTAGACCTGGTTAAGGTTCCGGTTTCTGTGGGTTTTCACAAAAGAAAATGGACAAATTTGTATAAAGCAGTGTGTTCATATATAGAGTATTAAAGGCAGCTCTGTTTTTGCTCAAAACTGACACAAGAAATCTTTTTTTCTCTAGAAATTCTGAGTAGTCTGTTATCCTGACTCCCTATGTATAGGTGGGGTTTGTGTCAGAGAGGTGCAGTATTATCACCAACATAGTAACTGGGATACAATTATTTCCTTTCAAACAGCCAGGGGAATATAGCATCCTGTTTCTCTTTCATGTTAAAATACAAGTTAATTTTTAAGTTGTGTTAAAACAAGGCCAGATGAGCTGTGGTCAGTTACCACTACAAGGTGAATCAGGCAAAGTGGAAGTGATTGGTTGGGGCTGAGAACCTAATGGGTGCCCCAGTTAATTGAGAGACTACTGGTATGCAGCAACTATCCACTGAAGGCATGTGCAGAGCAGAAACAGTCAGGGATCTCCTCAGCATAGCGGCTGGGGAGGGTGTTGGCGGGGAGCTTGCAGTGAGGGGTACTAGGGCGGTGGTCCTCTAGCTGCTTCCATGGGAAAGGCAGAGCACTAGGTGTGCATGACCTTGGCTCGCTGGAATTATTTATAATGCTGCTGTGAAACCAGGAGGTGTGACAAAAATCTGGCACTGTCAGCAAGTGTTTACATTTGTTATCAGCTAATCAGTTAAAATTTTAGTTTAGTTTCTATTTTGGAGTATGCCTAATATATTTTTTAAATCACAATTTTTGCTCATGGATTCAAACTGATGCACTTGATTCTTACTTTGAACTTGTCCTTCACTTAGTTTTTAAAGCTGACCTTTTGACCATGAAAGCATGTTGACCTGAAAATAAGTGGTATAAAATGTGAAGCTTTTTTGCTAACAGGGAGGTCGGATGTTGAAAGGCTTGATTGTATTTTAAAATAAAATAAAAGGTGGCAAATGAACCAGCTGTGATTTATATCAAGTTACTTTTGGATGAAAGTGACAGCACAGGAGTGCAGCTTCTTAACTTTCCAAAGCAGATATGACCCTACTAAATTCACTGGATCCTTTCAAGAAATGTACCATTTAAAACAGAAAATGTGAAATAGCAATCCAACTGAATTGTTTCCAAAACCTCCCTGGGCTTCTAGAATTAGTAAGCAAAGACCAGCACACTTAGAATTTATTTATAGCAGAAGTCTGTTCAAATATTTTCCCTTTTTTTGTGTCTAAATGGGGTTCTCAATTATGAATAAACCAGTTAGTGAACTGAAAGTCCTCTGCACCTGCAGAAGAGACTGCAGATGGCAACAGTTCTTTATTACAAGTGCTAGCCTCCAGGTGCTTATCTTGTGACTTTCTTCAACTTGTTTAAACATCTTTACAGCTTCTTGAAAGCAAGCCTACCGCTTCCTGAAACAGTTTCAATATGGTATAGTTAAGCTTTACAACACAGTTTTTTTTATCTTTAATCTCAGATTCTTGTACCAAATGCTTACATTTCCTAAATGGTTTTTTTCTGTATAAACACCATTGCTTTTGCTTATATTTTATAAATAAATGAAAAGTTGGAGAGAGATAAGGTAAAATATCTTAACTAAACATTTTTATATCTTTTTGCAGAGAACGAGTATTTCCTTATCACTATTCAAGAAGCACGCAAACAGTCAACATGGCAATAGTTTCAGTTCCACTTGTTAAACTAATTACTTATTGAAAGTTAATGATAGTTCTTCATTGTAGCTGCATCAGTCTGTGTTTGAGAAAATAGTTTTGCATGTATCAAAATATTGTATGTTTATCTTTATGCTCAGAAGAGCAAGAATAAAGAAAAATGCTTGAAATACACCTTAATACATATGCAAGCTATTCTTGCAATTAAATTGTCCTCTTTACATTTCCAGTGTTATACTGGAGAAGATATACTACCTTGTGGGGAGCTGTAGGTCATGTGTATCTGTACATGTATAAATGTGTCCCTGTGAACTAGAGTAACCACATTGACATGAACAAAAGAACACCAATGTAATTCATGTCAGTAATGATGGACTAGATATTGCCCTGTCTTTAACTCCTGGGCTTTGTGGTTTCTAAGGGAAGAAAAGTGAAAGAAAAACTATCTTTTATTCTTTTCTATAGAAATTGGAAAAGAACCACAGTTTCATTTAATATTTTCAGTACTGAGAATTTCAAGCAAAGTTGAGCCTGCACTCTGATGTGGAACTACTGTTAGTTTGTTCGTAATGGTGAACAGTGGTGTAATTAAACCAAAACACGTGCTAACTATTTAAGTCTTTAGGTCCAGTATTCTTTAGTGATGTGGGACAAAGGGTGGGTTTAAAGCTCTGAATGTTTCCCAGAGCAGACCCATGTTTATACAGTAGCAGTGGAGATCAGATAGGTGTTGTTCAGTACCTTTCAAAGAGATCCACTGATAAAGGGCCACTGTAGGGTTACGCTGCCTTCGAAGCCATTCTGTTTGGAAGATGTGCTATGTCCATACCTCAGGATGAGTCCTGGGGGTGATGCACCCTCCTGGCTGTGCACGGGCAGTACAGAACTGGGTGCAGCACTCCTATTCTGTGTGCACTGTATGCCTCTGGTGCAAGTTTTCATCCCGGATGATCCCAAAGTCATGCTAAGCTTTGCACTTGGGTATGCACTGAGACCCCCTGTGAAAGTGCAGGGTGTCTGAGTTGACCCTGTGCTTGAAAAACAGCCAGTTGTCCTACAAATCATCTCAGGCCGTGTAGACTATACATAATTTTTATCAACTAATTATTTAAACATTAAAACTTCAGATTGTCTTCAGTTGGTCACAAGAAGGTTTTCTTGCTAGACAGGGGAAGGAAGAACAACAAATGTGTAGGGTGGCTATGAGGATGAAAGGAAAAATGAATCTTGACTGCTGCTCAGGGATCTTTGTAGTACATCACATGAATTCTGGTTGAGGTGATGAAACCAATAGATCACCACATGTCTCAGTGGATATGGAGTCAGCAGTTTGCCACTAGGGCTGTGTTATGCATCACTCAAAACTGACACAAGGAGAGTATCAAAGCCTAGTGCTATTTTTTTCAAATCTGTTTGCTCTGACTCTGCTGAATAGCTTGGAAAGGCTTTATTTCACTGAAAACTCTGTGAGGTTTGGTCTTGCTCCTGGGAGTTGAAGGTATCCAAGTGCTGAGATCTTGAAGGCAAAAAGACCGATTCCAATCCTAAGCAGATGATTGAGTGCTTACGTGTATTGAGAGGAAGCAAACCCAAAGGCACAGAGGCCCATCGTGCTGGAAATGAAGCACAGCAATCCAGCTGAGCAGGGCTATTCCAAATGTTAAGGCTGCGTAAATCCATGAGACACTATTGGTGGCACTTACTGTAGTCAGTACTGTGCCAGAAGAATTTCCTTACTGCTGGAGGGTTTTTGATTGTGCACTGGAAAATAACTGGTTCAGGTTGTTTGTAATAAGCCAATATATGGACACGTGGCAACCCTTTAAAAACTAAGTTTTTAATTGATCTTCTCTGCTTCTGTTTTGACGATTTAAAAAAAACCAAACAACTTTTTATTCCTATGTATTAAGGAACATGTATTCTAATATCCTGGCACATCAAATGCCTACCAATTCAAAGCCCAGATTTTTGTCTTCAGCAAATACCAAAAGTATTGCTGAATTCCAACTACTAGTAATGTGTATTTGGGGCAAATAGTTTGGTTCTGTAGTTTTCTCAAAGAACATTAAATTCTGTGGAGGTTTCACTGTATACACCCAGAAACTGCCAGAATTATAGTCCCTGTTACACTTTTCTATTGCCAAAAATAATACTGGAATTGCACTTTCCAGCATTATTGGAAGATATTGTGTACCAAAGAACACAGTAGAAAAAGAGAAAAGCTTAGCACCTGGCAATGTTCTTCAATTTTTGTCTTTCTGATGCCTGTGTCAGTTCCCTTCACAGACTTTAATCCAATATTTATTAAGCAGCTGATGATTGCTGTAGCTTGATAAAGCACTCAAAAGAGACACTTAAGCCAAATCATTAAAATTAAACACATGCTAAATCATTTTGCTGAAAAGTGTTTTTATGTGGAAAAATGGCCTTAAGCAGATTCATGTAGTTCTCCAAGGGTCAAACACTGCTCACAAATTAGTTTCCTTCCCTGCTCCTGTGAGAGGCACAGATGCAGATAAGAGGGCAAAGTTTGGTCCATGTATAATGATGTGTGTAGTGTCAAATGCTTCGCAAACCCAGGCTGAGCTGTGCTGCTGCCAGCTGCTCTTACCAGGCTGGTCTCTAACTTGTGTTTCCTTGAAAGCACAGTACTGTTACACAGCTTGGGCAACATCTTCACTAGGGATCATTAATTGAAATACTCTCTTTCATTCCGTGGTGATTTGTTCCTATTTTCTGTTGGCAAAAGCAAGCTGAACACATGTAAACTTTTCATTTAGGTCTGTCAGTAGGAAATGGAAGTAACAATAGTTACATCTCCAACAGTTCTAATGGAAAACCCTCATCAGCACATTGATCAGAACAAAGCTGGGCTACTGAAAAAGAACAGAGTTGTCCAGACAAAACACACAGAAATGCAATTTTAAGTTACTTGAGCACCTCAAAAGTGTTACACCAGTCACTTAAGCTGTCATTTCTGTGAACCAGCAGAGACTTTACCAGTTAACTTGGGGGAGGTTGAGGAAGAAAGTAGCATGAAAGAAATTGATATCATACATGAAATGCTGAGGATGTCAAGAATGGCTCCTGTTCATAGAAAGGTAGCGTTTGGGTTGAGCTGTAACACGTGAGTTAGGCAATCAGCCAAGGAGTGAGTTATGTCAGCATCATGCATTTGGGGACCTCAGAATAAACTGAAATAGAAAGTTCTCAGAAGCCTTCCACTTAAAAATAAAGAACCTTGGATATTTCTCAGCATAGAATTTTTCAAAATGCATGGTCCCGCATGGGACAATAGCTTTGGGAAGCAGATCCAATCAAGGCACTTGTTCATTCTCCTGACAGCTAAATACTTGTAGATGTTTTATTTAATGCACATTCAGTGCATTTGGTAGCCTGACTTTCTAAGAAGTTGCTTGGTTTTTGAGACATACAATTATCATTTAGGCCAGGTTACCTAATGGAGATAGAATAGATGGTGTAATTTTCAGGTATACTTTCAGCTTAACCCAAGATGTATGCAGGTCGGTGGTCTTCTGATTGTACATTATTTGATTGAACATAACTGTGGGGTACTATGAGAGTGATTCACCAACTGTGCACAGGATAAAGCATTTGTTAGATAATGAACTGTAAACTATTTGTCACTCGTGCAGACCTGGAGGAATTTATGTATTTGTATTTTGTCAAGTGCAGTACGGGCATTCTTGTGATGGGATTCTTTGAAGAGAGTGCAACGGTGAGGAAGGCGCTATTAAACACTGCCTCAAAATGGTCTGAAGTGGACAGTATTCATTAAGGATGCTCACAGTTCACCTAGGAAGCACTACTAAGAAGTTAAACATTAAATTCCCCTACTACAGATGAATGAATTTTCAGACTGCGTGCTTTATCATCTATTACTTGTACTTGCCAACATAGATTTACTGATGACACAAGGCTATAAATTAGACAGTATTTTGTATAGAGCAGCATTATGTATCTGATGGGCATATATACGTGTATATATATGTCTATAAAGCATGTATATATAATTACTGCTAAGTTCCTGAGGGGCATTTGTTGGACCACACTGGATTCTCTGAAGAAACTACCTGATCATAAGTGTAAATAACAGTGAACTACAAAAAGGCAGACTAGTAAAATATCACTATCATCTGAAAATGCAATTAGGCATTAATATTATTTTGAAGAGTTGTTCAGTTAGTTTTGGAACTAAACAGTGACAGTAGCACATTCAATAACAGAGGGTTTCCTTAATGAGAGAGACTAGGACTAATCCCAGCTCCACTGCCTTAACTCGGCAGGACACAAGTTCTGGAGTGGACGTGCAGAAAAAGCCACAGCTTTCCTAAATAAACTGATGTTATCCTTTCAATTATGGTTTAATTATCAAATTACTATCTAGAGACAGCAAGATAATTCCTCTATTGATTTTTCAAATCCAGTCAGCTAAATTAGAGTAGCCAGGAGAATTCCAAGTTTGTGTCCTTTTTGCCTGGCACCTGAACAAATTAAATCTCTCAGTTTGTAGAAAAATTAGGTCATAACAACAAGGCTCACTGCAGGACTTCACAGTATCCATGGGGGAAAGGAAGACTGATGCTTGGAAAGAAAGCCTTGAATGTCCTAAACTAATTAACCATAACAGCAGAGGTACATCTTATATCTATTTGAATCTCTCTGAATTTCAGGACATTGACATTCGGGGACACAGTGGGACTAGAAACAAACCCCTGTAAAAAATGCAGCATCTAGAAGGAAAGTAAAGGCCACAGGGAGACCTGAACTGATTCTTTGAACTTTACAAACAATTTGAGAGAGAAAAGGTTAATTTTTCTTTCAGGATGCAGCCAAGCAGAAAATCACCTAGTCCAAATACAGGTAATTTTCAGCCATCTCTGCAAATTGTTCTGAAATAATAATGAAAGCACACAGAATTTATATACGAAGAATTTTCAATAGTTACATCAAAAAGGTTACGCTATTTTTAAAAGAAGTACTGTTTTGAGTCAAAATTCTTCAAAGTGGATACATAACAAGAGGGCATGAGTTGTAACTGCCCACATCCTACTTTGGACAACTGGGGCGCTCAGCTCTACACATTGTTTCGGGTCACGCTGCAGTAAGGAGTATTCTTCTTTCTCAAAATTCCTAAGTCACCTTTCACATGAGTCCCCTTCTAGTTGTCCTAGCCCTGCACTGCTGATTTCAGTGAAACTGCTTCTGTCTACAGCCGTTAAAATGATACACAGAAGAGATTATCACCTTGAGTCTATGCCAGTTGGGTCAAAAAGAAATCTGATGTGCTTTCACTGCTTTGTTTTTAAAGATATGGAGTGAGAAGACAAATGCACTAGACCATTCTTCCATGAAGACAGAGGTCTGCTTAGTTACCAGTTGGCAACAGGTTTACAAAGTATTGTTCAAAGTCCATGATGACAAGGAGCAAAATAGCCAAACCAGGTTCAGACTAAGAAAGTTTGCTATAATGTGGCTTATCTTTTAAAAAAATAGCACTCAATGGCACTCTCACTTAGTGCATTGTCAAAACACTATAGGAACGCAGAGAAGAAAGTTAAACTGAAGTATTTTATCACAGAAGCTAAAAGGAAAAACAAATAAGTTTGCTTTGGTATTTATATACATAAATCATAGTTAAATCAGCAAATTATGATGACAACAAGGGAGGTGTTCATTAGCCCTATTCAGATAATTTAAAGTGACTTAAAATATGGAAGGAAAACCCCAGGATCCAGTAAATTATTTCTTTCCCTTCTTGCCCCCTGCCCCTGCAGAGAGTCTGCATTTGTCAGATAAATCCATCTGTTTGTCAAGCTTGTTGCTAATTTTGCCAAAGGCTACCTCAGAATCTGGTCTCAGGAGCAGCGTCTGCTTCTGCCACATTAAACCAGTGCCTACTGTACAATTCTGGCCGCTGAACTAAGTACATAAACATATACTTCTGCTAAAATCAGCTGGAAATCTCATGGCCTCACTTTACAAGATTTCTGAGCTACAGGTGGCTTGCAGTATCTCACTATGTCTGGTTCAGCCTAAAAACTGGAACAGTATAGTCAAATAGAGACAAATAATGATAAGATACTTAAATTAGAAATGAATCTTTACCATTTCTGTAAGGAATTGTTCCTGCTAGTTGTGAAAAGCTGTCAGTTTCCTTCTAATTTACTAATTAGCTGCAATGATTTATAAAAGAGAGCGTCCATTGCTAAGATCACTCTTTTGTCTGCAAGAAAATCGTGGCTGTAAGTCTACAGCTCAATATTGGCCAACTGTGTGACTGCCAGCACGCGCGTCAGGATTGCAGAGAAGAAACTGGAAATGCTCTTATCTCTAAGCAAGTGAGAGTGGAGCTCCATGGAAGAGTGAGAAGTGTTCCTGGTTAAGCAGAGGTTTTATTTGCTGTGACATTTTGTTAAAGGAAGTTTATAGCTGAACCATAATCCAGAGTAAGTCAGTAAGACTGAGCGATCAGCAATCTTTACGATTCCAGATTACTGTCAATTGTAAAGTATTCCACGGGGACTTCCCCAGTGCGTTATTCCAGGAGCATTCACAATATACTGGCCTCGGTTGATCTCGCATGACAAAACCATCCTTGGCCTAAAGGGCTAACAGTCTGCAGGACCAGTTTTCTTTTTCCTACCGGTGTTTGAGCAGAATAACCTCACTGACTTAGATTAAATTATTCTGCATCCATACAAGCTTTACTTTCCCCTTGTGTGCTTTACTTTGGAAGAATTTCAGAAACAAAAGACATACTCATGGTTCAGTAAACCGAACAACAGGAGAAGTTACAGTCAAGAAAATTTAGTACCCGCACAACATCACTGCATTTTTTTCAACCAGCATTATTCCTTTCCTTTAGGGAAACAGAGGAACGACAGACAATTTCTACTTATATACCCGACTGCAATCCATTAAGATGGCCACTGTAACTCTCCCCTGGCTACCAGCAGTATTAGTTGCCTTGATTCCTTGCGGAGGTGCCTGTGCTAATGCACTGGTACAATATGTTACTGCTTAGCTGTGAGTTCATTGTAAAGGTAGGAAATTAAATAGGTTGTGGTTTTTAGAAAGAGCAGCTGTGAAGCCACCAGCCTATTTGAAAGACTGGGCACTACCAATATACCTAGTATTTGCAGAATTTCATACACTGCAACCTCACTGAAGTCAGCATGATGGTAGGTAGCTAACTGATATGTTTCTCTGGGTTTTAATGTATTTTACACCCACGGTATCTAACACATTTCACCAGCTGCGTTAGGTTAGAAAATCAGAAAACACATTTTAAAGACATCAGATGTTGTTTTCAGCAACTTCTCCTTACGCTTTTCACCCATTTTCCCTCCCCTGCTGATGTTGTCTAAGATAAAGTGTGAATTTTTCCTATTGTCACAGTTTTATTACTCAGAAATTTATTTTTAGGTGTTCCATTGGTCACCACTTCCTGTTAAAGGAGGTGATGTCTGTTTGCACCATTTGCATTCAAAACAACCAGATCTACAAGGAGAGAGGAATTTATTCATGCACACACACCCCATTACTTGAGCCAGATCCCACATTAGAAATTGCTCTAAGTTGTAGTATTCAGATTGAAAGCATAGAGGATCATAAGGATATAGAAGTAGGTTCCCAGAATTTCCAGGGAAAGGTAGAGGAAAAAGGGGATCCATGTTTAGGAAGAGGAGTTCCATTTTACACTGTCTTTTTTGACTTCTGCTGTAGCTCAAACTCAATCTTCAATATCCACAGTGGCTGTGGATCAGATAAACATGCAGAATAACGGATATACAAATATTAAATGTGCACAGTACAAAAAAAAACTGCACATGAAAATTTGGCACTTGAATGCTTCACTTAACATTAGCATATTCAAATCAGGGCTATTGTGAACAAGCTTGCTATCTTCAGCTTCTGTTTTACAAAGGATAACAAAAGTGGATATTTTCTTAGAGCAGAGGAAGGCATTTCAAATAACATTATGAAATTAAAAGGCAAGTTTCCTAAACAAATGCACCAGCATAGACAAGCAATGGTCTTTCCTTCACCCACTATCCTTTACTACTTGTATGTATTAATGTTTCTCCTGGAGATAAAGGAATCTAGAAGGTGCTTCATATTTTCACCTCTGCTCAGACATCCTTAGTGACAGACGTTTCTAATATAGATAAGAAGGATGGAGCGGATATTAAAGCGGAACATGTCCCCATCTATTCTTTGTTATTCTAGCAGAGATTTACCTTGAGCACTTTCTCAGTACGGTGGAACTGGTGTCAGTTATTGCAGGTGCCACCGCGTTCTGCCCAAGAGGCAAAGACAAAGGTGTGCGTTAACGCTCCCTAGAAGTGGGAGATCTATATTGTTCATTAGAATAAAAGAATGGGATGGAGGGGTGTCAGTGAAGGGGGGAAGTGGAGGGAAGAAGGAAGAACAGGATTATTCACTTGCTCAATAACAAAATAAAGGAAACCTTTAAATGTCTCAAATTAATGCATTTTCATTCATACAGAGACTGATATTTGCTGAGAGGTATGCAGTGTTTAAAAACAATATATTGTCAGGCCAAGGTAGGGATCCTTGTCTAGTTTTTAGCAGTTTTTTACTGTGGCATCACACCATTTTTGAATGGCAGCGTGAGCCCCTGTGTAACACACTTAAACCTTTGAGCAAAAGCTTGTGTTTCTTTTTATTTTTATGTATATTTAGCTCAAGAATCCCCAGTGATTCATAGCACATAGGCTGAAAACAGGTTAGTCTGCTTTCTTATGTGGCCATTAGATGGCAGACAACAGAGCGACTGCTGCTGTGCATTGTGTCCTTGAGTTTATGAAATAAGCAGGAAAACGCTGCAGCTTTCTAAATTAGCTCGCTTCACATCCACTAGCGATAAAGTACACAGCATCCCAAAGGCCTTCAAAGTCCCTTTCTGCATTTTTGCTCCCAAACCGTACACTGAAGCAAACCAAATCCTGTAATAAAAACACATAACAGCCATTCTTTCCTCTTTCCCTGACAGTCAGTTGCGCTTAACTTTAAGCAGAAAGCATCATTGTAACCTCCATTCCCTACCATTTCTGCACTCATGATTAAACTCTGCAATGAAATAATTGGTCTAGTCTGAACTATGCCTGATTCCCCCATGGCAGGATTTCTCAACAGTCTGAGAAAATGCCTGATGTTGCTCTTCTGCTAAAGAGCTGTTTAAGCAAGGGAGTAGAACTGCACACTCAGAGCCTCCTTTTTGAAGCAGCACTGCGATACGTGCAAGGGTATTTATCTACCTGTGCCAAATAGAGCTTGTTTTTCACAAGTCAGTGATTACACCTACACACACCTGCTGACCTAGGGAGCACATTTGCAACACACAAAACCAAATATAAGCATGGAAACATGTCTTATAAATGCAATCTATTTCTGTTCTTCACATATACCCATATGAAACCCCATTTCTTGATGTAATTGCATTGTTAATCTTCGAAGAATGTCAAGAGATTAATGGAAAAGCGCTCCCCTCTGTCACATCAATGACAGGAAATTTCCATCTATCATCATTTGTACAAGGTGAGACGGAGTAGTGCGACTTTCTCACTTTCATGGGTGAAAGTCCCCTGAACATACACGTCAACAGCACAAGACACCTTTGCCAATACAAGCTGTAGAAATAACGTTGCAGATACATACCTATGGAATCCAACTCAACCACCACCCTCAACTCCTTTCTTCACATTTCATTCTTATAAAGTCTTTCACTCAGAGTTTCTAATGGAAGTCAGGCATATGTGGAAGCTGCTGTAGGACAAAGGCGTATCAGTTTGTAGTGGAACTTCACGATGCGTTTGAATAATGTTTCTATGAAGCACAGCCAAGTGTCATTTAATGGGAGTCTTTAATTGTGGGACACACTTAGAGTAGAGATAATGAGAATACTCGTGCACCCGCACACACTGCTTGTTATATATTCCTACGTGTCAGCACTGGAAGCAACACCACCTTTAGCAAATGTGGTCTGGGTAAAGAATATATAGGAGCAAATTTGCAAGAGATAGGAAGATTTATAAAAGTCATAATGATCTACAGTACTAAAACAGTCATACCAAAAGACATCAACATAACCTGTTAGTCATTCAGGAGCTGTATTCCATCCAACAATAAACCTCCAAAAGATTTTCTTACTCCAGGACACTTTGCAATCATCCTAATTTCAGATAAAGAAATGAATGCTTATGTGCTGTCACCTGAAGGATGGGGGAACATGCTTCAAGTAACAGAAAAGGCAGAAAACCTGACTCTACAATTATAAAAGAAACCCAACATAGTATGTTGCAAAATAACCCTTTTTCCAGTTATGCTTGTGTGCCATAACTTCTCAAACTTCTATTATTTGAAAACATTGGCCTGTAGAGAACTATGTTGGTACACCAGGTGCAGGTCACACTATGCAAGTGCAAGCTTTCCCTGTAAGGCCCCACTAAGCGGCAATAAATTGCGAGGGGGCTGAGGGTGTGAAGGAGTCAGAGGTGAGTGGATACCATATTGCCTTGCTATGAACTGGGAAAACTCATTTCACCTTCCTCCACCCCCTGCATCAACTTATTTGGGAGGGTTGCACACCCAAGCACCCTGCTTGGTTCCCAGGCCAGCTCAGTCCTTGAGCAGAGCTGAATATCCAGGGAACAGAATCTACTTTTGATTCAACACTAGGAGGGTCCAGATGTGAACTTAACCAGCCAAGACCCCACTGCTCATTCAACAACAAACCACGCATCAAATCAACCTTGCCCACTTGCACACCCACTTAATCAGTGAGCTGGAGGTTCAGGCGTCTGCTGTAGAAACACTTACTTCTGCATATTAAATTCAAGGGCCGAGCGCTACGTTATTTTGATCAGAAATTAATACTTCAGCATGCTGAGAGTTGAAAATTTGCCCGATAAATAGCAATCACAGCTGCTAGTGCCTGGTAATGTGTTACATGATATTTCAGGACCTGTCTACCATTCAAAGCTTCTTGCACCATATTCTCCAAACAGAGCACATACACCACAGCCAGGCTTCGCTCACGCTGTCAGCCTCTGCATACAGACTTCTACAGACTGCCTGGATGGAAACTGTCATTTATTAATAAATCTGGAGCTTATTTTTAAATTTTCTTTGTGGGTAATGAATAACACTATTTTATTTCATTAATAATGTTAGGAGATTAGGAGGTATTTTATGCCTGTATTCTATATGCTCTGGAAATATTTTTAACAAATACTACATCAAAGTAAGTGAGTTTGCTGCACATTAGACACCGTCTACTTACACTACCCTTCAGTATAAAGAGTCATAAATATGAATCCCACATGTGGGAAATTGTTAATATTATAGCACACAAGAAGTCTTAGTGAACAGTCTCATTATATATTATTCATTACACGTAGTGCTTGAAGATGGAGAGTTCCCTTGACTACAGTATAAAACTGATTTACTCATAGTATAAACTCTGAGTTCAAAAACACATCCCAACATAGCTAGCTACCCTTTATGTTACCACAGAAAAGCTCAAGAAGGCAGGTTACTGTTCAGTGCAGAATGACTGAACATGAGCAATGCACACTACAGATGTGATCATTTACAGACAGCACACCCTGTGTCTTTTATCTCCTTGGGACTCTCTTAGCCCAGATTTCCAGACCTAACTAACTCTTGCACCATGATACCACTACCCCATTAGTCACTTAGTTCTTCCCTCGTTTCCTTGGTCTGTAGGCATCAATTATCTTTTAATACATCTTTATTTAGCAGCACCGGAAATGAAGCTGAAATGCACGTTGCATTTGTTGCTGAATTGTACACACTAATGCTAGTTCAGTGCTGTACAATCCTGAAGACACTCATTGTATGAGCCAGAACTGCAGTTTGGTAAAGTGCTTACAGGAGTTCAAAGCCCAAGGGTTTGAATCAGCTTTGGTATCTCAGCTCTTGAGATTTTTAAAGCCCAAATTTCAAACTTGCAGTTTTGTGGGCAAAAATATTCCTGGTTTAACTCTGCATCTGCAATCTAGCCCAGTTGGAGGTCTAAAAACTTTTCTACTGTTTTAGTATGCATGTGCGTGTGTTATCACTTCTGTTACAGAAGTGCTTACATACCATCCTTTCTAGTGGCTCAAAAGATCCCAGCTGGATATTCATGTATAATTATTTTCACAGAGTCATCCTCTGCCTGGGAGAATTTACCCTGTCCTGTCACTGGAAATAATTGCTTTAAATTATTGTTGGCTGATGTTTTTACACATACAATGAAGAAATGCACAAAGACCACATGATGGATAAACACAGTTAAAATCTTTTTTAAACCCTTATTCTTAGTTCTAGACTACACAAGTGATTTAACGATGTTTTGATGATGGAGTGGGAGAACCGCTATAGTCCTAGCACGAAAAATACATCCTACTGCAGGACACGTTTCCATCCATGTAGCTGAATTATTAAATCAACTATCACTGTTTCAAGGTAAATGTTCTCAGCTTCTCTTTCTACACCATCTACCCTGGTGGATACATTTGCCTTCATTTTATGCTTCTCAGACATTGGCTGGGTCAACAATTTCATTTCTGTTCTTGTAACTTGACTGGATCCTCTCATTAAAAGATACATTTTTTTTTTCTTGCTACATCATTTGGGTGTATTTAGTTCGATTTTCCTTTCTGGATTTTTTTAGGGCATTTGGCTTCAGCTATTTACAGGTTTGGCCACATAGCAGAATGCAAGAAAATGAAAAAAAAAAAAAAAATCTCCACACAGGAAAACACAGTAAAAATAGCACAGATAATCGCCGGTACACTGAATAAATTCTTTCCAACAAATTCCTTTAACATAGACCTGAAAAATAAAGCCGTTATTATCCATTAACAAGCTAACAGCTTCTGACCCAGGGAGTGAACATGCAAACCAATACAGAGCCCAGAGTGCAAGACTTTTTCCAGCACTTACTTGCCTGTCATCCTTTCTACCTCTGTAAAGTAAGCTCAAACCATCTGGCACTGTAAGTGCAAACCAGAACCACAACACCAGTACCGTAGGCTGTGCCAGCACAGCCAGCTGGGTGACATCCTTGGTGTTGTGCTATTGGTTTTCACAAAGAAAATGTGGTTAAATACCTCTGGGTGTCTGGCTCTCTCCCAGTTCTCTCCCATGGACCAATATTTTACCCTTCAAGCACTGACAATAAATAACAAGTTACCTTCCTAAAGACTGTGCAGCCTTATCAATCTGCAGATTGGTTAGAGAGTTTGTATATGGGATGTGCATTATGCAAAGCCAGGTATGATGAGGCTGGCTGCCCAGACTGCTAAAGACTGTGGAAAGGCACCGTACTTCATAAGTAACCTCTGCGACTTCCTCCTTCCTTGCAGTTGGCCAAGCCACCAAAGGCAAGCTGGTGCCTTGCTGATCATCTTCTCATTAAATTCAAAGAAAATGTGGTCTCTGATTTCATTAGGAGCTGCCTCAAGCCTTAACGGTTTGGAGAAAAAAAGGCCCTTAACCGCATGCCTTTTCCTTAAATTAAATTTTAAAAAGCATCTCAAACACCCAAGAATTTTTATTTTGAACTACTTTTAAAAAATGAAAAGGAACTTAGAGAAATATGAATTAGCAGCAGAGATGAGGACTTGCAAGGCAATTTCAGCTTCGTACAGCTTGAAATGGCTGCTACATAAACCCAAGAGAAATGAAGCTTTTGACACAAATAGCTGATAGTTTAAACTTACCGCTCCGTTACTGCAAACAAACAAGGACACAAATAATGTATTTTGCTTAGTTAATTGGTATTATTATGATAACTGTTTCCACGACCACTAGCTGCACACTTCTCCCTGGCTTCTGCTAGCTTTTAAGGCATGAAAATAACCTCCCTTCCAAGCAGGTAGAGCCCACCCAAAATTCTCTTTAGGAGTTATTACGCCTTTAAAAAACAACTATGCAGGTTTGTTGTCATACCAGTTATTATGCCTTAAGATCATCTCAATGCCTAATAGCACCTATTATGACTTTTAAACTTGACAGACGTCAGCTTAGCATGATATGGAGAAGATAATCATGTGTACCTTATGCTGTAACCAAGTAAATTGCAGTAAACAAGCAGCAAAAGTCACTGTCAGTAAACAGAGCAGGCGACAATTCTAAAACAAGGTCTGTGGTTTCCAAACTGCAGTTCATTTTAATCTTTCAAAAGTAGCACAAAGTAGACCTCTGTTACTGTGTCTCACACTCACTCTTACAGATCATTAATTATAGTTCAAAAAAATGTATAATTCTGAATAGAATTGGCTGAATAATTCATAATAGTTACACTTGTCTGCAAGTGTTGTCGGCAAGTAGATCATGATCATCTTGGCTGTATTCATTATTTAAAATCATTTGCCAAATTCCTCCTACATATAGTTCTTGATCTGTAGTTATTTGGGAGCTGCAAGTTGCAAATATTTAAAATTTAAACACTGGGCATTCACAGCTTGATGTCTGGTCAAAAACATGCATCTAGTCATTTACTGGTGTATGCAGTTAGCACGCTTACAAAATCACTTGGGTACTCACATGTAAACATAGATCTGAATGAATAAGACTCTACCACAAAACTCCAGCACTGATCAGTAAGCGTCTCCTACTTGAGTCAAGATGCTTCTGTTCTGTGGATATAGAAAAAGAGCAAAGATGATCATGCCTGGATGTGTCACGCAGCAGAGAAAGATGGCAGGGACAATATGGAATCAGCCTCGCGACGCTCTGCATACAGGAACAATTGGTTTGGGAACTGCTTTCCAGAGATGAGAAAAGGAGGTGAACTGAAATGACTGAATCCCATCTTCTCATACATGAGGCAGAAAACTGAGTGAATGAAATAGAGACAAACTGTCAGCTGAAATGCCAGTATGAAATCCCCAGGAAAGAGATTTAGCCAACCTGGCAAAAGCAGGCGTGTCCCAGATGTGGAGCTTTCAAAGACTCTTTGCTTATGCAGACAACGTCCAAACATTAAGTATTTGACCAGCTCTCTGTTTCTTCTGCCCAGAAAGATGGAAAGGAAGGTGGTAACAGGACCCTAAAAAGTTAAAGGGCAGTAGAAAGGCAGTACTGAAAGAAAGAGATTCCAAAGGCAAAAAAAGAATGCCAAATTATCTTGACATGGCTCTAAATGTAGACTACTGTATGATATATAGACCACAGACCGTAGTGTGATCAACGTCTGACCCAGACAACTAGTGGAGCTGGTGTCTTTTACTCAGTGAGTAGTAAGCTTCTTGAAAGAAGCCACAATTTTTTCTAGTGTTGTTACGGTTGAAAGAAACATCCCCTGTACGTTGAGTTAGCAATTTACACCTTCGGTAACAGCAGATCCAAACCACCATTTTACATATATTAACAAGACCTTAGGTTAAACTTGCAGTGAGTCCCATCAGGAAAAATATTAATCTGTACAGATCTCTCAGTGTGTTATGCAGTATAGAAAACTAAATGTGTCATCCACATAACTGCTTGTGCACTATTTGCCAGATGTTGTTTGTGTGTTCACAGCAATGCAGTCATATTAAAATGCAAGAAACTGTTTATTTTTGCTGGATGCTTAGCAATGCCACAGCCTCCACTGAGTGTCCTGGCCTGATGCAGGCTTCCAGCGAGATACAGCGAAGCAGACATTAACTGCAGATTTCACTTCTTCATTGACCCACAGTACAAGTCAATTAGTGGCTTAATATTGCTCAGACATTCATTAAAGCTTGAAGCGGGCAGAATTTCATCTGTCTGATTCCTGCTGTTTAAGAGTGTCCAGGGGGAATATTTACAGTTGGTGGGTTGTGACCACCTACTTTCAGAGGAAAACCACAGATTTTTTTCTGCAGTAAACAGTTCGTTACCCTGATAGGACCCTGTACTGAGTCTAAATACAGAGATGTTCTCCCATGACTAGAGTTACTCAGTGGCCAAGTTTTACTGTGGACTTAAGAGAGGTGGTGCTTCTGATACCACCTGCCTCATTTAATGTAGCACATTTTGACACCTCCTGGCTCTGTAGCATCCCCTTGTGTTGTCTACTTCATTATCCGATGGTCTCTTAGCACTACTTAGGTAAGAAAAATGTTTTAGTGGTAAAATAATACTACTCAATAATTATATTTCCTTTTAATAATTAAAATAAGAAACATTTCATTCTTTGAGATTATTAAAATGTTACACGTTTACATTGATCCAGTTCTGTCCATCCACAACCACTGTCATTTGTATTTCTGTAGCACGTTAGAGAGATGCGATACGGGGCTGCAAATTCAAATCTGTCCAGCACTTAGGAGAGTTCTCATCAGGGATTAGCCTAGGCACCATCTGCAACAATTATAAATCATCTGGAAAGTGCATTTAGGAGTATGCAAAGTAAATCAGACTGGGCCAAATGCATCCTGCCTGTTCCTGAACACCAAGTCTCATCTCCATATCCACTGTGGCTGCTCAGCTCCTTCAGCTCTGCCAACCTGGAGCCTTGCTGCTTCTCTCTCTTTGCCAGGCAGGCATTAAGTATTGATTTTCAGAGTATATCTTAAGAAATGTATGTGCTGTTATGTGCCCAGTTGCTGTTAATGTGCACAGCTAATTTACAGCATATCAGATCTCATATAAGGCTACTGTAGTTTGTATGTACATCCAAAGTTTTAGTATGCTGACCCTGCTCCAGCTCACAACGCCAGCACAGAAGGAACCTTGTGCTCTTTGTCTCTTGCAGGAAAAGAACAGAAACAGAAGGAAAAGCGTGTAAACTCTCATACAAACATATGGGGAAGACAGAGAAAGATCCTCTACTGAAGACAATAAAGCTATGATGACTTATACCCCCTGCAAATCAGGTCCTTAATCTATAAAAGTAGGCTGTCAAAGGGAGGCCTGGGCAGCTGCAGCAAATAGATGTGCAACAGCCACTCTGCTCCATTTTTGCCTCAAGCATCATTTGCAAAAGCAGCCGCCAATAACTCCAGTTCCCTCCTCACTACTGACTGTTGTGGCTGCCGACAGATGAAGCGGAACACAAGTTAATTATCAGATTCCAGGTTAAATTTGCCTGACTGGCAGTTAGAGGAAAACTTATCTTGATAGGTAAACTCAAAGAATATGTTAAGGAAGAGAGCTGAAGGAAAGTAAACACAGACTGTAAAGACTGCAGCCAGTGGGTTTGCCTCCTTACACATGCAGCTCACAGTCTGCAACCTGTTCTCTGCAAATAGTTTTAACTAGCATATGGAAAAGACTATAAAAAGCAACTGTATCGATGATTTATAGGTCTCTGGCTAACTGTTATCAAGCACAGAGGGTCTTATCTTCAAGCGATTTGTTCACGGCACTATCTTTACAGAACAGTAAAACGTATGAAATACCTGTCATGATAGCACACAAATATCCCAGGCTGTCCCTCTTTATAATGGATGACTGAAGACAAGTAACACTGGGTAAAGAAAATTAATGTCTCAAGAAGAAATTAATAAGGCACTTTCCTGAGCTGAGGAAATGACAGTGGATCATTTCAGTAATACACGCCCCACCTAAAGGCCTCTAGCTCCCATATGTTTAGCTATAGATGGAGGTTACTGCTCCTTGAGCACTAAATGACTTCACCTGTGAGAATACAAAGGCTCCCTTACACCAGAGGAAAGACCTGAGAAGCCCAACAGGGCAATAAGGATCTCTAAGTCTTCTAATAACTTTCCCTGATAAGGCCTTTTGCCTGTGGATTTTGGCCTAGCATTTCCTTTCTCAATTAAATTCCAATACCTTTCCCTCCAACATGGTATAGTTCAATAATTATAATACTTAGGAAAAGTGAGACTCAATTCCAAAGATAGAGGAGGTACCCAAATACAAGCTCCGACAGCGTGACTCTGGCTCAGTCACTACGACACCTGCCTGTTCCCCCTTGCCAAGCTCTTGAAAGAAAGCGATATTTCTAAGCGTATTTTGGGATGAAGATGATCAAATCAGGGCTATACACGCACCATAAGAAAGTCGCCCAGGTCAGACTTCCAGTGACACAGATGGAGGAGCACATCATCCCAGGGCAGTACCAGATGCTCAGTCTCACCAACACGTTTTGATGTCCTGGATTATCAAGGATTTTGGGTGGCAGGTAAAAAGCAATTTTGTGTCTTGCAGGGGCCTTACACAGAGAAAGGAGTTAATTCGAGATTTAATTCCAGCAGAGCAGGTTCCTACACAGGATGACAATTTTAGCCTGAGCAATTCCTTACTGGTGGAGCTAGAAGTGGGACCAGCTCCATGAATTCATCCTTTCCTTCAGCACATCAAAGGAAGGAGAGTATCTTTGTGTACACTTGCCATCCCACAGCCACATTCTGTGCCTTCTTCTGTTACTGGAAGTGCAGTGAAACCCCTCTTGGCCATACGGTGCACGCCATGAAGCAATCCTATCTGAGCTGTGTAGAAGGGGATTGTAACAAAAACCTGTCCTCTGCCAGGCTGGAACACAAAAGGTTCCTCTGCCGGCTGCCTGAGCCCACAGCCCTGCTCCCACCAATAATCCCCTCCTCCATAATTTAATAAGCTTCACCGAAGCGAGTGTTGCCCTCCCCCACCATGCAATTCCCCTTCCCATTCCCCAGACAAGCTATGACAGCCGCAAAGAAGAAATATTCCCCGGTGCATTGTTAAAGGCCTAACTCCCCAAGCCAAAGACAGGCTCAGATAACATTAAAGCCTTTTCCCTTGTGAGCAGCCTGAGCCGAGATTAAGGAATGAACCCACACTGTCACCCTTAACCCTGATATGAGGCTGGTAACTAGGGCAACAGCATCTCACAAATAAACTGTGCCATGATATTTTGTCTTCTTACCCTGCAACACAAAATATGATGGGTAAGCGGATGGGTAAATAAAAACCAACCATCGCCCACGCCTCTGTCTCGTATTTTAGTCCTGAAGTTTACAAAGCGCTATGAGTGGTTATGTATTAATGCTGACATTCATGCAAAAAGATCATCTTTTTCGCTCTGTATGCATGGCGTACACCAGATGATAGTGTGCTCCTCTCTCGCTTGGACTCCAGTATAATTACTTGCAGAAGGTAGCACAAAATGAACTTCCCAATATTAGACTCAAGCTGCTTGTCTGGTTTAGGTTGATCTTTATTTATAGACACTGAGTCTGGGAGCATTTCGTATGCAGAGCAGGACATAGTGACCTACTCTGGCTCCGTTATATAATAGTTTCAAAGCAGACTTAGTGTAAATTGACCCTAATCTCATCTTGAATTGTTACATATTATAATTCCAAAAATAAATCAGCATTTATCTCACTCTCTGCACTTCATTTATTTTCACAATTGGAAATAACCAAAGACTGACAAATCTAAGTGATATTTAGTAATTCCTTTAACTTAAAAAATTCCTCATTAACTATGAACATTACTATTAATAATATGTTATTCTATGACACAGCTCAAGAGAGCTCCAAAATAGATTTTGCTCAGCTTTAGAGCCAGTTTCCAAATGCTACATTCACAAAAAGGAGGTTTAAAGAAAAAATTTCCATGTGGTTTTGAAAGCGCGCCCTTGAAATTCACCTAGCCAAATTTGCAAGTAGACCTGTGCACACATTTAAGCACACGTGTAGCACTTTCCCCATCAGTATTTGCGCAACCAAATTTACAACTGCATCCCCACAACCACTCGAGCATGCAAACACTTTCCAAGGGCACCTCGATTGCCCATTTCTTTTGTATTCATGGAAAGGGAAAACAAAAGAGGTTGAAACATAGCTCAGAAAATTAATTCACAAACCTGAATCAGTATTCACAGATATTTTTACATTTGTTGAACTTGCTGATGAATAGCAGCTGTATGAAAACACAGAGACACATTTGGAGTGGGCTTTAACAACTTCGAAAAACAAGTCCCAGCCAAACAACTGATACAAAAGGGTCTTAGTATCAATGGAAAACAGGTTCATCACGCTCTTCCTTTATACCAGTATTAACTAATTAATTTGCAAAACCGATTATGCATAATATTAAAATTTGGCCTTTTAAAATGCCATAGCTTGGGTTCAAAGTGATTTCATATATGGTAATACTTACATTAATTTATAGTGGTTATTTGCATGGCAAAAAGAAAGGCTTCCATCCCAGAGACTGGCCTGGTATGAGCAGATCATTCCTCGCAGGCAGTTGCCAGCTGAAGTCCTGCATTGATCAGATTGTGTGTGGAGGGTGACTAATTGACATTCATCTTTACTATCAGTGAGGAACACACAGATGGGGTTTGGCATTGTGCAACAGCAGTAAGCATGCATGCTTTCAAGTGCAGCTATTAAGGTCCATACTGATAGTCCTGGCATAATGCAGGTTATAAAGCATTTATGGATGATTAGAAGCCACCTTCTGAGATACTTGTCCATTCCTCTACATATCAAGTTACTCATTTGCTATTTGCCAAGTAGCACAGAACTTCCTGTTTACTTATAGCATTTAGAATATTTCACTTTGATGTGTATGGAAGGGGCAACAACTCTTCCTGTTGCTGCTATCCATTCCTGAAAAAACTAAGTGTTTATTTTAAACTGTGTTTAACTGTCACCTTTTGCAAGTGAGCATTTGTGTATTTTTTGTTTGTGCATCAGGTAACTGATTCTTGTCAAAAAACTCCTGACCCAAGGCCTTCAGAAGGGGGATAGAGTTACTTCATGCAAATCTGCACAGATAATGAATGACAAAATACTGCACCATTTGGAAGGATGTTCTCCTTCAGAATTCTTGGCAGCTTGGTTATGGGCAAAAATACTCTCTGGACACTGGCATTACGTTATCAAATGGAGACACAGCATCTGATCCTGATGTGATACCCACAGAGAGCTCCAAAGCAAGAGTTCCTTACACACTTCCAAAGCATTACCTAACTTGCATTTTTCCTGATACAGATTCAGGGTAGGGTTTGTTTGTTTAGATATGGTTTCAAGGACAACATACAGGGAAGAAAGAAAAGGGTCTTATTTTTGCCATTCTGGTTTTCAGCATCCCCTTTGAGTCCTCCATAGATGTCTCTTCCCCAGAGGAGGTGGAGGAAGAGATCTCACCAAGGGAAGGCAGCAGGTAAGAGGAAGACGGCTTCTCCCAAGGGAGTTGTGCTACAGGTACCAGCTTTGTCTCCGCAGCTGCTCCCCTCCCTCTATTACAGCCTTAAAGCCACATCCAAAGTCCCACTCCACGTGCCAGACACCAGATATTGGATATTTAACACCCTTATCCCCTACCTTGGCCTTCCCATGCCACACAAAGGCAACCGGCATTGTGACAATGGTTTATCTTCACCTTTGACTGGAAAGAGCCCCCAGGTGGGGGTAAATCCTTTCTGCATTCCTCTGTTCCTACATGTAAAACCTAGGAGCAAAATAGATAGAAGTGAGCCCCCAGGGCAAAACTTTAAAGCAAAATTAAGTCTCATCGCATCAGTTGCATTCCCATTAATATGTTTTAATGGGCACCAGCGTTTCATTTTTTTCTTCAGAAATAATCCTTCTAAAGACACTCGTGTTTGCAAGCAGACATTATTGTTGGCACACTAAATGCACTGTGAAGGAAAGACTATTGTGTGCTACTTTATCCGGGAGTGAATAAGGCGCAGTAGGAATGAATTGCTCTAACTCCAGAAGAGATTGGATTATATACATGTGGCATGAAGGGAAATAAAAGTGAAAATGGTGAGTATTTCTTCTGACATTTTAAAAAATAAACATTAAAGCTCCCTTTAATTGAAGTACCTTTGCTCTGAAGAAACATTTTTATTCTTTATCCATAATACAAACCACTTAATTGAACGTGTACTAATGAGCTTAAAATAGTTCAACTTGATATTGATTTTCCTTTTTATTTACTATTGCCAGCTAGAATTTTTAATTAAAAGTTGAAGAAATTGTAAGGAAAAAGAAATACAATCAATCCCAAAATATACCTTCAAAGAGATTTTTCAAATCATACAAAAACAATACAAAGACAGATCAAGGGCACAGTCACAGTAATCATTCTGTCTTGATAGCATCTTTGTTTTTAGACTTGTTAAGAAGCAATTATTAGCCAGAAGCAGATAACCAGGTTGCAAGAATATGGCAAAATACTCTGAGGTAAGGAAAAGCATTTTATTGTTACAGCTATTTACCAAGAACACATGGAAATCAGACAACCAAACCCCCATGTAAACAAATGGCAATAAACTTCAAATTCCACCAAAATAAATTAGATGATCACAGACTGCAGGACTGTATGGATGAGAGAACGGTGCAGGAATGAAGCTTTCCAGAGACACAAGTACTGTGTTTGAAACTGCACCTTTTAAAGGTCAGGTTTTAAGGCTGTCTAAAACTGGACCCCTACAGAGTACTTACAACTCTATCTGAAATAAATTTTCAGATACAGATGGTTGGGGAGTTTTCCCACTGACTCTCCAGCTCCCTGATAAAATGAAGGCTCCCAGATTAGCAACATGCCAACAACATCTGTACCCAACTCAAGTTGGCTGTGATATTACGACTCTCAGATGTTGTGATGCCCTGAAGTGGTTTTCTTGGCTTAAAAGACACTTTTATTTCAAAACCAAAATTCAGGAAGCAAGAGCTCTCCCTCCTCTCTTTCCTGATTGTACGTTTGAAGTCATGGCTTACACACTGACCATCTAACTTCAGCAACCCAGCACCTCTGAGGAAACAAGAAAGGCCTAAATAGATCAGACATTTCAAAACTGTTCTGTGTAGAATCCCACGTACAGTTAGCAATTCAGTTCCATAAACGCTTTGCCTATAGCATTTGCTCTAGTCTTGCTAACTATGCCTGGATTATAAACATCTCTGGGACACAGTCTACCTCCTATCTCACAGCTTTGCATGCCACTCAGGAAAAGTGCACGAGGAGTGTCTGCTTGATTAGATCCCAGGGCACTGCTATAAAACAAATATTTATTATAGAAATACATCTGAAATCAGTAACACTACATTGCATCTACCTCCCAGAGTCTTGGAGTCAGGTAATACGCCTAAACCTGCCTTCCTAAAGCACAGTTACATCAGTCACTGAAAAAAACCATGAGAGAAAGCAAATCCACAAGAGAGCTGCACCAAGGAGCAAAACAACCTCCACTCCCAAAGGAAATCTCTTCAGTTTAATTACCAGCACACACCAAATCTCCGGTCTCGGTAAAATTTAGAACTCTGGGGAGGGTTCAGTCTGACCCTTTCAGTCAGCAGAGCCTATTCTGGGCACAGCTAAACTGCTTTATGGGCTGCTGGTGCCTCAAACAAGCAGCAGCTGTGGCTTCCTCACCCGCCTGGTGCTGGGGGGGCAGGGCCAGCTACTGCAGGAACCTGGGCAACCTGGGCAAACCTCTGCCTCCTGCCACTTGTTGGGTGACCTGTGGGATTGCTCTGAATGGCATCGTGCCAGCGTGTGGGGCGAGGGATGCCTCTCCAGCTAGTGGTTTCATAGGTCAGAGGATTCCTCCCAGGAGTAGGAATTTTGACCCCAGCTTGCCTCCCAACAAGTTCCTCTGTCATTACCTTTAGGGGAACAAGATTGAATTAATTACACCTGAGAAGCTGTGTTCCACTCTGCCAGGGTAGCTTTACAATTCCCTACTTTCTCCTTCCCAGTAGATCAGCTTCATAAAGAACTCATCTTCTTTTACACATACCCAATAACAAGATTATTTATATTGCAGGTGCTCAATAACCACCCCAATTACCTAAATAGCACTTGAAAATCAGGGTAGGTGGAGAAATAAATATAAAGCAACCAGTCACTTTTCTATAAAACTATACAGCAAATGAAAGGATGCCAAAATATTGACTGACCAGAAATGATCCTTTATTTTGTATTTTCAGTTTACCTTTCACCTGATGATCTCAAATTTGTTCATAAAGAAAGTAATACAAACATAATGGTCTTGAAGCATCATTATAATTTTAAGATCTACAATTCTTTAAAGGAAATTTACCTTTCGCTACAGGTAGCAATCACAATCTATAAATAGCAGAGAGACAGGAAAGAATCCTTTCCTCCATAGACTAGCAAGGCACCTGCAACTCATTTTTTTTCACCTGAAAATTACTATCTAATCTCTATCTAGATTATAAACTACTTGTATTTTCTCTAAAAATGTCCCCTTCCCTGGCCAGACAGCTGTGCCAGGGCTGTTCTGAAAGCCAGAGTCCAGTGCATACTGCCCAGCCCCTGCCTTAGCCTGCAGAATAGTGCAGCAAGTCCATGGGAAAAGTTCTTCCCACCTTTCCAAAAGAATAAGGGAACCAAATTTCACTACTCTTTGTTAGGAATTACTCTCTTAAATTACTCAAAATTTATTAATGAAGGCACATTGACTGTGCAGTAAATAGCCACCACTTCACAGCAATGGACAATGAAACCTTCCCAGACAGCTCAGACCAGAAATGCCTAATGCATGTCCTGAAAACCCAACAAGTAGGACCTTCAGCAGCTGACTGTCCACACAGCATCAGTGTGTACTGAAAGCCAGGCTGACTAGCAGTAATATGTTCGCGAACAACTCTACTTCCCTCCAGTCTGCCTTTGGCAGGTATTTTTTTACCTGCAGGGCTTCATGGGGGAACCAATTCAGTTTCTCTGGGTAGATTTAAAATGTCATTTTCAGGAGAGAAAAATAATTTCTGTTGTACATTTTGCAAGCTTCACAAGAATTACTAGCTCAGTATAACATTACTCATAGCCTTACAGCCCAGCAGTGCTATAATCACTGCTTTACTATGCAAACACTATCACTCATACTTAGACTTTAACTAACTCTTTTCTCAATGCACTCAGCCTGTTAGAAATCTTGCTTGACAGCTCTTTGATATCGCCACGGTATATTTTCAAGCCCTCAGCAACAAAACTGGAGCATATACAATCTCTCATGATGTTGAACCTTACCCAATTGAAGGGTTGAGTTTAGAGTGCAATAATTTATGAACTATTAGTCTCCTAGGCTAATCAAATAATTTCACCTAAATAGTAGAATAGCTTTTACCATATAAGACAGAGCACTATTTTATAATGCGTCTTGACAATCTGCTGCCATAGGCAGAGACAAATTGCTGTGCACGTGCCATTCAGATTTAAAATTGATCATGGAAAATCAGAAGATAAACATCAATCTTCCAGACATGCTACACCATACAGAAAACAAGGGGTAACAAAAATGTTTAGGCACAAGAAACGTCTGGCTTTATGAAAAGCAGTCTAGGCAAATCCAAAAAAAGTGACATTGCTCTAAAAGAACAGTTGCTATACGAGCAGCTATTCTAGCTATAGATGAAATAATCTGTTGTGATTGATTAATGTTGTCCCTTAAGAAAATTTATACATGTATTTACCTAGAGGACAACATAACCAGTCACCAAAGTACAGCATTGGCACGTACTACAAGAATCACACACCAAGCCCCTCAACATCATGAGATGAACTTAAAAATTTTGAGGTTGCCTCTTTTCAGCCTTGCCCTCATTCTGCTCCTCCCATTCACATTGGTTGCGTATTTCACAGGCATCTCCATTTCCTTGTCTTCAGGTGGACTTTGCTCTCGTGCTCACCTGGTTTGGTTGCTGTGTACATGAGCATCTCCACTTTCCTTTCCTTCACCTTAACTATGAATCACAGCCTTCATTTAGATTCCCAGCTCACTACTGCACTCAGCTTCTCCAGCTATTAAATATGGTCTGGACATCACCATCAGGAATGAGAAATCAGATCTTGGTCTTGTTCACTTAATAATAAGATTTTGATAGGAATTAGTGAATAACCAAAAAGATATATGACTGGTCTAGTTTTGTTGTTTGGTTCTCTGAAGTAAAGACTAAGATTTTTATTTAAAGGATGAGCATCTACCAATATCAGTATTTTATCATCTATGATATAAGTGTGAAAGCTGGTAGTACTTTAAAGCCAAAGACAGAAGAATATAGCCTAATTCTAACAACACACAAAAATGGTTTTCACATTAAACCATTGATTTTGTTATTTATTCTAAACTTTGAGTTTTCCAAGGCTGCTTATCTGTTAGTTCACAGAAGTGTTACCCTGAGCACAACAATTCATAATATCACCAATCCCTGGAAAGAATTTTTCTTTTTTCTCAGTGAGATCTTTTCCCATCCAGTTTATGCTGATAAAAGAAATATTTTCACAGACTGATAACCTCAAATATTTGCCTTAATAAAGCATTAACTCCTTTTTATGGTATGAATAAGTACGGGTAATTACGACCTCACTCTCAGATATATACAGATGGCTTTGCACAAAACGAGCATTTTAAAGTGAATAAAAATACATATCCACAGTACCAGATCTAAAACCCACTGCAGTCAGTTGAAAACAGTCCATCAGTATCATTGGTTTCTGAAGTCTACTGCACATTTCATCCACAATATTCAGATCTCTTGACACATCTATCATATCCATCCGTTCTGAGTCTGATCTGCAAAGGCCTAAGCATCTATACGCACAAGCCCTCATCCTCCTTGAGCCTAAATACATTCCTAAGGTCAGATGAAGATGGAAGATCTTTGAGAGTCAAGTTCTCGTCGATTTAGGAGTGGCAGTTTAAATCATTAGTGTTTCTACCTCATCCTTCTGCCAGAGGTTAATGTCAGCCAAATGGAATGTAGTTATGCTTGAGATGCTGCAGTTTATTGCCCAGGGTGTTAGTTTAAATCACCGCTGATGATAGATGGATACCTGAAAAGGTGCAAGTGGGACAACTGGAGTGTCGGTTCTTTAAACCACTGCAGTTAATGCACCAGAACTGTAAATTGCATCTTTACTCCTCTCTGAAGTTGGCCATGTGATTCTAGTTCATACTGGTAAATCTAGTAAATGTCATTCACTAACGTAACTTAGCACTGGCATTTTATTTTTATGTAATATAATTACATTTCCAAGTGCTACATTTTTCTTTACTTCTAGGATTTTTTAGCTCTAAGTTATTGTTTCATATTGCTAAACTTCAACTCGATCCAAATGCCATCCCCCACAATCACTCTACTCGGCATACATGTGAAGTTCTTAAAATATATTTAATGCCAGAATTATTGGGCTGGACTATGAAGTTATTCCATTTAAAAAAATCCATCTTGAGGAAGTGAGTATCTAAAAATGAGATGTGAGGCCTAAATGCAAGGATTTGGGTTACAGGTTGGCACTCTGCTTCTTAGTAAGAATCTATATGCACTATACAATGTCCACCAGGGGAATATTTAAAACACGCTTGCAAATTAAAATCTGAGTCAGAACAGTCTCTTGCTCAAGTAAAAAACAAAAACAATGACACAGAGCCAGAGTAAAATAGCTTAATTTGTGTTTATAGGGAACATGTTTTTTCTCTAGCTTATCCCTTTAAAATTTGGCACATCAAACCTTCAGCTTATGGATGATTCATTTCAGACACAGCCTCTGGTTATTTCCATATATGTGGCATTAGACATGGTGGGTCACAACTACGGACTGAGGCTGCCCTCCTGCTCCACGATGCATTGAACACAGCCCTGTTTGCAGTCCCCCGCTACAGTTGGCATCTTGGTCACACCAGAAATCATAGAATCATGGAACCATAGAATATCTCAAGTTGGAAGGGACTTGTGATGATCAATATTGAGGCCTTCAGCACCAAATGCACACATTTCCATAGACATTATCATCAGATCTCGAAGAAATCCAGCTTCTTTAAAAACAACGGGAGGTTTTGCTAGCACAAGGGACGCAGCCAGGCTTCACTTTAAGAGAACTCACCCTATCCTGCATGTGATTGGAGACCAGAGCACCCTTCTGAGAGGTCTTTGCCATCTCATGGCTGCTGAGGACAACCTGAACTGTCACCACACCAGAAGGGCCTTCCCAAAAGATAAGTCCTTATCCCCATCTAGTCATGATCTAGACAAACAGCCGTCTGTAAGCAACACCAGCACAACTCCCACACATCGCTTCTATCTCACTTTAAATAGTGATGAATTTTTATGATGGCAGTAGGAGACATTCATTCTGCTGGGTGATATATCCTCCACTCAGAAGCTCACTGCAGGACGTGAGGGTTACGCTGCTTTAGACTGACAGATTCCCTGCTTCTTTGAATGTTTTTCTTGCCCACAATATCATATGATTTGCCAAAAATGTGCGCACACACATGCAACAGCAGAGAAGTTATAGGATATTGTATCATTATAGGATATTATATTAAGTCCTAGAATACAGATCAATATGAAAAATAATTTCTCAATTAAAAAGATACATGGAAGTATTTTCCCTAAAGTGCTAGTGACTGACTTCAAACTACACCTGACCCCTGTTAAAAAGAGATAAGTGCATTTATAATCAGTGATTGCCGCATTATTGGCAGAGTTAGGAACACTTAAGCCATGCTTTTTATATGGGGAATATTTAAGCCAACAGCACAGACATAACTACATCTGTGCAGCTCTCCCATGTTATATGCCAAACTTTCACATCAAACTCCAAATGACCTTCAAAGGGAAACATTCTTTTTTTATGTCTCCACAAGTAAAACCACTGATCATACTGAATACTGAAGACTGGCAGGACATGAGTGGTCAGACCTGCAGGTCAGAGCCAAGCTAGAGCTGGGTTTGGAAGCGGGCACCGATACACAAGGAGACATAGCTCTGCCCAAAACCAGAGAAGACAAAAAAGGAGTCTGGCTCAGCCAAGGGTTTAAAAAAGAAAGGCATGATCACCCTTTGGGCCAAGAAACCCAAAACTACTGCACCAAAGGGTAAGTAGATGATGAGAAGCCAAGAGAAGGGTCAGGACACATGTATAACAAGTAGGACTTGCAAAAGGCATCAAAGACAGCGAGTGAAGCGCAGGCGAGTCAGAGGAGGAATCAGAAGCGAAACAGAGACTTACAGCTTCAGCCAAGGGACACATCAAACCGCCAAGAACAACTGGAGGTATTTCCACATCTGACTGCCGGGTGGGGCAAGCCACCAAGAGCCCCACAAGCCGCTGCTCAGATGGGAAGTGTCCCTGGGCTCTGCCCTGAGAAGCCCTGCAGAAGCCCATGGCAGAGCCTGGCTCTCCTGTCCCTGGGCAGAGCTTCTCTGGCACTGCACACAGATGGACTGCAAAGGGGGTTTAGCCATTTTGGGGAACACTGCCCCCAGATCAAAAATATCTCTGCAAAAACATGAAGGAAACACCAGTCTGTCAACAACACAAGGCATTTTTTGCCACATGGGGTTTCCTGCTGCTTTTTTTCATCTGCTGTTATTTTCCTTTTGAATTACACAAGAGCCACTTTTTCTAGTAATTGTTTTATTGCTTATAGTCTGTTAGGAAAGATCTGCTGGTGCCCTACAAATTTTATCCCTAGTGAAAGAAATAACAAATATGTGAACTGAACCTCTCTCTTTCTAGTGCTTTTATCATTATCCTTCTCTGGATATGGACCTACTTTCCATAAAAGGTGATATCATATATACTAAAACTAACAGTAAATAATCTGATTTTAACTTGCAGATGTGCCTAGAAGATTGACTACTGCCCACTTTATTGATTACAGAAAACATATCAATGCACGTTGACTCTACATTACCAGTGAAACACCTTAAAACTAATGACTTTCAATTATTCAATGCAGCAGTGACAGATGTGACAATTGCTTATTCAAATCTTGATTCCAAAGATTGTGTGAGTGATGCTGTTTGAATTTATAAAGCACTAAACTATGCCTTTCAAATAGCAGATGCACCTTTCAATCACTGATAGAGTTTGTTTGGTTTTTAATCTCAGTCGCTAATGAGGTGAACTTCATCGTTCCGAGTACTGATCTGCAGACATCTCCAAAGGAATCTCTCTGGGATTACACCTAATGGCTGACAATGTATTTGTCTACAAAATGAGTCAACTATCAAAGTCCTCAGTGTTGTGCGACTTCCTTAACAGGCTTATTGCTTATTAATTGTGAAAGATTTGCACATCATTAAAATGGTCTACAAAATCCACTGACGACAAAAACCATAGCAGCCTACAAGATTTCATTAGGCACCAGAATGTGAGGATTTTGTGGGTAACCACAATTGCAGCCTCCAAGAGTTTACATTTCTGGTCTCACTATTATTTGCCTATTTTCTTCAAAGTGTGAAAAAAGGTGTAAATCGACAAAAGCATTAAGTCATCTGCTTCTGTGAATCTATATAGATCTTTGCATTTGTTATGCTCTCAGATTTTTTTAACATGGTATTGTTGTACTGTGTCATATAGAAAAATACATTAACGAAAGGGAAGAACTCATCTGATAAAATGATGCTATAGAATAACTCTTGCAGACATTCTACAGAGATGACTGCTTAACCTTGGAGATGTGTGCACAGACACATAAACCCACACATGCACATTCACACTCATACTGTATATATACGAAAGCACTAATGAGATGTATTTACTCATATGCTTTATCCATTCCATACTTACAGAATAACATGGAGAGCTGCCTTATTCTTTAATGTTCCAAAAGTTGCTAAACTGCAATTAAACTTGAGCTAAAGCCCCACATTCAAAACCAATATACACTGGGGTTTGTATTCATGTGATTCTGAGCTCGATACATCGTCAAGAGAATTGACCTATGCCTGCATATGTCTCATTAAGGCTGCCCAGATATGTCATATCCAATTTTTCATGTTGACCCCCCCATCTTCCTTGCTTAGCTGAAGTGTTTCATCAACTCCATCCTGCCAAAAGAATTCTAAGCATACAGTTGATCCTGAGCTCTCTTCTTGACCCTTTGTAACGCTTAAAATAGTAGATGCTAAGAAATGCTTCAACAACACTAGGATTAAACATTCCTTTCCATAACCTTCCTTTTCACATTAAATGTTCAATACTTCAAGATGACAATGAATGCCCTAAATTAAATAAATAATGTATTTTTATATGTGTATGTGTACAACTGTAAATACATCTTACTTTGAAAGATGTGCAACAGCTATGAAGTATTATCTAATTTGTAACTCATAGTTACAGGATTAATGCTAAATCAGCAAACCCCTCTGCGTCTGACGCTGTGCTTTGCACAGCCAAGTCCATACACTCCCGCTGCATTCTTGACCAGATCTTGGGAGACTGAGATGCTACGAACTAAATATGCCCTATGGACCCCTTTCTGCTTTCTGTGTTTTGCAGAGAATGGGGCAGTTCCAGAGAGTGCCTGTAAGAGACAATGTGCCTCAACCTGCCAGATTACTTAACCCCCAGCACAATGCACAGGGCAGGAGGAGCAATCTCTTACTACCACTGCCATATGAGGACAAGGCTAGAGGTGTGCATGCCATACTTAATGAGGTTATTGCACTGGCTCTCTACTCAGTATGGAGTGCACAGATGAGAAGGGTGACAAGCACATCAGTCTTGCCCCTCCATACACAGTAGGCAGCATAAAACTGTTCTTGACTGGCTGCTGCTCTTACTACAGAATCATAGAATGGCTTGGATTGGAAGGGACCTCAAAGCCCATTCAGCTCCAACCTCCCTGGGCAGGGACAGGTTGCTCAAAGCCACGTCCAGCCTGGCCTTGAACACCTCCAAGGATGAGGCATCAATGACACCTCTGGATAACCTGTTCCAATGCCTCACCAATTCCCTCTACTCCTCTTCAGGAGAGGGTTTTAATTCAGAAAACACATGGCTATCAAAAGATACAGCCATTACAACTGCCATTACTCCTTCTATGGTGCATTTTTTTGAATTAAGATTAAATGTTATAGGCAATGCATCCATAGCACATCCACATTGTTCTTCCTGATGCAGCATGGAGCTCCACTTCAGCTAGTTAGGTATTTGGTGCTGACTGTCTCCATGCTATTGGCATATAAGCAACTAGTTAACACTAGTTTGGGTATTTCCATGACACTTCAGTGTAGCTATATTTGCAACGTGACTTAAACAGAGCAGGTCTAAGCTGTAATGCCCAGCAGAATTTTCTATATGGCTTGAATAGAAAAATCCAACTATATCATAGACGTCTACTGAAGAAGTTGCTGGTTTGTAGGTAATGGCAGACACAATTTTCGCTTTAATGCTTTCTTATGTCTATTATAACTCATACAAAGTTCATGTCACTTAGCTACGAGAGGAAATCTCTTAGCAAAAGCCTGTGTGATAAAGCCAAGGATTTCTTCTGGTAAATACAAAGCCAGGTACTGCTCTGTAAGAAAGTCAGGTGTAGGTAACACCACACTGAATACTGAATCCTTAGCAATTCAATAAGCAAGAAAATACCAAAGAAAATCATCAGCAAGAATTCTCAGTTCCCGATTCTCATTTAGAACAAAAGCCCTTTTAAACTTACGATACTGTAAAAGAATATTGAGCTGGGCATAAACAAAATGCAAGATGCTATTTCTCCAAGGCTCCCTGCCAGCATCGTATAAAGGTGACAGGGCAGTCAACTCTGTTTCCTTATAACATTATGTCATATTATATTCCATGTCAAAATGATGTTTAAACATAACATAATTGATTTGCCCTGAACTTCTAATTTGCAGCCCATTGTCCTTGTCCTCCAACAGCAACAATGAAAGAATGCTGTCAGCATCCCACTCCTAGATACAATATAATCATGTTAGGCAAGTGAAGAAGTCAATGACGGTCTGACCCGCATCTGGTACTTGCTCAAGAGTTGACTTCTGTTGCCTTCACGTATGAATAGGGATCACTCTCATGAGTGCTGGCTCAGGAATGTTAACTCATCAGCATCTACTGCCTGCATGAGTTTATTTCAATGATACAAATAAATTTCTTTTTGAGCTATGACCAACTCAATTCACACTTAGAATTACATTCTCAGCTCGTGTGTACCCTCGTAGTTATATGGACACTCGCAGAGTAGTCTCCTGCCCTTTGTGCTGCAATTTACGTTCCCAGAGACTCTTCCAGGCATTGCGCTGTTAGTGGTGTCTGGAGGACCTCGTGCAGAGTGCCAGAAAGAAAATGAAAAAGCTTGAGAAAGCATGCATCTTTCTAATATATGATGCATGCATCTTTCTAATATATGATTCCTTTTCACTGCAAATTCCACAAAGGCTTCTTTATCTTTATAGTTCGTCATCACAGAGCTATATGTCTCCTGGCTTCTGTGCCAGTTTGCCAAACACTCTACATTCCATGAATGGAAACAGTATTTCTGCACATACCACCATCCCATTTATGGTTTTTAGAAGGGACAGTACATCACGTGTCATTCGATCTTGTAATGCTGCAGCCTCTCCAGACTAAATCTGACTTTAACTGGCTTAACATAACTAGCTCTGAACCAAACCAAAAGATTGACTTTGTGGTTGAATATGTGGTTGAGGGAATGCTTCTTTTTTTTTTTCACTAATTGAGGCTAGAGTTAAACCAGTGACATTCAGTTATACAGTCATTCTAAATGGCAGAACTGAGATGGAGATTTTCCTCCTTCATTCTGACACATCAAATGGAGATGGAAAAATTCCTGAAATGTTTTGGCTTTGGCAGTGTATCTAATCTGTCCTCAGATGAGCCTGCATGCATAATTGAAACTATAGCAGCAACACTGCTATTCAGGCTATTATACTTGCCTTCAAGATGATCTGCAATAACAGGAGTGAGAGTATGAATTTAGCATAGTTATACAAACCGAATTACATACATGCAAGCTATCACTGGATGAGAATCTTCACTCACTGTGACATTCACTATTGCAAACATCAGTATTTCTGAAATAATCTGTCCAAACCCTCATACTTCTGGATGTTAAGGGCACAAGTGTCTTTCTCCTTGCCTCTCTATCTGGACAACACTGTGCAAACATAGCAGAAGTTCCATCAGCTTTAATAACATCAATACATCACCCTTGACTCATGTATTCAGTGCAATGTTCATTAAAGTTCATTCCAATTTATTAAAAGGGACCCTAAATAAAAGCATGTGCAGCTGACTTCAGCCAGGCCTGAATCAGACACCACAATTTCTGAATTACTTTATTATCTACCATCTACTAAATCAATAATATCTGGATCAAAACCATCTCTCTTTCAGCCTTGTAATTACAGAATAAGATTCTTCATTGTGCTATTATTGTGGATTAAATTGATTCCACATACTTCTGGAGAATGGTATTTTCAAGGCCACCATCTGTTCTATTTTCCTTGTCATGTTCTCCTGTCAGCTAAATTGTCAACCTTTCACTCCCAACTTGGGCAACTTCTGAAAATGTGGGCTCATCAGTTCGAGTGCACAACCAAGGCAGACACTTCCTATTGTAACTTAAATGACCACAACGCATCAGTCGTGCAATAACATCAAGAGGAGATTTCAGTAAAGGAAGAAGTCAGATTAAAAAGTAACCTGCCTTTTCTGGCCCATAATCAAATGTGTTTGTTCACATTCAAAAAAATATAAAACCTCTGAAAGAAAAAAAAAAAAGGAAACTAGAACGATGACTGCACATGTTGATGCTGCCCCAGGATATTTTAACTTGCTTGCCAAGATATGCTGGGTTTCACGAAGCTATTGTGTTTCTTCTTGTTGTTCAATAAAAAAATAATTAGTTGCCATGGTAACTGCCACATCATGTCATGGTTATGTTGTTTCTGGGATAAAGAGCACCTTCTTCAAAAAAAAGTCATCACTTTGTGGTGAAATGCTTTTGCTTTTTGTCATGTCTATGAGAAACAGATTCACTCTATTTTAAAGTTCCTGTATGGAGATGACGCCATATGGTCAGACCATGTTCTTTTCCCTTTCCGTAGTGGAATAAGCCTTTTGGATCGTCATTAGAAAATTAAGCAATAGTTGTGATAACAGAAGATGCAAAATATTTGCAGTAGCTCTTTGGATATTCAAGGTGCAGCTTTTTTTAATGCAATCCAAATAATAAAACAATTGCCTCAACATACAGCTTAGTAACACATTTCATAAAGTGGTGTATGGATTGAACTCATATTAAGCGATATGAAAAGGCTGATGTCTTCCAAGCTTATCTGGGACCTTATAAACCCACCTTAAGGGCTACTGACTTGGAGTAAAGCAGATCATAGCTCATATATCCCACCAGCCCATTAAATTCACTTTTTCTTCCCAATAAGTCAGTGGCATTCATTTAAGAACAGGTAGCAGAGCCAAAAAATGTCATTTTCCATTCTCAGAAGCCTCTTTGTGCGACTACCCCACCACCCCACTTTTCCAGTACTTAGTTGCCTAAGCAGATCCTGTGCAAAGTAAGGTTTTGAGTTTACTTCTCACAATGTAAGAAATAATTAACAAAATATGTTCTTCCAAAGAGACATTAAGGTCTAATCCAATTCTGCATTCTGTTATTAACAAACAGGCTAATATTTGTTTATTATTTAAAGCCCAGATTTCAAAATCAGTGATGCATATTCCCTCAGTGTAAAGATGGCTTGTGGATACAAGTTTGGGACACTCAGTAACTCAGATGTGCACAGACAGAGTAGCTGGATGCCACTAAGTCATTCCGGTCATCATTTAAGCTGTCACACAGTATGAGCTTTTCAAACTTTATTTTTGTCATTTGACTAATTAAGGCTTGTAAAAACCATTTCTTTTTCTATAAAAAGGAAATGTGGCATTCATTTAACAACTTAACAAATTTTACAAACAGCTGGACCCACAGCAATGCTGCTGGAAAGTGAAATCCAGCAGACAGGCCAGCGCAGGTGAGGGCAGGGAGGAGAAAACTGGGGAAAATTATTACTAAGCAAGAACACAGTCAATAGCAGTTGCCTTTCCAGACTGGTGATGAATTAATCCAACTTTAACATTAATTCGATTCAAGGTGCAGTGAAACACGTCTTACCTAGGTGCAAGAATACAAGGAACTGCACCATCATTCCATTACAGCACTTAACACTCATTTCTAGAAAGGTCAAGTACAGAGCCACTAAATACAGTGAATATCAAAGCCTCAGCACCTGAAAGAGGTGAACCTAAGCCACAAGCTTATTTGTATGCATATGAAAAAGCAACGTTAAAATAATGCTATTTCTGTTCTATTTCAGACTTACCAAATGTCACATTTACAGCTGCACATGCAATCTTAATTTGCCTCCCTCGTGCATCCAGCCTGCGTGCTGTGGCAGGCAGTCTGGCAGAGACAAAATGTGACCATGTAGTCCAAGCTCACAATACCTACATGCACGGAAGCAAACAGAACTTGTATAGTTACCAGAATTCTGAAATTCTCCTAACTTCTGAGTGGACTTTTATCATCTCCCATATACTCATTACTAGACTGAATTTGTAAAGACTCAGATTAAAAAAAGCATTTGTGGTGTGCACAACTTTTAAAATGCTTTCTCCGTTATGAAAAAATACCATGCCATTTTTTTTTTTGCTGAGATGGTTACTTAAATATTTAATGAAGTACCTTAACATTTTGACTGTGCTTATGAGAAAATCTGGAAATTATGACTATGGAATAACTCCCAAAACAACAACAACAACAAAAAAATGGAGCTATTGTAAACACCTTGGAATGGAAATAATTGGGAAACTATGAAAGTATTTCCATGTGTCTGCACTTTTCAGCCATCAGACCAGAGGTGTTTTTTAATAGCCCTACATAATTTTATTTTAAAAGGCATTTTAGGACTTCTTCATAAACACATGAATTTCGCTTATGCCATGATTTTATAATCTATATTTTTGATCCATTTGCCATTAATTACATTTCATCCATAACGCTAAGCAAACAAAGCCTGTATTTTCCTTTCTACACTGCAGATTCGCTGTGCCACATGGAGCTGCGCTGGGGATCGCAGCCTGTGCAGGATGCCACTCCCTTTTCCCTAACCAGAAAACAGGAGTCAGACTATTTAGCAAGAAGCAAGTTTGCAGAGAAGCATTTTATTGCAGCGCGCACTACCCTGGCAGGCGGGAGGGGGCACAGTTTCGGTCTGCTTTTTACTTCGAGATTAATATAAAGGGTATGACTAATAGTCAACATAAATTTGAGATTAAGTCCAAAGTAAAAGTGAAACCTTATGGTTTCACGGGAGCAAAATAATTACAGAGCCTGAAAGAGCAGAGCAGAGCTTAGAGCTTGTCGCAAGCTATGATCATTAGCCCAAAGCTTGGTCTTTAAGACAGAAGCCAGTGGCTGGCTCTGCAGTGTCCTCTGCAGCAGCATAAGGACACACATGCCCCATGGCAAGCTCTGTTTTTGTCTGCATTTTAAAGGCTTGTATCCTCTTTGAAACTTATCTTTAACCTAATTAAATTCTTTATGGGTTTGCCTGCTCATGCTGTCCCTACACAGAAGAGATGCACACACAGTTTCTTCTGGAAGGGACACAGTGGACATGCCCCAACTACCTGAGCACACACCATCACGGGGGAGAAGCGTAGGTGCAACTACCGTACTAAGTCAAGACACATGAAGGAAGGTTAAAAGTCTTTCTCAACAGGGAAATTGGAAAACAATTAGGATATGTGACCTACCTTAAAGCATCAGTGATAATAATGGCAGAAGGAGAGTCCTGCACTACAAGGAATATCTGTGCAGTGCCAACCCCGCACAGCACAAACCTGCCCTGTGCTGCAAGCAAGGTCCTTGCATGTTGCGAGTAGTTTCTTTATGGCTTTTCCAGGTTTCTTTCAATTAAGTAGTCCTGGCCTGCAAGAAGTGTTACACTGCAGGAGCTAGGCTGTTAGCACAGCCCTTTCCCAGCATCTAGGAGAGATTCTGCAGCCCGCTCTGAGACCCACACTGCTTTAGCTCCAGCCCAGGCAGAACCTGAACCACCTGGCTCAACCACAGCTCAGTTCTGGAGGACCTGACAGTGTCGACATACCCCTTGTCTTTTACAGTCTGTACTTATCCTGTTTAGCCATTGAAATTCAGTAAAAACTTACCTCTTCCTGAGTTCACTGATTCATTAGCGGGAAAAGATAGTCTTGCAGCAATAGCTTGCAAATTAGAATTATCTATTTCTGACTCTCCTAAGGGTCATCTAGGTTCCTCCACCTGGTAAAAAGGTCTGCCCACCATATCATTTCACTTATTAGCACTGAGGGCAGCCGCATCTCTTACTGTGGGTTTCAGCAGGTGGCACCACAAAAAGCAGTGATTTCAGTTGTGATCTCCTCCTGGCATAGCCCTACAGGTTCTGAGCAATAAAGATCATTCATAGGCAATAAGTTCATACCATGGTGGTTGTTTTGAACACTGTCCACAGCCGAATCACCATTAGCTCTTGTCCACCAGGGTATTGCAAGAACCAGAGGGAGGGGAAGGAAGGTGGCAGTCACAAAAATGTTCCCTTTTTCTGGCTGGAAAACAAATAATTTTCTCCTTCCACTTTCATTTTTCAAATTACATTCACCTAGTTCTTGTGCTGTCTTATTAAATCATATATGAATAAATGCTGCCTAAGAATTAAACATTTCTCTGAGACACCCAGTTTTGCCGTTAGCCATCGTGCAATTTTTTGAGATAATTTAGTGGTGGGCACAAACAATGAAATTCATATGAAAACCGTCAAAAATTAAAATAATTTTTAGCCCAGAGCTGTACTTATTGAACGATGCTTAAGCCTCAAGAAGTGAGATGAGATTACCAGTTCAGAGTACTAAAAAAAAAAGCAATAACAAAAGCCTTACTTATAAAGGTGTGATGAAAAAAGATTAATACAAGCCTGAAATCAGTAATTTGAAAGACTACTTTATCATACTGTGTCTGGAAAACATTGAGGGAATATTGAATCATTGGTCATTTGGTCTTTGGAAGCATCACACATTTCATTACACACGTACTGAAAGAAAGGGCTTTCTGCTGTAGCTCTGCAGTGACACTGTTATCACTGTAAATGATCTCAGCACTCTCTCAAAACCGAGAGAATGCAACAAGTTCTATTCCTCACTCACTCATGATGTAAGAATAGAAAGGCACAGACTTCCAAAGGCATCGTAAATCGGCTTAAACACCTAAGTGCTTAAGTAAATTCTGAATTAAGTTCCTGATTCTGCCTGGTTGCTTTGAAAATCTGAAAATAAATTTTCTATCCAAAAACTACGCCCAGGCATTGTCATTCCACTGCTTGAACTCCACAATCCACACGTTATTTATGAAGCGTGGACTATGCTACACTTAACGCATTAGCATTTGATTAGGATTCAGTTTCTGACTATTCACATTAGAGATGTCCTTATCAAAAACTCACAGATGGGAGAAGATTTAATAATTATTCTTTTCATACAAATTCATAGAAAGAATTCAGGCAAGTATTTCCTTACAAAAATGAATGGAAGTCTGCTAAACTGCTCAATGGTTGAAAATAATTTCTTTTAATCACCAAGCAAATTAAATATTAAGAAGCTACATTTCCCATTTATTTCATAAATTTCTGTACAAGTGGGAATACAGATTTCCCACATGGTCAAAATCCAAAGAAAGGATGAATTACAACATCAGATTTTCAGACTTAAGTGAACCCTGTGGTCTCCACCGGAGAGGAACCTTTGTGTTTCACATTTCACACTGCTACAGAGCAGTACTGGAGGCAAGCACTAGGCTTGCCCACCTACGCTCTTTTGGAACAGTATTTGTCCTGTGCACAAATCCCCATCAACTCATGGACCTGCAGTGGAATGGAATAAAGGGCAACTCTGCCTTGATATTTCCTTAACTTCCCTCCCTGTCTTTGCTTTAGGAGAGTAATTCCTCTTCCCACACTTACTTTTTCTCTCCTATTTCTCCTGTACAAGCACACATTTCAATGGCTAAGGAAGCTTTCTAAGATTAAAATCCATGCATTTAAACCAAGAGTCTTATGCCAATTAGTGTTCATAGGAAACATATTTTGCTTAAATGCATATATATACACCAAAATGTCATTTTACACTTAAACAGTGATGGTTTGTATTCTGACAAAGAAAAGTAACTGTGTGCATTGCATGTGTGAGTGTGTAGCCAGTGGGAGAAAGCATGCAAGCAAGGGCTATGAAAAGTTTAGCAGACATCATTATGTACAATATACTTCTTATTTCCCAACAACATGAATAAATTGTGGCAGTGCTGTTCTTTCTGAATAGCACTTGACCCCCAAGTGGACCATTCACATCATCTTAGAAAGGCTTGTAGAGTACAGCCCCTGGTGAGCCCAGGATGATCCCAAGAATGAAATGTTTGAGTGCAACAGCTCAGGTCAACACTGCTCCATGGACAACTCTCATTTGTTTGAGAAGAAAAATTTGACATTGCCAGGCTAAGGAGAATCTGCTGTTCTTGGGACTGTACAATGCTACGTTAAGAGCTCACCCCAGTCACTTCAGTAAAGTAAGACGGCTGAGAACCTACTTAATAGAGATTTCAGGAAGGATATTGGCAATTCTGGAGCATGCAGTTATGTGTCCTCTCTCCCATGTCATTTCTGCCTCCTAACTTTGCTGGTTGTGAACCTGCTTCTGGCTACAAGCTGTACTTCTACTGGGCTTTGCACTGCTTACAGCAGCCCAGATAACTGTACTCCATCAGGCTTAACATACTGCTCATGACTGCTGCGCTCCCTCCTTCCAGAGATGAAAATTCAGAAATGAACGTTTTTGTGGATTCAAGAACCAAGTGGGGTCAGCATGAAATCAATGAAAATCTCTTGAAATCAATTCCAAATAACGAGGCAAGAAATAAAACTCTCCTAATGTTGTAAATCTTTGAGGGAGCAGCATCCGCAGACACTGAGGAGCCCAGCGTGGCTGTGGTTTAGACACAGTCCGGGTGCCGTGCTGAGCTGCAGCTGGGTGCCGTGACAGCCCCGCGCTGGTGGCCTCCTTCACGCTACGGCTGTGGTCATCAGATGCTATGAGGGAGCTAAAAGTGAAGACGCGTGGCTTCGTAGGAGAAGCCTTGGGTGGTTTAACTCCCTGAAACACAGCATTGATGGGGCATGTGAGCATGAGACCTCATTGCTCTCGATAACTACCTGAAAGGAGGTTCTAGAGAGGAGGGAGCTGGCCTCTTCTCCCAAGTGACAGGGGACAGGACAAGAGGGAATGGCCTCAAGCTCCGCCAGGGGAGGTTCAGGCTGGACATTAGGAAAAAATTTTTCACAGAAAGGGTCATTGGGCACTGGCAGAGGCTGCCCAGGGAGGTGGTTGAGTCACCTTCCCTGGAGGTGTTTAAGGCACGGGTGGACAAGGCGCTGAGGGGCATGGTTTAGTGTTTGATAGGAATGGTTGGACTCGATGATCTGATGGGTCTTTTCCAACCTGATGATTCTATTATTCTATGATACCAGGAAGCATCACAAGTGTGGAGAGGCAAAGCTGCAGCTGTAATTTCAGGAGTGGAAGGGTGGTGTTAGGGGAGGTTGTGCTTCTGCCAGCTCAGGTGGGCTGGGGTCCTTTCACCAGCAGCGTCTGCACCCAGCCAGCACAGGCAGCTGTGAGCGTGCATAGGAAGCCCACAATAAAACCAAAGTGGGGTGGTAAGCTCTTAACTCACTGGAAAAAATACTTTTTTTTCCCTCTAAGTTTGTTTGTCAGTCCAGCTCATGGTTCAGTCACACAAAGATTCGTCCCACAGCAGAAGTGGGGACAATGAAGCATATGGCCCCCCCACGACTGCTAAGCTCCTGGATGAACCACAGCCCTTGGTACACTTCTCTCCCCCTTGTTCATCCAACACACAAAGCCAGTATAAGACTTGTTCACCACCATCATCCATTCACTGCTATGAAGTGGGTTATGTGCACTACATTTCTCCCATGATAAGGCCCCCAGTACATCATTGTTACCTTTTCAAACCCAGTTAGACAGCATCCAAAACGCTTGGGTGGAAGTTTGTTTCCCTGGGTGCTCTGAACCACTCTTCCTTAGGGCATGACTTCCCAAGGAGGGTTTGCAGCCTGGTTGGTAGTGAAAAACATGCTGATCCTATGCTATGGAGAATGAGTGTGGTCTTGTAAAAGCAGCAATGCCATTTCTTGTTAGGGGGATTGGTTTTCACTGCCGTTTTTTGTTAGGGAGTTTCACAGCCATTTACATCCCAAGGAAAAAAAAAAATAAAAGAAGAATTTGTGCACATTTCTTCTCCACAGCAGTGTTGCAAAGCCTGCCTTCCCAGCCTGTTCTGTACACCCAGCTTCTGTCTGCCTGCTTTGTTTTGGCTTTGCTAATTTACATCGTATTTCCTCTCCCTGTGTAGATGTCAAGGTTACACTGGGGTCAAGCTGTATCTTTGCAAATCAGGATGTAAACAAGTCTGAATAACTCATGTGATGTTGCTTTGCCCACCCCCTTTTCTGTTTGGAGTTTTTTTTAGATGTATATTAGCATAAAAAATTAACTGGAATCCTTTTAAAGATCCAATTTCGTACTCTCCAGCAGCTAACAAATTGGCTACATAGCAGGGAAATGCCAAGTGCTCTGAAATAACCATAGCAAAGCAAGCTGTGATAAGAAGCCCAGCACACCAAAAACTCACCGAAAGAGCACTTCAGTATCCTGTCAACTAGAATTTGCTCACTTAGTAAAAGAGTTTGAATCTCATGTTGAAACAGAACCATCTTACAGAAAGGTAAAGCACCTTTACAAAACCAGAAAAAAGTTTGAACAGGGATGGAATAGGCTTAGAATAATTCAGGCTGGTGAATCCCTGCCAGCTCCACTCCTCCACACATTCCTGCTTGCATTCTGATCTCATTATGCGCCGGGCGAGAGCGCGAGCTTCACTGGAACAGTTCTCGCCCATCTGCATCCTCTTCTTACTTCTGAAACTGCAGGAGGATGTATATTTATAACCCCTTCGACATACTGTGTGAATTCATGGCACAAAGGCAGTGCACAGCATTTGTATGCTGGGCAGCTCCAAGTCACAGGACAGCTTGTGCAGAAGATGCACATGTGTATTTTCCTGTTCATCCTATTTTATGAAGCTAAGGCTTCACTTCAGATGGCTGCATGAATTGCCCTAATGCCTTGCTGCTTCCAAATTAAGACCAAAGCTTATGCGCAAACACCAATTTCTCCTCCCACGGGTATTGAGCGTATCTGGACGTATCAAGTGAGATCCCCTAAGGATCTGTCCTGAAACCAGGTCGATGCAGTGTTCTCACTAATGACTCGGCTCAGAGAAAGGACAGTGCAGAAGGTGCAGATGCTGGGGAAGGTTGTGAATGCTTTGAAAGACTCTTTCAGAATTCAGAACAGTCTTAATTAATTGAATGAACAATCTTAAATCAAGCCGAAACACTCAATAGAGGCAAGTGTGAAGGACTAAGTAACGGAAGGAGAAATCAAACTAACAAACACAAAATAAGATATAACTGGTTAAATAATAGTACTGAAAGTGAGTGCTAGAATTTAGGGAGAACCTCAGGTGGAATATGACTTAACACCATGACATGTTGTAACAAAAAATGAAAAGTACAGCCAGTGATGTGTTAGTAAGACTGACACATGTCAGACATCGGAAGTATTTCACTAAGCATAAGTGAAACTTCTCTTAAGGTGCAATTTGGAACTCTGTATTTTACAAAAAATGCAGATAAATTAGAGAGGAAAGCACCCTCCTATATGGAAAGGTTGAATTTCTTCTCTGTTTTTTTTGTCTGGAAAAGAGGAGACTCAGGAGGATATGATAGGAGCTTCCAACATCGTAAACAAGAATATGTGGCCGATAACATAAGAACTCATTTAATTCAGAGTGAACAATATATAAGCTACGTATTAGGAAAAGTTTCCTAAGAACAGTTAAGGGCTGCAGAAGGATATCTGCAGGGTATCTCTGTGTCTGCCTAATTATCCTTACCTCTCAGCATGGCTGATTATCCCAGGCTGGCTACACTGTGCCTGGCTCATAGTCTGTCCAATGTCAAAACCGGCTGCTCCGAGCTAGTTGTGTTCTCTCTGCTCCATGTGACATCTTGCAGTACTACTCTGCATTCAAATGACATCGAGTTCCCTGCAGGACTGCATCGCTGTGATTCAGTGCTTGACTGCAATAAGTGTAGCTGGTCCAAGATTTCTTGCTTCACCTGCCCGTGCCAGAGTGGTGGAGGCAAGCACTGCTGAGTGCCGGTTTCTGCCAAGGACACAAAAACACAAAAGGAAGCTGAGCAGCGCATTAGCTCAGCATGCAAGGAAAACATGTGGGGCTCGCTTCCAAATCCCAGGAAGGCCAGTCACCCTGCTTCATGAAGAACCAAGGTATCACCAGGCAAGTAGGTCCTCAGCAGCATCTTATAAGGGAAGTGCATCTCCCAACTTATTCTCAGCACTGAAGTTCACTGGCAACCCTTGTCTTGCAGAGAAGGCAGATCCGTAAGTTTATCATTACAGAAAAGAAGGGAAGACAGGAATTCTTCAGCTACTTGGGACAATAAAAACATTTTTGCCTGTGTGGGCAGCATTCAGGACTCCAGTGTTTGGGTGCTCATACTCTACTCGCTTTAGCTGACACAGCAACATCATGCGACAGGTTTTCCAAGTTCTCTTACAGCCAGTATAAGGAGCCTTGCAGGAATATCCCAGGTGTAACAGCCATTCTAGGGTAAAACAGCATGGGCACGATGAGGATCATACCCAAAATGAAAGGCTTCATGGCAGAGGTATCACCAGACCTGCTGGCTGGTCAAGGGCTCCCTTACTGGTTATTGCCATGGGTATGTTATCAGAGCTTTCCTTCAGGATGTGACAGCCCTTGTCAGAAGCCCAAAGGACCTCAGCAGTACCAGAGAGGAACAAAAAATAAAATCCTCTTTGTCTCAGAGCTGGAATGCGACCCAGTGTGTACATACGGGAAAAAATAATTGGAACAGACAAAGCCATGGGCAATTGGGCAGATGATGTGCCTGAGAACTATGAACATCTGTTGTGTGGTAAATATGCAACCATCAGCTTTTCTCCATAGTCTACAAACAAATTGAAATAAAAGAACAGGATGATAGCTTTTATTTATATGTAACTGTCTATCACAGAAGTCTAGGAATTAACACACCATTGGGAAACACTAACTTGACAGATCAGCGCACTTGCAGACTACTCTGTAGAGTGCATTTCCCCCAGAACAACCTGGATAAAACAGAGGATTCATGGGAACAACTTTCCTCTACCCTCTCTTTCTCACTGAAGCCCTTTGCCACCTTCTCCTTCTCTAGCACACCTGCTTCTCAAGCCCATGGGCACCCTCTCTGATGGATCTATTTCCTGCATTGATCAGCTTCCACCTTGGATGCGCAGGTGTTGCTAGGTCACACCACCCGCTAGAGCTTCAAACAAGCAAATGCAGGCTTCCTCTCTTTGCAGGAGCTTCCCAAACATCCATAACTTCATACTTCTCATTCAACTTTCTCACACCTCTGTGCTGCCATGGTGCCTACAAAACCAACTGTGCAGTTGCTTTTTGTGTAGGACAATACTGTTTTGTGGCTTCCTGGCATTCTCTACCAGTATCCTCTGTCATCCCCTTCCAGTGCTCAGAGGACAGGCTTCTTAAAGGACAGCCTTTTTGTTCTCTGTCTTTAGAATGCCTAGCACAGCCCAGTCTCTTCCAAAATTGAAGCTTGCAGGTGCAGTGGTTACAAAAATAAATAAAGCCATCACCGTTAATTCACCTTCTCTTTCTATACAGGAAATTGTGATTGGCAGGAAGAATTTGGGTCAGACGTGCATTTTGTGCTATCTCATTGAAAGCAACAGAGCATTAGGAGACTGGCAATGCTTAAAGCTAAAAAGGACCCAGAAAAATAGTCACCAAAATTCAAAACCACACCCTGTTACAAAGACAGCGAATTACCGTCACTGAAGCAATACTTTGATATTGTTAAAACAAGGTAAGTGCACTTCATTTAATCCAGCTTAGTGGCATACTGTCAACCTCAGAGATATTTTATTACTGTGAAATTGTTGCTTTTCATGAATAGATCCTTGGCCAATGGCTAAAGCAAAGCACCGGCAGAGGATCAGGAGCCTGCAGAGAGCTTAGCCGATAAGAGAATGGGTTAAAGAGAAACCATTCTTATTTGTGTGACAATCATCTTGTGAGAATATTTTCTGTCTGTGCTATTTTTGGTTCCCAGTGAGATCATTCTTACAAGAATATGGAATTAGAATTTGAATACAGGCATAGTAAGAGCACTTTGCATGTGTGCCCACACACCCTGCTCCCCCTCCACCCCTCCATCAGGGAGCTCCACTGCTGAGCAAGGTCAAATTATATCAATAAGGCACTGCAGGAAAATCTTTTACGCTCCCAGATTGGCAAGAGAAATTAAAACTCATCTCCTGGGATTTTCAAATCAAGGAATGTTGTTTATTTTAAGGATCACTGTAGCATTATATTTATGACTCATTAATCACCTTTGCTTGAAAATCTACGTCAAATGAGGCACCTATTGCACTTAGAAGATTTGCACAGGATGCCCAGATTCTGTCTGTCTTTAACCACATCATCTAATGGAAAGGAGAGCCTTCCCCTCTGCAAAAGAATTTGCTATTATGGACAAGTCCCTGCAATTATGGACTGAGTTACTTAACCTTTCTGACACCAGTTCTCCCCCATAGGTCTCTTTTGGGCAAGAGTAACTCTCAGAGTGTGTTTATGGCAGAAAGAGATTTACTGGAGCAGCTGAGGGAATTAATAACTTCTGGTGCAGTATGCACGTTCCTAGTAGGTTTTAGCAGTGCCTGCACATGGCTGCATCTGGCCTCAGCTTTTATTGTGTCCAGCACAAGCTCAGCACAGCAGAAGGGCAGGGCAAGGTAGCTCATTTGCCACATCCCAAAACCAGACTTGGTCTGGTTTTGCTAATGGACCCTCCTGATGCTGGGCTCTCAGCAGAAGCAAAGTCTCTACAGCACAGACAGCCCTGGCTTGAGACAAGAGCCGAGGTGTGGTAGCACAAGCAGCGCACGGACGACTGCAGGCAGTGCAGTTTCAAGAGGACAAGTTCGGAGTCTGGTGCTGGTTACGCAGAGAAAGTCATTATGCAGCAGCTGACCTGACCAGCAGGACAGGAGCCTGTATTCCATTCAAGACTTTAAAAAGGCCCTTGACTAACTCAGTGTTGTTGTCCATTTTTGTGAGTTTTCAAAATTAACCTCCCAAGGGAACTAGAGGATACACTTCAAAGTCTACTCATGTAAACAGCTAGAAAGGTCTGTTTGTTCTACTTCTGCTGGAAGCGATACTCCTGCTGAAAAATGTAATGCACTTCTTTATCTTCATGATATTAAAAATACAAGGCATTGATTGTGCTTTCAGCATAAGTAAAACCACCACAATTAAGTCAAACCTCTCATGTTGGGAAAGAACTGGGCTGTAAGCTTTGCTTATTGAGAAATCATTAAAGCATTACGTCTCTCCAGTACACATCCATAAAAGACAGGGTAGAACATTGCTGTTACAGGATTATAAACCACATACCGATGAACAAAGAGTTTATATTTACTGAATTTTCTAAGGGAGTTTAAAAACGTATCCTTAATTTGTCAATGAACATTCATTTAATAACATTAACATTAAATGCACAGTACTGATTAAGCATAACTGTGAAATTATTGCTTTAGGTTTTCAAATTCCTTTCCAGATATTAAGGAACTGATCCTCATCCTAGTTAGTGAGGAATATGACTATTTGTACAGCACAGTAAATTGAAGCAGGAGGATCAAGCACCTTCCCTAAGTTTTCTGCAGGCTACATCAGCGCTCTGTAGAGCACCATAGTCCTGGCAGTCAGATTAGTTGGACCAGAGACCTGGTTGATTTGGAATCTGGGTGATATGGAATCTGGACATGGTCCTGACTCCTTGAGCTCAGATATTGCCAAATGGCAAGGAACAAAAGCTAGGAACAGAATTCATAGCGTTCAGTTCATGTCACTGTAGTTTACAAGCGTTCTTTAAATACTAAATGCGTAAAAGAAAATTAATGTAAATAAAGAGAGATACTAAGCAATAGCACAGATGAAAGAAATGGCTGGTGTAGAGAACCAATCTATTTTGCTGTGATTCTCTCTGAACTGTAAGACTCATTCAATCCACCTACAATTTCATCCTCACTTTCCTTCCATTAATTTGACTCTGACTTTGCCTAATTCCCAGCAGACATCAATGGGGAAGCCCCCTCAGAGAAAATACTGTAGCTTAAGCTGTTGTTGCCTAATAGAAATCATATGACACAGGCATCCCACTAAACAATTATAAATCAACATGTACAGATATTTTAATAAAAACTATTAGAGTTTTTAAGTGCTACAATAATAGCAGTTCTTACCACCCATAAGCTCTCCATTGGCTTTCATGGCTCAGATGTGTAGGAAATTTTGGACCATGTGTGCATGAGAATTTCACAAGACAAAGAGGCTGAGCACAAGACAGTGAGGTTCAGCATTGCCTCCAAAGTAAGAGACTCAATGCAAACCCAAACCCTTGAATCCCAGCCTCTCAAAATCAAGCAGCATGACTGAAAGCAGACCACAAAACTTCCTGCTCCAGTAGCCTACATGGCTTATCAGAGAGCACGTTCAGGTAGCCAAGAAACATACAGCAGCATGCAATGACAGCAGAGAAATTTTAATAGGGAGGAGAGTAGAACTGCTACCCCAGAAACACAGATTCAGCAGAATTGCACATAGCAAACTTCCATCTGCTTGCTGGTTCCTAGGAAGAAGTAGAACCCACTATATTAAGTGAATTTTAAAATACCCAAATCTCTGTGGGAGAGGAGCTCAGGGTAATACCTGCACTTGGTGCTCTGTTCTGGCTTTATCCAAGGACTCTCAGTCCACTCTACGAGAGTCCGGTTTAATCCACTTCGAAAGCAGATTATGCCAGGTCATAAAAAGGCAGTCTTGACGTGGAATGAGAGAGCCACAGAGCGAGGTGGGGCGCAGCACTTGGTGCACTTTCTGTTCACATACTGCCACACTGGGCTATAAGTTTCCCCAAGGATTAGATCATTAGGGTACAGGAAAGTCTCAGTAACGTCTCAGCTAGCAGTATGTAGTTTCTACTAGACCTCATTTAGGTCTTTTTAAAGGTTCTGATTTGATTCATTATTTCACTTGTACTAAACTGAGGTCAACTGTATTCCTTTGGGACTCAAATAAATAAACAGATCTCAAGGCATTTTACCAGTGTTCTTATCACAAACACCCTTGTTAGAGGAGATGCAAAGAAAGGATTTGTAAAAAGAAATCTCTGGAATGGAGTAAAGGAAATGCCATGTTCTGGAAATGGAAGTTTTAGGGTCTTTCTCCTTCTCAGGATCAACAAGGTTCTTGCTTTAAGTTAAAATCAGTCATAAAAAGAATGTTTTGGTGAAGAGCCCCATTAGTTGAATTTTGCAATAAGCTGCTAAGAATAAAACTGTATTAATTTCCATTAAAGGACATGAGGCTTTCAGGGGCAAAGGAGTAGTGTTTGCTGTGTAAAGTACAGGTGAGCTTCTGCAAAAACATTGGCTGAAATGAAAAAACTGATGCAGTGATGCATAACAGAACATATTTTTTTACTCACTTTCCTCAAGAGGTAGCAGTGACTTCTCCCACTACAGGCAGCAGGAGCTGCAGATGTGCAGCACATCAAGTATGTCCTTCCAAAAAAAAACCAAACTTCAAAGATCATGAATTGAACCTCAGGATCCAACAGTTTCCAGACAGCACAGATAAGGAGGCATTTATCCCTGCATGGATATGTAGATACAAAAAAAAGGTTTCCACCTGCTGATCTTTAGGCGCTGTACAAAACTTCTCCTCTCTGCATGAGATTACGGGAGCTCTATGGCTACTCTAATTTATGCCATCTGCAGATAATCTCTAGGGGCTAAAAGGGAGTCAAAGAGACATGATAAATGGATATCCCTGTTTTTCTCATAGGCACACACCTTTTCTCTTCTTTTCCTGCTCTTCCTGGCAGGAGAGAGAAAAGGCTGATAAGAGAAGCAAATTCAGCTCTGTCACCATGTCCACCATGCAGATAAGGAGACCCTCCCTGGACCAACAGCCCCTGCATTAGACATAAATGTACATGAGAGATTAGACACAAAGCAGCCTCATTATATGAGCATAATCTACTTCAGCTCTCGCAGGCTGGAGGAGGCATGACACTCAGTTTTGAAAATCGCTCCATCACAGTTCTGCAGTGCCGGAAGGTCCAAAAGTCATATCAAACCCAGAAGGCCTTTTGTCTTCTCTAGAGCCAATCTCTAAGGCCAGGGACTTTGCTGGGTTTGCTTTAGCTTGGATATGTAGTGTCAACACAACAGCAGCTCTAGCTGCACACAGATTGGTGGAGAAAGTAGGTCAACATGAGACAAGCTGTTCTCAGAGTAGCGTTTCTCGCTCCTCTCCCTTCCCTCCTTATAAATGAAGAGTGCTAAACTAGCTGCTTTGAAAATCACATAGGCGTTCTCCCTGTCAAACAGAAGTAGAGCCATTTTTGCTGAATATGTTGCAGTTCTAGATGATTGTTTTATTATGCAATGTAGAACAATGTGTCATGTTTGTAACAGGGCTCATCGGAGACCCCGCTTCTTAGTACTAAAATTCAAATTAATTACCAAAGAGCTGGTTTGAAATTTAGAAAACAAGGGGTCTATGTAAGCAAAACTAAAATAACTATAAATATTAAATGAATATTCATGTAAGATGCAAATTTTTACACAGTTCATGTTTCTGTGTTGCAGAAAATTCGTTTCACAGTTGTATGTCAAAAGAACAGTCAGAAACTGTTTGAACTCGGAACACACTGTGATGAGTGAAAAGGTCCTACATGGTCATCAAACAAAAAACCTATAATAAAACCACAGCGTCTCTGTGACCTGCCTTGACGAGCAACACTGATCAATGGATGTGGATCTGCAATGCACAGAGATGCATTCTTGTTTTTCCAAACTCATTTACCCTTTAAAATCAACTAACCAGGTATGCTCAGGCAATAAACAGAAAGAAGGAAGTGAATTCCCATGGATGGCTCAGTAACCAGACAGTCAAAACGAGCAAATTAATCCAATATAGGCTTTAGATGTCCTGTGCGTACTCTGAATTGCATCAGGAACATATAGAATGTTGAATGGTGTCTCCTTAAACTTCTCTAGATAGTTTAACTATCTCCCTCTATATGTCTTGAGTGTCCCATCCTTAGAAAAGAGGAAAAAACATCACTATATATTTATGCATGCCAATAACAGGCATTACCTTGAAGGGGCTCTCTTTCACTTCATATATACGATGAAGTACTGAGGGCAAGAGTTGTACTACCAAGAATCTGTCTTACTTTCCAAATTCAAGAAATACAATTCATTTCAAGAGGCGTATTCATGAGTTAAGGAAGCCAGATCTGGAGCTGGATCCCATTCAGGTCCCCTGGAAGTCAATGGAACCACTCTCAATGATTGCAGAATAAGAAGGATTGGCCTTGTGCCCATGTTTAGCACTGGATATGTATTTTTCCATGGTACATATTTTTCCTATATATAATGCAAATTTCTCTCGTAATTTCTTTTTCCTCTGCTTAGAGTACTACTTGTTGTTAATAAGCATTGAATCCATCTTGGTTTTATCATACTCTCTGAGTCTTTGCGTAGGTAATTCAGCAGATTTTCCCCTTAATTGCTACCCAGTATTTGAGGGAAAAGTAGCCATAACTTACTCCACCTTTTGAAACAAGCTACATTTCAGGCAAAGCTTCAGAAGAAGAAAGGATTTTCCCTTCTATTCTAAAACGTTACAGCTATGAGACCCATTCTTACCAGGGCCAATCCTCCACTGTCCATCAAGTCAATGGGATCAGACATGGATGCAGAAGGCATGGGAATAAAACTTCTTTTTTATGCAGGACTTCTGGTGCAAATTCAGCTTATCCTATGCGGATAGAGTAGGGGAAAGTGCTAAACAGCAAGTAAATGGAATTTTATCTTCAGGGTAGTTCCTTATTTCTTGACAGTACTGCTGTGCTTGTATGGCTCAATCATGTTCTGGGACCCAGTAATGCCAGGTCTTGTACAAACGCAGATCAAAATGAGAAGGCTTGCTCCAAAGAACACTCTTTCTCTAATATATACTTTACATGCACAAGCAGAAAGAAACATATGATAGCTTATCATCCTAGTAACTGTATAGACACGGTTTCAAGAAAACGAGGGGAAAGTTGAGTATTACAGCAATAACATTTCCAAAGAAATTTCAGGCTAGCAATTGAAAAGGATTTTTTTTTGAGCAATGTGGAATATGCTTTAGCCAGATCTAGTCTGTAAGCATCTTATTTAATAGTTGCTACATTACTCAAATTACTGCCTTGAGGCTCCAGCCAAGATCAAGCCCAACTTCTGGTAAACAGGCACTAAGTCTTACATACATCACCAAGTAAGACACAGGCTCGGCTCTGACATTGAAGGGCTGGAGCGTGTCCAGAGAAGAGCAACAAAGCTAGTGAAGCATCTAGAGAACAAGTCTTATGAGGAGCAGCTGAGGGAACTGGGATTGCTTAGTCTGCAGAAAAGGAGGCTGAGGGAAGATCTCATCACTCTTTACAATTACTTGAAAGGAGGTTGTAGTGAGGCGAGTGCTGGTCCCATCTACCAACTAACAAGTGGTACAACAAGAGGAAATGGACTCCAGTTGTGCCGCTGGAGGTTTGGATTGGATATTAGGAAAAATCCCTTCACCGAAAGGGTTATTGGGCACTGGAAGGGGCTGCCCAGGGAGGTGGTGGACTCACCATCCCTGGAGGTATTGAAAAGACACGTAGACGTGGCACTTCAGGGACATGGTTTAGTAGTGGACTTGGCAGTGTTAGGTTAACAGTTGAACTGGATCATCTTAAGGGTATTGTCCAACTTAAATGCTTCTATGATTCTATGAAATGGTTACATGACAGGTACAAAAATATTCCCCCACTTCAGTAGTGACACGCTGAGTAACTCCAACAATTGATAAGAGGCAGCCTCCAAGGGAAGGAAAGAGTGAAAAAGGTCACATAAACTGACCTGGCTCTACTGTGGGTCTCCTAGAGCACAGCTCAGAATGTTGGAAATGAGAATATCTCCTGTTCAGTTATATTCTTTGCTTTACAGTAGTCAGAATCAATTGAACCTTACAGTTAACTTATACATTTTTTTCTTTGCTCCCCTTTACTTTTAGCAATCGTGGTTCTGTCTTCCTCTATGATTTGTTTAATATCAAAGGAGTAGGGGGGGAGAGAGAGAGAGGAATACTCTATCTGATGTGGGAACACTTTCTCCTTTGTATCAAAGAACCATCTGCTAATTTACAAAATACAAACAAAGTTACTGGATGTGCAAGAACCCCTGTTGGGAAACCAGGCACAAACAGTGCCTGTACCATGTCAGGGAGTACTGTGTTTATTCTGGAATGCACAGCTCTCTGGGTTTCTTTTATCTTTGGGTATTTTTCCTCCTTTTTCTCATTTTATTGAACTCAGTTCAGCATAGTGAATAAGCTCTAGCAAAATAATAAATATGGAATATTTATAGAATGTTTTTCCTACTGTATAAAGCACTTTTCTAACCAGAAACAGAAATCATATCAAGCAGCAACTATTCTGTAGGCTGGTGCACAGAAAGTTGACAGCCCTGCATCCTCCACCTCACTGTTTTGAAGCCTGGGTCTCTATCGACCCTCTGTTTTCTGAGCAGTTGTGTGGCACAAGAGTCAAGTTAGTCCAACAGCTCTTTTCATCCTCCCTCCCTGCCTCCTCTGGGCACCATGCAGGGCAAGGCACAATACAGCATTCAGGAAATATCTCAACCTTGTCCTTTTTCTGTTGTTCTGCAAGTGAGGAATAGGAAAAAGAAGAAAAAAGAGAAGCAAGAGATACCTCCTGCGCTTCTAATCAGCAGTGAGCAGAACGATGCACTGCACTTATGTGGTCAGCCAGCTCACTGTGGTCTCACCACAGGTCGGGAGAACGAATGTTACCCTCCAGAAGACAGAGAAAAGAAAGCATCCAGAGGGAATTTATATGAAATGGTTAAGTAAGCAGCAGTTTATGTTTAGCGTTCAGACTTTTTTCTTAATTTCAGGTAGTACTGAGATTTCAAAACAGCCAGAAATATGTAAATACCTACAGACAGATCTGCAAACCTGTTTCCTAAAAACTGGAAGTCTGTATGGCAAAGATAAGGCTGTAGATAAAATATATCTAATACAATACTCAGAAAAGAGGCTACTACATGACCCATTTCTTGTAAGCTGGACTAAAATGCATTTCAGTTGGGAGGGTTTTGGGTCTATTTTTTCATACAACTTTAGCATTTGAGGATCTTAACACAGACAGGCCTGAAAGGCAGAGCAGAGACAGCAGCAAGGATAAACTAAACACATTTTTTTCTCTTCTTTGTGCCTCACTCAGGTGAAAAGATAAAAAACAAACACAAAATATTTCAAAGTCAGAATCCCCAAGGGAGCCTCGTGTAGACAGTGGAGTCTGGCACATGGGGCCAGGCTGACACAGTGAAGCTCCGCGGCACAGCACAGCTATATTAGCAAGACGTAGCTTCACATAAAAGCAGCTCCCTCATTTCTGAACCCAAACCAACTCCCCGAAGGATGGGAAGGTGTTTTCTGGACCACGTTTTCCAAGCTTGATGGCTGTGGGAGTAGGTCGCAATGTGCCAGCTCCCTGTCTGTGTGCCAATGGTGTGGGGATGTGCTGTATCTCGGTGTCCACTCCAGACTCAGGCTCTCCGTGCTGACTGCCGATAAGGATGTCAGTTGAGGTGACAGACTTGAGCTACAGCCACGCACCCCTCAGACTGGCATCGCCGGGTTCACTGTACAGAGCCTACATGCACAGTTCCTGTTGGTAACAACTTCCAGGCACCAGCTTCAAGAATATGAAATGGTGACAACAGAAGCCCTGACAACAGCGTCAACTCTGATGCACGCAATCCTGTGGTTTTGACAAATAAATTGTAATTTAAACTCGCAACTGAAGTATGATGCATTGCCAATTAACACAACTGCAAATATAAAATTTTACAACAAACCCACCATATTGTAAAATCCCAAGATCAAATGGAAACAAATGAACATGAGATTGCCTGTGTCTCACCAAAGCAGTCTAAAATTAAGAAAACTTTCAAATATTGCAATAGTCTCAGATACCACTGATGAGTCCACCGTGCAGGTAGGTCTGTGTATGCTTATACAAGTGTCCTATTGGTATGAATAAGAATTAAGTATGAGTTACAGTTTGTCACCTAAGCTGAGAGCACAAGGATTCCTGCACAAATTACCGTAGTTAAACAAAAGACTCATATTTCCTGCAAGACAGATACACGCTGGATTAAGAGTGGACTTTTCAATACGTAACTTATATATAATAAACAAAAAGCCTCTATTTTCTATGATGTTTGAGACAACTATTCAGCAACCCGAAGCCATTTGTATGCTAGTATTTGCTATGTATGTGACAATGTAATTTCTGCATCCCTTTCCTTCTTTTCCATGCAAAAAGCACATGGAAGGGCTGCCGGTGAGCCATGAGTACTGCTAAGAAACGTATTAGCTCATTTTGCTATCTAAATTATCATCTGCATCAAAATGCAGATTGAATGCTCTGCCAACAGCAGCTCTGACAACAGTAAATGGCAACACACAGGTGCCAGTTCATGCTCCCTCCCCGGGCAGGCTGTCGTTATTCTCCAAGCACACGTGTGCTCACTCCTGGGTCCCACACCATCACAGGAACCTTCACAGGCATCGTGGATAAGAATTCTGTCAGTGGAAAAATTATTTACATCCAGCCCTGCTTTAGAAAGCTACAAATGTTCAATGAGTTCACACTAGCATTGCATTTGGAAAGATTAAAAAGTTAGTTTCAGATAAAGCCCTGTCACTAACCTCTCTTTCTATTTGTAGAAAGGAACTTACATTTTCAAGAAATGCTCCACTATCCTAAGATATTCCAGAACCCTGCAGTATTTCTGCTATTTCCAGAACAGTTATCACAACCTTGAAATAAAGCCCATCTGACATAAAGAGTCCTTGCAAGTGCCATTATAAAAAACATGAGCTTGGAATGGGAAAATGCTGGCTATGATTCCTACAGACCTGAATGGGAAAATATTAAAGATGAGTTAATTTTAACCAACATCATACCCGGTTTCATCATCAGCATTCTTGCAAAGAGACTGTGTCATTCATCCCTCAGAAGTAGTCAACATTTTCTATTTTATATTATTTTGATAATGCAGAGTCTCTTCACTCAAACATCCAGGCTATCACATAACATCTTTCTCCCTCTGAAAGGACTACACAGAGTATACGAGGCTGGAGCTGCTTCAAATAGTTTCCATTGCTCTGTGTACACAGCGTATGATTTTTCCCCTTCATCCTCCAGCGCTTTTCCACTGCAGCCTTCAAACGTCACAGAGTGCCTTGTGCACCTCTCAGCTCACATGTACCATGGGGTAAGTTTTAGTTTCACTTATGTTGGCATAATCCCACTAAAGCCAGAAGGATTGCCTGGGTTTATCTGAGATCAGAAGGCAGCCTCAAGTTAGGTTGAGCTACATAAGTGTTTGGAAGGAACAATTATGTTCTGCAGCAAAAGAGGAAGGTTTCAGAATTTAGACTGACATAGGAGTTCATATTCCCCACACATGGATGTACTCCCTACTGTCACTACTTGGCCTTGGGAGATATTTTTGCTGAGAATGCCATTTCTTGCATAGGATAAAGCCAAACTGCTGATCGTTTTGAATTTTTAATAAATAGAATCAACATCGCATCTGACATCCTTAACAGTAGGGAGTGTGGTCTTTCTGGATGATCACGATGTATTATGGCAGAATATCCAGATACTATCAGTGATGATAGAATAAATAGATTAGGGGAGAGGAAAGAAATAAAATTCAACCCAAGCTCTTGATGCAGCAGCAATGAACTAAAATTTTTATTCTTTTCTTGTCCCAAAAGACTTGGCATTGCTTGGGCTCTCAAACAACTGTCATATTTCACAGCAGAAAGGCTGCATTCCAGTTTAAGTTTGTGTTTTAAATGCAGTTTTGTAAAGCATTGTGGGATTTTCCAGACTGAAAGGCATCATATATAAATTTACAATATCATTATTATTTCAACATTATTTATGGATACCATCTGTTCGTAACTCTGTCTCTTCTTTTTAATGTTCTTATCACAGACTGCCTTGCTTATTACTTGCTAAATTGGTCAGAATTCAGTTCAAGCTATCTTTGACTTATGTGTTTACCTCAATGTGTGCCTGCCAAGAGTGATGTTTATGGCATATCTTGCATTGATTTTAGAATTTCTGAAAGTAATAAAGCGCTGAATGAGGTTCATTTCTTCTCACAAATTAGAATCTGTCATATTAATAGAGTAATAGAATCCTGTCATCGCTTCCATTTGTTCCTTTCGTCAGACTGATAGGAAAGAGAGGCTAACTTTGCGCTCACTTAGGCTGTTTAAAAGGCCTAAAGGAAGCTAGTGGTTTATTTTAAAAATCTTCAGGAATGCTCATTTCAAGCCTATTTCTGTCACCCTTTTGTGTAAAAAACCTTCTTCTATGAGTTGCCAGGCTGGCATCTCTGGGGCTCCTCGAGGGCATGGCGTGGCTCATCGTAGCAAGAAGACAGGACCGAGCTCTTCATTGCTCACAGTGACGATGTTGTAAACAGAAGGTGTGTACTGGAAGAGCCTGGTCCCCACGGCCTTCTTCTCTTACCTTGCTCTGAGGTGGCAGGGTGGGCTGTACCCCGTTTCTTCCTCAAGATCCTGCTATCTGGGTAGAGATCATGCACATCCCCACCTCCACTCTCCCACAACCCTCTCATGGCTGGGCTTGGAGAGGCTGGGATACAGCACAGCACTGGTTAATGAGATGCAAAGCACACACTATTGCTCTCATTCCTGGGATGGTGACCCTTGCATACCACGTCATTACGGTGCCATCTAGACTCATGATTTAGTCCATATTTACTCTTTAAAACCTGTCCAAAGTACAAACCTTTACCTCAGCTGTTGTCACGTCAGTTTTCACAAGCTTTATGCAAATAATAACATACAATTCAGGCAGAAAAAGTCTCCATATAGGTTTAGGGAAGTTTTATTAGAAGCTATGCAGCAGATTAACCAAATAAACTCTTACCCCACAGCAGCCAATGCCATACTATAGCTGCCTGGAATTTTTATTTTCTTGGTTTTAACTTCATAACACCCCTTTCCTTTTCCTTCTTGCTTCCTCTTGGCTGACATATTACATAGCTGCTGAAACGATACTCTAGCCAGGAATGCTGGATGAGTGGCTGCCTGTGGACTGGTGCCAAGACTGCACTGGAAACTGGAAAGCAGCACAGACTGGCTTGCACCGTGTCTCCTTCCAGACACAGATAACAAAATAGAGCTCCTTGTTAGAGACTGCTGAACTGCAAACTCAAGATTTTCTCCTACCTTCCCCTGTGGACACACTGGCATTTTGGGGGAGCTCTACACCAACCACACATGATGCCAAGTTGAGCTTCCTGCTTCTCTTGCTGCATTTTGAGAATGCCGGGCTAAGATTTGTGCGGTATCAATTATAATCCTGAACACATCTCTCAAAATAAATGTTTTGTGCATTTTTGTAGCAGATCACCCAATAATAGCACATAGCTCAAGCAACTAACAGAGCACAAGTCCGCTTCCAGTGTGTCAGATAACAATTGTGCTATAACACCATAGTGCATACATGAATAAATACAATTCTAAATTCAATGAGATATTTTCCTTCTGCTGCTCCTCCTGCCGCAAATGAATACACCAGCAATTAATTACTGGGCTCAGCAACTCCCTGCAGCAATTGTGTAATAGATTCATTTTCAGTCCCTTGTCTTCTAACCTTTCAGATAAGTTTCATGGGTCTGGAATGGCAAGCATAAAAATATATGGTTTTATTCATTTAATGTTTGTAAATGCTAGAGCTCTCAAATACCAGCCATAACTTTCTCAAAGTTCTGCTCCTCTGCTTATAAATACTGCAGTATATTTGAATATTAGGGTCATTTAAGCTCACAGCAAAGAGTAAAGGATCTTTTGCAATCAGAGATATTTGCATGTTACATTTTATAGTAAAACATTTATATTTAAATTAGTAACAGTTGAGAAACAATATATTAGTTCTTTACAAATATTAGAATATATTAGTATTAGAAACAGTATGATATTAGTAGCTGTCAGCCACTTTGGTGGTCAGAGCTAATCCAGTCTACCCTGGCCTCAGTAAAGTCACTGAAAGTTGTGCCACTGAGCTCAGCGAAGCTGGGATTTCACCTAAGTCACTATTTGTGAATCACTAAAAGAAAATTAAGATTGAAACTACTGTCATTGCACCTCTGGTTTTTTTTAAACAATTATTTTTAGGATGTACCGTTAAAAGTTGCTGAGCACTTCAGGCATTAAGAAAAGGACTTCCATATCGAGAAAACCACAAAGCTATTTCCTGATCATATTTCGCAAGCTCTTGAAGTCCAATGAGGTCATGTGCCTAGAGCTGACAACACAGCACAGGATGAACATTGAACAGACATTGCCTAAGTGATGAAAAGCAATGCAATACTACTAGTGTCTTGATGACAATATTATCTACTGTTGCACAGATGTGTCAGAAAGAGCAAACTTTCTCTGGTTCTCTTGTGCAAATCTAAGTCCAAGCCAGGAAGGCACAGGAATTGGGCAAAAAATAGGTTGGGGGAGCAATCTGAAATCCGTGCTTTTTGAATCTGAAATGAGTCCAAAGATCCATGGGGAAATTATTTTCCAGGCTAAATGAGCAGCAGGAGTAGGCTAGCAAAGCTGGAAAATAAATCTCCTAACTCTTACAGACCAGGTTTCAACCCAGGATAGCAACACATATGCAATACACCAAGAATAATTAATAAGAAAAAAAAAGTCTGAGCTTTCTGACTAGAAACACAGCATAGTCCCATGCTGAGAGTAATGGACTGGGATTCAGTTCTGTTTCTTCTCCTACTGGGCTGTACAAGCCATGCTGCCTTCAATGCTGTCCTTCAAGACAGCGACTCTCACTCCTAGCCAGATGTATAAAGCCCAGCAAATAAAGGCTTTGCAACCAAATTATTAAAAAGAAATAATTCATATCAAAACTCCTAAGGCGCTCCTTAAGCCAAGACATCATTAATAGTTACGATGAGTCATAAAGTATTTGTAAGAATCAAATGCTAATGAAAAAGAGGAAAAACACTAAATATGTTTCCCACGTTCTGTCTAGCTTTGCTCCTTGCATCTCTGCTCAATGAATACTCCGCAGCTCTAACTGATTTATGAAAGCTGAACTCTAGACTGCACAGAACACATACTAAACCATGGACTAAGGAGAAGTCTTTTACTTGTTTATTTCAATGTTAGGTATCTAGATAGCGCATCCCAAAAGATGGAAGAAAAATTGTATTTCCCTCTTCCTGAAGAGTCGTTGGCTTAACCTTTTTGAATATAAAAGCTGGCAATACGCTGGGTCTAGATCCAACCGCATCTTTAAACTGACAGTGACTAGAGATGCTTCTGGACCTGGCATTTGCTTCTGTAAGCTGAGGAATGGGCACAGTCCCTTCATAACCACTGCGCAGCTTTCCCATCTATAGTTCACATTTCATGATTTCACAGTGGGATTTCTCCCACTGTCTTGATCCTACAGTGACTGAAGTCTGGCTTTGAGACACACGGGATTTACCAGTCTTCCCCCTGCATTTTGCAGGGCTTAGGCAGCCACTTGGCATATTCCACCGTGGACAAGAGCCATCACTTACAGGCTGGTGACTTGGCACATGAGGGATGATAAGCAATACCGTGTGCTGCTGAGTGACTTCACTAATGGTGTCTGGAGACCATCCACCACAGAAGGATGCAGTTCTTTATCTCTGCAGTTTTTCATTGATCTTGTTTACCACCTTTGCAGAGAATCCTTATCATCCACTCTCAATGCACACGGCTCCCATGGGCCAGTGCAGCCACTCCCCGGAATACTCAGATAAAGTCGTGCTTATCACCTATCTCCAGTCTTTCTCCAACAGACTACAGCAGACTGGGGCTACACTGCAGATCTGAAATACAGAGAGATTCAAAACTTCATTTCTAGCTGGCATCCATCTAATCAATTCTCCACTTAAAAAAACCCAGACACGTAGGAGCTGCTCTTTTCTTTGTATCTAAATTCTCAAACTTACATTCTTATTGTAGAGCTTTAGTCAATGGAGTCAGGCGGGTAAAAAAAAAAAAAAAGAAAAAAGAAAGAAAGTTTTTTTGCATATGGCATCAAAAAGCAATCTTTCAAAAAAAACCACAGTTTGTGAAAGATTTTGTCCAGTGTTTGTGCATTACTAACCACTTTTCCATGCTGTCTTGGCCTCTGGAAACAACTGAAACCTGAGAAAACACAAGGGATATGTCCTCATTTTCTATTATACTTTCTTAATAGGATTGCAGGTGAGTTACAGTCAAGACTTCATTTGTGCAGGAAGTCTATGGATCTAACTTTAATCAGCCACAAATATCAGTAAGGCAGAATAACAGGAAGGAAATAACCATGGGGTTGATTGTCAAGACATCTCATATTTCTGTACATCTCCGTGTAGCCTTGGTTCCTTCATTTCAGTCTGCTCTCGCACACAAAACATAACAGATCACAGAAACATTGTGAGGATTAATTACTTAACGTCCTTACTTTGCCTTTGAAAATGTAAAGCTCTGTGTTGCCTAACAGTTTAGGTGGATGTCCAAAGGGATTTACAAAAGCACTTAAGCAGGTTAAATGCCTACACCCCACTGACTGTCAAAGACTTTCCATAAACCTGACACTATAAATGGAGCAGCAATAAGAGAGAACGCTGTCGCCCCATCTCCGTACCGGCTAGGACACTAGAACAGTTTTTCAGATTCTCTTCTAATGACTACACTTTGGTAACAGCCTGTCTGCTGCTGGCTGACACACTGATTTGAAGTAGGTACCTACCTTGCTTAATATCTCTCATGTCTCAAACCAATACTTAAAACCCTTAAGGTGCTAGTGTCCAGACAGCCTTTTTAGCTGAGTGAGATCAACTGCTAAACTGAACGTTGGACACGAACAAAATGTACACATCTAATGACACTAGTGTGGTGCAGAGGTCCAATGTGCCAAGTGCTTTGATGTAGCTACCAAATTGCTTGAATTTGTCTTGGATGACTCTGTGTTACTCAGGCATAGCTGGCACATACAGACTCCAGTATGCAGGACTCCTCCCAAACCAGGCAGCAATAAGCTGGCCGTAGAAGCTCCCTAATTGTATTAAGCTGCTGTTGTAACCCGTTGTATTTCTGTCGATTAAATGCTAGTTAAGGCATTGCTTCTGAGTTGCTTTCACCATCAGGTCAGAGACCTTGTAAGGAGGGTTCAGAAACGACAAAAAGAGCCGGGCTTTTCTGATAAATACAGCTGTTCACCCCAGCAACCCAGCCTAACCTGACCTGTCAAAAGTGCACGTGGAGACTGAATGGACTCAGCTATAAGCTACCTCCCCTGAGTATAAGTATAGCAGCTGTGCTGGTCAAGGTTGGCTACGCACAGGTATCCACTCTGTTTCTTGGGTAGGTTTTGCAGTCTGCATTGAACTGTCCATAATGTGGTGATTTTGGTCCACCTGCACCCAAGTGAACTGGTTTCAATTGTCTATAACATAAGCCTTTCCCCTGGCTCAAACAGTGGATGTACCATACCAGCAGTTGGGAGTTAGAAAACTGGTTTTGTCATCAGAGAGGCATAGTGAAGAACAAAAAAATAGGCTTAAATTACACTTTAAAATGAGCTAGAGAAATTGGCTCATGAAGAACACAGCAAATGCTTTAGTCTCCAGTAGGCAGTGCATCTCACCAGGAGCATAAAATGGGAGGGCTCAGGGTTTTGTCCTCTGATGATTACAGGTACCCAGGTGGACTTCGAATTTTACAAGCCTTCAAGCCCAAATTGTCTTAGGAGCTGTCTGTTTAAAAGCACACATTTCTCTTTGCACATTTTGGTCAGCACTGTAATCAAGGGAGCCACATATGCTGGATCCTATTCAACTTAATAGATAGAAATTTGGCAGTAGAGTATTCTCCATATGGGGTTTTCAGCTGTAGAAAAGCTTCTGCCTTTGCTATAAAATAGACTGGGATTGTTCCTTTCCAGAGTAGGCTGCCTCTTCATCTAGATGGTTCAGGAGAACTGGATTCAAATGTGAGTTAGCTCTTTATGTGGAATTGAGCACTAGTTAAAAAAAAACCAAAACCATCACGTTGGCTTTCAAAGGGTGTTTGTGATGTTGCTCTGAAATTTTGAGGGAGTTATTACCCATTTTGTCTTGATTATATTTTTGGTTTAAGTTTTATCAAGAGCACCCAGGGAAATAGATTGGCAGATCCATCAAATGTAACTTAAAATGAATAAATGTGTCTTTCCAGTCACTGGCCTAACTGTGAAGGTGCAGAATAGTGTTGGAAGGTTTGGTGGTTTAATAAAACAATAGACCACAGAACACCACACTGAAGTTATATCACCAAACAAATTTATACTGGGATAAATGTACAAATACATTTTCTCTACATACTGCAGGTATAATGGCTTCATTGTACAGGCACAACTTACTTTCCCAGCAAAACAAAGAAGTAGAGCCTGAAATAATTAATTTGTGGAGGCAAAGCCTAGCAGTTCCATAATTGCCAAAGGGAAAGTAAAGAACAATCGTAAGGACAGGAAAAAAAACTCACAATGAGATGGCTGGGAATAATTCCAAAAGCATGAAATTAATGTAAATCACAAATAGCTCCTGTGAAGCTAATGTAAGAATCGGTGAGAAACCAGAATCCAGTCCAATAAGCTACACGTGAATCACTGAGGGAATAAGGAAAAAATAGCATGACCACAACAGAGAGATTTAATAATATATTAAATTAATATTAACACTGAATGATCACTAAAGGAATAAATACTTCGCTAACAATATTCGAGTCATATGCTAGTAGTGTCTTGCAGGAACGGCATAAGTCGTAATGATTATCTTGTCTCAGCAAATCTTACAGAAGCTACACAATCCAAGTGGAAGCCACTATAGCTTTTAGGAGATGCATCTTTCCTAGCTTGCAACAGGAACGTTACCAGGTAAAGCAGATGTATAGAAACCCACCTAGAATCTGTTTACCACTCCATCACTGTAAATGTTTGTAAGTCTCTTTTCTTTAAATGTCTGTTTTGTAGCTGCTCCTCAAGGAAGAACAGCTAGGAGCCCAGCCTAGCTTGCACAATGCTAGCAGTTGCAATTCTTTCAGTGCTGCTTTCATATAATTGATATAATTAATGTTTTAAGGTTCAAAATTAATAAAAACCACATATGACTCATTGGAGGACTTGTTCTTCCAAGAATATGTTAAAATTATACTTGAGCTCACTAAAAGAACTGGAAATCTTACCCATGATGAGTTTAGTTTCATTCTTTGAAGGTGTTGTCCCTGCAACAGAGGCTGGGGTGTATTAGAAGATATGGTGTATTCTGAGATGGTGTCTGTGTTTTCTCAGTCCTGTCCTGCTTTGGTGACGTGTTAGCTTTTGTTGTCTAAATGGGCTCAGATATGTCATTCGTATTACCAAGGCTTATTTAATTCATTTACTAGGTCATTGCTTGGGATAATATATGCAAATTGTACATATTAAGAGTGATATGAATTACATCAAGCGTTGCCATTTATGTGGAAAATTCATCAAATGTTAATGTAAAATCTATAAATAGAAAGAATAAAATAATAATAAAACATGAATGTGCAGCAAGCATAAAAAATGAAGATCCTTAACTGCCCATTTATTAAGCAAATAAGGACAGCATATCCTTAGCCAGCGAACAAAAAAGGCAACAGAAAATGACTGTGTGGTACAATGACACTGATAACCATTTAAATTAGGTTCCTCCTATTCTGATATGGCATGTGGTTGTGAATGGACAAAATGAAAATTCATGTCATAAAGGAATTCCAGCAACTGTGCTGGTTAGGAAGTGGTAAGAGAGATTTAAAAAATAAGCGCATGGATTTAGTCTGCATGACAAAGTTGATCACAGACTGCTTGGGCACTACACCAAACAGCTGGAAAAACATATGAACCCAAGAATAGTGTTTTACATTAGTGAGTCTGTATTTTATAATTCCGTGATTCAAGTGTTCTTGCTTGCAGGTACAGCCTAGGATGTTACTGGCTGGTCATAAAATGTCCTGGATCTGTAACAATTCATTTTTTTTCATATTATAAGAACAAATAGCCACTTATCATTCTAGTATCTGGTGAAGAAACATGCACAGAATCTCATATATCCTTACATAATTTGGTATAACTGGCAGGCTTTTCTGAAATGGAATAACTGAATAATAATGAAGGCCATTAATGATGATTAGAAACATTACAAAGAGTGAAAAAGTTAGCAATATAGTTTCTTATAGTCATAGACTGCTTATGAGAAGAGCATTTTTGTAGAAATCATGCATAATTACTACTCAAGGAGAGGATATCAAAGGTAAGTTATTTGAATTTTCACTGTCTTAAAAATATTCTCGTTATTGTAGCCTGAATTGCCACACTTCAGAAGAACAGTTAACTTCTCCGTTTTTTTCCTAGTGATTCATATAATGTTTCTCTACTCAACTGTTTCAAGTTCTCTTTCCCCATACATTGACAAGCATTTACACCACCATACGTACATCCTTTCAGGAATCAGACATCCATGTTCTGCATGGTAATTTTGTTCTTATGACTGCTGCTTTAAAGGAAGCAATTCTTACTTTTCTCTAAAATTCCAGATGTCATTACAGAAAACACCTCAAGACTTTTCAACACATTGCTAGCCTTTATAAATCTCAGTCATAAGACAGTGAAGTGTTGCTGTCACCACTTAGTCCCATCTGGCTTGATTGGCAGCTAAACGTAAGCAGTTGTGATCCCAAGTCCACTCCCATCTTCCTGAGGAAAGGGGAAAAGGAAATGAGAGAAAGAGGCTTCCGGGTTGGAAAGGAAAACTAAAACAGCTTTAATGAAATAACGTTCACACCCCAATATTCACACCGTGTGTCTGAGGGCACTGGCCAAACGCTTTTGGAATATTGTTCAGCTTGGCCTTCATGATCCCTCAGTTTTATATCGAGTATGACATATAGGGGCTGGAATACTTTGTTGGTCGTTTTTGGGTCACTTGTCCTCCTCCCTGCAGGTGTGACAATTTTTTCACCCCTTTCACTTACAGCACTCCACCAACTTAAGGGATAACCCTTGTCTCCATAGAAACAGATGTAAGCAATGGCCTTTCTGCATACAAAGGCCACGTTACTTTAGTAATAATCATGAATTTTAAGTGTCATCACTTCTAGAGACAGACAACATCCAAAAACTTAAAGTTAACTTCCAGAAAATGAAGTTACTTAGACGAGGCTTAGCTGAAATGTCAGAAAAGTGATTCTACTTCAGCTCAAATGAGAACGGTTGCTTCACACCTGCTCATCCTTGTAACAGAGAGGGGGAAAAAAGGCCCTACTCTTCCAATGGCAGTTGTGCAGCTTTTGCAAAAAGGCTCTCATATTTCTGTGCTCTGTGTTGCACAAGCAGAATAATAAATCACTGAAAGTTAATTCCCAGAACAAACAAGTTTACATAAGCATGATCCACTCAAATAGGATCTGCTTTTCCTGTTTTACGTTTGCCCATTCTGAAATACACCATTTGTGTCACCACGAAGGGCCAAATCCTGCAGTGCCGGTTTATTCCCAATACGTACTACATGGCTCTTGAAAAATCTAACTTAAGATCAATGTTGGTGAATGAGCAGCTTTTCATTGAGTTTGATATTATCTTGATAAGGTAATGAAACAGAAAGCAGGTAGCCTGCCTCCTTTTCAAACCGAGTTATAGGATACTTGCCCAAGTCACGATTACAGAGTGTTATACAAAATATATTTAGAATGTTTATAGGTTGAGAAAGACTTTTTTTTTTTGGTTGGGTTGATTACATCTGGCAGACACAACAGGACAGTGGACCTGTTTTATTGATGCTTGGACAAACCCTAAAGCACAGAACAAAAATCCTTATCCTGCACTCTGATGTCACTGGATATGTGATCACAGTTTATATGAAGATTCCAATTCTAAATACTTGATAAAGAGGAACAATTATTAAGGTGTCCCTTAAGACATTAATAAAGTGTTACAAACTGTTTGAGAGCAACTGCTTAATAGATGCTAATAAGGGTGACTTCAACTGCCTTTTCTCCTCTACTCTGCTTATGTCCCTACATTTCCTACTACTGTCGCTCAGTTTATTAACCCCATGTAAACATAACATAATGCATTACCAGATGTTTAAAAGAATCTATGAAAACCCTCCCTTAGGTTCTGTAGGCTCAAGTCATTAATCTATAAATTCTTTGGTTTCTTTTCTACTTAAACATTACAGGATTTTTCCAAAAGGATTTGGTGCTCTCAGAGGTAAAATCTCACTTGCCTATTAATGCATGAAATCTCACTAAAGTCACTGAAACTACTCATGTGAAAAGACACACTCAAGTTCATTATGGAAAGATTATCCATTTGGGCTTAAGGAAACTATATACAAGGTGCCACGGCAAAGAGAAGTAGTTTCAGGCTTTCTCATTTACATGCAAAGCAAATTCTTCCACCATTTGCTTCCAATTTGATAACTGAGCAAAAGCATAGTAATAAATAACTCAGAAGGAAAAAAAAATGTAATTTACTTCAATAAACCACAGTTTCAGACTACAGGGAACTGAGGATTTATTTCTTCTGTCACACGGCAGAGAAGGCAGGAGCTCCCACGGAGACCTCTGTCTCACTCTGGTCGCTACATGGCTGCTTTCTCCATTTGTGGAAGCCCGACAGCTGCCCCACGCACAGACCGTGCAGACCAGCTGAAGAATTTGGGGAACATTTAATTGAGGCAGAAGAACAGCCAAAATAAAATAGAAGCCTACACATCTCAATACAGATATTCTTACGGGGGCCCAATGCAGTTCCATGCAGCTCCTAGCTGTGTTTGCTAAGGCGGAATATCCACACAGAGACCCCCACAGCCTCTCCTCCTGGGAAGGGCATGGTGCTTCCCAAAAAGATGGCTGGAATGGTTGGGAACTGCCAAGCCTTCCACAGAAGTTAAAGCTGCTTCCTCTTGGCATCCTCCCAGGAGAAGATACTGGCAGTTATGCCAGTCATTCCTTCCCTTACCCTCCCCTCCATTCTCTGCAGGCTCTGGAAACAGAGTGGCTCCGGGCTCTATAAGGAGGCTCTCCCTATTCATATTTCATATAGATTTATTAACCCTTACAGCAGAGCTCTGCTACTTGTGTTTTGTAGTCCAAGAACCACAGACAACACCTACAACACCTTTCTAGAACTCTTCCCACAAATTTTAACAACAAATAAGACCTTGGGTGTGTGAAGCAACCTCCCCTCTTCCCCGCCTAGAATTTCAGTTAAGCTCTCCATGCCTCTGCCACGCTACACCAGGGTCACTTCACATCCAGGCAGCTCCTGGCATGATACCCAGCTGTGGGCTCAGCTGGCAAGCAGAATGAATCCAGGAAACCTGGCTGGGGATGTCACTGCTGGCTCTCACCTGCTCAGGAAACCTGCTACAGAAAGAAGACTTCGCTAATTTGGGGCTAGAAAGCTCCCACCAGTGATGAGTGCAAGGGGTTTCTACCAGAAAGGTTCACACATCACTTCAGAGCTCTGAATCTGAGACAACTAGCCCAGAAACAAGCACTGCAGAAGAAAGATGCACAGAAAAAAAAAGCTGATTACTCAGTGTTAGATAAAAAAATTGCTCATGAAAAACATCTTAGAGAAATCAAGAGGCAGGACACCAAGAGATTACCAGAAGCAACTCCAAAGAAAGTATTCTAAAAATTTGGTAACTCATTAGAAAATTGACTCCTTTATATGGATTAGTAGGGGGTTTAACACTTCATAGCAAATGTAACTCAGAGATGTTTAGTAAAATTCCAGAAGAAGGTTAAATGCTCAAAATATAATAGCTTTTTAAGAAAAAAAAAATCAGTTATTCTTTTCCTTAAAATACCTCTAGTATGAAACATATCTACCTCTTCTGAAATCAAAACATTTACTAAATTTCTTAGTATTTAATTTCCTCCCTTCTGAATTTTAGCATCTTGGGTATAATCTTGGTCTCTCAAAATTATTGGAAACTTTGCCAGGCTTTGTAATCATGGATGCAGAGCCTCTCACAGATGATTCCCAGCTTCCTTCTAATGAATGTTTGTGCCCTGGTCTAGAAAACCCTTAAACATCCATGTATAAATACCTATGATCTATGCAAATAGCGGGGTTTGAATTTTGAAATGCATGACCAGCACAATAAAACCACTGAAAAAAAGAAGCAATAGCCTATGCTTATCTAAGTAACAGTAGAATGGGAATCTGTAATATGACAACATATATTGTCTATTAAATTAATTTACTATTGCTTCTTACTGGTCTCATACTAGCAAACAAGTAAAAGAAAATTAATGGCAAGGTTAAGAAATCCGTGTAACAGAATAGAGTCTGACCATTGAAAGCATCTCTGATCCTGTGGCAGAATTTCAGCCCGTACTTCAAAAATAAAAAACCCTTCAGAATTGGTCACAGCAGAGCTATTATCCATTACAAGTAAGAAGCAATGAAACGACATGAAATCTGGCATCGGGCCCAGACCTGAATAAGGCTATTGCAGACCAGCCTGACACTGATGTATTCTCTGGTTTCCACAGAAGTATTCTAAGTTTTCATGGCTGCAGCAAAACCCCACAATTCCATGTTCCCTCCCAGACACCCAGCTCTAAAAAAAGCTGATTCACAGCAATATGAGGTGGTGCAGCCAAGAGCTGAGCATGACCTAAAAGCTGCAGAAAGGACTCAGGATCCCCTTACTTCTGATATGGAGATTATCGGCCAAGTCCTGGACTACGCAGACCAAGAGGAGCCTCTGGACACTCTTTGGAGATAAAGGAGTTTTCTGTGCAATGATAAGATCATAAGTTCAGGGGATGGACATCAATATGTGTTTAGAATATGAAAAAGCACGGTTGAACAATGCATCATCATGCTTTTTATAATATTTTTTTTTCTTTCAAAAAAAGAAAGGCAGGAAAGCAATTATAAGCTATTTTGAAGGGCTCATAATCATCATTTTCCATAGAAACTTCAGAGTGTGTCAATGGAATATACAGAAATATCTGAAATGCTAATTGTCACTACATAATTGCTACAAGGCTGAAACATGTTAACTAGGAACTATCTGGGCACTCAAACAACCACATCTTTGAAATAATGCAAAGAAGGCACTTCAATCCCCTCTGCAAACCTAATGAAGTACTGCTCGAAGAAAAACAAAAAAGAAGTCAGATGAAGCCACCAGACTCTGTAGGTAAACAGCACAGAACAGAATTTATCCAGGCAATGGTACAATGCCGTTATCTGTTTTCAAGGAAAAAAAAGAGTGGTTCCACATTGGTAAAAAGGCAAACTGCTCAGGTGGATGAAGTGGCCAATGATCCACACCAAGAACTGTTAGAAGTATTTTTAAAGGCTGGGATTTCTTTGATCCAAGCAAAACAAAGACTGAGAAGATGTGGCTACTGTTTCCAGCTATACATATGAGAAATAGGAAGAGAAGATGCTTAAGCAAAAAGAGAATGTTAGCATTAATCATAAATGTGTTGCAGAAATCTGAAGGGCAGTTCCGATATCAGTGAAGTTCTGAAATGAGTGCCCGATAGAGTAATGGAAAGAGGAGAGTTCTTGATGTTAAATGTGTAAAACGGAGCTTTAGAAACAAAGAGGTGCACAAATACTATTCTTACACAGAACAAGAATAGCTGCTGATTTATCAGAATGAACATCAATGCATTGTTTAGCTGAACACAGGAAAAGGTAGAAAACTTGAAGCAGTTTCAAAAATTAGAAGACAATGACCAAATGACACAGCCTCGCTTGAGCTTCATAGTTATTTTTCTAAAATGGGTTAAAGTTAGTCCTACAGCGAATGTGTTTCCAGTTTCATTTCTTTCAAACACAAAAGCTCCCAGCTTGAAATATCAGCATCGCGTACACTTGAACCAACATGCTACAAACAAATAACATCCTTCCCTTTTTCCAACTGTCTAAGTATAGACGTGTCTGCTAAAAAGAGCAATTTGCTGGCTAACCTGAGCTGGTGGGATCTTTTCAACTAACCATATCATTCCTTAACAGCGCACTACACAGCTTACAAATGTTAAAAGCCATATGTAATACTACCATGGTACTACCATACTTGCTCTTTCATGTTCTAAAATGTTGGTTTAAAGGGAATGTCTTCTTAAGGAAAATGAAATATTGTTAAGATATCAGTCTATGGTTCTAACAACAGAAAACCATAAAGTCTTCATTTAATAAGAAATTATCAACTCTCTGCATCAATTAAGAGTCTGTCTTTACTATATTGTTACTAAAAATCTTTGCTGTTTTGCTTTTTATCCGCAGTTATTCTTAAGATCTCTGTAATATGCTATGAAGTGTCTAAATGTCAGTGTGTTCTAGATGATATTTCTCTTCTGGGGTTAGATTTCATCAGCTGTGCTGCTCCTCCACGGTTATGGCAGCTGGCAGACAGGCTGAGTGAATTCAGGGATTCTGTTAGTGGGACAGCAAAATACAAAGAACAAAGAGTGGTCCAGTCATTGATTTCCCATTACATTTCCATCTGACAGAAAGATTACACTTGGCTATTACCACCAAAGAGAACTTATTTTATCCTGGGTAACCCATATTTAAATTGATTTTCCCTAAAATAGAATTTCTATAATTGTGCTTTCCTGTTCTAAGGCTGCCTTTAAGGAACAATTCCCAGCATGGGAGGAGGAATACCCTTCCTCTCTGCTATGAGAAACTGCAGTTGAAGAGTTCAGAACCCCTACCAGAGCAGGACATAGGCACCAAAGTGCCATAAATGTGCTGAATTCCCAGGGCACCCACATAGTTTTAAAACAGGCACTGGATTAAAATACAATGAACTGAAATTACTAAATTACTTAATTAAGTCCTACCAGTACTTAAAGGGGGTCTACAGGAAAGCTGGTGAGGGGCTGTTCATCAGGAAGTGCAGGATAGGATGAGGGGGAACGGTTTTAAGCAGAAAGAGGGGAGATTTAGATGAGATATTAGGAAGAATTTTTTATACTGTAAGGGTGGTCAGGTACTGTTACGGGTTACCCAGATAAGTTGTGGCTGCCCCATCCCTGGAGGTTTAAAGGCCAGGTTGGATGAGGCTTTGAGCAACTTGATCCAGTGGGAGGTGTCCTTGCCCATGGCAGAGGGGATTGGAACTGGATGATCTTTGAGGTCCTTTCCAACTCATACCATTGTTTGATTCTATGATTCTGTAAATTAACTACTGACATTTCAGATACAGCTGTTGGTAGAAGACCAATCCAGAACTCAGCATGAACAAAAATATTCTCATTATTTTGTTTTGTTCCATATGTTTTTCGTAGTTTCTTTGCCCTTGCTTGGCAATACTGTCCAGGAACGTCAGCCACGCTCTGTATAATTTTGGTAGCACTGGAGAACTTGGAAACTGAATACACTGTAATTGAAATGGAACTGAACAGCCCAGTTTCATCACCAAAATTGAGGGAAACACATGAAATAGACAAACTGCAGGAATGCAGAAAATCAAATTCAGTTCTTCTTTCACTTTTAATATCCTAAGACACAGATTCCAAACTATGGTATGTCACCAGCTGCATGCAACAGCCACAGCAAAAAATAACCGCTGCTTGCTCCCTCTCTCCCAGAGGCAGCGACCAGTAACAGATGCAAAAAGAAAGACTCTAAGAACATTTCCCCAGTAACTTTCACAGCTCCTGGCAGTCTGCAGCCTGGGGACTTCCTGCACGGGAGGTTACATCAGCATCTTCCTGTTTAGAAGCCCTCAATGGACCTTTCTTTCATGAATTGTCTAATCATTTTTTAAACCTATATATATTTTGGCATATGAAACATCCTGTAGCAGTGGATCCCATGACTTCATTGTGCGTTGTGCAAAATGAGTACTTCCTTTTGTTTGCTCTCAATCTGCAACACAACCATGTCATCCGATGCCTCATAGGTGCTGCAGAGAAACAAATAATATTTCCACCTTTGCCTTGCCATTCAAAACCTCTGTCCCCTAATTTCTGGGCACCATCATTCCCTGCTGAAGAGTCAGACACTGTTAGTGTCTCTTCCATGGCCATTCGTACTTGATCATTCCTAATATCCTCTCTGTCCTTCCCAATTCCATGTTGCCTTTTTAGGAGGAGGGTGATAGAACTGTACATCACATTAAAAATGCAGATGTGCTATTGAGTATGCTGGCATACAGCAATTTTTCATTCCGTTTTTCATTTCCTACCTAATAATTCCCAATATTTTATTAGCCTTTTTCACTGGATCAAAGTGTTGAGGTGACACTTTCAGGGACCTGTTCATAAGCAATTCTCAAAACACTTTTCTCGGCTTTACTTTTAACTAACATCTTCAAAAATAATTTTTCACTAGCAAACCTGATCAACTCTCTACTCCTGGTAATTCTGTAGTTCAGCTATGAATACATTAAACAGCAGATTCCCAACCCAGATACCTGCAGGACAGCACTAGTTCTCTTTCTGATGAAAAATGAGAAAATTTATTCCACCTCGGTTGTACCAGCTCCTCATTTCTGGCTATTCTAATCTCTCTCCCACCAGCACCTGAACACAAGACAGGTCTTCAGCCTTGGCACCGTAAAGGAAAAAAAATCAAAGTGCCCTCCAGAGTGAACACCAATGCAAATAATTCATTCAGCTTTTCTGTCATGTCATTTTCTTGCCTGTGTATTTCACACACCCATTGGCCATGCAGCCTCTCTGACAGAATTTCTTCTCTGGAGAAAACGTTTGCTTTTTTTTTTTCTTCAACGGTCTTATGCCTTTAGCAAGATGTTCTTCAAAATCTTCCTAGGTCTGCCTCATGGTTTTATATTTACAGATGGTCTGGGTTTATATTTAACCAGTCAAGGTTATGCTTTTTTTCCACCTCCTATTTTAAGCCAGATGCTTTTTTATTTATAAAAGCCTCCTTTTGCTCTACTGTTGAACCATGCTGCTGCTTTCTGATAGTGGCATGTATTTGTACTCAAAGCCTCTAAAATAGCGTAACAGCCCCAAGAAACATTTACAAGCAGTATTACCAACTCATTCCATGATACAATTATATATACATTACTTCGAACACTGTTTTTAAACACAGTGAAAATATAAACAACGTATTCTATTGCTTATACTAGAAATATACCATTGTTATTAATTTTGAGGAGAGGTTTTAATGCTGACATTGAAACATTCGCAACCACCTAAGAAGAGAATTAAAGACCTAAGGTATACATCACAAAGAATCACACTTTTATATCCAGCATATTGATTCCCTGTGACTCTGTAAATGAAAAAAAGGTACGTTCCTTCACCTTCTTTGGTGAATTATTGATTAGCTCAGCCTTAAGAGTGGCCATTTCTCCCCAGTGAATGCAGGGGGAGCTTGGATAATGAGCTCTCACATTGACATCGACATTGTAGATATTTAAAATTAGGCAACATAAATCCTGCCAAGAGGAGACTCGATTGTGACACTTTCCTGCTCACTGTATGCTGCCGATGAAGACCACACGGTACGCGAGGTGTGACATTCTGTCAGGACTACTAGAAGATACTTGGTTACTGGGGTGATGGGCCATAGTTTTCTGCAGATTTAAGGAACACTGAACATTCACATCATACCTGTATTTAACAAGGCCATTTCAGGTAAAAACACTGAGACCAGACTGAAGTCAGTTGACTACTGGACAACCATCTGAAATCAGGGTCTGTTGTTGCAGTGAACCTAGAACAATCCTCTGACAGTGCCTTTCGGTAATGGATAGGTTTTCAACCTGCATTAGGTGGAAACATGGTAGTGTTTATTTTTGAATTGTAGAGCCTTGGCTCCTTGCTCCTCATGATTTTCAGGTATACAGTCAGGGCAGAAGACTTAATTTACTGTCACTGATGTGGAATTTACACCGTAACCTGTGGCCACAGCATTTATTCTCGCGGTTGTGTTGGGAAACGATCCTCAATCATTCCCAGCTTTTTAGCTAAGCAGTGTAAAACAACAGTCAGCATTTTGTCTGCCTGGTTTTTTCCAGCTGTATCTCTAAGTCGAGCTGCTTTTGGCACTGACCTTTTCGATTACTTGCAAACAAGGTCAGTATTCTTTGTGGGCCTTTTACATTACTCTCCTAGAGATTAGTATGCCTGTGGTTTTGCCTCCTAATGTCTGTCATGTTGGCAATAACTGTGCTTTTGGAGCCTAAGAATGGAAGTTTTGCAAGTGGTGAAATTGAGGAATATATCTTGTTTATGGTTGCTTTCCAGACACACTTTAAAGCCAGCTCTCACTAGGCTTCTACCATTCGAGACTTTGTACACCCACAGAGACTAATAGAAGCTGAATGTTGCTATAGAAATTGCTATATTAACTACCGTCCCATGGATTGCACCCACTGTTGGATCTCAGTTCTCCTCAAATTGAAAACAGTGGCAGAACTCCAGCATTATTTATTTGTGGGGAAGGGTCAGATTCATAGGAAACCCTGGACAAGCTTGTAAATAGCTGGTCTGAGATAAATGAAATACATCATTTGTCCTTAATGATCTCTCTCTGCCAGCACAGAAAGACCACAAAACAAAGCACTCTGCAACATACCAGTAGAAGTGAAGAAATTTTCTTGCCATCCTCAACAGCATCCAAAAGATCCATGAGAACTGCTCCAGTTGTTAGCAGGTTCCAGCTGACATTGAAAGTTTAAGGAGTTTCTCATGATCCAGAAGGGCTGGGAGGCACACGTATCTGCAGGATTGGAGACATTGAACGTTTGTAAGTATTTTAATCCTTTACCTCTGCAGATCAATTCTGTCATTTTCAGATCTGATTATTCCATGGAAACATCACCATTAGTGTCTCATGCATTTTCTCATTGTTCTGCTCCTTCAGCGCACCTAGTCCAGCCTCTCTTAACAGCCTGCTCTCTGGTTCAACATCCACAGGAACATTAAGCACAATATACAGTGTATGCCATTCGTGCTTTTCTCTCATTTGTGTCTAACACAGGCAGCAAAGCAGGAGACACAGGCACACAAAACAGCTTGGTAAAGGAAAGCAGAAGACCTTAGAAGCCCATAAAATGCCTAATGGCTCTGCTGATTCAAAAGCTAAAACTTGTCTCAGATCCACATAGAGAACACTAAGATTAAATAAACATGTTAAAGGTGATATTAATTGCAACAGCTTTATTTGTTTGAACAATCATTTTGGCATGAATGTTTAGAGCCAATATATTCCACTTTGGGTTTTCTTTTGACATATGCATCGTTCGTAAATACTTCACGTAGGAACCTCCAGCAAACTGCAACTGCAGTAACAATGGGGAGACTGAGTCACTATTTATATCTTTCAGACTCCTGATATCAGCATTTTCCTCACCATTTCAGATCATTTCAAGATTTCCACACCATTCTTTAAACACATGCACACACCTCACTGACATCTTACAACCTTCACAGAAGTGGTCTGTGAACTTCCAGTCATTACAATTTGTTAATATTATTTTTAAAATACATGAGGCATTAAAAGAAATAAAGGACAACGAGCCAATATTTGTCAAACGTTATAGCATCATCAGTCACACAACAGATACAGTTAAGTCACAGTATTTTACCCTGAAGCATATTATTGCTGATCCTCGCTCTAAGCAAGCAAGCAAAGCTCAGAAGTTGGATGCAGTCCAACTCTTCCTAGTTTTAAATCAACTTCTTCTCTGTTTTGCCCTATTATTCAATAAAATGTTCCTAAAACAATGGATTTGTAAGTTAAAAACAAGTTAGGCATTTAAATAATTAAGTTTGAATGGAGGAACGGAGATTATGTTAAAGGCTTGTGCCTTAACTCAATAAAACTAACAACAATTCTAGGTTTTAGTGCTCAAAGGAACTCCCAGCTCCCAAACAAGAACAAAGTCCACTTATGCTAAATGATCTGCAGGCGCAGTCCAGCAGAGTTTCTGCCCTTTACACTTGCCAGTTCTGCAAGGGGCAGAAGAAAAGCGTGGGGAAACATAAACTAAAATCTTACGCATTTGCTGTTCTTGTAGACCAGAAGATTTACATAATTTATTAGCAGGTTTTTTTCTTTCGTTATTTTCTCATCCTCCTCTTTGACCGGACAGAAAGAGCATGTTGCTGGGATGCATCCAGCGCTGAAGAATTTCCCTCGGTGTCTCGTTTATCCCCACACAGGGGACATGTATTTCCACTGGACTTAGACCAGTGTCAGAGGAGCCGTGGGTCTATTCAGACATTTTCTGAAATGTTAGTTCAGAGTTTGTATTGTAGAAAGAGGCCTCTCCCAGGAACCTTGGATCTCCATTCCGTCAGTCTGCCTGTCATCAAAACCTGGGAGACTGAGTGCCAAGCCACAGCCGTGCATTCAATTCAAGGCAGAAATAATGAACGTGAAGATAAGATGACATGAGTATGTTATGAACTATAAAAGGAGTACTTAATGTTGCATTTCTTAAGCATGGCTTGCAATTGCATTGGGAATGCAACTGGAATCGTTTCTATTTGCAAATAAAAAAAAGTTACCCTGGTGGAACGATCTACATAAATTCTTATGTACAACAGAAGAACCACATTAAGGACCTAAAATTGGCCTTACACAACAGAAGGTGCTGTGCTGGCAGTTTGCGCAGAGATGAGCATCACTGCAGGGCAAATCTCAGCGATGGTATGTATTTGCCTATCTAGCATCTACAGATCCGGGCAAAGCATTCTGCACACAAATCCATACCTCAGGAAAGAGAAGAAGGAGAAAAGCACTAGTTCCTCTTAATGCATGTTGCAGTCATTTGGGAAATCCCCCCAAGGACTTTGCTCTGAAAATTATTGGGCAAACGTGTCTGAGAATGTGAATTTCAATCGTGCTATTAGAAGTGAAACTGCATCCATCAAAAGGAACTGGTTTCCTGTTTCTATTCTTCTTGCCTTTCATTTTTCAGATGTGTAAGCTAGATAATGAAAAGCCATTCCAGACCATCTTAGGTATTGCCGGGATGAGGTAAGGTTGTTATCTATTTGAAGGAGAATCATTTTTCATTGTCTGCGGGTATAAACGGGTAAAGACTTTTTTTGCTTTCCCCTCACATCCAACTGACATAAAAATCTTAATATTCTCCCAAGTGCAGTATGGAATTCATCTGTTCCATTTGCTTTCACCCACAATGAAAGGAGTAGGGACTGGTGACTGTAGCTCTGCTTTTCCTTGGAAATTTAGTGTGCACAAATTTCATGTTAAGTTGGTTTTATGAGGTTTCATATTTTTATTCTTTATCCTTTTTTATTTCCCCTCTCCTCATCAGTTTTGCAATACATGAGTGCAAACTAAAGAAAGCAACAACCTCATCTTGAACTTCGACTTCTCTTACAACAGCAGATCGATATAATTGAGACGAGGATCTCAATTTCATGTCATATTTAAAGACGGTTCTAGGAACCTATGTTTCACCCACTACTTTATAAGACTGGATCTTCTACTCCCAGCATTTCACCAACATGTTCTGCACCTTTTAATGTATCACCCATAAAACTGTTGAGCCAACTGAACAGTAGATAACAGTGTGTGTAACAGCATCACTTCCTGGGGGCCTTGGCAAGACATTGGCAGCTAAAGGGAATCCAATTCTGAATTATGTAAAATTACTGGAGAGAAAAGACAATGAAAAAGCAGTGTGTTTCATGGTCATTATACATCTCATAATTCTAGACTTCTCTTTAATCAGTCTTTTTAACTCATGAGTCTTTCAGAATCCAGACTAAACACAGCAAGACAACCCACTGCTTTTGGGTCTTGCAAATAAACATCTCTTACAGTCAACAGGGAATGAATCAATTCCATATTGTCAGGCATAAAATATCCTCATTCTGGAAAATCAAGAACCATTATGCAAAATTCACTCATTTTGCCACACCATATTTGCTGATGAAGTTTATTGTATATGAAACAACATGACTGCCAATTTTCACAAAACACCAAACCACCGCTGCAATTTATTGGTAGAAGAAAACCCTCTTCCCAAAGGAATGACGACTCACCTCATTCCTTAAATTGCTTGTGTGAATTTCTCAAACTGTTCAGGCTGATTTCAGAGCTGAATTGTACTTTTCAGTTCTAAGATTTACAGAGGCTATTTTTCAGGGAAAATATAGTTGTGGATTAACAAACCCAAGGCTAGCTGCGTTCGGCTTTGAGTAAAATGGATAAGCCATGTGCAATCCACAGTTTCTCATTCCAGGACAAGGCCACTGCATTTTAACCATGCTCACATCATGCAGCTTGATGGGGAAAACAGCTTTTGTCAACTCAACAGTTTTTAACTGATCTCAAAAGCATTAGGATTTTTTGTAATGGATATCAAAGTTGTTACAAGAACAAAGATGAAGATTATTAAAAATAGAAACCCTAGTAGATATTTCTAAAGCCAACTGTAAATTGGGCAGATTTCCATTAGTCCTCACAGACTGAAGCAGGAAACACAAATGCTTGGTTTTCTTGAAAACGTGCCACTTATTAAGTAGCCTAATTCTGGGCTTCTGATTGGACTTCTCTAAGTGTCTTAAGTCCTTTCACACTGCATGACCAGAGGGGAAAGTTTCGATCAGCTCCTAACACAGTCAACAAATTCACCCAGTGAATACATCCAACCTGAAATGGTCCTTGTGAGCTACTGCGTGGCTACATACCAGTTCTGCCCTTACCTTTTCAATAATCAGCATCACAAATTCTCTTCAGTCCAAGTCCTGTGGCTTGCAACTGATTATCTTCCAGTCTAGATTGCCTCAAAACAGTGTGACACGGCAATGTTATCCCTTATCAAGTGCACAATTATTAAATACTATACTTGGCAAGAGTTTTACTAAACTCTCATTGGCCTCAGCTCTGCCTTAGGACTGGCTGGGATCTTTGCATCTGCATCAAGTCAACTCACAGCAGTCTGACACAACGCAGTCTTGCTAAGTCAATATTGTTAAATTACACAACATTAATGTATCAGATTCCATTCGCCATTCTGCAAACGGGCACCTTTTGGACCAGCACTTGCAACATGACTCCATCATGGTTTGCTCAGGACAAAAAAACGTAGAAATAACACATCCTCTGCCACTTTTGCACATGGATTTGCTTTGGCATGGCACTTTTTCCCCCCGTCCCTGCCAAATATCAGAATGTCCTGGAGAGAGAACATTTCAAAACAAAGCACCAAAGAAACAAAGGAGTAATTAAGAGGAAAATACTGCTGTCTTCTCTCTGAGAGCACACTGTGATGAGAAGCAGTTGACTGCAACACAGGCTTCCAAATGCACAACAGCTTTCCCAACACAACTCTCTAACCCTAAAGAGGATGTCATAGGAGTGAGCTGTGGCGTTTTTATAACTAGTTACTTTCTATTTTGCTAAGATGCATTGGTTTCTTTTGAGTTCACACAGCAACACCTGGAAAAAAATTCTTACGATCAATCACCAGGTTTGCATTTTCTTTTATTTTCAAAGGAACTAATGTAAAGAACAGCATCGCTCTGGCCTGCAGGCACCTCTCCAGCCAGCAATTACAATTGAAAAGAATTACAGCTGCAATCTAGCTGAAGAAATTGTCTTATCTGCTCCACAAATACACCCTTGGGAGGATTCTTAAATGCTATTTTATATCCCTGGAGAAGAGTAATGCAGAGACAATGCTGAAAAAGGCATCTGGTTTAGATGTGTGTAGTTCTGACCACTAACATGGGCCGTGTGATCTATGCCTGTGGATAGTATGACTGCTGCTCATTAAAATTTGATCATAGGTTGCTCTGTATCTTATTCACTGTGTAGAAGCTCAAATGAGACCCAAACACACTCAGTTTGGAACCTCCAGAACAGGTGTTTGAAAACAATGAAGGGATAGTCAAAACTCTTCTCCTATTTATAAAAAAAGAAAAAAAGTCTTCATGTTTATCTGACTGTTGCCAGCTACGCCTTACTGTACCGAAGCAGCATAGGCAGTATTTCACCAGCATGGACTCTCTCCATGACAAGTAAGGCAGGAGGTATATTCTGGAAATAAGTTTCAAAGAAATTGATTTAGAAATTGTTCAAAAAAACCTGTCACTAACAAAAAAATCTCTATTTTTGAAAAGTGAAATACAACAGAATCCACCTAGAAGGACTGAACGTTTTCAGCCTTCTCTCCCGAATGGCACAGGTTAAATGAAGTCTGATAGAGCCATCTTTCTGCACCTCTACTCCCTTCTGCTGGGTTCGTGCTCCTAGTGCTTTTACATAAGCATAAGCAGACATAGGCATAAGGTACACAAGACCCCATTGTCCTTAAAGACACTACTTGTAATACAGCGACATCTGAAGTACCAGTTCCAGGTCATTTCAAATTAGCACTCTTGAGTTAGTCTACACAATTTTAATAAATCTTAGGGCAGATTTAGCTGGCTTAATTCCCAAACCAAAGAGAAAACAGATAGAAACAGTTTAAATGCACATTTACTTAGACTGCTTCTAAAAAGCATAAATAGCGAGGTCCCCAGGTAATGCATTTAGTCAGGTGTTAGCCAGCCAAAACATATGAAAGCAACACGGCACTTGCTGTTGAATTTGTCATATAGTTGAGCATGGAGATGGAAGTCATTTGTTCTTCAAACAGTCCCCTGATGTATGCAGAGAGACCGGTTTTACACATATCATCTTCCAAAACACAAGTTTCTAAATCATGTTTCATCCCAGCCCCCAAAAGGCACGGAGAAACAACAGCAGTCTCATTAAATACCCACCTCTAATCCCACATGTCTAGTCAGTAGTGTTAATGATCTTCAAAGGCGTGGATTGTGAATGAGTCTAGACATGCTAGGAAGGCAGTCCTGGGAAGCCGAGAGCTAAAAATCGGCAAGAACTGATTAAATGAATAAACTCTTTTGAGGTACACTGAGCACCTGCATCATTATTGCCTTCAGCTGAAGATGTAGGTACTCAGCATCTCTTCAAAACTAGGAGACATGCACTCATTCTAAGGAGCTTACTGCCAAACTAGACCTGGCCTCTCAGCAGGTACTGGTCTCTCTGCAACCACCCACAGCATGGGCTGAGAAGAAACCATAACCAAGTCTGCTCTGCACAACGAAGCACATTGCAGAGATGTCCTCACTGGCATCAGCTACTGCTAAACCCTGTTGTGAAGATTCAAGTCCAAAAGCCATATCAGTTTGATGCTGTGCCCAAGCTAATAAATCAGCCTGTGAGCAGAACTGATTAGCCTAGTTTCAGCCCTGTGCTGACTCAGCTGAAATACTTCCATACGTAGCATCCGCATGAACTCCATTATTCCAGGCAGCTCTTCCAACACCCCCTGCTTCACACACATCTTGCATCCCCAATGACACCACACAGGAACTGGTAGAAAAGCAATGGAGTGCTGCTTGTGAAGACATATAAAGAAGGTCTTGATGTTCACTGTTTACTAAACAAATGCTGCGTCTACAAAGAGCAGAATTCTGAACCTGTGATGAATCAGAAGTGTTTTCTAAAAATTAGTCCTCCAGAGGACTCCCTGCTGCTTTCTGCTTCTGCTTTTTCTTTAATATACATTCTCTGAGTTTTCTCTTATATATTCTGGGCAAAACAATGACATAAATTCAACTTGATACTAACATTGCTGGGTTTGTTACAAATGACCAAAGATCACTGGTTTGAGCCACTCCACTATAACTCAGGACATTGCAGACTATTTTCCAAATTCTGTAACATATTTCTTGCATGACCCAGAAAAATCCAGAATCTCTTTAAGCCTGCCTTTCCATCCATAAAATAATGACGATAACATTGCTTAGTCTTCTCTGTGTTGCCTTTTATTTTTTTAGAGTGATTATGCAGCACCTATTGTAAAAGGTCTCAAGTACAGTAGTTTGGGCTTCTCTAGTGAATAACAGCAACACAAAACACAAATAACATCCTTCCAAATGGCCTTTTGTAAGTATCTGTCACTGTGGTGTTTGAAAAAATATAGAGCAAGTCAATTCAATTTAGTTTAAGAAAACCTAAAGCAAACCTTGAAAGTCCCTCATTAAAACGACATACAGTTATTTTTGAATACTCATCCAAAACTATATTGTAAAAAAATTCTGCATTGTAAGTACAGTTCAGGGCTGAATTTCCCGTCCAGTTCCACAAAGAGAGCAGACAAGATACTGCAGATAAAAAGACTGCAACTATAGAGAGAATATTGATTTTGAAACATAGGAAGAAACAAGAGAAAATGTGATACGCTACCCTAATAAGACAGCAAAGACAGGTTATCTGTACACCTTCCAACAGAAGAGAGCAAAAGTTTGTTTGTATAGATTCATTCAGTCTTCCCAATACCTGTTAGAAGTGTTTCACAATGGCTCCGTTTCAGCATCTGAACCACCCTAAGGTGGCATCCATTTGTGTACACGTAAAGAGATGCATTAAATTATTATATTTGCACTTAAAACAGTCCATTTTCAATGTTCTCTGGACACAGCCAAATCACACATTTGCACTAACAATTACAGTTCTACTGACTGTTCACACAAAACACGCAGCTCATTTGAAGGAGCATCTACAATTTATAGTGAGAGCTTACAGGGCTGTGGTTCTATCAGCTGCATTCAGTCACACAGACCTGTTGCTTTTAACTTACTTAAGATTTTTTACTAGATTGCTTAAACCCAACTCTCTTGCCTTTCTCTCACAGGGAAACAATATAAAAATTACAGAATGCAGCTATAGCATTGGCTAAAACAGTCTTCAGATTGAACCAGTGATGATTCTATGATTTGCAAGCCCAGCTGGGGAGATCTGATCCTCTGCTAAGTCCCCCAAAGTGGTCTCTAATTCCACGAAGAAGGTCAAGTCTTCTCTTTTCCCTCAAAGAAAATGCAACCCACTTTTCTTCCTGAAGAAGTCACATTCAAAGGGGGAGAAGGCAGAGAGAATTTGCCTCAATACGCAAGTCAAATTTCAAATCTCAAAGAGGGAACTTCCCACTGTCACACAACACTAAGAAGCACACCAGACCTGAAAGGCCTTGAGAAGGAGAGGCAGGAGGCTGCAACCAGAAGCAAAGAGGCCTTTCAGCTGATGATGTAAAGTATGAAAAGACACTCACTCAATGCATGATCCAGAGCCTGCTGTAATCAGAGTCTTTCCAACAACTGTCAACTTTGGACTCGGCACACTCAGACGTTCTTTGCCAAAGAGAATCATGCTGCAGTGCTTTACAAAATGATGAGGAAACAACTAGACATGGTGGTTGTAAGAGATAAAAAAAAGGATAATTGCAATTAACCACACAGAAGAGATCAGCTTCTGTGGACAAAACAGAAACAGGATTGGCAGCGGTTTGCTCAGAGATGTGCTACAGATGTACTTCAGCATTGGGCTACTGGGGTGCTGTTACAATTGGCTTTTTGGAAATAAAATAAATCAATAAGAAATTACACTCAACATCAGGTTTAGGGGAATTCCTCTCCCTGCGTGGAGGAAGGATCTACAATTACCTCATGCTGGTTTGGGATTTTTAAACACAGAATGAAATGCCACTCGTATCATAATGCTTACATTATGGAATTACTGTTTAGTGTCATTTTAGAGCACATGATGATGGCATTAACAAGACAGCCATTACAACTGGCTAAGCTCCACTTGAAGTTTTTCTTTTCAACTGTCTAATGCTGGCATATTATTTCATACTCATTAGTGGCATTAAGCAAATGACAGTCCGTGGAACAGGTTCAGGACAGGTATGCGTCTGAAAATAAACAGCTTTATGTGCAACCAGCAGTCATTGCTTACATAAGATCACCCCCCCCCAAACCTTAATAACATACCAAGTTTTCAGAAGAAAAAAATAGAGCTGTAATTGTCACTTATGGATAAATGTGTTGGTTTTAAAGGAGTCTGAATGGTGGTAAGGGATTCTGTCAAACCACATTGCAGCTGTAATATTTAAAAAGCTCTAGCTGCAATGTTCTAGATTATAAATTACATTTGATTTCATTTTTGTCATTTTGAATGGATTATGATTGAAATGAGCATGTAATGTAATTGCCCACGAACACCATGCGCCACCCTCCCCCGCCCCCAGAATCTCTTGTAAACAAAACAAGGTAACTCAAGGGAATATTCAGAGAAGAAAAGTTACTAAATGAAAAATACGCCCTTTTGTCAGTGTCTGTAATTTTTCCGTATTCTTTTGCAGCCAGTATCTGCAGTATCTTTCATTAGCAGAGCAGTCAGTGTCTGCAGCTATCGGTTGTGGAATAATTATTGTTTCTCCAATAAAAACTTCTGTTCTAAAGAAATTCATTCAATTGCCACCTATTTTGTACTGATTTACTCTCATCTTCATTTTCAGAAAAATCTTCAGTGCCCTGTAAATACACTGATATATTCATGAAATCCACCTGCTCTCTTTACTTCACAATAGAACTGATTTCGCTTGTGTTTCCTCTTCTATTTGAAGGTATCACCATACATGCTCCATACATTTCACGATAAACACCTTCAGAAATTGCGTGGCTTTCTGTTTGCTTTGTTTGAGGGGGAAGAGGGGAGAGGGCTCAGTACTCGGATGAGAGCTTGGCTACCAGCTGATTGACAGTGTAATAAAATATCCCAATCTTCCTTTGTAATCTCATACAAAATAATGTAAGTTAGCAATGCTTCACCAAAATGAAATCTGCAGCTCTTGACACTGTGGTCACCGCTGTCACGTGCCCACAGCATACTTGGGGTCTGTGAGGTCCAGCACTCACCAGCATGGCTCTGGTCTGCTAAAATAGGATTTATATAGGTACAAATATTAATATTAATACAAAGATTTACTAATAACATCAGAGGGGGAAAACACAGCAGGGAAAGAATGCTGAGTCATTAGGCTATAGACTTATTACTAAACCTAAGACCAATGGTAAGCATGAAAAGACAAGGCAGCCTTCTGGAAGAAGGGTCTGGTACCTGTGAGACAGAGGTCGTGAGGCACCTGTCATTCATTCAGATACAGTGCAACATGCACGGGAATATCACAGGGAACACGGAAGAGGAGTGTGGAATTTTAACAGCAGTAATTTCAAGTATAAGGAGATGGCAGCAAGCTTTTCAGCAGATGCTCAGATTGTCCTTCTGAGTGGTTACCTCTATATTCTTGAGCCCCTTTTGTTCAGCTTTGAGGTGCCCTTAACCACCATCTACCTCAAAACAGCTGCCATTACAGGAGCTCACAGCTGTGCTGCATACAGCTGGATCTTCTTCACATCACCAAAACCAAGTAAAGATACTTGGTGGATGAAGGCACCACGACTTTTTCCCTGCAGTCAGAGAGCCAACGGGCCATCTGTGCACCTGGGAATGTCAGAGCTGGGGGTTAAACCAGCAAGCACAAAAGGGAGTTTGGTCATGGGGCATTTTGTTAAGAGATGGTCTGCAGTTTAAAAAAAACTGAAAAGTTGTGGGCTGGATGTTCTAGGATCCAGTTTCCTTGATAAAGATATACAGATGTTAAGGTCCCTGAAATCCGATAAGAAAGAATTATCTCTTCGCACTTCCTTTTTTTTCTGTATCAAACATGGGAGTCCTGCACACGACTAAAGCACTGGCAACTTCATTGCCAATACCACTATTGTGCACTCACACTTCAAACCAAGAAGCTCTGGCATTCTCAAGAAGACTTTCTCAGCTGTTTACAAGTTACCGGTCTGTAACGCTAAGCAGAACTTACATGGGTAACACGCTCATTTCTGTTAAAGCAAGCAACAAAAATTTAAAATTAATACCACAGCTAAAAGATTTTTTTGAAGCAAAATAGCTGTTATAGACATTTGTTATAATGTGTATAAACTGGAGTGGGGCAGATTTAGACTAGACAGAAGGAAGAATTTCTTCACCATGAGGCTGGTGAGGCCCTGTCCCAGGTTGCCCAGGGGAGCTGTGGCTGCCCCATCCCTGGAGGTGTTCAAGGCCAGGCTGGATGGACCTCGAGCAGCCTGGTCTAGTGGGAGGTGTCCCTGCCCAGGGCTGGTGGTTGGAATTAGATGATCTTTAAGGTCCCTTCCAACCCAAACAATTCTATGATTCTATGGTTACCTGCTGTACAGGTTTGTTTCCATGACTTGTGTTTGTTTTGATGCCACTCTTTAACGTGCTGTTTTGATCGTATCTCAAGCCATGCAATCCCATGTGTGTATAGTGATTAACAGAAAGAGCATTGAGATGGAACAAGTATGAACATGTTAACATAATAAATGGACTATCTAGGGCTACATGAGAGAAATATGACTTACATGACATAAGAGACATTTTCTTGGCCTCAGGAATTTTCAGAAGGAAAAAGGAACTAAGATTTTTCATGGTAACTTGAATTTTCTAGTTGCTAGAACTCTTATTTTAAGATCTTGTCCACTTACAGCTATTTCAGTTGGTTTAACAGAAAACCATAACTCTCCCAATAAGACCACCTTCTGTATAAAATAAGAACTAAACCATGGAAAAAGAGATTATGTTCTATATATAATACTATAGATAGCAAAGCTAAGGTCAGCTCTATGTACTAATGCAATGCTTGCTATCAAAAGTCATGTCAAGCACCACGTGCCCATATTTCATTTAAACCATAGTAGTTTTTCCAGATGCTCCAAAAACTACTTTCAAGAACTTGAAATACCCCACCTAATGAGTATGATAGTCAAATTTGTGTCCAAAAAGTGGCTTCAAAGAGAGGGGATGGATGTTCTTGTACAAAGACCGGCCTGCTGTGTGAGATAAGGTCAGTTCCATGTTCAAACTCCCTGTACGGCAGCAGACAAGTCACCTGAGCCAGGATCCATATTGAATACAGTCTTTCCAGGGACTTCAAGCAAGTTTTGAAACAGTCATTAAACCTCTCCAAGTTTCAGTTCTCCCTCCATGAAATGTCTGTACAAGAAATTCCCACCATGCATGTTAAGATTATGTAAAGATCAGACCCATGGAAGGATACCTTCCAGGACAACCTTGGCTAAGCATAAGGCCATATTTTTCATAAGCCACTGCATAAAAAGTGAAAATCTACATACATTTTTTAGGTTGTTTGTATTAACACGGTTTAAGCTGTTATTAGTGAGATTTAGAATGCTTTCTTATTTTTTTCTTCCTCATGTATTTCCTGCTGTGACAATGTCCACCTAAATCCCAAATAAATGCACAGTTCCATTTTATTATGGCTTTACTCTCACTGAGAATGGTCTTAATGTTAAGTGGCTTCAGTTGCAAAACTAAAACTTCCATGACACTTAGCTCACCATGAAAAGGCAGTGGTGCAGGGCAGCCCGAGGAGACAGAGGCAGCGATCCAGTGCTCTGTAAAATTAAGAGTGCAGTGGTGTGGAGAAGTCTCCTGACTAGGAGGCAGAATTGTCGTGGGAGTTGCTTCCATAAAACAACTGCTTATATATCCTACAGCACAAAGCAGAAGCCACCCATCATTTTGTGTAAAATTATCCCCATCTTGATGGTTAAAACTTACTGTTAAGAGTTAGCTATCACTGAATTATTTTCCTTAGCAGTAGGCTTAATTTTTGGTTATTCTACTTCCTGCTGAGCTCAGTTTGGATGCCCTGTGACTACGGATCTAACTCTATACAGATTTCAGGGCTAGGAGAAGGCCAGAGAAGACAACTGGTTATGAGGTAAAGGAGACGTGAGGCATGTTCGCTTTTGTCAGAATTTAAATTGGAGAAAATCTTGCTCTCTTACATCCTCACAGAGCTTCATCCTTCAAGCTGCAACCACTTTCCAAATAGACACCAATAAAGATTTAAACTTGGTACAGCTATTGTTGATTCAAAAAAAAAAAAAAAAAGCATGAAAGTAAAGTAGAGGCAGAAAGCATGTTCACTTCACACAGTCCTGAGCTGCTTGTTCTGTGCTGAAGCTGCTACTGAGGAGCAGTAACACATCCATCTACTTTCCATGCTTCTGTAGCTGCCTCCCACCACGGAATCTGAGTATATGACCGGCTTACAGTACACCTGTGAGGCAGGAAAATCCTGCTCTTGCCATTTTCCAGACAGAATGAAAAGTCACATGAGAAATCTGTGAGAAACAAGGAATTAAACCCAAAACTCTTCAATCCTACTTCATCTCAGACTGCATTCTTGTATGGTATAGAGCTAGGCACAAATGGGTTAACAGCACATTGACCAGAGACAACTGTCTCTGGTCTTCAATGAAAAGTATTTTAGCAAAGTATTTCCTACAGATTTTAAATAAAATGACACCAGATTTCTCTGGTTCTCTAATAATCTAATAAGAGGAATCTTATTAGTTACTGATGCCATGAGTTTTATGTCATTCATGGAGTAAGCTGAGCACTGAAAATTATGTGGAGTTTCAGCAATGTCAGAATAAAAAACTTCAACTTTGATTTGCCTTTGAACCAAAGTGCAAAAACAAGTTCAAATGTAACAGAAATGTGAGTTTAAACATCCTTGGAATGCCACTAACACATGTCAGCATTTCTGCTTCCACTGCAACCGCTCCGTTATGGAAGATGCCTGCCTTCTGCTGCTGACGATGCTGTCTGAATACTAAAAATGCAGAACTAGAAGATGGTCTGATACAACCCATTCTTGCGACATTCACATTTCATCCAGATAATACTGCTCCTTCCATTGATGTGGTAGCTTCTAACAGTGATGGCAAGGAAAGGTACACAATATCAGCTCAAGAGGTGAGTCAGATAACTGCCATTTCAGCCGTACAAAGGACTGCCTTGAACATGAATCTAAGAAGCACAAAGGCAGCACATCACAGGCTCGACTTCTATAAGCTGGGTGAGGCCAGACTAGGAGGCCAGCAACAGCATCACTTAAATTGATTGTGAAAATCAAATCTCAAAGACTTTCTCAGTTTATTTTAAAGGTCTCTCTTCTCCTCCACTAAATTAATCATAATTTCTCGTAAGATGTATATGAGTTATTATAGCTAAGTTGGAGACAAAGGGATAGATCATCGGAATTGCAGTCATTTACAACTGTGCATATAAATTGGCTGTCCTGATTCTTGTACCATCAGCAAAGAATCAGTTGAGACTCAGACAGAGGAATAGGTCTGATGCTGGCAGATTTCCAGCAGCCTCATGTTCTCTAATATCTCTGAATCTGCCAAGTGACTCCATCTCTAGTGTGAGCGCTCTCAGATCAGGATTCACGAAGGGATACCTCACTGCTCTAGAAAGAGGGAATGGTAAATCAACAAATACAAAAGTCCACATCCCATTTAATTGTGGGAAGAAAACCTAACAACAATAGGCTAAGGCAGCTCCTCCTGCCCAGCCTACGACTGCCTCGTACCCACAGAAAACAGCTTATGCAAGGAAGAACTTCTTGGAGACAGTATTGTCAGCATAAATAAGGACTATGAACTAAAAAAAAATAAATCTCTTTTGGATAAAATAAATTATTATATTGAAAAGCATCAAAAATACACTGGAATTTTGGAGTGTGCTTGTGTGCATGCACCAAGTCGTGTTCTGATTTCTACAGTAAAATTCTCTTAGCTTTCCTGTAGTTTTCAAGAAGTTTGCTCAGAGCTGCTCTAAAACTGCCTGTTTGGTCTGTGCCGAGTCATCCACCTTGAAACGTTTCACAGCCATAAATTCAACACAGCTCCGAGGGCAGCCAAGGAGGTTTTGAGTTCTGTCAGAAGCCTGTCCAGCCTCCTGCCCATCTACATCTTTCCCCACACAGCAGCAAAGCAAACAGCCTTCTGGGGTTACCAGGACACCTACTCCTCCTCAGCCACTCCAGTGTCTCCAAAGAAGGTGAATGCCTCTCATTGACAGCAGCAGCCAAGAAGCCAGAACAAAGAAGACTGAATCCAACATAAAACAGATGATGAGATCTGATGATACAGTAATTTGATTATCTAAAATATTTCACAGTAATAATATGCTGCGCTTCTTATAATTTGCAGAAGAAAACAAACTCAATATCACTATCTGAGAAAAATATTGCAAATAGTTAAGAACTGCCATAAATTATAATGTCCATAGAACAGAAGTATTTGCTAAATTTTATCTGACCGTGGACTTTTATTTAGTTGAATACCTTTTAATACCTACAAACATGTGACAGTGTGCTTTACACTGAAACCAAAAATCAGAGTAAACACTTGGTACATAATAAGCCACCTCTAAACAGTTATAATGGGTTATTAAAAAAAAAAATTAACAGTCTTCATCAAAAAGATCCCAATATCCCCACTGCACAAGATAAAATTAACCATAGTGGTATTACAGTTAGTAAAGAGAAGTTATTATTCATTGCTATTGATTAAATACAAAATGTCTCTATTACAGCCCTATTAGGCAGGCTGTGACCACCATAAATGCAGCATTATCTGCTAAATAAAAACCTTAATAGAGGAGTTTACTACCAACAGTCCTAAGGGTAAATTTAATTTTCCTCCAGTTATCTTAGGTATGAAGTTGAGAGTTCAGTGGGATTTTCAATAGGAAAAATTGCTTAAAATTCTCCAGCACTTCTAGGTATGCATTCATTTTACAACTATTTTTACTGGTTTTGCCTTTTTATCCTTTCTTGCCTAACTAAGAGACTTTTCATGAGTGTTGTTATTAATTAAGAGTCCTAATTTCTAGAGCTATTTTGAAGGAAAACTGGTTTTCAGGAGTTTAATACCCAACATTTAGAAAGACTGTATTTGTATTAGTATACTTACATCCTACTACTAAAAACTCTCCCAATCATGTCATATAATTAAGTATAAAAATAAATGTCAAAAATGACATTCAGTAATAAGGAATGCTTATCTACGTGTGTTTCCTTTTGACAAGGCTTTTGCAGGTTTGTTTCTCCAGTTTTTGAGAGTGTTTAGTATACGTTCATGATATCAAAGGCAAGTCCAAGAAGCATCCACAGCTTTCCCCATCTCTCCACTCTTCAGAGCTTACAAGAACGGTGCTATTATACCTTCTGCCATGATGACCCCATAGTACACAAAGTACCTGCTTTCCCTAAATAAAGAATCCACGAAGATTTTAAGCATGATCTGTTCCAAACTGGCTTTTAGTCTGTTTTTATCTTTAATGGCTATTTTGCCATACATGTGCATGCAATTGTGTTCATGTCTAACATACATGTATACTTGTATGTGTCTACAATGCGTACCTATACACAAAGCATATACGAGTCATGCATCCTACATGCATATCATACCTGTACATATCACAGTAGCTACAAGGAAGCTCAAAAACCGAGCTACAAGTAGGCTGGTGGACTTGTATTGCCCACTGTTTGCTCTCTTGAGGACTACTCTTGGTGTGATGTCGGCCCCAAACCCAAAGAGCGAGAGATCGATCGATCCATTACCATTTTCCACCAATCCCAGAGCCACAGAGAGGGGAGGAGAGGAACAAGGTGGGCAGCCAAGGGACACGGTGGCAGTCAGATGACTGAAGGCACCAAGAGCGCACAGGTCCAAGGGCTCAGAGAAGAGGAGCTGCAGTTCCATCGATAAGAAACATCAGCTTGCAGCACAATGAGAGGTAACATCTCACAAGATCCAGCTATTGTAACAAAATGGAAAATGCTAAAATGTTTTCGGGGATGGCTGACTTGCAAAACACCAGACAGTCACAAAGAAACTTCCAGCTGTCCACAAAAGACTTTTGTCAAGGGCTTTATGTTAAGAAGAGGGGGAAAAGAAAGAAGCAATTGTGAAACCTGAAGCTGTTCAAATTCAGATTAGAAATAAGGCACATACTCTTAACAGTGAGATTAATTAATTATGGGAGAAACTTAGCCACATTGTGGGTGATTTCTCAACATTGGATAATTTAAAAAAACAACACGCACTGTTTTTCTAAAGCATATGGTGTCGTTCCAACAATAAGCAAAGTTAGTGGATATGAAGCAAAACAGAAGGGAGTTGTATGACCTGTGTTATGTAGGAGATTAAAGTTGCTGATCCAAGCAGCCATTCTTAATTTAAGCTTTGTGGGAAAAGGGATGGTTTCACAGTGTGCAATTAATCAACATCTATTTACTAAATTGACATGAAACTTTGCTATACAAGATGCCACAAAATAATGTTACTGAATTAGGTTCAATGTTTTCCACAAAGGAAATTTCTTTTTACTGAAATGCATTGTATTCTTTTTTTCATGAAAACTTCTAGGAAGCTGCAGAAACGTTCACAAAACAAGAAGATTCTCCATTAAGAGATGCATTTTCAGCAGGACAATATAAAGTATCTTAAAAACTGAGATAATTTTTAAATTGATGGGAACAGTTGGACTCGATGATCCCGTGGGTCTCTTCCAACCTGGTTATTCTGTGATTCTGTGATTCTGTAATTTCTTTTACAAAGGAAGTTATATTTTACCAAAGACAAATACGAATGAATAATGGAACAATACTTGACTAAATCTAGTGGAATAAAAAAGCAATAGAATCGGTAGAATATGCTGGATCAGAGCATCTGTATGCCAGACATTAAAGAGGCAGTGGAAGTAAGTGAAGAAGCACCAAAGACAATCAGGGATAGACACTTTAAAAAAAAACCCAAAACCCAAAACAACAAGCCAAACAGTTCTAGTATATATAAAATGTCAGCTCTACTGGAGGACTGAAAAGATTCAGGCTGAAATTATGTGCACAGGGAAATCAGAAAAAGCAGGAGGCACAATTGGCAGGAAAGGCTGCAACCTAAGTGCTTAAGACAGGTGAGATGTTATTGAGCAGATAAAGCAAGAGAGATGGGTGAAAGGCATGACAAGACATCTGAGAGGGTGACAGCATCATTTGCTGCAGGGGTTGGTGACATGAAAGGAGGCAGCAAGCCTACTACTATATTACTATGTACTAATTTTCAGTATGTTTGTTTGCTTTGAGAGAGAAAGAAAACAGGTTAATAACAATTTTGCATTATATCAATCAAACAATGAAGTCTGTGGAGAGGTAATTTGATAGATCTTTCAATAGCACTTGGCCATCCTGGCTCACTATCTTCCTGCAGGAGCATTGCCACTGGTTTTCACAAGGCTGCCACGGAACACAAAGAAAAAAGACAAAACTGGTCACCAGTAAGGGTCAGCTCTGCTCAGCTGGTAACCAAAGCTGTGGAGGGAGAGTACAAGTTATGCACCCAGAAGTGTCCTCTTGCAACTTACTTTTGCAACATGGAAAACAAAATTTCCACTCATCATTTAAGCTGGCTGCCCAGAAGAAAATGCATCACTTCATAAAGAAGGGATGAATTATTTTACTTCTCCCCTGGGAGAAATGAAGGAATTCAATCCTGTGCCTGGAGCAGTACTTATACTGGGACAGACTGTAAAGTCATAGCCTGATCCTACCCACTGGCAAATTAAATTGAAAAAGATATACTTGCTTAATTTTTTTGGCTTCTGATTAAATATAGCCTGCTTGTCAAAACAATAAAACTTAGTAAGCCAACACTGGCCATGTTATCTGAATAGTTTAATTTTATGCCACAAGAAAAACCTGCATCTGCTGATTAAGATCTGCTATTTCCACTTAGCACCCCATGACAGAAGTTACCTGGAGCTAGAAGAGAGGCAGAGAATTTCTTTTAATAAAATATTAATATGAATTAATTCAATAGTAGTAGTAATTGTTACTGAGTTCATTCTTCACAATTCCAATTTTAATTCACCATCCCAGTGCTTTATTACAGACTTTTTACAGACCTTGTGAAATGAATTACAGCAAAATCTCTGCAAGACAAGAAGATGTGCTATGTGAATTGCTTCTCATCACTGCAAAAATGTGAACTCCTGTTCACAAAACTGTACCTGATGCTTTGGTGTCACCTAAAAGCCAAATAAATCTGTACTGCAGTCTGAAATAAGAGATCCTATTTTAATGTAAATATAAGTAACGATCAGTAAACAATGCAGTTTTCTATAATTAAAAAATAAAGAAACTGTATAGTAACTTAGAGGGTTTTTTTTAAAGTACTTCACACATGGCACTAACCTCCTTGAGACAGCAACAGGCTCATCCTTGACGTTCATTCCCTCCTCTACCTCTTCCCTTCTCCCACCATCCAGTTATGCACCCCTACTGAAAGGGCAGCAGGGGACAGGTACTATGCAGAGAGGTGACTCAAGTGACTCGAGGACACCAATTCTAAACCACCACACAGGCTGGTGGCTAGAAGCAGCAATCAGCTTTGGCCAGCAAGAGCTCCTGCTGTGTTAATGAGTCCCAGCTGAAGTGAGTTGGAGAAAGAGTGAGTAGACTGGTGTGTTTAAGTGATCTGCACCTGTGTTGTGTTCGGTGTCATGTCTGTGAAGTCCTGAGCCACAGCTTTTGCTCAGTCTATCTCATGAGGACTGGTAGTTTCTTTTATCAGTCAGTTCTGTCACTGACTCATTCCCTGACTGTGGGAAATTCATTTAGTTTTGTCGGCACTTCAGTTTTCTCAAATGCAAAATAGCAAAACTCCTTTATATAGATGTGTACACACAAACGCATGCACATACTTTTACCACTTAAAGAGGCTTTTTAGCATGTCTTGTGTACGGAGATCCTAGCATCAGCGTTTTACAACAAATGCAATATTTTAAACTTCTTGGCACACTTTTCTATACACCGGAAATGTGTCCAATAGCAACAGTCTGACCTTTCAAAAGCACCATCAGATTCGAAGCTAAAGGAAAGGTTCTTTAAACATTAGTTTAAATACAGAAGTGACTTAAGATACAAGGTATATTCAGATATAACTTACCATACATTTTTGTTCAACATAACATCTTGTTATGTATGCATCTCCAGGCACTCTGAAGACAGAGTACCATGTTCAGTCTTTCTGCTTCATAGAATGCTTTGGGTTGGAAGGGATCTTAAAGATTCCAACCCATGGGCAGAGACACCTCCCACTGGAGCAGGCTGCTCAGAGCCCCATCCAACCTGGCCTTGAACAATTACAGGGAGGCAGCATCCCCAGCTTCCCTCGGCAACCTATCCCAGTGCCTCACCCACCTTACCTTGAAGACTATCTTCCCAATATCTAATCTAAATCAACCCCCTTCCAATTTAAAGCCACACTCCCAGGTCACATCACTCCATGCCCTTTTAAAAAGTCCCTCCCAGCTTTCCTGTAGCCCTTTTCAGTACTGGAAGTTGCTCTAAGGTCTCCCCAGAGCCTTCTCTCCTCCAGGCTGAACAACCCCAACTCTCTCAGCCTGTCCTCAGAGCTGAAGTGCTCCAGCCCTCAGATCATCTTCATGGCCTCCTCTGGACCTGTTCCAATAGTTCTATATCCTTCTCATGATGAGGATTCCAGAACTAGACACAGAACTCCAGGTGGGGTCTCACACAGAGTACATATAAATAGAAATTTTATGCAAAATATTCACTAGGAGAATTATGCTTACCACTGGCTATTTCTTCTTTTAAAATCAACCTTTTTATTCAGGCTAAATGTTTTACCCATTTGCTGCGCTTTTTTCCAACTTGCAGAAGAGGTAGAGAATATTTGCTGTCTTAAACTCTTACCTTTTCTCAAGAAAGTATATGGGAATAATTTAGAGGCAGTGTTTCTAAACTAATTGATCTAATCACAAATTCCCAATTTTTACTTCATATTTCTTGCATGTCATATCCAAGGGCTATTGTTCTGTGTTACACATTGGTGGAGAGAAACTTGATAACAGAGTAAAAAATTCTAGGCATTCCTTGCAACTTAAATTATTCCATGAAACTCTGAATTTAAAGTCAATTAGAAACAAGTTTTAAAAACTCATTAATGGTCCTGAGAAAGCCAGATAGCCAGGCAAATACTCAGATAATACCTGCCTAATCTATTTTAATTATTTCGTTATATATGTGGCAGTGATTAACTCTGACATCATTAATCTTGAAGGAATAAGGAAATGTTTAATTTTCATTATTTTTCTTTCAGTATTTGCTTCTGCTTCTAAAAACACCTTGAGACATTTAACATCTTGCAAATGCTTTGAGAAATAATTTGTTTCTAATGACTTGGATTTGTTGGTTTGTCTCCATTAACGAACACAAATATTGAAGCCAGAAAACGAAGGCATCTGAAATTTTCAATGTCACTGGCAGTGCTGTCACCTAAAGCACCTTCTATTTGAGTTCACATTTGGAGAACTCGTCACACCCAGCCCTCCCTGAGGAAATGCTGCAATCCAACGAGCACCCTGTGAAACACACACATCCCCGCTAAGCAGGTGGTGTCTTCTGGGTAAATTGTACCACCTTTATCAGACACACGGAACAGTTACACAATACCTGAACAACCTTTGAGCCTTCCATGACAGCTCATTTCCACTGGCCTTTGGCTTCAGCCCAATACTTTTTTCTGATGAGTATTATTTCATGTTCCATACTGTCTGTGATAGAGCTTGCTGTGTCAAGTGGGGGTTTTGCCCAGTGCTCTCAACAGGCTTGATGAAAATCCCATTGAAGCCAATGAAGGAATTCCCACTGACTCTATACTGGATGAAGGCCAGGAAAACTGCTCTGTGCTGTTATTTTTGGTTACTATCCACGTTGCTTCACATTTTATTGAACTGTGTATTATTCATTCACCCAAGGACCTTTAACTACAGAATTCAGTCCCATGAACAACTCCAGGTGTCCATGAAATGCAAAGACAAGAACTGCCACCCTGGCTTTTCACAGGAACTTGTACAAGATAGTAAGCTGCTTACAATAAGATGCAGCAAACTTCCAGCTCTGCAGTTTTCATGAGAGCCAGTTGTCGACATGTGTATCCCTAATTGCACTGGGACTCACCTTCCTAGTGTGGTGGTAAAAAAAATTCTGTAAAGAATGCAGCTTGCAGAAATAATGCCTCACGGGACAGACAGATAAAGGAGAAGCTGGAGTCTACATATATACAGAAGAAGGGGAAGAAAGAAAGGAATAAGAAAGAGCAAAGCTGGAATAGGCAGGTTGGACGTGATGAACAGAAAAATTTTAGAGCAAAGGTAGGCACTGAACGGGAATGAGTCAAAGGTACCTGTAAGAATAACTGGACTATTACTCAATCTGACAATCATCCAAATGTCTTTTTCTCCCATGCCCCAATAATAGGGCTTGGCTTTGTGAACCCAATTGTGTTATTCTATGCAAGCTGGGGAGTAGTTCAGTTGTTGTATCTTCCTGACAGAGCTCACACACAGCTGTGTTTGGGTCCCAACTGCATTGGATTTAGGCATGTGCATCAGACCTGCCAGCTCTCCCAGTGCGGATACTAGTCTATTGCTTACAACAGGAAATCTCTCTCTGCTGTTTTGAGCAGCGAGTGAATAGAGTTGTCCAAAAGCTGGATGTCTGGATATCCTGAACAAATGGCCATTTCACAAGAATGCTGAATCACATATGCAGAGAGAGCGCCGCATCAGCTACACTGCCCATACGTTACAGAGTCTGCGTGCAAATGTGTAGTGTGTCTGACCAGCTGGGATGTGTCAGATTTGCTCTGTGCAAACACATCAACTGTGCAGCAACCATCGCTGAACCACATGCTTTTGGACCTGCCAATGTTGGTAGGTTCATCCACGCTTTGCTTGGCCTAAGGGGGCTCCAGCATTGCTTTTACCTTGGCCTTTCTGTAGCACGTGACTCTCCTCTCCCACATATACTTCTATCTCCAACTCACAAACTCTCCCTTTCATTTGCTGTCCTTTCTAGGAAAGCATTTTCCATCTTCTTTTCAGCTGGTCTTACAGCTAAAACCACCCCTCCTATCAACAAGGTAAAGCCCTCTGTATTTGTTCACTTTCTCATAGATTATTTGAGTTCCTACCTAGAATGCACCTGTGGTACTGAAGACTTGAGTCTTAACACGGTCTTGTAATCCAGTTCCCAGGAAAATAACCACCTTCTAAATAGCTGAAGACAAACTTGACAGTCATATTATTTAAAAATCAGCTATTGCACCGTCTATTACTCAGAATGGAATGGTTCTAATGACTCTCCAATATCACCAGCTTGTAAAATGTATAGCCTGTGGATGATTTCACATCCACAGGGGAACATATTATCAGATAGTAGCTTCAGAACCTTTCACAGAACTCACAGGCAAATACAATCCTGAAAATTCCACGTTATCATTATATAAAACACCACTATCAAATTATCATTGTCCTATCATAATAATTCCTCCTAGGATGGAAACTGATCGTGTCCCACAAAGCCAATTTGAGTTTTGGTGTTGAATTCAATGAGTGGAAGATAAAAGCCAGAGAGGGAACAGAATAAAAGAAGGAAGAGGAAGATCACTTATCATTGAACAGAGTAAACCTTTACTTTTATTTCTGTTCATGTGCAAATGTTCAGGATGGATATTCAGAAAACCTGTATGACCTCAGTGAACTTCGAGACTCTCTGGGTGCCAGAAGGATGCTGGTAACCAAGTGGAACATCCCAACTGCTTTGTGGGTGTTTGCAGCAGCTCTGTTCCAGCCTTCTTGCACTCCCTTCAAGACTCATCTGTCTCTGACATTAGCAACAAGGGAGACTGAGCAGCTGGGGAATCAATTGGGACAAGCTGAAAGTTATTTACAGATGTTAGCTGAGAAAATGGGAAACCCGCAGAGCAGGGTAGCGTATACAACTCTCTACCTCAGACTAAGTCTTCTCCTGTAAGTAGAACTGGAAATGTTTTTTTCAGCTTTTGCTGTGAGCAACAGCACCAAATCTCAGCAACTGCTGCACAAATATTCTAATGTATCAGAAATGGTGATTCTAAACTCTTGAAGAAAAAGAAAGGAAAAGGTGCTATGGCACAGTGTCAGTTATCTGCAGAGAAAAAAATCTACAGCATTTTCTGCATGTCAGTTTGCCACAGCACCACAACAATAGTTTCAGATGAACACAGGATGTTTATGGAGATTGGAAGAGAGTAACTGAGTTACATTGGCCTTAATGGCAGAACAGGTTGCCCAGGAAGGTAGGGGAGGCCCCATCCCTGGAAGCATTCAAGGTCAGGTTAGATGGGGCTCTGAGCAACTTGATTGAGTTAAAGATGTCCCTGCTCCTGCAGGGGGGCTGGACTAGATGACCTGTAAAGGCCTCTTCCAACCCAAAGCAGGATTTAATGCCAACTTCAGTATGCTCAACTAAATCTGTAATTTATTTTTAAATTTACTGAGGAGTCTGCCCCACACCTCTCCTTGCTTCACCCATTTCACTGGACTCCAGCCAGTCTGTGATCGCTTACCCTCCTCACACTTAAACAAGCAGAACTGAATCCTAATTACACTAAACATCATTACCACCATCCCAGCTCTGATGTCAGGTTTGGGAGTATGACACACCAATATCATCCACAGATGTCTATTTGTTCCTAAACTTATAATTTAAATTGATCACCTCGGTAAAATTACACAAGACCATATTGTACTTGCAGGATGAAAGAAGTACTCAGCAAATCTATGAATACTATATCTTTGTCAAATTGCCTATCAATTAGATTTGTAACATCACACTTCTTACTACAGCCCATAATTGCATTCACACTTTGGAAAAACACTCCCTGTTATCCAGTTTGCAAACCCCAGTGTGATTTCTATTTTAATAGTACTTCTTCTGCTCATAGAAAATAATTAACTCAAAAACTTATGGCTCATTTCCTCAGACAGGTTGAGACAGATTAGCTTTTAAATTTATCCCCAACTATTTGGTGGTACATTCCAAATGCAGTTTGTTCATATACACCATAATTTGACACTAGTTTCACAATGACCAATCTGAAGAACAATTTTTACTAAAGGCGATAGTAAGAATATGTAAATATGTCAGATAAACAAAATGAGACTTCATATTTACATAGAAATAGGCCTAATTTTTAGGAAAATTGGGTATAAAACTGGTGTGATTAATGGATCTTAGCACAGAAAGTAAAATTCAAGTACTAATTGCAAATCAGAAATCTACCTGGCCTCTAGTACATCACTTTCCTTTGCATACATGGTAGGTTTCTTCACCAGCATTTTCCCGTTTCATTTAAAAAAAAAAATTAGTTATGCATTCTGTGTCCAAACCTGGCCATAAATCAGTCCTGTGATGCCTTCACAGCAGGTTCTTGCTCTCAGCCTTCTATTAAGGTTATAATTAATTCTGCAGTTCTAAATGTTCCAGAGCAATAATTTATTTATGGATCCAGCATTTTCTTCACATCTGAAATGAAATTTTCAGCTCTTCAGTTTTCCCTAAATCTTCCCCTGATACTTTTCAGTGTACATGGCTACTACATTGAGTATTATTATCTCTCTGACATCTTCAGCAAAGGCCTCTGGTAGAGTACTTTTCTAGTCAAGTGTATAGAGATAGTGTCACCCAGAGTGAAGGTATGTACTAGTTATTTGCTCTGAAACGCTGACTCATTGCCATTGTTCACCTTTCCTTGTTTTAACATGTCTTGAACAACACAGTAAGATTTCCATTACCTCCAGATACCATTAATTTTCATTAGTCTTTTCTCTAAAAACTAGAAAACACTGTGAGAAGTGCACATCATGCTTTCTTGAGCTTTCCAAGCAAGGGAGTACCAAGACCTCAATATTAAAAAAAGAATCTTTAATTAATCATTGAGATGTAATAGATTTGTTTATTTTAGACAGGATATGAACAAACCAGTCCTGCTAAGTTGTTTGGGTCTTTATACACATTTGGAAAAAGCCAGCAAATCCCAACCAAGCTGTCCCTACACGCCCCCCAACACAGCTCAAAGGCAGAGCCGTAGCCCTCACTGCTAACTAGGATACTCACAGTGAAATAATCCCCTCAGATAACCCATCAACAAAATCAGCATTGAACATTTCTTTTTTAAGATCGTGTATATCTACTAGCATCTCAAAAATACTTATTTTGCGAACAGTTCTAAAGATGCAAGAATGGGAACCATATATTTTTCAGATGTTCATTTCTGCAGTCACTGTTTTCATAAAAAGATAGCATGGTCCAAGTGAGACAAGCTGAAAAGCCTGTTACCTCTGTTCAGTTCTGTCCCTGGAATGTTGTGTGAAACAGTGAGCTTTACTTCAACTCGGTCATTTGCGCAGTGCCTGGCACAATTACAGCTCAAGACTCCGGTAACTGTTCTTATCTTATTATCTGTATAAGCTGCTATAGCCCATCTAGCACATGCTGCTTGTACCCCACGTTCCTCTGACAGGTACGCTAACACTGATCCATTACTGTCTGGTCAGTGCAGTTGCTACTGGGAAGCTGTAACTATCCCACCTGAAGGGAAAGAGCAAGAAACATCATGATTTTTTTCCCCCAGTAATAGGGATTATGACTCTCCATCTGCAGCATTTCCTTGGAAGTCTCTCTGTTGCCTCCGTACTTGCTTTCTCTGCTTCCATATGGAGAACAGCATCTCCTCTAGTATCCTCCCCTACCTAAAACCCACCCATCCAGAACACTCATACGTGTAAGTGCAGCTTCTTCTGTTTCTAAGGTGGGGAAAAGATATCTGGTGTGCCAGTGCCTGGCTGTCAGAACACCTCTCATCCTCCCCAGCTTACATCTACTGAAGAAACGATCCTCTGTGTCTTTACATATTATGTCAGGGCACAACTGACAATATTATGGGAATTACGTATGTAGCGTAACACGAGTTATGTTTGCTGATCATGTGTTAAGAAAACAGGAAAGTCACTTGGTTCAGTTTCAAGTGTGTAGGCAACCAAAAACCGATTCCTAACTGTCAAGCAACCGTATCTTAAGCAGTCTGCCACAGTAACGAAACCATGCAATGCCACAATGATCTGGAGTCTCCTTTCCAGGTTTATGTCATATTCATTCTCTCAGCTCAGAAACACATTTGGTTCAGAGAAAAAAACAAGGAATGGCTTTAAATGACTCATTTATACCTCATCCAAATCGTGCTGCTCTGCAATGCACTGCAGTGCTTCTTTTTCCTAAAAGCAGACACTCCATTCAACTCAGAGCCTCTTCTTCACGGCTCTGCTACAGCTATTTTCCTCCATGAGAGCAGAGCTCCTAGAGAACATTTGCATATTCAATCTGAGCAGACGTTTCCATCATAAGAGAACCCAATAAAGGGGTGAGAGTAGTAGGTGGGTGTCAAAGAAAACCAAAGATTTATCTTGAATGCACACTGAGGACAGGAAACGGAGCTGGCTGTTCCTCAGCTACAAGACCTGTTCATGACACAGTGGTGAGCAGGAAATTAAATGTGAGTGTCAAAGGGAAAGGAACATGGTAGTGGGATCCAAAATTACATTGCATTATTGGAAATTCCACTAAGTGAATGGGATCAAGAAATCAACCCAATGAGGGCACAGCAGTCTCTGAGGAATCAGGGACAGGGTGATTTAGCTAGCAAGCCAGGAAAAAAAGCCTCCAAACCAAACTGAAATGAGAACAGGCAGAGTGGCAAGAGTCTCTAGCTGCCTGTGTGTACCACATGTAGTGGTATCAATGAAAACATTGAATGCTTTGAAATGCTGATTCAGGTGTGATGGTCAGGGGGAAGAGTCCCACGCTACTTATTTCAAACGGATATAGAGAAGAAGTAACAAATTAAAAAAAAAAATAGAACTACACTATGGGTAACTATGGGCTTTAAAGAAATAGTTCCATTCATAGTTTTGGATAGTGAAGCATATCTAGAGAGAAAAAATGCCTGTGAATTCAGCCTTAGTTTAGGAAGTTTTAGGCAACCACACTGTGATTTTTAGATACTTAAAAGATTTGCACCAGAATGTCCTGCCAGGCTCTCCGAACTAAACCTCTCTGCAACTCCAGTACTTGAGACAGGTGAGTTCCTAGAGAACAGAAGGAAAAAGAAAGTAAATCTTTCCATTTTATTAATGTATTTCAGCTTTACTCAGTTCTTTAAACATATGTGATTGAAACTTTTTACAATCACTAAAATTCAAGTAGCAAGAAAATGATACTTCTGAATAGAAAATGGAATTGAAATATAATTAAATATATTAAATGTGAAAACATGTATTAACTATCATTATTTTTTCCATGGGAAAAATAAGTGCCACCTGAGAACTAGTGTATCCAGCCATTCAAAATGCATCATTTCTCCAAGCCAGGAATGTCAAAAATAATCTTCCCACATATTCAGCTACACAGACTTTTACATAAATCACTGATGATATCACCCTAAGGGAACTGAGGATGAGTTGCCAATTTCATTCCATAGGCTCACAACAAAACTCTCTCAAAAGTTATTTTGTCAAATCATAAGATCAAGGGATGTTTTGAAAAAGCAGAGTATTTGCTGTATTCTTCTTTCCACTTGTGCCAAAAGAGATTTTCAGACATGACAAGGTAGATAAATAGTTGTACCTGAATTGATTACTAATGCCAAAGCCTGCTGAATTAATCCAACCCATGACAACTAAATCAAATAATTTTGCTATCCACACAGTGACAGGTGCACAGACTGAATGAGGAACCGGATTATCCAGTGAGAAAACATGCTATCAAATCAAAGCAAACAGGTATCCTCATATACGCTGTAAGGAAAGCCAAATTACTTCAGCTAACAAGTGTTAAAGGACTGATTTTCAGGATGCTGAGTAACACGTTAACACCAGAATAAGCAGCCTAAGAGTAATTCAACATGCCAAAGAGTAGCAGAACAGGGGAATTTACCACAGTGCATCGCTGAGTAAGGAACAAGCACTCAGCAAAGACTCCCAAACAAATGCCACTGTACTTTCAAACAAACCTGCTCTGACTGCACTGCAACCATCTGTGTTTGCTTTCCATGAATATTGTATCAAATGAAGATTGCTCACTGGAAGGCTGAATTTTAAAGGAATGTTGCACCATATCAGAAAAAGGAGAATTATGAATTTTTAATTTAAGTATTCACATCAGAAACAGGTCTCTAAAAGTTTTCGGTCTTCCAATCAGACAGGCATTTGGAGTGATCTATGACTGCAAGTAATACAATTTTCATTTCAAATCCTAAATAAGAACAATGAGTCCTGACAAGCATCAGACCAAGAATTAATGAGACCCAGTTTGCATTTTTCCTGAAATTAAAATATTGGAATTATCATTTTAATGGCATCATGGTTTTTAATATTTTTATTTAGCTCTCCGAAGAAAAAATACAAAGAGAATTAAAATTCTGTCTTCCACTGTCATCCACATGTAGCAATTTATGCATCGCCAACCCACTCTGACTCCTACTTACACCAAAAGAAGTTGATCCAGCTGATTCAAGCCAGCTGACTGAAGAGAAGGGGATCCAGCTGATAGCATTCTCGGAGAAATAACAGAACTCGGCTAAATCCAGCCAAGTTTAATTCCTGTTAGCTCTTTGTAGCTCTGCTCCAAACTAACACTCTCTGCAGATAATAGTGCCATGGTAAGGGGAGGACAGAGGGTTAACAGCAACTCCAGACAGACAGAGTTGAAGCCAGAAATCTGTAGAAACCCAAAGGGGCATCAACCACAAAAAAAGACCAAAAACCACTGTGACAAAATGTGTGGAAAATCTAGGCCAGAATGAGGGAGGAAATGACTTATCCATGTGCTGATACTCATAAGCTCAGTCCATTCCTCGAGTCTGGGCTCTTACAGGCACTAGTATGTTACACAGCAGCTTTTTAGTGATTAAAAAATTAACTGGATTGTCAGTGGCTGGGCAGACATGAATCAATCCATAAGCATCAACACAAAAACCCTAGTAAAGATCTCATATTCTGCCAGGCTTCAAAATTATTTAACATACCAAGGCATATGTCACAGGCTTCCAGATTAAAGCTCTCATGACCTTTGCTAAATACCATCTTTCATTCTCTTCCTTTATTTTGTGGTGACCCATGAAAATATCAAATCTTTCTGTCATCAAAAGCAAGCGCATAATACCTGCTTTCCATTGCCATGCATGCCTTCTTGCACTGTCACTCTTAAATAAATAAATGAATCATCTTTCTCTTCCTCAATCCCCTACAATATATACCCTGAAAAAATGTTTGCTAAGAGCTACAACAGTCAGAGCCATTTCATGCTAATATTTCATGCTCTGATTATCTTTTTTTCCAATGCATTACCTTTAAAAAAAACCCAAAACCTGTTCAACAATACTATGTACTGTTCATTTCTGTCCTGTGAATGTTTTGTGCTTATTCATGATACTGCTCTTTATTTCTTTGGTTGATGATACCATCATCTGTCACCTCATCTGTCATTTACATCTCATTAATGTCAACTGTGCCCTCAGGGATCAGTTTTGTCATCAGAAAATGGCACAAAGGGTCTGCAAATGGAAGAAATACCAAGAATCAGAGCCAAAAATAGTAAAGAGACAGCTCTCTTTCTCAAGACCCCGCAGATGCTCCTCTATATAATCACAGTGCAGTGACATTTTTCTAGTCACTAAGGTGAAGGTAGTATTTAAGGATCACATTGTTTTTATTGGAAAATTAGCTAACTAGCAGGAGAGCAAGTCAGCACTGACTGCAACCCACAGTTCCCTACTGCTCAGGACCTTGCCTAAACTGAAACAGCAGCTACTAAAGACAAGGCTTGATGATTCAGACTGGGAGAGAAGCGCTAGACCGGAACTACTGGGGCTCCTTTTTAGGTCTTCCTTTCCCAAGAAAAGCTGAGTGGCGTGTGATGTAGGTACATTCTTATCAGGCCAGTAAGGGTAGGCAGAAATACACACTTTTCATTTTCACAAAGCATGAAAGTCTTTACATTGCTATACAGTGACGCTCTTTGGAGAGAAATTAAAAGAGTACTTTTCCAACCACACCATGACAGCAGTGCTACCAATCCCACCCACTGAGGAAAGTATGAGACACGCTGCCAGGATCACTGGACTGGCTTAAATCTCATGACAGATATCTGATGGGTTGAACACTGTGAGTTTTTCTACAGAAGAACTTAGGTAACCTTCCTGCAGACAAAAGCTTGGGATTTTGTATATCTGTATGACCTTAGAAGATGAGGATTTAAGAAAACACTGTGAACCACCTGATAAAACTTTGCAGCCTGACAGGTTGTCATACCGCATGCTCAAGTATTCTCCACCGTGCAGCAGTAGATCTATCATCATATTCAGCTCCTTCTTTCTGCTGAGTTCTATTGTTGAAACACAGATCACAGATGACTTTCTATTTCTCTCCAACCCCCTTCCTGGAAGCAAGTCACTCTTCTCTTTTTCTAAGCATTCACCACTTGCCTTTGCTGTGGTTAAAAGCTCATTCACCATATCCATCAGCTTGCGCCCATACAGACATTTTTTACAAATTACACATTGAAGTTCATTATATTGACATTCTGAAAGTTGTGATGCTATTTACTTGTTCTTTGCAGTAAGTCTTGCCTTTTCAAAGATAACTAATTCCCCAGTGAATGTCCATAATTGTGGCACTTGTAGACCCCCATGAAAATCACAGCTGTAAAGGGAAAATTATATGTTCCATCAAAGCTACTGCAATGCCACCCTTATTTCAAGTTGGACAGTGCTGCACTCACTATAGCCACATAATAAACCAACTTTTAAACTATTTACATGCTTGGTTCATTTGCTCACAACTATGTTTAGGAAAACATCTCATACTGTTGGCTGCTCAGTCACTTGCCCTCACACCTTATTAGCCTTAGCACTGGGAGGATCCCCCACTGATTCACAAGTAATGCTGAACAGCAGTCTGTACAGATATCTGCCTGACTGCATAACGATGAACTTAAAGCCTATCTTATTGCAAATAACGTCTACTAGATTTTCCAAGATATATGTATTTTATACATCCTCCACTACACTCACCTGCACCCCTAAAACCTTTATCCTAATTTCACTCGCCAGCTTCTGATGTCTTTATACATCCCATTAGCATCTAGCCTGCCTCATCTTTCTGCTTCAGCGGTCGCGTATCTCATTGCACTGTTGCAGGTTATCCATGAGGCCCACACCTTCCATGCTGCAACATCAAGATGACCACTCATCCAGATAATCCTGGTCAGTGCTGTCACAGCTTTGACAACAGACGACTGTACCTGTCACATTAGATAAGCCATCCCATTTGCTCCACGTTAAGCAGCAGGGCAATACATAGATATCATCTGTCACAAGAGAAGCCTTGGTGAAAAGACAGCTCTATCACACACAAAAAACATGAAAAGCAGCTGGAGGAACTGTATTTTAATATTTAAAAGGTTCCTCCTCTGAATGAAGATTAATTACAAGGCAACATCACACACACACATTGAGACAAAGTCACTTTAGTAAGAGATGGCCTGTTCTTACCCTTGATCTCCATCAGCCATCGTGTTCCCATCAGAAACGCTCTTTATATGATAAGAAGTTCAAAAAATGCAAAGAATTAGATGCAAATCTTCAACCAAATGACAGGCTGTGCTCCTTACACTGGGTTTAACAGAAAATGAATGATAAGGGTTTGAAATACTGTAAGCATAGCCAGGGGAAAGATGCATGAGAAGCACTCTCAGAAATATGAACAGCCTTCATGTTAAGGCTCTCTTTATTCACCTCTGCAGGGAAGAATTGTATGGCTGTCACACCATTTATGGTGTTTTATCCAAACAGCCTGATGTGAATGGCCTGTGTGTAAATTGTCATCAAGTTGCAGCTTTTCATTACCTAAGCAGACAGGATCCTATTACCCTGGACTCTGGAAACACAGGAGCTCTCCCAGCAAAAAGTGACTGCAGCAGGTGCTTGAAATAAAGAGGCAAAGGCAACCAGGCAGGGTGGTGGACACCTTGAGTTCTTGTAGAGCAGAAACAACTCATCTACAGAAATTCACTGATTTAACCTTGGGTTTGGTTTGATATTTTCAATCTAATTTATGGCATTACATACATGGGTTATTATCAAATGTTAAATGCGGTATTAAAATCATTCCTTGTGAGGAAGCAGCAGTGAATTTGGGATATTTATGCTACACCTGTGAAACCTTAGTGTATAAAGTCACCTCCTCTACTATGTGACCTGTTCCTGTGAAGGGTCAGATAAGGGAAGCTTACAGTCAGTTAGAAAGGATGAGGTCGAGCTGCAAGTTTAGATTGGACATTAGGATACATTTCTTCTAAAAAGCAGGTAGATCAGGTGCTTGGGGACATGATTTAGTAGTAGACAGCCACGGCTGGAGTTGATGATCTCTAAGATCTTTTCCAACCTAAAGATTCCATGATTCTATGATAGTGATTATTGAGGTCTGATGGCACTGTCCTCCTGGATGAAAAATATAGTAATCAAGTTTTCTTTCAGAAAGCAAAACCTGTAGAGGTCTCACCATAGTCACACATTTTTTCAGAACTTCTCAGAGTGAATCTGGGCTATAGATCACAGCTGAGACCTCCCCAGCTCCCTGCACAAGGGCTGCAGGATCAGGTCAGGATTTCTGAATTTGAAACTGGTCCAAAACTGCATTTATCAGTTTACATGGCTAATAGTACCATGAGAACTTATGCCTCAGAATATTAAGTATTCTTCAAAGAGAAGTTAGTTAGAACATGTCAGAACTGTTATCTTTCCTCAGTCTTACCCTGATCAGTCAAAATGTAGACTGTCTAAAAAAAAAAAACTTTCGAGTTATTTCCTTAATTTTATGCATTTTGATCATTTTGATTGCAATTATTTTACTGGATTAAAAACCAAATGTGAGTTACTAGCTTAAGTGAAGTTTTGCGCTACCACATCTGAAATGCTTTTCCATTCACGCTACGCAGATTATTAGCAACCATATATTTGACTAGAGTGTATACATACACAAAACCACTTAGCTTTTAACCCCAGCAGTAAGACTGTCTCAGCAGGAAGCTGGGAGGATGGAAACACTGCAGATCTGCAGCATCCATATATTATAGCAGCAAGAGTAATACAAGATTTTTAATAGAGTTTGCTGCCTAGCACCAATATATTTAGCCATTAACTCTGGGAATGCAGTGAGCCCCACAGGTACAGGGCAATGTTTTCAAACCCCTCAAAGTGGTTTAGGAATTCCCACAGGATTTAGGCTGAGTCATTAAGGAGTGTTAAAAATGGCATAAAAAAAAATCAGCCCAGGAGCTTGTTTCCCACACAAAGGTCTTCATCTGGGTTCCAGCCCAGAAAAGACAGAGACAGGAATACAACTTCCAGGAGGAAAGGAACATCTCTCAGAGGAGAAGTGCTTAGATTAACAGAAAGATACTTTTCCCCATCTCAGGAATGAAAAGAGAGACAGTTGGTATATTCAGCTGCATTGTTCACCTTGGTTAATGCAGTTCTTGCTGCAGTGGCCCCAGCGCTCATTGGTTTTCAGTGCCTAGAGGCAAAATCAGCTCTTTTTACAGCTCTTTTAAATGGGTCTGTTATTTTGTTGGTACAAATACCACCATCATGAATATGCATCATGACTCTAGGTGTGCTAATGATCATCTAGGTACTAATAACTGTGATCAGTCGCAGGTGGAATAGAAATCTAGATCTAGATGGTGGAATTCACAGTTAAAAGTGAATATCTGAACAAGGATTTTTTACTTTGATTTGATATTTTGCTTAATCTTAACAGATTAGTGTACCCTTCTGTGAACTGGAGATGTTCTGGGATATCTCTGTGATGTTTGTTATTACCTGCTCTACGGGAGAACTGTCAGTTTTAATCAGTTTATACTTAAATGTTCTGGAGATGTAAATTCTATGTCCAGCCAAAGTACTACTGTTGCTTAACTATTGTAAAGTAGGTGCAGCATTTCAAATCACAGGTGACTAGAAAAGAGCCACTGTATAAAGAAGAACACAAACATTTCATGGTTGGGGCTTCTGCTGCTACACTGTTGTTATCTTCTTCTATTATTTAAATTCAGTGTTGATAAAAAATCGGCTCACATGGGAAATTACTGCTTAATATTTTAGGAACTTCACTTTTTTTCTCTTCTTTTGCTCCTTTGTTTATGTACTTGGAGTAACTGGTTGCTTTTCAAAAGGATGAATTCTTTTAAAATATGAATCATACAGTAATCTTACAAGGAAGGAGAAGAATTAGTCATAAAAACAATTGTGTATTTAAGCACAGAAGAATGCATAGAGCATGACAGTGGGGGGCGGGAGGCTGAGATAGACACAAAGCTGCCATAGCTATTTTAATCAGCAAAAATAATACCGTAGTGGGAAAAAAAAAAAAGCAAAAAAAAAGCTAAGCGATCTTCATAGCCAGCAGAGGGAGCCAGGAAAAACCCTTCGTATGCAATTAGAGACAAACTAAAACGGATGCCCTTTTTTTTCCACATCTTTTCTTCCATCTTCATCTCTTTGTGTTGGAAGTGACACATTCTAGCATTCCCAATACATACTATCAACTTCCACCTCTGAAGAAGCATTCTAAATGCAATGAAGTAGCTTTAAATGTTTCAGCCTTGCTTTCAATTAGAGACCAACAGGATTTACACAATTTTTTGAGAAAATGGAGACCTCTGTGTGGACCTCAATGACTTGGCTGCTGTGTGCTTCAATCCTGATACCAGAGACAAAAGTTCTCCTGCAATATTCTGCAGAGCTGAGCCACCATGAGGATGCATGCACTGATCTATGCCTTGTGCTTCTCCCAAAATACCCATCCACAGATCATTACCTATGAATCAAATAACCGAGACTCAGCACCTGAGCAGAGAAATGACTAATACTGGATCAGCAGTGGACTTGGACATTGCTGTTATTCATCAAATAGGACAGCAGACAATTTGAAGCTTTATTCAGCCAGCAACATAAATGACTGAAAAGTTACTGGATAGATTAATAATATCACATAAATCAACTCTTTTTCTAAGCAAGCAGACTAGATCACCATGAGCTGTAGGAAAACCCAGCCACACTTCTTTCACTGCAAGTTGTCTTGTTTACACAGCCCTGAAAAATCTGACCCAGAACTGGGAAAATGCTGCTTTACAATACAACCCCGAAAACTGGGTGGAGGGGAGGTTCCTTAAACTGAGTCACTTCAACATTTCTTGGGCGCTCATTTTGGTCCCTGCACTTCAGCTACAAAATCACACCGGTACCTTTATTGGAGTATTCCAGAATCTGTATAGTCTGGTCTTTCCAAGAGGTGCATCAGCACTCTTTGCAAGTAGGAAGCAGGACTGACTTTGGGCAAATGGTGCGTATCATCTTTTTTCCACATAAGCAAAATACTTGTTCAGAACATATTAATTTCCATTTAGACCATCAGAATAGCACCACTAGTTCCAGTTTGACTATTGTTTTATCTTGGTTGGTCAAAGATGTAAGGTTTTGCAGGGAACAAGTGATGTCACAGGCATTCTTCAAATCAACTTTTCCAAGGTTTATAAAAACAAGTCTTTGATACTGACAGAAAGCTACATTCACATTCAAAACCCTACAAGCTTACATAAAGTCTTTAGGATGGCATCACTTGAACTATCCCATCTGAAGGACTTGACTGACATTAGGGACTCACAATGCCTTGGCTACACGGAGCCACAGACCAGGATTTTTTTTGGAAACTATTATCTTGTAAACAATCCTGAAGTGCACCTAATATCAAGGAAATGTCAGTCTATTCATGAACAGGCTGTTAACAGAAAAAAAGAAAAAAGTTAAAATATGATAAAGAAAACCCAGCTCTTCCTAAACTAACTATTCTTCTGTGTCCTTCGGACTGCCAGAAAGGAGCAGAAACAGGCATTTCAAAAGTCCATAACTTGGTTATGAGTGCACTTAGGACAAAAATGATTTACTGAAACTTACATCATGTGCTATTATTTTCCACTATGACACAGAATCATAGTTGTTCGTCCCATAACAGTGATATGCAAACATCTTCTGTCCCAAGTATTTGCTCTGTGGCAAGGAATACAGAGCACGTTATGTTCTCAACTCTCACAGTAACGATAGGGGAGTGTTTGACTGGCTGAGCAGAAAAGAAAGGAAGAAATTTATCTTCACCAGCTTATATTTATACAGAGTCTTCTGTAATTTTATAGAAGTTGCATGTTCGGCTGCACACTTTGGACTGCAAATGCTGCTTGACCTACCATATGTATCCTTAATGCAAATGTATTTCACTTGGCCCTTGCTATCACATATTATTATTTCCCTTTGTTGGTTATTTTTTCCTGAATATTACCTGAAAGTCTTGTGAGAATATTTTACAATGCTATAAAAATGGTGATAAAATTAAATTACAAGAAAATACTTAGCAAACAGGTCTGAACTTTCTTTTACAAATTCACTGTTTATAACAGGTCTGGCAGTTTTCCCCTTTGCAAAGTGTGTACCTGTTCCTAAGAGATACTGAGATGTGTGCCTTACCAATGTCTTTATCTTAAAAATAGCATTAGTAACAGACAATATAGCAGTTGCTTTGGTAACTGATTTTTCCCTTTTTAAAGGCTGAATAAATAGTTGTGTAAGACACATGTAAATTATCAGTGGGTATGTGACTGCATTGGGTCTGAAGCAACTTTTAGACTGCAATCTTTTCTGCATTTCCATGAATATGCATAAATGTTGAGGTATGACAAGCTTACTAAGTAAATAACTTGTGTTAACATGGCATGTTGTGATTAAAGGAGAGGATATGGAAACTATAATTTCAAGCAGAAACTGCAAAATTAACAAGTATTATGGGAAATAAAACCTCAGCTATTTTCACTTTATTGGTAATCTTCACCTTAATGAGAGTCCCAACTTGGGGAATGAAATCATTACATCATATGTATTTTGAGCTGATTTCAGTAGCAGAATCCAAGCCTACTGCTTTGTGATTCTGGGGCAAAGCAACAAAAAGAGCCAAGCTTCTTAAACTGCACAAACTATATGTCTGGCCTGCAGTTCACTTGTCTTGCAGACTACTTCTTTTTCAGAGCAGCCATAGTTCCTAGCAGAGCAATCCTGCACTGCACCAGGGCTATGGGACATTTACACTGCAATATCCCAAGAAAGGAGACAAATCTCCCTGCAGTCATAAGACCTGGTGCAAATATAGGGAGCAACTAATGAGGGGCCAAGTAATTCCAACTGACTTCATTACCGAAGTCCAACTGATCTTGGTGGAAGGAAGGAAGACACTGTATGACTCTTGGCAACACGACACACATGACACTAAGCAACAATTCTTCAACTGAGAAAGCATTTGTGACTAATTTAGGAATGTAAATTATTGTTACATGTGTATGGACATAGTTTGACACAGTACAGAAAAACTGAAAAACTGTGCCACTGTGTTACACCTGGAAACAAGATCATTTCTTCCCCCAGGAATAAGTGCAAATATATTTGACCTCAACTATGATAATGATACCTGTTGGATGGACAACACAGCAGGGCATAAGCAACCCATGAGGTTCCTGGAGTGCACTGATGATAACTTCCTTCTCTAAGTGACAGAAGACCCAATGCTGGACTTGTTCTAATCAACAAGGAAGGGCTGGCAGGGAATGTAAAGCTCAAGGAAAGCCTTGGCTGTAGTTCAAGATCCTTAGGGCATCGAGGAGGTCATGCAGCAAACACACTACGCTGGACTTCAGGAGATCAGACTGTGGCCTCTTTGGGATCTGCTTGGAAGAGTACCATGGGATAAAGCCCTGGGGGTGAGAGGGGCACAAGAAAGCTGGTTACTATTCAAGGATCACCTCCTCCAAGCTCAGGAGACAGGTGTCCCAACAAAGAGGAAGTCAGGCAGAAACACCAGGAGACCTGCATATATGGACAAGGAACTCCTGGACAAACGTAAATAGAAAAAGGAAGCCTACAGAGGGTGGAAGCACGGGCAAGTAGCCTGAGAGGAATGCAGATAAATTGTCCAAGCAGCCAGGGATCAGGTTAGGAAAGCTAAAGCCCAGATAGAACTAAATCTGGCCAAGGATTTCAAGGGCAACAAGAAAAGCTTCTATAGGTGTGTCGGTGATAAAAGGAAGATTAGGGAGAATGTGGGCCATGTCCAGAAGGAAATGGGAGACTTGGTTACCAAGGATATGCAGAAAGCTGAGGTACTCAACCACTTTTTTTGCCTCAGACTTCACTGGCAAGGGCTCAAGCCACACCGCCCACATTGCAGAAGAAAAAGGAAGTGACTGGAAAGATGAAGAACCACTCACTGTGGGAGAGGATCATATGCGAGACAATCTAAAGAACCTGAAGTTGCACAAGACCATGATACTTTATAGGATGCATCACAGGTCCTGAGGGAACTGGCAGATAAAGTTGCTAAGACACTATCCATCACATCTGAGAAGTCATGGCAGTCTGGTGAAGCTCCCACTGACTGGAAAAGGGAAAACAGAACGCCCATTTTTAAAAAAGGAAAAAAGGAACTCCAGGCTGGTCAGTCTCACACCTGTGCCCAGCAAGATCATGGAACAGATCGTCCTGGAAACTGTGCTGAGGCACATGGAAAATAAGGAGGTGATTTGTGACAGCCAACATGGCTTCACTAGGGGCAAATCAGGCCCGAATAGATTTGGTGGCCTTTTACAGCAGGACTAGACCATGGGTGGATAAGGGAAGAGTAATTGACATAATCTACCTGGACTTGTACAACGCATTTGACACCGTCCTGCACAACATTGTTGCCTCTGAATTGGAAATACATGGATTTGATGGATGGACCACTTGGTGGATAAGGAATTGGCTGGATGGCCACATTCAAAAGAGTTGTGGTCAATGATACAGTGTTTACGTGGAGAACAGAAAGCTCCAGGGAGCCCTTATAGCAGCCTTCCACTAGTTAAAGGGACCTACAGAAAAGCTGGGGAGGGGCTCTTTATCAGGAAGTGCAGGTACAGGACAAGGAGAAATGGTTTTAAGCTGAAAGAGGGGAGAGTGAGCTTAGATACTAGGAAGAATTTTTTTCCGGTGAGGGTGGGCAGGCACTGGCCCAGGTTGCCCAGGGAAGCTGTGGCTGCCCCATCCCTGGAGATGTTCAAGGCCAGGTCGGATGATGCTTTGTATTTTATAAGAAAAATGTCTGGCAAAGAAGTACTCAATGGATCTTAAGTTTCTAAAACTAGGAGCAAGGACTACCAGCATCAACTGAATGGCTCCCACTATTTTTTGCATTAGGCCCTAAGAAAAGAGGTCACTTTGGAAAAGCAGTGTTCCTGTCTTAAGTATTTCAGAATAGAAGGGCAGTAGTTGAAGCAGCAGCTTCAAAGTTTCAGAGGTCCTTCAAGGGTGACAGCATGGTAAAACAAAAGCATAAAATGGGCACAAAATCAAATATAGAGTTATATAAAAATACTCTGCCTTATCAAAGTCACTAGCAAATTGGACAAAGGTAGTAGCTGATACAGCTGACAGGAGTGACTTTGTGCAGTAGCTCCAGAAAACATTTAATCCTTCTGCATAGTCCAGTATTAAGAATTTACTTTTTTCCTCAACTTCTGAAGAAGATTGCTCCGTTGCCATCTGAAAAGGCAATACTTCAGAATGAAAAATAGCATGCTTTACTGTCTTCAAGTGCATAATCAGATACCGTCAAACTTCATCCTTCCCATGGTCACTTCAGCGGAAATATGCAAATTGGTTTTCAAGGTGCTTAATTTTCGACTTACAGGTCCATGCTGACACCTTGGCCTGCATAAGAATTTAGAAAGAATGTTATTCACTGTCATCAATTATTTCTCTGTGTGTGACAGTGTAGAGATCTAAAACATCTTTCTTTAATTGGTTTCACACTTCCAGGCACCTCCGATAAAGATTTTTATGTTTTCAAACAGCCATTTCATGTCATCTGATGTCTGGTGGGACCTGTGCTCATTTAATGCTTGTTACATGTGACTGTCATGTCTTCTTTACTCCTATTTCTAGCATTCCAAACTAATTTAAAACACACAGTGTCATTAAACTGCTCTGATGCCTCCACGTTAACTAGCAGTTTTACCAAGTGAAGCACTTCCCTTTTATCACTATAGGCAGTGAGTTTCATGTGATCTTATTTTCAACAGCAAATTACTTCCTGTTGTGAGTTCAACTGTTTGAAACACTCTGCAAAGAATCCTACACTGCAGGAAATAGTCCTGTTCTATTTAAATATTTGCTGGTTATATAAATTACTTCCTTTCCAAATTGCATTGCTTTTTTTTACTTTTTAAATTGTTCAGTTTAATTACCAAACTGCTTTCAAGTACAGGGTAGCTTGGATTTTTTTCAGAATACTATTAGTTTTAAGTTATTTCTGTACCTAATACATGTTTTCATTACACGGTTTTCAACTCCCACAAAAGTAATTTGAAAATAACTACAGCATCAGAAGAAGCAACACTGGGATATTTAAAAGATAGTTTAAGTGACAACTAAGCAGTGATATTTCCATTCTGATAAAGAGACCTTATCATTTCAACCCTTAAAAAAATCGAAAGAGCTAAACATTTCTTTTCTTTTTTTTCATGCCAAAACCAAAACATAGTATGCTTTAATTTTAAATCAGAGAGGAGATCATCTCATGTTAGATTCAGAGCATCAAATTAGTACTGGGGATATCTGATCAAGTGTTTTGGAGGCAAATGCACAGGGACATGAGCCTAATGAACTACCAACAGCTCCGATTTGATCCAAATGACCCCACTTTCAGGTTATTTAGACAGGTCATCATAAAAATAACAGTGCATTTTTAGGATTAGCTCTGATACCTGCTTGCTCAGTAGACCAGCACACATCAAGCAATGATAAAACCAGTTTTATGAAAGTTGAGTACTTGTGGCTTAACTCCGTCGTTTACATCAGGATCTAATTATAGAAGGCTGGGTCACGCCGCTGGCTCTGCCTGCTTCCGCCAGCACACCAGCCCGTGCGGCTGAGTCAGTGCGGTGAAGAGGAAGGGAAATCTACCACCGATACACCTGGCAGAGGCTTTGACTCCACTCCTGATCAGAAAACGAGGTCCCTTCATCTCTGACTGCAACCGTTAACATTTCTAATACACCCCTGCTTCAAAAAATGGAAAATAAGGATGGGAAGTGTAACGATCACTCTGCATTATTTTAGTCTTTACCTATTCAAAGCCCTAAACACACTTTGCTCACAAATATCTTTAAAGAAATGCAACTGAATGTGTGAAATAAACTATTTCCATGGTTGCTGCTTTTTTAACATCATCTACTTGATCATTTCATTGCCAAAAAAAAAAAGGAAAAGTCCATGAACAATTTTCATCCACAAAATGTGAATTCTTCGTAGGGGCTAAAAGTTCAGACATCAAGGATGCTTTCTAAATTACACTAAAGTCCTGCATTATTTGTCAACTTACAGGAAATTTGTCTGCTGTGCCATACAATTGAGAAACAACAGAATTGTGTAGGAGGACAGCAGTTTGTAAAAGAGGGGTCTGGCTCTCAGAATTAATATAGAAACCTGCATTTAAGAATGCAGGAAACTCCTTAAGTTTCTTCTGCATAAATTGAAATAATGAATTACAGCTTCTTTAGCAGCCAGCGCCCAAAACGTTGTTGTTAGTAGTGTCAGTACAATTCGCTGACTATTTTTTTATTTGCTAAGCTTCGAAAATTTTGTCTACTCCTGTTAGCTGATCTTTTAACTTCAGTGTATTTACCCTGTTTCAATATTACAAAGAAAGGCTCATAACTTTTGATCGCCAAAGCACTGTGCAGTTTTGGTATCTTTTTTGTAGACATTGCTACTAACCTTTCCCAAGACTATTTGTTCTGGACTTTTGGTATTTCAGTCCTGGGACTTTTACAGTCATGCTAAATGTTGCTTTTTGTATAGCTGTCAGTTACAGATTACAACTGAAACAGTTTCTATAGATGGAACTTGAAGCCAATTCTTCCTTAAGAAAGGCATTTGCAATCCCATCTAGAGGAACGAAGTGTAATGAATTTATAAAATCCATGTTTACTGATGAGTGAGCTCTAGTTCTCACTGTAATGAATAATTCCAGTTTGAAGGAATGGGAAGGGTTACTGAACAGCATAGGTTGCAGGGTGAAAGAAAACACAGTATCTTCATTTTACAAAGGAAAGGGTCCTGAAATTTAAACAGAAGGCCAAGTGCTTACAGTTTTCCTTTTAATTAAGGTGGTAATTTTATATGACTATACAAAAAAACAAAAGAAGGTGCCCAGTCATGGCTGAGAAAATACTGCTTGAAGGTCAAACACCTCTGCAGCTGCATAGAGGTCGCTTGCATCTCACATAAAGGGCAGAACTGGCCCTGTGGTAGGAAAATATGTCTAACATTTAATCTGATTTTTCCTCAGCTTCTAGAAACTTGGTACACGTTTATACTGAAGTTATAATGAAGTTATTCCATAGGTTTATAAATCTGAAGGGCTCAGTCCTCCGGGAGAACTAATATTAAATATAAAAGACAGCAGGCATTTAGAAACCGTAGCAAGGTTTGTCCATACAGATATTTTCTGTCAAGTGAAATTATTTCATTATTTTAAAGTTTGATGAAGTTAAATGATGGCAAAAGCCATGAGATACCTCAAATACATGATTATTCTCCATATGTTTAGTGCAGGATATCATCCCTGCATCAGTCAGGTCTCACAGTGCTGCCAAATTCTTGCAGGTTAACATTTACAACAGCAAAGAGCCATGCAAAAGTATACATCTTCTATTGGTATAAATGATGAGACTGACTCCAAACAAGTCAGTCCTTCAAATGGAGTCATCTCAGTCTGTCGATACCAGGCTGAAATTAAGTCCAACATTTCTTTTTTATGAAGGATATTAAGGCAAGCTTTGCGTCTTTCCCATGTTAATAGTGCAGTAAGAAATCTTAAAGCATGAAGAAACTGGCAGCTTAATACAGGTTGGAAGATTCACATTAATGCTGCTGTTCACAAAATGAGTTCCAGAGAACTTATACCAGTGAAGGAAGGACTTTTTATCTGCTTTAAAAAATACAATAACTAAGTATTTAATAACTAATTACTCTTTAGTTCTATGGGCTGCTAGGTATCTAGCTGAGGGACAGCTTAAAAACAATCCTACCTTGCTGCTTACAATTAACTACTATCCAAAAAATTCTCCAAAAAATACTACGTTGCTTCAGCTTTCTGGGAAGCTGACTGGACATCAATGTCATTAACAGATAATGCAATCTCTCTCATTTATCCAAAAAGCTGCTGAAATGAAATATTTAGACAAACAACTCCATCACTAGTACAAACAGCAGAAACTAGTCTTGCTTCAGTATTTCTAGACATCAGTTTTCATGCACTGAATATAAAGTTTACCTTTGGGGCTTTGTCTCATGCTTCCATATTGCAACTTCACCTCTACACTTTCAGGTCAACATCACTGCCCCTTCCCTGCTCGAGGATCCCATAAATCACCCACAGACAGCTGGATCCCTTTTCTTTTGTTAGCAGCTGCATCCAGTTTATGGGATTCTGGAGCAGGAGGGTGGCCAGAGCAGCACACCCAGGCAGAGTATCGTACCACCTAGCAGTGATGCTGCTGGGATCGTCCTTCCTCGCCGTGCCACCCGGCACAGCCAGGGTTGGTCATGATGTGAGTAAGCGTTGCTGTCACATTATCCAGTGGACTGACACCCTGGGATCCACAACTGCTACATGGTCTGACATGTGAATTGCCATCATTCCAGTGGGGACACTGAATTCTGGTTCCTTAACAGATCTGGGCTTCATTCCAAGTTCTTAATAAATCATAATTAGGAGCTCAGATGTCAGGAATTGGTATGATGATCAGATCCAAGGAGGGAATTTCCTTCCAATCCCCTCACTTCACTGTGCAACTAGAAGAATGACTACCCAGCACTGAGAAAAGCTCTACTTAGCAATGCATATTGCTCAGTTTAACAAAGTGAATTGCACTTAATAATCTTCCACTCTCAGAGCAATCTGTCTGCCGAACAATTCTACTTCATCACAGCGACCTAGTTCAAGAAGAAATTATTTTAACCTTGGCATTAGAATTCTGGATAAGATATTTAATCCTCACAACTGGACAAAGAAATAAGGTCATAGAAGACATACTGTTCTGAACCCTGCTCTTCCCTTTTTATAGATTTGCAGTCGTACTGGAGACCTAGAAACACAGTAAGGAAACTATTAGACAGAAACAGATCCTCTCCTTCATTAGAGCTCTACTTGGTGCAGAAGACAGAGCAGATATTAGTAAGGATAGAGCTCCTGGGCTGAGGTCCAGCTTTGAAGCGCCAGCAGGGAGTACTTCCACAGAACAGGATTTCTCTGCCATCCGGCTGTGGTCAAACCCCGCGCCCTGTGTACAATGGAACACAGAGACCAGAATGTCAGAATCCACTCCAAGAATTGTGCCAGATACCAGTTAACAAGGAGGCTCATTTTTACATGTTTTATAATGCTGATGGCATTTATATGAAGCTTTGGGATTTGCTGGAGAGTACGTATGAAAAAACTCACTTTACTTCCTCCACTGAGGTTGCTTTTCTAGTTCCAAGCAGCAGGACAAAAGAGACGGTCACGCATAGTTAAATATTAATTTCTATCAAGTTTCTAGAAATGACAATAATATTACTCTCAATACGTGTGAGACCACTTCTCTCGAGTGCTTTAGTTATACAAACCCATTAGTGACATATTCAATAATTTAACTTTATTTTCACCTTTTATAATTAAAAGACCATCTACCCAAGATATGATTTTTATTAAGCTAAATATTTTTGCTCACAAAGTTAGCCTAAAATTAAAAGTAATTTTAGACTGGCTGCATATTTTGGGGGAATTGACATTTTCTCTTGGTAACTTTTTTAACAGAATTCCATGTTTGGATGCATTCTGCTAACACTGAAGTCAGTCTGTGTTCTAACACTGACTTAGATGGAGAAAATGAAACCAACCCCAGTATTTTTTGCAAATGCCATCCTCTGTGCTTGGTTTTGAGCAGGCATCTCATTTTGTTATTGGTTATAAACAGCTGTCATATCCAGCAGAATCACATTCCTTGTTGTTAGCCAGCTCTTTAACAGCAAAATATTTGACCACTGCAACATTTTTGTACTGGAGTAGTTCATGGAAACCTTAGTATAGTTCCTATTATGTATTCAAACTGTTTGCCAATTTCCTCTCAGCATGTGAAAACCCTTATTTGTGAGCAATGTCCTTCATATACTGGGAGTATCCCAAGGAAGGCAATTACTGTATAAACTGTGGTTACGGTGTAACGTTCTCCAAAGTATAAAGGCATTAGGCAAACCAGATGAGAACAGCTTTTATTGCTACCAGCGTCTGCAAAGTGAGAGCTGCCCTCGACAAACAACTGTACCAGTGGGTGACCCTTCTTGCAGTAACTCACATTCCAGTTGGCAACACAGAGATTTTATCAAAACACCTTCTGATTTCATAATGAACATCATGTTTTTTTCTGAATTTGCGTGAAGATAAACTCTAAATGCAGGTGTAACATCTCTTTTAGGACATACAGAATGTGGAATGACTTGTTCTTTAAGGTAGAAAAGTAAAGGAACAGATCTGCACATCAGTGATGCCTCCCTAAGTTTTATGGACATCTATTTTTCAAAATACCTAGCAGATGGATCATAAGTTTCCAGAAATGATCATAAAAGTCAAGCTTAGAGGTCAAATCATCTTCTCTGAATATTAATAACAGAAGTAGCTGTTATTAAAAAAAAACCAAAAACCAGCACAGCCCTATTGAAGCACTACAATATAAAAATAACATGGGCAAATTAAAATGCACAAACACCTCCTCAGAATTCAAACTGTTCAGAGAAAGAGTGGAAAAATCCAAACATCATACTAAGGGAAAGGAGATTAGGATTATACAAAAAGGAGTTCAAGAACATTGTTCAAACACCCTTCAAAGTAGGACATGGAACAAAATGGGAAATAAAATGTCCTAGAACACAGTATGATCACCTTGCAAGCTAAAAACATGATGGAAAAATCCGTCTCATATGAGCAATGTTTGTGTGCAAAACCCAGGAGATGACGCTTAAAAAAACTGCATTTATGAATCCTCTAGCACCAAAACTGCACTTTAAATCAAGCCCCAAAACATACTAACAATCATTCCCATCAAACATTGAAAGCAAGATTTTAGAACTCAAGATGAAAATGACCCTTGATGTTTCAAAAGTGTTCTGGATGACCAAACTCTGTAATTCTCTTATAGAAACAACTTCACAAAGCTTCTCAGTTCACCAAAAATCATGCTTGGGTGTAAGGTCAGAGGCAGTTTTCCACACCCAGCTGTGTGATTCATCCCAGCTCCACCAGGCAATAGAAAGTTTTTTGTTTTGCTTTCTTATTCACGTCTTCAGTCCCTCTCATACCACAATGTGCAATATATGGTCAGTAGGAGAGAAGAGATTCTTTATTGTATTAGACTTCAGCTGAGGGGTGGAACACTGATGACTAAACATCACTTTACTGGTAGTCTGCAACATCAAATCCCCCAGCAAAGGAAGACACAGAAGTTTTTCCATCCTTCTTTGGAGCTGACCCTTTCTAGGTAAGTGATTTCCTCACGGTACAGCTCTTTCTTTTCCTATGAAAACCTTACTCCATGAGCAGCTTCTAAGTTATTGCCCCAGTCGTATGTAAAGGTCAGACTGGGTAATGGAATCTTCCTGCGTAGCGGGAAATATCTCAAACAGAAGTGATAAGCATCAAAACGTTTTTCTGAGGGCTCAACTGAAGCCAGAAGTTCGCTCAGCCTTTCAAGCTGGCCACAAGGTGTGGCACCCATTCTGAACTAGCCGGCAATGCTTGGAATGTAAAACTAACTGCGGCAGCCTAAGAGACGCTGTGCGCTACCTGAGTTTTTTTCTATTATAGATCTGACATCTTAATGATAGGTTAGACTCAGATATTCCTGTATGGAAACATTCTTTTGGAAATTAAGAAATGATAGTCTTCTGATGCTCTGAGAGTCTTTTCCACCAAAATCCTACATAATTTTCTAGAAAGTTATATTGTGGCTATACAATTTTATGAGCTATCTCAAACATCTATCTAAGGTATCACTTACTATTTGGTTCGAGGGGTAATTTTAAAAGTTTCCATGGGACTTTATTAAATTCTTGTAGAATCCTACCATTCTTGTTCCCATTAAATTTCATAGCATTTTTCCACAGGGGCTTGCACAGTCTGTTAAAGCAAAAGCCTGGAGTCAGTATAATCTAATTTGGACACCCTGATGAATGAATTTAAAGGGAAAAATTGAGTCATCATTAATTTATAACACATTGCCAGACTTAACGGTAAATACTGATCACGACAGTTCTGGAAATACCTATCACAAGGCTTATGCTCCAAGTCTTTCACTCACCGGTTTGCTAACACAAACAAGCAATCTCAACAATTCTGTGCTGATGTCAGCTAGGTTTTCACTAGATCCTTATTCTTGAAAAGATAATTTTAGAAGTCCAAATAATTTAACTTCTGCCCTCAAATATTCTTATTAAAAAAAACAACAAAAAACCACAAGCAAAGAGAAAACAGTTTACTGTTACAGAATTGGAAATACTTTAGCCTGAAACAAATACATTTTATGACTATCCAGGATGAACAAACAAATTGGGGCAGGGAGCTAATAACTTACGCCAGCATTGCTGCACGCATCAAGGATCTTATATGCTCATGGGAGGGCATTACAAAAATTAGCCTAATGTAGCAGAAAGAATGAGTTTGATCTTCCGTTACAGCATTATTGTATCACCATTGCTTTGCATTTCAGGCAACTTCACAACAAACATCTTCTTAAAGAGTGAAAAAACCCCATACCTACTGATTGGAATTCATTGAGCTTATGTGGGACTGTGGGACTTAAGAAAACTATGTAGCAGGTGAGAAAAGCCTTATTTCCTCTGTGCTTGCTTTCTTTCATGCTGTCTATTTGATGTATTTAAAATCTTCTCCAGCCTCCAATGGTTTTCATCCTATGTTAGTCAGTTTTGCTATGACTCTTTTCAATCCAAAAAGAAAAGCATTGTTTAAAAGTTCATTAAATACTGTATTTTCCATTCAAGCTCCTGTACACAAAAGGAAGGGATTCACAGTAAGGGGAGGAGAACTCCAGCACCTAAGGGATCCTTGTCTCTGGCTGTTTTGCTGTCATTCTACGGGGACTGTATTTACACCACCACCTGCTCTGGGCAACAAACTGCTACTGCTTACTGAGGCCCTAAAAAGCATCTTCCAGCAACACTGGTTGTTTCTTTAGGTTGTAACACAGCTGAAAATACAAATATTTACTGCCAAAAAATAAGTAATTGCAAAAGCACCAAAAATACTAGCAAGTTTTGTTACTATCCAGCTACTGTAGGTAAAACAGCGCTAATTTCTTTTATCAATTAGCCCACATGTTGCAATATCTGATTCTACCACATCCAGTGGCGCAATCTTACTAGAAGGACGAGAACTGAGGTGAGTCATTACAGCGAGATGGGACATGCAGGGGCACTGATGCAACAACAGGGGTTTGTTGTTTTTTTAATTAATGCCGGAGTACCAGAACAGGTCTCAATACTGTCAGCTTTGGTAAATAAGACTCAAAGATATGAGCCTCTCACTCTGAAGAGGCAGTGCTCATCCAGACCCACTGATTAGTGATGCTTCTTCCTCCCTATTCTGGTTTTAAGAATTCCTGGTTTCAAGAAATAGTGATGAGCAGAGCAACATCCTACTGTTTCCTTCCTCCCAATGACACAAAACAGCAGGAAAGCTCAGTCACACAATAGGCAACTGCTGGGTCCTGGGGATCCACATTTTGGTATGAATTCTCTTTCTCTTAAGACTGGAGAGAAGGGTCATGAACTATAATATACACAACCAGATACATAATTGTACATGCATATTACATATTTATTAGACAAAGGGGTAAAAAATCATCAAAATTACAAAATTATCATATATTACAACTACGCTGGAAGTAAAAACAGTAACGGAAAGCACCACTACTCAGACACTCCAGTTTAAAACGTATGCAACAACTACACACAATCATTCATGCAGACTGACATGGGAATCTACATAAAAAATCATTTGAAGAGGATTTTAAAAACTGTAACCCAAGAACTGCTGGAGAGGAAACAATTTCTCTTTTACATATATCTCCAGGAAGATACCTGGCTTGTTAAAAAAAATCTTATGCTTATGGAAGTGTGGGAATGCAAGTGGAAGTCTGGAACATCACCACAATTGAGTTCTTGTGCTTGTTCTGCATGTTGGACAGCAGATACACAAATACAAAGATCTTCTCACACATAAATTCTAGTTTTCTCTCTCTCCTTCCATTTTCATTTGTACGTGGAATTTAAACCTTCAACAGTAAAAAAAACCCACAAAAAACCAAAAATATTGTGTCTAGTGAAACACAAAATCACAGCAAGCATCAAGAGTAATAACATCTTTTTTTCCTATTAATAAAGAAATATAAACTGCTGTTTCTCCTTAATTTATTAATTTATTTAAATGTCTTTTATTCCCAGCACTGGATATAAACTGTAGATTAAAGTTTTCATGCTATTTCAGTACCTATCTCTTTCACTATTTTACAGACTCAGAATTAGTCAAGTTCAGCTATTCCATGATGGACTGTGCAATTTAATATCAGGTGGTTTGGTACAAAGTAAGCACTTCTCATCTGTTTACTTATAGTGGCTTTCTAACAGGCTGTGGAAATGAGATTGATATTGCATTTTTGTGTCATCAAGGAAGCATGAATAAATTAGCTCACAATAAAAATTATATTTAACAATCACATGTTGCTTCTGAATGCAAGGTCACAGCATTTGAAAGCTTTGGCTTCACACTAAGGCAGATGTGTTCGTTAGGGTATCTTCTGTGATTCATTATCAATTCTAGAAAACAGTTTTGTTTCCTGAACAGAACAACATCATTATTCTTTGCTTTTTGCTTCAAAGCACCTTGCTGCTGTTTGCATATGACTGAGTCCTGCTTTGTAATCAAAGGAAAGAAGCAAAAAAGTCATGCAGCATTGTTATTTATGAACACCAGCTCCAACCTTCTCTGCTGAGTACCAAGGCCTTGTAAAAGAGATCTTGGAAAGCTGAGCTGTTCTTTGTGTTCTTCCGCACAGGTAAGACCACGCATCAAAGACAGTCCCATGTCCCAGTGTCTTCTGCTGGAAGAAAAAAATCCTTTCCACACAGAAAAGAACATGGGGAAACTTAAAGCTCAATCATAAAGATGAAAAATCTTCAAGTCAAAGAAGAAGCAAATGCAAGCCTCTGCATCCTCTAAACTCTCCAGCAAAGCTCTGTTCTAACAGCATGAATGGAAGAAGAGGAGGAGTAGACAAATGATGGTAAATCAAATGAAGCAGGAGATTAGAGGGGAATCAAAAAGGTAGTACGTCCCCTGGAAGTAAAATTGCAGGAAAACACCAGAAAGCTGGAAACTGAAAACAGAAGTGGAATGCAACCTTTATACGCTGTGTGAATCACTGTTTGGCTGGAAACCAGGAAATAATTGCTGGAACAGGCAAACAGTGAAAAGCCATTATAAGACCCTCTGCAGGAAACAAGCAAGATGACTTGGGAGAAGCTGCTGGACTGGCTCCGGACAGTTTCCATTGATGATGCAGGTTAACAGAAAACAGCGAAAGCAGGAATTAAGGAGCAGAACCCTGCTGAAGGAGAGACGTAATACTACAACGGTCTGATGAGATCAGCTACAGGAAACACTGCACCTAAGAATCACAAATTAACTTGGTAAGAATGCATCTGCCTAAGTTAAGGGGTGACATTAAAATAACTAGAATGGAAGCAAAAGATTTCTTTCCTCCATCCCTCCATAAAGTGGATGGCTGCATCTGGTTTTAAAAGAAGGGGTTTTTTTTCTGCTAAAAAAAGGTTTTCCGTGAAGTGCTGGCTTTCCTTGGAAAAGTGTTGATTCATATAAACAAAAAAACCCAAAAAACTTATCACTGAGAAATACCCAGAGGGCTTTAAGTTTTATTATGGTTCTGGATCAGAGCTGTAGTCTGAGAGTCTTGTACTTCTGAGAGAGGAAAACTGAAGCGTAATTCAAAGAAGACAATTGCAGAAATAAGGTAACCTGAAAGCATTTCCAAATTCAGAACTTCAGATTTTAAAACAAAGACTTTTGACTGAACGTTTTTGGGTTTTCACTGTTTACGTATTTTTACAAAATAAAATCAAAAAGTATTCCCATTAGCTTTAAAGGCAAACTTTTAGAATAGCTGTCTTCAAACCTAAGTAGATAATTAGCTGGATAATTATGAATACAGTTGAGTAGGACATTTCTTTGGGAAAGAGCAGGAGGATGATTGAATTATACTGAGTTTAGTCAAATAAATGCCATTCCCTCCCACCAGATTATCAGCAGGCTAAAGCTGAATACATTACTCCTCTATATTTACAGAAGTATAAGGGTTAAACATTTGCTGAAAGTATAATTTTTCTGAGGTCAGACAGTAAGTTAGTAGTAGGAAAATGATGCAATTAAGAGCTAGTGCAATGTGAACAAGCAAGCCAGTGCTTCTGCACAGCCTGAGAGCATGCTTCGAGTGAAAAGACAGAGTGACCAAAGGTACATCTGACCCCCTGTGACGATCACCCTAACAGATCCATGACCTTCCTGCGCTGAGCACTCCAGAACAGAACACGGGACTACAGGTGGGGTCTCACAAGAGTTGAGTAGAGGAGCAGAATCCCCTCCCTCGTCCTGCTGGTCACACTTCTGATGCAGCCCAGGACAGGGTTGGCTTTCTGGGCTGCATGCGTACATTGTTGGCTCGTGTTGAGTTTCTCTTCCACCAGCACTCCCAAGCCCTTCTCATCAGGGCTACTCTCGATCCTGCTTCCCTGGGTCCAGTCCTACTCTTCATTCATTCTCCAAGAAAAAGCAGTCTCATTCTTTGATTTGGCGTGCTGTTTCCATGATTTTCCAGCTTCTGGAGTTCTGCATTTCATTTGAAGCCTACAATCAAAACTTTTTATTGAAGTGCATAACATGCAGTGACATTACAGTGCTTTCTGTTTTGTTTATTGTTTTTCCTGATTTTTCTCAATATCTAATTTTCTTTCTTTGTTTTGGACCACTGCTGAGTATTAAGCTGACACAGAGCTGACTGATATTCAGCCGAGCGATATTCTGACCCTGCTTCGAGCAAAGGGATTGGAGCATAATTTCTCCAGACATCTCTTCCAATTTCAACAATTCAGTGAGTCTGTGATTCAGCTTAGAGGACAGCAGATGAAATATTTCTATTTTGCCACTGTACAAGATTCTGGAATCACTCCTGTCCCAGTGTTATGCACAGTCTCCCCAACCCCCATTCAAGAAAAATGAAGGTAAACTGGATCAAGCACAAAAAAAATCATTACTAAGATGAATGGGAAAGGCAGAGCTTATCTTCCACAAGAAAACTAAATGAACTTAGGTTCAGCCTAGCAGACTGAAGCCTGAAATGGTTTATGATTGATGTCTGAACTACATTAGAGAGCTAAATACAGTGAATGTCTATTTAAGCTATATGACAGCACTGAATTAACAACAGACTGTCCAGGTGTATTAACCATTCTTGAAAAAATTCAAGTTAGAAAATAGAAGAAAGATTCTATGAAGGTTTTAAACAACATTTCCATCTGCCAGTGATTCTGGCAGTACCAAAGCCAAAAGCTCATTATATTTCACATGGAGTTCGCTGAGTTTTGACATTTCTGTGAGGTTTTTCTTTCTTGAAACTAAATGATGGGGAAGACAATGCAATTTTTCAGTGTGCTTTACCCTTCATGGAATTTCACACTGTAATGGAATATCACGCTTTAGAAATTCCTCTATCCACGTCTATCTCAAACGCAATATATGCAGTTTGGAACTATTAGCTATAGCAACAAGTAAGAGATAGGCTTTCCACCAATTCTGGATAAAACTCTTCAGAATTTAATGAGGAGAAACTTCAAAACTCTCAGAATCAGAACTCTCAGACCTGTCTATCCTGAAAAAGAAAAGCAAGCCCAGAGAAATACAGCTCTTGGAAAAAGCGATTAATGACTTAGAAATTACAGTTGCTGCAATTTTCCTAAGGAGATGTGACAAAGGTTTACAACGTTACAAGCAGTGGTTGCTGTATTACCTCAAATAAAGTCCCCTATTAATGACTGGAAACACCAACAAATTGCTTGTTTACAGGGTTAGAAAAGTCAAGACAAAAGCTTATCTATTTTGTGATCAAATTAATCAACCTAAACAGGCTTCTAAATTTGCTTTTTAAAACTTAGTGTTCCCTGACCTCTCTGTTCATTACGCATTTAATCTACACAAAGGTTGGGCAAAGTTTGGAAACCTCCTGGTCTCAGCCCTGGATAGATGTTCAGCTGCTGATAGTCAGAAGAACCAGCATGTCAGATTGGATTTGAGCTGCAAAGGGCAATGTGGTAGTTAGAAAGTACAGAGCCTGAGACATTAGACATCTCATAAACTCTTTTAGTCAGAGTATTCTACACAAAAGATCGGAGTCACTGACTTTTTCAGGACTGATTAAAAACACAAAAGCACGCCCAGTGGATTGCTGCTGCAGTGAAAGCTCTGCTGCTCCACTCAGGTGGCTTGTGCCCACTCATAAACAGCTCTGTGTGAGAGCTCCTCTTCGTCTCAGGCACAGGGTCCATTTGGACACGTAAGTACATGACGTTTTGTGGACCATCAAGAGCCATGTAGATTAAAGCAGGAGAGTTGTTGCTTTTCTGCAGAAAAAGCAAGGGAGTCTCTCCAACATTTCACAACTGAAAAAAAGTTCTTTAATTTTAAACAGAGGGAAAGAAATGGTTACTTCTACTTCCAAGAAAGTATCAGTGCCTCTGAAGATCATTTTACTCTACCTTTCCCAGAGCAACGGTTACTACATCATCTCTGGAGAGGACACACACCTCCCTACAATTCACATGTTAATTCTGACTTTAATCACTCTCTCTCACCAGGTCTTCACCTCACTAAGGTTATGAGATTACATCACTGGCCTCAGGGGAGTCAGTTTAAGACACTTTTTTTATACATAAATTATTGCTAGAATATGTATGTAAGACATATAAAAGTGTGTAACAGCTAAATCTTTAATTACTCTTCTTCCAGATTACAGGAATCTCCCTCTTATTAAAATGCTTTAAACAAAATACTCTTGTGTGGTGGAACAGATCACATCTAGCAACAGCCAGTCCACAAATCACCACTCTACTCAGGGAGCAACAGCAATGGCAGCTGCTGGGGAACAGAAAATGTATGAATGGGTTCAAGGTAGGCTCTGCTGTCAGTGTTTGCTTATGGGTCTTTTTTACTGTTTTAATTTTATTGCTCAATAGATTTTTGTTTGAGTGCCTTTTGGATATCTGAACTGATTTAACAGGATAATTTACTTATTTAGACTTTAGTTTTCTGATCAAAGATTTTAATTTGAAGGTGAATACATTTATCCGCCCAAGTATATTTCCATGCCTTTTTCCTGTCTAATTCTCCTGTCACTTACTGAAATTCACTGCTTGAAAAATACACTTAAATATTTCAGCCAAAGGACCTGGCTCAATCTCACCTCATTTGATGGGAAGTCTTTCAAACACCTTCCTGGAAGTGGATGTTTTCCTAACAGTTCCTTGCACCAAGTCTAAGGGGCAGCCTCAGGAATGCCGACAGGCTGGCATTTCACTTTTTTTCACAAATATTTAGCCAAGTACCACTAAATGTTTTATATCCTTCCTCACTGTCAGCAGACCCTGAATAAACAATAACTTTCTACAAACATATATAAGTCTTATACAAGTTAAAGAAAACTTCCTTGCAGTTTCCTGGCATTCTGGATGGAGTGCAGCAGAAGACCTCAGCTCCAGCTTTGTTACGCTGCCACTTTAGCCATTCGTTTTCTTTAACTCAAAGATTTATGATGATCAGAAATTATTCAAAGACCAGAGCTATAATGCACACATAATTCTCAGTAACATATATCTAATAATATAAATATGATTAATCTTAATTAACTTAGATTCTGCAATTTTAATATTCTGCAGCTTAGATTTACTGACATCTTGCAACCATTAACTAGTACTGCTTGTACTAGCCTGTAAGGAACAACGAAGACAAATGACATATTAGCCTTGCCTCTGCAATGTACAAGAACTTCCCATTATACATAAATGAAATCAGCTGGGACTGCATCATCCTCAATACTAAAATAAATGTGGAACTAACACTAGCATCAACATGTAACTCTACATTTGGTTGTATCAATATGTGCCATACACTACTTGGAATAAATAGCTCTTCTCTTTTCATGTGCCACACCTAGAAAGTTCTGGTCTTAGATGAAAAAGCTTATTTAAAAGCTACCAGTTACAGAATATTACTTTACAAAATTAGGTTTTCAGGTTTTGTGTAACTTCCCAAGTTGACTTAAGCATTAATGTATTAAAATGCGACTATGGCAAGATAATTGATCAAAATCTACTTTACCTAAAGATTACTTCCATATAACACAGAATTTTAACTAAGTTTTCATTCAGGTGATCAGAAGTCACAGGACCATAGCTGATGCTGCATCACTCACCTATTTCAGCATCATCGTTTATACCACCAGTCACACCACTTAAGGTCAAACTCTATTAAACATGACAGAGGATCCATTCTGCATAATACAGATCTCTGTAACATAATTTAGACTTACTCTGATACAATATGGTAAATTACTTTCATTTTGTATGTTCAAATAGTAAAATTCATGTAGCTTATAATAGGGTTTGAAATTATTACTCTTATGTTAATATAATATTGAACACATTAAAACACAACAGGAAGCAAAGGCTCAAACTTGTACCACTTCACTTCAGTGGAATTAAGATCTTTGTAACCAACAGGCAGATCAAACTCAAAACATAAATTTTTCTATCTACATAGTTTACATTGTGTAAGACAGGAATAAGCTCAGTAGGGCAAAACAGTATAAAGTAAATTTAGTACTGAAATACGTCTTCCATAGCACAGAGTGACATTTCTTTGAAGATTTGCAAAAGGCACTTTATGACCCATTAGGAATCAAATGTAATATCTGTGGCACAAGTGCATATACTTTAACATTTATTGAGCCTATTTATCTGAGATAAAACACATAGGATACAAAATGTGAAAGCCATTGCAATATTTTGTCCCCATTTATTTACCTGGCCAGGATACACGATTGAATTTCGCAATTCATTTATGACGGAGTCATGGGAATATGGCAATTGCGTAAATAACACCCCAAGTCAAAATGCAAAGCTGTAACCATTGAAAACCTACAATTGCTTTTTATAGCAGTTCTTAATCTGCTCCTTCCTCACGTGGAAATACAACACATTAACCACTTATTGATCTTTCATGTCATCATGTGACCTTTAAAAAGAAAAGGCGTGGACTTAAACAAAAACTCTGTTCCATAACAGATTAATGCACATGGCCTTTCTTGTGACATTGTTATAGCTTCCAGAGCAAGTGTTTATGATGTTGGATGTCAAGCACTATAATTGCAGCATCGCTAAAGGAAAGAAAGGCACCATGGATCCGAATCATTGGTTTAGCCTGCATAATGAGAAGTAACCCTAAACAGAAAATAATAGAATAGATCTGAAATAAATTCTGCCTTTGTTGGAATCAATGATTAAAATACATGAAATTATTCATGAAATTAGTTTTTAACTTCCGACTCGGCCATACTCGTATATACCACATACAAATATATGGCAGTGCACACACATTTCATAGCCAAATCACTTCGAACTCACAGCGCTGGAACCTCCACACACAAGTGGTTAAACTGACAGGCGTGAAATCCATTTGGGTGCACGGGTCTTCCCGTCTCATGCAAACAAATGAACGATGATGCTCACAAATACAGGACTGATATCAGTTTATGAGAAATTGTGTGCGCGAAGGGGGTTGAGCTGTACGGCAGAAATCCGTGCTGCAGGAGGTGTCACTAGAGACTCCAATCACAGATTCAGTGTGGCGAGATCGGAGCCAGGAACATCGAAATAACTGATACCTCTCGGTATTTTGTGAATGCAGAGGAGCTAACAACTTATAGATGACATTTTGCCTGCACTGAGGAAATGAGTACTAATAATGAAGCCATACACTCTCATTTCTGATGCCTTTTCTTGTTAATTGCACCAGTTATGCTAGAATACCCCTAACCAGACAAACTGCTGAGTCATTCAGGATTCACTGCTGACTCATGGCTCTCTCCATTTAGTTCTATGAAAGACAAGCCTGAGAGAAATTGCTTTGGTTAGGTAGCTGCAGTTGAATTAAAATTGTTTATCCCAGTACTACTCACATAAAAATAATGATAATATTTAAGTGTGTAACTTCTTGTCTGGCCAAAAGCTCAATGAGAGATTTACTTGCTAACAGGAAAAAAAAAAAAAAGGAAAGGTATACAGTGTATTCTCAAACAATAGTCTTCTAAACCAGAAAAGGTCAGACAACTAACACTTCCCTTTCTGAAACTGTGAGAAGTTTTGTATCAGGAAACAACCAACGTCTATGATGTATTTGGTCTCAGAACTTTACCACCATGTGGAAGGCTGGAGCAAGTGATGTGGAGAGCTGTTCTTCGGGCTTTAGCATTGCTTCCAGAGGCCTCCCCGGCCTTTACGCTCTCCCCCAACAACTGTACTTGACGTTCTACCTCTTACTTGATATTTCCATGACAGAAGTAACAGGACATATTTTTGCCAGTTAAAATAAGAATAATGTGTGGAGAGACGAGACTCTCAGACAATACAGTGTCAAGTACTTTTCTGCTGCAACGACGTGACCCCACTGTGGCTTTGGGGATAAAAGAAAGGATGGAAATGCAACTACATCATAGGGCAGTTTTTGAATTAAAAGAATACAGTGGAGTACAAGTAACATTATGAGTAACATGTAATTACATTTTAAGGCAGAACTATGAATCAAAATATTAATGGAACCCCTGAATTTATTAGTTTTGCTAAAGAGGTAAGCCACTAAACTGTCTTTGAAGTGGTGTTAATATAAAGGTCAGTCAGTCATTAGCAGCATAAAGCATCCTCCTGCACTTTGGAGAATTCAAACATTTAGTAATGGATGTTAAAAGACAAGCACATTCTTTCAGCACATTTTAGTTGAAAATTGGAATGTTCTTCACATAGAAACATAACATACAAAATCCGTAACCTTTTTAGTGTAGTAAATGCCAGTACTACACTGCAGAACAACATAAACATTAAATTTCTATTGCCTTCTTTAAAATGTGACTTTGTGTTGGCTAACACTGAGCAAGTGTAGACACTCACTACATATTACAAGTACTTTTTACCCTATTTGCTGCAGCTGTAAGGGATTGAAAACTCTCCCAGACAAACTCCACCCGTGAAAACCCAAACAGGAGAGAGCAGAGGCAGGTGGGAAGCCGTATTTTTTCTCTCATGGAAAGTTTTAATTAGACAAAAATATTTTCTGAAAATTGGGAAGGGGGTCTGTATGAAACATGGTTTTGATTAGCAGAATTGAGAACATTTCTATGTTTTTAGATTTTAAGAAGGAAATGTACCAACAAAAGTTCTTCCATCCCAAAGGTGCTATTTAATTGAAAAGCCATTTTCTTTCCAGCAAAACAGAAAAAGTTTCCATGAAAAATGTCCTACTCGCACCTACTGGTTTTAATGTTCAGACCAAGAGTCGGGAAACCATTGACACTGATAAATTTGCTAGCAGTAGCAGAGCAATGCTGCAAGCTTCCTGCAATCTCCAACTCCCTTCAGGGACCCAGAAATAGCTGCTGAAGCCCCAAAGTGGGTTTAGCTGATTCAAGAGAAATGCAATTAGGCCAGGAAGAAAATGCACTGATTAGATATTTCTCAGGTACATTTTGCTGCTAAGATCACAGGTTGGAACAGCAGTCTTGGAGTGGCTTTGGCTTCTAAGAAACTCGGCCAAACTGAAGAGGCAAAACCAACTGTCCTCATTAACTGACTCCTAATCCACAAATATAAAGTAATTTCTATTCTGCTTGAGGGGATTAATCTAGGCCAAAGCCACGGTTTCTAGTGAGCCTAGTGCACAAGAAAATCCCCAATACTGCAAGAGCAACTTGCAAACAGGAACACAGTTTAATACATATCTCCCAGTTTCTGCAGTCTTACTATAGAGTTCTACAGCATTTCCAATCCATAACAAACTGTATGTGCCAATAAAAGAAGTCGGAGCATGGAGAATTTAGATCCTGAACCAATGGTCTGGACCCAGTAATCATAACAAAATTTCTCTGTAAAATATATGCCACATTTTACCAATGAATTAATTTCTTGTCCAATTATGTGTCTCTACAACACTCATGTACCGCACGCGTAACTGCTACAGACCAGTCTTGGTACAAATAATTCACATTAGCACAATAGTTTTCTCTTAAATACATATATATATATTTATATACATATATATACACGCACACATACACCAACCCTTCTCTCCAGACTTGACCAAAATGGAACTTGTGCTTCCTACTCCATCAGGTTTGGGGGAGGATTCAGAAAGTTTTAAAAAGACATTAGTACTAGTGGCCGTTCCCAGGTTTCTAATGTCTAAAACCTCGTATCTTAAAACATTCTTATGACTACTTTGACAACAAACCATGGTTGCTACTGGCTTTTGAAGTGCAGAAGGCAGAATGCTGTTAAGCTAAAAATGTGCCCTTTCTTTATCCTGTTTAATTGTACTCCGGCTGAGCCAAGTTACAAATTGTTTTAAATTGCCATTTTCTTCTTTTCCTTGAATTGCTTAGGAAAATTTAGGAAGACAGGACTGGAAGAGATCTCCTGAGTCACCAGGTGAAGTCTGTAGGCACCTTGTTATACGATCCTTTTCACAGAAATATTCCACCCCACCTTAAAATCAGATGCTCTTTTCCTGAACCTGTCACCTTATTTGTAGGCTTTTCTAGAACCTCACCTAATTAAAATACCTTCTTCTGATTTCAAGCCAGAATATAGTCACAGCCACTTTAGATACATTTTTTTTCTGTCATAAACAAATACTGCCCTTTATCTTAAATAACTCTTTTCATGTCTTGTATTTATTCCCTCATCTATTCATATTGTCTCTCAGTTTTTCTCTTCCTATGCTGAACAAGCCAAGTCTTTTTTAGTTCTTTATCCTAAATTAGGTCCCCCACTCCCTTAATGAACTTAATAAACAAACTGAAAATTGTCCATGGGCGTTGTAAAGGGCCAGGTTTGCATCGCTGCAATAACAAAGTAAAGGCATATGACACACTGGGAACTCCTGGAACCTACTGGGGACGCATGACTAACCTAGAGCTGCCACACCGCTCTTTCCTAATCCACAGCATCCAGCACTTATCAATTATTTCAGTTAAGATAAGGACAAAGCAGAAGTCCTGCAGACACACCTGGTTCTGGAGCTAATGCACCTGGAGGACAGCATTACTGCAAGCTTTGATTTTTATTTTTTCTCATATATTTTTGGAATTGATAACTCTTGAGGTATCAGATCTAAGAACAAAACCAGAAAACATCAGGAAAGGTTCATAAATGTCCAACAAAAAGCCGCTGAGAACAGACTGATTTTTTCAGCAGCTCGCAAAAGACTTTTAACCAAGTCCAATGGGGGTTTAGGCTTTAAAAGTTTAGTGACAGCCTATACAACAGAAGTAATGGGACACATATATTTACAACAACATACATCACAAAGATTGGTGTAATTATACAGCCATGGCCTTCATGATGGATACAATAAACAGACTTCTGCAAAAAGAAGTGGAAAAAATGCAGCATCAATGATGTGAAAGGAAAAAAAACAGAGTATATGATCACATTTCGTGAGTCGATGTTGATTTCGATGCAAAAATCCCACACAAGGAACATTAGCTTGAGTATTAGAGAAAGCTCCTTATTTGCTAGAGCCTGGAAACTGCAAAACAGTGAGTGTGTGAAAGTTAGAAGCACAAAGCATTGGATGAATAAACTAGTGTTGATTTGAGAGAGGGAATTCTAATTCTATACCTTTTCCATGTTTTATTTCTTAGGGTTTGGGGTTGGCTAGGTATTTTTTTGTATTCTACACAATAAATTTCCTTACAAATTCTACCCTGAATTTCTCTCTGTAAAGGAATTTCAGGATGACAGATCAGAAAGGCGCCACATCTTTCTCAAATAGTGAACATATCTGATGCCCTGGAGCAGGGAGAGGAGCCTCAGCACTATTCCACCATTTCTCATCTAAGTCCATTGCTGAGAAGCACTGGAGAAAGACATTAGATGAAGGGAATCTGTGCATTTGCCAACCTGAATGGTGAATACACATCAATAGCATTTATGAACGATTTAGTATTCAGACTGCACTTGGGACTTTCTTGTCATGTCATCTATCATGGACACACACAAAAAAAGACATCTAAAATTGAAAATTAATCCTTTATATCTAGGTTTATCAAGTACAACGTGTCACTGCTGCGGTTCAGCCTAACCTTACAAAATACTTCCTGAACACACCACAGCAGGACAACAGCAATACGTTTTACCTAGGAAGAGACTTGTTGCTTGACAAGTTATGTTCCAGAACCTGACCTAAGTGAAGGATAAGCTTGCTACATCTGTTCAACACATACTCACTTTTCTTCCCTCCTTGGGTAGTTCTGAAATCTGCAGCAATCAACTAATTCTTAATAAAAAAAAAAATAGAAAAAGAGTAATTTCTAATGAAAAGAGAGCTGAGTGTATATAATGAAAATCTTTAAGGCCACTGGGTGTTGCACTGCTTTCAAGACCAATCACAGGTCAAAGGAATAGCTGCTAATGTAGCTGATTAGTCATTTGGTTTAGAAGTCCTCCTGAGTTAGAAGTTTCATCTGTTACTGCTCAATTTTGCTGTAGGCTTTGCTGCTGGTATCTGTAGTCTGTCCTCTGACAAGAAAGAGTTTCTTTTTGTAACTTTACATGTTCTCTGTCCATACATGACATTTCCTCCATGTCTGCCTTCACTCATGCGATACTATTGAGAGAAAAGATTCTTTGATTTTCTAAAGGGAAATTGCTCAATACACCTACTACATTTGAAATTACTCTTCCTCATGTTTTTGCAGAAATAAGTTTTCTAAGTGTCAAGCGGCAACAAGGGTGCCACCTTCCAACACAGTTAAAATCCACAGCATGTCTTCACTGTTCTGTTAAAGCCAGCTCATGAACCGAGTTACTTCTATTAATCCTGTGAAAGTAGGGGCAAGATTTGCCCTGTTAGGAATTTTAGTGTTTGAGAAAAGTGACAGCTAACAACCGTAAGGACTGAGGCATACTCTTGGATTTCTCAAGACCAGACAGCTGATACATGTAACCTTTGGGGTAAGCAGACCACCACTTAAGATGACACAGAAGATTGGGGTTTATATCCACCAGTGTTAGTCTTCTGAGACTGCCAGAAAGAGTGGCTGGCTTTGTGACATGAGTAACACTTCATTTTGACTTGAAACTCAAGACTCCAAACGTATTTCACAGGCATATTTTCCTTTTCTAGTTGGAAGCAAATTACTTTTTTATGAGTCTTCCTCCACATTAACTGCTTTTTCAGTCTTTCAACTGATTGCATCAATAGAGTCAGCAACGAGACAAGCTACTGAGCACGATGGGTTGGACCAGCAGGACGCAAAGGCAGTTTTGTCTCTGCTGCTGTCACCGCCATGTGACATCAGAACCACTGAAGCAATCACATGAGTTAAGAGGAGTCCATGGCCCAGCTTGTCCATGACCTCCAAGAAATATGTCACAGCAGCCAGCACTACGCCCACAGGCATGGTGAGACATACCGGGTGGGTCAGCACAGGATTTACAGAGAGCAGCAAAAGGACGCTACATGTGGACAGAAAATGAGGTGGCTTCAGGTAGATGGTAAGTGCATGAAGAGACAACCAAGTTCTGGCCACGGCTGCTGGACACTGCACAGCTGTGGCCCTGAGCCAGAAGCAAAGCGGCACTTTTGCCATAGGTATGGCTGAATCGGTTCTGGCTCTTGGCATCTGACTACACTCAAACCTTGTGCAGGTGCATGGGAAGGTGGCACACAGTGCAGCACAGGTTGTGTGGAACAGTAAGTCCAGGTCTCAGTTCAAGCACAGTGTCTGCTGCTATGAGGGACCAAGGAAACCACCCCCCCATAACAGGCCTTGAAGACACTTTTGTTCACACTGCAGCTTCTGCTACCCAAACAGCATCACAATTGCTACAGCTGAAAGACTGAGCAGGCATGTTAGCCAACTCCCCCACCTTCTGAATGTCAAATGTTGACAGGTACACACAAGAACCATCAAGCAGCCATCAAACAATCATTTCCTTGGGTTACATCGCCCTGTAATGGATTTGTACTGCTAACGTTCCAGAAAAGTTCAAGAGTCAGACTTTGAAATAGCCAGAAACCTAAATATAAAGGCACGTGGATAAACACAAAGATGTAGAAAACAGACTCTGTCCTCTTAGAAATGACAAATGCCCAACTGCAGGTGTGTTTTACTAGCTGAAAATCCCACTTGAGCAGTACATCAGTATCCCAACAACCACAGGCAGTTCAAGCTTGTCTCTAAGTTGACTTGCTTCCTGCCTTCTTTCAGCTGAAGCTGCAGTGGTACTTGTACACGACACAGTGAAGGAAATGCAGACAGCAATGCAGACAGCAGGAGCTCTAGCACAGGATACATTCTGCTACCACCCTTTTTAATTACTATTTGCAGTTCAAGGCTGCTCAGACTACCTCCACCCACACAAGGTAATTTGAACACTTTGATTTCCTCTAACTGTGTACTGACACGATGTTAACAGTTGCAATATCAAGGAGTAAAATCCTTAGAACTGTAGTAACAGATCAAGCAGAAAAATCTTGGATCCTTCCCTCTGGTTTCATAGAATTACAGCAGAGCAGGAAGAGGACCTCTGGAGGTCATGCAGTCCAACCTCTTTCTCAAAGAAGGGCTAATTTCAAAGTTTCATAAGGCAGCCCAGAACCTTATCCAGTTGAGGCTTGAAAAGCTCTGAAGGTGGAGATTCCACAGCCTCTCTGGGCATCTATTCCAGCGCAGAATTCCTCATTTTAATTTCTTCCCTTCTTTCCAGTCAAAGTTCCCCTTCTTGCAACATGGGACCCCTCATCCTTTTGCTGTGCAAATCTCAGAAAAGTCTGTCTTGTATTCCCTATTACCATGATTATTAGATCCACCTTACACTCTTCTCTGGACTAAATAAACCTTTGGCCCTCAGTGCCTTCTTCCACAAGGTTCTCAGTCCCCCAGCCACCTTAATGGCCCAACTACTATCACACTGTACCCCTTAGCAGTACATACAATGTACTGCTTTGCATCCATGAGGATGAAAGGGCTGAAAATTATCCCTACATAAAGTAGTGACATCAGTTGCGAGGTCCCAGGCTCTAAGTAAAGTCAATTTAAAACCTGCACCAGCCTCAGCAAGGCCAGGTGCTCACCTGCCTTTGCTGCCAGAACAGAACTTGCACTCAGTTCAGGGGACTGACAGAGTAGAGTACACGTGTCAAAGATTTCTGTGCTCGAGAGGAAAAACGAACAGCAACAGTGATAAGGAATTGGATAGTCATTTTCACAGCAATATTTACTTGACACATGCTCTGAAACTGTGTTATTAAAACTAGAACAGAAAATTATATGTTTCGTTACACAGAATTAGAATGAGAATGGACTGGTTTGAGCACAAAAAAAAAGCGTAACTGAGAGGCTGTCCATGATAACAAAAAACAAACCAAGATTGTTATCTGATGATATCAGTACCAACACTCTGCGCTGTGTCTTGTATGAAATATTATCTGCATCCTGTACTCACAAACAATAAACAACACTCAGCTCTTACTTCCATACAGTAAGTTTAGACGGGCTTATATGGTTCGATCCAACTGTTCAACAACAGAAGGGACACAGTAACGCAAGTCAATGAGAATTACAACTACAACTGACCAGAACGTCAAGCTGAAAACAAAAACACAACTTCTGCTTTCAGAAAACTCTGAACCATAAATAACATGTTGCAAAGAGAGCAGATGAAGAAGTAGAATTAATGCATTATTGTAGAACCAAAATAACACAGAGTAAGACTAAGAGGTGAAAGGTGAGCTGGGAGTGAGTCCTTTGGTTCCTGCCAATATGTGATTTACCTGCAGTTAAAGACTCCGGGCCAAAGATTCAGGGAAGGTGAATTGCTGTTGCTATACTGAAGTCATTACTTTAAATTCACTCTAAGTCCAGCTTTCAGGCTGTGGCTTTTCATATGCTCCAATCTGCTTTGTTCTAACTGGACTGTGTAGGAAATTTGAGTTTGAGGGTAGTGGTAGAGACCTCTCTACTTAGGTTTTACATTCCCCGATTTTTCAAGAGCCACTCTCAAATCAGACAGATAAATGAATCAGACTTTCAAATTCATACTAGGCTTTCTCATTTACTTCTTTTAACTCTCAAACTGAGTTGGTCCATTTCTGTTTAAGAAAGCCCTACAACAGAGACTGGGGAGCAGCCCACATCTAACCACACACCGTCTGGTTGTCATCTCTTCTATACTGATACACCCTGTTACAAACACTAAAGAGAAGTTAAATGGTTCATTATTTGTAAATCAGTATTGCAAATGGATTCAAAGTTTTTGAAAGTCACTCTGGTGCAAAACCTAAACAGAGTCAAACTCTTGACAGTTCTAAAGTTGGGAATGTTTTATGTCTACAGTTAAAAACAAGAACATAAAAAACAGTAATACCTAAGGACAAGGCATCACCATTTCACAAGTTCTTTGTTAAAAACCACATATGTCTGCTTTTGAAGCATATTTTTCCCACAAATAAATGCAATGCAAATACTAAGTCCCATAAGGCCTGGTTTATAGCCCTTCCCCTAAAAAGTAGTCCTAAGGATTAGCATAGTTAAGTACGTACTGTAATGTAGAGCCTGTTGTATATTCATTCACCGCGGGTATAATTCTCTTCTTAGAGACATTACCCAGCCCAGCAACAGCCCTTTTATGTTAATGGAGAGAACCACTAGCTTGTATTTGAAGGCATCTATAATAACAAATAATTAACATGCATGACATATTTACATATTTTTTAAAGGGCAGGCTGTACAATATAGCACCACATAACATAAATTATTTCAAAATATAAAACATTTTAGCAAAATAAAATAAGGAAAAATATTCCTTTAAAATGTAGCTTACGTGCTGGTAGACAAACTCCCTATAAACACATAACATCTTTTAACTGTGTGCCATTAGTAACTCCAGCTAACTGGGTGCAGAAGGAACTTCTGAATGCCCACCAGACAAAATTAATGCTACCTCTCCTTGGACTACAATGGGCTTTTGCCATTTTGTCAAGGTCTACAAGGTCTTTGTTTTAAAAGAGGCAAAGAGTAGCTAGTTCATAATACTATTTTGAGCTGTGTTACAATACTCAAATACCATATATGTGCGTTTTATTGAGTGAAACCTAACAGAATTTCCGAGCACCCGAGAATCCTGTAACTACAAAAAGAAGTCTCTCCCTAAAGAATATAATCAGAAACAAAGCCACACATAATCCAACCAATCACTGGAGCAAGGGCCTGAGTGTTGGGATATGGATTTCATCCCTGACTACACAACTCACCATGATTTTGAGAATCATCAAGTCACAACACATTTCAGTTTTTGGATAATCACGCTTAAGATCCTAACATAGTTCTACCAAGCATTTTGAAAATCTCATTAAAAACGAACTGGTTAAATTTAGCTTTGTGAAATCTAATTTAAATATCCATTTAAATGTAAGGAAAGCTTTTTTCACTGTGAGGGTGGTTGAACATTGGAACAGGTTGCTCAGACAGGTTGTGCAATCTCCATCTTCGGAGATAGTCAAAACCAGCTGGAGATGCTCATGAGCAAATATGCTCTCAATGACTTTGCTTTGAGCTGCAGGGCTGGACTAGATGATCTAGAGAGGTCTTCTCCAGCCACCGCTATTCTGTGCTTTTCTCGTTGTATGTATTTCAAAACACTTCCAGTGTGTTACAGGGTTTTTGCCTGTAAGCCCAGTAAAAAGCACTGGGAAGCACCTGCTGGCTTCAGGCTCTCCATCCTCCCAAGTATTGTAAACGTTCTCATAAATAGATCGGCCTCCATATTGTCTCTCACAAGCAAGGAATGGTTCTTTAGTTTTCTGATATGTTCTGTGTCGTTGCATAGTTTCAGAGTTGCTTTTATAATCATGAAGAAACTCCTTTTCAGTGTGCGACCCTCGAAAGGAGCTGAGCTATACAGAGGGTGTTTTGTGAATGGTAAATACAGAGATCCAAGCTGAGCCCATGATTAAGAATCACAAAACACAGTACTGCTCAACACATAAAATTATACATCTAGATGTTAAAACCCTGCATGTTTGTGTATTAGTCGATATCTCTAGTTCAGTGCAGTTTTTATAGAGCAAAGTTTCAGGAAAAAATTCCATTACCTTACTAATGTGCTGTAACACAGTATGATCACTCTGAATATTACATACATTCTATGTGTACACTGTACTTAATTAGTCAGATGTCTTCCCTTAAGTGAATCTTTCAGTTAGGCAAATCTAGTAGTATCATATTGTTATTCTTTACAATGATTCTAATACATCTTGTCTAGATAGTACTAATAAACTTATCCCAACTTCCTTTAATTGGCACTGTGCAAGTTTCAAATCGCGCACTGCATTACAACTTATAACATTTTTAGATGTTTACGCACCGTCATTTATTGCTTAACAGAAGAAAACCACTTGAGCTACCCACTTCACACTTCTATTTCTACCCACATAGAAATAAGGCCATAAACCGAAGTCTCTGATACACAACTCTTACTAGATGTTCAGGTTATGCAGGAATACAAAAAAATAATGCGTGTCATTTGCTTCTGCTTGATGCATATCATGACTTGCTAAATCTGTTGAAAATTCAACTGTTGAGCCATCAATTTTGAAAGCTCTGTATACACAAGAGTTCCCATGTGAAATTAGCTTCCATTTGGTCTACGCTTTCCCCTTTTCATTGCTTTAGTAGGAAAGTCAGCAAATCCTTCAACATGAATGTTTTGGCACCTTTCTATTATCTATGACAACATGTCAGGTGGAAAAACGGCATTTGCAAACAAGAGTGAGCAGAATATGGAAAGATGTTATTTTTGGTGTCATTGGGAGGTACTGGCAAAAGAATCGATATGTTCAGACAAAGACAAAGCTATCTTAATTTTTGACATAAGACAAGACACAATGATTAGCTTCAATCCTTGTTGCCAGACACGGTTCTAGTTTCATAAAATAAGATGGTGAATGATATAACCCTATAGCAAGAGGAACCAGGAAACGCAGAGCTGAACAGGTGTGGAAGGCACTGAAATTCACAGAGGTTAAAAGAACACTTCCACTCATGTCCAAGATTTTTGCATGAGGCTCTACATGACCATTTGTATTCCAGAACAAGCGTGCACCCTGCTAAAGCATCTTCTACAATGGCTGTTATACGGCTGTGAAAATAATCCATGGAAAACATACCTTGGCTGACTCACAGCAGAAACCAATTCTGAGCCACTTCTGTTGGATGCAAAGTCTTACTCACTACCAGGTTTTCTTTGCGGAACACTGCTTGTGCTGGTTTAGGGAAACATCGCTTTGACAGTGAAGCCTCCTCAAGCAAGATAATTCCTGTACTCGCCTTTTTTCTTGCAATGGTGCACACAATCTCTGTTTCCTTCTCCTATGACACACCATTCCATGCTTTAATTAAGGCAGTTTTTTCCTCCATCTCCCTTTCCCATGCAACATCAGTCTGTTAAAATGACTGCAATGAGTTGATCCTAATACTTGCATGGAGATCTGTTAAAATGAATAGATCACATAAATCAGCTCACAGAATGAGGGCACGCATTATAGGTAATGTGAAATATTTCCCATTGACAGTAACTGACAAGCAAATATGCTTGTCTTGGGATTTCCTTATTTTCCAAGTCTAGATGGATAGTGGTAAGTCTACACAACTGCATCATACAGATTCCCACCTGAAATATTACCATAATAATATCTTCCATATATCTTCGCTGGTATCCACATTTTCATGTATCCTTGGTGAAAGTTTCACTTTTCCCCTTCCCAAAATAAGGCAAAATTATACTGGCCATACTTAATAGAACAGCACAGAGTCACAAAGTTGTACGAAGTAAAGACACTTTTCAGAACAGCTGTCATTTAAATATACTTTCAACCCCAGAAGTCTCCTTTTGTGGCATATGCTGTACACCAACAAATAAACATTGCTCTGCTTTCTATACGTTTTTGTTTGTTTCACTACACTGTGGTATTTCCAACTCTATTTCAAATGCTTCCTCTTGATGATATGTAATTGCACGTTAAAACATCCAAAGAAGGGTTTGGAGGAAGACATTAATTTAGCATTAGAATCAAACGATCACAACTCCTTGTTTGCTTTCAAAGACAGCATGGCACAGGGCAAAGTATGCTGGGCTTCTCCCAAGTCTACCTCTTCTTGTCACAAAATAAGGTAAGTCAATTATGTAAAAAAAAATGCGGCAGCTTCCTACTTCCTTTCACGTTCATCTGCTCTCTGATGTTTAGATGCTGTATGTATGCTAAGGACATGCTCATCTTGTTTTGCAACTCCTAATTTACCTTGCATCTTGGATAATTTTTCTGACAAGATTCCCGGGGTACTTTAGCTCTCTCAGCCCTATCAGGTGAGGATACAGCCATCACGGCACCAACCCCTCATCCTGCCTATCATCCAGCCAAGAACAGAGACATCATATGTGACTCTCCTCTTCCTGTTGTAGCTAGTCATCATTTCCTCTCAACTCTTATGAACTCACCTAAGCACTTTCTTTCGTTTTCACACTCTGACTTTTTCCGTGTCCTGGTCATCCTCCTTTCTTTGGTTAGACAAACACCTTGTTCCCTGCTTTCTCTTCCAGTTGCTGCTGCTACATGACTCCCTTTTCGCTCCCATTTATTTCACGCAGCCAAGGCTTTGTACAGCTTTCTCGGTGCATTCACTTTTGGTTCCTTGTCTTTCTCTCCTTCATCTTACTCATGCCTTGTTTTCACCCTTTTCTCATTTAATTTTCATACCTTACTACGGCAATTCTCTCAATTTCTCTATTTACCAAATTATCCTCGCCCATCATCCAGCTTCCTCCCCAAGAGACAACACAGTCCTTCACAGCCACTTTTCACAGAGTTTGCTGCCAAAATGCACTATCTGACTGTACGCTCCTTGGAGGAACCATGTCATTGACTGTACAGTATCTACAGTATTTGCATAGCACTGGACGGACTGACTAAACAATCAATAATGAACCAATGACACAGCTATGACAACTGTATTTTAGCTTTCTGAAATATAATTGTTTCATTTATTCAGTTTATTCAGCCTGAGAGGTAATTCCTATAACTAAGGTACTGGAAACCAGAGCATCCACCAAATCAGAAGAAGTGTTCGAATGTGACGTATTGCACTTGGAATGCCTCCCTTGCTTGCACTGCTCTCTTGGGATGAGAAATAGGAGAAGGTGGCGAAACAATAAGAGTAATGAATAATTACAGATTTAGCAAAAACCTTCAGTTCAGAGTTTGTAATCTGTACAAAAATCTAGATTTCGCAGCAATTTCCTTTCAGAGTGAAGATATTTCCATTTAAAGGCAATTAAAATTGGGAAAATATGTGTTTCCAGAAAAATCTGTTACCAGAAAGTTTTTTTAAAAATGGTAGTAAGTTTAAATAATTCTGGTTTTTCCAAAAGACTCAGCAGTATGACCTGACTAGTTACAACAGACACCTGCTGGGAAAATGAAGGTCACTTGGACTTTTGGAGTACTTCAAACCTTGTTTTGTGCTAAATGACAGGGAAATACATTGAAACCACAATCAACTTTTTCTGGGTTTGACAATTGCAGAAGTCCTCTTTCTGCTCCTCACCATTGACTCACACACCACTGCCTCCCATGGGACCGTGTACTCTAAAACAAGGAATTAGTAATCAGGAAAAAGATGTTTCCCCTCTTCAAAGTATTCACTGAAGCATTCATCCTTTCAGAACTGCTAAACTAATATTTGTTTGGGTTGTAAATCTTACAGCAACAATATTGACAGTGTTAATGTGATCTAAACACTGTACAATGTAAACGGAATTTTCTAAAACATAGACCAGCTCATGGAGATTTCTCTCAACGTGGTGCAGGGTGGGTTGCTCTAATTTAAGCTGCCTCAGAGCAGAACAACAGTGGAGACAAGAAAGAACAGTCTGATTATCAGACCTGTCTCGAAAGAAAAGACGTGTTCTTCTACAGCTTGGGAAGGGACATTTTTTAATTCATTCAAGGCACCTTTGGAGCAACTTGCTACTATGGAGAAAGCCACCAGTGTCAGAGAAGGAATATTTTACAATGCATCTGAAGAATGACTCACTGGATTTGACTGCCATTTTGTTTACTGCTGTGGAAAGCAGCAAAGTAGTAGGTGTAATAAAGCAGACTTTGAAGAGAACTGCATTAAAATGTCTACTTATCGATGGAATATTCTGCTCAATGAGCACTCCAAAGAGCTGATTTGCTACTGTAAACAATAAATGTCACTTTACAATAAGAGAAAGCAGTTGATTTATCAAGAAAAAAATACAGGGTGTGATTATTAAGTAATGCATTTCTTGGGAATGTAAAAATTTTTGCTGCACTAATTACTAAAATTGCTTAAGGCACGGGTAGTTTACAGTATTTCTTAATCCTTTCAATACTTTACTCTTCAAATATCAAATCCCCTCCAGTTGCTTCAGCTAAGATAAAAAAAAAAGCAGTTGTATTTTACGTAAGCAGAGCGGCTTGTCCTTAGGAATTCAACATTATCGCACCACCCAGCAGACCACACAAACCATAAACATCTTTGCACTCCAAACTACCATAAGATAGTTTTTATTGAGCTGTAAGTCAATACTAAGCTGGTTAGCTGGCAAATTCATAATCACCACAGGTAATATTCACAGTTAGGAGATGGGGTCAATCAAGAGCTGGATATGCATGTGTTATTTCCCACTTCCATGATAAAAGGTGAAAATGTTCGAAATACCCGATATTGATGTCTCAAATGGGAATCCTTTCAGTCAGAAAAGTCTTCGGCTTCACCCCACCTGGTCTGTGTCAGGTTTTTCAGTCATAAATGAAAGTTGAGAAATAATTCAGCACTCGGTATCAGTGACATTTATAAACCATGCCTGGACTTACTCTATCACGCTCAATAACCAGCTCCGATCTGCTGCTCAGATAATAGCCTGGGCAGTGCCAAGTCCCACATTAATGTGGAGAGCAGCAGTACACGAAGGACTGAAATCAAGAGATGAAAAATGCCAACACAAGGAAGACGAACAAACGCCACGACCTCAGCACAGCCAAATCGCGCAGCACTCGGTGTCACTCCCAGATTCCAGGGGGATGACTACCAGAGGTTGGTTCTGAGGTGAGAACACGGAGTCTAAAAGCCAGTACTGAGTGCGGCAGGCGGGACACGAAGCCAAGGCATGAAGAGCGCATCTGAGCAAACCCTAATAGCAACCTTCTGTGTCAAGAAAGACAATATCAAGAGGACGCTCAACACTTTACCTGGAGAAAGAAATCCTTCATGGTATGAAGCTGCAGGATCGCTGCTCGAGCCCTTTGCTTTGTGGAGGGTGTGGCATCACGCTAAGGACCCTTTGCCACACAGCAGCTCCTGTCTCCTCAAGATTCCATTGTGGCTGGTGGAACACGTGGCTTCCTCTTGTGATGACTCAGTTCATCTTCACTGAGCTGGTGTAAGGAAACCTCCTTGACCTGGGTACGGCCAAGCAGGAGGTGGGCATGGGCGGGCAGGAGGTGAAAATGCTGCCTGGCATCATCTTCACCAGCAGATGAACTTTACTCATTCAGTGCAGAGGATGCAGTGGCTTCGGGACAACCCTTAGAATCATAGAATCACCAGGCTGGAAAAGACCTCATGGACCGTCGAGTCCAACTGTTCCCATCTGCCACTAAACCATGTCCCAGAGCACCTCACCCGCCCAGCTTTTAAACTCCTCCAGGGATGGTGACTCCACCACCTCCCTGGGCAGCCTCTGCCAGTGCCCCATGACCATTTTGGTGAAAAATTTTTTCCTGATGTTAAGTTTGAACCTCCCCTGGTGGAGCTTGAGGCCATTCCCTCTCGTCCTGTCCCCTGTCCCTTGGGAGAAGAGCCCAGCTCCCTCTTCTCCACAACCTCCTTTCAGGTAGTTCGAGAGAGCAATGAGGTCTCCCCTCAGCCTCCTCTCCTCTAGGCTGAACACCCCCAGCTCCCTCGGCCGCTCCTCGTACAACTTGTTCTCGTCGGAAACACCCAGAAGGCCCCAACCCCTCTGGCGTCGTGCGGCCCCGTGTCCGGCAGCCGCTGCCGGCGGCACGTGGGGACCAGGTGGCCCGTGGGTTCCATTTCCCGGCGAGGGCCGATAATTTGCAAAATGGCTGCAGGGGAGGGGGGCGAGGGGCGAGCGGAGCCCTCAGCCCGAGCCCCGTGCTGCCCGCGGGGACCCGCGCCTCGGCCGGCCGGGCCTCCAACGCCGACCACGCCTCTTTCGTTATTATTGTTGTTATTAATAATTTTTTTTTTAATCTATTTGTATTTATTTATTTAGGCTGCGAAAATTAAAAAAAAAAAAATAGTTTGAAGCGCTGCCGGCTCAGGGCGAGATGGAAGGAGGAGGAGGAGGAAGGGGGTGCGAAGGGGCCGCCCCGGGCTCGGGGGTCCCGTCCCGCTGCCCCCGCGGCGGGCGGGGTCGGGGAGGGGCAGGGGGCGCCGTCCCCGCCGCCGAGGGGAGACGCGGCTCCCGCCGCCGCCGCCGCCGCTGCTGCTGGTGGTGGTTACGCCAGCCCCGCCGCCTGCCTCTCTGCCTCTCCTCGCCTCTGATTCTGCGCACAGGCAGCCCCGGAGCCTGTCATTCTGCAAAACACAGTTTACTCAACAGAGAGGAGCGAGTGGAGCGGGAGTTGGGGGGGGGGGGGTGGGGGGAAAGCGGGAGAGGTGGAGAGAGAGCGAGAGAGCCGGCGCGGTCCCGCACCCCGGCATGGCTTCGGGGGACCTTTACGAGGTAACGGGGGTCGGCGGCGAGGGGGGCGCGGGGGGAGCCGCTCCGGAGCCCCGGCGGTCGCGGGAGAGCGGGCGGAGAGCGGCGAGGGAAGGGCTGCGGCGGGGGGGAGAGGGCTGGCGCGGGGATGGAGCGGCTCCCGTCCCTGCCCGCCGCCCGCCCTCCTTCCCCGGCTGCCCTCGACTTTCCCCGGGGCTCGGGCTCGGCAGGCCTTGCGGGAGAGGGGGGAGGAGAGCGAGAGTTAGCGGTAGGATGGGGAGGCGATCGCGGCGCGAGGAGCCCGGAGAGTGCAGAAAGTCCAGGTAAAGTCACGGGCGCTCTGGGCGGTGCTGAACGTGCAGATTTAGTGCGGAAAAATGCGCCCCGGCGCTGCCGGCAGCCGCAGGGATGGAGGCGGCTCCGCGCCCGCTGTGCAAAGTGCAGGAGCCGGCGCCAGGTTGCTTCACCTCGCCCCGAGCGGCGGGGGGGGGGGGGGGGGCGGCCAACTTCGGCGGGGCCCCCCTTGTCTCCTTGTCCCCTGGCCCCTCACAGTCCCCCGTTCCCGCATCGTCTGCCCCCCTTGTCCTCCAGCCTCCCGTGGGGGGTCCCCTTGCTCCCCAGCACCACATGCTGTGCCCCTCCTTGTCCCCCTGCTCCCCAACACCACATGCTGTGCCCTCCCTTGTCCTCGAGCCCCCCATGCGGGTCCCCCCATGCCCGGCTGCGATGCCCAAGCTGGGACTGAGCGTGGCCACTCGAGCCAGAGAAAGGGGAGGGGGACAGCGGGAGGTGAAAATCGGAAGGACTGGAGCTGAGTGTTGTGAAGTGTCCAGCTCCAGTAAGCGGAACCAGGATGGCAGTCTGCCATCCAAACCAGAGTGGGCATCCAGTGCTCGTTGGGTGGGAGCCGCTCCTCAGGTTCTGCGTTTCCTGGAGAAATGGCCATTTGTGTTGCTGTCGTCCAGTTTCAGGGCTAGGACGGGAACGATCCCTTTGCCAGTTGGAACCTTGTGTCGATGGTTAGACTCTGCTCAACCATCAGGGTGTGCCTGGGTGTGGAATTACTGCTGCGGTTGGTTGGACGTGGTTGGATTTGGTGTCCGATTGATCTTGATGATCAGCTTTAGGGTCTTGACTGCAAGAAGCGGAGGACCTGGCAGGTTTCATGTAGACCGTATTTACTTTGTCGTGGTCTTCAAAGTCTTTAACCAAAGTCGTAGTTAAGAGGTGACATTGCTCTATTAGGACTTTATTTTGCAGAGTGGGACACAGACTGCCTTTCAGGTGAACTGCAGTTACGGTCTCCTACATGGTATCAAATTATGAGAAATATATGATCATTGACCTTTTCTCCACCATTTTGCAATCTCTGTCATATTAGTTTGCGATTTCAAGGATGTTTCATTCAGCTCTATTGCTGTTGTGACTCCAGCATAGCCAGTGGGAGTTCTGTGGAGAACAACTTTGACCCAATAAAGTTAGTGATATGTTTTTGTGTTGGTAACTTCTAGGATGTGTAGAGGATCTTTGTCTGGGCTTGTCTGAGTTTTCTGTAGATATTTGGAGTGGTTCTAAAGAGAAAGAAAACTACTACCTCTTGTGCTAATGGTAGCTATGTTGGTTTAGCTCTTGCTAATCATTAAGAAATTCTGGGGGTTTTTATGATCTTTGCATTGTAAGAAGATGGCATTTGGCAGTTGGACGTGGGCTGGGCATTGAGTCCTGCCGCACAGCATACAAATGATGCCACTCAAGTAGGAACCTGGCATGGAGGTGTCCTGTGAGAGAGCAGACTTATGAACTCGTTTGCAGTCAGATTTAGGCCCAGTCACATTTGTATGGAGGGATGTGAACTGTTGGTACTGTGGCTCGGAGCCTCTGAATCACTTCCTTTCTTTGTTACTCCATTTGAACTACTTTTGCTTATCTTTGTATAATATGGAAGAGCTGTATCTACCCAAACAGGTAAGTGGAATTCTGGCTATTCATTCCTTGGTGTGTGAGGCATTTGGAGTATGACCTTCTCAGCTGGGTATGGTGTAAAGTCTTCATCTACATGTTGGACATTTGGGATGGTCTTTTGTACATGCAGGGTTTTCGTTATCAGTCCATTTACGATGTGCGTCTCCACCATGAAGTTCTCCATGATGGAGGACAGACAAAATGTCCAGAAGGCTGAAGAGTTTGTATGTCTAAGAGGTAGCAAGGGTGTACATAGTAGTAGTTTTATTTATAAAACAACTTGGCTTTGCCTCCATGCTCCTTCCTGTCGCAGAAAACCAACCACATCAAAGGGACTGATCAGAAAGAGGTTCTTACAGGCGTGATACCCCACACCAGTTAGCACATGGGATGAAGGTCTTTGTGCCTTCAGAGGCAACACCTCTGTTCTTGCTTGGATACATCGTTTTTTTCTGTCCTCTGGAACAAGTAACACATTATGAGGATGGCAGGGTGACCGTTAAGCAGTTTCGGGATTTTGGTGTAAATAAATAATTTGGGGCTTGTGGTGACATTCCAAAGGTGCGCTACGTTCCTCATTCCCGTTTGACTCCATTAGTAATGTCCATGTCCTTCAAGGATTCTTACTGAGCTTAGCAAATAAGACAGTAATTACCTCTGCAACTGAGCATGTTTAATTCTGGCTGCTAAATTATTTTTGTTAAAGCCAGTCATGATCAGCACAGCCATGATGAAGCACATTAAGAAGTACAGGGCGTATTACCTATACTAGCTCTCATATTTTGGTGGCACTCATGAAATTTAAGATTGTAAGTTTTGGAAATAGATGCGCATATTTATCCTGTCAGTTCATTCAGTTTTCTATAGTTGTGTTATTTTAAAAGGTTTTGAACCTTTTGAGCATCAAGAAAATTTTAATTAATATCTTAAAAGCAAAATAAGATCACAGTTAAAATGACCTCAGTGTTTGGTTAACTGAGTGTCCTTTTCCAGTTAGAAATGGATTCAATCTCCTGTTATGTTTCTTTGAGGGCTATGAATCAAGTACCAATTTATTCTAGAAGCTAAAGAACCCCCTTTGGGAATTCTGTGTTTACTGGTTGTCAGTTCTAGATTTGTGTATTACAACCAAGACACTTTACATCAAGAGAGCTCCTTCCATTATATGATCAAGGCAGGTGTTAAATTTTGAAGTTTTATTTTTAATATTTTTTTCCTAGAAGAATAGGGAATGCTGTATATATTTTAGTGTAATTCTCAGGCTGTATGAAATACTGGTTTGGTTTTGCTTGACTGGCACGTGCTTATGACTTCAAGCGTTTCTTAGTGGGTGATAGAGTCGTGGTTGGTTTGGGTGTATCTTTTTGCTATTTCGCATAAAAGGTAACCTGTTAAATGTTAAAGAACTGTGTTGCACATTCCTTGGAAATAACAAACTGAAAATAAACAACTTGACAAAAGGGTGTTCACAGTGGCCATCAGTAAGGCAGCCCTATTTTGCTTTATGATTCAAATCCACTGTTGGATGCGATAGGAAATTCTTATTAATTTTGGTAACAAACAAAGGGTATTTACTCCTAAATACCGAGTTTGTTGATTCACATTACAGTTGTTTTCAGTAATTTGAAGTAATATTTTGTAATTTCCTTGTACAATTTTGTTCTCACCTTATCTGAAGCCAAACAGTTCTTTCACAAAGGCTCTCATATTACAAGTATATGAGATGGCTTTAGAGGAGAAAAAAAATCATTGAGAAGAGTGCACCTAACTTTATTTTTTGTAGCACAGAGCATCCAGTTTGCTACAATAAATTCCACTTCGATGATTATAAGATTCCATTATCAGTATCACAGAGATGCAGACTTTGATGCTTTATTTCTTTTTTTATTTAATATTTTGCGGGTTTATGTGCAGTGGTCACAATTAGATGGTCAGGGATGCTGACATTGGAATCTAAAGTCTTATTTTAACATCGTGTCAGATTATATTACACCACCTTAGGTAAGTGATCTAAAGATTATAGCTAAATCTTTGAAGGGGAATTTCACATTCATATATTTCTGGATCACTACAGGAAACTCAGCGGTTTTTGCATTAAAGTGTTGTTCTTTGTGGAACAGTGGCATTTTCAAGAATGGCTTCTTCTCACTTAAGTGATACGGTACGCATGGACAGGAGGCTTGTCCACCATAGTGACAGGTTTCTATTAAAACTTAGCCTGTTTGTGCAGCTGGGTAAGAATGAGCTGCAGTTTATTTTAGCTCATGTGATCCTCCAGAAAGATAATGTATTGCCAGATGAGTTACAACATCTCCCATTTATACCAGCACTCAGGTACCAGCGAAGTCAAAACTTGAAGATAATAATGGCACAGTTTAGCCTGCTGAATCCTTATTGCATGTGGAGACATGCAGATGGAAGAGAACATGGCTCAACTTTTGGATGCTGAGTTTGGTTTGCAGATGCAGAGTTTAGAAAATAAATGTTCTTTTACAAAGTGAGTGGATGCAAGTTTTTGAGCATTGTGGCTGTCCATCCTGCATCACTTTCAACGGAGTCCCTTCTGGGGAGAGATATGTACTTAAAGCTGCTTATTGAACCGGAAAGCAGAAATCTGGTTTTAAAGTGTTTCACACATGTATCTTCTAAGACAGAGGTGACTTGGAAAAGGATGGTGTATTTAAGTAAATGTTTTTATTTCCCAACTTAAATCAGTCTCTTTATTGATATAGCAGTTTCATGGCAAAGAAACAAGGCTTGGTTTCATAAGCAGAAAACTGTGACTTAAATAGGATCAGGGGAATATAGAACAGAGTTAAGCACCTATTCCTTCTGTAGAAAGGTAAGTTAGGGGTTCAGTGCTGATTTCACTAATACCAGGCTTGTTCCCACCAGCTAGGCATCTGGTCATCTGTAAGTGATGCCTTATTTTTTTAGTGGAAAAGTGTTAGTAGCAACTAATTTGAAGAATCAGCTATTTACCTATACGTTATCATTGATCTGTTATCAAAATCAGTATTTAGAAGACAGCTGTCTTCAAAATAAGGTAACTTGCAAGTAGTATAACCCTCAGTCGATAGAAGCCTAGAAGTCTTGTTGCGTGATGGAAGTTAGCAGGACTCTGTTCCAAATTGGATGTGATTTGCAGCGCAGTGTTCTTCAATCCTAAGCTGGGCAATCATCTGGACAGTAGATTAAGCTCAGCTATAAAGCCCACAGCAAAGAGTTAACCTGAGTTCCCTTCTGCCCAGATCTTGTAGTTCTCTAAAGATACCGAGTGAGTTTCAAAAGCGTAACTGGGTAACTCTGGCAATATTCACCATCCTACTGAGTAATTCCAGTGTCAAGACGCACATGGAACATCACAACGCACATAATGACTGTCTTGTTTACCTACAGCGTCACACTTTTACCACGACTCCCAACTTCCTCGTTGCATTGTAAACGGCTCGGCATATCTTGGGATACTGAAAATCAATTGATTTCTTATGCATGTTCAGTTTTGTCACAATATCAATTAATTGTTTTCTCTGGATCAAGTGTAGTTTATCTTAAGGTGCATGTCGTAAGCATACCCCTGGTTGGAAAGACTAGTGAAAACACACTCTATATCACCCTGGAAAGCCTAAACATATGCAGTGAAGATTCTCCCACCACCAAAGATACCGAGCCGAACGTGCATCCCTTAATTATCTAGATTCAATGTTCATACCTCTCCAAACAGTAAAATGACATAAATTTTTGTTATGCTTTCTGAATGACAAATCCAGTGTCTTACTCAGGGTTGGTCTTTGATACAAAATTAAAATCCAGCAATAAACTCTTTGTTTAGTAATTGTTTCTGAAAGTTTAAATGTTTAGAGAGAGACAGTTCAACTAATGGCAAACTTTAAATGTGATCTAATATTGAAAGAAATTGGCTGATTTTTTTTTTAATCAATGGAGTAATTGTGATGGCCAGCTATGCTGTAAATAGCATTTCTTTGTCCATTCATTTGACTTTTAGCAGTATTACAGTTTCTTGGCTCTGTACATTTTCATCAGTGCATTCCTGGTTTGTTGTTCCTCCTCACCCATATATTTTTCAGACAATTTTTGTAGCATGTTTTATCACACTGGCATCTTGACCGTAGGAAAAAAAAATTCATTAAATAGTTAACTGTTACTGGTGTCTGAGCAATATAATACATCAAACACTTTAAAGTGAAATATTTGCAATTTAGGGCAGCTAGTAGTGGGGTTTGTGAATGCTGGCTTGCATTACATTCATGCAAATAAAAATACACTGGTTTTGACAAAAGGAAAATCATCCTTTTGGCCTGTTGAATAATAGTGTCACACTCATTGTTTCTTTGTTTATTGTCAAAACTTCAGACTGCTAAATTGCAAAACTGAGGGGAAATACACTTCAGTCTGGTTTTTTCTATTACACAGAGAAAATGTAGACTCCAATACTATTTCAATACCATCTCATTATCAGCCATAATATAAAATATTGTTGCAAATCTATTAAGTATCTAAAAACTTTCACAATAGGTTGATATGAGTGACTTGTGTTGGAAAAAAATATTCTTGTTGTGGCTTACCAGAGGAGGGAAAATAGGTTGACTCTTGCAGAATCATAAACGGTAGCAGCTTGGTCGGTAGACTACTCAACAAAACACTAAAGCAAAAACAGTACTGAAAACATCTGTCGGAAGGACACTTCTCTTTGAAAATAGCAGTTGAGTTGCTCCACTTGGGCTTCACTGAATTTCTCACAGACCACCCACAAAACTTGCAGCCCATTCCTTCAGAGGGGCTAAACAGGAACAATGAGGATATTTTCTTCCATAAGGTACTTGGCTGCATCTATTTAGATTTTGTGGGGTTTATTTGAAATCATCTTATAATGAGGTAATCCCTTACATCTACTCAGCACCCAATGGATTCAGAAGGGATACAAGGGTCTGCACACCACTAAGGCTGAGCTCCATTGCACGGAGATTAGTAGCACCTATAAAAAGAAATAGAATCAGCAGATAAATGTGAATGTGTCTTGGTTTGGAGAAGAGTTAATATGACTTTTTAGAGGAAAGTCACATCTTGCAGAACTCTTGGTCAGTATGTGGATGAGAATGGTTCTGGCTGGTGTAAATGGATTTTGAAATAACTTTCTGGCAAGATCGGCTGCTACTGAAACGAAGCTGTGGTCCAGAAGGGTTGGACATCTCTTAGACTACTGGGTTGACACAGATGAAGCAATGAAGGGTAAGTTACGGTAGAGTGTCCAGACATCAATACTGGGATCATGTTGTACAATAGAATAATTGATTTGAAAAGAATCGCATTTACTGCTGATAACTAACAGATTATTATTAGCATTGTTAAGAGAAAGGTTGACAGTGATGAGCTGTATGAGAGTAACTGAAATACAGTGTTTATAAATTCAAGTTAATCATCAAAGGAAAGATAATTCTGACTATACATGCATAACAATGAGCCCTGAAGAACCTGTTACTATTCAGGAGAGATCTTGGAATCATTGTGGAAAGATTTTGGGTGTGTCTGCATTGGTATTTTAATTTGGATCAGGTGTGTGCTCTTGAAGTGAATCTCCCTGTAATCCCCATTTATCTCACCTCCATTTACATCACAGAACTGTCTTGGAGAGCAGTGATGCCCTCCTTTTGGATGAGAAAAAAACCCCCCAAGAGAGTGTGTTCCTGCTCCTAATGGGTGTATGGTCCACGGGACCAGACTACTGCTTGGCAGAGGTAAACCTTAGGCAAAGAGAATGTTAAGTGTTAATAAAAAAACAGTTGAGGACAAAACAGAAGACGATCACCATCATGTCACTGGAGAAGATGACCGTCCTTCCACATCTGCAGTACTGCAAGAACAGCACAGACAGAACTAGAAATAATGCAGAGGAAGTGCAGCAGGGTGTTGTGTGGTACAGAAAGGCCATCAGTGAAAAGACACCTTCTGACAACTTTATGGCTGGCAGAAGAAGTGATTGAGGAAGATATGAATGGTATGGAAAAGACAAATGGGAATGATTAGTTAATCCACTGATGAATGCTATTTCTCATTGCACAAGAAAAGGCATGCAGCAAATAAAATGATTAGGCAAATAACAGAGACAAAGGAAGCACTTCACAGTATTTAAATCTTGGAACTCATTGCCGTGGGATATTGTGGAAGTCAGAACTGTAAATGGTTTCAAAGAGCGGTAAACCAGCTTCTTGTAGGATAGATCCTTTTATATCTTTTAGCAGAAAAAAAAATCTTTTAACTGCTAATCACCAGCAGCTCGGCGGGAAGACCTAGGGCAGCACTCACTCAGCAGATGCCTTTTCCTAAGTATCCAGTACTAATTTCTGTCTATTCTGTTAGAATAGACAACATGTTGAGCTACATGGACCTTCAGTCTGACCTCACGTGGCAGTTCTTAGTTTTGTACTTACTACAGTCATTAAACAAACATAGGTATTGACTAAGATGTTGATACGGTCTGCAGAGATCACAAGCATACTTGCCTTACAACTTGTATTCTGTTATTCTAATTGCTAATCATTGTCATTTAGTATCTCTGCAAATTAAAGGACAAATCAGAATAGTGGGTTTAGTTTGCAACAGAGAAAAAGTCAGCCTCTGTTTTAGAGACCTCAGTCCAGAGTCCAGCAAGATGCAACAGGTGGTAGATGCAAACAAAATAGTAGAAGAAGGGAGGAGGCAATGAAGCAACATTGACTCAGACATGCATAATAATGACGTGTTGGCTCATTGCCATAGCTCTGGCTCATAACTGGGGTAAGGGGATAAAGATAAACAATGAAACATTTGAGTAAATGCATGGAATGAGGCAAATGGTGGAGTCCGTATTATTAGAAAGATATATGAGTATAATAAAATGTTTCTAATGAACTAAACCAGCTTTCTCCTGCTTCTAGGAGAAAAGTATTTGAGCATCTAAAAGGTTTTCTCCACAACGTTTCTGTATTAACATTTCTGGATGGTCTAGGTAGGCTTCCTTAATGCTGCACAGGGCTGGTAATCCACATGTATCAATCTTTAAAGGCCTTACCTGAACATACATAAAAATGCTACTAACTTTAGCAAACACATCAGGTTGATACTGTGTTGGGGTTTTTTTCCCATAAATGGTCGTTAATAACATACTGAAATATAAACAGTCAGATTTCTGACTGACCAGCTCATCAATTCTTTTGCAGATACAAAATCAACTTTTTTTGACGTCACTTCACAGTCACTGCGATGAGTAGTGGTTTCATAAGCTATTCTCAGATGTGAGGCTAACTACGAAGGAGAGAGCTTTGCTTATGTATCATCTTATTAGTCTTAGTAGTGAGAGATTACAAAATAAAGTATGATGTTACATAGTTTTTTTGAAGACTACTTAGTAACATTTGTTTGACTATGCTAATGGACTTTCCATTAAATATTATGCAGTTGAAATTTGCTTTAATAGTATTGTCAAAACCATTATAGTGTTTCCCTTTTTTTTGGAGAAGGGACTGTTTTGAAAATGACAAAATCACATTAATACACCTGATGACTTTGTCTTTTAGAAATCTTTCTGTGACAGGTTTCAGGTGGTTTAGCTCAAGAAATCTGACTAGAAAAATACTGGGGAATTCCTGCTAAATACGGCTTATGTGGAAAGAAAACGTGCAGTAATGTTTACTGGGCTCATTAAAGGAATCTGAGACTCTTGGATTGCAAAGTTGTTGAAATAAAGTTTTTTTGTGATTTATGTAAGGAAGCAATAGCGGACCCCAGAGCAAACGTGAATGCGTAAATTTTGGATGACGCAGCATGAGACCTTCTTTGATGAAAAGTGGTTGAACTTACCTTGGAAGAAATAGCAACCTTTTAGGTTCAGCAATGGCATGACATAACAGCATAGCCTCAGATTAAATAGGAACATGTCTCAGAGTCCATACAGGGAGGAGAGTGGAGACTTTCTGGATCCCAAATGAAGTACTAGGAATTACAGGGAAAACTACATTTATGTGCTAAAATGCCTTCACGTGACTCCAGGAGAAATAACCTGCAAGTTCTTGAAGGAATAAATACTCGCTGATGAGGGGCAATTAAAACTTTGTGATTTGACTGCTGTAACTGGAAGTGAGAGTGGAGTAGAGTCTGGGTGCGCAAACAAAGCTTTTCACACTCCAAAGATGTGAAAAGTTGAAAAGCAGCTTCCACTCTTGTGTCATTAGACATTTCTGCTGGTTCATAATTTTCTTCTGTGTTGGAATGTCAGAACCGATGTACTGTAACAGTCAGAAAGGAGATGGTAGAGGCAATGAGGAGTTTGACAATGTTTTTTTCCAAGTAGTCACTATTCTATGCCTAATACTGCTGTGAGCTGCAGATTAATACACAGTAGTCTATGGTACTTGTGTAGTCAGCAAAATACACCATGGAATGGGAACAGCGATAAAAGTAACAGGAAACCGAAAGAAGCAGTAGATGTCAGCTTCAGCAGTTTGGCAGCAGTGGAGGTGATTTTTTTTTTTTTTTACAGTAGAAATGCAAAATGACTGCTTTTCTGTCATATTTAAAAACAAAGTGTGTGACACACATTTAAATAAAAAGTAAACAATTGAGAATGCAGAACTTAGTAACACTGAACGGTCCCATTACTCACCTTTATGGCCTGATAATGCCTGATGTACAACAGAAACCCTGATGGTCTGTGCGCTCATGGTACACAAAAGATGCAACAGAAACCCTGGAGAAAGCCGTGTTTGATAATGTGTTTTTACATATTCCGGGGAAATAGTGGCTCTTTTATTCTACACCCAAGGGAATGCTCATGTTTCTTTATAAAATAAAAAGGGTGAGGCTCTTGGCCAGCTTTTATGGCCTTCTCACTGCTGCATTTTATTTACCTCTGGGTGTCAAGAATGGCAATCATCAATTCATTGCGGGAATGGTGGGTGTTTCGGAGCAGAACTGCTCAGCATTATAGGGGTGAGCAGTGCCTTCAGAGCACAGGTGATCTGGATCAGTTCCCTCCTCTGATTTTCATTTGGCTTAGAACTTGCTGTTTTGTGATGTGAGGGTACCTTTAGGGATGCTGAAGTATAAATACACCATCAGACTATGCAGCAGGCAGGCTGCCCGTGTGACCTGACAGCAGCTAGGGAGCATCGGAGTGCTCTAACCCTCCTGTCTCTTCGGTCAGCAAAGACCATCCAGAAGCCTTTGGACGGAGACTCATCCACTGCCTTCCTGCCATCTTCCCCGCTGTCTTCCCACCAACAGGGAATAACTTCCAGTACCTTCCCCAAGCACTGGCACACGCTTCCATCACAGGACAGATCAAAGCAGGATCAACACGTGGCCTGTTGTAGTTCATAATCTTGTATGAACTGTTGTTCTTGCTGCCTCAGAAAGCTTCAAGGAATTGCCTGAAGAATTGATGGAAGACTGCTGTTTCTACCAGCTGAATAACATGTCCCCTAGCTTCATTGTGAGCACCACAAAGGATGCCGCATCTTTTTCCTGCATTGTTTCACCATCCTACACTTTGACTTTCTACCATGACATTGTTTATAGTCTTTCTAGTGAGTGCCAGTGGTACCACATTTCTTACTCTTAGAAATGGCACCAAATTCTGCAGTGTGTGCATGGTTACCACTTATTGACAAGCTACTGTGGGGTGTGATTTGAAACGTTCTGCAACTGTGCTGCTGTTATGTTTTTGTGCTTCATCCACTCATACCACTGACAGCCTGTCAGGTTTAGAAGGCAAAGGCAGGTCTCCTTTTAATGGGAGCCAGGCCTTCTGTGTGTACCAGGAGTGATGGCATTTTCCTCTCCTGCTGTCAACGGCTGCTCTTGTGCCTATTTAGTATACAGGGAAAAAAGTCTTGCCTATTGATCAATTAGGGCGTATAAACTACTCTTTTACTTTGAGTATGCAGTCTGCAGAATAGACACCCTTTGATTCTCTGCAGACTGTCTCAAGATGTGTCCAAAGTACAGTTCACAAACTGAAGAACATTCTTTAATGCTCTTTTATCCCCAAGCCACAAGGCAAAATTCCTTAGGTAACTGGAATAATTTCTGCCTTAATGTAACACCTCTAGATTCCCTTATTAATTCTAGGCTTTTGTTCAGCTTGGAAGAGCTCTAACAGAACTTTCCCTAAACACCTTTCTTACTTCGTGTCCAGCTGCTTTTGCTCCTATCCTCACCAGAAGGCAGGCATTCCAAGATCACAAACATCTCAAGTAATCAAAAGCTGCAGTCTAATGACAGTTGATCTTTCGCAGTGCAGGGTCGTGCACCGAGGAAGGAGAATAACAGAGATATGGTTTGGATGTGTATTTAAATGAATTCACTTTTACTGGCATCGAGGGTGTATCTGGGGATTGCCTACAGATACTTAGTATTTGATATATCACTTATTCAAGATTTGGAAAGTACCAGAGTAGTAAGCCTCAGGGTTAGCAGAGGAACTGCGTGATCAGCTTTAGATCTCACAGAAAAGCTGATAGCAAGACCCACCTTTTCATTCCCCTTATGATTATACAGTAGCGTAACAGGGCTTTGCAGTGACAAATGCAAGTAACAGAGGGAAGCAACAAGTAACAGGGTGAACCAAGGCTGTTTCACAATCAGTTTGGGGTTTCTTTCCTTTTGAAGTGATTAGTCTTCAGCTCCATTTCTGAGAAGGTTACTTGAACCTCTGACTCAAACAGAGACACCTCTGAATGGGGTAAACGAGTAGCTGCAGTGCTTCTGGGACAGAAACTGCAGACTGTTAGGAGCATGTTCCCCTCTGCAAACATGGTGGCAGCTGCTTTTGATCTGTGGCTTCTCGCTGCTATTGTGTGAGGGAATCACACTCTGAGTTTCAAGAGCCACAACAGAGAGTAAGTAAAGCTGTGGCTCATTTAGGACTGGGTGTTATTTTAATGAGCTTAATAAATCCTGTATAGGACTAAGAGTTTCTTTGGAGTTTTGAGTCCTGCAAAGCAGGGCTCTCAGTCTGACCTTAGAGCCTTGTAGAGCCATTGTAGAGCTCCAAGAACTGCAGCAGTTCTGTGCTACACCAATTTCAGCAACATCAGCAGCCCTGGTTTAAGTAGCTCACCCGCTTTAGCAGCTGTTCTCAGCATCAAGTTGATCAGATTTCTCTGAATGGAGCTTAAATGACATTGTACCACAAATGGCTTCCACTGCCCCGGGTCACCATGTTCGCAGATGTCCAGGAGATCCATAGTCACATTGAAACAAGCTGATTTGCTTCATGAAATAAGTACCCACAGAAGATACGGAGTTGGCATTTTTGTTAAACGAACTCATCATGTGGTTGAAGCTGAAGCTTTAATGAATGTTAATATTGTTCTTGTAAAACATGAATGGCAAGGATTTGTTTAATGTGCTGGATGGACAGTGACCTTCAAAGGGCAAAATTATTTGCAGCGTAATTTATCTCACTTTTAGCAAAGCAAGGTGGAAGGAGGTCTCCTGAGTTACTGACTCTACAGTCATGGTTATCAAGTCCACATCACAGTCAGCCATGTCATATAATCACTGTCGTGAAAAGAAATGGATCACACTGTCTTGCAATGAGCAGGGTTCTCGCCCTCTCCTCCTGAAGTTAAAGGTTGCTTCTGGAAAGGATTTCTAACACCTATCTTCCGTAGTGGTTAGGACTGAAAATGGACTGGAAGAAAGACTCAGCCAGCCAGCAAACTCTCAGGCCTCTGCTGCAGAAAAAACATTCACCATAGAAACCTAAAAATGATTCAGGGTGATGAACTGGTACCATTTTAAAGGAAAAGTACTATCACATCTATTTTCTGGCTACAGTACAGTTTTATTAATGGACATATATTGTAAATTATATATTCTTGGACAGTCAACTCAGGAACACTCAAAAACTGAAAAATTACTTCTATAATATTATTCCAGTGTGCTTTAATACCAAAAGCTAAGAAATATGGTAGACAGACCAAGAAAATGAAAAGCCCTGCAGCTAAATATTTTTACAGAAGTCATTTAAAAAACATAACTTCAACTAACCAAGTTGACCTTGCTCATTACGGTGCTAGAGAGATTTGGTTTTGCATAAATATGAGTATAGCACTGTTTAAATAACATATCAGAATCTACAGTGATGTAATGCTTTGTGACTTCTCCTAAGACATAATCTATGGCTTTTGACTCAGATGATTAGGGGAATGTCCGATATGCTAGGTTCTACCATCACTTACAGGAACATAATTTAAGTATGTTAAAAAAAATAATGCTATGCTACTATTCAGTGAAGCTGTCTTTCCCTTCTTTTTTTTTTATGAAACCTTTTGAAAAGGCTTTCAGGCATCTAAAACCAAAAAATACCTTAGAGTCTGGCCCTTAAGTGAAAATATTCGCAATTTTCTAGAATGTTCATGGTGCGAAAGTCCGTGGCTCTCTTCCAGGAAAGTAAAGGCATCCTAAAGCACAACAGGACTGCTGTACCGTTCTTTGTGATAGACCTGTGCTGCTCTTTTGTGTGTGTGTTAGCTTAAGAAAGGAGTAAATCTTCCATGTGACATGGGGATAAAGGCAGTTGTTCACCAGCATGGACAGTTTAGGCAGTATGTGCAGTGACTTCAAGATCATTCCTAATCCCAAACCACTTGTACTCTGAAAGCTCTAAGGCACTTCCTCTGTGCTTTTCCCGTCCCATCCCATCCTTAGTGGAATTTCCCTGGATGTTTCTGGCCTCATCTTTAGGAAGTCATCTGGCCGCCAACCCATCTCCAGTGCTCTGGCCTCCCACTGCCTCCATCCATAGGAAAGCCTGGAAAGTATGATAGGTTGGCCACAGCCGAGTGCACAGAAAATTTGGCTTCAAAATTAAGCTCAATATGTACAGCTTCTGTGTAGGCTACAAAAGTCCTATAAGGATAGGGAAGTGTGGCTTATATACTTTAATCAGTGAATGAAAATCTCATTCTTACTGGGCTGCCCTGGACCTGTGAGCTCGTGTACCACTGATGTAAAGTACTGGCTGAGTTTTACCCTGTGGAGTTCCCTGCTCTCTGAAATGCAGAACTGGGTTATTTTAGTAGAAATTGATTCACTGGTCATGAATTTCATTTGAGAAAATCATGTACTTTTTGGTTCAGTGTCTGCTCTTTTACATACCCCAACAGTCTCAGCATACGATTCAATCTGTTTGAGGTTGAGAAGAAAATGCTGTTACTTCTTCATTTCTCACCACATGTTTTCTGTGTCTGGTGAATGGTTTCTCAAGGCAGCAAAACCAGCTCCTTCCTTATTTTCGGGCACACATATCCAAAGGATACTAATCCTATCTGAATGCACATTACTATGGTAAAAATATATACAAACTAGCAAACTCAAAAGTATTTAAACTCTTTCCTTACATTTGATTTGTGCTTTACATGCCTGCTTTCAGAATGTTCCTAAAGTATTCTTTTTTAATTAGTTTAATTAGTACTTTTTAATTCATAGTATGTGGTTTTAAAAAACAGAACACTGTAAAATAGTTTCTAAAGGTAGATCATTAATTTTTTAAAGCACGTGTAACTTCCACACCTGACTTCTTTTTAAGATGTTGCATTTGTGTAGTATTATGATTCTAAATAAATTTAAATAAATATTTAGCACTTGAGTTTCCCACAAATGGATGAGAAGAGCGCTGTCCCGTTTCAGAAGGAGCAAGGGGCAGACTTACATGGATGTAAAGCAGTTCGTAGACAGATGTGGGTAATTACAGAGTTGTATGCAATGATCTAGTATAGCACAGAAAACTGTTCGCTGTCCATATGGCTGAACACTTGGGTGCAGTTTTAAAACAATAAGTAGTAAACTTTTTGCATAGCAGTAAGGAAGCTGGGGCACAGAACTGAACACTGCACATCCTCTGTACATTTAATCTCTCCTTTCTCTTTAGTCATCTTTAAGAGATGCATTATTTTTCTAAGTAATAAAACAAGGAAAATAAGTGACTTGTATTGATCCAGTGAATGCTGTTATTACAGTCCTGCACTTCATAAAATTGTTCTCCCTCAAAATTATATGAAATAACGTGAATTTGAACTTTAAACACAAGTGATGAATCCTAACGCTTGTGATGAAGTTTTAGAATACAGCTTCTGAAACAGCTACAGAATTTTAGACAGAGCCATCCATCACATTAGCACCCAAATTTTACGAAATTTAAAGAAATATGGAGACCATCTGTTCAGTTCACTGCAAACCACTTTGCAGGATTTAAGGTTTGGAAAATGAAATAGCTAACAGATATAAAAGGCACCAGTGGCTGAAAATTTACCCTTCATAAATTAGAAATGAGGCGCACTTTTAAACATTAAGGCCGTAGCATTTTATTTATAGCACTTAAAAAGATTCACTAACGGCAATGGTTTACTTGCTGTGAATCACTTCAAATTAAGATGCGATGATTTCCTAATAGATGTAGTTTAACTAAATCAGAATTTGGGTCCTGAAGCAGAACTGCTGAATGAGAAACATTCCCATGTGACCCAAGACAGACAAGATGGGTACAATTGTCCCTCCTGGCCTTCAGATCTGTCAATCTGTGAGCCTGTAAGTAATGCCATGACAGATAAATAACCAAGTCTGGGCCATCATACTGAAAAGGAAGACAGGCTCCTCTTAAATGGAAGTAGCATTGGTACCTCTTCGGTGCCATGGTATAAAAAACTCAATCTAGGTCTGTATTCTACGTTTTTCAATAAGTTATCAGGATGCCACATCCTCAAAAGTTGTATGGCCACAGAATAATCATTTGTCAAAAAAAAAACAACCCAATTGTGACGGCATTGAAAAAAATATTTTGGTGTCACATGTCATTCACTCTGGAAGGCCACTGTTATTGTAAGAATTTTGTATTTTTCGTTTTTAGACTGTAGTACATAATAAACATTTAAAATGTTAGAAAGCTGAAGCTCAAATGTGGAGTCTCTTTCACCGTTATTATTAAAACATCGGATGAACAGGATATTATTAACTTTTTGGTTTAAACCATGGTTAAAACCCTATAATTTTAAGAAAGTCACAGTGAGCAACTGTTTGAGAACAAGTCTTAGTGTCTGAGTAAACTATGGAGTGCATATCAGTCATGTAGCAGAAAATTTCAGAACTTTATACTGTTACAAATAACAAACTATTTCCTCAGTGTACATGCAGCGTATGTAGATTATCACAGGGTGCCATTCATTGAACAGCGCCCATGTAATTAGACTTCATGTGTCTGACTCACGAGTTCTGTAACTAGTTACAGGCACTAGACAGGGGAAACAACCTGGATCCTCATATACAAACTCTGGGGTACAAGAAAGCCTGGAAAATCTCTTTGCTCTCTAAATACCTACCATAAAAAACCTGAAGCCAAATAGATTTTTGTGTTGAAGAAGAAATGCAATCATGTTCCTTACGTAACACTGAAGTGGCTTATCGATTACCTTGGACAGACTCTCCCCTGTTAATACGTATAGTGTTATGAAGGGTTTAAAGAAATAAGGAAGTACGTAACCAAAAAAAATTTCCAACAAGATGTAAGAGATGTACGGGTGGTTCCTATGCTTTGTTCTCCCCGTCTGTCACCATAAGAAGACTCTCCAGCCATTCAGTGAAATTGAAGAACATTCCCCACTCATTTTTCCCCAGTGGCTGTCTTCTAACTAGCATATCCTTACACATGCTATAAAATATCTCAGATTCCCTTTGAAAGTAATTCACAGGTGTAAACTTGCCTTTTGAAATCTGCACTGACTGTTTGTAATTGTGTGCATTAACAGAATCAACAAGGCAGAAATCGTAAAGATAGTGTAGCATACGGTACTGCGTGTGTTGTATTTGCCCTGCACTGCAATGTGCATATTCCAAATGCTGCATGTGACACTCAACAGCCGAGGGCAAGGTCTTTTCCAGAATAACACTGATTTTTTATATTGCAAATCTAACATCTTTGTCTTTGGGGCACGCTGAGCTATCGGTAGCACTGATCTGACAGACACTCCACGCTAGGTTCTGTGATTAACGTATTCTGACCATTTAATTTTAAGAACAAGTAAAACATTATGGCACACCACATATTAAAGACAAGTGCTCACTGCTCCCCGCTCCACCTGTTATGCTGTTAAATAATAGTAATGATCGTTAGTATCCATTGAGTAGGATAGATTTGCATGACGCTTTGTAACTGTGAAAATAATATTTCAGGCTAGTAATTGAGGAAATACATACTCTCCAGGGAAATTCTCTGATTATTTAAAGACACACTGTCAGTTTTTTTCAAATCCTTCATCCATGAGCACCTTGTCTTGTTTCCTTGGAACTGAACTAAAAACTTCAGCCATGCACATATCATCTTGAAATCTTCAAAACCTCAAAACATGAAATACTTTCTTCTTCTTATCTAGAAAGCAAATTTAGTTGTGTTCTATATACCTCATCGAGTTTAGTTAATATCCCTAAAAATATTCTAAAAGGATGAGGTCTATATTCCTTCATTAGGCTACAGGTGACAAGCATAATAAAAGCAATACCTTCCCCAATATTTATCAGTATTTCTGTTGAAGTAGTAAGCTTATCAATACTTGCTCCATCACCTGTGTTACTGTTAATTCTCTATTTTTTTCTTTATGTATACCTTAGTATACAGCCGCTCTTTGGAGAAAAAGACAGGTTGAGGCATAATCAGAAATTCCTGATGTAATTCCAGAGCCATCTAACCCAAATGTATTCTTTTTCCCAGCAATGGGAAGTGTGTATTCATCGTACAAGTGTCTTAAACTTCCCGAATAAGCAAGGAACCCCTTTTCAGGACATTACACAGCATAAGCTACTACAAAACTGCTGAACACAAGCAGCAGCTAGCACAAATACTGAATGCAGATATTCAGCACAAGTTAATCTTGGGGCTTTTTTCCTATTTTTATATTGCTCACTAGGCTTCAAAACAGATTTGCTTCATCAAAATTTTGATTTTGTAGACTGCCGTACATAAAAAATTTCAATGCACCCTTCCCATTCTCAGCACCTGGTTCAAAATCACTTTACAGAGAGGGTGTTCTTTTCAGATAAGGCATATAAAAATGAAGAGAAAGCTGAGGTGGTTGTGAAGAATAGAAACAGGGATTCAGACTTTGAATCCCCACCTAAGCACCCTGTCTTGCAGAGCACTGTAATGATCTCTGCACCTCAGAATAGGTACAAGAACTACAAGTGTAGTTTTATTAGCATGTTTCCTCTTTTATCTTTGTGGTAAATGTATAGTAACTTATTCCTCTTGAATTCAGGCTTTAATTCCTTCATATTGGATGAAGAACAGATATGTAGCTGCTATCATGGAGCATGTTGTATGTTCACACCCCAGCTTAGCACACTCCCTGTTCTGCATATACCATAAATACTGAAAGTTCATACAAACATTGAAAATACACTCACTGATTAGTTCACTGTGTATCTCAGTATTAAAAAATGTTCATTTGTGACCAGCTGACCTTGGTCCTCCAGCCCATCTCTCCCTTGTACATCTCGGAGGGTAGATCGCTCTTGCTATATGACCTGAAAGTCAACAAACCCTGATGGTATCAGGTCAAGGAAAGAAGGAAGTTCAGAGCTGCTTGTGGGAAACTCCTTTCTAGATGCCTAGTAAATCTAAACTGAGCTTAACTGAGTTAGGCCATACACCCAGTTCTACAGACTGTGTAGAACTTCGTTTTCCAAATAGACCTGCTTTTCCAAGTGGAAAAGAATTAATGAAAGATTAGTAAATTATTTATGCGTTGTAGAACCATGGAGTAGTGTAGGTTGGAAGAGACTTTTGGAAATCATCTGATCCAATGTCTTGCTTAAAGGAGCACCAGGTTTATTAGGTTGCTCAGGGTCTTTTTCATCTCCAAGGATGGATATGCCACAGCCTCTCGGAACGTCTGTGCCAGCGTTTGACTGCATGTATAGTTTGTGCCAAGGATGATGGCAAGGACATCAGAAGATTATCATAGACTCATTATAAGACTAATTAGGTGCAAGATTCATAAGAGTCTCTAACAACTTATTAATCATTTGTTAAAATTCATTTTTGTCATTTCATAAATTGCTTGCAAGTGAGATCTTAGTATTAAATGTGACTCAGAGGTTTCTTATACTAAAGTGTAAATTTAAGCTTCCATTCATAAAGTATCTGGAAAAGAGTATGGATGTTGGAGCACCAGCGTGTGTTGATCTCTGCACCAACCCTCAGTTAACAGCGAGCAGACAGCTGCAGCCTTCCACAGCTTCAGCTTGTGACTGGCACAGTGCCACAGGGAGAACATACACTGCTTAATTCCAGTGAGACAAACGTAGGGAATAGATCTCCGAAACCCTACATTTATAAAAATATAGTACCCTGTTCTACAGAGGCACGTGGAATAAAGCCCTTTGCCACATCATTGCTGTAAATGCATCCAGGAGCAGACGAGGTATTAACACATCCACCAAGTCAGGAATCTGACTAACAAATACATGGAAAATTTCCTTAGTAATGTATTCGCTACTTACATATTCAATACTGCTTCGAGCACAGACATTTCTAAATGATTCCTCAGCTTCATCAGAGTTCCAGTCTCACGCTGCCACTGGAGATGTCTGCATCATCCGTATCAACAGAAAGAGAAGGTAGCCGTCAGCACAGAGACGTGGCACGTGCCTCCACATAACCCTTGGCATGATCCAGCAGGCATTTTGAGCAAGATGGCAAGATCTGTACCTCTCCACCAGAGAAACCCCAGTGGTGTTCCTGGGGAACTCCCTGAAAGGAGTAAAGGATTTCAGTCTGTAGCTACCCCTACAGTTGGAAGTACAATCTAAAAGAACTCATCAGTTAACACTTCCTCAGCTTGTGTGAATTGCCAAGGCTGATACAGGACTCAGAGGGGTCAAAGAATGGTAACCACCTGTTGCCAAAGAGCTTTTGAGAGGATCTAGGGACCGAGGACAGCAGAAGAGTAACCTGTGATTGTCTCCTCCACAGCATGCGGCTCTGGTAGCAGCTCCCAGGGAACTCTGCCATCACCAGAGGAGTTTCACGGTAGCGCGCAGCCAGAGCCTGCCAGGCAGTGTGGTGCAGTCACTCTGACTCACTGCAGACATTTGTACATGCACAGATGTGTTAGTGCCTTTCATCCACACTGTAAGCAAACGTCCTCCTCACAGAGTTCATGTAATTGCTCCAAAACACACTCTTAAATTAGTGCGTATGCTTTTATGCCTTTGCATCTCCACGTCTGGAGTGCCATCCCCTCTTTTTAGATGCAGAGATCTAACTAGCTGCACTCAGACCATTTAAAGTGCCTGGAGGAGAGGGACCTGGGGGTGTTGGTTGGCAGCCGACTGAACATGAGCCAGCAGTGGCCCAGGTGGCCAAGAAGGCCAATGGCATCTTGGCTTGTATCAGAAACAGTGTGACCAGCAGGTCCAGGGAGGTTCTTCTCCTCTGGACTCGGCACTGGTGAGACCGCTCCTCGAATCCTGTGTTCAGTTCTGGGCCCCTCACCACAAGAAGGATGTTGAGGCTCTGGAGCGAGTCCAGAGAAGAGCAACGAAGCTGGTGAAGGGGCTGGAGAACAGGCCTTATGAGGAGCGGCTGAGAGAGCTGGGGGTGTTTAGCCTGGAGAAGAGGAGGCTGAGGGGTGACCTCATTGCTCTCTCCAACTACCTGAAAGGAGGTTGTGGAGAGGAGGGTGCTGGCCTCTTCTCCCAAGTGACAGGGTACAGGACAAGAGGGAATGGCCTCAAGCTCCACCAGGGGAGATTTAGGCTGGACATGAGGAAAAAATTCTTCACAGAAAGGGTCATTGGGCACTGGAACAGGCTGCCCAGGGAGGTGCTTGATTCACCTTCCTTGGAGGTGTTTAAGGGACGGGTGGACGAGGTGCTAAGGGACATGGTTTAGTGTTTGATAGGAATGGTTGGACTCGATGATCTGGTGGGTCTCTTCCAATCTGGTTATTCTATGATTCTATATGATGAACACTGACAGCTTTCTTAACTGCCTTTACTACTGTCCTCAAGATGGTTCGTTCCTTCCCAGCACCAGTGGCAAGTTGGTTTTACACTGGACAGAGTTCAAATCTCAAACACAAATTAAATCTGCAGTGAAAACCAATGCAATAATTGAGGACAGAACCTGGCCTACTGACCTTGTTCATCTGAATGCTCTTTCTGAGGGGATAAAGATGTATTATTCTTCCTTTTTTTGACAATTACTCTTTTTACAGATAATTTTTGAGATTTTATGTGCCATTTTTCTGTATTATTGCAGTGGTATCCTGGATACTTACTTAAAAATTCTGTGCTCCTATCATGCCATTATAGTTGCCTAAAGCATGTTTCTTTATTCCTTTTTTCTACTCTACCTTTCTTTTCAGCTTGTTTCTGTATTCTGCCATCACATTAGCTTCATTTGTGTAACCAAGAAAATGGAGAATTCAACTGAATTCTGAAAGAAACCTTTGTGTTCCATGACTTTCCTTCTCTTATCCCCCTACTTTACCAACTGCTACCTCAGCTTCTTATTCAAAGGATCGCCTCTCAACCTTCTGTAATGTACAAAGTTATCTATTCTTAGCCCTTTCCTTCTATTCCTAGTCCTGCACGGTATTATTCACAAATTTGACTGTTACTACCTTTGCTGTGTAGATGCTCAGAACCAATTGCCTCCCATTCTAATTTGGATAGAAAGCATGAAGTGGATATTTGATTTGCCTTTCTGACATTTCCTTGCCCCTGTCCAGCCATTAATATGACATGGACAGAGTTCTTCATTTTCCTTTCATAGAATCATAAAATCATAGAATCATAGAATAACCAGGTTGGAAGAGACCCACCGGATCATTGAGTCCAACCATTCCTATCAATTTCTATCAGAAGTCCTATCTATTTCCCACCTGTCTCCGTGGTGGGGAGACATTACTGCCCTCCTTTACGTTCAGACCCGTGGGCTGGGAGTTCTTTTTGCCTTGTTGCTCTGTCAAGTATGTATTGATCATTGCAGAAATACTTGTCTTTCCCTGTGTACAGCAGCTAGAAAACAGATCTCGTCACTGGATATTCTGTACATCGTACTTAAAAATTGCTGTTCCACATTCCGTATCTTGGAGTGACTACCCAGTACATGCTCTAATTGTCCATTTATCGCATTTTCCAGCACAGAGATTTGATTTCAACCAAGCCATCATTTCAGTGGAGGTTGTGTTCCTTCAGATTCTCTGCAAAGCTGTTACATTGTCCTCTTCCAAAGATCACTAAAATTCACTTCAAAAGCTTTGATAAGGGGAAGATGTGGTACTGTGGCCCCTTAGCTTGACCAGTATTACCTGGTAACCCCTGCAATATCTTGTGTTACCCTATACCCCCCTGTGGTCTCTTATCTTTTCACCTTGCAAATAAGCTTTGTAAAGCCAGCAGGCTGCCCTCGGAAAATTCTCAGTTGTCACCTGATGTTGGTAAAGCCTCTCTGAACTGCTGAAGCTCATGCTCACATTGAAATCCTAAGTCCTCAGCACCTATGGAAACCACCAAGTGACGAACAGCTCTCCAAAAGCTCGCCTTTCACTTCTTTGTGCTCACATTTACCACTTTGCTGTAAAAAGAGCTAAGAAAATATTTTTCTACCTACCACACAAGAACATGTGGTGTGTTTTATGACAGTCGCACCAGTAGCATTTGTAAAGCAATGAGTCACTGAGTGGTAGTGCAGCAGGGTAATTCAAATGTTTATTTATACTGTATCATAGCTGAACCTTTGTGTTTTTTTCATGTGGAATCTTCACTTCTGGCTAAGCTTTGGCGTGGATGTAGAAGTGTTGAAGTGAAGTCCTGGCCTTGCATTGAATCTCAGTGAAGTCAATATGGTGGAGAAAAAGACTGAGTGAATTGTAGAACAGAACACTAAAATAAGCTTGAACTCAAGAAGATAAAGGAGCACAAACTGCAAATGAACATGAAAGAAAAACAACATTATTTTTCCTAATGATTTCAGTTGCCACTTTTATGTAAATTAATAATTACTTCCCGCATTTCTGGACTTGTTTAGTGGTGGTGAAAAGCACCTTTTGTGATAGTCTATTTCTTCTTTTTAAACTACTCCTTAAACATTTCCATCTCTGCTTGGAAATGAGTATTTTTAAGAAATTTCAGGCAGTTTTACTGAAAGAACCGCAATATGTCACATAAACACTGGTTTGTTTAGAAGTCCTTCTCCTGTTCCTATAAACTGCTTTTAAAATAAATGCAGAAAACCTCATGGATTCAATCACAGAGAATCCTACTTTGATTTTACTTGCGTCTAAGTAAACTGGTAACAACTCTGTTGACTTGCAGTACTGTGAAGGAAGTATAAGCAAAATGAGGTCCTTACTCTGTTGTGCTGAACTCTTCCTTTCTGATAAACACACACATTTCCCGTACACCTACTTTTGGATGATATAAAACTTAAGAATCCCGTTGAATTCAGCAGAGAAACATTGGAGGGAATAATCCACAGTATTAGAAAGCAGAGAGCCATACATGTGTCCAAAACTGCCAGCTCTTGGTAGAACTTAGCAAAATATTTTGTCTCTTTGAATTTCGATCTCTCATTCATCTTTTAGTCATCTGTGCTGGTCACAGAAATAGACTCTGCAAGAGCAATTCTGCTTAAAGTAAGCTTCATCCATGTCTCAGTTCTCTTAGATTCACAGCCTACACTAACTGTTTTTAAATCTCTCCTATGATAGTGGAGAGGAACAGCATTTTTGTTTTACTTTGTTGATCTACAAACCAGGAAAATATCTGTTGTTTCTAAATTTAAACTGTGCACTCTAATGTACAAAACAAATTTAGCAGTATAGTAAAAATTACCAGCTGTATTTTAGTACCGAAATAAAAGTAAGCATTTATCATCAAATACAAAAGTTTGTATTTCTTCTGACGAGAAAGCTGCCATAAAGAAATCAAGAGATACGACAAGGGCAGGAAAATGGGTTCTTGTTAGTAGGATCAGCAATGGGAACCGATGGCATCAAGAGGGGAAACACAGCCCTCGTGTGGAACTGGAGATTGGGCAACAGGGCAGTTTTCAAAAGAGCCAGAAATGAGCTGAGAGATCAGACCAGAATTTCAGTTTCTGTGAGACTGAATTTCAGAGAAAGGTGGGACTTCCAAGAAAAACTGCGTGAGGTCATTAGAGATAGGACTCTGCATGGGTGCCGTGTTTGGCTGGTTTTCTGTGAGCTTATCAACCAGGGCTTCATTTGATGTAAACTGGTAGTAAAGGCAAACTCCTTCTGCCAGAAGAACCCTTACACAAAGAGGAAATCATCTGGCTTGCATAAGCACGGATGCCAGGGAAGGTCACTGAAAGGATGTATTTATGGAGGCAAAACACGGGGTCCAGAAAATCCTTAGGAAAGTGAAAACAGAACTTTGAGCAGCAATTTCTAATTGCCACATGACTGCTGTAAAATACAACTGATTTGCAGGGCACTTCTGGCTTTCTGTTCAGACCTGGAACATGGAATCACACAGCAAGAAGCTTCTTCAGTGTTACTGTGTCAGGAGAGGAAGATCAAAGTTGCACGCTTGCATTCAGGGAGCAGCAGCCGTTTTTACAGCCTTTATTTGGTCTGTCATTATATTTTCATATGTGTATGTGGGAGGACACCTATAGCTAATGCAGTGGTTTGCAACCGTTTGTAATGTGAGGCTGATAGGCTTTTTCTAGTGGAAACAGAACTTTTACGATCTCCCTAGCAAGTTTAACACCTCTTCCAAATCTGAGAAGATGGTAGAAAATAAAAAATCCATATGCTTAAAAAGAGAAAAGGGGAAGAGAATAAAAAACAGTGTCTTCCTGGTATTAACAGGATCTTCACTGAATTTCCTGGGAAGATGTCACTTGATGTTTGCCTGTGAATAATTCAGATGAGGAGTATCTTCCCTTTCATTTTATGACTGTTGAGCCCTTTCACTTTCATTTTGACCTTCTGGGTGACTACATAGATTTATTACTGGGGGGTTCATAGCTGGCACATTGATTAGACCTACTCTGGCTTTAAACTGGGGGTCAGATTCTGAAGAGAGACCCAGTATCCATTCCACTATTATTTCTCTAGTGTGAATACTGGCTGCTTCAGAAGATACGGTGCCATTGGTTTTGTACATCTGGAACACAGGCTCCAGTTACCAGATTTTGAGAAACTAAATATAAATACAAGAGAAACAAATAAGTTAAAGATGAAAGCAGAAGTTTTACAACTAATGACATACATTATTTCTTAAAGCAAATATAAATATAGTTCTGTAGTAACATATCCGAACTTCAATTCATCCAGAATTAGCTGGGACAGGGAGTAAGAGAGAGAGAGAGAGAGAGAGAGAGAGAGAGAGTCCAGGCAAGTAGTGGTGTATGTGAGTTCTAGCACTCTCTTAACTGTGATACCCCTGCAGACTTTGTTTAAAGTCATTTCAGTTTTATTAGATCTAACTACTTGGTTTTCCAAACTGATTTCAAGGATTTGACAAATGATAACTCTCAAGGTCACTTTTGGGAAGATGTTATTCAGTTTTCATTAAAGACAGAACTGAGGGGGGAAACGGAAAATCAGACATTGAAGCCGTTGATATTTTCTGCGTATTCTCAGAGCTGTGTAGTGCTTATTGCAGGGAAGGAATGGAAGTGTTATTTCTGTTAATCACTCGCTGTCACAGAATTATTTCTCATTAAGAAAACTAATACGAATTTTTCAAACCTTAAGGAAATGCAGAAATATTTTACATTATATACTACCTATTAAACAATTATACATCATTAAAAAAACCCAAATTTTTGGTGTTTGTTATTACTGTGGACTGTGAATAGAAGGAAAACAGGACCAATAGTACCAAGTGTGGGTAAAACCCTGATATTTATGCCTGCACTGAAGCACTTCACTGTATGCAGGGAAGAATCACAGTGGCACTCTGAAGAAGATAAATATCAATGAAGGCCCAAGAAGAAACGGGACCACATTGAGAAGTCAAGTATGTTTGATGCTACCCTCAAATGCATTCAGTAATGAACTGCATTCAGTACTGAACACTGAGGCAGTAATGAGGATGAGGAAAATACTTACTCAGACTTTTTGTGCATCATTAGTCAAGCCAGTGGGTATGAGGGCTGATCCAAAAAACTCCAGGAAAACAACTAATTTTGCATCAGCCCACATTTTTTCATTCTCTCCTCCACAAAATAATAAATTGAGAAGAGGGTTTAGCAGAAACAAAACATTTTGTCTTCACTTTATTTAGACCCTCTTCATTTTAGTTTTGTTAGTTCAATTGAAGTGAATCATTAATAGTTTTTTTCTGAAAATGCGGTAGTGAAATGATTAATCTTTCCCAAATATATTTGCTTTCTGAATATTTTTTTGAAACCATTTATTAAATTTGACCCAATTTCATAAATTCTCCCTTGATGATGTGTTGAACTGGTTAATCACATTCTTTATTGCTAGTATCATGTTACCCAGGAACAAAAACCACTAATGTTTTTTCCTTTTACCTTCTTAATTGAAATCTATAATGCCTCATTGCCAAAATACTTGATTGTTTCCCATATTTGAAAACACTGTCCAAGAAACCTCTTCCCTTCCCTTCTCCTTCTTGTAGTACAGAAAAGTTGTGAAAATGAGAAATTGGTATAGTTAAATTTAAAGATATGTGCATGATTTTAAAGAAAACCTTTGTTTGTATGTAATTCTGACAACAGCCATAGTCTCTGAGGTTCTTCCTTCAGTGAGCAAGTAGGGGAATGCAAGTGGTGTAATTCCTGAAGAGACAGGCAGAAGTTACTCCAAGGTGGCACCAACCTGACACAGAGTTGGTGTTCCAAAACTGAACTCCTGAAAAAAGAGAGGAGGAATGCATGTATTGTTTAGCTCCTACAGGACAGAATAGCACTAAACCAAATTCTCTGAAGTAATGATAGCTGTGGTCTACTGAGTTTAGCGGCAAGTTAATGTTTTCCCCAGGACATATTTATATATGTGTTTCGCTCTTTGGTACAGGGAGCCACGGTAGTTAAAGTAACAAATCCACAGACATCCCACAGGCCACTCCGGAGTCCCACGGCTCAATGTTCAGTCTTTCTGGCGAGTCCTACATAGGAGGATGAGAAGTATTTTAGAGCCAGGGATAATTTGGGCAACTGCTCTCTACAACAAGATCATAGGAAGTCTGTTAGTTTGACAGTTGAAAGCTTCACATCACAAGTGAGGACAAAAAAAATGACAGTTCATGTTTTTTGTGAGAATTTTTCCTCTTCTGAGACAAATGGTCTCCGGCTTGTGTACACTGAGCTTCCGTTGACTGTTTGGCTGAGCAATCCTGTGGGGACTGTGCTAGATCCAGAGTAAAGAGGATGCCTTGCTTTGTTCCTGCAGTGTCTCAGTGCAAATACTGGATGAGACAGGGCTCAGGAATGAGATTTGGGGACACTGCAGCTGAGTGCCCTGGAGATGGAGGAATGATGTCCACTATGACTCAGACGCAGATATCTTAGCACACTTCCCATGTAAATTAACTGAGATAGAAGTATAATGTTTAGTTGCTAATTGCATTTAGACTCCTTTGGGGAACCCACCAAGATTTCTATGAATGTACAGTTCCAGCCAGTGAGCAGCCAGAATTAATCCATTGGTTTGCTCTAACGGGATCTAAAAAGAACAATTACTAACGCTGCTGTGATTGCCCTTCTTCAAGGGCAAATTCCCAGTACAGATTGCACTGCTTTTCTTCACAAGAGATATTTTTCGTAGAAGAGCAATGAAAACATTAGCTGGGAACTGATTTATTTTTCTAAATAAAAAATAGTGCTTTTGGTTAACAAATACAATATTTTTTTCCATTGATGATGTCTTTATCCCTGAGAAGCCACATTTTTAAAAAATAAAGGAATTACAGAATCAGAAGATAAAACTTAGGAGAGACTTCAGAAGGTTATCTCATCATAACCCGATTTTCCAGCAGTGACTTTTCATGGCAGATGCTTGTTCAACAGAAACCATTTGCTCTAAAAACCCTCCGTACTTTCCCAATGTTACATATTCTAGTGCTTAGTTCTTGCTACCAATGGAACATCTTTCCTAGTGACTTGATCTGAATTTCACTTGATGCAGTTTAAACCCATGACTTGCTGTCCACTGACTGTGCTTGGATTTTCATATGCACTCTCCCTCTAGTTGAGTCCTTGCCAGTGCTGACATAGCACAAAGATTTCTTCAGCTGTACAGCCCATTTTCCACAACAGCACGATACTGTTAATTCACATTCAGCTTCAGTCCCAATACAGTCCTTTATCCCTTGGTGCAGAAACGTCCCTCAGACTGACATTCTCTCACATAGATTCATGAAATTAATTACTTCTATGTAGGAATCCTGCCTTTAAGTCTTTCATTTGCCTTTTTTTAGCTTTAATTGGTGCAGTCACAAATTTTGCATGTTTACTCAAATATTGCGTTTATAAAAAATACAGTTTTTCTATGACAGAAGTAGCAAAGTGGATGTACATTACTGCAAATATTTCTTTGGTATAAAATATTTTAATTTGTTACAATTAATTCTCTGTTGAAGATAGTTTCAAGACATGAAGATGTGTGGGGATGTTTATAGGGACATAATGCGTGTACGGTTTCAGGAGAATGATCAGTAACTGACATATAGCAAAATATGCTTTAGTTAGCTCTTCCAAACAAGAGGCAGCTGAGGAATGTAACAATAGTTGACTCATTTTACAACCAGATTTCCAAAGAATTCATTAACAATATTCTTATTTCTTCACACTGTGGCTGTTGCAGGTTCCCAGATCAGGTTTGGTCAGGTCTACATCTCTTAATGTTTTCAGAAGGGGAAATGGCCTTCCTGTCCTCTGTTGCCAAGGCTGTTCACGGGAATTGTTTTTCGAACAGAAATGTCTAACACTGATTCCTAAATGTACTGTCAAGCGGTTTATACTCACACCGAGTAGGTTCTTATCAGCAGTCAGCGTGGTCTGTATAGGATCCAATGGGAATATAATGTTGGACTGCATGCTATGAAAATAAGGTAAATTTAAAGCTATAATACAGGTTGCTACATTTTGACTGGTTTGGTGGCTTTTTGTATCAAAGTCAGTTCATTAAACACTACATTTTAGGAAAATCTCATTAATACTTACGTGCTTTACAGCATCAAAGAGGCTTTCCTAGCTGTAAACGAAGAACATCATTTTCATGAACAAACTATTTTTCTTTCTAATATGAAACTTTTTTGTTTTTCTTTTAGGTGGAGAGGATTGTTGACAAAAGGAAGAACAAGAAGGGCAAATGGGAGTATCTCATCAGGTGGAAAGGCTACGGAAGCAATGAAGACACCTGGGAACCTGAACATCATCTACTACATTGTGAGGAGTTTATTGATGAGTTCAATGGACTACACATTTCTAGAGAAAAGCGATCAAGACATGGGAAACAGGCCAGCGCTCCAAAATTTTTACGGGAAAGCCGAGGGTCATCTATTGAGAAAATATCACATAGACCTTCTGAATCTGGGAAGTCTAAAGGGTCAACACACAAAAGGAGGAGAATTAATCCATCTCTTCAAAAACAGAAAAGAGGATACACAGCAAAGACAGCAGCTGCTAATGACAGGGCTGCTAAAACTGTGACTTACCGAACTACTCCCAGCGGTTTACAGATTATGCCACTGAAAAAGCCACATAATGGCCTGCAGAATGGAGATGGCAGTCATGAAAAGGATTCTAGACATTTTGGGAATGGCTCACAACAGCAAAATATGGATTTAAATGATCATGAAGGAGAACAAAATTTGCCCAGCATGTTGGAAGTTAGTAATGATTCACCTGTTGTGAATGGAATTGGTATGTGATTTAAACTATAGTCTTTTGAGGGGGGTGGGGTGGTAATTGCAGCAACTGCAGACAGAAGAGTCCACTCATTCAAAAATCATTGTTATGCCACACAAGTGATCTGGTGAGAAGCACGTAAACGTGTTTCATGTTCTTTCCCCGTATCTTATACCATTATTTTGTCAGTTGGCTTCTCTCCTTCTGTTTCCCACGGAGTGAGGCAGTGTGGGCTTTGTTACATGGCTTTGCAGTGTAAAGTTCTTGTGGGGAAATGATGACAAGGCACAGAGTGGGAATGACAGCAGAGGTGTGGATGATGCTGCAGCTCTGGGTTTGTGTATCACCAAGTAACAAGTCACTTCTCAGTTATGTGTGCACAGCCCCAGTGGTCTAGAAAGATTAGGATTGTTTTAGAAACAGAATTAATACCACTTTTGCTAAAGTATCGTGGTAAGCGTGACTGAATAGCGTTCAAGTTTCTCAGTATTAGTGCTCATCATATTCAGGAGTACCCAGAGCTGCCAGGCCTTTGTCTCTGACAGTGACTGGAGGCATCAGAAGTTGGAAGGCACACTTGGCGGGAAGGTACAAACACCCTCGGGAAGAAATAGGAGACATTTTTTTCTAATCCTCATAGTTACTGACCAACTTAGTTCTCAAAGAATAAAGTTTCTGTTCCTTGCAAATACAAAGCTGTTTAATGCAACTGAGTAGGTTCACAGCTATACAGGTCCAATCTTTTCTTATTTTTAAATTCCTATCAAACTTAATGCCTCGATGATGCTTTGTAATATCCAGGAGTTAATAATGAGATGCCCATTTTACTTGATCATTTGGGGGTTTGTTTAGGTGGGGTTTTTTACCTATACTTTCATGGAATAACCTCTGGTCCTTATATTAAATAATAAAGGGGAATATGTCCTGTCAATACGTAGGCAGCCCCAGCCTTTCTAGCCTTCCTTCCACGTGGAAGTCTTTCCATATTTCTGGTAGTTTTCAGTATCCTCTTGTGCCTTTGGTGTGTGGGGTTTTTTTAATACCTTTTGAAAACAGCAGGAGCTGTTCCAAATGATTTCCTACTGCTTACTGATACAGTGGCGATACAACCTTTTGAGAATTATTTTTTCTGCTGTTACACACTGCATAAAGGCTTTCACTGAGTGATACGCAGTTGGTTTTAGTTTTTTTCCCCTTGCTGGTTACACTCAATTTAGAACACAGCTATACGTACAATTCTTTTCATTATGCATTTAATCTGCTTTACTGTTGCCAATTCACCCTTTTCTTACGACTCAGTGAAGCTCCTCAAATTCTTTCCTAGATTTTACTTTACTTATTTTGTATTGTCTTCAAATTTTCCTCTCGCACTTCTCTTCTGAGTTCATTAATACATACATTAAATAAACTAATCCTTCTGCAGGTCCTTGGGGCAGCCAGCTACTAATCATTTGATGTGATGAAAAGTAATCATTTGTTCCAATTATTTCTTTTTATTAGCCACTTTCCGTAGCCCATGATAGCACTCGTTTCCTTAACAGCTTCTTATGAATTGCCCTGCCAAAAACTTTTCAAAAGTCGACGTAAATTGTACCACCCCGCTTTCCATTTTCCACCCTACTGGCAACCTAGCAAATGCTACCTGGCTAGGAGTGTGGAACTGCCCTTGCCTGCTCTTACTAGTTACGTCCTGCAGCTGCTGGGATCGTTCAATCCAGGCATCAAAAATCTTGTTAAAGACTCACAGACCGTCAAAGTGTGTGGTCGGCTTCACATGCGTAGTAGCCCAGATGATGTCAGTGACACTTAAAATTGAGAGTGTAGGCTTCTGTGTTTTGATGAATTTGAGGTCATATAAGACTGCTTCAAAAGTTACCTGCTTCTTTTAATAAGTGTCGCATATCTAATTACATATGCATATAAAGTTATTTTTCTTTGTTTTCTTGATGTTTCTAATGAAGGTTTTTAAGTATTTGCTATATGTTATACATTGAGGAAGTTGTGATATAAAATGAAGAACTAAAGGGCCACAGAGAACTGTAAGGTCAAATAAACCTTTCATTCGTCCCCACAAGAGCTAATGAATGCCATCCACCAGCCTCTGTTTAAGTAATCCCTGTAAGAGGGCTCTATTTCAGTAGAAAGCTGCTTTGCCTAAGCAGCCAGGTGTTCTGCCACGTACAGAGGGCTCCTGGCCTAACATATGCAGCTCCTTTAAAGCATGTCTTTATGGTTTTTTTTCATTCTCCAAATCCATCATTCCTGTTCTGTAATTTGTTCTCTTTTCTCTCTTGCATTGTGACCTTCATGTAGGCAAAAGCATCTTTAAATCTTTAAATCTGTACCTGATTCTCATCTGAAAAACCCATACTCAGCAGAACTCCCAAGGTCAGAAATTCCTCCAGTCTTGTTTTGTGAAACTCAGCGCGTGCATAGTGTAAAAAACTACAAAGGGCGGAGATGAGACTATCAAAGCAGGAGCAGACAAAAACTAGCAAAGAAGGGTCAAAATAAAAATACTAGTTTGTTTTTTCCTAATACCGCCCTACAAGTTTGAGAGAAGCCACATTTCCTGCTACAGTATTTTGCATCATGTGTAATGTTGACTTGAGGAAGCTTACACTACTCTTCAACACGTCCAACACTCTGCTGAACTCGCTCCCTCACTGTTCACTTCCACAGGGAAGCAGCACAGGAGATGCTAGTATGATTCTGTCCTCTTAGTATCACAAACTCATTTTAAACAGGATAGATGTCTACTAAAAAGTGGTCTGAAATTTTACAAATTGCAAAAGAAGAACATTTCAGAGGAAAATGCCAGTTTGTTGAATAACAGAAGTTTTGTTCCAAACATCTTGAGTTTCAAAACTTTCTCCAAATCTGAGCCAACCTCCCAAGGCTTTGTCCCCTGAGACCAGGAGCAATGTGGCAGTGTGCTTGGCAGGACTCCCACGTTTAGCTCGGAGGCAGCCAGCTGTGCCAGAGGTTTCAGGCAGTCTGCCACAGAGTCTGCAAGCCAGGAGCCCAGCGTGCCCCATTAGCGCCCACAGGGCTCCCGGGCACTGTGTGTAGGAAGAGAGGGAGCCTGGAGGGACCTGGGTTTGGCTCCCAGAAGCTGTGGCTCCCAGGCAGCCCTGTGTGGAATCGAATGAAGTAGATATTTGCGTCAGCTTTGAGATTGCCTAATTGAGCTCACCTGAATGTCAGAGTCATTTCATAGCTACACGTAAGAGTGTACAGAAAATGTATATAGAAACTCTAACTTGGTATTGATGTGAAACCTAAATGTAGAAAACTCAAAAGTTCCCCACAGTTTGAAAACCCAGCTCTGCTACCAGTGTTGGCCTATGGTTGAAGGCCTCTAAAACCCATCAACTTGAGCGAGCATTAACTACAGATGTACTGAACCACAGAATATAATTAGTAATTTATATACTACAACTAATGAAAAAATATCTATTTTGTTTGTCTCTAGTATGCCAGTTCTGTTTTAACAATAGGTATTTGAGAACTAGCTTTTGATGATTCTTTGAATGGACTTCCACCAGTGTGTTTGGTTTTGTGTATACAAACACTTGGGTACAAGTGTTTCCTGCCTAACCTATAGATAAAAGCAGTAAGTTATTTATCCCAGAAAGATGACTGTATGTATACACAAAAGATGGCAATGCATGCACAAAGTCATATATGTACCACAGCAGAGGCCTGGAACCTTACTGATGTTGGGACAAACCTTTCTTATCTAAACCTCTCTTCTACCTTCCACACATTCTGTCATAAGGAGAGGAGAACTTTTGTAACTAAGCAACTATTGACAGTTACTTGAGGGTCTACACATTGGAAATGTTGAAAACCTCTATGGGAGAACACCTACTGATGATTCCAGAAGCTAACTATACCGTTCTTTCTGATGACGCTTGTTGTCTTCTGTTATCACATTTCTGTTTCTTTCCAGATATTGCAATTGAAAGTGATTGTTTTGTCAAGTTTCTTGACAGCATCTAAAAACATCCCCTTTTCATTTTCTCTTTCCTTTTTCTACATTGCTGTATTTCTGTACCATCTGCTTAAGAATTTTTGCTTGTCATGTATCACTAACCACTGTTTTTCTCCATTATGAAAATCTTAGTAGTCTCATGGTGCCCTTAATTTAAATACTCTCTATGAACTTAGTCACTGCTTCCTCTTGGTTTTTTTAGCTTGTTCTGTTTTATTTATTCTGGAGCAATACTGGCAGTAAAAGACAACCAAATATGCTTGCTTTCTCAGTTTGGGTTTCTCATTGCTTTTAGATATCTTACAGATGCTCCCTTTGCTGGAGAAGTCTGAAATTATTAGTAAATTATCAACAGAACACTGCTTTAAAGTATGTACAGTATTAACCATTACCCACAAGAAAGACAGAAAGGAGACAGAGAAAGATTGTTGGGAAGACTGAGGAATGCCAGGCTGTTTTACCAGGGAGAATAAGGGAGCATGGTTTATTTCACCTAGAAAAATAAAAGCCCTAGCTCTATGATCCTTGTCATTCAGCACAAATGCATGCTCCTAACAAAAAGAACAGTCCAGCCTTCCTTCCCATGATATCCTGATCACTATTCCCATCCCTTCCCCTACACTGGTTTTGATACTTTTGAGGCTACAAGGTGAACCTGGTCTGTTTGAAAATTAACCATTGTTTTGCTGGATAAGTTTCCAGCCACAACAGTTCACCGGGTTGCATCACAGTATGGCTCCTACCTGCACACTAGCACCAGCACAAGGACCACTTCGGAGGGCAGTGGCATAGAGATGGCGGCATTAAACCAGCTGTAATTAAACATGAAGAAAAGATATATCTGAAAATAACAGTAGCTTGAGGTGTTCTCTTCTACCGGATAGAAGCAGGGGAAGGAGATGGGAAGATCCAAGTCCCCTAAAGCATCAAGTGATCTGAGGCTCATTGCAATATTTTATCTCTTTCTTCTCCTACTCTTTGTCTGCCTCATCTTTTTGGACTATAAATTTCTAATCTGTTTTCTGCTGTGACTCATGTGACGGAGCCCCAGTCTCAGACTCAGTCTGAAGTCATAGGCAGTTTCTAGTACCAACAGCAGCAGCAACATCTTTACATGTTGTTCCCTGTGACAGCAGTGGAGTACCAGAGAAGATGCAGACACAGGCAACTAAAATGAAGAGGATTACAAGAATAAGAGTCTTCAGTTAGGAGAGGGTAAGACTGAGGAGGAATATGATCAAAGTTTACAGAATCATCCAGTCCTCAGATAAAGTAAATGCAGAACTGTTGTTCACTAAATTCTTCAACAGCAGAACTAGGGACTGCTCACTGAAATTGGTGGAACATGAGATAAAAGCACAGATGAAAGAAAATTCTTCTCTGTTAGTGGCTACAAAACTTCTCGTACTCATACCATAGGAGGCTATGAAGACAGCATCAATAGGCTCAAAAGAGGATTAGAGAAATCCATGAAAATGTTCATGAACAAATACTGAAGGAAACAGGAAGGGTTTTCTCATATTGCTATACAAGACTTAGAGATGATACTAGGGGAAAGGACTGCAGAAAGTGGCCAGGCTTGTGTTTTCTCCTTAAATATAGCAGCACTTTTTACTGCCATTCTTGGAGCAGGATTACTTGATGACCAGCGGTCTGGAAATAACTGTAGTTCCCTTAAAAAATATTGAAAGTTCTAAACATCAGTATGTTTTTAGGTATCCACATTTTCTACTACTGATTAAAGACTAGGTAATAGTTAGATCAAACTTCCACTAAAGGAAGGAATATATTCCTCTGTTCAGTTTCCTTTTTGTACTTAGACTGAGCATCAAATACCCACTACCAGTAAACCACATTTAGAGGTACTTAAATCTTTCTTAGTTAATTTGTGACATCCTTAAATCATTTCACACACAGTATAGATTGCTTCGAGAGTTTATCTTTTTTCCTATGTCATGGTCATTTCCTATCATGACACATCAAGGTACTGTTACCCCTGTGTGCATTAAGCAGGTGGTAACTTAACTCTCACGCAGAGGCAGTCAGGATGCTTTAGTGGCTCCAGAACAAACCTTCAGGAGCTCCATCACATCTGTGCAATAGGCCTGCTAAAGTGGCCTGCTTTCACTCGAGGGTTGTCTTTGGATTTTGCTGATCATTTTCCCCAGTTTATCAGATTAAGCAAGATTACAGGGATGCACAGTGTGCGCCGTAACAGCAATTTACTCACTGTATGTTGTTCTATTTCCATTCTTGGAAATGACACTTTTCCATTTATGTTTCAATCCTATTTAACTTAGATCTTTCTTTCCTCTGGTTAAAATTCTGTCAGCTGGCGTGCAGAGAAGTAAAATATTTTAATAAGATTGGTAGTTTCTTATATCATATGTTTAATTTGCAAACTGAATGCATTAGTCAAAGAAGAATACAACAAAAAAAAAAAAATTCTTACTATCAGGCTTTTTGTTGAGCTGGATCATCTGTGTAAATTAATCTTCTACCATTATCTTACCATCTGTATTTAAAATACATGTGGCATAATCTTCAACACTAGATAGGTAATCAGTACAGTTAGTGTGACATGTCTTCCATTCATTTACACCTCTGGTTTTAGAAGTTCTTTACACTTTATTTAGAGATATAACTCTTCTCATCTTAGTGTCCTATTGCTGGGTCAAGCAACATAGTAAGGATTGAATGCAATATTTAGAAGTCTACCTACATCAAATAATTAAGTTGGTTCAGTATGTTATTCCCAGTGCTATTAATTTTCAATCAGTAATTTCACAAGTTGATTTTTGTTTATAAGAATACATGTCAAAATATATGCAGTAGCAAAGCTTTATGAAAAAGAAGAAATACGCCAAAGAAATTATTCATCCCTTTTAAAATTCGAGCACATGGTGATTTCTGCACTTGTAGATAATTCTTGTCAAGAAGACAAATTTCAAATTCTTCTGGTTTCAAATGCTTTTTTTTCAAACTGATAATCAATGTAATTTGTCAGTGTTTGCACTGCATCGTTAAATCCTTTTTGGAGTGCAATACAGGCAATACTTCAGATGGCATCTCTTAATTTAACAATGAAAAAGTTCTATGGTTGACTGAAATAGCAGACTACTTAACAGCTGCGCATTTCTGTGTGCAGATATACATGTGTACACACGGGCACACATTACATGGTGAGCCAAGTGATGCACCAGTTAAATACAATTAAGCACTCTATAGATTTTTAATGTAACATAACCATAACTGCAGGCATTTCACACACTGAACAATTCCACAGGGCACTGACAACTCAGAAGTATCAGACAGTTCAGTCACCTACAGAAATCTCAAGTTGAAACGTAGCTAATCCAAAATGGGGGTGAGTGGCTTTGGTTTTGAGAGTAATATGTCATGAATTCACCACTCAGTTCTGTTCCAAAGGAGTATTTTTATTAGGATAGTGGTTGTTTAAACTATAAATTGTAAATCTGTGCTCTAATATTCACGTCATCTGCTCTTTAAAAATGTCTGGGTATTTTATACCAGAAGCTGAAACAGGTCAGCTTTGGCAGGAGTAAAGAACAGAACAAACAAAGGTGTTTTCATTCAGCTCTTTCTTGGCTTTCCTTAAATATGGCATATTGTGAGCTCGTGTCTGTTTAAACAAAATACACATTTGGAAACTGTTTCAATGAACAGAGTGACTTTAATCTCTGTTCCTCAACAGCCTCTCTCTGCTTTACTTTCGATCATAACAGTGAAATGCCTGCAATTAAAAAAGGAGAATTGCATAAATATCTTGTAAGGATATTTTCAACATTTCGACTCAGCATTTTCACCAATTGTGAGGTTTTGCCCACTGCAGAGCAACTGTACACATAGGCAAAAAGATAGTTTACCATTCATGCACAGTGGAAGGCAGAACAAACTGTCTTTTAAAATTGGCACACTAATACTCTCATCTGTTTTACGGAGAAGCAATAGCTTTCTTGTCATAGTTACGTTTTTTTTCTTACTGCTGGATACCCAAAACCAAAATGTCATCAGCATCAATATTTCCCGTGTATGAATTCAAACATTAATATCATATCTGTTAGTCAAAAGTCAGTAATTATTGTTACTGTAAATGTAGTGAGCAGAAGGTTGGGATCAGAGCAGAGAGGCTGGCTAACCGCTACTTCTAATGCTACCCACAGGGATACACAGAAGACAGTGCCAGTTGTGCCAGCTTAGCAAGTGCTCCTGTAACTTAGAGCCCCATAGAGATGGGCAACAAGTGTCTATTCAGATTGTCATTTGAAACTGGTAATGACTTTTTGGTCACTGTAAAAGCAAGACAACGTAACTTTGAAAGATGAGATTTGGGCTAAACTTGTCCTGTAAGGTTCTTCCAAAGCTGAATTAGAATTTTCCTATGAATTCAAGGAGCACTCCAAATTTATGTGAAAGATTGTGGTACACTAAGTTTCATCTTCAAAGCAGAAATGAATCCCATTAAGGGTACAAGTCCTCCATGCTATATAGTTCTCGGATCTAGACGTTGTCTGGTTAGAGAACAAAAGTACTACATGCTGGAATACAGAATAATGAGAATGGCTTGAGGCCACATTTGACAGGCCAGGCATAGTTTGATTTATCAGATTTACCACGTAGAGGCTACTGTAAATACTGAGGTTTGTTTAAGCTAACAGACAGCATCACTGCATTTCTTTGAAGGCATAGACGTAATTATGCTTTGATTTCTTCCATCTGAAAGGTTCTTCTCTGGCCAATGGAAGCTTGAATCTACACAGCACTGTGAAAAGGAAACTAGATGGAGAGAAAGATTATGTCTTCGATAAGAGACTACGATACAGCGTACGTCAAAATGAAAGTAACTGCCGGTTCAGGGACATTGTAGTCCGAAAAGAAGATGGTTTCACACATATTTTGTTGTCGAGTCAGACCTCAGATAACAATGCACTGACTCCAGAGGTAAGCATGTAGCCTTAAGAGACAAAGAAAGCTATCCTAGTATGTGGGTTATTGTGGAAATGCTGCACTTGAACTGGATTTTATGTATTTTTTAGTATTAATTGATTATCTTAAAAAAGAAATACAGAGTTGAGATATATCTAACTTTTTCACACTTGAGATTCTTATCAAAAAGAGTGCAATGGAAATTAATTTTTAATTTACATGTCTGAAACTGAAAATTAGAAGTAAAGAAAGGAATGGCAGAATCTGCATTTCCTGCATGGAGTTGTAGGAAGCAGTGGTTCCATGTTGAAGCTACTGATACTTACCGTCCTTAGGAGAAATCTGGTCTCTTTCATTTTATTAATTTAAATGGTGCTCCAGTTGTTGCGCACAGAGGAATTTCAGGCTATACCCTGAGATAGTAATTCTAAAAATACACCTTGATCCCTAATTTCTTTTTCTCTAAGTCCTTTTGCGAGTCCTTATTTATGAAATCTTAACCAAATAGGGGCTGTATTGTCAGCTGAATTGCATAAAAACATAGAAATTATTTCAATTAATTCTCTTGTTCCAAACAACTTAGAGTCCAACTTGGACTTGCAGCTTGCACTACTCCAGTACACATACTGGTCACTGGAAGGTCTGAGCTTTTCCTTCCATTCCCCATGGTCCCAGTAGAGTGAGGGGCAGCGACGCCCTGGTTTACCTTTCCCCTGTAAGAACAAAAGGGGTGTCAGTAAATGCCTGCATCAGGATACACGTCCTGGAGGGCAGAGAACGTGCTTGAGCCCTGTTCCAGGCAGGCAATAAAAGCCCAGTGGGAAGGGGTTAGCATAGTTTCCAGAGAAGACAACAGGAGCTGCCTCCCAGCACCACTTTTTGTCATCTGAAGGTTCTAGAACGCAGACAGAGTTCCTCCACGAGGTGCCCACAGTGTGGCAGATCTCTACCTTTTCTGCCCTCCAGACACAGCAGCGCAGCTGTGACAGTATATGAAATACCAGTTTGAACACCATTTGAGAGAAAAGTAGATTGTAGCTTTGAGGTATTATTTTGTTCAATGAGAAACTGAATAACTTTGAAATTCATTACTTGTAAGACATTTCAGATAAAACCACTGGCAGTTACAATGGGCCCTAAATCTGACTCCCCTTCCTTTCTAAAGGCACACTCACATATGGAGATTAATATACAGATACTAAATAGTTAAACCTGTTGGTACATACATTTGTCACTCCTAGATTTTACACTATGTGATATTTTAAAAGACTGTCTTGGTAATTAACACAGAACACCAAACACCTGCTTTTAATATTAATTCCTTAAATAACATTAGTTTGCATCAAATCCATCATCCCATCCATGTATTAATTACCTCTAATTGACACGGCAGGTAGTTTAAACTAATAGCTCAAGGGCCTGAAAAAGTACGAAATCAAGGACTTACTATGTTCATGCTGAACGGATAACACCTTTACAATGCTGGCTGTGCTGTTCCACATCAGCAGTCTTCAAATGCTCCAACCAGTGAATTCATTCAAGCTCTTCAGGTCTGCCAAACCAATCCATTTTATTCTTTGAAGTTTTCACTATGCCAGGAACCCACCTCTGTGGAAAAATAAATAATAAGCATAGGATAATCCTCCTCTTGCATCACCAGCGTAGACTATTTCTGGAACCTTTACTGAAGCTCACTCAAAACCATTTAGAAAACATTTTAGAAAACTACATTACTGGCTAGGATCTGGATGGTCAGGAATTAATCAAGGTAATGAGTTCTCCACATTGAGATTGTCTGTTTAAAACTCATCCAGGCTGAGAGCAATTGAAGGCTCTTGCTCTCTGAAGGCTGCTTGCTGGCAAACATGAAACAACTTGTTTGGCCTCTATCCAGGCTGCAGCCCGTGATCATTCACACCACAAAATCCCGCACCTTCAATATTGGTAATTCCACATCCTTGCCAACAATTACAGCAGAAATCCAAGGAACTGAAAGGAGGAATATGTTGAATGCCCCATCCCTACAGTTTGTTACCCAGAGTCGTAACTGAGACAAACTAACAGGGTATTTTTAGGGATGTTTACAACATCTTGAGTTTTGACTCCTTTTATCACCAGTGAATAAACAGTAAAAACACAAAATACCCACAAAATTAAGAAAGTGTGTTTCACTTTGTCAAAAGAAATGCTAACTTCAGGCTTTATTAGACATTCAGTAAATTATGTTTGTGTAATATCAAATGATTAATTTACTCAGAGCAGGTCTGCTTGATGTGGTCAGAACAGAGCTCTGGATATTCTTAGCCATCCATGTTAGGAAAAAAATAAGGAGTGTGCTGCCCACAGTCATTATAAAATTAAACTTATACAGAACCACTCTCACCCCTCAACAATGCTGCTTCCTTTTTTTTTCTTTATCTTAATCTTCAGATGGTATTTAATAGTCTGTTCAACCATTGGCCTCTGCTACTTATGCCAGTTTACTTAAAATAATGAACTTATCTATACTAAAAAAGAAAACAAAAAGAAAGCACAAGAAAAGCTTGGAGATGTGCTTGTGGTAAGCACATCACACCTGTGGGTTTGTGCAGGTGATTTCAGCACGGAATGTGCCGATGCTTCTTCCAGCAGCATTTGCACTGACTGGTGCCACTCCAGTAACCTGAGTTTTTTCTACAGAAATGTTCAGGGCACTATAGAAATTCCTTGTTATGTTTTACAAGACCTTGCAAAGCCTCCAAGCCAGTGTCATGAAACAGCACAGCTTGTTTGTATTTCTGTGGCTTAGGCTTCCTACTTGTAAAATTCATTTTTACAATAGATATGTAAAATATTTCATCATTATCAATTCCATGTGAGCATTCTCTCATGGGTCTTTTGCTGCTTCTGAAGTTCTTTCTCCAGTGATAATGTTCCTGGTTTAACTCGGCACATTTCAAGGAACCAAATTCTGTGTCAAACAAAATTAAATGGATCCATCTGCCGTTTTAACTCACGCTATTAAACTCCCCTGAATTAAAAGCAAAAATATCCTAAACAGGGGATGTTTTCATTGAAGACTGATAAAATTGCCTCAAGTACCCTTCTCATACAAAAGAACTGGGTTTCAGATTTCTAGGGATGAAAATTACAGGGTTTGAAGTTCTACCAGGTGTGGTTTGGACCACTGGTTTGCCTTCACTTTTCCTCACTTACAGCTTTTTCTAACTTTAAAAGAAAACAGCAGAAAAAGAGGCAGGTACCATTTACTGTTGTCTGTATTTTTTCTCACATGCAAAGACAAACTGTGGGGTTTGGCCAATACTCCTGCCTGAAGCCAGGCCGATAGGTGCTCAAGTCCTTTATTTATCAAAAAGAAAGGACTCAGAATCCATCTGCGCAAGGAGTCAGTCAGTAACAAACCGTGTATTTATGTAAAAACGGTGCAAGCATGGAACAGCTTCTGAGAACAACTCAATGGCTTTAAATTTTGTTTTACTGTAATATTTACAGAATATTTACCTTTAAGAATATCAACAGTGAATCCTTAGAGATTCAGGGAAGTTAACCGTTTAAACTAGCGTTTCTGTTTACGTGAACAAGAGACTTCTGTTCAAGATACTTTCTGCAATTACGGTGATAAATTCTCAGATCTCTGATTTTCCTGGAATGTAAACAATATTGAAAGCAAAGGACAGCCAGTGCCATTCAGAATTTCCTATGTCCAGTGAAAGGCATTAAAATAAGTTCTTAGAAGTTTAATGAAGTTTTCAAACATTTTATGTTTATTTTCCAATAGAAGTTGTCCTAGAAGGTGTCCTGGTAAAGAAGTAACTCACGTTATTTTCTTGACAGGATTAAAAACAGAAGCAACTTCTGAGAAAGAGATAGTTTTATTATATATTTGGGTTTCACTAGAACAGTAAGTGAAGCATCAAGCTGGTCTAAATTTATTATTCAATAGATTAACATAAGCTGAATTACTGGCCTGTGCTGTTTTGTTTATGCTTCCTGAGAAGTTTTAGTCAGATGCGTTCAGGTATACTTGTCCCCACCATGGAAATTAACTAAAAGACCATAGAAAGCAAATTTAAAAAAGCATGGAACCACGCAATACTGCTATAGAGCCCTGAAAATAGCAAGATTAGATCTGGCCCACCAGAGACAGACATTTAAATTTAATTGGAGAAATGCCATAGCTATACCAAAATGAGGGAAGGGTTAAGGACTATGCAAGAGAGGAAAAGAATGTGGAATCTGACAAAGAAATGTAACCAAAGACACCCAGTGTCCTGTATTTGCAAACCGAATCCACTACACCATTAAATGGGAATCTGTGCTTAAAAACAGACAGCAGTTCTCAACTACGATTATATTTACTTCACAGTTCTGCAGCTTAATACACGGTTCTGCAACGCTACAGACAAACCATCTTTTTTATTTATCTTATTGCTAGTAGCTTTCCTATAATCATGTAAACATCTGTAAAGAAATAGGCACACCCTGATAATCAAGGAAAGCCACGATGCCAAGGCACTCAGACATTCAGAAGCAGGAGTAGCAGCTGGCTGGCTGTGACTCGGCCGAGGGAGGAGGTGACCAGGTGAATTTGGACTGAGCCAGCAAAGAAATCACAGCATAGAAGAAGGGAGTGAGAATTTACTTTGCTGGCTTTGGTGTATCCTGGTGTACCTCCAAGCACCTTTTGGTGTAAAATTAATGACAACCTTACAGATACTAAACCTACTTTTTGGAGACTGAAACACCAATACTTTATGGTTTTCTGGTTTCTGATACTGTGGCCTTTTGCTAGAAACCAGTGGAGCTGTGGAATTAAATTTCCATTCCTGCTCAGAAGTACTATCCAAAATGCTGCCAAAGCTTTCCCATTTTCCACTGTACTTGAGAAGTCAGTGCCTAACAGACCTTTAATCACCCTCTCCAGAACATTGAAAAAACAGTGATAGCAGAATATTGTTTTTTATTACAAGTAGGATGACCTCTGCTCAGCCGTTTGGTGTAGTTACGGTTGGGTTTAAGCCATCCAGAGCAGTGAGGGGTGAGGCAAAAAAGAGCGAGGTTTCTAATGGTAATGATGTGTTTGAAGGATGGCAGTGGTAACATCGAAGGGAGGTACAAATGCAAATATCACTGGAGGAAGGGGAATGGTAAAGAAACGTGCTGAATGGAATGTCCTATCACGGCGTCATATTTAAAGCAACACTCCTCATTGTATATAAAAATGCTGGCCTGGTGTTCTGATATTATTTGCATATCCTGCCTAAGAAAGAGCAGATTTTAAGAACGTTTAAAATAAACTAAGAGGACAACCTTGCACTCATATGGAACTAGGAAAGTAAAAATGCATTTCTGTTTTATTCTAACATCTCCCACCTTAAGAAGTTTCTTTTTTAACTTTGAACAGAGGTCTTAGGCATTTTTTTCCTTTGTTTCCCCTTTGCAAAATGTGCAGTTTTGCTGTTTTTACCACCTAAGGGCTGAGGCAGCCTCTGAGACTTTGAGAATGAACAGTACTTGTAAAATCACTGATGACATTTTGTACCTGCACAAGAATTTCCAAGAAGCTTCCAAATTCTGCAGCTTTTAATTACTTCACTTTCATCCACTGTCACATACTAAGTATTACAGGAGTTCTGAAGTGCACTTGTAAAAGTGAAGCACCTAGAAGTTAACCACCTGCTTTCTCGTGTCCCAGTCTCAGTAGCCAGTGAAAATCATTTTCATGCAGACACATGGAAAGCAGGCAGGTAGTGCTGCTCTGCATGGCTTGAATGTACAAGTTCCAGCTTAGTCACACAAGCCGCAGGAGTTCTAATGGTCTGTTCTGTGTTTAGGGACATTTCTTAAGTAAGACACTTCAGAGGTGTAAAGATTTCTTTGAAACAGGAAGCAGTGAATAAAAATAACCAGAAGCTAAAAAACTTGGTTTTCTCTCACATAGAAGCCATATTTAAACCACCAACCACATTTTGCTGTTTATTACCTAAATTTGCACTAACAGCAAATCTTTCAGTTCAAAAGAGAAAAATGTGATGCTATCTGTAGGAAACACTTTGACATGGGATTCTGTTTCAGCAGAGGTGTCATACAATGAAATCATGGGCCTTGAAGTAAGGTACAAATCACTAAAGACGAGTGGGGAATCTGAAATAAATTGCAGCCTGCAAACTACACTGAATTGTGACTAAACATAAAGTTACCCATTATAAGTTTATGAAATAATATTTTCTTTTAAAAGTCATTAGGAAAGCCATTCTGCTCAGATGAAAGGCCATTTTCTTACAATACCAGCTGCTCAATTCTATACAGATTTTTATATGTTTGATTTATGGTGCAATTAATAGCTTGATCCTATTGTAAATTGGTATAAAAATGTCTTTTGACTTTTTTGTTCTAGCTTTTGTAGTCTTTAACAATATCACTGACCGCAGAAAAATGAATAATGTATTTGTCATGTTGATGAGGTTTATGATGTCCTCTTGTCCCTCCTTGTTCCAGTTCAAGTCACATAAACCAGAGAACTTGAAAAACTGAAAACTGGGGTTTATAGATTTTGCTTACAACCTGTTGCAGATAATAGGCTATTGTTGTGATAATCATGTTACTGAGGATACAGTGATGTACGCTGAATATACACAAAGAAAATAAAAAACTGATATTTGAAGTTATTAAATTGGAATCAAATAGCATAAAGCTAGGCTTTCCCATAGAATAAGCAAAGAACAGCCAAGTTCTAAAAAACCTTTGAATTAATAAGCATCTACAAAGCACTTCCAAATATAAAATATTTTGTAAACTCTCAGTGTTATCATTCTAAGTATAGTAAAATCATATTAATATATATAATTGATGTTTAGTATTAATAGTGCCCAAAATGTAAGTCTCTCAAAATCAATAGGTTTGTAAAACTAGGGAAATGATATTGCAACGGCATGCATGTCGAATTGTTTACTTTTCTTTATCCACAGATCATGAAGGAAGTTCGGAGAGCATTGTGCAATGCATCAGCTGATGACAGTAAACTCTTACTTCTCAGCGCAGTGGGAAGTGTATTCTGTAGTGGCCTAGATTACTCATATTTAATTGGCAGGTTATCCAATGACAGAAGAAAGGAAAGCACTAGGATTGCAGAAGCTATAAGGTGACCCAAGCTTACCTATGATCTCTAAATTATGAAATGCAGTGTGTGATTATAACGATATTTATCAGGTCCAAAAATGTTGTATATTTAAGTGTTGATTGCATTCTAATTATAGTCCTACAAATTTGTTTAGTAAGAAGAATGTTGGACCTTAAAAAAGAAGGCACATTTATTCCAGTGCTCATATCCATAGGGATTTATTTTATTCCAATTCTCTGTATTTAATATTTCAAATAATTCCTCCAAATTTAAATACAACTTGTTGTTATTTTTCCAAATTAGCTATCACTTCATGTTCTAAAGTGGTTCCTGAACGGCAGATATTTTACTTGTTTTAATGTTCATCATTGTAATGAATTTCAGTACAAATGGGAATCCATGGCTCACTCTTACTCTGTTGAAATAGCAGTCTGCCGCTGTATTTCAGAACCTTATTAGAAGGGTCTCCACTCTTTTTTCTTACATTTAGATTACTTAATATATATGTAAATGTAATTTTATTTTCATAACTAAAATGTGACTTTCCTTATATATATCACATCACCGTAATAGAAATCCAAGGTTCATAACATGCAGTCCACAAATCAATCTGCACATCACCAAATATTTCGATTATCCACCAGGTACACCTTATACGTATTTGGCAGATCCTTCACTATAAATCAACATTACTCCCCTGAAGCCAATGCTACCTCACCAGTCTGTACTAGGAGAGGGTTTGGTCCCTTTCCACCCCCATCTTCCTAAAAATAAATATTGTTCTTCTGAGAGCTTTAAAACTTTATGCAACAATTCTATGAAGGATTTGTTTTATAACAGATCTTTGGTTTTGATATAGTAGTATAACCTAAGTTCAGGTTTAGTTATTACATGACAAATGTTAAACACCAATTATCTTGGTTAAGACTTCTTCTGATCAGTGTTGATTCTCAGTTTAATACTTTTGAAATTATCATAGTAGTAATTATTTTGAATTTAAAATCTGCTTCTTAAATATAATAAATTATGACCAGTTTTTAAGACCCCAGCTATGCCTGAATATCATGTAGTGATGTTCAGAAAAAGAAAAACCCTTTGGAGGATACATCTTAATTTATTTTTTTAAAATGTGAGGGATTTTTAATAACATGGAACCAAAAAAAAAAAGTCAGGGAGGAAAATCACTGTTCTTGTTTGAAAACACAGGCATGTTTACACCCCATTAGTGGATATAAATTTAGTATTATTCCTGTAAATATTGCGTAGATCAGTATTGTTATATACCTATACATTTATCTACACAGATTTAATATATAGGTATACTTATCAAGTCAACATTTAAATGAGTATAAACCAGACTATGATGCTCAGTTTTTCCATCCTTGGACTCAGAACTCTTGAAATACTGGTACAATGTACCACTCCTTGACAAGAATGTCGACTTCAGGCCCACTGTAAATAGATTTTTATGGTACTTCTGGAAACAATATGCTATGTTTTCCATTTAGCGCTCTCTGTGCTTTCTGTGAACAAAAGACTCAACTCATGGAAAATACACTGAAATAAGAATATACACTTCGCTTTTTCTGTGGTTAGGGTGTCCTGAAACACAGAAATGGATCTCTTCCTCTACTGCTTTACATCAAGTTAGACTTGTACAGAAATGAAATTAAAATCTTGATTACCGTGTGTTTCCACTTTCTAAAATATGGATCTCATACACTGATCACAAGTTAAAACTCAAGTTTAAATGCCGCTTCAGTCTTCTCTCACATGACTTATTTATTTGTTTGGCCCCTGTCCTCATCCACTGTCTTTGGGGCTTGCAACTCAGATCTGTGGCACAGCAGCTTCTCTCCAGGTACTGAACGTAGATCCATCAGCTTGTGCTCCCATCATCCAGACGTGTGTCCAGCATTGCACTCGTGGAGCAGGGAAAAGGCAGACAGACGGACTGCATTGCAACTGTGCCGACAGACCCTGCAATCCAAAGAATCACTGGAAGGCATTCCCAGCATCAGTCTCCTTTGTCACATCGTCAGGCATCGTTATGCGAGCTGATACATAAAATTGTGGGCATGCTCAGAAGAAAACAAAGGACGACTTTACTTGCTCAACGTCTTCATAGCCTTTGACATATTATGACCCTTGATGATGCAGGGGTATCTGAGCATTCCAAAGTGAATTTGATGGTCAACTTGCCAGATCCTCTAGCAAAACTAAGAGTCTTCTACATGTGACACTTTTTCCTCTCTTTTTGCTTCTGGCTCTACTGTGCAGCAACAGTTTGGATTGTAAGTGTTTTTCAAAGCTGTCTTGAACTGGAAACTACATGTGTGAACTTACGGTTCAGAGACATGGAAACATGCCAGGTTCTTGGTACAAAGCTGTCTGAAACAAATATTATACCAGACAGAGAAGACAGATAAGTGGAGTGCTGGACACTGCAGCTTCTATAGACCAATTGCAGACATTTGCTCCACTTGCCAGCTCCCAATATTTTAGCCTTCCAGTTTATCATATAGGTGGGATGTTGCTTACACACCCATTGTACCATCCTCTGTGTTCCTCTTCCTTCCCTCATGACAGAGGCTCATTGTGTCTTCTATGCGTTCTGTTCCACTCTCTCCCCATCTCCAGGTCCTCTATTCCTTGCTCACTCATTTGAAGATTTCACATTTTCTTCAGCCCTTGCCCTCCATTAATGTCTTCTGCTTTGTTCTTTCTCCCCATCTAACCATTTCCTCTACACATCCCTGATAGCTTTTCCATATTTACTTCCAGTCTCGTTTATCAACACATGCTTCCTGCTTTTCCCCACAACACTGTTTTCTTCTGCCTCCACATTATCTTCAGATCTGCTGCCACCATTTATCCACAGTTTTTATCCACAGTCATATCCCCATTCCCATCTGTAGCCCTACTTGGAAGGCTTACTTGCAGAACTCCCTGAGTTCTCAGAATTTTGGAATTAACCACGTGCAGTGACCCACAGTCATTAATCAACCATAAACAGCTAAGAAGTAATGAGACAAGGGAACAGCATTGCTTCTACAAACAAAAATGAACCCCACCTCTCCTTAACCCCTCTATCATCTAGAAATAAATGGTCTTGAACAGACAAATACGATGTTGTTTAGTTCACTGTCTTTGTCTTGCCTCTGATCTAATGCTTTATCGCTCAGTGTGACCAGAGCTGCGTCAATTCCCACAAGTCTCTATTTTCCCATGGCCAAAAATCAACTCCTTGTTTGACAGCCTGAAAAACAGAACTCCTTCATTGAACATCTAATGCTGGGTCACCTTAGACTGTTCGTTTTCATTTAAAATATAGCCAGTGCCCTTGCACTTCAGTGCAATAAAATGCTGATCTTCGGTATGTTTTCCATTTTTTGTCAGATCGGCACTCTGACCCGCGAGGCACAGCTCCTGTTCCTGCATCCAGAAGGCCAGGTCTTTTTGACCTCAGTGGGAGAGCTGTAACTCATCAAAGGGCACATTCAATTAAATGATCTTTCCTAAAATCTGTCAGCAAAGGTGCACCCTGGATCTAATAAACACCCAGTGCAGGAACAGAATCTCTTCTTTTGTTTTGAATTTGATTTATACATGTCTCTTCTCTAATGAAGTAATTGAGCATCTCGTTTGCCTCCATATACCTGCTGTGCACGGAGTTGCTGGAGCCCATAATTTGCTCACAGTTACACTCATGCTTTCACTTAATTGCTGTGTAGACTGTTCCATTCAACAGATGTCTTTCCACAGTTGCTGGCAGGTGACATTTAAAATATCTCCTCATTGCACAGAATTTAACAAGTTCTAGCTCGTTCATCCAGATGAGTCCGATCACATTTACTTGCCCATTACTTCCCATTGCTTCACATTTACTGTTTTAGGCAGGCAAAGGCATCTACTTTATTTTAAAATGTTACTGAAGACGTTTGCAATGAAGACCCAACAGATTGCTCTTCTAATTCTTCCCTGTTCAAAGATTTCTTTCTCTCTCTGACTCCCCTGTGTGGGTCTTGTTCTTTCCACTGGTTTGCCTTAAGCATTTACTGTCTCTCAGCCCGCTGACAGGACTTGCAGCAACCTTTGACATAGGATGTCAAGAGAACTTTTTGAAAAAAATATTCAGCAATCTCCCTATGAGTTTCCTCTCTTTCACACTATAAGGTGTTCATCAGGTTAGCTAAATCAGATCATCAGAATCCATCCTTATCATTGTGGAGCAAACTGAGAAGCACTGTGTGTACAGACTCATGACTTATTGGTCCAGAAGTAAAACTAAACCCAACCAAACCATTCTGCAAAAAGTGCAGCAGTCAGGGGCATTCCAGTTAATCAGTTCACGTACAACATATACAAGACTATTTAGTATCCCAGGTAGTCAGAAAGATTAAATAACAAAATACGAGCAAAATTTTCCAGGTGCAAACTAGAATGTATCTTGCAGTTCTGCCCTCATAGAACTGGGCCATGGCATTTATTGTGTTCATCTTTGGTTATAATTTGTTTTCAGATTAAGTACTTTAGGCTTGGGTATTTATCTAAGTGTTACTTCTGTATTGAAGATCTTTCTTTTATTTTTTATTTTAGGGATTTTGTAAAAGCTTTTATTCAATTTAAGAAACCAATTGTGGTTGCTATCAACGGCCCTGCTCTTGGGTTAGGAGCTTCTATTTTACCACTATGTGATATCGTTTGGGCAAGTGAGAAGGCTTGGTTCCAGACACCGTATGCAACAATCCGACTCACTCCAGCTGGCTGCTCATCATACACATTCCCACAAATTCTGGGTGTTGCACTGGTAAGGTTTTCCACCTCAAACTGCTGAAGAACCTTTCTTAAATTCATGTTCTTCTTTCTCTCTTTAAAAAGTAAAACAGAAAACTGTTTAGTTGTCGTGAATGGAAATTAAATCTGTGGAAAGTTCATCTAATCTAATCCCTACCAATTTCTTACCACAAAATGACCTCAGAATTCAGTATATTACACGTGCTGTACACAAGAAAGATTGAACACAGGTTGAAAACGCAAAGATCATAAGGATTATGGTACGAAGGGGAAGAAATGTTTTAGCAGAATAATATTGCAACATGTTTCTCTGTATTGTGCTAGGATTGTACAGCAGCCGAGCAAGATACTGCTCTCTAAAGACAATCCACAATAATTCCAGTAAGGTTGCTTAGTTTTCACCAGTACAACAAAGTAGAATTTGCCCCTCATATTTCATTTTAGGTTCCACGACTTGGCACAGCATCACTGCATCACTGACAGTTACTCGTGTAAAATCAGCAATACAGATTGATCATGCATGCCAACATGTTTCTCTTAAAAGAAACCTTTGCTGTGCTCTGGCCACCTGCATAATCCTTAAATAGCTACCAAAATTCCTTTTAAAGTATTTTGAATGAAAGATGCAGGAGACCATTTGTAGATTTAAACTTGAAAATGGCAAGCAAGTATAGGAAAATTTTTAAGGGAATGATAACTCAAGGTCACGAGTGATCTTTTGGCTTCACAGGCAAATGAAATGTTGTTCTGTGGGAGAAAGCTGACAGCACAGGAAGCCTGCAGCAGAGGGCTGGTGTCTCAAGTATTTTGGCCAACAACGTTTAGCCAAGAAGTGATGCTGCGAGTGAAAGAAATGGCATCCTGCAGTGCAGTGGTAAGAAATCAACTTATTTGTGATTAAATTATATTTCACAGAGGTTAGGTGTGTTCTTAAGGTTCATCACATGGTGGGTCCTCAGTTGTAAGTAAGTGTAGTAAACACTACCTAGTAATGACTAAAACATGAGTGTGTGATCAACATTATGCTTCTCCTAATTCCAAAGCACAGCACAACACCAGCTACTCGGTAGAAAATTAACTCTATCCCAGCCAAAACCAGGACAAGGGGCCAGTGAGAAAAGATTTGCCGTTGACGTTGTCTTGGCCTACTGTGTTTCAGCTGAGTCTGCCTTCTTTTCTGCACCTGCATAGTTCCTGATTGCTACACAGTGCACCACAAGGGTAGGATGGTGCCAGGTAACCTTTGCTGTAAAGGGGAGGTGAGATCCAGACACAGAGGGATTTGAACACAGTCTGGTCACGATGTGTTGTAACTTTCCTTTTGTGTACATAGAAGTTGAAAGAAAATCTTTGCCTCTTCTTACTTCCTAAGGTTTTTTTCCCTTCAGGCAGATTTATTCCTATTCTGGGCACATCCTTATTTAAAAAAAAAAGTAGTGAAGAAACTGATACTGTCTGCAATAAAATTGCATAAACCAAAGTGTAAATTGTTACAATTTCTTGCTGCGTTTCTTATGCCTGAAACTGTCTTAGTGTCTCTCAGTTTCATTTAAAAGATTCGTTGTAAAAGAGAAGGTAGAGACACGGGAGATTTTTAATTAAATGAATCGTAGATTAGATCTCAGACATTGAGAATGAAACTCTCTGGAAACGTAGCATAAGCTTATTTGATCATGCTGATACAAACTGTATTATATGGGTTGGGAAAAACTCTGGGCTGTATTGTGAATTTTTCCTTCCTCCACGGTTATTGGCTGTCAATGAAATTTTCTCAAGACCTGTTAGAAAGACTGGTGCTATCTTGTGGACAAAGATGAGAGTTAAGACTGTTGAAGGCTAAATTTAATTTCTTGGATCCTAAATGAAAATCAGGCCGAAGTCTCAACAATGAATATGATGAGCTCATCCACGTTCGCTCTGGGTGCTTGTTCATAAACAGTCAAAAAAAACCACACAGGCCCTGCACTTTGCAATTAACACCATATACTTGAGTTAAAGAGAAAAACTACTTTGCAGTAGCAGCGTTGTAACCTAAACCAGATAGGAACTGGGCTTACCATGTAGATGTTGACAAAGCTGAGGGGAGAGTATGCATCTCCCTTAGCATAAACACTGTATTAATAAGTTAAATCTTCTGCCCTCAAAAATGCACAAATGTATGAATTATTAATGGTTTTGTTTGACTCGTTGGGTTCCCTGTGAGACATGTACTGGTGTTAGGTATTTCAAAAAGAAATTTGAAGCATGCAATCTCAATGTTCTTTAAAATTGGTCTGGGGAAAATGAGCTGAACTGTGGGAGCAGCCATGGTCCTGCCATTCCTATCTTTCACAGCTTGCAGCCATTACAGGTAGCCAATATACCATGCCTCAAGTATTTTCATTTCATGGGATCACATTTTCAACAAGAGGGAGCTCAGCTCCCCGTGCTTTGTGACAGACTTTCAATAAACTGAGGTACTTCAAAATCCCTCATTTCTTCTAAAAATGTTGGCTTTAAGGCATAAACCTCAGAAGTCCTAAATTGTTAAAGATGCTGACTATCAGCGAGTGGAGTTACGGCTGTACGTCAAATCTCATCCTGTATCCAAAGGAGTTGTTAAGATTGTAAAATGGAGTCAGTAGAGTAGAAATGCTGTTCATGCCATTATTCAAAATATATTTTTCTGATTCAAAATAAAATACTGAGTGATATTTTGGTTTTAGGTATTAGAAGAGTCCAAATGTCTCGTGCGGAGCTTCCTGAAATCTGGACTTGAAGATGTGAATGAGAAAGAGTGTCAGATGTTAAAGCAGCTGTGGAGTTCTTCCAAAGGATTGGATTCATTATTCAGCTACTTGCAAGACAAAATTTATGAAGTCTGATGTCTTGGCCTGACTTAAAATGAAAATGCTTCACTTGTGAACAGAGTCAAACATTACCTGTGTTTGAAAAGCAGAGGCAATGCATCCTTGAGGAATTTGTGACGGTGTATCCTAATACGTATGGTTGTGTTGATTTCCTTGTGAGCTACACAGCACTGCTTGTAGCTGGTTTGATTTTGTGTAACCGAGACGTAGGCAGGTTTGGTCAGTGCACATAATCTCTACAGAGGGCTGCATCTTTCCCATGCTCATCCAGATAAAAGTATACATTCCATGTGCTGAGAAGCACCACGGAGGCCCAGTGAGGCGCACCATCTGTAACGATTTATTTTGTCTGTCCTTCTTAACTTATTCTTGCTCCTGCAATGCATCTGGGCTGACACGGAGGGCTCAATCTAAAAACTGGGTCAGCACAGTATTTTGTAGACCCAAACACCACACTTTAGAAATATTTTAATTATTTTTTCTAATGGTGTAATAGAAAAATCTGATAATTTATATGTATGATATGTAAAGTTAGTTTTACAAAAACTGCTAGGATTTTTCTCTTTGTTGAATTTATTTAACTTATTTATTTTGTGCTCATATTTAGCTGTTTACGAATCATAGATCTTACTTTCACACTTCCCTTGAATGAATTAATGGCATTGCATGAGAATGCAAACACATTTTTAGCAAGAAAATGTGTAGAAAAATAAAGAATACATAGAAAACAGACAGAATGCTGTGGGCAGTAAAAGAAACAGCCGTGTGCATGCTCCTCTACCATGCAAAATTGTACAAAAGAGTGTATAAAGTAGGTTAATTTGACAGGGTTAAGGATTCTGAAGCAGTGAGTCCCCCTCTAAGTCTCCCTTCACTTTCTGCCTTCCTGAGGAGCACTGAAGGGCTTGCCAATGAGATGCTTTATTTAAGTTTACTATATTCCTGTTAGCCGGATGTCAGTAACAGGGTGCATGGTGCCGTTATGTGGCATCGTACTGTTTTTCAGGTTTAAACATCCCCATTTGGTCTGAAGTCTAAAAGCAAATCCTTTGAGCCTTAGTCTAGTTGCCTGATTCCTCAGGTGTGAGATAATTTCTGCTCTGGAGGCCTTTGGGTGTAGGCCAGCAGTTTATACAAGGTGCTAGGTATTGAACTAAACAGAGGGAGAGGTTTTGTTTTGCCTTTCCCAGCTTTCCACATCTGGCCACCCCACCATCTGTTACAACAACTTATGGCTATCCATAAAAGCAGTCCACAGAAAATGACAAAAATCCAATCTGCTATTTTAGAATGTGATCCTACTACTTTTCAGTGACACTGACCGACTTCTGAACACTGGATCTCCCTCGTTTCTTTCTTGCTAGTAAGGCAATTAATATGGAAATAACACAAGCATGCTCTGTAACGCCACCTGCCATTGTCGTATGCCCAAATTAAAACCTCTTGAAGCAGAAGCTTTGCACATTTGTTTGCTTCGTAATTCATGCACTTGCTCTTCATCCTTGAGCTCAGTGACTTGGTTGTGGTTTAAACCTCTGCAGATGAGGCTGCTAGGTTTTCTCCCTCCTACTGTTTCCATGAAGAGTTTCAACAAAGTCTTTGTAAAGTTAAAGAACAGGTGATTATAGTGTACGGTAGCCTTCAACACATTAATACAACATTGCTTTTCTACAAGTAATTAAAAGTGCTGTTTCTGTGGCTTAATTGTACCAGTGAATTTTAAGAAAATCATTACCCTAAACGAAGAAGTTCTCATCGAAGTTCTTCATTAAAAAGAGAAAATCTAATTTCTCATTAGCCTGTTTAAAATATTTTCAAAAGAAAACTTACCAAGCCAAGTAGCTTATTGTTAAATGTCTGAAACAGAACTCTCTCAGTAACTATTTGCAGTGATAGAAGCACCACTTGTTTTATACCAATACTTGCTTATTTTCAAAACCTGCCAGCAGTGCCGCAGGGCGCGTGTGTCAGGGCTTGGTTGGATCGAGGCTGCAGGAGCCCCGGCTGGGCCAGTGTGCACACGAGCCACCCGTATGGCAGTCCCGGTAGGAGAGGAATTACTCAAGTGTAGACCACTCACATGCAGACATGTTTGCACAATCAGGCATTCTCCATACGGCTTCAGAAAAAAAAAGAAAAGCAATGGAAAGTACCATGATTCCACAATTTTATTTATTTCCTTTATTCCCGTCCAGAGAGCCATAACTCCCAGTCATGTGATAATACAATGTTAGGAAGTTTATTTCAATACTATGCCTGGGTTTTCTAGATAAATATAGAGAAATTGCTCAGCAATGTGAAGGTATGCTTCCCATATGAGATTTTCAAAGAGAAGACTCGTAAGTTGTTAGACCTTTAAATGGCATCATTTCATCTGAATTCTCAGATATCTGTATCTTAGCATTTTTTATGACAAAAGAATGGTTGAAATACATTTTTTCTATACTTATTTTTCCATTAAAGCAAGCACTAACCATAGTTAACATTTTTAATTATTCATATCTATACAGTTAGAATCTAGTTTTCATGGAATCTATTTTCCCTTCAATTAAGAGTAATAACAATGTCAAAAGTTTCTTTTCCAGTATTTAAAGTTCAGAATCAATTTTCTCTTGTGTTTCTGTTCTTACTAGGTATTCAAATATCTAGATGTACTGTACATATTAGTCTGGGTACCTTTACTAATATTCACAGTATTTAAGATTATAAATGCAATTTGTTGTTAAGTATGTTATTTTATTCTTGTGTAAATTGTTTTGTAAAATCTTTAAAAATCTACAGTTTTGCATTTGTAGATATTAAAGGTAAGCGATTTATTTTGTGTTGTCCTGCATGTATATTTTTGCTGTAGATAAGTGTTGCTTAGTTTACTATTTCAGTACATTTCTGTTTAAATGAATAAGCTTACAAACTTTAATACAGTATATATTTTCAAAATATAAACTTTTATATTTCTGTGGTAGGTTAGGGTATGCGTTTTAGGCAATCTTTTTCACTACTATTAACTGTTCTTTTAATCTATAATATAATGGTTTTGTGCCAATAGGTTTTCATTAGAATTAAATGCTCTTTTAATGTTAGGGATAAACAGACAGTTTTGGTTGGGGTTTGTTTTATTTTGTTATTTTTTATTATTATTTGCCAGCCTTTACAGTTTTAAATGTAATTTATAAATGTATTGCATTTGTGAATAAGCCTTACCATTAGGTACAAGAAATCTTTAAAGCTACATGATTTTTTATGTAGTACTAATGACTTCCCCAAATAATTGCTGTAAGAAAGTTAGTAAATCAGAGTGCAAGGCCTTAAGTTTTTCTTGTGAAAAGGATAATACGGGTTGTTTCTTTTGAACAACGTAGGTAGGCTTGTCAGCATGGGCTTTGTTATATATAAACTGTGCATTTGTGCTCCCAACCACAGTAGTTTAATCTCAGGCTTTGTGTGGCTGGGTCTATAAAAGTCAAATCTGGCTAAAGCCAGCGCTCTTTAGGAGACACTAAAGAAGTTTACATAAGAGACTTATAGACAATCTTAATCATAGTACATTTGGGTACTCGGTATCCTAGATGTGTTATCTGTGTCTGCCCAATTAACCATATGTTTTAAGCCATATTAAATCTCTTTACTGCTACTTTAAATACTCCACTGACAGTCATTCACTAGCTTGCTTGCTCACAGACAGGATTTCAATTTTTAGTGAATAAAAATATTTTGCCTTCCATAAAAACAAAGGACCAAAGAGTTGCATGATTCTAACAAAGCATTCGTTCCTTCGCCACTGAACTAGTTTGACATTTGTACCGAAGATCAAATAGTCTCTTTCTGCTTCAAACACTGCATTCTCATCCATGTCAAGTGTAAGGGGAAAAGATGTATCCACTGACCTATTGGGAAAGGAGTGATGTTCAGCCAGGATGGCATGTCTATTGGTAAGGCTTATTACCAAACCTCTGAGATAAAGCAAAGAACCAAAAAAATCACAAGTTATGTCAATGTAAATTTATTTTCAGAACTTGCACAAATAATTAATTGTAGAAGTTTGCAAATTAGGCCCTTAAGTTATTTTATCAGAATGCCATGCAACAGACTAAAACAGTTTCTAATATTTGTACTGATGAGTACATATTATAATATTATAAGGGTACAGGCACCCCTATATCACAGTGTTGTAAATATTTTCTGAAACTGGTACAGTACTGAGGGACTTGTATCTTCTGATATATCAAATATTGACTGTCTAGATCAAAATGTACACAATTTATTTGTTGATGGTCCTGTAACTAGTGTATGGACACATTTCTGGGTGCCTTAGAAGTTGTATTTTTCATGTGTGTTAATATGCAGTATTTATACATTGTGAGAAGCTGCTTTGAATAAAAACATTGAAACTTCATTTCAGCGCAGTGCTTTTCAGTTTTATATAATCAGAACGGATGTGATAAGTAGTAGCCACAGACCCTTGTAATATATGGTAATGTATTATAGATGATAAAGCTATTCATGGACTCCTGCCTTTTAGCAGAAAGCAAGCAGGCATAACGCAGGCTTTTTAAATGAGAAATTAAACTTAAAACTTTTGTTTTCAAATGGCAAAAAACAGAGCACTAGAAGAAACTGCAGTAAGAACTCCCTGCTATCATTCATCATGATCCATCTCATTTATCATTTCATCATCCAGTCCAAAACCACCAAGAACTGTCTTAGAATCACACTTTCAGAATACTTTCTCCACCTTTATCACTCCAGCTGTTTGATATGTGCACGCAGCCTATCTGCCCAGAACCGACTACTGCATACAGTATTTCAGCTCCACATGTGGAAATTTGAAGTGCTATTTGCCAGGGAGGCCAGGATTCATCCCAGCCCTGGTGCTGTGTGAAGCTGGATCACCCTGCAATCTGCCCTCATGGCAGTCCTTCCCTGGGGTCTTTCGTATACAATGTGGTTGTTCAGCTGCAACTTCCATGAATGCTGTTTCCAATCATGTATCTCCCATGATTAGAAAAGCAACTGTAAATTACTTCTGCCTGGAGCAGTGAAGGAAGGATATTTTTACAGGAAGCCAGTGTTACCCAACCCACCTATACAACAAGGTCTGAAAAAATGACCTACACGTGATTCGAAGGACAACAATTGTGTTCTGGCAATTATATTGGTTAGCTTTAAACTGACACACACTGTTAGTAAAAACTGTGGTCAGCTATTTAGAGCAGAGGCTTGAGTAATTTATTCTTGCTTCACCATCAACAAATCCAATTATTTATTACAGTGACTCTTGCAGGAATTAACTTACTGTAGTGTGCACTGGAGTGCAAACAATGTATATTTGATGAACAGAGCGTGACATATTTCTTGTCCAACAGTTCAGCTAAGTTTTGGTTTTAACAAGCTGCCAACATTTGAATTTTATTTTAAATATCTCATTTTTAAAGGAAAGCAAAATAATTTAGAATTTAAAAATCCCTCCAAATATTTTAAGCCAGGGTTTTTTAAAGCAAGATAAATGTTAATCCTTGTTGCTGTAAATGATTATACCAACAAACTATGGAAGAGGAAGCCATTAAGTATATATAAAGAAGGTCTACAAATTTAAGCAGTCAAAAGACTAGTCTATGAATTGCATGTAGAAAGGATGTAACATGTCTATTCCTGACTGATGTCTGACTTATCCTCAGCGCCAGTCAACAGCCATAGCAGGGAGCTTCAAGTTGCTAAGAGAGCCAGAGTAACAACCTACTCTAGAATCCAAACCTTTTGAATTGTGCTAACACCACTTTGCTTCAGTTCATACACTCTCTTTGAATTTACAGAATTTGCTCATTACAGATGTATAGCAAAAACAGAACCATTGACAACTGTGTTGAATTCCAGCTCTTAAGTCCATCTGGCTTGACATAATAATAATCCCCTGGAACTGTTAAAGCTATGGAAGAGAAGGCAATTTTCATTTTCTAAAGGAAAACAGTTCATCATTTAGTAGAGAATAAATTAGTTTACACAGAACATAAACCCAAGACCAGAAATGCACAAGAAACAATGAAGAGGTTTTTCACAAAGCCTACCAGTATAAGAACCAAGTTTCTACTACAACTGGTTACAGAGGAATATCTAAACACATACATAATCTCTAGCCACACATTAGACGGCAGCCCTAATTCTCGGGTGGGGGTGGTATATTTTCATTATCTTAAGCACTACAACAGTTTATTATGACATAATTTACAGAATGTCATCTTTATCAAATTCTTGGCACAAAAATTGTGATGCTACTTAATGAGTCGGGAAGAATCCTAGCAATTAACAATTTCACCTGTCCTTCAGTAAACTTCCATATAATAAGGAAATATTCTCCGTCCAGAAGGGTAAGTCATTAACACCTGTGGTTTGTTCGTGACAGATACAGTCCTGTCAGTGTGACTTCATGTCCCATTCTGAGCAAAAATGGAGTGTCTAGACCCCAAAGAAAACCTGTAACTTAAGCCTCCACAATAAATGAACCACACTTAGCAGAAATCAGTAATGCAGAAGCTAACTTTAAAAGTCCTAAGCTAAACCGTATCACCTTTACTTCATCACTTCCTGGCACTGGTGTCACTGTAACAAAGTGGTTCTAAGTCAAAACTCACTAATGTCAATGGAGATCTTCTTACTGACGACAGTGGCTTCTAGTTCTGTCTCAGTGGGTGACAGATACCACAGCAAACTCCTTCACTGTTATAGTACTGGGAATATCTTGTAGTCACCTTCTTCAAAAAATAATGTAGCACTGATCATAAAGGCATAGTTAGCACAGGAGGCAAGGTTCCATATCTATAGTTCAAAATTTAACAGCACTAAGAAACTTGGAATAAAAGTCAACATTTTCCATATTATCAGTGACTCTTGCTAGCAGAAAGACATGCTCTGCTCTGATTTAGCCTTCCTCTACTCTTCAGTTATGTTTATCAACTGGGATTCTGGGTGGCTATGTAACATCTGTGACATTTATTTTATACACTGGTCATGGACAGCAATATGTTGGCGAGCAACTATAAAGAGAAAAGTGAAAATGCTTTTTGCAACAGAATCATGTTTGAAATGGGCTATTGAACTGCCACTGCCTCCTAAGATGTTAGCTAAAAAGCTGCATCTAACGTTGGAGTTTCTATAGCAAAAAATGATTTAAACACTAAGCGGCAATCTTGACTTGTTAAGATTAAGTTAATTACTATAATCTAGAAATAAGTTATTCACTGTCATCCAGAAATGTGTTTCTGATGTGTCTGTAAATAAGTGCTACAATTTCTATTACTCCAAAAAGATCAGCAACTTCATCCCGCCATCTTCCCAGCCTCTGGTTAGTGACTACATATGCTGCCTACCAGGCTCTAGGGTATTCACTTTCTACAAGAGGTTCATTAAATGGATAAAAGCATTCACATAAAACTCTTCCCATGCCTAATTATTCAAGATCTGCGTTATCTTAGCCTCTCTCTTGTTTATTTTGTATGCAGCTGCAGCAAGTTTTTAGCCAAGGACTCAGACTCCAGCAAACAATTCCCTCCAAGTCCACTTTTTGCCCGTTAGGCTCATTATGAGCAACATCTCAAAACTCCTGCCAGCTGAGCTGCCAAGGGATTCCCTGCTGTTTCAAGGGTAAAGGTCAGATGAGCACGGCTTTGCTGATCATCAGCAGCATGTCCACTGGTTGGAGTGCGGGGTTTGGAGTTGACAATTGCTCAAATCCTCCCTTTATCTCTGAAAGCAAGCCTTAATAATATCAGTGGTCCAGCCTTTTGTGGGTTTTCCTGCCATAATGACCTTTCATCACTCCTTTTCACAGGGTTGCTCCCTCAAATGACATCTGAAGCAGTGTAAGTTATTAACTACAAAGGAACCTGCAAGTTCCTTATGCCAGAGACCAGGCCATTTGAAAAAAAGCAATGGATAAGATGATCATAATCCTCAGACCATCCTTACACCTTCCCCGCACCATGCTGTGCCAAGCTTAATCAGACCAGAAAAACAGGAAATTATATTCCTCATGAATTTACATGTAACAGGATAAAACAGACTTATTTTCCTGGATGCTAATGTGATGCCAATTGGAAAGAAATATCCCAAAACACATTAGAGCTGGTAGGATTCATCTTCCATACACAGCTGTAACTAGTTAGAACACAAAGACACTGTCCCTCTCTAAATGATGTTTCTTAAATAAATTCACTTTCTCTAAAAATCTATTGAAAGATTAAACTGAGCTTTGAATAAACTGAGCTGCAATATAGCTTATGTGAAAGGCTAAAATTTTCCCAACTGTTTGAAGTACACTAAAATCCAGCAGCACTCGGTTTGCGATTCAAGCACTTGGTAAACACTCACAACTGCACCGTGGCTCTGTGCCAACGAAACGGTGAGTCAGCAGGCAGGGTAGGGAATCAAGTGTCAAGAATGCATTTAACCCTCACTCCAAAGAACACTTTTATTATGAACAGAATGAAAACACTCCATAAAAAGAAAAAAACATACTGCATTTTTTTCTCCATTAGTACAGGCAACCATCTCCATTCTCCTTCAATCTACAGAAGCTCTCAAAGTTTAAATTAGGAGAAATGCTTAAGAAAAATAGTAAACTGATGGGAAAGCAGTTCATGAACATGTACGGGTCCAGTCCTATGATCCTTATTCTGACAGAAATCCCACTGACAATCCTGGCAAAGTTGATTGCAGAAGGGTTTCATGAGAGCATTAGAACCAGTAACACCAAGTACTTGCACAGATATAAAAAAAAGAGTATATTTTCCTAATGAAAATACAGTTCAAATGATATTCCCAAAGGAGTATCTGTGCATGCTGCCTTCCTTCACAGTGTTCTTGCAGAGTGTTTGATGAAATCATGAGATTTCCTAAATAATTTTTAAATTAATCCCTCTTAAGAAATTCCCTACCGAAGCATCACTCTGCATGATCACCCTAGATATTCATTTCAGGATAGCTGAAAAGGGTAACGAGATTGAGGATTAAAAAAAATTTAGAAAGATTTGAAAGAGGACCAGTCTTCCACCTGAAAATTTGAACATTAATTTACAAGATCCTTAAAGACTGCCAAACCAGAATGGCAACATTTTATACCTGCTTTCTTACTCACTCTTCACAGGTGTAAATAACCACATTGGACACCTGTGGAGGAGGGAAAAGGAGGGAAAATAAACCAAACAAAGAAGACTAGTTATTATCTTCACAGTGTTAGTTAAGGGTAATTATACACCAGATGTGAACTTACAGCTTACCCCTATTAATGAACAGATACACCTTCCAGCTATGGGGTGAGAACAGCTAGTACTTCCATACTTCCCACTGCTTGATCCTACAAAAGCCTACACAAATGAGTAAATTTTTTTTGGACATCTTGCCCCACTGAACTCTATGGCCTGAGCTGTCTTCTACAGGAACTCAACTTACAACAAGTAACATCCATTTAATGTTAGTTTCCCTACATAGATCTAGGAAAGAATTTTTCTTACATCTAAGAGACCATATGAAGCCTAAGCCCAAAGCTTAGACAAAGTTATCAGCTATGGCATTAAGAGACAAGCCCTGCCAAACGCTGCTGGAGTGGTTGAAAAGACTTCTACCCCAATGTTCAGCACTGTCTTTCTGCCGCATGTTAGCAACTGTAGCAGGGGCTGCATATTAGACAGTGGTATCTGCACCTCATAAAATAAATTAGAGCTGACTATGACCACAAGTGGTTGGCAAAAATCTAGGACCCTTGAAAGGAGGCAACGTCCCACAAAGGAACCCAGCAGCACCAAGGAGGTTATCCCTTCAAACACTTCATTCCCCTCCACCACGTTCTTACACACTGGAAATACAGAAGTATGACCAAAGAGTAACTTTGATGAGAAACCGATGTCACTCACTGTGCACGATGCTGTCATGGTTCGTACTCGGCTTACGCAAGGGTGAGCACAGGATCAAGTCCTGCAGAACTTCAATTTTGAAAGCAAATTTCCATGTATGCTGCTAAATTCCTCCACCTGAAAAGCATAAAGAAAGAGGACTGTCAAAAATTGTCTGCTTGCAGTATTAAGTTTGGTGTTTATGGAAGGAAATCATGACACATTTCCTGTGTGCAGAAAGCTCTAAATAATCTTCCGTCATCATCCCAGCACTAATTCCCAGAAATCTTGCAGTCCCAGAAATCTTCCAGGGCTCCAGAACTCTCTAGAGCTCTGTTTCACACACCCAGCACTCCTCCATCAAAATCAGTCTGGAAAAAAAATTCCAGTTACAAACAGAAAATTATTTGCCCATTCTCGCATTCCCATCCCCAAACATCTTTTTGGTCTTCTGTATGCATGTTGCTGGGAAATGTTAACATCTACAGGTTATACCAGTTACAGTCCTTGCAGCATATGGACAAATTAGGAAAGTAAGCGACCAAACAACATGACACATGCAGTGCACATGCATTGTAACAAAATTATTGCTTTAGCAGCAGAAAAACCTGAAAGCTTTACAACTCCATGGCTCATTGGATATAACCTCTTCATCTATTTGAGAATGTGAATTATTATTGAGAATTTTATTTATATAGTCTGCAATATTTATGCAGAAAGCATAGGCAGAGACTGTTTAATTTCAGATACTCAGCCCTAAATAAGTGGCTCCCTTTCAAGAAACAACCAAGAAAAAACATTCCACAGAATGTCATGTATTCCTTCAAGTGGGGAGTTACATTTCACCAGCGTGGATGCTTAAGTGGAAATAAGTCTCAGTATGGGGACCGTTTTCAGCAATAGTTGTTAATTAAGTAGTAAAGTACTAATAAAATGTTTAATCAGGTTGATAAAATGTTTAATCAGGTTGCGTTTAAATAGCACTATAATGATATATAATTATTAAAAAAGAGTGTAAAACCCATTCTGCAATAGCCTGCATTCAGTTTTCATGAGCTGTGCAAATCCATTTAAAAACAGAAAGGATTCCAATGTCCACTGTACTGGGGCCAGCATACAAGCAAACTATGAAACTTACACTCTAAATCACAGAGGAGGGGCTCTTATTTAAAAACACACTTTAAGTTTCTGTAACAGAAGCTACAGAAGTTAAAATTTAAAAAAAACAAACAACATAATTGAACTATCCAAAGCACAGAAGATCACCACAAGCACAAAACCGTGCCACCATAGTCTGAAATGACATCATAAATAATAATTTTTAAAAATCACATTCTTAACACATAAAAGGCACAAATAAACACAAAGTAGCGGCAACAGCAGCAGCTCTTCTGCACAGTCATAATGAAAAACTACCATGAAAAACAAGGAAGAGCCTGTCAGCAAGCACACAATACACACTGAACACCACGGATGACGGAGCAGAAACCTGCCCCCAACAGGACACAGGAAAGGGTTAGACACTCAATCCAAAAGTCAGCTTGGTGGAAGAGCTACCAAAGTATTTTGCTGCAGCAAGGTACGGTGAAGTGAGTGCAGTTCTGTGTGTGTGTAAGCTAAAAGTGCCATAGGCAAAAGAAACTGAGCATGGCCAGGATGAATTTCAACCAAAAGAAAATGCAAATATTTAAACCTGAAAAATATGTCAATATTAAGATTAAGGGGAAAAAAGCATAATAATGAAGTTGAAATGCAGTCCCACAAAACTACCGTCATAGCAGGAATTAAATAAAATGTACTAGAGAGAAAAATGTTTATAATTTAGATACATTTCTATTATTATCTTTAGAAGATAACAGCCAATAACACCAATTACACACAAATTCTGATTTTCTAACAGCTCCTATTACTAATGACAATTGTTCTCTACTTGTGGTATAAATGCAGCAAGTAGATGACAGCCTAACATGTCCCAAAGTTGCTTGCAGAATTCTTTGTAAATCTTTCTATTCCTCGATCACAGCCATTGGCGTCTTTTAGTCTAAGTAGCGCTCAGCTGCTGTGAACATGAGTCCCAGTTCCAGAAACGGTAACATTCATACAATTACTATAATGACAAATGGTTTATAAATATAAGTAATAATTTTGAAAACTTAATTTAATGCTTACTCTATGTTAAACTAACACCTGGCAGGCCCTTCAAACCTAAATTATTTTATGATTTGCAAACTAACACGATGTACCATTAAAACCCTCAGATTTCCTGAGGCCATAGTCCCACGTGTTTTTAAGATAACTCATGGAATGACTGTACCACACATCACAGCAGCAGCGTGGCTCTTTCCAAGTTAAAGAGAACAGGGCATCTCCTCATGCAATTTTTTCAACATTTGCATCAATGGAAATTGAGTACCACGTTTTACAGAGCTGCTTTGGAGAACCTGTCCTTTGGGTCTTCACTGGCAAGCTTTCTCACAGTACTTAGGCAAAGCCTTCGTCCACTTAGAATTGTGCCAATAATCCATTTTAAAATACAAGAGCCTGCTTTTGTAAGCACTGACTGACTCCAGCGTGGCCACTGAGTAGCATTTTGAGCATGCGCTCAGTAACAGAGCTTTCAGTCATATTCTTCACTTGTGTAACCGTCATAAGTTTAAAAACATTCTTTCTTGAAAATACAGCTTCCTATCACCTTACAAAGCAAAGGTGGGCTGAGATATAGGATTTGCGGAGGCTTAGATTATTTTTGCCTGTGTATTACTTGTATATGTTCTACAACAACACTAAATCACAGTTTTGGTTTTTTAATTAAAGCAGCTGACTACAGGTTATACACATGAAAATAACTGTCTTTTTAAAACAGGAAGGTCTTGTTCATTTGACAAGAAGGGTACATTTTTTAGAGATTTAATTCTTACCACTAGACAAATAGGTCGTCTTCAACTTATATAAAAAGAATTGTAACCAAGAACAAAAAGCCAAACACATCCTTGGGATGAGGTTCTCACCCTAAGTCACTTAATGCTCTAAAATGTTCTCATTTCTATTCTGCAAGGCCTCCCAATTTTTTCTGTGTAAAACCTGTGCTTCAAACATTAAGGAAGATGACATTTATATTATGGGAGCATGATTTGCAGCAGGTTAATGTTCTACTTTCTGAACAGATTACCAAGAAAGAACCTTCCCTTGTCATAAAAGCCACTTTTTTCCTTTGGATTCAGAAAGCTGACTTCACCATGTAACTGAGTCATCAAGGAGACTGCTGAGCAGCAGCACCAGCCAAGAAATAAAGATTAGATGGCATCTGACGCTGCTCAGTTCTGCATCTTGCTTTTGCTCAAAACCATTCGTACTTAGTCACCAGACTAGTCAGGACTCCCCTTGTACAATATGCAAAGCAGCTGGTTTTCCAGACGTTGTGCTGATCTGCAAGGTGACACTGCTGAAGCTGGACAGGAACCTCATTCCCACCCTCCCAAACAAGTGTCCTGACTCACTTATTACAATCAGCACTTTAGAGGGGGGTCTGCGGGATCGATACAAAGCAGGAAGAGACATAGTAAGTTTGTATGAGATTTAGAAGTGGGATTTGAGGCTGGGGATCCAGAGACAATGAGGAAGGACAAGGAGGAAGAAGGACAGGTTAGCAGCTGATATAAATCATTGCAACTCCAAGACAGCTGCGAAACAACTTCATGAACACAGGGCATAGAAACTAACAGTGTAAAGCACAAAAAAAATGAAGAGGATGAAAATACAGCTTTACTACAAGAGAAGAAGATGGCTGAGTGTACTATTTATACAGGTAATTGGAGAAAAAAACATTTGTTTCAAAATTGAGACATGGAATTACTCAATGCAACTATGGATTTGCTGTCAGCCTGCACAGTGAAGGGTATTAGGTAAGAGAGCTTTTAGTGATTTTAGGGAAGTAGGAACTAGTCTAAACACGAGGGATGGAGTAATGCAGTGATTAATTTACACAGAATTTCAAAGTCCATAAACAACAATTGTTAAAATAACCACGGAAATGCAAGGATACCAAGAACTGAGTGTTCTAAGAGCACACAGTGACATTAACAAGGAATCAAACAGTGCATATCACATGACTGATTTTCAAGTTCATTGTCATGAACAATATTTGACTCAAAAAATATAGAGATACTTCCACTGTGACTGATAGCAAGACAAATTAATTAGGGACTGCAAGCCAAAGAGTCTATTTTATCTTAAGAGAAGGGTTGCTTACTCATCTCCAGTCAACAGCCCCTTTCAAAAATACTGGAAGCAATTTTAAAACCCCAAGGAATGATGGTATTTAAATGATTTGTGAGGGTGGAAGACTGAGAGGTTTTCATACATGACCAGTCATTTACCAGAAAAATATCAGATGTTCTACTGTGTTGTTTAATCATGTTTACGAGAAATTTTTTTTTCCCCAAATTAAACTCCAGCCAATACAGCTGAACTCAGATACATCACAGCAGATTGAATTTGGTCTTCCTTCTTTGCAAAGTAAGTTTGTTGCAATTTACTTTTCTCATAGTCATATGTGGATTTCTAAATGAATCAGTACATTCAAATCATTCAAATCAATCAGTTTGTACTTCAAATTAAGTTCAAATGAATTCAAATTAAACAGCCAGCTTAAAGAGAGAAAACAAGAAAACAGGGTGAGGTGGTAGGCTTAACTATATAAAATCCAGGTCAGATTCTCTGCTTCAACAAAACACGCAGTGTGACACAGGTACTGCTTTGGGTCTCAACCTGCAAAGATATTTAGGTACTTTTCACTGAAATCCCCTGAACCAGATTGTACAAATGAAGTACCTGACTCCACCATCTGTTTCCACTTCCATCCAAATAATAACTCCAAAACTCTGCTCAACTGACCAAGTCAATGGAGAGACAATGTAAACATAAACTTCTTTAAAAGCTCAGATAACAGAGGGGAATGGAGATGTATTTTTGCTCTTTACATGCACACCACTCTACACTTTTGTTAAATGTCTTTTTCTGAAACACTAAGGTTCCTCTGAAAAATAAACATTGCACAGACTAACCATTCAGCCATACACAAGGTAAACTCAAATTTCCAGCTCCACGGTTAAGTAAATGTGAAATAAAATCACTACAAAATTAGTCACTGAAGAGGTATTTACATATTTGAAAACAAATAATACCTATTGCACGATTACTGTCAACAAATCTCTCTTTGGAAAGGGCGCAACTCTATATGGGCTGAGGCCAGCGATAAAACACATGCTAATTTCCACAGGTCAGGATTAGAGCCTTGGATCTGCACTTGAGAACCTAGACATGTTAACTTGGACTGGACCAGACTCTCAACGGGTATAGATCATGTAATCTCTACAGGAAAGCTACAAGGATAAGTAGAAAGAAAAATTAGAAAGAAAAGGTACTCCCAAAAGTCTTTTACAGTAAAAGTCAGATCCTATTTGTGGATGGTGAGTGAACCTCAGCATTTAGCTCCAATATAAAGCTGATAGCTGCAAGAGAGTACATACTTCCATCTGGGCACAAGTCCAATTTTATATTAATAAACTGGCTCTTTTTTGTAAACAGAATCAATATCCTGTTTAAAAGTGATTCTCAGAAGAGCAGGAAATTAGGAAATATCAGAACTAAATTAATCAAATTTCTGTTCAAGAAATATTATTAATGTTAATGGATAAATTTATTTTTTTTTTCAACATATATACACATTCACATTGAAAACATTATTGTAAACACATGAATTATGTGCTCATTTGAGATATACAAAAGCTACATATTTTCTTCTTATTAATGGTGATTCCATTAACACTAAATGAGTGGATTTAAAATATGATATAAATTCTTAGGTTGAATCATACAGAACAAGTTTCTTTTTGCTCTTTAGTATTTCTCAACAGTATTGGGTGTGCCTCTAAAAGTAAGGAGAGAACAAAAAAAAAAGCACGAGGAGGCAGAGATTTCCTAAAATGTTTTATTTTATTATTGACATACCAAGTCCCCATTCCCCTTGGGATCAAATGGCATCAGTTACATCATTGAAGACATTCTAGACCTTGGCTTGCATTTTTATATAGCTAAGGAATTTCTCGGCTTTCTACAGTTTTTCTTTTGCAGAAGGGTAAAAACAGTTCCCAGTTCAGAAGAAACTTATCCAAGACAGAAAGAGGCCTCCCTAGGGAAAGAACAAGTAAAGCAGGGACATGGAGGGAGGCCACAAGTGAAAGAGGGTGAAGTCTTGGGGAAAACAATGTCCAAAGAGATCAGTAATGTGGTTTGGCTTGTGACTCTGATGACTATTAAAACCACTCAGAAATTACTACATGGTCTGAATACAGATAAGAAGCATGGATGGTAGAGAGGAAAAGAAAGATTTTGCAGTCTTTCACAGAATCTAAAATCATACACAATCATCTTTGAAGATGAGAAAAAAGAATCTGCGGAAAAGAAATGAGTTTATAAAACAGTCTTAGCGTACAAGTCTAAATTTAGCTATAGTATTCACTACAAAACACACTTTAAAACACAACACAGGCGGGGAAGGTTACTTTTAGAAGAAACTACTTACTCCATCTAGACTGTCATTTTAAACCTCAAAACTGCTTCCTTGTTGCATCAAGCTATTTTAACTCTTGAACTGAAGAGCTTCAGGTTTTTTGGTATGAACTGTGACGGAAGTTACACTTGAGAAGAATAACCTGAAAATATCAGCTGCAGAAAACAAACATTGAATATCTCAACAATTACTTGCAAGACTGAAGGGCCGTTTTATTTACTGAGCTTTCTCCCTTTTGTGTTAGCACATTCCCCATCAGTAACTTTTTATGAGGTCTACTGGAATCCCAGTGCAAGAGTTCACAGTGATGCCTTTGAAGCAACAAGAACATTTTTAACTCTGTGTGCATTAGATTAGCTGTGAACTTCTCATCTACTGCCCTGCAGCTGATATGACTCCTAACGGTCCCTAACACAGGATTCCACATGTTGGAGAGTGGGAGAGAGATATGACAGTTCATTCAGTTACTCATTCATCCCAGCATACACTTGGTCTTTTATTACAACATACATAGTCCACATGGGGGAAATAAAGTAATGCTATTAACATCTTTCAACTTTTCTACCCTTCCAATAACATATTTCAACAACTTCAAATTATCCCTTTTCTCTCTGCTACTTTTAAAAGGTTCAAGTATTCATTACATCAAAGCTGCATGTGTGCCTTCATAACTGGACACACAAATCTTTGAGTTTTAGTTTGCAGCTCCCAACTTACACACACAAGCAGAAATGCCCACAAATTAAAACACAAGGACTACAGATGCTCAACTGTACTTGCACATTTTGCAAGTGCACAAGTAAAGGCGATTTGTTTCAGAAAAGAGAAACAAAAATTGCAGACTGTTTGTTGAATATACTGCAAATGAAACCACAGATCATGGACAAGGTTCTCTTCGACTGTGCTCTACTTTTCATAAGTGTTTTAAAATAAACACTAAATAGTTGCTTAATGCACCTCAAACGTGCCTTTGGGATGCTCTGTGGACAACTGCAGAAAGTCACTTGAGCCACAATACACTCAACATATTTAAAATATTAACTTCCATTAAGACATCATTATTTTCTATTGTTAAATCTGTCAGCAATAATTGGCAAAGGACGTTCATATAGAAAAATTCTCTCTGTGTCACCGATTAAGGCTTCAATACAGCTCCTCAATCGCTGCAATACAGTGGCCGCAGATACACTGTATTTTTTTCTACAGTCACAACCTACAATAATATCTCTGAACGGGTAGAGAACTTGCTGTTAAATAATAAAATTATAGGATGCCTAGTTATTCTTATGCACTGAAGAGAATAGACAGATATAAGCAGAGCCAAAGCTTAAACTAAATTGCCTTATTTTAGACACATATGCAGAGTCAATGTGGTAGCGTATTTTATGTGTATGAGACTATGTACAACAACATATAACCACAGAGACCTGGCAGTGAAGACTGGATTTTTCACATCTTGAAACAAAAATCAAACTTGTCTTCCACACTGTAAGCTACGAGCACCTTTATTTAAGCAGTTAAATGCTCTTGTTCCAGGGCCAGCTGCTAGAACGAGGCATGATCTCACACAGCAAGCCTGTCTGTCAAAGGGGTTTTATCACAAAACATTGTAAGAAGTTACACAAAGCTACTCTGATTCCATTTAGGAACGTCCTCAGACTGATTATTTGCTTTATACTTTAAGTCAACAAATCATTACACATGAAGTCTAACAAAGCCTCTCTCACAAAAACATGTTTGGGCGAAGCATGACAGCAGCTCAGTAAGTTACAGCCATGCTACAGAAATCCTCCTGGCCTTGCATCCCCTCCAAGGTGAAGTCTAGCACAGCAACTCTGCTTCCAGCTGATAATGTCTTTGCCAAACTTTAAACATCCATGCCAGTAGTCTGTCTAGATGCAGGAGAACAGCAGATGAATAGCAAAGAGAAATAAAATACATTTGGCAGTATAAGACTATGCAGGGGGAAGGGAAAGTAAAGAAACTGGGAGGTGCAATGCAAGGTGCCAGCAGAACTAGTATTTGGGGAACATCCCATACATTATGTATCATATGGCCCTTTCCATATTACTCTTTTCCACACTCCCTAGTGCTCAGGACTGATAAATGCTGAAGTTATTGCTCAAGTTCACAAGTACATTTGAAATAAAATGGCAGGCAGTGGGAAGTGAAAGGCAAGACAAAGAAGACACCCTCATGTTACGACACCTGAATATCACATAGTGGAATGGCATTTTATCCCCATCTCTGCTTTGCTTTCTCATAGTTGGAAATTTTTTGAATCAAACTTGTTCCACAATTTCAGAGCTTCTGATTGGAGATCCTTGTGTAGGATGTCTCTGAATACTGACCAGTTGGGATGGAAGCTGTTCCCTGATCACCAAGTGTACGTGCCCAAGTGGTGATTGAAAAGAGGTAACTTAGGCTCTAGGTGTCTCAGTTCAGGCAACCAGCACTAGCATCAACTGCCATTCATTTTCTTTTGCTACAGTTCGTTTTCGGTAAACTGGAGATAACACTCACACAACTCAGACTGTTTTGTAAAAAACTGATGACTACAGAAAAAATATATGATACAAGCAAGTCTCTGAAAGAATTAATGTGCTTGTCTACATGGGTGAGTGTGAATGTTGTCATAAGTCACCTGGAAAAATCAGAAAAGAACACAACACCAAGCTGCTGGCCATGGTAACATACAGGAAGTTCAAACACAAATTTCACTCTTGAAATTGCTGCCTTGCTATCAAGTCTAACAATGCACTTCCAGCAATTTGCATAAAACATTTACAGAAGGGACAGCACACTCAACATTAAACTCAGCTGCCATATAAACCTACAATAAACTAGAAACCAGCAATCAAAATGTCAGCTTTTTGATGGAAGCATGCACATACTAAAATTCACTTATTTTCTGAGCATGGCAAAACAGGCTGCAGAGTATTTTACACAGATCTTCCTCAACGACATTGCTTTTCTTAACACAGCTTATTTTACTATTCCTCTCATTCCGCTACATGGGGAGCAAGAATTACAGATGAATTCTTGATGTTACAGAGAAGACATTAACCATGAAGCAACACTAAAAACTCCAAAAATAACTTGCTCTCTTTGAACTCTGACTCCTTTAGAAAACACACAAACTACCAGATAAGCATGTATTTATTACTGAAAGCGCTAGCTTCCTCACTACAGTCTTCGTACATGGATATTACCAGCATCTGCAAGAATAATTTTGACTACAGCTGAAATGAGGAGAAAGAAGCACAATGTAGAACTGAAAAAGTATGTGCACTTCTTAAGTACATTAAAAACCAGCCATGAATGCATGCATTCATGTGCAAGGATTATGCTAGCAAAGCCTATAACCACAGATAAAATCAAACTGATTTTTCTTTTTAGCCTCTTTCATCCGCATGTAATATAAGTTTTTTACTTTCTGACATGCTCTAAAGATTCCTATATTCTGATCTCATGGTCTTCTCAGCAGCACTTAGAATGAACCCAAAGCCTTTTGTTACAGTCAGTTGCACTTCATCAGATCTACGAGGAGGCACCAATATGCACACGTATTCTGAGAACAATCTAAGCTGTTTGTAGCATTTACAAGATCACAAATGCAGCTCAGTTTACATATGTCGCTTATTTCATTCTTTACTTTTTACCTCATATTTGAGAGGTGGGGTAGATGAGAATGACATTACTGAAGCTGTTCGTATGGTACTTTGACATGACATTTTTTACAACAAAAGCCAAAGCACATCATGTGAAAAAAAAAAACCTGCTAACCCAATTTCTTGTTCCTTACTGATCTGTAAGAAACAACACTAGGTTTTTACCAGTCTGTATCATCAGCCAAAACCAACACTAATCTATCCAACCACACTGACATTTAATATTCTCTTACAGGTGTGAATGAACACAGCAGGAAGCTGAGATCACATCAATATCTCAAACTAGGTTTCTCACTTTTAAAAGCAATACATGATCCCAGCTAAGATTTTTGTCATTTTCATGGTATGAACAAAGCACAAAGCTGAAATACAATACTTGGATTGGCTACTTCTCCTCTCACAAAGTGCTCAAATAATATTTTTCTGGTTGGATTTTTTTAATGTAGATACTTCTGAGTTGTTTCGTTTGCCATGGCTGCAAGAAAGACAAGCATAAATATTCATGGCATCAAATATTGCAAGGAATATTATTCAGAACAAGACCCCCAAGTTGTACATTATATGCCATGATCTACTAAACTCACTGGAACTGTGATAGTTTACATCGATGGAGAATCTTGATCATCATACTTGTACTGAAATATTTTTTCCCTTGGTCGTGACAGAAATATCAAATCTAGGATGTTTTCATTTTAGAAGTCCTCTAGTGTGCATTACACTGCAAAAGGTACCGAACCCTACAAAAACCAAAGCAGATAGATGAATTAGTGTTGCTAATTTCAGAACATGCAGCTGATTTTTATCACACTTCAATAACATTTCTAATCTCCATCGTAAAATATAAACCAGGCTAAATAACCAACTTCAGCTGCTACAATCTGCACAAAAGACTCTAGTAAAATATATTTGCTTCCATAATTCTTAATACTTAAGTTTCTGCTGCACTAGATAATAATTTATCCAAGTTTTCATTTCCAGGCTCTGTGCTGTTGACATTTTACAGTATTTTATGAAAAAGATAATCAAGAAAAAAGCAGTGACAACAAAGAGGACAACAAAGACCTAACAAAATCTGTCAATTTTTTTACCTGCCTTAAGTGTGTTTTACATTGCTTACACTGACCTCTTGCAATGACAATTCTCGTAATAAGAATTTTACAACAGATTGGCTACTGGTTTGCCTTCTAACAGGATCAAGAATTTGAATTTTAAGAAATGCACGCTATATATCCACAGCCCATGTCACACAAAGAAACATGCTTCATTTAGTGCTGTTAAAGGACATTGCTCCCAGTCTTGAAAATGGGAACAGGTGTGTGTGAAAGTGTCACAGGGCTGACAGGGATACCCAGACAGATGTCCAACAACTGCCAATCCAGAGCGGAGGCAAGTGGTAGCTTCACTCAGCTTCTGGTTGAATAGTTCAGTACTGTGGTGGGACTCAGCACTCATTCATACCCAGGTTTTCTCCAAAACTTCATGTGGGAGGACCTGAGAAAAATAAATAAGAGTTCATGCTTGTTATAATTTGAATTCATCTTTCCTGTTAAAACAATGCCGTGGATTCTTAATCAATGATTGATAAAGAATTAAAGACATTGGACTGACAATACGCCAAAACACAACCTCTGCCACCACCTCTTTTCTGCTTTATCTTAGTACAGAGCCTCAGTGGCCTTGATCAAGAGACTGAAAGAGAAGGAAGACGAAGGTCTTCATTCCTGAAGAAATCGGTCCTTCAACTAATGGGAAAACCAGAAAATGGAGAGTAATATATTCTCAAAATTTTCTTGCAACTATAAAGTAAGATCTCTGCCAATCCTTTAGCTGACAGTATGTTCAAATCTATTTTCTTGAGACATATCATAGCAAAACTTCCTTTTGCTCTGTATTTCAATAAACTAAAATTCCGTATCTGCCAAACATTAACAGCTAAGAATTAATAAGAGATAATAAGAAATTAACATGGGGAACTCTCAGCATCAAACGGATATCTAAGGGTTTTACATACAGCCAATCTATTTCACTAGATTCTTAGTTCAGCTCTTGCAGAGAGAAGAAATGAAGGGTGCAGACAAACACCCACCTTGTCAATAACCATGTTGGTGGAAAAGGTTTATTCCCAGATGGCCATGATCAACTCAGCTGCAGAGGGAAATGCTTTCAGAGCAGCTCCCAGCTGTTCACTTTTAACAGGTACCAAAAACACTTCAGCCAAAACAAAATAGATCAGCATAGACCTGCCCTTTTAATGTTATTAGAAAAACGTAGACCAATGAAAGCTGGCAACGTATCCTCTGCCCTTCCCCCTCACATCCACACTTCCTCTCCCTCATGCGAGCAACAACACTTAACTGGCCCCTTTAGGCATCACAGGATACTAAATAGGCAAATAATGACTTTTTATTGAACAGGGGAAAAACCAGGGGAAGGGAGAAGGCCCCCTTCGGCTGCAATCTGGGTTAAAGTAACCAGGAAGCCATGGCTTTACCTTCAGTATATAAATGGGAGAGAGAAGGAAGGTTAATTTATCTCACTTGATGAGAAATAACAGATGAAATACAGAAGTAATAGCCCAGAAAAAAGTAAAGCAAATATATTGTAAGACAGTTTTAAATCATCTCTGATCTTCCTCTTCTTTAGGATCAAGATCTCCTATCCTTCTCATGACAAGAAAATATTTTACTATGCAACCATTTAGAAAGACTACTCAGATTGTTTTACTTTACACTTTGAAACCTGAAATGAATAGTTACAAGAGTGTTCACCCTTCCTATTAGATTTAGAGCCCTCTAGGGCAAGCTGTTTAATTCTTTTCTCCAAGGCTAAAAACTATTTTATCTTCTCAAGAAGCAGCTCAGAGAATGGCATGGGTTTGATCAAGAAAGTCCTGAAATACAGAATAAAAAGAATCCTTCATTATGGGCAGATGCTAGGAATTGCTTCCCCCCACTTCTTTTTGTCTGTCTTTGAGGAAGACAAATTGCTAAAAATTTAGATATATAACAAATACTAGCAGCATCAATGTTGAGGCAATGTATATTTCAACAGCCAACATGTTAGTCAGTTTGGTTTATAGAATCTAAGAAATGATGTTTAACTTTTACTATTGCTTCTGTCAGTGTAGCAAAGATGTAGTTTCTCTGCTTTGAAGAACAACAGATAATACTCTTATGTTCCAAATTACACTTATCGCTTGTGCATTAGATAACTACATTTCTGCTGCATTTAATTTTATATCTGTGTTCCACTGTTAGCTTGGTGGAAGAAAAGGAAGAAAAAACTGTGAGTGTGCATGTGTATTCGTTTATGTAAGAGCATTTAATATGCAACATCTAATTTGTGGAAACAAAACAATGAAAAAAAGGTAGAACAGCTGCATATTTTAGGGAAGGTAATTCAAAAGTACTATAAAACTAATGTAAAAGCTAATTACATCTTAGTTATGGCAGCTGTGTTTCTGCAACACAATGGCAACAAGCTCAGACCAAAACTTTCAGAGCTCTTCACTTTCCTCCTGCCTGCTATGTGGATAACAACCTCACCAAGTGGCACTGGTCTTTTTTTGCAAAACTAACATGTTTTAATGAGTTCTGGGTAACTGTTGCAACGATTAATTTAACCCACTCACTAAAACTGCTCTGTGCAGAACAATTCAAGACTATATTTTATTACAGAAGATGAAGCCTAAGTAATCATCTTTGTCAAAGTCTACAATGGCTAAAGCATCAGGTGTGACATAAGTAGTACTGATGTGAACCGAGAAGGGGTGGCTGATCACTTCCACACTGAGATGTTACATGGAGGTGAATTGCCCCTGCAGCCCATCCCTGTCAGCTCCTTGTACAGCTGTGGTGACTTAGACTAGCAAATAAAGCACTGTATGAAGTCTGTCAAGTGATGTGGTCTACATACAGTGCAAGACGCTCCTTTCCCTCCCGTCGTACCTGGAGTCCAACCTCTTCTCACTCCAGCATAAACATTAATCTTTCCCTTTGGGACCACATACCTAGAATAGCTTAACTTGGTGTCCTAACTCCTGATATACCGTTCCAGAAACATTATTTCATCCACACTCTTTGAAAGTTGGATAGCTAAAAAAATGTTTTAAGTAAGTGCCAAAGCACTACTATTAAGCCAGAAATATATTATTTAGCCAGAAATATATTATTTAGCCAGTCTAACAGTATCTTGAAAGAACATGTACAAGTAGCAGCACAGCAGGATCAATAACATCCAGAGGACAACACATCCCTTAGGCTTAGTTTGCTTGAGCTAACTGGCAATCAACAAAGACTGGATACAACGTGTACCCCTGGCAGTCTAGGCACTTCACAAGCACAGTGCCCTGGAACAACACACGCTTTGACCTTGCTGGAAGTAACCCCTTTAAACAACACTCACTCCCAAAATCCCCACTGCAGATAATCTCACAAATGATTGATCCGATTCCATCTGTTTGAAAAATGATAATAAATACTCATGGGTTCCCATGCTGCCTTATTACTCTGCCTTGTCTACTTCATTGTAAGCTCTCCAGGACAGAAGCTAGTTTTTTTTAATGCCACAGTGAAAAGAACTAAACTAAATACGGCTTTGAGTACTACTTTATTTTCAAAACAATAAAGGTCTATTTTATCCAAACATTGCTTTTTTGGTCAAGAAAAAATAAGCTGTTGAGGACCCTCTCCTTTTCTGCTTCTTTCCTGCAAGATTACTGAAGCTTTCACTGGATTCATCGCTAAAACATGTATTGGATGAAAGCAGGATACCAAATAAAAATTCCTCAAGATGCTACTCTTTCCTACACTTCTATCATTTTCTGTTGCTGACTTTTCCTTGCTTTGCTGACTCCTCCTAATTTCCTTTGTGTGTGTGCATGCTTACGCGTGTGTGTGCGCATTTCCTCCTCTACTCAAGTTCTTCAAAGCCACTGGTGTTTACACCGTACTTCACGATCAACACACAAAAGCAGTAAGAGAAACTAGAAAGACAACCTGACTCAGACTGGTTGTGGAATGATATCAGCTCAGTGGTTCAAATCAGCACCAGCCATTCTCAGTCACTGGCCCCTGCCAGCAGCGAGAGTCATGCTGTAGTTCTACAGAACTAATCGGTCCCTTCCCCCACTGCAAGAAATCCCTCACTAGCCTCCAGCTGCCATATGGAAACGACAGCAAAGGGTCAGATCTTCCTTTGTTACAAACACGCACCTATTGATCTGCATCCCGCCCCCCCCCCCACCTCAGCTCTCAGACCACAAGCTGTTAAAAACTAAAGGTCCTCGAGCAATCAAAACAGTGAAGCCTCATAACTGAGACCACAGTGCATAATACTCCCTTTCCCTTTACTCACCCAGATGTTTTCTTACGTTTACCAATGGATAGCTCTGCACAGCCTTTATACCATGGCTATGAGAGTCAGAGCAAGCTGCGTGGAGGGAAGATGCAAGATGATAAGGTGGCAAAGCATTTCTTAATTTCTTGACAACCTTTCTGATTTAGTGATATTCTACCTGTACTTTGCATAGGTACAACAAATTGACCAAGGTCTTCAACTGCAGCCTAAGCAAGCAGTGCTGCTGCCATGACTCAGTGCCATTCTTTGCCATTCCTTGAAACTACCTAGTCACAAAAACAGTTCATGTGTCTCAAAATCTACTACTTCTGGCTGAAGTAGCTCAATCAGCAGTTATTCTTCTGATTGGACCAGTTATAATGAGAAAGGGTACTCTCAAAAGACCTTTAGGTAGGGATATGTGCTTAACCACTGGCACCTAAGAGAAATTATAAAAAACTTGAAGAATGGTAAGGACTTTGCAGGCATGTGATATCCAATTGTCTCTAAGAAGTAACAACAGCTACAACAGTGAATGCTGAGAAAAATCTACTGTCATTTCAAACATTGTCTTATTTTCATAGAATCATAGAATAACCAGGTTGGAAGAGACCCACCAGATCATCGAGTCCAACCATTCCTATTTTAATACCTTCTTGCTTGTATTTTCACACAGAATCCAGCCTCTTTTCTGCATTGGTAATTTTATGCCTTCCAGAATGCAGTACTGTAAGAAACACTCAACACTGTGATGAACACAAGCCTTGTTCCAAGAACTGGTGATGACATGATATTGTCAGCACCAGTTTTAATACCCATTCAGCCTGGATGCTGAACAGAGCAGGTGACCTTCCTCACAAGACGTACAGAAATAAAAGGCCTCTGTTACTCCTGAAACAACACCAATACACATATTAAAGGAGATTCAAGGAAAAAGTAAGGGGCATTTCAGAAAAGTCAGGTACATTGTTATAACTACCAGGCAGCCTCTTAAACAATACGACAGAAGATGTTGGTGTATCTACGTCCCTCTGACTCCCACCTTTTGTGTATTTCCCATACCGGCAAGCTGCTGCCTTCCAGTCCCACTGTCTTAAACATGAATTCACAGTAATCTGATGACACAGAGAAGTTTTCAGATGGTTTTGGTGGTAAACTTCCTCCCTGAACACCCACATGCAGTGCTTCATGCACATGCTCCTCAGTGCTGTGCACTGCAACCGTCCCCCAAGGAGTGTTCAATGAAAAAGCTGCATGGCAGAATGGCAGCGTATCATGAGGTGACACAGTGAATGCGATTCCTGCCTCTCTCTGTTTTCCTTTTTAAGACTAGAAAATGAGGTTATTATAGACAGCTCAGGTATCTTGTGTCTACAGATGAAGTGGATACTTCTGTGGGGTTTGCACTACCAATTAACTTTCCCAAGTAATGAGGTATAATCCCTCCTGAGAAAGCCTGTTTCATCCATGATATAATCCCTGCAGAAATCTAGCATCCCAGGTTTAGATCCATGAGTTTGTCGGGGTTTTTTTTTAATATTATTTGAGAAGCTATAGGAACAAAAAAACTGATGTGGGAACCCTTCTTCTGTTTCCCTCTCCAGGACAAATACTATATAATCAGTGAAGAATGTTTTAGCATGAAGATAGGTAACAATATTTCATAATCAGTGCCCATATAAAGCTATGTGTATTAAAAATATTCAGCCAACCTCTGTAGAAAACAATGAATATAAACGACTGCTGTGAATTAATTTAGGGCCGATACTATAAGATGTCTCAGTTTCTCACATATTATAGGTAGTAAAATTTATGATTTACTCTGTTTTTTATTCACTGCCACTGTAATAAAAAACTTCAACAATTTGGCAGCAATATAAATGGTTTCCAATCAATATGAATAGTGTCAGTCCATGGACGTGTATGTTTTCACTTGAGCTCAAGTAAATCAGAAGTTAATCACTTCAACGTAAGTCATACTGATACAAGTTTGAGAATGAAGGAATTGGGCCTAGACATCGATTCTGCATGCTCTTTGCTATTGAAACCAGCTCTGCTATTGTTTATACCCTAACCAAATGTGTTCACGATCATTTGGATACAATAAACAGCTCTTGCAGATGGCTGACTGCTAAAGAGGAGAAAAAAAAGAGGTGTATAATGGCCACACTAAAAGGCTTTGATAACAACACATCAACCTCATAAACTTGTGTCCAGCAGTAACACAAGTGAACATTCAGCAGACCACAAGCAACAAAGGAAAATGTGGATGATTTCATCAGCCGTTAAGTCTGCTGTGCCCTGATCTAACAGCATGATTCAAAATTAAAATCAAGGAAATTTGTCAACAAGCATTTCCTCAGCTCAGAAGAATCCTCAATTGTTGTTGCTTTAACTCTGCCATCATTTGAGAGTGTCAAACAGACCATGAATGGGAAGGACACTGGGCAGAACGTCACTGTATTTTACCCATTCCAAATCAACAAAAACAGTCCTTTGAGGCATAGGCTTAGTCTGCAGAAGTTTTACTTTATGCTAGAGACTGAGGATTAGACTGCCTTCACAGTCTAGGAAGGGAAGGAAAATAAGCAGTTTCATCTCTCTCTTCTGCACCCAGACCTCCCAGGCTTGTCCGAAATGAAGCAGAGCAAGCCACTGCAAATCTAAGTCACTTGTCCTAAGGAGTGAAACTCAAAGTGCCTTTTTGCGGCTGCAGAAAGATATTCTTCTGTGATGGGAATTACAATACATAGAGAATCAAGAACAGATTAGATGAATATTCATTATTCAAAAGCAGGATTAAGAAGGAAATGATGGTTTGAGAATCTAATTTATGAGATGGAATGACATAATCCCATACCATTTAAAGAGCAGCTTCTCAAACTGCCCCCATACTTTCACACCCACACTTATTTCCTTCTCTGAAATGTTAAAGCGCTGGGGAACAGGCCTATTGCACAGAAACCACATATGGATATCTACCCATTTTTTCAAGTATTTGTGAAATAAAGCTGAGCTCTGGAATATGCTGAAAAAATATTGCACACACAAAAAATATTACAAGGTATATTTTACCACTCTAGCTGGTAAGAATTTCTAAGTCATACATGGGGCAACATTTGACTTTTTTGATACAGAATCTTCTCATATGAACACAGAAACAGTTATCAATACCAATAAGGGGACTTCATATACATTTTTACCGGCTTCACATTTTGCTTTATCAATGAATTAAATAACTTTTCAGAAATTCATGTGTTGAAATGTTGAATCTCACCAAACAGAGAAGCAAAGAAAGAAGCCAAATTAAAGCACTGAAGTAACTCAAAGCAGTCTACCCATAGCTGGCAACCTCCACTGTACAGATATGGGAAAAGATGCAAAGAAACGGAATTAGTGGATCTAAACGCACATCCAAAGTCAACAGGACAGTCGGGAACAGAATCCTATTTCTACCTCCTAACCTAAGCACCAAGGTACAGTTCTTAGAAATGGCAAAAAAAATACCCCAAAAACATAGTCCTATAAAAGAAAGGGTATAAGAGAACAGTCTCATTGAGGTGAATAGTTGTTCACGGAGATTACTGCCTGTCTCACCAATACCCTGGTGACCACCCTATCTGCACCCATAATTAGGGCAAGCCCCTCTGTAACTGCATGAGGTCATGTTTTTGTTTCAAGCAGCAGTAAATTACCATCCTTGTTATCACTCTTCTATACAGATTCCTTCAAAAATTATATTATCTCCAGGGCATCTTCTGCTTATTTTGTATCACTTTCACTATAGCAGGAAAAAAGGCAAAAAAAACCCCCAAACACCAAACAAAAAAAACTACCAAAAAACCCCCAGCATTTAGAGTTTGAAAAACAAAGATACTGGGGAGGGGTGGGGGTAAGAGTGAAAGAAGATCATCCTGGAACTGCCAATTTTCTGTATCCTTTGAGGATTAGATCCAAGCTTATAATTTCAGTGAGCAATTATCTAGATAGAAATGCTCTAATTGCACTAGGATTGTATTTTCTCTGGAGTGTTATTTCTTTCAAGTATCCTGCTGTTTATTTATATTCAGCTAAATAAAAGGTATGCTGATCTACCCAGCGATTTACACTGCAGTAAGGATGTTACCATTGGTACACAGGAGATTGTCGGTATAGCACAGAAAACCCTCTGGGCAGTTCTAATTTACTAAAACTAAGACCAAACCAGTCTCTGTCTTATAAATTCAGAGTTTAATAAAGAAAACAAAGCAATTCTTCCTGGATGATTGTCAATGAACTGCTTTGTTGCCTCTTGAACCACTGCCAGATCAGGGAGAAATAGGAAAAAAATTAGGAATGATACACAACTATGCATGGCAAACAGTTTACCCAGTTTGGTAGCCCGTGTCTGGAAGCAGCAGATGTGCTAGGGGAGAGATGGTCATGAAGGCAAGACACAGCCACACACATTGTTCCTTCAGTAGCGATGGTAATTTACACAGATCATTTCAACATGCCTCCACGGCTGCTATAATCAATAGGTACACTGGGAAAGAGAACAGCATGAAAACTAACAGCCAAAACACAAAAGACCTAACACATGCTTATTAAAGTTTTGTACCTAGTAAGAGGAGAAATAAGGGTTGGCCTCTATCGTTATGCACCTTACGCACCATTGCACGAGAAAAGTTCTGTCTTAAAGGTTAATAAGCCCCTATGATGTGCACACATTTGAGGGGAAGGCAAAATCTCTTCTTAACAGGAAATAGTGGTGACTAAAAATGGCTCCTATTCCTCCTTCTCCAGAATTATAGCAAAATGCCAGAAGGAAAAGTAGCAAGGGGAAACTCAAAGATTGCGTTCTGCTTGAAAACCAAAATGGATCACATTAGTCTAGAAAGTCTTAGTGGCAACATCACTATGTGGTATATTTTTTTTTAAATGGTTAGGCAGCAGAGGAAGTTTCATATTGCACGTATTAGTATCAAAACCTACTTAATATCTTAATTTGTGTTTGGACACAGTCATAGAGATTCAGAGGAAGGGGAAAGGGCCAAAACTAAAGGAGTTCAGAAAAGCACAAAAATGAGGAGAATGCATGAAAATTAAACAGCTTTAGGGGCACTAAGTATCAAGTCGTGGATAATTCCCTAGAAATGTCACTGCTTTTTCCAAATTCCAATCAAGAGTAATTGCCTTACATTAATAGGAAAGAAACAATTAATGCCATGTTCCTCCTCTTCTTAATGCACCATCACATTAACAGAGAACTTGACAGGAGCAGTAAGTGAAGACAATCTTTGCTTTAATTTTATTTCTGTGTAGAATAAATTGTACAATTCAGTTTAACCATTTTCAAACAGCATGGCAACTTCTAGCATCATAGCTCAGTTAACACAGAAATATGTTAACTAGCTACTAAAACCATAACAGCCAACAAATTCCAGTCATAGACATAGACATATAGCTATTAAATTTATTGCTTTTCTCTACTTATCCAACTTAAGCAAGAACCTTTAGAGCCTGGGACATCCAGCACCAGAACAGACAAGTCCTGCTTAAGCATACAGAGGAAAAAGGGTCTGCAGAAACAGGCCAGATTCAGAACTACTCTTGCGGTAAAAACCCTATGTAACTGACTGGAAGTTTTTCAGGTGCAGTGTTTGTTAACCCATTAAGACCAGGCTTCACTTCAATCATTTAAGAAATATTATTGCCTCAGAATATTACAAAAATTTACACATAAAATGCTCTAAGGATGGTGCATTTTAATGACTAAGCATTTGGGACAAATAAGTCTCTGATGCTTTCTCATTCAAGTTTTCTTCCTTAGCATCATGAACTCAAGAAGGCAAAATCCCCGTGCAGCAGAAGTCCACAATATGAATTAGATATTTTTTCTCCCCAAGAAAGATTAAAGACGGGAAAAAGAGGAAGGGAACACCACGCAGACTGCAAAGGGTCCTGGGCAGCAGAGCACTCAAGAATCCTAGACCATTTTTCAGCTGAAAGGACAAGAATGCACAAGCAAAGAACTCAGTGTCTAGAACACCGCACACATATTTTGGGGCCTACCTTTTTGCAAGTACTGCCTGTTCACCATTGTTTTTCCTCTTGCTCCAGAGGAATTGCAAAACAGTATTCAAAATCAAAGCTTTCCTGGCATTTTAATGATCTGGGAATCCCCAATCGTTTGAAGAAAACCAGAGGTCCATGCATGTCTTTCTTCATGTAGTACTGATGTTTTCTTATTTTCATACAGATATCATAACATTCAGTGGTGGAAAGAAAGCCTTTTTGAAGCATGTGAATTTTTGCCTTGTTCCATCTTCCACAAAATGAATTTTTTACCACCTAGTTTGCAAAATGCAATAACACAATTGTTCTTGCAAATTACAGCAATCACTCAGATTTTCAGAACCCAAGACTATTCAGGAAAAACAGACTTTGAATTGAAAACCTAGAGGATATACAATAAAGCTGTATCTTAAATTCTAAACATAGTTAGTAGCAAACCATAAAACCCAGGCAATATTTTTTCATCATTCGATCTCCACATACAGAAAGACAAAGGACGATTTGTATTTGATTATACAGGGCTCAGTATTTATTATTTATTCTCCATTAAATACAATTATATTGTGATCACTGCCAGTAAGCATTTCTGTGGTAGATTCATTCAGTTAGCCACACTGTTTCAGCAGAGCAAGGATTTTAGGACTGCGTTATTTATCAACTGAATCTGTGAATTTAATATGCTCTAGGATAATTTTACAGTTGGTTACTAACCTCTCTGTTAATATCTTATTGAAAAGATTGAGACAATTGTAACCTATCATAGGCACAATAATGCCAAGTCACCTAATTTCAACAAAAGCATTGGGTTGAACAGTTAGAAATGCCTCCGCACTTCTTTAAGAGAAATTTATTTTTTTCTGAATTAACCTCTCTAGCTCCACTTTCTAAAGGCAAACAGACATTGATATTTCAGCAACTGTTTCTCTGCTTGTCTTCAGACATTCAGTTTGATGCTGTTGCAACAGTTAGGTCACTTTTCACCAAAGAGGAATAAAAAGTGCTTAAATTCTACTTCATCTCTGCTTCATTATCTTCATCTCAGTGGAAGAGTTACATACTGTTTCCTCTGTTCTTACTGGTTGCAGTAGCATTGTATTTCTATTTATTATTAGCATAGTATTCTCTCACCACACATTCTTTTCTAGCTGCTTCAATGCTACTGACTCCCTTAAATATATTCTTTGAACTGTGCTCCCAATTTCCTGTGAATAAGACTCTCTCTTAGCTGCAGCTTGCTTCTAGGATAGGCTTCTCTTTCTCATACATATTCAAATGTCAAATGTATTTCTTCTGCATCTGATTAATTTTTGGATACTAATAAAAAAATCAGGACTTTCAAAGCAAAAACCAAGGCAGTGTTCCAGTCATATTCCTCAAATACACCAGAAGCAGTGGATCAACTGCCTTCCTTGAGGAAATTCACCTTTAATTTGATAACGCTGGTTAATACAACTCAACAGATCAGCACTTGCCACTTTTCACAAAGAACAAAAGCAAATTATTCTGTTTGTTAGTGCTGAAGAAACAGACAAGCTTGAACAGTTATACCACCATAAGAAATTATTCATAGTCTGTGTTTCTAAATATTCCCTCTGCTTATGGAAAAATATTTTCAATCCCATTCAGTGCATTGGCTACCCTAATGAATCAAGGGTACAGGGATGCAAACTGTCTTCACTTTTTTTTCATTATCAGCAATGACTTTTTATCCACGGCAGGCATGTGTGCAAAAGTAAGCAGTGTATTCCCGTTTTATTATTATATATTATACTCTAGAGCAAAAGTAGTTTTTCATTTAATGCAGTGGAAAATATTTGAAGTCTTCACTGTCCTCATGAAGTGTTCCTTTCCAACATAAATGAAGGGAATTATCACGCTGTCCCCAAACTCCATGTCAGTATTACTTGTCTCCTGTCTTAAACCACTCTCTAACTGAAGATGCTTAAGTGCAAATGCAGATTTAGCTATTCTAAGATGGCACTTAAGGCTCTAAAAACATAAAGCACCAGGTATGAAAAATTCACCAGTTTCGAACTGCTAGCAAAGTTTATGAAAAGCAAGCCAAAAAGAGACGCTGAAATTAAATACACAGGAATAACTGAAAGGGTATACTAAATGCATGCACCATGTACCACAAAGCCAAGACGAGTATCAAATGGGTTTGCATTTCAGGAAAAAAAAAACAACAGCATAATTTAGCATATTTGTACTTGGGTCAGATCCAGCTAATTGAATCATAGAATAGTATAAAATCACTTGTTTGGAAAAGACCTTTGAGATCATCAAGTCCAACGGTACCTTTCCACTACTAAACCATATCCCTGAGCACTTCATACATCCATCTTTTAAATACCTCCAAGGATGGTGACTCAACCACCTCCCTGGACAGCCTCTGGCAGTGCCCAATAGCCCTTCTGGTGAAGAAATCTTTTCCTGATGTCCAGTCTGTACCTCCCCTGGCACAACTTGAGGCCATTTCCTCTCATCCTAACACCCATCACTCAAGAGAAGAGACCAGCACCCACCTCACTGCAACCTCTTTTCAAGCAGTTGTAGACAGTGATAAGGTCGCCTTTTCTCTAGGCTAAACAACGCCAGTACCCTCAGCCACTCCTCACAAGACTTGTTCTCCAGCCCCTTCACCAGCTTTGTTGTTCTTCGCTGGATGTGCTCCAGCAACTCAACGTCTTGTAGTGACGGGCCCAAAACTGAACACAGTATTGCACTGGAAAGGATTCTGTTCAAAGGGAAAGGTGTGGAGGAAAGGAGATCAGGAAGGAGGTGGATGTTTGTCATTAAAAAAATAATTTGGGAGACTGCAACGAGTAGCAAATGCATTATCTGGCAGTAAACACTCCAAATATTCAAAAAAACACTATAGCAGTATCTTCATTCCCTTGATTGTTATTAAGTAGAAGGCAAACAAATGTGTTTTTGCAGAAACAGAGTTTGGAGCTCTGCCAGGCACGGTCATATCTAACACACATTACTTATGACTGTATAAAGTGCAAGAATATTAGTCATTTAATGAAGAGCTGAAGGATATCTGTTACAAGACATGAAATTATCACAACTTGTTAAAGTAAAGAACACTAAAAATGGGAATTTCTTCACTTGGGAGCTGTTGTAAGTGCACAACAGTCTCCACCTCACATCTACAAAAACACATGTTCTGGCTTCTTCTACAACAGCCGTCACAGGCATCACTGATGACATTCTTAAATTCAAGACCTAACACTATCTTCTCCTCATCTCTTACAAACCCCCATCAATATCTTTGGCATCACAAATTATCTCTCACTGAAAGTACAGTTTGGTACACAGTTGTAGACTCAGTGGGCTCCCTGCTGTTCTTCTCAGAGCTGCATTCAGCAGCCCTCTCTTCCTTCTCTTCCCTCCATACACTACGGACATTTTCCGAGAGGCTCTTCTCACTCTACCACTGTTTCACATTTCCTACTTTTACACTTTGGTTGATCTCATTCAGTCATGTGATCTCTCCTCAAGCAGGGACTGACAACCCTCTTGCAGATCTCCACCCTGCCACCTTTCTCTCCTCTCACAGATACGACAACACTAAATATAACAATAGAATTACACAGTTATCCCACCTAACCTCATTCCAACCATTGCCCTCCTCTCCAAAATGAATCTTTTGCCCAACCACAGATGAAGGTTTTGAGACAGAGCAGGCATAAGATGTGTGTGTATATATATATAATAATTTATTCTGATATTAAGAAATGCATATTAAAGAAGGGGGAGAAAAGCTCTCTGAGAAGTACAAATTCTCTTTGCATCTGTATTCAAATAAGGAGATGAAACAGGACATAGTGAAACAATAGCTCTTTTGTTATTCAGAAGATACATGAAATTTCATGAATTAGGGAGCTATTTATATACAGAATCTAATTACATAAAGCATTCTCTACCTCTGCCACTGAATTCTGTGAAGCAGCATAGGTTACGGGGTTTGTTGCTTGTATGGTTGAGTTTTTTTATTTAAATTGAGGCTTTACATTATTTTTGCCTCTGTTAAAGTAGCTCCCCGTTTTCCTAAAGATCAGCTGTTTCCAGCCATTGGACTTTGCTACCTCTGTTATAGCAAATTGGCCATGCCTACCTAGCTACTTGCTCAATCTATTTATTCCATTTCCAACACAGCACAGCACAGTATTATCTGGCATCACGTATCATTCATATCGTGCAACAATTCCTCTCAAGCACAATCATGGCTTTTAAAACTCAAACTTTGCCACACAATGACAAGGTCTCCACGTTACCAGATTAACATATCCTCCTCCTCCGCCCTCGCCTCAGCTCCTCATCAGTCTCCAGCATGACTCAACCCAATTGAAAAGCAGTAGGTTTACAAGTCACTTCATTTCTTTTAAGTGAGCTACATCATATGGAGAAAATAAATAAAATGTTCTACAAAAGCTATTTTCAGTGTATGGCCCCGGTGGATAATAGGGTTTATCTGGTTTCATAAGCTGCTTCTAACTGGGAGTTTTTCTACGTTAGTTTTGCCTTAACCATAGTTATATTACCATTCTGAAGCCCACACTATGATGGTGGCAGAACCATGCCCAGTAGCACATCAACATTTCCTTCTAACTCTTTAACATGACAAATGTATTTTGGAATTATTCCTGTTGTTACAATTACTGCCTTATCTCCAAGACTGTGGGCAGGGTAAAAACTGCCTTTGCACAAATGCATTTTTTCTATGATCTTGTGCTGAGGGCCATCTTTTACTTGCCAAAACTCCAGACTTCAGACTCTGAGGTTTTCAACACATTTTTAATGATTTCACTTCAAATAGTAGGCAACTTATTGGCTAGCCATGAGGTGTTTACGTATATGCTCTTCTCTGTCTCTCTCTCACTGGTACATTTTTGGTGTAGCGAGCTGCATTAATGGTTATACAAAACAAAAAGGGGGGAAAAAAAGAAAATTACCATCATCTATCGTTGTGAGGAAAATGAAGTTAAAGTATCTATCTTATTTTCAGTAGTCATGAGGGATTGAAACCAGAAGCAAACGTTTATCTGGATATTGCAGAAACTGATACATCATTATGATTGCAGCTGGTTTTTGTTTTTCCCAGGAGTTCCATGATGTTAAAATTTTGAGTATGAATTATACCAAGTTTTGAGTATCCCCTGCTAGCTGCTACTTGCCCTTACTTCTAGTCAAATTACTTGCACTGATAGCTGTCAGCAGTGTGCAGAATTGAGAGCCCTCTCAGAAAAGCATCCCCAAACCTATAAAAATAACTGCAAAAAAATTAAATGGGGCAGGTGTGAAAAAAGAGCAATGAGGGCTAACAGAGGTGAGATGGTTCATTGAAATGAAAGGGGCCAGGTAGTAGCTGAAATTTCAGTATTATAAATAGGACATTATGTAGCTGAACTAAAAATAGGAGTTTTATTTTTACTTAATGTTCCTCACTGCTGGCTGCTGACCTAGAGAAAAAGGACTCAGAAAGGAGAATTAAACGATTCCCCACAACCATACAAAACAAAACCACTAGTTTGGCTTCAGTATCTATTTGTAAACTAAGAAGAATACCTTTTTTAAAAACAATTTCAAAAGCTGCCTCACTGAAAGAACTCCCTAATGTTGCTGTGAAAAGAATGCAACAGAATACAACAATTTCTGCAAAAATCCAACTCCAATTACAAATTCTCCTCTACATACTTGCTTATAGCAGAAAATCACTGGTGTATCAAATCTGATTCCTTCACACATTTTATATGCATGCAACTATTGTTCTATGCTGTAAGCAGTCTCTGCTCAATAGCAGTAATAGATTATCATTCCACTACTCGGTTTCAAATCAATACTGAGGGGCCTAGCATAGGTTTGGAGGAAAATGCTGTCAACCTGCCACCTGCCAACTGTCTCAGGGCAGCATTTTGTGTTTTTCCCTTTCCTAAGGAGCAATTTTAAACTTAAACTGAGAATCCTAATTTAGCTATGGTAAAACGGCAGCTTATGGGGCCAGCTGCTAAGGTGGCATTCATACTTTTTTCCATTAAAAAAAAAGAAACTAACACAAGCCTAAACCACCAAATCTGGATTTAGTTTCAAGCCCACACATCTAATTCTCAGGACAAAAGAGACTCGAAAGCATGGTTTTGGTTCTGCTTACATAGATAAGAGGAAGCTGTAAAACAAAAACAGATCTGAATCTGAACTAAAGTTCACAGATGTTTAAGTCCACGTCTTTTTTTAGGGGGCTCATCACTAGCTAAAATCTAAATGTCTCAATAGACTTGAAGCTTCCCCATACTATTTTTTGGCTACATCTGCTAACTGGATCTTTGTAATGTACCACAGACCCCAAAGGGCTATGTTGAAGCACTCATTCATCACCACTTTCACAGGATGCTGAAATGAAGATGAGAAAACGGTGATTTAACTTTGGAAAGTTAGCCATAATTACTTAGAAGAGTTGATGGCACCAACAAAACTAACTTGCACTACCTGTTATTGCTGGTCAAGTGGAAATAATGGTATCTATTATAAGATATTATTACCATTGTTTAAGGAAAAACATTTAGCATCTGTGTAGTCTGTATGCAAATCTAATAGCCAGTCCTGCCTTCTCTAGGGTTGAAAAATGGCAGACTCCTTATTTGCTGTGTTTGTACACAATTTGCATCCTTCATTAGTATTAGCAGTGTAATTTGTTTGGGAATGACAAGACTTAGAACATAATTCTGCACTTAGCTTAAATAATTCTAAAATGCAGGTTGCAGAGGCAGATGATAATTCAAAACTTCTTGCTGCTGCTAAGCTATTTTAGCTTCTCTCACTGTCAAAGCGAAGTAAAACACACCAGAAATAAAATGCCTATCTGCAATGTCTCAAAAGACAATAAAAAGATTAATGTATTTTGTTTTCTGTCTTGATTTTAGGTAACATTTTTTCACTTTTCATATTTCAGTACAGCAGGCAGCTTCAGAGGAAAACAAGAATGATGCACCTTCCATATCTGAAACGCTGGCTAAGTTTGCCACTCCTTTTCTTTCACTGTTATACCAATTTTTATACATTTATACATGCACATACATACACACCACTTCAAATGTAGCTTTGGATGCTAATAATAATTTCAACAAACCTATATTGCCGCCTTTACGTTTTTCTCTTCCCTAATAACTCACTCAAATACAATGGGCAAGAATTGCTGTGCAACCTCTAGAACCCTCTTGGCTGCAAGTGGAAGGCAGCACAACCAAGGAAAGGACACACTAGAGACCTAGTTTCAGGTGACCCACGCCTGCCAGGCATGACCTAGGTCTCTAAGCACCATCTTGGATGTTAAGGACATGAGGAAACTTCAATCTAACAGCACCACAACACACTAAAACCAGACAGCTGATCTGTAATCACAAACAATGCAGGCCCTATCACATCACAAATAAAATCCCCCATGAACAGCATCCCAAGCTCTTCCCCGGGTGTTCAACCTACTGAAGCAGAGACATTCTAACAGGGACAAGTTTCCCTTCCTGCTATTCTGCTCCAAGGGAGAATTCTCACTTTGCTTGCAGGCATGGCCTTTCTGATTCCCCAGTATAATGTACAGAACACGACGTCTGTATGAAGCATCTTCCAACATATGGTAAGACCTAATAAGCAATTAAGAGATAATACCATAACACCTCCAGTGAGTACTGGACACCTTCTATTTTATGCACCACTGCCTGCAGTAACATGCAACTTTCCAACTAGGAAATTTAGTTCAACTACGTCATTTGGCCCCTCACCTTGAACACAGACCCAAGTATAGAAAAAGAAGCCCTTGACCAACACAGAAATAAATCAAGGCGGAACGTTTTGTTCTTGTTATACCTAGAAGATTATTTAAGAGCTCCCATTTTGAATACCAAGAGCTCCAGAGGAAAGTTTCAGGTTTCCTTGTTGCTGCCCCCCTTTAGCCCTCATGCTGTCTATTCTTGGCCATCCTGCAAAACAGAACAAACAGCAGCACAGCTGCATCAGAGTAAGGGCAAACTGGTTTTCTGAAGAAAGTTCGAGTATCTAAATATTTTCCTCACACGAAGTATCGTAACTCTATTTTCCAAGTTAAAATAAACTCTCTTATCACAAAAAAGTATCTCAAACCCCAGTCTCCATAGCTGCCATGTGCCGGCTGAATGACGGTGACCAGGTTTTGAACTGTTTGCTGTCATGTACCACACATTTGTATATCCACCTAAATGAAGCCACTGCGGACCAATTATGAAAGATCTGTTATTCCATTTGGAATTACTCATTTGGGAATTTGATTTTTTATTTATTTTCCTCTGAGGTTTTTTAGAAGCACTAGTGGGATGAAGTTTAAATTAAATTGGGACCATCAGCATCCCAAAGACAACTATTCAGTAGCACATATTTAATATTGATTTAATATGACTATGTGGGCTGCTTGTAACCGCAGCTGTCTAACTAACACCATTTATACACAAAGTAGTTTATATATTCATTACCAATAATGTTAGACTACAAAGCAAACCAAAGTACAGCAAAACAATTCACAAAAATATTTAGCTGAGAAAGCTACAGAAAAGCCTAGGAATTAGAAGCTGGAATTTTCAGTTCACAAAGCGAGCTCAGGTGGATTGTTTGATGAATTGCACACAAAAGTCAAAGGTGCCTCTGGATAAATAATTGTAATATTATAGAACATACAAAGCAAGTGACAAACAAAGCACTGTGCTACCCAAAATGAGTCGCTAATAAAATGAAACTGCAACAATGGCAGTTATTTTTGAGGATGACGTCCTACTCCTGGCTGCTTCCAGAGCAAGGCACATCAGACAGTTCAATGTTCTGCTAAATTCTGAGAGAGGAGTTCCTCTATTAGGGCACAGGGTTGCTGTTTCTGAAACACCTATTATAGCAGCAACTTCAAATCTGAGAGTGGGATTGGGAGCGAGATCATCAAATCATAGAATCACTAGACTGGAAAAGATCTTTGAGATCACAAAGCCTAACCATACCTGTTCACTAATATATCGTATCCCTGAGCACTTCATCTACCTGTCTTTTTAATACCTCCAGGGATGGTGACCCAACCACTTCCCTGAGCACCCTCTGTCGGTGCCCGAGAACCTTTTTGGTGAAGGAAGTTTTCCCAATGTCCAATCTGAACCTCCCCCGGTGCAACTTGAAGACACTCCCTCTCATCCTATGACACGGGAGATGTATTCTGTTTTTACAAAACAGCATGGAGAGGTGTATTGACATCAGCATCATTCCCTCCTTGCTTGTGATCACAACTCATTTGGTCATCTTGGGCTCTGCTCAAAGCCGAGCACAGCGAAGTCCAGCCACGTCTGCTGATTTCAACAGCTCTGTTCAGAGTGCAACACTGACTTCATTTACAAAAAAAAAAAAAAAGCGGGCGATAAATAAAGTAGGATTGTGCAAGATAACATGGCATCCACAGGTGATTAGAAGCATCTCTAGGGAGTTTCAGGGCGTGGGGATCATAGATTCTTCGAACGGTTTGGTTTGGAAGGGACCTTAAAAGCCCATCCAGCTCCACCCCCTGCCCTGGGCAGGGACACCTCCCACTGGATCCAATTGCTCAAAGCCCCGTCCAACCTGACCTGGAACACCTCCAGGGATGAGGCAGCCACAGCTTCCCTGGGCAACCTGGGCCAGGGCCTCACCACCCTCATTGTGAAGAATTTATTCCTAATGCCTGATCTAAATCTTCCCCCCTCCATTTTAGACCCGTTCCCCCTTGCCCCATCACTCCATGACCTTGGAAATAAAACCCTCCCCACCTTTCCTGTAGCCCCTTCAGGTACTAGAAGCTGCTCTAAGGTCTCCCCAGAGCCTCCTCCAGGCTGAACAACCCCAACTCTTTCAGCCTGTCCTCACAGCAGAGCTGCTCCGGCCCTCACATCACCTCCTCCTCCTCCTCCCGGCCGGGCTGCAGGACCAGCCCCGTCCAAGATGGCGCCGGGCCCGCAGGGAGCCCCCCCCTCGGCGGGCGGTGCGAGCGGCGCGGGACACCTCCGCGCGCCCAGATGGGCGCCCCGCGGGCTGCGAAGGAGGGGTTTGCGGCCTCAGAGGTCTGGGGTCGCCTCTTGGGCTCGCAAGGCTAAACATCTCTTGGGAAACAGCTCCCAGCTTCATAGAATCATAGAATAGTTTGAGTTGCAAGGGACCTTAAAGCCCACCCAGGTCCAGCCCTCCCTGCCCTGGGCAGGGACACCTCCCACCGGATCAGGCTGCCCAAGGTCCATCCGACCCGGCCTTGGACACTCCCAGGGAGGGGGCAGCCACAGCTCCCCTGGGCAACCGGGGCCAGGGCCTCCCCACCCTCACAGTGAAGAAATTCCTCCTTATGTCCAGTCTAAATCTGCCCTTCTCCGGTTTATTCTCATTGCCCCTCGCCCTATCACTCCAAGCCTTTATGAACAGCCCTTCCTCACCTTTCTTGTGTCCCCTTCAGCTACTGGAAGGTCGCTATAAAGTCCCCTCAGAGCCTTCTCGTCCCCAGGCTGAACAACCCCAACTCTCTCAGCCTGTTCTCATACAAGAGGTCCTCCAGCCCTCGGATCATCTTTGTCACCGGCCATCCTTGTCCAGCAGCTCCATCTCCCTTTTAGCTGAGGATTCCAGAGCCGGACACAATACTCCAGGTGAGGTCTCACAGCGTGCAGTGATGCAAGCATGGGGAATAACCATCTCAGCTAAGTGTTGGACAGACACAGCTTCATGTTTCAGCTTTACTTACAGCCAAACAGTCTAGTATTAGTTACTGGCAATGCCCAAGAACTGCAAATTCATGAAAAGTGAAGCAGTCATTAATAAATAGTTTGTATTTGGAGCACCAATACCATGCTAACAGAACATGTATTTAGTAACCTGTGCCTTCAGCACCTCAATGGCCTCAAGCTCCGCCAGGGGAGATTTATGGCCTCAAGCTCCGCCAGGGGAGATTTATGGCCTCAAGCTCCGCCAGGGGAGATTTAGGCTGGACATTAGAAAAAAATTCTTCACAGAAAGGGCCATTGGGCACTGGCAGAGGCTGAGTGGTTGAGTCACCTTCCCTGGAGGTGTTTAAGGGACGGGTGGACAAGGTGCTAAGGGACATGGTTTAGTGTTTGATAGGAATGGTTGGACTCAATGATCTGCTGGGTCTCTTCCAACCTGGTGATTCTATGATTCTATGATTCAATACTGGGGACGAGATGGTCATGTCTGAGTCCAGTAGTAAACCTGGTTACATACGTCTGTCTTAAGGCATCTGATGTTTTTCCTAAGTCAAACCAAACGCCCAGGTTCTGGATGGTGAGGTCTGTACTGGGGATGAGTCTTGTCAAGCCGTCAGTAAAAATGAATGCTCCAAAACACGTTTCTTTTTAAAATGCATCTTATTTTATCAAGGGTTCTATGTTAAAAAATTGATAGTCTTGCTGGTTAACATGTTGGCTCCATATCAAAGTTCCCAGACTTTAAAACCTCACCAAATAGTTCAAAAGAATAATTAAAAGAATAACCATTCACAAAAACACTTTTAGACTAAATATATGTCATTCCCATTGTGATATTTTTGGTACACAGCAATTTAAATGTGTATGGGGAACCTGATGTGAATTAGTATTCACTTAGAAGTTCTGATTAGTAGACCTTCCTTTGCCATAAAGCACAGTTGATTAGCAGCATGGTTACCACTGAGCCTCAGTTATACCATATGCCTATTTATCTTCAGTAATACAAGCACCTCTATGAAAGAGGACAGACAAGAAGAATTAGAATTGGCAAATTACAAGTGAAAGTCTAGAGAATTTAATGGAAACACTAAAATTTACTTTGTTCATTCACTCCTTCTTAGTGAATGTTAGTAAAATTGAATGCGGAACTCAAGTCTACAGCCCTAAAATCCATTATGTTGTCCGGGAAGAGAATCACCTTTGCTTAAACAGAAGTGTTAATAAATAATTTTCAATTAAACTGTCAGATTCCAATATCATAGTCTTCCTGTTGTTTGTGTCATTTTAGGCATTCCATAAAAATGCGTTTCATCTATATCAGAAGTATTTTATAGTAGATACCATGCATTCTTCTAAAGCACAGGCAACATTAAGGAATGCCTGACTGCTGAAGACAGTTATTCATGTGGTGCAGAGCTGTGGCTAAGTGTATCAACACATGGGAAATATTCATTACAATGATTCACAATTACAGTAGGCACAACTAACTTTTCAGCTGCATATTTCAGTAATAGTTATTCATATTAATCATGCTTGTGGAATGTGTATGAAGACTGCATTTCTGTCTTGGTTTTGGCTGGAATAGAGTTAATATTCTTCCTAACAGAAGAACAAACAAAGCCAAGATGACAACAAATCATTTCCCAGCAAGAGAAAGTACACTACCAATAGTGTAACCAGCTGTTTCTAGTAGAGTTGAAGGGATTTAGCTGGGGATTTCTCACTCCTTGCTCTGTACTCCTCCTGTCTGTCTATTCTACAGACTTTGGTGCGCTTTCATATGGAAAAACCTCACTGTTATGATCAGGTCTGTGTTAGAGCTGCCATTTGCCATTTCTGCTTCTATTTCCCCACTCTTCACTTTCCCATCTGAAGTACCCAGAAGCTTCTCACAAACGAGCTTCTGATACAACAGAAATTTCCATAAAATTTCTTTTTCTCTTCTCTCAAATTTGCTCTTTCAGAAGGAATAATGAGGAAGATGCTTCTTTACACAAATGTTAAATAAAATGTATTCAATGTCATTATAGCTAACGTTTATTTCACCCAACATGTCCCCTACTCACCACTCAGCTCACTTTAGGAAACAAAAAAACCTGCATTCACTATTTGTCCCTTGCCCTCTTTCTCTGTCAGACAAATCTAACTATTATTACACTAGTGTTTCACAGCTTCAAGATCCAATTAGCAAAATGTCCCCTCTCAAAAAACAAAAGGAACAAACCCACAGGAATCAATGGGCAATCTCCTATCACACCACTACCGAGCAATTAGCAAAGAGAAACAGAAGGATGACTGATCATACTTTTGCTAGGTAAACAAAGTTTATCTGTAAATAGATTTATTGCTAAATGTAGTTCAAATTATCAACAGAAATTGTGCATGCCATTTGGTCTTTCATTCATTAAGTACATTGATCTTTGAAAGCACGATTCCGACTAATGAGCTGTGTTGCGTTGCTCTTGGATACTTATTACTATTCCAGTGAAAAACCTGTACTCACTGAGGCTGATGAAAGAAAGAAAAGCTTCAGCTCTTCTGCACTCACATATCAGCTTCTCAACCAAATCTGCAAGACAATTCCCAGTGTATTTACTTAAAGATTACAAGCATCACCAAATCAATCCTATTTAAGAGCTTGCCTGAAGTAGATTTTGTCATCACAGATGGAAGAAGGATCAAGGATGTAGAGTTCCCAGTTAGGGAACTTCACTATAAAGTACTCTTCAGAAGTATTCTGAAGAGTAACAATAAAAAGACTGCACCACTTCTACCCACTCAAGTATTTAATTCAAATAATGCATAATTTACTTGTTCTAAGAAAGCAGAGTGTGTCAAAAGATGCAGAAGCAACTGCTTCAGTTTTTCTCAGAACTTTCACTGAAAACATTTGTGGTTAAGTTTTAACAGTTGAACTGGGTCCATCCAGGCGTTGAAAAATAAGTATAATTATTCTATAATTAATCTTTCAAAATACAGGACAAAACACAGCTTTCTTCCTAAAACATGGCACATGCTGAGTCCTAGTTCCAAGATTCAGTGTTGACGCTGATTCTTACAACAAACTGTAGGATTTGCTGTAAAACAGACACATCATCTTCAAAACGTTTCAAACCAGTTCATATATTTGGCTCAATAAATTATTTTTTTTAATTAGTCTATTGTTGCTAGACAGAACAGAAAAGTCATTTAAAAATAAGGCAAACCCAGCAGACACCCAGAGAAGCAGCTCCATCACTGCACAAACCAACATATGTTTTAAAGTCAAATCTTCTGAATTCAGAGATTCAATGAAGACTTTGGAGTTTCATAGCAAATAAACAGCTCTTGCCAGCTAATAAGGCAGGTTGGTTAACACGATATAAGTTGACTTGCATAAAAGAAAGGCAAGTTACACTTTCTTTCACTTCAACGTGAGTTTTTCCTCCAACAGCAATAGTCATAATTTGACTTCACCAGTGTACCAGCATATGTGGAAGGACTGCTTCACTTGTATTTTTGGCAGCACTCCTCTTCAAAAATCACTCAGCACACATTGATTGTACTCAACAAAAATCAAGGCAATGCTCTGTAAATTCCTGGAAAGTTTCCATTCCGAATTTCTAAAGCTGCCTGCTTTGGGTATGATGAACAAATTGTCTTGCAACAGTCTACACTGTACATATGGTTGGCAGGAAGGATTTTTAATCTTCTTAGTGGAAGATGGAGTTTCATCATTTTAGCTCCAATAAAAATACTAGGACTCCTATTATCACTTGATAGGCAATTTCCAATTTCAAGCCACATCTGTTTAAAGTTTCTTTTTGCTAATTCATTTAAGCAGTGTTATCACAACATTACAAAGGGTGATGGAAAAGCCATTCACCGTTTTGCAAGAAGGAAAAAAACCCAAGAGATGAAAGAAAATCTGCTACACAGAGAGAAATAAATGCAAAACTCAACACGAGGTAGAGAATACAGTGGCCTGGAATACACAATACACACATACGAATTCCTCATTACTTAACAATCATAACAAAACTATGCCAAAACAAAGACTTGCCATAATAAGTTTTCTTTTAGAGGTCAAAAGTTAAGTTGTGAGTGACAATTTATTATATTTATTTTCTTCCACACTGTTTGCCTTGCTGGGAATGATTATGTATTAGTTGCGTTTATTTTTTCACCATTTCACAAACCACAGGCTGAGCATTGGTGATGTGAAATAATTCTGTCAGCTTTCAAGCGAGTGTCCCTATTGAGATGCAGCTGTCCACCTACAGTACAGCTCACTTCTCTGAGTTTTTGCGAGCATTAATTAGCTTCCGTCGAATCTCCTGGTTCCTGACCCTGTTTTCTTCATACTGGAAGACAGATAAGGAAATTAATAGATCAGCTGTTACTATTTAACAGATAAGTAAAATTTAAAAGTGTAGAGAGCATTTATTACTTGGGAACAGAAACAATATCTTTGACAGATGCATTAGAAATGCAGTTCCTGTTAATATCTATATATTGGCTCATTTTTACTTTGAAATTAACATTTATTTGATTAAAATACATGTTTCCAAGTCTGAGGTTATTAAGCTAAAGTGTATTAGAACATTCTAATAAAGAAGATTCAGTTAATCTTATGGAGGAACTTAATTATACAGCCATCTTATGTACAACAGCTGCACTTCACACATGATCGAGGAAAAAGGTAGCATCAGTGCTATTCTGGAGCGCAGGTCAGGCTCTTTTCCTTTTAAAAGATACTGATGAATGTAAGTGTGTCTGCCTTCTGAAACATGAATTTTTCATCATAGACTTGGTCTATTTTTGATCCTGGTCATTAATTATATGCACAGATAAAGTAGTACATCAAGATGAAAAGAATAAAGGCAAGTTTGTGTTGAATGAGGGTAAGGTGTTTGGGGTTTTTTACGGTTTAGAAAAGAAACGCAACACAGATAAGGCTCCAGTTTAAAAAGGAATCAAGAAAGCCTGCATAGTTTAGATACATCCGTAAGACTACCATGCTTTCAAATATACCTCTGCAATAGCAAAAGCCTGAAGACTGAAGAGCTCAGTGTTCTTTCATTGCAGCTGAAAAGGAAATTTTTTCATGGCTCAATGAAATGAAAAATTAAAAATCAATCCCTGATTTGGTATATATTTCATGGGAAGTAAATTATTCTTGGCCTTAAGTTAAAGCATATATTTGTTCAATTTTTTAATAATTGGTACTAAGAATAAAACCCAAGTAACCTACAAATACTCAGTTCTCTACAGACTGTAATAAACTACTAAGATGATTGATTTTGGAAAGGATTTGCAGTTTTTCACTCCTTATGTTGATTGGTTTATAACTGTAATAATGGCCTGCAATTTTACTTAATATTTACAGAATGCTTAACTTTTTCCCATGCCAGTATTTAATTTTTCAATAACCCATTCATGTTTTTACATAGAAGGAGAACAATGGTTCTTGAAAGGTTACATCTGTACCTATTCTATACTTGTGAACAGGCGTTCAGGGTCTTCCTGGTAATGGCTTATCGCTGTTGCCGAATTTTAAGAAGGCAGATAGATACAGCCATCGAGAACTCCCAAGGTTTCAACAGAACAAAGTAAAAGATTACATGGAAAAAAAACTTGTGATGTGTGCTACAATTTTTACAGGAGGTTGAAAAAAATTGGTATTTGACACAGGCAGATGAATTTTTTTTCCCTGTAGACTGACAGAGAGAAGAGAGGGCCCCAGACTGTTCTGGCTGTCATGCACTTGAAGCTTCCTTTTTTTAGACACAATTGTAAAAATTATGTCAAAATCAGTAAGTACGATTTCAAGTTAAAAGGTGTGTGAAAAGTTCATTTATGTGTTCTGCCATGTAGGCATGAAATCACAAATATAAAGACCAGCTGATACTCTTCTGAAAATGTGCCCATTAGGTACTTAATCTACTTCAGCTCCTAGTCTTCCATTCCTGCATATCTGTAGATGTGGTACAGCAATGAGTAGGTCCTAAGCAGCAATATTTTAATTTAGGGCCTAACTAAGCAGCTCATCAAGTAGATTCATTCAGCATAACTGACTGCAGAAATAAGTGTTGCTCATGCAAAAGTGACCATTGCTGCTTTATATTCCATTCTGTGCGTATACCACCACTAAAAAAAAAAGACAAGAAAAAATCAGAAGCAACCTGTGAAGTGTCAGTGTCTATTTGTTTGGTTAAAATGTGTGTTTGCCTGTTTTTGTATATCCAAAAATAGACCTCACCATTTGTTAAAGACAGATTTTACCCAACATATTTATCAAAAAAAGTTTAAATTTCATCTCAAATGCCTACTCCAGAACATGTTTACATTTCAAGGCCTATTTATCAATTTGTACTCTTAGTAAAGAGCAACTTTATTTTTATTTTTTTTTTAAGCATTTAACTTACAGTAAATTCGTCTCTTACCTCTTTCTTCAAGCACTTCCGCATCTCACGGTCAATATCATTGCAATGGCCAAAAAATTTCAAAACGTTGTGCTGATAAGTTAGGGAGAGAAAAAAAAAATAACAATTCAAAGGTTTCTTCCTCTGAAGCTCAAAATTTCTTAGAAGTCACTTGCCTTTTGCAACATTTTCCTTTTCTCTTTTTGAGAAAAGATACTTTGTAACATTTTACTGAGTAGCTGCAAGTTAGAACTACTCCTGAACCTCACTTGAGCCACCCCTGCCTTGCTGAAAGGTGAAGGTACTCCCTGTGTTGTTTATCTAGACTAAAATAGGACACTAAGCTGAGCTATGAAGCCTAAATGTAGAACATATGTGGGGTTTTTTTTGTTCTAGGAATCAGTCTTACAACTTTCACTAACACTAGCTTGAATAATGTACAGAAAAGAGATATTCTGAACTCCAGCTTGTGATACAGAAAGATGTAGGGAGATCTACCAGGTATCCTGGAGGCAGCATCTTCTGTGCTTTAGTTTTCATTACTTTTTCATGACCTAGAGGGGCAAAGGACTTGATGCTACATCATCCCAGCCACATAAAGAATGTAGTATTGGTGCAAAAGCCCAAAATGACTGAAATATCAGAACAAGTATAAAAACCAGGGAATTAAGTTTCTCCAGATCTTGTGGTTAATAAATAACATGCATTTACCATCTTGATAACACAGCACCACTGTGGGCCCTATGCATACTTATGTGTTACTTGGTTTGTGAAAAACTGCAGGTGTTGTCCTTGTGAAGGCATTGCCCAGGTAACCTGATTATCTTCACCATAAAAATCTATCCTCTTAGCCCATATTTCCTGAATATCTTCATATTATCAGCTGTCAAATCACTCTCAGAATGCATTCTTCTAAAAGGACTACTTTTTCAGAATGATGGTTGCTAACATGTCACAGAATCTCTCAGCAGAACCTGGGAGCAGATCATTCCAGCAATTCAGAAGACCTGAAGGAGTACAGGTTTTTAGTAGGTACTTTGCGGTTTACAATCAATAGAGAGAATTCGACCGATCCTGTGAAGAATTAATGAATTTAAAAAAAAAGGCCACGAACAAAGATGTGAATGAAGTCCCTTCTGTATTTCAAAGGGAAATCTATGTGTATTTCTGTAGCTAATAAGCCGCCAGATGGATTTATACAAGTAATACAGGAACTTTATTAAGAATTCAACAGTGGACAAGATTTCAGCCAGTAGAACATGACTGAATGTCAGAGTGGGTTAATAAAGATTATGACAAACACTCAACTACAGCAGTGCTATAATTAGCTTGTTCATACCTCTCTGCTTTATAAAGGGCATCAGATGACACTGAAGTAGTTGCATGTGATAAATGGTCACTTTACTATAAGCTGATGTTGCTTTTACAGCTTTTTCATTGTAGCTAATACATATTCAGTTTTGTATTCTATTTGCACACCTGTATGTTAAATACCAAGCCAAGTGCTCAGATTTCAAGCTAACTCCACTCTTACTAGTGCATAGGGTGAGTTGAATCTGTTTATTTAGCCAGATTCCTAAGCTGTCAACTTTTTGGCTCAGATTCTCAAAAATAGTAATTACCCTTATTACAGTGTCTGTACTGTTGCTGCTCCTAGCCCCTTCAGAAGTCAAACTGGCAATAGATTTCCCTGAATCACCTGCTCCCAAGGAATTCAAGCACACTTCCTAGCTCCAGTTCCCTCTTCAACTCAGGGTACTCTATCAAGCTGCATTACACAACAAGCAGATGATGCTTATCTATTTAGTCAGTTTTACTAAAAAAATAAAAGTTATCAACCATTACACAGAAAACCCAACTATGTTTGTACCAAAAAGCAGGATGAATCTGAGTGTATCTTCTTTCCAGAAGGGTTTTGTTTTCACAATTACAAAAATTAATGAAAACATTTAATTTTATATTGCCTATAGAAGTTACATCCTCCTCTTAACTGACAGTCATTTTATTTAGCAATGCATTTTATACCGTAATAGTTAATGTTCGAAGAGTCTTCCCACTGTAGCTACTGAATGCTTGTAGCTACATTACATAAAGTTGTTTCCAAAAAAACCCCAACCACCACAAGTCAGCAAAAAAAAAGAAAGTCTCTACAATCTCAAATTACCTAAAGCATTCTTAGGCAAATTAAAATCTTAAAACTCAGAAGAAAAGCATAACTCAGACTCAATATGACTTAGTTTTAAAGCTTGGGGATGTTCTGTACAAGAACTTTGTATCTTAGCTTTAAAAAAAATCTAGACATTGCATAGGAACAGACAGGCAATGGTATGGGAAATAACCACATATGAGATGGCATCAACAGATTCCCACGTGCTTACATTTTAGCATATTGCACTGTAAGTGCCGACAAAAACCAATTAAATGTTGCTGAACAAACCCAATACAGTATACACATTGCAAGTGAATTTCGGTATTAAAACTCTGCTCCTTTCATTGCTGTAATTTAGAAATCATAAGAAAGTGTGATATTGCAAAAGTTTTCTTAAGTGTTAGTTTAGCTGCAAAAAAGTTGTTATCCATCCTTCATACAAAACAATCATCTCCGTGTATTATCAGTCCTGGTTTTCTTTCTGTAATGACTTTTGCAAAGAAAAAATTAGAATTCTGCTCAAAGCAGTGAAGTTAACATTTGTATTGTCTTAGAATTTATGGATAACTGCATTACAAAAAATGTATAAACATCACATCTGAACATGGAGATGAAAATATTGTAGACGGCATGTAATAGCGCAAACCATTGTTTTCACATTCATATTCAATATTTAAATATGTTTTTGTCCCAGTGGAAACTTAAACTCAACTTTTAATGCATTAATGCAGAAGTATATCTGTAGAGACCATCTATTTAGTGTATGTGAGAGAACTAGAAAAATAATTAACATTGCAACAATGCTGCAGATGTCATTGCAGGCACTGACTCTACCGCATCTAGGTGTTCACTGCCGAGCAAATAAAAAAAAAAGGTTTTTAAAGGGGTAAGAGAGTAAGATGGAGATTTTATCTTCTTGAAGCCATGAAGGAATCTGAAGACAATTTGGTATTTTACATCCTTGGGTAGGTGCCTATTAAGAAGATGGAATTCTAACAGCAATTTGCATTTAGCTCTTTAAGCATTAAATCTAAGGCACGCTGCATGTCCAGATCCCTGTCAACACATCTGCTTATACAGAGACTGAAACATCTGCCCAGTGGACAGCTGGAATATGAAGATGATGTGAGCATACAAAATTAGGACATTTTAAGTTGCTTCTATTGTTTCTTTTTGGGGGGCACATAGTACTAAAAGGTGCAGAAATGACCTCAAGTCTTAAAATAGGTCCATATTTGTCAAGCTGCAGTACAGAAAATTTTAAGGCATGCTTTATTTCATAATGAAATCATTGGCAAAATATTATACACACTTGTTAGACACCTCCTTGGTGAAAAAGTTCTAGCTACATTCATGTATGTTCTGCCTAGAGGGGCGTTTCCCTCTATGATCACCTAATATTCTCAATAATTCATCTGACACTTATTTTCCCAGCCCACCCACTCTTTTCTATGCTGAAAACTTACCTCCTTGTGACATTTCTTGAGCAGACTGATAATTACGTTACACTCTTCGGTGTGCAGATGAGGAGACAGGTCTGGATGCATCTTTAGTTAGGAGTAAGTTTAGTAATACAAAGACAAGAATCTGAGAAACCTTCCTTCTGCAACATTAAAATATGAAAGTATAACTAAAAGGTTTGAGTTAATCTCTTAAGATACTATCACACAGTATTATTTTAATAAAAAATACTTCAGATCAAAATGCAGATTAATGTGTAATCTATATATAAACACCATTAAAGTACTTTAAAACAGCATGTCTGTTCTACACAGCCCAAATGTTAAGAGTTAACAAGAAGTTTATATTCTTATCTGTTGTATAAGCATGCATTGGGATTTTAATTTTCAGAGACTCCCTAGTAGCATTAATCTTTCTTGAACTGCAGATTATCTTTTCATTTTCCTACCTCAGTTTTCTTCTTTCTAATATTAAAAAAGCTAAGTTTAGGTAATTTTCTCTTTACCTTGTACAAAGATGGATCATAACAGGAAGCACAATGATATTTCATTACAGCACTCTGAGAACTGGAACCTTTTAAAGTCATCTACATGCTTTTTAAAAAATCCAAATTCAAAGCAGAACTTGATGACTGAATCAAAATAGTAATGAGGTTTTCTCATTATGCCCTGTTGGAACATCCCTTCCTGCAGCTTCACATTGTTGCCTCTTACCCTTTCACTGTTCTCCCCTGAAAAGCACCTGAATCTGTCTTCTACATTAATCCCCCACTCCTTCAGGTTGCGGAAGACAGTGTTTATGTTTCCCTCAAGTCTTCTCTTTTGAAGGCTAGAGCAACCTGGCTCCCTTATCTTTGTTGCATATGCCAGCTGTTCCACTCTCCTGACCCTCTTAGTTTCCCCTTTGCTGGGCTTGGTTTTTTATCATCTGTTAGACTGTGAGACCCAAAGATGAACACAGTATTGTAAATGCAGCCTCAAGATTACAAAAAAGAAGGGAATAATAACAGCTTCCCTTGACCACAGCTAAGCTGCTTCTACGGCAGCCCAGTATGCTGTCAGCAATGCAAGGATGTATTGCTAAGTCATATTTTAATTTCATATCAACTAGGACTCCCATGTCCTTTCCTGTAGGATTCTGTGGAGCAGGAGCAAACTTCATTCTAGAAATACATGCTTAGATTACTTCCCCTTAAAAAAAACCCCAAAACTTACAGAAGTAATTTTTTTGAAAAGGATGAAAGCGTCATATGGTAATAGCTGAAATGAGATGATATTTTTGTTGTGGAAGATCACTTCACCAGGGAGGGAAGAAGAAATGTCCAGTTCATACCGCGACAAAATTCTACTTATATGACCCATACTGCCACTGAATTAAAGAAAGACCTTTTTTGTTTGTTTACTTGGTATTTTGTCAATCCCCGTACTCCCAAAAAGATCCCCCTTCTAGCTGCAATCCACCAGGCACTACAACTTGTACTAAGTAGCCATCACTGTTTTACTGTCCAGCTAAACAGACGAGCTAAAATCAGTGGTCAAATTTTGCAAGCATAAAGTCCCAATATCCTGCTGCAGTGCTGGCAGCTACAATATACACTGCTGTTCCTAGAATAGTCAAGTAATATATTCAACTTGAAGAGGGATGTACACTAACTCACCCAGTATTTGCCATCATGTGTTCAGCCTAACAAGTGTTACATTCCCACAAGCAAACAAAATTTTAAAAATCCAAACAGATTTAAAAGCCTCTTGAGACCCACAAGAATACATTCCACATAGCATTGCAAACACGTCGTGATTTCTTTCAAAAATCTCCCCCATACTATCTGGAAGTCTAAGATTACAACATATATACTCTTAGCACAGAAGAAGTTGGAAGCCATACAAATTGTTAAGCATTCTATTCAACAAATTAACAAATGAACCTTTAGAAATATGACAGCAGGAGCACAACTGTAACAGCAAAGTGATTAAGAACCCTGCTGTGTTATTGTCACCAGCTTTTGATTGCATGTCGCACAAAGTCAATATGTTTTAAATTTATCAGCGGATTTTTTTTGATAGCAGTGGAGTTAGTGTTCCCTTGAGAGGGTGACCTTCTCAATGACTGTGAGTTCCTTTAACATGTGTGAACCCAGCTGATTATTAAATCTCTTCATCATTCAGCCTCTGACCGCTCTTCCTAGAGCTGTCATCTGAGCTAGCAGTCTCAGGAGGAGAAAGCAAGACCAGTGCCTTAGTGAAGCAGGCAGCAGGCACGTTGGCACAGCCAGAAAGGCGAAGGGAGCATTTCAAGGAAAGATCCATTCTTTCTAAAGTATGATTTGTAATCACTGCCATTGTTTACAACATTATTCTCAGACGAAGTGGATTAAGCTATCAATGCCACAAATAGACAGGTGACAGTGTACTTCATCAATTAAAAGCCTTCTAACGGCTCAAATGCATTTTCTAGTGGCACCACTTGCAGGACAGATGCTACAAATCAGAGGTCCTAAGCATCAAACCAGCTCATACATCAGTACTCTTGAAATTCAAATAACATTCAATATTAAGATCTTTTGAGTTCAATTACCAGATACAATACTTAGCTCACATTTGCTATGACAGATTAAAGTAACAAAACATCTTACAGTAGTCATGGAAGGCTTAACTGGAGTCTATAAGTGCTCTTGAAGTTCATGACTGTACACTGTTATCAGTGCTCAATATTACAGTTATGTATAAGAGTGTCAGATGAGGCAGTGATCTATAAATGATCAGAGAAAGCTAAATATTTTTGCCAGAGGGGCATGACTGACAGACGAAGGAGTTTCAAGAGTAATAAAAACATGTATGAAAAAAGGACAGGATGAGCTATTGGTTTCCTTAGTTTCTTTTTAATAATATTCTAATCTAAAATAAAGATGAATTCTGGTAAGATGGCAACCTGTTAAATCCACATGGATAGAATTTCATATAGGTGATAGCTGATAAGGAATCTTAAGTATGAAAACATATCAGAAAAAAAATTCACAGAAGAAAATGGGGAATAAGCAATATAAATTGCTCTGAGAAAACCACTAACAAATGCTGGATAAAAAATGTCAAAGTAAACATGCAATTGCAGTGGAAGAAATATTAGCAGTACAATAAAAAAAAAGGATATTAAGAAAATACAGGAATTGCTTTAGGAGGCAAATGGACTGCAAAATGCTAAGCAAACATTAATATCTGAAGAAACTATTTGGAGAGGAATATTTAGATGAACTCTTTACATAAAGGCACTGACATAATTCACTGGGTTGCACAAAAATAGCCTGCCCTTTAATGTGTTCTATATGAGATTCTGAATTCTGTGCAGTTTTTCCTTCCTTGTTAAAAATTACACTACATACGTACCTAAATGATTGGTTGAAATGCCTTAAGAACCAGCTGCAAATTTCTACAAATTATAGCCTCTGAGGGCAGAGGACATGGATAAAGATGACTGATCTTTCAACTTCCTTAACCAGTTTCCAAATCTAAGCTATCCTTCAGGAAAAAAAATAATTTAAAAATTGTCTGGTTCCCATATCAGGTTCCGTTTAGTGTAGCTTAAAGTGGGAAAAACAGAGGATGCTGTAGCTTTATGGTTTCCAACATAAGGCAGATTTAAAAAAAAACCCGAACAACAATTCAGAAATTCTCTGACAATGACACCAAATTCACAATGTTTTTTTTTTAAAAAAACCAAACAAGCCAAACTTAAGATAATCTCTTGCATAAGCAATCCTGGAGGGTAAGCATATAAAATTCCTAAAGATTTCCTTGCAGGAATCAGTATATAAGTTTGATAATTGATATCAAGAAGTGATACTTATCCCTAATCTAAAAACCTATCTAAACACAAGTTCAGTACATTAATTATCTATTACTAATGTGTAAAAGGAACCTACAATTATTATAGAATTCACACTAACACTGCAGATACTTAGCAAGTACACAGAAACAAAAAGGCTGTCCTGAAAGAGCAGGCAAGAACGCTGTACCCATTTCATTCACACTGCTGTCAGACACCAAAATCCAGGATGCAGTGCTTGTTTCTCTCCACGCGCTAGTTTCTCCTCCTGACCTCCTTATAGGAAATAGCAGAAAAAGAACCTAGTTGTGTGGAGAAAGGATTTCATACATTCCCACTTCATTCTTGAATAAAGCATGAGATCAGCATGTCAGGCGTCCAGAGATGTTCCTTATTTTTCTAGAATACCCCATATATACGAACTAAACAGTTCCTTGATGGAGAAGAAAAATAAAATGAGGTTTCTTTAGTCTTGCTGATTAACTTCATGCTTAATATTTCCATGTCTGGGGGACAACAATTGAAGAAAGGTTTAAATCTAGATAACTGTTTTCCTAAGATGCTTTTTTCATACTTCATTAAAACATGTTGGAAGGCTATTCATTAAACCAAGTTTTGCTAGTTTTTACATTTTAAAAAGTTACACAGAAAAGTCTTTTTTTTCCAAGTTTCTAAAGTCAATAGAAAAAGAAAAAATATATATGAATTTGCATAATGACTTCTTGAAGCAAAATTCAAATTCTTGCTTGGCAACCCTGAAAATGAAAAATTGCATCTGAGCATCTACATTGCTAATCATTAAACTTCTTAACCAGCACCAGCTTTCTACAGAAGACACATTTGCTGCAAACACTCAGGTAATGCCCACAAGGCGGCAGTACGGCCACGCAAAGGGGAGCAAGTACGAACAGGAGGAAAGGGCGAATTGATCAGCAAATTCCTATAAAGCCACCGCACCACTCGCCATTCAACATTTTTTTGCACTTCATCTCATTGTCTAATTTTAATAAGACCAGAAAGTTCCGTTTTAAGTTCTCAGTTACATAGTAATGCTCTGTTTGGCTTTGGAGAAAAATAGAATCGTAGAATCACTAGGTTGAAAAGGATTCACTGGATCATCGACTCCAACCATTCCCATCAGTCACTAAACCCTGTCCCTCAGCGCCTCATACACTCGTCCCTTAAACACCACCAGGGAAGGTGACTCAACCACCTCCCTGGGCAGCCTGTTCCAGTGCCCAATGTCCCTTTCTGTGAAATATTTTTTCCTGATGTCCAGCCTGAACCTCCCAAACCAACTAGTTCCTTCTTTACTACTCTGAAGCTTTAACACTAAAAAGGATTAGGCTCCACACCTAACTGGCCGGTATCACCTTCTGATATCATTCATGTCATTTCAGCAGAATTTACACATTCCTAATATCATCTTTCATATACAATTTATAAATATTTTTTATAGCTCAGAAGATCAGTCACTCAGTGGAATGAGAATCACAGTTGATGAACATCATTTCAAAAACCTAGAGAACTCCAAAGACTCCGATTTTAGCTTTCAGTAACATGGTTAACATCTTGTAGAACAGGCTATTTAAAAGTATCATTCTATCCTGTTTTCCTTATGGTTGTGATTAAGCACATTGAGAATGACCTTCAACTTTCCAGCGTTTCCAAGAAATTTAGCCAGAGACCTTCATTTTAATAAACCAAATCTAGCTAATCTTATCAAAATTAGTCACAACTTCTTGAATGCCAATATTGAAAACCCTGCAGTAATTTTCAAATACTACGTATTAGAATGGGGGGAAATAATTTAAATATATATCTATGAAGAATAACGAATAAAGCAAGCTGAATACCAACTTGAATACCAAGTAATTTCTCCATTTATTTCTGACTAAGTAAAGCACAATAGGGCATTTTCTGCCAATTATTTTAGGTTGTAGTCACACAACAAATATCAATAGCTATGGGACAATTAGTGGAATATTTTTATTATAATATGCAGCCCGGTGCACTGCACAATATGACACAGTATCACAAACTGTACTGAGGTACTTTGTTCCTGTGATACCTATGAAGGTGAGAATATAGTCAAGAATGACAGGACTCAGCCAGTTAGGAGCTCACTGAAGGTGAGGCACTATCTTGTTTTGCAAGCTGCTCCTGTACTTCAGCTGCAGCCACCACACCAGGCTGCATTCCATCTCTCTTTCATTAACTTCCCAGTCAAGCAAAGAAGAACACGTTAAAACTAGCACTGCCAGCAGAATGCCCTCACTTACTGTAGAATGGCTTTTCCCCTTCTGAGAGAAGGGGATCAAGAGGATCGCAGTGGAAAACACATGCTCTCCTCCCTGAGCAACAAGACCCCCTGAAGACGTGCACCTGTCAGAAAGCACACACTGTGAGTGTAGCACGGCTTTGCTCTCAGGTGGAAGGAGCTGCTGTGCTGTTACCAGGCCAGGAGAAGAAGCCTGCTGGGCTAAACCTGCGTTGTCTTCAGTCTGTAGCTTCTCCCAGGACTCCTTTATGGAGCGATGGGGCAGATACAGACAGGAGAAAAAGCAAGCTGATGGCATGGAGAAATGGGGCATGGAGAGCCCCGTGGCCACCCTCAGAACAGTCCTTTGCAGACCCTCTGGAGTCCTGCAGAAGGCAAGATCGTAGAATCACCAGGTTGGAAAAGGCCTCTTGGATCATCAAGTCCAACCATTCCCATCTGCCACTAAACCATGTCCCTGAGCACCTCATCCACCCGTCTTTTAAACACCTCCAGGGATGAGGACTCCACCACCTCCCTGGGCAGCCTCTGCCAGTGCCCCATGACCCTTTCTGTGAAAACGTTCTTCCTGATGTCCAGTCTGAACCTCCCCTGGCGCAGCTTGAGGACATTCGCCCTTGTCCCCTGTCACTCAAGGGTCCAGGAGCCGGGCTGGGGCAGCGGGGAGAAGAGGAGGCGACGGGACGGAACGGTTCCCCACACGCCCTTCGGGGCTAGGAAGGAACGGCGCCCCCTCGGGCCTGGCCGAAGCCTCCCCTCTCAACCACTTACGCCAGATCCCGGCCAGGCGAGGCCGGACGGGACGAAGCCCGGTGACCGGGACGGGCCCGACCGGAAGCCGCAGGCAGAGCCCTCAGCGCGCCGGCCCCAGCGCGAGGCGGGGCGGGAGGCGGGGCGCCTTCTGATTGGGCGGCGCGGGGCCACCTCGGCGTCTGATTGGACGGCTCAGGCTCCTCCGCGGCGTCTGATTGGGCGGCTCGGAGACATCGCGGCGTCTGATTGGGCGTTTCGAACGGCGGTTGGCGGGAAGCGGCGGCGGCCAGGGAGGCCACAGGAAGCGTTTGAGCTCGGGGCGCGCCGAGACCCGGGGCCGCGCTGCGCTCGGGAGCGATGGCAGCGTCCCGCTAGCCCGGCCCCGGCTCCCTGCGCCTCCCGCGGCTCCCCTGCCCTGGGCCGAACGGGCTGCCCAGGTGAGAGGGGGCTGCCCCAGCCCCGGGGTTGGGGGGGTGGGGGGGCCGAGGCCGGGTGGGAGGGGGCTCTGAGCGACTGGATCCAGTGGGAGGTGTCCCTGCCCAGGGCAGGGGGCTTGGAACTGGGTGATCTTTAAGGTCCCTTCCAATCCAAACCATTCTGTGATTCTATGATTAGCGGCTTTGTGAGAAACGCTTATTCACTGGTGAAATCCCTGGAGGTGTTCAAGGCCAGGGTGGATGGGGCTTGGGCAGCCTGATCTAGCTAGGAAGTGTCCCTGCCCAGGGCAGGGGGGTTGGAACTAGGTGACCTTTAAGGTTCCTTCCAACCCAAACGATTCTATGATTCTAAACTACTGAAAAGGAGGTTGTGGAGAGGAGGGAGCTGGGCTCTTCTCCCAAGTGACAGGGGACAGGACGAGAGGGAATGGCCTCAAGCTCCGCCAGGAGAGGGTCAGGCTGGACATTAGGAAAAAAATTTCACAGAAAGGGTCATTGGGCACTGGAACAGGCTGCCCAGGGAGGGGGTTGAGTCACCTTCCCTGGAGGGGTTTAAGGCACGGGTGGATGAGGCGCTGAGGGACATGGTTTAGGGTTTGATAGGAATCGTTGGACTCGATCCAGTGAGTCTTTTCCAGCCTAGTGATTCTATGATTCTAAAAGTCTTCAAAGCAAAGACAATAATATTTTTATTTTACAATTAAGCACTGAATCAGATGCCCTTCGAAAAAAGGCATACCAGCTTACAAAAGCAGTGCATGTATAGTTTTAGATAAAGAACTGTGTGAGTCCTCAAAGAATGTTGTGGAGTTTTATAGGTTGCCCAGTCATGTCTGGAGACTTCCTTCAGGTTATTTCCTAATCTAAACCAGCTACATCTTATAAGACAACTAAGCATATCAATACATTTTCACAGCCCTTAGAGAGGTTATCTCTTGACCTAAAACAGCCACATCTTACAAGACAGCTAAGCATACCAATAAATTCTGGCAACTCTAAGAGAGTGTTTATTCTTTCAGGTTATTTATCCGTGTCTGGAGGCTGTGTATTATTTCTTGATGTATGATGGATTTATACAACAAGATATTTAAACATACGAACCAGCTGCAGCAAAACTTATCAATTAATTCTCACACCTTTAATGTTTCAGCTTTTCAGGTGGCTCTGTCATGGATGAATCTGTTGCCGAGTACATCCGGAGAACCGTCCTGAAAATCCCAAGAGATGAAATCAAGATGGTGCTACAGAAATGGGGCTTTCTCTCCGAGGCGCAGCTGCAAACCATAAACTTCCACCAGATAAAGGAAAACATTTCTCTAGAAGTTGTTCAACTCTGTGAGGTAATCCTTTCCCTCAGGAACTGCCTATCAGGGGGGACGCCTGTTGAAGTACCATGAAAAAAACATTCCTGTGAAGAAATAATTTTTTTTTTTTTTTGCCATAACACAGCATCAAATGGCAGATTGTTGTCTGGAAAATGTAAAGCTTAGCTGATAATACTGAGGAGCAGGTCCTGATCTCTTCTCTCTGGTAACCAATGACAGGACCCAAGGGAGTGGCAGGAAGATATGCTGGGAGAAGTTTAGGTTGGACATTAGGGAAAGGTTCCTCACTCAGAGGGCGGTGGAGCACTGGAACAGCTCCCCAGGGAAGCAGTCACGGTGCCAAGCCTGACACTATTCAAGAAGTATTTGGACAATGCCCTCAGACATGGTGCAAATGTTGTCCTGTACAGGGACAGGACTTTGCCTCGATGATTTCTTTAAAATCTTTTCATGCTGTAAAGGTTACATAGGGAGGAACCAAGCATGTTAAAATTCCTGACAGCAAAATATGGGTCAGTGTTGCATGGTGTCACGAATACCCATTAGTTTTATTTTCTGATCGCTTATATGTCATACTGTAAGGACAGCATTCTTGCTGCCTGCGTAGAAACACTTAAACCTTGCTGAAATAGCTTTTGTTGTTGAATTCTCGGAACTGTATTCTGTGCACGTTGGGACTAGGTGTGGTATCTTTGTGGAGAGTTTTCATGCTGTGGACTTTAGTGCAATGTAATTTAAACTACCACTACTGAGATTTTTCACTTACTAAATAGTGTGATGGAGCATTCTGGACCTGCACTTCACCATGCATTGTTATTCTTTCTAGGAGAACTGTGCAAGCATAAAGCAAGCAGCTGTCCTAGACATAATTTGTAAGTAAAAAATTTAAAAAAAAAAACAACCTCTTTTTTTCTGAATAACTTGATAACATCTTTAATTAAATAGCAGTTGCCCTAGTGAGGTACTGATTCATTTGGTATAAACAGATCTCATTTTAGGTGATTAATCTTATTGGATCTGGCCTTTACTAAAAAAAAGCTCAAAATTAACAAAAGCGTGTTTGCTTCTTCTGAGGTCCGAATAGATGTAAGCTGTAGTCAGCCACATCCAGCACATAGTTCTAAATGTAGAGATAAGTTTGTCTTCAGTATGCCTCAAACCCTAAAGTCAGTAATATTGTGCTCCAACAGGGACTGGCATAGGCAGAACTACCGGCAAATAATCCAGGTGGAACTCTGACTCCAAAACTAATTCACAGCTCTATTATATGATAGTTTAAATTCCAAGGTTTCTGTTAACAGTGTACACCTCTTTAGTTGAGTGTAGGCTGAGTTTTGGTCATTTTAGATAAAATCCTTGTTTAAGCATTGCACCTCACAGATACCCTTTATTAGTTGCTTGACTGAATTTAAAAATCTTCCTGTCCTTTAATAAAAAATACTTTGCATTTAGGCTTAAGGTAGTTAAAGAATGCTGAACAAATTATATTGGATTGTCAGGAGTAATCTTTTTGAAATAGCCTGGTCATAAATGTATTGTCAAATTATTTGTTTCTTTAATCACCCCTTGATAATACATGACGTTATTGAGCAATTCCTATTTTTCTCAGACAACCATATCTACCCAAACAAAAGAATGTGGAGCGTTTACCAGATGAGAAAAACAGGTAAAGTGCCTTTCCTCACTGTAACCTCACAGTTCTCAGCAACTTACTGCAGTGCTGCTTCATAAACGTTTTAAACACAAATGTAATCCAGTATGGATTTTTCAACAGAGTTACCTTTGATGTCTTTAGAATACTTTTAATTAACTTCTCAAGCAATCATTAGAAAGTAATAACTACTAATTAAATATTAACCTTTTCTCTATATGGCAATAACGAGGCTCAAATTTAATATACAGCTTTTCCTATAAGGAAGGCTCTGCAACATCAGCTTTTCTGCTTAATTCTCTTTCAGCAAAACTGTAAAAACATCTCTAAACTAGTTTTTGTAAACACAGTTCTCATTTCTTTTTTTTTCTTTCCTATGTAACAGGGGAAGAAATGGAATTTTTTGACTTAGCAGATTTCAAAAGAAAATTTAAGAAACGTCTTCGATCAGCCTTGAACAATGTAAGAGTAAAATCCACTCTAAATTTATTACGCAGCTCTGGTATCAATAGGTTGTTTTCATAACTTCAGCAAGGTATTTTTTTCTTACAGTCTGCATCAAAAATTAAATGGTATTATTCATTTAGGAATGGTAAGAATGGTGTGTGAAATATATCTGTTCTAGCAAATAAAATATAAGTTTGCCTTAAGATATGACAGGCTTCAAGAAAGATAGTATGTTTATGGTTTTGATCAAATTTTTCTGTATTCAAGTGTAGGTAAGTTGATATTGGTTTGTCCTGTTATCCAACAATACACAAACAACAAAAATGTGATCAAATACATTATAGTGGGAATTTTATGTAGCCAGTAAGAAGGACAAGGAGGTTCAGTTATTATTACTTAGATTAGTAGCAATATTGTGTCTGTGTCCATTTTATTCTAGTTTTGGATTTGAAATGATACTTTGATAGCTGTGAGAACTTGGCTCCGGTGTTTCATTACATTATAATAATTGGAAGAGTAATGTCAATAGCAAGAAGCAGTTTTTAGACAGAAATGAGCATGGTAAGAAAAAAATGAAAAGGAAATACAATTGTCTCGCTTTTTAAATTAGTAAGCAATTTTCAGGAGCCTTTTTTTGCTTTGGTTTACCATCCTAACTTTAGGTAATGGAAAATGCTTTTGGCTAGTTAGCTGTGTTACTTTCTGATTCACAAAGGCTTCCCGCTGCCAACAGCAGAGGGCAACAAATACCAATCGGACTAACATGTTAGGCTGTAATTCATACAGCTCCATTATAATAAAGTTTTGCAATATATTCATTTAAAAAAAAAAAAATCCACAAAAGCTTTGAGAAGTGATGTTCATTCATCAATTTAAACAGTTGATGACCTGATTGGACTCAACACTTGACTACATGTGCCTCAGTGAAGAGGAGGGATTTTATTTTTTTTAAGGAATTTTTCCCACTTCTAAGTCATGCAGATTGAGTCAAGGTAAAAAGGAGTAACCAAGGAGCAATCTACAAAAACAGGAGAGGGAATCTTCTTCAAATTTCTGACTGTGTACTCTTGAGCAGTGGTAAATATTATGTTCAGGTGTAAAATCACAAGTTGATGAAAAGTTTAGTTTCTCAAAAATTGGACATATTGGAAATTTTGCTACTAACACTCCATCTGAAGAGACACATTTCTGTTGTGCTCTTATTTTCCCAAAATAGAGAATTAAGTTTTTTTTTTTATAAGCTATTTTTAGTTTTACCCTTCAGAAGAAAATGTTCATCCATAGGAACAAAATGCATAAGTCACATTGGAGTTTGAGAGATGAAATTTTTTTTTTTTTTTAGTTTGTGATGCTATCTTTTTTTCTGTGGAAATTTGATTTAAATGCAATCCTGACCACACTAGTGAGTTTTTTTCTTATTCTACCAGTAGTGTACTAAATTATGTTTGGGTCTAGTGAACACTGGGTTAAGAGATAAAATCTTCCTTGATGCCTGAATGTGCTGATAAATCAAAGCTTTTATTTTCCTATTAGGTCACCATCAACTTTAGAGAATACGAGGATAATGAAATCTGGATTAGAGTTGCCTGGGGAACATCATACACAAAACCAAACCAGTACAAAACCAGCTATGTTGTGTACCGTTCACAGACTTCCTATGTCTTCATTTCTGCCTCAGTGCTGAGGAGCAACTTGCCTCTGCTGTGTCAGGTACAGGATAAATCTGCACAGACCTTGACTTCATCACAGTCGTGTAGAGCTGTAATTGGGTTAGCTTGTAAGAGGATGGGTAAAGATTTGCCACTTAATATAATGTACTCATTTACATAGTTATTTTTTATTTCCTACCTCGTGATAAAAATGGGGCCAAACCAATATCTGACCTTTGGAATGGTGCATTGTAAATAAATTTAGTTTCCTGGGATTTTTGCTCACCTTGAAGTGTTCTAATTTCTTACCCAAGTGTTAGACACTTTTAAGCTAAGTTGAAGAATTGCACATCAACACAGCTAACTTCAAGAACTAAATGTATGAACTCATAAGGGAATGCTATTAATTAGTTTTAAAAGACATTTTCTGTCATCTTGTGGCGATCGGTATTGGGAGTCCTCTACTTTTTTCTCTGTTTAGCAGACTTCTGTACTAGTAATTTAATTATTTTATTAATCTGGGGGGTTTTATTGATTTTTCAGCTGATAAGGCTATAGGGCTGTCAATACTGTGAATGCTTTTACATGTTAATCTAAGCTTAGTAACAGTCTGTTCAAGACTTTTTCAGACATAAAATCCTGCTAGCTAAAGGACAGTTGCTTTTCTTGAAACAAAACCATCTCAATGTCTAGAAATACTGTATTTTTTCCGTATTATAAACACAGTGACAATTAAGACTGATGTTAAAACAATTTCAATTTTTATTTAAAGGCCCTGATTTTTGCTTCCAATTACCATGACATCCGTGAAATGGAGCTTCGAAGTCATTGTTTAAACTCCCTTAAAGATTTTGTGTTTAAGAGATATAGCCAGGTGAGCCACTTCACAAGTACGTCCTAAGATAAGTCTTGCTTTTTGTTTCAGGCCTAGTTCTCACCCCCTAACAAGGGGGAAAATTCACCTCTTCCAAGAGACCATCAAGTTAAAATAATATTGAGCTACTGAGGTGGACAGCCTTTCATTAAGGTAACATTACAATGGGGATGTAATTAATTGGTATCCCACCTACTCTTATGGTTATTCCTAGTGGTTAAATTCAGCCGAGAAATCATATGAACGATTGAGTCCTAGGATTTTTCAGCATCATTTTACTAGGCTTCCTAGAGCAGTGAATTGAAGGCCATTAGAATGGACACTTGGTCTGCTCATCCACATAAAACTTGTGAATAGTGAAATACTCATGAATATCATAAGACAGGAATTCTTTTCTCAAAGTAAAGCTGGACTTTTTGGCTTCTCGCAATTGTCAAAAGTTGGAAGAATACTCACTCTTAGAGTGACAAGTAAAAAGAAATCTGGAAAGTTCTTTTTAGCTGCAGCCTCTATAATTGGATGTGAACTAAAACTCTTTCCCCCCGCCTTTTCTCTCTCTCCATTTAGAACTTCCAAACATATTGTCCAAGACCTCTGCAAGAAAGGAGTGTGGCACCAGAAACTGGTATGTATATTTTAAATTAACAGGCAGTTTGAACGTCATTACCCACTGGCTTATGAAATGAAATTCAAATAGGAAGTGCACAGATGTTACATTCACATTATATTATCCATCCCTGGTGGAGTGCTATAATTCTGGCTGTCACTAGGAGATGTTAACTATTTCCCCATGACTGTCGCTGGACATGGCTTTGAAACCAAAAATACTCAGTACCCAGTACCTTATTTGTTATTAGCTTGAATTTTTCTCGTGGTAAGAACTAAAAATATAAATGATGGAGACAGCTAACCTATGAAAAAAAAAGATCTTGATGAATTCCTTAATATTATTATTTTCAGATTTCTACTGGAATAATCGCCAGATCAGAAAAATAGTATTGTATCAGCTGACAAAGTTGTCTTTCTGTTTGTTTCTCTTCTCTTCCCAACTCCTTTCCCCTGCTTCAGATTTAAGGATAATTCAAGAAAACAGAAGCGAGAAAGAAAGAATACAAAGACTGAATCGGGAAGTTTTTGGTGATGGCCCCCTACCAAAACTTGAATTTGCACAGTATAAGGTAGTAAAACCAATGCATTTTGGAGGAGGCTTATAATTTTAATGTAGTGGTAGCTACATTAAATTGCAAATTGAAGAAATACTAGATTAAAACAAAACAAAAACAACTTTAGGAAGGACTTGTTTAAAATAAATTAGTTAAAAATCTCTTTAAGAAACAGATTTGCATTGAGATGTGGTCATACTACTAGATCGTGTTTCACCCTCGTGAACAAAGCATTTTGACTTGTTTCGGTACTAGAGCTAGACTTACACCAGCAGTGTGTTGAAGCATGAGAATTTAGGGTTATTTGAAGTATACACAAAGCTCAAAAACCAGCATAGTTTAACTTCCTGGATGATGCATGGATTTTATCTGATGAACAAAAATATTGGAAATTCTAAAAGATACTTGATGTCCTACAATATTCCTGAACATGCTGCCTCTTTCGGCAGAAAACTGTTTACCACATGGTGGCACTCTCCAATTTTATTAAATTATTCCTCCAGCTGAAATCATGTTACTATTACAAACAATAGACAAGTAAGATGCAGTCTTATTACGTATTTATTTTTTATTATAATGTTTACATAATAAAATGTAGGTTGAATATATTAATTGCTTATATTCCCCGGTTAAATTTTGTTTTAACAGCTTGAGACAGCATTTAAAAGTGATCCTAAAATGAGTGTTTTGGCTAAAAAAGAACCATTCAGATGTCTGATCAGGTTTTCTAGTCCACATCTTTTAGAATCGCTCAGATCCTTGCCACCGGCAGGTAAGTGTTCCAGCTCTATAAAAAGGAGGGAAAACCTATAGTTAAATATTTTTGTCATCTTACCTTTTGCCTGTGTCTTGCTTAAGGGAGAACCTTCATCATTTACTTAGAAATACATAGAAACTTAGTAGAATAAAAATGTTACCAGTGTAAAATATTATGTCTAAATACATCCCAGTTTGTCCTTGGAATTACCAGTTTGTACAGAGACACTCAAGCTGTGGTTTTATTTTTATAACAGTCATGAAAGTTAAATGTTGATTCAATTAAGCTATAATGATGTGTCTCTCTCTCTCTCTCTCCAGGTATGGCTGATGCACCACTTTCACCACTGCTTACGTGTATCCCACAAAAAGCTAGGAATTATTTTAAAATTAGAGAGAAAAAAGGTATCATTCCAGGAAGCTTTGTAAGCCCTTAATTTAAAACTATTTCATAGAGAAATACACAGCTCATTTATTACTACTATTAATCTTAATCATCATAAATTTTAAAATATATCCTTTGATAATACCTTAAATTTTTTCTAACTTATGGCTTCTTTGAATTATTTTTCCACATTTGCCTTCAACAGAAGAGTTATTTTCATAATTAATAAAAATTATTAGCGGCAAAGTTTAAACCAAGATTGTGGTTATTTTAAATTTAAATGTGATGACTGCTCTTAACTCTATTTTTAAGACTGTTTGTGAGGTTAAACCTAGCTAAAGCTTTGTAAAGATGCAGTAAGATAGCTGTAGCTATTCAGTTTGCTATCACAGCTGTAGATGGGAAAGATATTCCAAATGGCTGCTTTATTTTGGCTCCAGTGCAGCAGTGTCATGGAATATGTGCCCCATTTTGAACACGTGAATAGTCCCGTTCAAGTAAGTGGAACTACCTGTGTCTGCAGGTCAGGCTTGTTTTTATCTTAGATTAAGATTATATTCAAAGACCATTACAGGGCATGGAGAAGAGACTGCAGGACTATAGGCGTCAGTAAGAAGTTTCATCCAGCTTTGGATCTGAATTACATCCACTAAAGTTTTTACTCACAGAGGACAACAGCCGACAACAAATATCGAAATAAAAACAAGAACCATCTGTCTATTGGTATGAATGTCCCATAATATTTTATCTTAGAGGAATGCAATGAAAGAGGTAATAATTCTAAAACATGGACATCCTCAAAGAAGAATATTTCAATTAAGATTTGATCCTTCTGCAGTCCTTGCACATCACCACTTCTTTGTGCAGGGGGACATAAAGACTGGAATTAAGGGGGCAATATTCACTAAAGCAAAAAGATTTGGATTTGCTACATTGTAATTAGCAATTATATAGCTGTTTTATGTAACTTGCTCCATCATTTTTAATTTGAGGTGGATTTGATTTGTAGTTATACTGTACAACTGTTTCTTTTTTTAATTCTGTTACCTGGAAACTTTGTGTTTATGGAATTTCTGATTCCTGTTAGGTATGTCTGCAGAGCTAGTCTTCCTAACTTCATGGCTTGCTGTAGGTATGGGAATGTTTTTGTTTTCAAACTGTAAATAAATGTGTAAAATTTTCTCACAGAAGTTTGTTTGGCCTGACTAGAAACATGATGTAACATATATGGATTTTGTTTAGTTTGTTTTTCAGCATCTCTATGTAACTTGTACATAAATAGAAGTTAGGGAAGATCTGTGTGCTAGTGATATATTATTAGGACTTCCCTCTGCATGATTTAATTTAGTTTGGCAAAATACTTCACATGATGTTAGGATGCTGAAACACTTCTGGAGTTGGTGCGATACCCAAAGTAGGTGACAGACGTGAAGAGCTGGCTCTTGATGCCTCTTGTGCCTTCAGGAGGCTTTCCAGTGGTCAGACCCATCCCCCATGCAGTTCCCTCTCTGCAACTTTTTCTTTCTAATGCTCTCTCCTAAGTAACTTAAATGCCTGAGTGGGGAATGATTTGCCACAAAGGTACAGTTTCAAAATACTCTAAAACGCTGCGAGTATCAGGCCTAGGAGAAGGCAGCCTCCATCTCCTTTTTAACAACCAAAATGTTGCTTTCTTTGGTTTTCAGGTACACATTTCATCTCTAGCCTGTAACTGAGGCTAGGACAGGAACCTCGCAGCAGCTCCAGGCAGGCAGGAGTTGGAGGCTCTCTCAGCTGTTCCTCATAAGGCCTGTTCTCCAGCCCTTTCACCAGCTTTGTTGCTCTTCTCTGGACTCGCTCCAGAGCCTCAACATCCTTCTTGTGGTGAGGGGCCCAGAACTGAAGACGGGATTTGAGGAGCGGTCTCACCAGTGCCGAGTCCAGGGGGAGAATAACCTCTCTGGACCTGCTGGCCACGCCGTTTCTGATCCAAGCCAAGATGCCATTGGCCTTCTTGGCCACCTGGGCTACTGCTGGCTCATGTTCAGTCGCTGTCAACCAACACTCCAAGGTCCTTCTCCTCCAGGCAGCTTTCCAGATGTTTTGTTCAGGGGCTGGACTCGATGATCACAAGGCTCTTTTCCAACCTCAACTATTCAATGATTCTATTTATGAGTAGCGAGCACAGGGGCCGTCCTGGGAGATGCACCCATCACCTCACTGCACAGCGCAGGGTAACGAGCGCTTTTCCCTTTATCCACTCGAGCTATGAGGGAAAAACTCCCGTGTCTGGCCTCGCGGGTGAAGAGGAGGCTGAGGGGAGACCTCATTGCTCTCTATAACTACCTGAAAGGAGGTTGTAGAGAGGAGGGAGCTGGCCTCTTCACCCCAGTGACAGGGGACAGGACGAGAGGGAATGGCCTCAAGCTCCGCCAGGGGAGGTTTAGGCTGGACATTAGGAAAAAATTCTTCACAGAGAGGGTCATTGGGCACTGGAACAGGCTGCCCAGGGAGGGGGTTGAGTCACCTTCCCTGGAGGTGTTTAAGGCACAGGTGGACGAGGTGCTAAGGGGCATGGTTTAGTGTTTGATAGGAACGGTTGGACTCGATGATTTGGTGGGTCTCTTCCAACCTAGTGGTTCTATGATTCTATCATTCCAAGCCCAAGACCCGGGGGGCGCGGCCATGTGGGTGGAGGGGGCGGGGTCAGAGGGAGAAGGGGCGTGTCCTGGCGCGCGGCGCTGAGCGCGCGGCGGCGATTGGTGGCGGCCCCGGAAGCTTCGGCGCGGGCCGCTGACAGCAAGATGGCGGCGGCGGCCGGGCGGCGTGGCGGGGCGCTGGGGCGGCCGCCGGCCCCGCTGCCCGCGGGGGACCCGCCGCCCGCCGGCGAGCTGGTGCGGCCCTCGGTGACGGAGCTGTCGCAAGTGAGGACCAACATCCTGTGCACGGTGCCGGGGTGCGGCAAGGTGCTGCCCAACAGCCCCGCGCTCGACATGCACCTCAGCAAGGCCCACCCGGCGCAGGTACCGCGGGGGCCGCCCCGGCTCCGCGCCCGCCCGGGGCTCGGCGGGGGTGGGGGGGGCCGTGCCCAGGTGGGAATAACGCAGCGTTTCTCGTTGCCTCCTGTTTAAATCTCTCGTGTGAAAAGCGGGTGCGGGTTCCCCTGTGTGATGCTGTGATCGAGAGCAGCCCTGCGGAGAGGGACGTGGGGGGCTGGTGGAGGAGAAGCTCAGCAGGAGCCAGCAATGTGCACTTGTAGCCCAGAAAGGCAGCTCTGCCCTGGGCTGCAGCCAAAGAAATGTGACCAGCAGGGCGAGGGAGGAGATTTCCCCCCTCTACTCCACTCCTATGAGACCTTACCTGGAACCCTGTGTCCCGCTCTGGAATTCTCAGCACAGGAATGACATGGATCTGTTAGAGCGACTTCAGAGGAGGCCATGGAGATGATCAGAAGCTGGAGCACCTCCCCTGTGAGGACAGGCTGGGAGAGTTGGGCTTCTTCAGCCTAGAGAAAAAAAGGCTCTGGGGAGACCTTGTAGCAGCCTCCCAGTACTTAAGGAGGGGCCTACAGGAAGGCTGGGGAGGGGCTTTTCATCAGGGACTTAAGGGGTAGGATGAGGGGGAACAGTTTTAAGCTGAAAGAGGGGAGGTTTAGATTACACACTAGAAAGAAATTTTTTACTGTTAAGGGTGGTGAGGCACTGGCACAGGTTCCCTAGAGAAGTCCTGGAAGCCCCGTCCCTGGAGGCGTCAGTGGGCAAACAGTAAACATCCTTGTTTGGTGAAATGGCTAATTGCTGAATCAAGTGTGTGGTACAGATGATCTTTCATGATGAGCAAAAAGAAGTCTGGAGCGTACGTGTCTCCTATCATTGGTTTATTTCATTTCCTGATACGTGCTAACAACTTGTGTGTGTTATGTATTATCTCCCATGTACGTGTGAGTGGAACTACAACAGAAGCTGAAAATGTTTGTTCAGGCTCAGCAGCCGTTTCAGTTGTGAGCTTGTGCTCTGAGTGTGTGTAGCAGCTGGTAGGGCTGCTGCGAGTGGGTTGTAGAGCTCGTGTTCAGGGTGCGATGTGTGAGGAAATGCTGCTTCCTTTCCAAGAGCCTACACAGCCCTAACTCTTGATGCCTTCTGGAGGTAGAATGTATTTCAGACACCTGATGACTAAATCGTGTCATTGCTCAGATAAATACTGAGACATGGATGGATGCAGATTTTCAGGAACATCTGACTTATTCCAAGGGAGTTGTAACTGAGAATAAAATTATTGAGGATTAAGGGAGCCTAGTTTTTCTGTACTATATCTTAGCTAAAATATTTTTGGTATTATGCACAGCTTGACAATATATCTTGAATGAAAGGAAAAAGAAGTGAAGGTAAAATGATAGAAATCTAGCTGTGTGTTATTCTTCCTTCAGAAAGGAATGGACTAGGACTTGCGTTTTAGTATTACTGTTTCCTTCTAAGGGAGAACTGATTCCCAAGACAAAAAGACTTCAGTAGCTTGCATTTGTTACTGAAACATGAGGAATTAGTGAAGAGGCGGCTTCACAAATGAGATGATGAAAAGCTATTGGGGAAAGAGAGAACAGAGTAGTGCTGAAGAGAAGGGAGATTGACTTTGGAAAATTTTCTTTATTAAAAGTAGCACCAGAAGGATGTTTTGATGCCAAAAACTATGAGGTATCGTTACTTCAGAGGAAGGACGCTTACATAGGAAAGCAAGATTGCCCTGTGAAAGCAGTCGAGTGCAGTAGTATGAGGTTGTAGTTTTGTAGTGAACTGATAACAAAAAATGTGATCGGTCCTGGTTTGTAACAGAAATAACTGAGATGGGAAGTGCTTGGAAAAGCTGCTTGGCCGTACATGTATGAGCATTTAGGGTAATGCTGCTGTGAGAAAGGCAGTTCTGAAGTACGTCAGAAGGATATTCTGTGCCTGGATATACTGCTGCAGAGTCGGAATCTTATTCAAATAATTTCAAATTAACTCAGAAGAGGTGTGGAAAAGAGCTACTAAGGTTGATGAGTGGCTGGTGTGTGTGACAAAGGGAAATTAGAAGAATTTGGCTTGTTTTGCCTAACAAAAGAAAATATCATGAAGTGTTGATATATAAATGTTGATTTTCTGACTCCTGAACTTCACTAAGCCAATAAAAATGAGAACAGGAGGTGTAAACTGGCACAAAATATGTTAGGCTTGATTATTTATTTGTTTTTAAATTCTTTGGTCTTTTGTGTGTATTATTTATGGGGGGGAAGGGGAAGACTTCCATGTAGTTTAAAACTGAAGCTAGAGGAGTTCATGTAAAGGAGAGGGGTGTGTGGTTCCTGTGAGAACGAGGAGGCTGGGTAACTTGCCCAAGTGCAAGTATTACACTGCCACAATAGTCTTTTTAATAAGATTAAATGCAGTTCTCTGTGTTATGTAGTAAAGAAATGCACACTATTCTGGTGCAAAAAATGTTTTAAATAGTTGCTACAGGCTACTGTAACTCATTGTTTGAAATTAATCCTTTGTAGTAAGCTGTTCTGTTGCAGGAAAGCAAGGTGTCACTAGGTTCACTTCGACTAAATCAGTAGCAAGGGTTGTTCCTTCCAATTTTCCATGTTGTTACCACAAGCTCTATCTGAATGTTGGTATTCCCTACAGTGCAGGTGTCTGCACTGTGAGGTGTTAATTGTATAACTATCTGCCAGTAATTGTGGTGGGTGGCTGTTGCAGAAACAGGGAGAGTAAAATCAGCTGTACAAGGAAAGGACTTGTGAGAATGTATAAAATATAACTGGCTACATGGGTTTCTGAGAAGATGTAAGATTAAGCAATTAGAGCCAGGAGGACTTTGAAGATGGTCAAAACAAGATTGCCATCTGGATAGGGCTACTTAAATGTGTAGGATATCTCTCAGCTTGTCATAACTGATCTGTTGTGATCTGTGCCTTGAAAAATCTATGTTCCAGCTGTTAAAAAAGCCTTACCTGTGTTCATATAGCAATTAAACACTTGTTATTCTATACCTTAGTACTTAAGTAGCTTTAAGTAACCTGAGTGTGGTTTACCTGTTAAGTGCCTGAACATAATTCCCATATTGTCTCATCTTTTGTTGGATTGTGACATTAAATATACCACACTGTGAATAACTTCTTACTTAGGAATAAATAACTCTAGTTGATGCTTACTAAGCATATCAATTTTGTCTGCAGTGGAAGAGAACAAAAATAGTTCTGGCTCAACAACAAATCTTTTTTTTCCCTGACGACTTTGAGACTGGCATTTCTTGAAAAGTGTTTCTGGGTAAACTCAGGATTAAAAAGTGTAATTGGTGTAGTGGGGCCGGAACAACAAGATTTCTGAGCTCTGTGGCTGTTTTGGGAAGTGGCTCTAGGAGGTAGTAGAATAATGACAGTAATTATTCAGCAGAGATAAGACACGCCTGTTTATGACTGGTTTGTCTGTGAGGACACTCACAGCTACGCTATCCGTCAAATTTTTAGTAGTTCACTTTTAATTTTTGCTTAGACGCTGAGGCCTGATGTTTCCACTGAGACTCTTTCAGACAGGATATGTCTAGAGGGATATATCTCGTCTGGTTTCCATGGCTGTGTCATCTATAGGAATAGGTTGTGTGGTTGAACAATCTAGTCAATCCCACTGGTGTGTCCTTTTTGTAGTTATTTTTGAGATCCTCTTTTGCTTTCTTCTGTTGTGTAAGTGTGATGGTCAGCAGGGCAGATGATATGGTTCATATGGTTAAGTGAGGCTTGGTTTATGGTCTGAATTAAGCTGGTGGAGTGTTCCTGGCATTTTTCACTCTAAATAGTGCCAACAGAATTCCAGCATCAGGGAAGTGTTGTGTTACACGGTGTGTGACTAATTTTAATGGAGCTTCAAGTGGACTCTGCTGCTAACAAGTAAAGTAACATTGAATTAGCAGTGTAGTGTGGTATCCGTAGGGAAAGCATTTTGGCTCTCATGCAAAAGACGGTTATGATTGGCTTGGGGCAGGGAGTGTCTTGCTAAAAGCAAATAGGACAGCGCTGCAACTCTGTAGATCTTGTTGTAATTTCACTTGGTAATTTTGATTTGCAAAGTAGTATCCACGTAAGTGGAAAAACTGGTTTTGAATTTTCAAATCACTTGGAAAAGTGCCTAAACCCAGTGGGCCAAAGCTGATGTATATTCTGAACGTTGTCTGTGCTGAGCTATAGAACTGTCAACTTCTCAATTGGTTCTTTTTCAGGGCGGAAAACTTAATGCACCAGTAAGGAAGGGTTTGAAAACTTCACAGAAATTCTACTGCTGTCCTATTGAAGGCTGCCCTAGAGGACCAAACAGGCCATTTTCCCAATTTTCTCTTGTAAAACAGGTATTCTTTTTTCCTATGGTACTATTTGCATACTGATATAGTTCTTACCGTCTCTGCTCCAGAGAGTGTACACTTTTGCATTCAGATATGAACAAGGCCTTTCAACCTTATATGCAGAAGCTGGAGAATTGTATGCAGAAATACTCCACATGACCATGTGGTTAATGAATTTGCGTGCTTGCATGTTGATATTAGAGGGCTTGAACCTTTTGATCAGACAGATGCTAGTACGTTCTGCTAAACCAGAAGGTAGCCCCTCTCCGCTAATTAAAAAGATGAAGAAAGATCAAAGTGGGGGGAATCTGAGTAGTAATCAATAAAGGTTTGAAATATGGGTGATGCTTTTAAACTGTTTGTTTAGGTGTTTATGAATTAAGAGATTTTTCTCTGCTTTAGTATCAAAATGTATTTGTTCACTGGTTACTCGTGTAAGAAAACATGTAAGAGTCGCTTCTGCATGAGTGAGTAAAACAAGCGCTCTTCCTCTGTTGGTGACCTGTGATAAGCTGGGGAGAACACAGGAGATGAGAGGCTAGAACTTTGTACCGTAAATGAAAATTAAAAAATCATGTTTGCTCAGAAGTTGACCTGCTTAGATTGAGACTATTTGCTCTACTGTAGACCTTCAGGAGCGTGCACATGTTGCAACATACGTATACTATGTTCTTTGGCAAGACTCACCTGTAGGTTTATTAGTGTCCATAGGAAACAGCCAATAGCATTAGGATACACAAATGTTTAAAATGCCCATAGCACAAGGAGATTTGTAAACTTCAAATTCTTTGTTATTTTATTTAAGCTTATAACTTATTGCTAATGACACTTGTAAAAAAACCAGAAACTTTTAATTCTACTCTTCAGTGCTATTTAACAAATTTAAAAATGCAAATATTAATGTCTCCTCTAAAAATTATTTTCTTTTTTTTCAGTCTTAGCTGAAGGCTAATGGTTACTTTTCATTGTGTGTTCTAGCACTTTATGAAAATGCATGCTGAAAAGAAGCACAAATGTGATAAATGTAGTAACTCCTATGGTACGGAATGGTATTTGAAACGGCATATAGAGGTCTGTGGCAAGACTTTCCAGTGTACTTGTGGGTGCCCTTATGCCAGCAGAACAGCATTACTGTCTCATATTTACAGAACTGGCCATGAAATTCCTGCAGAACACAGGTAAAAGCGAAGCAGTTAAGTAATGATACTTGCATTGATCACTGAGTCCTCTGTTGCCCCTGTACTGCCTTTTTGTCTCCTTTCTGTCGATTAAATTGGAAATAGGCTCACATTGTTCAACTATAAAGCAGTTTGCAGTTTCTTTGTTCTGTTGTTTTTAGTAGTTTCTGTTTTATTGAAGGCACTAATGATTGTCTTATCAATAACATCAGGTTTCCCTGTGTATAAAACAAACTATCCATGATGCTGCACTGCATGGCATAAATGCTAGTGGTTCTTGTTGCCTCTGTTCACAGCTCTGTAAGAGTAGAGATGATTTGGAAATGTTTATAGATGGTGACCGTGGTGTGGAATGCAGTTCAGTTTATTTTCTTTTGTAGCCTAGTTGCCTTCATTAGTCTTAGTGGATTCTATTTATTTTTTTTAAACGCTTGTATATGCATGTTTAGATCTGTAGTAGTCTTAACACGTACGTAGATATGATAGAGGATGATCTGTTTCCTGAGGCCTTGCCGGTCTGTTGGAGATTCAACTGCTGCAAAACTAAGTTTTATGTGTAGGAATGGTAATTATGCCTTCGGTTTCCACAAGAGACATTTACCTGTATGCTAATTTTAAGAGTGCTGTCCTTTCAATGCTCACTCTGAGTTAGCATCAAAGTAACAAATTAAACATGTCTTCAAATAAAAGTGCTTAATGTGCAAGGAGGGAAGAAACCATGTGAACTTTCACCTCTGTTTAGAAATGGGTCTCCATAAAAGCGGTAATCTTTTTTTAAATGGGAAGAGTAAGGAATAATATTTTGCAAAACTGAAGTTCATGGAGTCTTTTTATGTTTTAATCAGGATTGGTTGCCTTCTCATCTCCAACTTTACCTGTGACTTCAGTTTATAATTTCAGTGCAGTGACTCAAAAGAGTGAAGGCAGGTATCTTGTGCTTGAAAGGAGTATAAATTATTGATCTCATGTTCACAGGGATCCTCCTAGTAAGAAAAGGAAAATGGAAGCCTCTGAACATAATCAGCAGCTGGCAGAGAAACCAAATGAAGCGTTCATCAATACACGCAATAATAATCCTGGCACTCAGGAACTGGAGTCCTCTGAAGTGAAGCTAGTGGCCTCTCTTGAAGGCTCCCGGAGTTCTAACTTTGCGAACCAAATGCAGCCAAAATGCACACCGAAGATGCTTTTGCCAAAGCCCAAGGTGGCTTTGGTTAAACTCCCAGTGATGCAGCTTGCTCACTTGCCTATATACGTGTCTGCAACAGACTCTTCTGTCAAACCCGCTGTAGTGGCTGTTGATAATCAAGGGTCAGTTGTAAGTACTGTTCATTTATTGCCTCAGTCTATAGGAATTCTGATTCCAGCACTGGAGGCAGAAACACTTGTATTTAAAGACAGCATGCCTGTTTCAAAAGTGACAAATTCTGGCGATCGCGAGCCAGTAAGTACAGGTGTACAAGTTGAGTTGGGTAAGGTTACATCGAATAACATAGGGCAAGAACTGGGGAATGTTTGTCACAAGAATAAAATTTCTTCAATAAATATACAGACTGACTTATCTTATATTTCACAGAACTTTGTACCAGCTGCAGCCTGGACTCCCAATTCTTCTGTCTCCTCCTGCTCTCAGACAGATCTGTCGTTCAGTTCACAGGTTTCGTTACCCATTAGTGTACAAACACAGACGCTGCTGCCTGCTTCCAAACTGACTTCATCCAAAGCACAGACTGATGCTTTTAGTCAGGTTTGTTTTCCAACGTGTGGTGTTTCTAGAGAGACTCAAACACAGGACTCTGTGGATGGAAGAGTGCAAATGGACCAAGCTGTCATGTGCAGTGACATCTTTGACAATGTTCATTCGTCATATAATGTTTCTTCTCACATTGAACTTCCAGAAAACAATTTAATGCCTGCAAATATAGGTCAAACCTTGCTGCAAAGGGGTAATTGCAAGAGCCTGAACCAAGATACGGTGAAGTCTGAATCCCTTATGAGCTTTAATACACAGACAAATATCCTTCCACCTCAAAATACAACGGATAATCAAACCCAGACAATGGACCTACTAAGTGATCTGGAAAATATCTTTTCAGGAAACATGTCTGGCCAGACATTGGATAATCGTGGCCTTTTGTCTGAGACAAGTTCTAATGCTGACACGCATCTGCCATCTGGTCCGTCACAGAGCACAGGAATAGACTTTGACATTGAAGAGTTCTTTTCAGCATCCAATATTCAAACTCAGACTGAAGAGAGTGAGCTTGGTACCCTGAACTCTGAGCCAGTTTTGGAGTCACTGGACATTGAAACTCAGACTGATTTCCTATTTTCAGATAGTGCCACTCAATCATACAGCTGCCGAGGAAATTCTAACTTTTTAGGCTTGGAGATGTTTGATACACAGACGCAGACAGACTTGAATTTCTTTTTTGACAATAATACCCACCTGCCTTTAGGAAGTATTCTGAAGCAGTCTAGTTTCTCCATGAGTACTGACTCATCTGACACAGAAACCCAGACGGAAGTATATCCAGCTGCTAAAAATACACCTACTCAGAATATTGAAAGCAAAGTCCAGCTCAGTAGCGCTGAAACACAGACTATGGACAGCTGCTTTGAGAATCTAGGGAGTTTATTCCTTACCAGCAATGAGACACAGACAGCAATGGATGACTTCCTTCTGGCTGACTTAGCCTGGAATACAATGGAGTCCCAGTTCAGTTCAGTAGAAACACAGACCTGTGAAGAGCTGTGCTCCTTGTTTCAGAGCTCTGACAAGCCCAGCCATTAAGTACTCTGTGAAATGATTGTTTCCTGTGGTTTGCAATTAAGTTATTGGGGTGGGAGAGATGGATTGACCAAGTTATCCACTTTGCTTTATTGAATGTAGTTGTCGTGAGCAGTTGGCCTAAGAGGCTTTTCATGCAGAAGGTACTTGACAGAACATGTGACTTGACATAGCTGTGTGTGTATAAATGGGGGGGTGGGTAACATAGTAATGTACATTTGAACCTTAAAAAAAAAGTTGTGGTGCCTATGTTTTTCCCTCAGACTTCTTCACAAAGCTGGTACTGCTTTTCTTTAAATGGAAGAACTATCAAAGTAGTTCTTTCTCTACTCCTGGCTTACGTATAGGGTTCCAGTATGCTGGACCAAAACCCTGACCTGTCCAATTCAGGTGGTTCCCTGAACTTGTGGGGGAGGATTCTATTAGTGTAAGCTTCTTCTGTTTACTTTTTTTAGTAGCTTGTATTTTAAATCCGGCGTGAACATAATAAGCCGTATTGTTTTCTTTTACATTATGCCTTCACAGCTCTTTCCCCTGTATGAGTTGGTATTGTCCAAATACCCGTCCAACACACTAGACATAGATAGACTCTTGAATTGTGGAATATATTTATTATTAAATCTATGGAAAGCAGAACTTAATTTCTTTTTCCCGGAGTGGCGCTAATTAATGCCTTTTGAAGGACAGGAAAAGAACCTGGAATACATAATTATAGGGAAAATTAATATGCCATCCTTTTAGCTAGTGTAGTAAATGGGACTAACATTTTAGAGTCTTCAGGAGGGATTTGCTTAGATTATTTCTTACTGTAAGATGCAACTGTTACAATGTGTGTGCCTCAAAGACTGGAATAATTTGTTTCCACTGAAATTCTCTTAGATCCATTAAGATACAAGTTGAAAAATCTTGTGGTGGTTTATGCCTCTATTACTTCAACAGAAATCTTTAAAAAGGGGTAACTACAGAACTGAGAAATTAAGTTCTCTAAAATACTCACTTAGATTCCTGGGTTTGGACTTCCTGCTTCCAGAAACAGTTGGAGCCCTTACCACAGAGCTGGGAGATCAGCTCACAGAAGCCCTTTCAAAACACTTGTGTCTTGCATTTGTGCACTCATCTGCAGCCCTCGGTTCCTTGCAGCTTTTAGAGAATTTTTCTGACTGTGGTCAAACAAACTGCTTTTTTTTCAAAGAAACGTGTGACCTCTTGGATTTATTTATTTTTTTAGTGTTCGTCTTGCCCTTACGCCATTTTTTCATTTACATGCAAAAAAAAAATTAAGCCAGTTGTGAATGTATGTTGGAATTTGGCCTTAACTGATTTTTATCTCTTGGTATATAATACCTGTGAAACCGTGGGCTCTGGTTTTGTCCTGGGCAGGTTTTAGTTTCTGTTACCTTAAACGAAAAGAGAGACCTCTTTGTGTCAAGTTCCTGGGCCTGTAACAGACTTCACTCCTCCGTTGTGGGAGGAGAGGTATTGGCTGTGTATTTACTAAGCAGCCCCTCAGCAAATGTATGTCCAAGCCTTAGTTTCTGAAGACTCGCTATGCTTTGTGCTTCATATCCTCATCTCAAAGATGTGGGAGTCGAGTTACTCATCCACTGTAGCTAGCTTGTTTGGTTGAAAATGAGCAATACCTTTCAATTTTCCTTTCTCTTCCTACCAGTCTTTAAATTGCCATAATTAACTTGATAATGCAGTAAATATCTCTACTTTTACTGGAAATAATCTGTTTAGATTAACCCTGAAACTTGTATTTTCCTCTTGAAGTCACAGCTCTGTGTCTGTTTAATTTTTCATCATTTCTAGGTGCAAATTCAGACACTGCCACTTTTTGGCTGAAGAAACTGCAGAATGGAATCTTGCAGTTCCCCTCAGGAGCGCAGTAACTTTTGCTACGGGGAAAGTCTCCCCAGGTTTCACAGTGTCTAGAGTTCTAATCTTAAATGTGGGATATACTGAAACAAAGGAAAGACTCGCTTATAATTCTGTTTACTCTGAAGATTTGATTGAATCATATTTACCGACTTTGAAATTGAGAAATGACAAAATTAGGTTAATTTATTCCGTTCTGTTCTAGTGTTTTTCTACTAATGTTGCATCTTCAGGTTTTGAAGTGTTTCTCCTTCTCCTCTCTTCCCCCGGCTAGAATACTAGAGAACATTTCTTCATATATAGGCTTCTGTTTTCCATGTGCAAGCTGTCTGTATTGATACATGAAAGAGAAGCAGTTACTACAAATCTGGTTTCTAGCGCACGACTCTAAAGGACTTGACAGTCTGGGAAAACTGCATTTTCCACAGCTGTAGAAGGCAGAAATGAGCAATTTTTTATTACCTCTGAATTTAGAAGGTTGGTCTTAGGTGATGAGCAGATGTGCAGACGGTTTTGAATAGCAGCCATCTGAGAGACCAGCTGGCATTTCAAGAACTTTGAAACTAATTTACAAATCAGAATAAGAATTGCCATGTTCTTATGGTGTAAGCCAAAGCTCTCGACATCAGTGACTATCAGAAAAACCTGAAGTTGTGTGTCTTACAATGTAATCATTGCTCATTTATTGTACTTGGTAATTAGAGGTATTTATGATTTTGTGTGTTTTATTAGAACATGGAAAAAATGTTCCTTTCCCTCTTCTTACACGTTTAAAATAATTTGAACTTTAATTAGGTGAACACAGTACCACCAGATAGAATTATTTATTGAAAGTGCAGCGTTAAGAAATTATTAAATATGTCTGCATTGTCTTAGTGAAGTAGTTCATTCTTTCTTTCAAAATTCACTTCTTTCTTCACAAATTTGATTCTCCATAATTTATTCATAGAAGTCAGAAACTGATTTGGATCCTGTGTTGCTGGCATATGTTGCTCAGTTGGGATTTAGTAAGTATTTCTTTGTGAAAATGTGAAGACTGCAACTGGACTGCATGATTTGCTGAATCCCACAGTAAACCTAATGAAACCTGGTCTGAAATACTGTTGCTGAAGACTACGAATTCTTCAGAATTGAACAAGTTCTTTAAAATAGCTGATTTTCTATTTTGGCCGTTGTTTTAAAAATAAACTTCAGTCAGAATTGTTTCTTAGTACTACTGAAATGACACTTATCTCCCTGTTCTGCAGTTTGTCTGTGATTTTCAAGGCAATCTTGTTTGCTAAGTATTGGTCAGCAGTGACTTATTACTTTGCTTATTCTCTTTTGTATCCTCCACTGACATTTGAACTGCTATACAAGAAGTAACAGCAGATTCTCCATAGCCTCAGTACAAATTTTTAACTAGAAGTGATACTGATGTGACTTGTGCTTACTCTTTACATTTTCTGCTTAATTCTGTTATGCTGAATTACTGAATCTTCATCTGGATGCCTGTGTAATGCTACTCTAAAACTGAATTAGTATTTTTACAGTTTCCCTTGAGCTCATCTTTAGCATATGAAAAATGAAACAAATGAAACTGCAAATTTGGGACACGTTCTATAAGGACATAACCATGAAACAGCGGAAGAATGATGATGTGTCTTATTGGCTTCCACATTCGTTTATCACAGTGTTAAAAATTTGCATGACTGATGTGTGTTGCTTCTACTTTTGGCTTTATTTGCATCTGTTTCAGCTAATGTCCTTGTAAATACTACTTTCTCTTTTGGGCAGGGAGAGAATCCTCCCTGAACTTTTCGTGTCAGCCTAGAGGAATCAGTAGTTTGAAGTCAGAGTTTACTAACCCTACGTATTGTTAGCTATGCAAAGCTGCTTGTGTCTAGAAAACTGTCTTTTCCAAAGGATATGAAATCTTAGAGAAAAACCATACTTGCAGCTGTAAATTAAACAACTGCAAAACAAGCCTTACGAGACCTCCTCTAGTTTTGAACAATTGTCTGTAACTTAATGTGTGTAACTAGCAGTTCTTACAAACATTTCTGCCAAGGCGCACATGCCATAATTTTTTCTGTTGAGAACAAAAGGCTGAGTTTCCCTGTTAGTCATACGTTACCTCAGTTGTGTAGAGGCAACAGAACAAAAAGGTGACTGCTTTCCACTGTTTTAAATCCTTATCCTGCCTGCACGTGCTCATGTGCTTAGTCACATCTTAACTGGGGCTTTTGTGAGGCTCGGTAGAGATGTATGTGTTGGCAGGATTGGGATCTTGGGGTGTTCGGGGTTTTTAATAGCTTTTCAAATCCGGGGTCAGTCAAAGGACTAATGCATACTGAATCAGCATAGGGTGCTGAACTTGCAAAAGGATCTGTTACTGAAATGACAACTCAGAGGTGAACCAAATGTACTTGCCTTTAGCGTTAAGGTTGTACAGCTTCCTTTGCTTTAATGTATTTGACGTGTTTTATTGTAAACGTCATCATAATGTACGATCTGTTCCAAATACATTCACACCAAAATGTTAATGTTCTGGGCCTCGCAAGCTTTTTTATTCATGCTTGGTTCAAGGTGCTGCTGTGCCTGGTAGAACAGGCCTACTGTAAACGGGCTTCCATTAACAACTTATATGAGCCCTGTGGGGTTGTATAATGGCAGGAAGCTTCAATGCACGGTGCAAACGTGCATCATCTTTTTCTTTTGTTAATGTTTTTTAACAGTTGATGTGAATTTAAACGTGTGGCTAGAAGGATTTGCTGCGGAGAGCATGGCTGAATGTTCTTGTTTAAAATGCCGCTGCTATGTAATGGACAGAATTGAGCAACTACATGTTCAGGGCAGCCAGGCTGAGGGTGTGTTTGTATTCGTGTGCGTGATTCTTCCACTTCACCAAAAACATAGTTGGACAGCCTGAAACAGTGGAAAATACTGAAGGAACTGCTGAGTTAAATAACAGAAGTCCTTTACTTCTGATTCTTTTTCATATTCTGGCTTTACAGCAGTATCTTCAACTTAACTAGCAATGGAATATAATAGATGACTTGTGATGATGTAAACTGTACATTTCAGAATAAGATGCTTTACATGCATGCTTCAGGCACTTGCATGCAGAGCTCGACTGACTACTTCTACCTACAGATACTTGCAAGTGTGTCTCTGATAAAGCTAGATATGAAAGATAGCCATATTTTTTTTACAGCTTACAGAATTCAAGACTTGATTGTGACCTAACTTAAGCTTGTAATTATTTGGAATGGATGAGTAATAAAAATCTCATGGGTGAGTCTTTCCCAAAGCATGTGTGAGTTGATCTCGCTAAGGCTGAGAAATATTTTTCTTTTCATCACTGGTGGGATTTTGCTCTAGTGGACAAACTTGGTTTTCAAAGGATGTCCACGTTTAATTCTTGCTATTTAAGTAAGCAAGCAGTAAGCTTGCAGTGAGCAGACAGAAGCAAGCATTCGTTTCTTAGACCTATTTTACAAGTGACAATCCCAAAGAAGGAATGTTGTCCTAGTAATTGTGAAACTTTTAAGTATATTAATGCATGCAGAGAAAACTTTGTGCCAAAATACTGTTTCATATTTCCCTCTGTTGGAAGCTGAAGTGTTATGCAAAACTACTAGTAAGTTATTCAGAAGTATAAAATGTTTTGTTCACAAATGAAGCACCACTTTAGTCCTGTAAATATTTTGGAATAAAGTTAACTTCAATCGATTTTTGTTTCTGTTTTACTGGCTGTGATCTCCTGCCTGCAAGAGGCTTTTGAAGGGGTAGAGATTTTTGTAAATTTGGACTATGTTATGTCAGTCCTTTATTTCCAGAGATGGCAAAAGTTTTCCTGTGTAGTCCTGCTTTTCAGTGAATCCTAGGAAGTATAAACTCACAATACAAATTTAGTCAGAATGTCAAATGTGACATTTCATACACCTGAAACAAACCCATTAGAGAGGTGTTCTGCTACAAGTGAATCTACACATCAACTCCTGTGCTGAATCTCATGCATACTGGCAGGGTCGAGTTCTTCCAACCAGCAGCATCCAGGCTGGCTGCAATAATAGCGCTATTCCCCTTGTAGGAATCATTCTGCTTAGTTCAGGCTGTTATTTCAGGCTTTTCATTATTCAGAACAAATCTGGCCCACGGACATAAGTCAGATACTTGGACTGATCTTCATGAAACTTTCACAAATGGTAGGCAGCCTGAAAGGCAGACCAACTTTAAATCTTGATTGAGAAGAGGATAATGGCTGTTTAGAAGGGAAGCCTCATGTATATTTGAACTACTTTCTTGTTTGCTATGCTGAGAATTCACTTATTACTTCTGGCAGGCAAAGCATCCCTGACCAGTTTGTGTTTAGTTCCTGAACTTCCTTCACTTAAAGAAATTGCGTGCTGACAAGCTGATTGTTTCCCGTCAAAACAATGGAATTAAAGACAGGGGCAATTTTCTGGCTCCAAGATTTGACAGCGAGTCCTCTGGAATCAGCCCTTTGGAAGTTTTGACCTGAAACAAAAGGGGAAAACATGTTGATTTAACTTTCAGGTGTTCCATCATTGTGTTTTACATTGTAGACAACAATGTACCCTTTTCACTTATTTTATTTTGGCATTTGAATACAGGAAGCACTTCTAGCTGATCTAGCCCTTAACTTTTATTTCCTTTCCTTGAACGGGAATGGCTTTATTCTTGAGAGAATTCACACGTAAACAAGAAGCTGCCGTTTCCTGTGGTCAAAGAACCCAGTGGATTCAAGGACACGTAACTTGATTTAAGCTTACCATGGCTTAAGTGTTGTGTATTGGTTTCTTTATGTTCTAGGCCTTTCGTTAGCAGCTTTACTGGTCTTCTGCTGCAAGTCCTGTAGCAATAATCTGTGAGCAGGGGCTGTGTGTGAAGGATGCTGGTTTTGTAGAGCTTGTATTTTATAGCTGAATATGAAAAACGGGATTAGAAAATATATTACCATAGGGGGAAGGGTACAAGAGGGGAGGAGGTGATATGTTGGCAGTGTCAGTTGGGTCAGAATGATGCTTCCCTGATGTAACTGTAGCACCATCACTGAATAGAAGTTAGAACAAATTACTATGACAAGAAAACCTTTGTGTCCTGGAAATTTAAAAACTAAGGTAGAGCTTGACTCCAGTCATTGCCTGAGATGTTCAGATACACAGAGTACTGAGAGAGAGAGAAGATCCATGTAGATTCTGCTATCAGCTATAATGACCTATTTTTTAGTACATCTTTACAACTTTTTACTAGGTTCTTTATAATTTTCCCTCTTCACTTGCAACAAAACACCAAACAAGTACAAAAATTACTACCATTTCAGATGGAAATGTTTCACCTCTGCTCTTTAGGAAGAGTGAAGGGATGAAGAAGACACTGATCTTGTCGGCCCCTGGTGCTGTTTCTGGTGCAGGTGCTGGTTGTGGCTGCTCAGCAGGTGGCATCCTCTCTCCTCTCTCGTCGCCTGAAATATCAAATTCACTGCCAGAAAATGGTGGCCCTGTTCTAACCCCCAGTGCGACAGCTCTCATGCCTGGCACCTCAAGCAGAGATGCTACCCAAAGGTATGCTTCTTAAAGAATCTTAATGTACTTCCTATGCAAACTCGTGACCTAAAAAAATTCCAGATTTCCCCAAGCATTTCCCAGGAAAATTTGTGTTAGGAGACAAAGCAGACTGCTTGGAGCTGTTATGGAACACTAGCACCCAGCTCCAGCATTCTGCAGGTTGCTTCACTTGAGTGTGGGGTGAAGAGATGAAGCTGTGTTTTAAAGGAATAGACGCATAATTATTTAGATACCTAGAATACCTCACCTATTTTACTGAAACTATGTCTCTGTAAGGTGAGGATTCTTTAGCTCTGATGTTGAGATACCTGAAGATGAATACAATTAACAAATTGTTGCTGGGAAACTACAAAAAAATTACATTTATGCACATGTTTATCAGTAAATAAATACATCTAAAAAGACATTAAATTTCCACTTTAAAATGGAAGGAACCATATGCTGGGAGCCTCATACTGCTATTATGTTTCCATATTCCAAACTTTTATCAAAGCATCAAAAGAGGGGAAGGGTAAGTTGCAATGAATCTCTGTCCTGAATGCTGAATTGAATTGTAGTTACTTCTGTACCTAAGGAAAGACTGCTATTTTACTTTGGGTTTTGTTTAACACAAAAGCAAAAGAGAACTTGATCTGAAAGTCCCTCATTTAGCATGAGATGAAACAAGAATAAGTGAATACCAAAGTACGCAGAATACATACTAAACAGAAACAAGCAAAGAACACATTAACAGGATTTAAAAAATTAATCTACTTACAATGAGTAAGAAAGAGTAATTGTAAATAACTGTCAGTCCCACCACTGTCTGCTTTCCAGGTCATTTCCATTTCTTTTAGGTGCCAAATTAGCAAGGAACGTATGCAAATGTTTGTCTGTGAAGCTCAACAGGATTTAGCACTGTTTAAGAATATTATTAAATGCCTTGCAGAGTAGGCACAGATTTAAGAATGTGCCTGAAGTCAGGCATTCTTTGGCGCTCAGCAGCATCAAATACCTAATTACCATGCTAGGCTACTATAGTCATTCAGAGTGAATCTAAATGAAAAGGTTACACTTCATCCCCAGAATAAGCTATTTAAGGCTCTAATGAATCTGTCTTATGGTCAGGAAGAAACCTACATGAAAGTAATTGGCATTCTTCAGCTTATAATGCTATTAATAGCATCTACAAAAAACCCACAAATATCCATATTGCTTACAAGGAATTTTTTTTTTTTTCTCACAGTGTAACAAGCTTTAAAAAAAAGCATGACATTACAATATAGAGGTGTTAGGTCAGTCTGAACGGTGCAGCAGCTCCTGCAGTGTGGCTGACTGATAAGGCAGGCAGTCCAGAAAGCAGCGGAACCTCCAGCGTTTCTGATTTGTTTCCGTCCTTGACCTTAAGTGTACCTTTTCCTGACAATATTGGTTAAAGAGCCCTGGACGTCATTGTGTTTTGTACATTGGTTTTGATCTGTATATGGAATCTGCATACAGGCAATGGTGACTGTTCTTTTTAAAAGCAATAGGATTAGAAATGCTTGCAATGCTTCTGTCTGATGTAAAATCAGTGTCAGTATAAAAGCTCAGGATCTTCTTGCAGGACTGAGACCTTTGTGTGGCTTGAGATGAATGACAATTCATGAATTTCTATTTTTTGTCCCCTCACTTCAGTCACAATGTCAGCTCCTCTTTCACTCTCCTGCTCTGTTGCTCTAGCATCATGACTCCAGGAAGCCGTGTCAGCTGAAGTACCATTGAGCATCTGCTGAGAGATAGTGGCTTTTGTGTATTCTTCCAAGAAGGGTCTGAAGTATTCTTGGGAGTGGCATCTTTCACTAGTGAAAATATTTGTGAAAACTTAAAAAATACTGAGCCATTTGGATCAAGCGTGTCAATCTCTTTATGCCTTACAGCTTCTGGATTTTTCACATCTTCCATGTTTCAAACAGTGTTCTTTTTGTTAGTGGGTTCTTCATTTCACCTTTGAATAGTGTAACTTGTTAAGTATTTCCATTTAATGCCATATGCTGAAGGGGCTACAAGAAAGCTGGAGAGGGGCTGTTCACGAAGGCCTGTAGTGCTAGGGTGAGGGGCAATGGGTGTAAACTGGAGAGGGGCAGATTTAGACTGGACACAAGGAAAAATTTCTTCACCACGAGGGTGGGGAGGCCCTGGCCCAGGTTGCCCAGGGGAGCTGTGGCTGCCCCATCCCTGGAGGTGTCCAAGGCCAGGTTGGATGGGCCTTGGGCAGCCTGATCCGGTGGGCGGTGTCCCTGCCCAGGGCAGGGGGTTGGAACTGGATGGGCTTTCAGGTCCCTTCCAACCCAAACTACTCTATGATTCTATGACTCCTCCATCAGGCCTGTTCCTGAGGGGGAAATGCCTCTACCAGCAGTGGGAGAGCTGCCTGGGGAGTGGGACACTGCAGGGAAACTCTTGATGTTCCTCCTAACCTCAAATTATCCTATGGGTCCTGTCATTTTTGTGGATATGGCAGAGCTTCATATCCAGAAGCTGGCTGTGGGCTGGTGGGGAAGGACTCCGAAGTCTAATGATGGGCTGGCGTCTGGGAACAGTCAGTCCAGGAACGGCAAATGGGAGACGTGACAGAACCAGGCAGCTTGGAAGGAAAAACTGAGGACCATGCTGAAAGGGGCAGACAGAAAGAGAAAGCCTATACAGAGGTTTAAAAACAGGAATAGGAAGGGAGTTCTGCATATGAGAAAAATGGATGTGAACTGACCAAAAAGGAGCAAAAGGAAAGAAAAACTGTGAGGATGGTGAAGAAAAGAACAAATACAAAATGAGGAGGCAAATTGATCTTACAATATAAGGAATTAAATAATGAATCACTGCCTGCCCTGTGGATCTTTAAATATTAAAAAATATAAAAAAGAAAATCAATCATACAATGAGCATATTTTTGTGTTAAAAATCATTAGCTAGCACTACTGAGACCATCTGGAGCTCAGTCTTATGGTTATTTTATAATATGGCATGAAGACTGAGCCACAAGTGCTCTTACCAGAAGGTGGGATTTTAAGGACATCTATTTATTCAGGTATTTGCAGGAAAATCTGTGTTACAATCTGTGTTTGATAGGAGTGGTTGGACTCGATGATCCTGGGGGTCTTTTCCAACCTAGTGATTCTATGATTCTATTCTATGAAAAGTTCAGGGACTGAAAGAGTCCTAGTCTTGTAGGCTGATGTATCTGTTTGTTTGATTTTTTTCTTTTCCACTGTCGTCTTACTTGGGGCTTTTTTTAGCTTATGTTCTCTCTAGAAGTCTTAAGCCAATCACTTAGTCAACAGAGGTGGTTAATGCTTAACTAAAAAAATTGTATGAGAGCTTCATCATATAGTAAGGCAGATTCACAAGGTCATGAACTGAGGTACACTCTTAGAGTTCTATTTTCTTCTTAATATTGCATCTTCATTTGGATCCCAATACTTAAAAAACAAACCCACAAATCAAAACCCAACCTCAAAGCAACCTTTCCAAGTGTTGCATCTCTGTTTAGCAGAATGTGGAAATTATTCACTGATTTTTGTTTGACATAAAATGTCCTTGATACAACCCTGTACAACACACAACTTGCATCTCGATAGATAAAGACTGCGTATCCTGGTTAGGTGAAGATAATATTTGGTACAGATCATCGATACCATTGTTCTTTAACAGATTACTTGATTTTTGATATATACTTCAGGCATATTACCTAATTCTGATCTGGTGCTTCTCTGAGATGCGACTAAGATATTTCTCAGGGAAACAAGTGAAGTCTGAGTTAATTATTAATGTGAAATGGTGTGGGAAGGTATTTTTAAAGTATAAGGGTGCTGAACGAGTGTATCACGCAAGGCTTACAAACTGTCAGTGTAAATACCATTGTCAGATTCATGTAGTCAGATGTGATTATTAAACTCTCCGGTGATATTCTAATGTAACACCTACAGAGTTCATTAGCTTCAGAAAAGCTGCACGGATACAAATAAGTGTAGAAGCTGACCTTTCCAATTCACATTCTGAGTCACAACTTCATCTTGAAAGCTGATGTAATCGTAATGCACTTCGCCTTTACATCCATTTTATCTTCCTACAATTCTTATTACTAAAAATAAACCTGTTCTGGAAAGTTAAAGTGGACATGTGACAGTGGCCACTTTGGATAAGCCCCAGCACTCAGACACTCCTCCCTATTAACGGTTCCATCGTAGTTCTGCCTAATGCCCCGGTGCAGCATCTGCTTTCTCCTAGATTACCTGGCATCGAGACAATTGATAAATGCAGCAGAAGAAAGCTCCCAGTTCATTGCCTGCATTAGTTTTGCCTTTTGCTTTGTGAATCATTTAAATCTTAACAAAAGAGGGGACCAAACATCTCTGCTCAGTTAGTTGGAAATTCTCAGGCATTAGATGGATTTTAAATGTAGTTTGGCAGGGCAGAAATTTCAGGGTCACTCAGTGCTGCATCGGCAGATCGAGAGGCTGTCTTTAAAGGTTTGTATGTCAGCTGGAAGATGCAGAGGTGGGTCAAAAAAAAATGTTATTAGGACTAACTTCTATCCTATGACCATGCTATTTAAATCCGGAAAGGCAGAGGAGTATGTAGGAATGAAAACAATGCCCGAGTGCCATTTCCTAAATCTGTCGGCACCAATTGTAATGTAAGACCTTCTGCTTTACTTATCCTATAATAGAGCTACAACCTGTAGCTCTAGAATTTACACCATGGCTGCTCTCTCCCTGCTGACACCTCCAAAATTATCTTGTCATAAAAATACTGTTTTCCAGTCAAAAGATAATAGTTATGTCTTTAAAGGGGCTAGCTCAGTCAGCACTAATAATTTCTTTATCAGCTTTGTTATCAACGGTGTTATTTAGAAAAGAGCCTTGGATAATGCCCTTAGTATAGCACTGCAAACACACAAACAGATTGGGCTTCTAAACTTACATGTTCAAAATTTTTTGAACCAAATTAAGATAGAGAGGGGGTGGTGCATGGATGCATAACGCTGCATATATTAAGCCGTAGTTTCTGTACGTGTGGCAATGCTTTGCTCGCTTCTAAGGATTTAAGCATTTGCCACGTACAAATATTTACATTGGGCAAAACCAAAAAGAACTTCCTTTTAACAATGGTGTCTGATACTTCCCATTTTGAACTCGCATCACAGTTTCCACATCACCGAAGGATGCATAAGGTTGCAGGCTATTTGAGGGAACATCTGTCTGTAAGTTTGTTAAATTTCAGTGCTCACAACTTTTATTTCATATGTCTTGATAAAAGTTGTGAGCACTGAAATACATCTGTCTTAAAATCATCAGATGAAGACCAGCCTAGTAAGAAGGATTTCCTCAGAGGTGACAGATGTGGTAAGGGTCTCCACAGCTTCACCCCTGGCAAGTGAGCAGGAGAGTAAAAAGAAAGCCGCTTGTGCACTTCCCATGGTAGATTCAGCAAAACATGTCGGGAACATTCAAGATGAAAAAGAGTGAGAAATACCTTTGCTGTGGATCCTGATGAAGTTTACACGGTGACAATGCTCAACAGAGATACAGCTGAGGTGCCCGTGTGTGTGCCAGAACTTGAGGTGTTGGGGGGGAAATTGCAGGCAAAAATTGTTAGCACCTCCAGGATTACCTGGTGAGTTGAAGATTTGACGATTTAAGTCCCATTTAATTCTGATTTTGAAGAAGCCTGTAAATGGCTCTCTTCAGCTCTGCTCTGCAAGAATCATCTGTGAAATTATTTATGGTGGGCATGCATTTTCATCAAGTCTCTTTCTAACCTTTTCTTCACTATCCACATGTCTATACAGTATTGTCATTCTCTTTCAAGGCTAAAGAACCATCAGGCTTCACCTGATGATGGCAAGAGCTGAATTCAACTGAAATTTCTGAACTGCATCCCCCTCGTGTAAATCAGTTTATATAGGTGCTCATCTGCATCTCATACTGCCTTGACCTGGCTAGTCCAAAGCTTATTATGTGGGGTTTTTTTTTTAATTTCTTATCTCAGGAATTTCACTTTTTTTTTTTATGACAGTCTTTTGTTTACTATCTTTGGGGAATCTGTATTTTCAACTTGGTTAAACTCCATTGCCTACAATCACCAGTAAAGGAAGCAGTTGGGGTTTGTTGTTGTTTTTCTGGGAAATATTACCAAGGTTGTGGGAGAAAAGAAGAGGCCTGAAAAAGCCCAAAAGCAAGAGTGTTACACAAGTTTATGAGAAGAAGAAGTAAGGCAACTAAAATTACCAGAAGAGGGGAAGTCAAACTCCACAAGGGCTATTGTGTAAAGTATAATACTTTACTTTACTTTTACTATTGTGTAAAGTATAGCAGAAGCTAAATTACTCTGAATTTGTGTTCCCCACCAAGATATATCCAAAACTGGCTGAATTTCAAACCAATTTAGTTGATCAGTTCTGATAGTTTCACAATAGTTTAAAAATGCAAGGACTTTGCATATTAATGTAAAAAAATCTTACTGTTTACTGGTTTTAAAGTCAAAATAACATCAGCAAACCCAAGTGTTAATGCCTTAGAAAATGTTCATTGTGACAGATGGAAATTACCAAAAAAAAATTCAAAATGTATGTAAGATGTAGCCTTATGGCCTGTTTGAACAACTCTTTGGGTCTGTTCTTTCCAGAGAAGATGAAAACTAAACGTACATTCATGTTATTTCCCTGAAACACTCATTTTTGGGAGGGAGGCACAGGAGAAAGAGACCTGTAGTGCACGTTAAAGGACAAGCGAGACAGTTTTACCATCCTGGGCTAATTAATTCAGATGTAATCCTTTATGTTGTTACTAACTGATTTTTCAAACCCTATCATTATCCTGTGAACATAAAATAACGACATGACAAATCACCGGGAAGCACAATGGGGCCAAATTTAACACTGCTGGGTGTATTTTTTCATTCCCTGGTTACGAACTGTCATTAAAAAGATCTAGAACCCAGCAGCAACAGCACAGGAGTTATTTTCAAACTTATTAATGAAGGAATTAAAGCAGATATTTCTAATAAGAAACAATGGGGTGCTTTTCCCTGTGTTCTGCTGAATGTTTTTTTTTTAACTCTCGGTTCTTACCACGTTTACTTGTCCCATTCTTAATCTCATCAGCCGCATTTCCACTGCCCAGACTTTCAAGGGAACAGCAAGTGCTGCAGATAAAATGGTGAAGGTGTAAAACCTCCTGCTCAGAAGCTAAATCAGAATCACACGTCAACACAGTTCAGGCTCAGGCTCTGGCAGGATGGCCGGATCACTGTTTTTAATGCAATTTACTAATTAAAAACGAGCACCAGATTACGGAAAGTCTGGAACGAAGCGGCTTGCTAAAATAGCGTTCTGGCTGCTTGAACTGCTTGCACCGGAGCCTGCGTTTCATTCAGCTCCAATTCGTTTGAGTATCGCTTGGCGATGATGAATTACTTCTCTGAGAAGCACAGAGCCGTCCTGCCCTCCATCCCTGCTCGGCCTGGGGCCGCTTTTCCCACCGATGGGAACCCGCGGCTGCGCTGCGGCAGGTGGATTTTTTTCAGCAGATGCACTGTAAACGCATTAGAGCAGCTTAGCTGGATTTCTTCCTTCAAATGTACACTGCGAGATCCAACTTGCAAGCCAGCTGTTTCTTATCGGCCCCCTTAATCTGCCGGAGCCCGGCTTTGCTCCTTCCTTTGAGCAGCTATTTCTGGAGCGAGAACAAGAGCGCCGCTCCCAACGCGAATGCGGGTCCCGGGGGGTCCCGGCCGGCCCCCAGCCCCAGCCCAGAGCCGGGACCCGGCCAGGAGGAGGAGGAGAGAAGAAAAAGGAAAAGGAAAAGAAAAAGAAAAAGAAAAAGAAAAAGAAAAAGAAAAAGAAAAAGAAAAAGGAGGAAAGGAAGGAGGAGGAGAAAAAGGAAAAGAAGAAGGAGGAGGGAAAGGAAAAGGAAAAGAAGAAGGAGGAGGAGGAGAAGAAGAAGGAGGAGGAGGAGAAGAAGAAGGAGGAGGAGGAGAAGAAGAAGGAGGAGGAGGAGAAGAAGAAGAAGAAGGAGGAGGAGGAGGAGGAGGAGGAGGAAAAGGAGAAGAAGAAGGAGGAGGAGGAAAAAGAGGAGGAGGAGGAGGAAAAAGAGGAGGAGGAGAAGGAAAAAGAGGAGGAGGAGGAGAAGAAGGAAAAGGAGGAGAAGAGGGAAAAGGAGGAGAAGAAGGAAAAGGAGGAAAAGGAGGAGAAGAAGGAAAAGGAGGAAAAGGAGGAGAAGAAGGAAAAGGAGGAAAAAGAGAAGAAGGAAAAGGAGGAGGAGGAGAAGAAGGAAAAAGAGGAGGAGGAGAAGAAAGAAAAAGAGGAGGAGAAGAAAGAGGAGGAGGAGGAGGAGGAGAAGAAGGAGGGGCCGGAGGAGGAGCGGGCCGGCGTCCCTCGGCGGCGGCCGCCGGGGCTGTCGGGGGGCGGGGGGCCGGGCGGGGGATGCCCCGGGGCAGCAGCGGCGGCTCCGGCGGCGCCGGGAGCCCGCGGGCAGCGCCGGCCCCGCGCTCTCGGCGGCGCTGAGCGCCCATGGAGCAGGCGGGGCGGCCGCGGGGCTCGCCGCCCGCGCCGCGGCTCTACCTGCCGCGCAACTTCAGCTGCGGCGCCTGCCTGTACGGCAGCGCGGCCGAGCCCGACAAGGGCGCCCCGCTCGGCGACGGCGCCGCCCGCCCCGCGGCCGCTCGGGAGGCGCCGGGCGAGCGGCGGAGCTCCCCCCCGCCGCCGCCGCCTCCCCCGCAACAACAACCCCGCGGGCGGGAGCCCTCGGCGCCCGCCGCCCCGCGCAGCCCCGCTCAGCGCCGCCGCGCCAAGTCGCTGCCCACGCCCTGCGAGCGCGGCCTCCGCCCCGCGCCGCCGCCGCCCAGCCCGGCCCGCCGCAAGACCGTGCGCTTCGCCGACTCGCTCGGCTTGGAGCTCGCCTCCGTGCGCCACTTCTGCGAGGCCGACCTGCCGCGGGTGCCGGCGCTCTTCTTCGAGGCTCGCGGGGAGCCGGAGCCGCCGCCCGTCTTCTTCTCCTCGCCGCCCTTCTTCTCGCCGCCGCTGGAGCCGCTGTTCCCGCCGCGGCCCGGCAACGCGCCCGGCTTCGCGGAGCGCGTCCGGCGGCACAAGGTGAGGCTGGAGTGGGTGCGCTCCGAGCCCGCGGGGCTGCGCGGGGCCGTGCGCGTCCTCAACGTCGCCTACGAGAAGGCGGTGTCGGTGCGCTACACGCTGGACGCCTGGGGCAGCTGCGCCGAGCTGCCCGCCGCCTACCAGCCCCCCGCGCCCGCCGGCGGCGACACCGACCGCTTCGCCTTCCTCCTGCCGCTCCCCGCCGCCGCCGCCGCCCTCGAGTTCGCCGTCCGCTACCGCGTGGCCGGCGCCGAGTACTGGGACAACAACGGCGGCGACAACTACCGCCTCCGGGAGCGGCCGCGGCCCCCGCCCGCCCCGCCGCTCGACCCCGACGGCGCCGCCTGGATCCACTTCATATGAACCGGGGAACCGGCGCGGCCTGAGGGAACCCCCGGGCCGCCCCGGAGCTGGGGGGGGGGGGCTGTCTCCGCCGCCGCGGGGCTCGCTCCCAGCCGCTCCTCTGTGAGTTTAATGAGCGTTTTCGCAGCGTTCGAGGATGGTTCGGGTCGGAAGGGGCCTCGAGGCCCTCCCGGTTCCGCGGGCAGGGACGCCTCCCGCCGCCCCCAGGCCCCTCCAGCCCGGCCTCGGACACCTCCAGGGACGGGGCAGCCGCGGCTTCTGGGGGCAGCAGGACTTTTCCCGAGTTCTCTTTGCAGCCGGGTGATCCCCTTTTTCTGTCTCACTAGGGATGTCGGGGGGGAGCCACCCTGCTCCGAGCTGTGGGCGGGGGGGACGGGGGCACCCGGCGTGGGGTCCCTCGGCCTCTCGGTGCCCCAAACCCACCACCCAGCCGGGCTCTGAGCCACAGGGGTATTTTTTTTGCAGGGTTTTTGCAGGGTTTTTGCAGGGTTTTTGCAGGGTTTCCCATCAGGACCAGGGTCCGCGGGCGCAGATGGATGCTCCTGGGTGCGGGAGGTTGGGATCAGCCGCTGTCACCTCTGCGGGGTCAGGGTCAGAGGGCGTCATCCAGCCATCCTGCTTGGCTAATCCTGCTCAAGGAAAGCCCAGCTCCCCAGTGGTGCTGGGTGCGCGCTCGGAGCCCGGCTGACCCGCTCGTCTTCATTTCCCAGCGGGTTTCGGGGACAGACAGCTCAGAACCCTGCGAGGCGGCAGTACAGGTACCCCCAGGTGCAGCCGTGTTCCATCACGCTGTCAAAACGATGGATCACTTTGAAGCAAAGTTATATATTTTTTTACTTTTGAGCTCTGTTGGATACGTTGAAGCATATTTAGAAAGAAAAATAGCGTCACGTACTAATTGCAATGCAGCCCACGGAGAGGTTTGATCAAGTAAAATCCACATGGTGTGTTGCTGGAAAGGTTCGTCGGGATCTGATGGTTGTTCCTGTAGGATTGATCCCATAAAGCTGCTTGTGTTCAGGTCAGCGGGAAAGTCGTGGAATTGGACTGAAGGAACTAGGGATGGCAAGGGTCGAAACCATAATTTTAGTCTGCACCCCAAGCAATGCTTCTGTTTTTATTTCTGTTAACAGTTTAATTACATTTCTTACGCTGAGGTATCGATGCATGAACCTGCTTGTTGAGAAAAAGGTAAAGCTCCAGATTTTCATAATGCTTTCAGTGAGGGGCAGATTTCACAAAGCTGGCTAAATTTAATCAGACAAAATGAGGGAAGTCATATCTTGCCATATAAAGCAGAGGAATGAAAATTACAGAGCGTGCTGACTTCTGCCTTCAGAGGTATGTTTTAAATTATGTTACCAGTAAATGTAGTATTTTCCGTTTTAAACTTACTTTTTCTGGAGTCCAGCAGAATACAGGTTGTGTTGGTGCCAAATCTAGGTGCTAATTTTTCAGGATTTAGGCATGTGTGTGTTTGCTGGAGAGGGACCTCTACAAATACGACTTCTGAGAGTGGTAAAACTGAGGTCAGCATGATCTGATTACTGAGGGCTGTAAGATCCGGCTTTTAATGTTTTGGATCTTCTGTAGATTGTTTAGGAACTAAATGTGGTTTCTAACTGCATTTTTGTGTTCCTTAAAAGGATTAAATGTCCGAAATAGCTTGAGTAATGTCAAGTTCTCACAGAACTTTTTGACTTTGGTGGGAATTGAGAGCACTTTTGTTTCCTGAGGATCTGGTTCAGTCAGAGTAATTAAACTTATAAATTCTGGACAGGGGGAAAGGGTCTGGAAACTTGATGGGAAAAGAGTATTTAATTTCATTTCTTTAGACCACTGTGTCTGATTTATTAGACAGGATAGCCAGAGTAGCCTTTCTGTAGCACTGGTAACTCGGTTTTAGTTTCACAGTCAGTTTTTTAATCCCGGTGTTTTTAATAAAAACAGAGTATACAATAAATGTACTGTCAGCATCTACTGAGTATTTCACATTTTAGAATACTAAGGTCCTGATCTCGTCGTAAAGTCATCCTAAGTATTGTTAGTACTCATTTATAAAGCTAGAATCACAGAACTAGCATCTTAAACTGTTCACAATTAAAGCATATTAAGTGGTGTATTTGATAAAGAAAGCCCAAGTGTCTTTTAGTTAAACTTATTTTTTTTAGAAGAGCCTTAATACTGGAGAGAAGGAAAAGGACTTGTCTCCATTTGAAAGCACTTTGGTGGAAATATAGCCAAACATCTTTCTCTTTGTGTGTAGTAGCTTTCCAAAATGGTTTTTGCTTGGCCTTTTTTACCCAAATAGTGAACCGACAACTGTTTAATGTAGACTTGATGAAAACGCTTGGAGGAAAAAATAGTTCCTATGCATTTTAGAGCAACTGATGCTGCAACTTTGCATATAAATATTTAACAAGATTTCTTGTTTACTGTTCTAATGGCTTTAGAAACATGAAAGGTGCTAAAACCATTTTTAACAGTGAATAACTAACCTTCTAATCTGTTTTGCAGCAAATGGCAGTCTTCATTGTCATTTGATTTATGCAGCATCTACAGGTGTCTCATCGTTTAGAAATCTCCTTATAGCAACTGTAGCTTAAACTCCTTACATTTGGAACCCCTAAATGGATGTATGTGCACCGAGTATACTAGCAAGTTTACTTTTCTTTATGTCTAAGGTGAAATTACTGCTTGCTCTTGGTTGTAGTTTCGTAGTCAGAAGGTGTCTTAATAGACATTTCTCCCTGGCATATGCCAAAGCAGCGCTATGTGGATGAGACGCTTCCACTTCTATCACATTTCTTTATTTCTGAGCAAGATTTATTCAGATTTCCAAAACCACACCCAGTTGCAATGACCACATGTATTTTTATTACTGGCAGTGTTCACGTACAGTTTTCAGTCCTTTAGATTTCAGTCTGATGCGATCTGTGTGTGGCTTGGCTAGAACCACTGTGATAAATGGAGGTGAAATAGAAATCCCAAGTAAGAATTACGTCAATGATGACTTGGAGGAGGAAAAACCTGTGTTGAAGAGGATTAATTTCAACTTGGTGGGGCATCAATCATTTTAATGGGAACAGGAGCAAAGCAAGTTTTAAAAATCATATTTCTAAAGAATATAGTTCCACAAAACGAACTTTCACAGGCAAAGTGAAATATTTGAAATTTTCAAGCCAAGCTTTTTCTGGAAAAAATGTCAGCTGTCTGCATTTTTATTTGCATGAATGGAGCCCACCTTGCCTTCCTTTCCAAATGACACTAGGGTGGTTTGGGCAAGGCAATAATTCTTAGGTTGTGTACTTCACTTTTGCGTGAATTATTCACTGCTTATGTCTCTGCAGATGTACAAATATCTGTCATTTGTTGTGCGCAGTTGTAGCTTTATGAAATGTGCCATGTTATTTTATGTGCAATATAACGATACTTCATACAGCGAGTCAAATTGTACTGGATGTCTGTTTAAGTGGTAGATTTTTGCATGTGGTTCTATGCCTACCATGGCATTACTTTTGGAATCTACCCTCATTATTAGAAATCCTGTCAGGAATCAGAACAATTAAGTGACTGTAAATGGAATTTCAGCTAGCTAAACATATTACTATTTATTAGCGTAAAAGCAGTGGCTGAAACTGTCGTATTCATTTTCAGTGGTTGTACACTATTTCAGGTAAATTAACTTTTTTTTTGTCCTTACACCATTTGCAGGTAGCTTCTTGATGTGAATGCGTGCATCTCGGCATCTCAGTTAACAATGGAATAAGTGCACGCGCTTTGTTTCAGTGCATGTGAGGGGAAAATTTATCACTTGAATGAGCAAATATCTGCTCATGCGTAAGCCTGATCTCTTTACAGATACATGAAACGTTTTTCCATAGCGCCAACAGGCAAACAGCTGCTAATTCTGTATTTTAATGTAAAGTAACCTGCAGAAATACTCAGAATCTGCTTTTGAACGTATTACTAAATATATATTGAATTTTTTATGTGCCTTTCAACATTTCCTAGGAAGAAATCTCGTGTTTCTTTGGTCTCTCACCAAAAGCCCAGTAAATGGCTTTGTCATTAAAATGAAATTTTTACTGAGAATATAATTAATCAGTTCTAACTCCTGGTACATTTTCAGCTGTGCCAGAAATCCCATATCTGTAGCAGCCACAGGAATTTTAATATTTTCCCATACTACAGTGAAAGAAATGGCAGTCACGAAGATGTCTTCCTGATACACCTCTACTGTTACATAGTAAAGTAAAAATAACTGTGACTATAGTTACTATAGCAAAATATATTTATTGTATATATTCACCTCTCGCACAGATATTCTAAATATATATTCTATCTGAAGCCAGAAGTTCTAGTTTTTTATGAAATCTATTCATGAAGACATGGTCTTTTCAGCTTTAACTGTTATTTATCTGATGCTGCATAATGCATATCATTAAAACTTTTGGATCTGTTTAATCTGTCTGCACAGTTTGTATCATGAGATTGAAGCGTTTACTGTAAGGAGCAGCTGAAGAAAATTCCTTTTACCTTCTAATTATACTGCATGGCTTTTTGGCAAATCATTGGGAATTCTGTTTCCTGGATGCGCTTCATGTGTCTGTGTTATAAATATGTGAAAGAATTACTTGCTGAAATGAAAATACTTTTGAGCACTGAAATGAAGGATTTTCAGAAATGTACGTAGTTTAAGGTTGGAAGTAAATGTAGTCAATTTTGCTGTAAAATAAAATCCCCCTAGCCTTATGTAGAGCCGATCAATGTAATTTTTTTTTAATGAAAGCTGGTGACGTTTTACAAAACGAAACAGGTGCAGGGGACCCGAACTGTTTCAATGGGATGATTTTCTCAGGTTCAGCTTCTATGAGAGATTTGCCCTAAAATAGTGAAGTAGTAAATCTTTAAATCTTTAAATCTTTTCTTTAAATCAGTGTACAGACTTGGATGTAGATCTTCCATGAAGAAAGTGACTACTGAGCTATAAACCACAGGCTATTGGTTGGACTCTATCCAACCTATGAATTCAACTTTTAAATTACCTTACAGAGAGGATTTTTGACCCTATCTTATGTGAATAACCTCTTTATGCTGCTATCCTGGCTTTAGTTTGAGCTTTCTGTTGTTGAGAAAGGTCTGATTTTATTTTTAAGCGACATAGGAAGATGATTTTGCATTGTATTTGTTCTGGTGGGGAGGCAGGAAAACTGTTTTCCTTTCAGTGTTAGGTTTTTTTAATTGTAAATAATAGGATGCAGAATAAAAACATGCTTGAAATAATACATGTACCAGTGATTCCAAAGAGTATAGCTAAGAAAAAGGTCCAGTGTGAGATGTGCTTTCTAAAAAACATGCGTGCTTTGATTTAGTAAGGCGGGGAGAAAGTCCTAGTCTCCAGTGGAGTGTATTAATAGCAGGGATTTCTTTCTATGCAATATTATGGTGCACCTGGGTTTCTTAGGGATTAACTTGACTGGTATTGTTGGTGTGTTGTGTATAGAATATTCTGTCAAAAGTGTTATTAGGGAAACTGTGTGTCTTAAATAGAATTATATCTTTTAGGCTCCTTTTTGTCCGATCTGGCTTCACTAAATCACCGTCAGACTCCTTTGAATGATGGTAACAAGACAATATTTCATGAAATTGCCTAATCAAGTCTTACACGTTGTACTTCACTCTCTGTCACTTCTAGGACAAAAAAAGTTGTGTTACTGTTTTAAGTTGTAAAATTTTTGTATTTCTGTATCTTTAAGAAAAAGCCAAATTGTATTATATTTTTAAACTCAAAGAGTTAATATATCTGTCTTTAAAGCGGATCAAAAGTAGTAAAACTGAAATTGGGTGGGATTATTCCTAAATCCAGTTCTAAACCGGTATAATGAATGTTTATGCATCCTGTACCTGGCTTCAGGGAGGGGCACCCTGGCATGAAGTTCATGCATTTTGAGGCTGGTACAAAATGAGCTCTACCTGGGTGCAACACCTGCCTGCATCTGGCCACGAATCCATGTTGTACTGCAGGAAAATTGACTGCTCTGACAGAAAATTACTGTGCTTGGAACGGTTTAAACAAACCTCACTCCTCCCTTAGTGTTACACAGATAATTTCTCTCTGTAACGAGGATGCCGTCTGTTGAAGACGCTGTTCTTTGACGTGTGAGTTTTTATTACTGTTTCTTTCATTTATCTTGACTCTGTTTAAAAAAAAAAAAAAAAAGAAAAAGTTGTTTCTTAACTGTGTATTTAACCGGTAAATTACTTTTGGTTATAGTTTCTTCTGCAATATTTATATTTCACCAAGTAACGTTTGTTTCTAATGTCTGTAAAAGTAATGTAATACCACCAAAAGTTCAAAATCACTGTTTTCTAATAATGCCTTGTAATTTACCTGGCCTTACTGTATTTCTGACAGTTTTCCACCAAACCCACATCTAGTCACTGGTTGTCACAAATATGAAAAATATATATTTATAAACCTGTCGCTTCTAGTTGTCATTAAAGATTAATGATATAAATTGTGAGCACACGATGAATATAAACCTCTTTTTTGAATTGACAAACTACAATTTCCTTTTTTTTGAGGACTGGGGACAGTTATTTTCCGATTCATCTGTGGTGCAGGTGTGAAGGCATGTTTTGATGGACCTGAATATCTGAAAAATGTAATATCTGGGACAGATTTCCCAGCCAACTTACCGGAATTCGTTAGGAGTGTTTCCTGTGGAAGCTGCAGTGATGTGGGCACGTCACGGCGGTAAGCTGGACTTCTGAAGGGTCTTTCAAGAAGATAGGATGAGATTATCGGTTGGCATAAATGTGTGCAGGTGGCTTTAATGTCCGGTATCGTTAACACCATTTTGAACATAGTCTAGCAGTCTGCGGCTCAGAAAGGGATGCCTGTACTTCAGCTGAAACCTCAAGTGCAAGGCAGCATTTAGCTGCCAGAAGCCTGTGCCAGGTGCTAGAAAGTATAGAAACCCTGGCCTTTCAGGAGAGGGAAGATGTGAGATGTGAAAAAAAACCGTGCCTTTTATTTTTTAAAAAAATAACAGTTAAATTTTTTCAGTGCTGAAGGACTGGGCGGTAAGTTTTTAAGCCCCACGTATATTAAGCAGTAGCTGCAGTCAAGCTGTGTCTTTAACCAGCACGTGCCTTTCTTTCCAGTGGTGATGCAGAACTGGGGCTGCCTAGGTGTTACCTCAATGAATCATAGGGACTTTTGCAAATATTCATTCTCTATTAATGGCAGAGTTCAAAATATTTGCTTCTGGAATTGTTAAGATGTGAATATTTTCTCAGTTTCTTACTGTAGACAGCATCTTATCCTACAATGGGAAGAACAGTTTTCAGCTTTTCTTTAACCAATGCTTTTTAAGACGTCTTCATTATAATACAGATAAAAACCATATTGCCCTAAGGAGGAAAAAATGCTACATGTTTATTCTTAGGTAATTAGTACAACTTATTCTTCTATGCCCTGTCAGAAACATCTGATTAGCTGTCTCATTATTGATAGTAATAATAATGAATAATGTTTTCATAATTTTCTTTGGAAGGGCAAAATAATTAAAATATAGCCCCAGATTTCTGTTTTTTCCTAGAGGGAATGCGTTCTGATTTAACATCTTTCTAATCTTTTTGTTCAAGTAAATATAAACTCTTGGCTCACATAAATTACAGAATCCAGAACTGTTTTCTTGAGGTGCCTTTATATAAATATTAGACTGCAGAACAATAGAATGTAATTTCCCTTTTCGTTTTGGTAAGACGTATGCTTTGAGTTTAAAACTGCTGTTGCGCTTGACTGATCGTTAGTTAATGAGATTACAGTTCTGGGTGAAGATCATGATGAAGTCACGGTGCTCCAAAAGGAAGAACAAAGAATAGTTTTGCATTGTTCTTTTGTCTTGGATTAATTTAGCTTTTTGTCAGCTCTTACCTGGGACAAAGTGTGACTATAGTAAGTCATGTATGAATGAGAATTAAAGTAGATAGTCTGATTAATAACGAGTATTAAAATGTATGAAGCATTGATAATATAGTGCTACTACTAATGATGATAACAATCCCTATTTCTTAATGCCTCTTTCTGAGTGCTTCTTGGAATCTAGCGACTATTTTTGGTCTGGCTGATGACTGGAATTGGCCCAGGGGCTACTGAATGCCCTGGCTGTCTCAGATCCAGGAGCCTCTCTCACCAGCAGAGGCGGCAAGAGTGAGGAGGATCAGGTATGGAGAGATGGGAGGAAGCAAAGAGGAGGGAAGGAGGTCAAGAGTCTGGTCTGTCAGCAGCAGGGAACAGATCAGCTTAGGTTCTCATACCTCTTTCCAAGAACTCCTGCTGTTGTAATGATCTAGAGCCATGGTTCCCAGCCCTTTTGGACCTCAGGATGACCGTCTCTTCTTTCTGGCTCCCCATGTATAGAGGGGCAGGTGCAAAGGAGAAACAGGGATTGTCAGTGCTTCCACTGTGGAGTTGCTCTTGGCAAGGCTGTGTTAGATTCCCTATTAGAAATACTACTTTAGGTCACATAGAAGCAGCGGATACGTTAAACAACTGTGTTGTACTTAGTTACTCTGTGAACCCATGGAAGATGTGGGAAGTAGACAAAACAAATCCTATTGAGGTTGTGAACAGCTGAATTTTTTATTTTGTCTAACACGTTTACCAGACCAGCCTGATGTAAGAAATGCCCTTTAGTCTAACAGAAAGCTGCAAAAATGTTGCATTTGTAGATGAGGATGACACGTTGCAGTGTAAAAAGAGCTGTGCAATGGTGACATGACACTGCTTTTATCACTGGCTTTGTCTTTCCCGTTGTGGTGCAAGTCAGGGGTTGTCAGAACAGACAGGAATTGCCAAAAATACTTAATTCTCTGTCATTTTCTCTTGATCTAGACCCTTAGAGGTGTTCTTGGGTCCTAAATGCCTGCTCATCCTGCTATCTTGTGGATTGATTTTCGTGGTCAGAGAAAGGTACCAGTGCTGTACCTCCATTGAAATACATCTCTAAGCAAAATACATTCGATAGCATAAATAATTAAACACACCAAACAAGTGACAGAGAAAACAGCCTAATAGCAGAGGTTGTAGGATGCTTGTACTGCATTAAAATAGATCAGGTCTGAAGTGACTGAATTATGCTTTGTCAGGAAGAGAGGGATATCAATATTGTGAGGCAAACTCTAACCACAGACTGAATTCTACTGCCAGGGACTGTTCCTCTAAGGCTGTGTCTCAACAACCATGGGGGAAGTGGAGAAAATTACACAGAGGACACTCCTGAGCTGCTCTCAGCATTTGTCTGTGCCATCTGCTGCGTATCTGGCTGGTGATTTACACTGATGGGCATTGCTTGGCAGTCTTTTAGTGTTGTTTCCCATCCATGAGGTCTTATTCCCTGGAAATGCCAAAGGATGTTCAGTTTTCCATCAGTCCGGTCACGTTTCACCACATGGGAACAGGTTTGTCAGCAGGAATGGTGCTGTTCTGGGTAGGTGCTTTTGCAGTCTAACACTGATGCAGCTGCATTAACGTGAAAGCTGCTGATGGAAGAATGTTTTTCCCAGAGCTCCCAGGCAGTCTCCATTCTGTTACTGAAAAGCTCCTTTTGACTTAATGGCTGGCATCACATTGGGAGTTTGGGAAGATTTTAGACCATCCACATGCCCCCCCCCCTTCCTATACTGAGGGCTGCAAGGAGGGGAAAGAGGAGACTGTAAGGGGGGGAAGAAAGCTGGCGTTTAGCCTGTTAAACATCTTTGATGAAGCAAGAGATGCTTAATGGTTTTGTGATGGGCTGGGAGGCCGAGCTGCCGCTCCTTGCTCCCCTGGGACCATCCGCGTTGCCTTGGTGCCACCACTGCCTGACAGCCCAGCCCGCCCCGTGGTGAACTCGCACAGTTCGTTAGTTATGCACTGTTCTTCATTTTCTTTTGTTTCTCCAAAACACACAGTGTGGGTCGTGCGATTTCTTTGCCTTTTGTTGTGCTAAGTCTCCCAGCACCCAACCGAACAGCTTTGCGTGCTCTGCTGAGGATCATTCTCAATTGATTTATTGGTGCGGTCCTGTTCAGTCCCCAGACAGATGTTATATCCTTAATGTGTCAGTTTGGTGTATTAAATGGGAGCCATTGCTACAGGAAGATTGTAAATTCCCAACCTATGAGCATAAAGGAAAAGGAAAGAGGGTCCTTATCCACAGAACTGGCTGGGGATACCAGTTAAGGGAGCATTACAAACTGATCTGCAGCACCTCTGCTCACCAGAGCCCCATAGGTCATTGTCTGACGGCTAATTTAATGACGGTGATGCTGACATTGTCCTTATTTTACACTCGTCAAAACACCACCAGCTGTATTTTATGTATTTTTGTTCTTTCATACCATTGACTTTTTCCCTCTGGGGAGAAGTTACACAATTCGTATTTATATACACATGATGGGTCGAGGTTCCCAGGCACCACTTCACTGGTTGAAAAACAGACAAAAATTTAGGTGTTCAATCTTTTCAGGGTTGATATTGATAAAAATCTTGGAACTACTTTTTTAAATCTATATGTAGTTTTCTAAGTTGACCTTTTATTTTTCAATTAGATAATGTGAGAGATAGAGAGGGGTTGGTACTTGTGAAACAGAAAGGAAGCGGTGGCGAGAATAAAGGTGATGATATAATTAACCCCTATGAGATAATTATTGGTTGTGGGTGAATTATGGAAATCATTATTTGCCATAAAAGCAACCTCTCTATAGAGTCTATAATGTTTAGTATCCGGTAATTACGAGTGTTAAGTTCTTAAGCTCAGAATCAAGACTTAACAGGTCACAGAAAAAGTGGTTATTTTGTAAAATATCATCTCCTTTATTTGTTTTCTGTAGGAGCACACACTGATGAGGCAAACAAGTTTGATGTTTTCCCCTACAACTGATACAAAAGCATTTAAAACTGTGTCACAGACCAAAGCTAACACACATTCACTCCATCTTTTTATTTTGATGAAAGGCATTCATTATGGATTCCTGTTGGCAAGGTTTGCATTCATGCTCTTGCAGAGTTTGGCTCCAGCCAGCACACGGTGCTTTGCCTGCGGCTTCTTGGTGCTGCTGAATGTAGTGAAATGATGGGATTGTGTGGAAGCTGGGAGCTCTGCTTGAGTAGCGTCTATCAAACATAGAGAATACATTCTTTTGGCTGCTCAGTTTAGGTGGCTGGGTGAAACGTAGAAAGATACAAAAGCCTTTGCTCCGATAGACATCCTTTAGCCTAAACTGCAGAACGCCAGAGCCCTCAGCATAAAACACACAGGAAAAGTACCCATTTTGTTCCCATTTTAAGGGGAATTGGTAAATATGATAAAATCACTTAAAGGTCATATAAACCCCTGAAAGAACAAAGAATAGAGAGGTTCCTGCTCCTCCTCTTTAAACAAAAGCACATCCATTCTCCACCTGTACACCGTGAAAGAGAGGTTGGAGTCTGTTTCAGTTGGTTTCTCCAGAAAGTTATCATTTATCCATACTTGTGCAATCTTATAAACACTCCTAATACACACAGGAGGACAAAGCTTGAGGAAGACTTGTCAGTTTTTAGGATTCCCTAGGTTCCTTAGAGAATTACAGAAACTACTGTTTCAGATTCCATTGATCAAAAGGAAGGAATACGTTTTAAGGGAAAATTTGTATAAAAATGCATTACAGTGCTCTGGACCAACCTTTAAAGGGAGATCTGCAGGGATCGTATAGTCCATGGCAATGAGTGCAGGGCCTATTATTCTGTATTAAAGTTGGAAAAAAACAGGGTGGAAGAAACAAGTGACAAACTGAAACATTGTCCTGCATTCCTATCTCTATTCCCTGCCCTCATTCAAATTTGAAACAAACTTTCTTTCCCTTTGGAAAGTGCACAGGGAGGTCAAAGATCCAAACTGAAGCGGAAAGTCTGTAAGAAGCCAGGAACAAGCTCCCAGCTCTCTGGGCCCTGAATGTTGTCACAATAAATACTGCATGATACTGTGAATAATGGAGAAGTACTGACAGGTTTTAAAGCATTTACACTGGGTTTACTGGAGCCTTTCATTTATCAACCATTGCCAAGCTAAGGTTCCTGTGGAAGTCAAACCCACTGCTTCCTCTTAGTCACTTTGCCGTTTAACTGCTAGGGAGAAGACAGTTTTATCTTAAACACATAGTGGAGTCTGTCTTGACAGGGCTTTTATCTGTTACTCATGTAGGAAAAATTAGCTCCTAGGATTTAAAAAAACACCAATTACTTTGATAATCCTTCAGATCGTAAAAGAAAGCCCTACATTTTTATACATCAGGAAGCTTTCTGTATCCCCTGCAGGGTATTCCTGCATGTTAGAAAATGAGTATGATTTTTGCCTTCGTCATCATATAAGCATTAAACATCCCCCTTCTTCCTCTTAGATCAACGTACGGATACTCAGTTTTTGTTCCTGTTTAGTGTTTAGCTTCTAATCGGCATTTTAAAATTGTGGAAAGAAGTCTTCTGCTTTCATTTATGCGTTTGCAAAGCAGAAGTTTTAATCTCCACCCTGTGCTGTTGTTAGAACAGTGTGCCTACTCGATCTTAAAGATGGACAAACGTGGCTCCATTATACAGCAAACTATTACTAATCACACAATTTTCACAAGTACCTGCTTTTCTGAAATCCCCACAATTGCTGGGCACAGGTTGTAGAATGCCTTAATTACCTGTGGCATAGTTAGTAAAAAAAAAATACAGCCTAAACAATCCACTTCAGAACCCTGATAAACTATTACTGCACAAGTTTTGCGTACTAAGCAAGCATATAAATCAGAAGACAAGGACCATACCTTCTGCCTCAAAGGCAGGACTAGTTGATTACACAGTAAAATGAAGAAGGAAAACAAGAATTAATATTCTGTAAAGAAGTAAAAATCATTACAAGAGGTAGTTGATATGGCTTCTCCTTTTTTGGTATCACCTTTGCAACTCTAATTAGGAAAAACATTAGGAGGTTATGGAGGCAACAGAAAAGTATTTCAGGTAAAGCTGTAGTCCAGATTACAAGAACAGTCACGTGCCTACCACAGCATTACCACATTAAGGCTGTTACTGCTAAACTTGTCAAATTAATCTTAGGAAGTATATATTTTAGCAAATAAATTGTTTTCCAAAACATTACAGATAATATCCTGAAGTTACATTAATCAGACAACAGAATGAAGAACCCTCGCAGATATGCAGATGTTAAACGCTCTTATCACTGCAACGATTTATGGCCTTGTATATGTGATCAAAAGTGGTATTTTTCAGGTTGCCAAAACTGTATATTCTGTACTTCACTGATTGATGACAAACTACACTGAAATATTTTATACGGATTTATTTCATAATTCCAGCTCAGTCCTCAATGGATTTTATGTATTTCTCATAGGCATCTTCGTTCATCAGTTCATCGAGTTCAGCAGTGTTTTCCACAGTCATCTTGATAAGCCAGCCTTAAGTTAGGAAATTAAAAAAAGAGTTGTTAATAGCCTACGAGAAGGATGCATTCATGTTACTGCTTTAGAGAAGTCCTCCCCTTTAGCACTAGTAGGATCAACAGGATTTCTTGTGCAACCAAAACAATGTTTCAATACTTTAAAAAAGGGACAACCAAAAGCCTGCCCTAAAGAAACAGCCTTGTGAGTCAGAGCAGCTGTCTGATGTAGTGGTGTCTGACAGTGCCGTTAAGGTGATGCTGCCTAGAAAGACTAGAAGAGCCTGAGCTCTTGATACCATGAGCTGTTACAAGATCAAGAAAAGAGAAATGTGATCAAGGGAAATGGATTTAAATTCAACCACAGTCTATGTCTGAGAAGAACATGTTGTAAAGCAGCCGTCAGCACAGACATGACTAAAATAAGACTTTCATGTTAAATTTTGAGTCTTGAACTATATTCAATATATTCCATTCAGCTCTCCACACCATTAAACTGGATGAACTAGGAAGTGCAGAGCCATTTGTTATAGCAAGAATCCAGGTGTTATTCATTATTAAAATAAAAAAATTGACATCTTACCATCTTGATAACAAGATTTATTGACGAGCCCTGGATTATCTGCAAGGGCAGCATTAATCTCAGTCACTTCTCCTGAGAGAGGAGAGTAGAGTTCACTAGCAGCTTTCACACTTTCCAAAGCTCCAAACTCATCTGAAACACAGAATATGATTGAATACTTTTAAGAGGAAAATATGGCACACTAGTTTTTTCAGCCAGACGTTCTGGTGATACCCTGGCCATTGAAGAATTGTCTTGATCCTGAGCAATGAAACTGTCAAGAAACTGAAGTCACCAACTTTATGACAATAACCAGCAGTATTAAGTTTTATATTTATGCCCCTGAGCTGCACTGGGGAGCTTGCAGAACGCTAGAACACAGAAGGGACAGAAATTTCTTATCTTTGGCTAATTCCTCGGCTGACGCCCTATAGCATACGACATGATATCAGGTTAGAAAGAGCCACATTCAGCTCTTGCTGCAAGAGACCTAAGCAAGCCTTTTATTCACAATTTAAGCCTTTTTATACCTGTTAATGCTCACTCTTCTTTAACATGGAAAATTACATAACTGAATGATTAAGAACGTAAGAATTTGTGGTCACTAATAAGCAAAACCCCATGATTACAGCTGATACTCAAAAATTACTGAGTTTGTATATTCATAGAAAAATTAGAGCTTGGTATCAATTAGATGTTTCACATCACGTAACTTGTGAAATACAAAATGGCAGAATTACAAATAAGGCAGCTTAAACACTAGCACGTCCAAATCAAAACATAAATGTTAAAAACAGGACAGAGATAAAATTATTAAGAGAAGACATTTCAAATAGTTTTAAATAAGTGTCTTCACAGTATAATAAGCAGGTGTTTTCTGCTACCATGCATAGTTTGACAGTGAGACTTCAAAATCAAAGCTGTCTCTTGTAGAAATACATGAATTTGGTTTGTGGCCAGAAGATGTATATTACTATTAATGAACATAAAGATTACTTCATAAAATTAATATTTGCAAAGGGAGAGGGGGATGAGTAGAATAGTCAATTCATTAGAAATCAGAGCTGAAACTTACCATTTTTACTCAATTTTGTCCCAACTTCTGGAAGACTACAGTAAACAACATCTCCTAAGGCTTCCTTAAAAAAAAAGCAAAAGCATACACTAAGGAAACTGTACATAGGAGAGATCCAATACAGTAATACTAGAATCACTCTATATAAGTAATCTCAGTCTCTAAATGTAGCTCTCATTCTTTAAGGACTGCATACTTTCATGTTTTCTTTTTAATCATTTAACTTGAAAATCTGTTTTGCTATCATGCGCCAAATTATTGTTTATCTATGACAGCGTTAATAACCCTTAGGCTGAGTTTACATGGTTGCATACAGATTTCTGCAGGCAGAATGAAAAATAACTCTCAGGTAACATCTGCTGATGATCTTAGCATCAGCTACAGTAACAGCCATTTTAAGGGGAACAGTTCCCAATGATTTGAGGGAACTCCGCATGTTACAAAGCACAGAAGATTTACTTCCAGTGCAATTTGAAATAAAGTACCATAATTCCTCCCCAGAGACATGGGCAACTCCAGAGCTGTTAGCATACAATTTGCCCTTACCGAGTTAATAAAGAGCCTTATCACTGTAAGAAGCAGAACAGGCTTCTGCTCTTCACTGACTAATGCACCTCATCTCACAAAAAAACAGGGATCTTGCAGAGCATCAATGTTGTTCACAGAAAACTGAGATTATGGAAAATGCTGCTTGTCCCAAGAAATGTTAATTCCCCTTCACTGACAGCCTCTCATATCAGATTTTCTTAAGTTTCATATGCAGTTGATCTGTATCCTGAAAGTGGCTGTGACTATTCCAAATCAAGTACTTGCACAAGAACAAACAAAAATCCAAAGAAACTCCTGTCCTGGAGTAGGAAATACACGGCACGCTGTACTTCTATTTGCAATTTTTCTTTAGCCAGAGGCATTGCACTATATTCATGTTCAAGGGAAATTTGGCCTATAAAGTGCACGATATCCTCTTCACACAGCCATGAACTCCTCAGGCCTATAGGAATCAAAGTAATAAAGGTTTTAAATTCTGCTGAAACATTAAGTTTCTCATCAGGTTTGGCTCTTATAGGCTCAATCTGAAGTCATATGGAATTTATCAGAATGCTGAATCAGCACTCGCTTCACAAATAACGTGATAGATCCGAGTCCAAAATTCACGCTCATTGTCTAGCATGTGCAATTAGAACAATAAAAAACGAACTGTCCAAAGAGCAAGGACGAGAGCAGGTACGCGTAAATAAATGCTGCAGGCTTGGGTAAGGGGGATCAATACCTGTGCAAAATTGCTGATTCCTACTGTTCCAATGCCATTTTCAACTGATACCCATTCATGCTTGTCTGTGAATTTGCGGGCTAAAATGAAACAAACTTGATATTTCAGAAATACGTGACATGTTGCTCGCTTAAATACAGTTAACACATTTGCAGACTTAAACTCTAGGTTGGTTTTTTTTTTTTACTGAGGTTCAATTTTGTTTGTTTTTCTTGAAAAACAGTTTAAACAGTGCATACAATTTACAGAAGCATTTTGTTCTGCCCATGACATGCTTATTGACACTGTGGAAGCTTGCTAAGGGTTCTGCATTTTCAGTCTGCTTTGTTTTCTTACTTCCATGGTTTCCCCATACATACTTTCTCCCTCCTCCCTTTTCTTTTTTTAAAAAAAAATTAATTTATTTTTAATTTTCACTTGTAGCACCTATCCAACCAGGCAAGAGATGTTGCAGAAGCTGGAGAAGGTAACTTCTTAAACAGAGCTCCCTGGGTGCCAGAGTAGAGCAGGGGAACATTCCTTTTGAGTTCCAAATTCTTCTGTCAGGCTCCTCCTCTGGGCTGGACTCCTTATACTGGCTTCACTTCTGAAAATCCTTCTATATTTGCTAAACTTGAACATGAAGGAAAACAGAAGTTCTCCCTGTAGACCTGCTAAAATCTTTCCACTGTCAGTCCTACTTTAAGGAGTTTCAGTTGTAGTGATCCTCTTATTTCTGTCTGAACACGTGTTAAGAGAAGCAACTCTCAGATAAAACATTTTGTCTTTGAAGACGGCCCAAGTCTTACAGACCTAGGTAGAGCAATGCATGGTTTTCCAAGTACACAAAAAGTTTTGAGCAAAAGGCAAATATGGAGAGGTTTTTTCCATGAATTATCACTCAAAAACAACAGAGTATTTTAGCTGGCGTTATTTATACCTACATTAACCTCTCGGGACACATTCTAATGTAGAGAAGAAATCAAATGTCTTAAATTATTTTAGATCAAGACATTAAACCCATAGGTAATAGGAATTCCATTGGAAATGAGTAATAAACCGTAACAATGGAGAATTACATAGAATCTCAAATACAAGTTGAATGTTTGTGACATTACCCATACCACAAAGAAGCTAACCAGTATGTTTTTATGTTGGATAATAATATCGTATACAAATTATTTATAAAGCAAGGTTAAAAAAAATCCACCGAAAACAAAAGAGAAAATACAAACAATTTCCATGATCGGTTTGGAATGCAACAGCGAAGTGTTCTCAACAGTCAGAAGAGCACATAAGCTTCTTATAGAGGAAAAAAAATGAATAATGATAAATTCTAACCATACAACAAAAACCACTGCAAATAAAGTAAAGGTCAAATTAAAAAGAGTTAATAAGTAATCGCAAAATTTGAACTTTGAGCTTATGTGATCAGCCATTAAATAAATCAAATTAAAGGAATATGAAATGTCAAAGCATACCAAATCTCTTCTGAGCATTCTTTTTCAGAAGAGCAGCTAAATTTACTCTAGCTTTGTTCATTTCAACATGACTTTGGTTTTGGCTTAACTAACACATTCTGAATTCAGACCTTCATTTAGTTTAGCCTGCCTCTATTAAATATTTTGTAAATATATACCTGAAGAATGCAGAAAAACTCACACCTCCACAAAGAGGTATACAAATTTTTTCCTCTCTGCCTAAAACAAAAGCATAATTTATGTTATTCCTTCAAGTTATATCTATAGAAAAACAAGGGGTATATTAAACAGAAAAGTGAAAAAAGCTTAGATCTTGACTCACTTAAGTTGCAAATACTGACTAATGAATGTTATTTCTTTCTCTTCTGGCAAAGGCAGTTAAACAGATAGTCTTTAAAGCTATCTGGAAGGAAATGTGTGACCTCCTCTTTACTTTTATAGAATATTCTTCTCTTCTACATTTTCAACACTTCTGTTTGCTAGAGCAGCACAGATTCCGCTGTTCAGACTTTGGTGGCTAAGTTCCATTCAGAGAGAGCTTTGACAGCAGCAGATAAGTTCAGAATTAACTACACAAAGTGCAAAATCACACCAAGCTCCACTGTGCAAGTTCAGCTCCTGCCTTGGCCCTTCTGTCGCTCTACAGCCAAGCTCCCTCAGCACCAAACAGGCCCTGAAAGCCCAGCTGCCCACACCAACCTCACTGCTGAGGCTGCTGCGGGCCCCATTTCAGCGCTACCAACAAGCTGATCCAGGATGGAAAGTTATCCACTATTTCACTGGGTTTATTTTCTCCATGCTTGGCCCGCTCAGTGAAGCCTCAGGCTGGGGCCAGAGGGGACAGAACCGCAGGATGGAGACCAGGGTCGAAGCTTACTGCCCACTGAGGGAGTGAACCTGCTCCTCGTGGGAGAAGGCATTGAGAGCGGCAGCAGGGAGCCCTGAGAGTAGGGAGGCACCAAGCACCCCCTGCTCCAGCCCACGAGCACCTGCCAGGCTTCAGGCATCTTGGGGGCTTCCCTGGTCCCCACACGGGTCCCATGATGGGAGATGATGCCCCATCTTTGCTCCCCTCAGTCCTACTGCCCTGTCCCCCTTCCCTCCATCCCTGCTCCTTCCAATTCCCATTTCTCCCACTCCTGCTCCCCCAATCCCTCCTGCTCCATCCCCGCTCCCCCAATCCCTCCTGCTCCATTCCCGCTCCCCCCAATCCCTCCTGCTCCATCCCCGCTCCCCCCAATTCTCATTTCTCCCATCCCTGCTCCCCCAATCCCTCCTGCTCCATCTCCGCTCCCCCAATCCCTCCTGCCCCATCCCTTCTCCCCGCTCCCCCATCCCCACTGCCCCAGCCCCGCTCCCCCCGCGCTGCTCTCGCCACTCACCGGCCAGCACGGGCGCGCTGGTGCGCAGCCTGCGGGCCGCGGGCACCCGCAGCAGCGGAGGACGAGGATGAAGAGAAGGCGGCGAGAGGCGGAGGCAGCTCGGCGCCAGGACCGGCCCGACGCGCCTCAGCGCCCTCCACGCCATCTTTGCCGCGGGCGGGCGCGCGGGGAGGGGCGGGGCGGAGGGGGCGGGGCGCGTGGAGCCCCGCCCCTCGCGGGAAGGGCGGGAAGGGAGGGCGGCACGCGCGGGGCTCCGTGAGGGAGGGGGTGAGGGCGGCGGGGGCTGCCGAGGGGAACCGCGTCCCTGAGCAGAAGCCGCGATTGATACTGAAAACGTCTCCAAGTCAGCTCTCTAAGGCTCCTTTTGGAGTTTTAGGAGGCGAGCATCCCTCATCAGCCTGGACAACACAGGGAGTGACCAGCAGGTCCAGGGAGGTTCTTCTCCCTCTGCACTCGGCACTGGTGAGACCGCTCCTCGAATCCTGTGTTCAGTTCTGGGCCCCTCACCACAAGAAGGATGTTGAGGCTCTGGAGCGAGTCCAGAGAAGAGCAAGGAACCTGGTGAGGGGCTGGAGAACAGGCCTGATGAGGAGCGGCTGAGAGAGCTGGGGGTGTTTAGCCTGGAGAAGAGGAGGCTGAGGGGAGGCCTCATTGCTCTCTCCAACTACCTGAAAGGAGGTTGTGGAGAGGAGGGAGCTGGGCTCTTCTCCCAAGTGACAGAGGACAGGACGAGAGGGAATGGCCTCAAGCTCCACCAGGGGAAGTTTAGGCTGGACATTAGGAAAAAAAAATTTCACAGAAAGGGTCATGGGGCACTGGAACAGGCTGCCCAGGGAGGGGGTTGAGTCGCCTTCCCTGGAGGGGTTTAAGGCACAGGTGGACGAGGTGCTGAGGGACAGGGTTTAGTGTTTGATAGGAATGGTTGGACTCGATGATCTGGTGGGTCTCTTCCAACCTGGTTATTCTATGATTCTGTGATCTCCAGCAATCATGTGCAGCGGGACAAGGGCTGGGACACAATGGATTTCCCACTTAGATGCAGACGGATAAACTTTCCCAGAAATCTTATGCATATTTATTACTTTTCAAGGACTAATTTTAATGTTATTATGAACTTAACGACAGTCAGAACCTTTGCTAATTCAGGCTGGCTCCAGCTCTGCCTGCCCTTGTGTTTGTGATAGAGAAACGCTGCAAATGGGTGATTACAGAAGATGTTTCTGTTCAGCACGAACACAAGATGTTATCACTTCCAAAGGAGCCAGGAGTGTAACAGTGTCTGGAAAAGCTCTATTAGAAAAAAAAAAAGCCAAAGAAAAAATAAATGTCACAGAAAAAACATGCAATTAGAGGGACATTCTGTCTAACTTTCAAAAAGTACAGTTACTTGGATGAAAACTTCTGCTTAATTCAATATATCCCACTTTTTGTTATAGTAACTACTTTTTGTATGATGACAACCTAGCCTAACCACTGCACCTGATAGCTAAACAGCAAATCTTTTACCCACAAACTGGCTATTTGTTGTGGTTATGGTTTAATCACCAACAGGTTGTTCCATTTTATTGTTAGTGACTGGCTGCTCTTCCTTCTTGCATTTAATCCCGAAGAAACTGCAAAGTTTCATTAGCATTAGATCAACAATCTCCTCTTCTTCTGAAGCCTGAAATAACAGCGGGAAGCAAGTTACTCAGATGCACTGACCAGAAGCAATACAGTCTCCGCTGGAGCCAGAGAACATTACAAGAGAAAATCACAGAATCATTAAGGTTACAAAAGAGCTGGGGAGGGGCTGTTTTCAAAGGCTTGTGGTGATAGGATGAGGGGGAACGGGTATAAACTGAAGAGGAACAGATTTAGACTGGACATAAGGAGGAATTTCTTCACTGTGAGGCCCTGGAACAGGTTGCCCAGGGAAGCTGTGGCTGCCCCATCCCTGGAGGTGTCCAAGGCCGGGTCGGATGGACCTTGGGCAGCCTGATCCAGTGGGAGGTGTCCCTGCCCAGGGCAGAGGGTGGAGCTGGATGGGCTTTGAGGTCCCTTCCAACCCAAACCATTCTATGATTCTGTGATCCATTCCAACCATCAGCTCACCACTACCATGCCTACTAAGTCATGTCCCAGAGTGCCAGTCTTTACTTGAGGTGAAATAAGATAACTTTCACTCTAAGCAGAGTATGAGTAACTGCCAAAGCAAAACGTGTGAACATTTTTGTCAAGATACACCCAGATGGGCGTGGGTGAGCATGAACATTACAGAAGAAGTTTTGGCTCCGTCAGAGCCCATTGCAATCTTGCCTGGAGTTCACTTGCTACTTTACCATACGGCTAGTGGTATGTACAATGAGCCACTTGCCGTTTCTAGATGAAATAAATGAGAAAAACTAAATTTATCTTGTTTCCTATTGACTGCATTCTTAGATTTCATCTCCTTTGGCTTTATTTAAAACAGGAATGTTGGACAGTACTGCAGCTGGATTTCTCACCATGCTGTCAACAGCTTGAGTGGGTCAGGCACTCACAGTGACGTTTTTAAAAGAGTTGTAAAGTCTTCATGGACTTTAGTAGCACTTTTGGCACTGGTTTCAAGGAGCCAGGCATAAGTCTTAAAGAATAAATCTAGAAAAATATGAAGTGTGCTTTTTGAGAATGGATTGACTATGAGTATGGGTTTTATGTTGACTACTTAAGACTTGGACTGAGTTTACATGGGTTTCATCCTAAATCATAAGTAAGCACTGCACAATAAATGGTAGAAATGGCAGAAGAATTTAGATGAACACACCTGGTAGTGCTTCTGCTCTTCACTAAAAGCAACTAGTATCACTGAAATGAACAGATTCAGTACCACAAACGTCATGAAAATGATGCAGGATCCAATTAAGAAGGAGCCTAAAATTGGATTGTAGTCCAACACCTGTAGGATTTATAAGGTAAGACATCATATTATAATTGTAAAAACAAACAACCAAACCAAACATACAAGCAGTTAAGATGCAATAAGGACCTTGTCTCTTTGAAAATCCTGGTGGTTAATAAATCATGCTATATGTATTATACCTATATATATTTTTTCCTCTAGTCCCTTTCCTATGTTGATTTGATATAGTAGAAAGATGATAAAATATTTTATGAATATAGATAGTCTTTGGGAGAGTTTAGGTATTTGCATTTGATTGTAAAGGTAAGTTTCACGTGAAAGTTGACAAGCTTGGAGGTCTCTTTATCCAGTAAAAGCTGAAACTCCATGATGCCTTGGCTTTCAAGGTATATATAAATCTCTATGCTTTTATTTTATTTTATTATATGGTTTACAAAGAAGTCCAGTCAGACTGTCATGGTCACATACAAACTAAAGGTTGTGTAAAAACCCTAAAACCTAATTCCCGTGTAAGCTATAACACAGGAATATATTTTAACGATTAACAACATGAGTGGGATGTAGAAGTGACAAATTTTGTGCTTGCAAAATTACATCAATGTCTAGCACTAATTGAAAGTCTTTCTATTTGCTGGGTCAAAGTGATAGCCTAGCTGCTAATTATTCAGTGACAAACTTTTAAAATTAGAGGTGATACCTCCTCATAGTTGAAGATTCCCAGCTGAAGACTGACCATGGTCTCTGCTGCATCAAAGAGAGTTTTGTAAGAGGAGAGTTTCCATCCAAATATCAAGTTTGTCTGCAGAGGAAAGAAGGCATATCTTTTGAATTTCCCACATCACTATGCCAGAACATTTACACAAAACATTTCAGCTAAAACAGTAAACGTACATAAATAGTTGCAGTCCAATAATTCTTTAATCTCATTGGAATGAAAATAACATTTTATTTGCCTAATAAGTATTCCTATAATAGGCATAAAAATAATTATTTCCCACTTAAAAACTAGCCAAACAGAAAGTGGCACTTGCTGCACTCTCCCCAGTTTGAACTTTATCCACAAATTTTTTTTCCTGTACTTTGTCACACACAATGCATTCAGAGAACCCATTTTCTTAACTCAGTGCTCAATTTTCGTACCAAATTTCAGCTTGCAAGGAACAGACAGTGTTATTGGAGATATTTTAACTTCTCTTTTGTGTGTACTGAAGAATTGGTCACCAAGCTGCTAACCATGGATTTAGGTAGGCAGCTTTATTCAGTTTTACCTTTCAAAGCTATGTTGATTTCAGCATTCAGAAGTAATTCATTTAACCTGGCAGTACTTGGATGCAGATGGCAGACCACAGAAACCACAGTTGTACTCACAGCAATAGAATAGGCGAGAAACATGATTGCAATTACAGTGATGAATCCAGAGATATCACCCCATGCCCTCCTTAGAGTTGAAGTGATCATGTTTAGTTTAGGATTGAGCCTCAGGAGATGCCACAGTTTCACCGTGGAGAGGAGCACTAGGAATGCAATCAGGTAGCCAAGAACTGCATCAGCTCGTGCTGTTTCATTAAAGCTTACACAGCTGTTAGGAAAACAGAAAAGATATAAGAGACTGTGCACACAGAAGCATTTGAAGTGCATAAATGAGCATGCTGGAAGAGCCAGTCACTCTGTTCTTGTGTTCAGAGTTTTTATATCAGTGTTAGCTAGAGCTGAGGGAGAGTAGAAGCTGCAGCCCAAATGCTCATTTTTAACAGGTTGCTGCTTAAAGGCAGCTAACGCAAACTTAGTATCAAACTCTGACTCTTGTTAAGGAAGACAGGTTCTTTAGTCCATGTGTAGTTGAGAGGATGGGGTTACTGGTGCTGTGCAGGATGCACTGCTGTGACAGGATTAGCTGTTTTCCATAAAGTTGTGTACTGTGAGGAATGAAGGAAAAGTTTGGAGGTCAGAACTGTGATCTGTGACTGAGGCAAGTCAAGTTTTAATGTTAGCTGAAAAAAAAGCTTGGTAATACTTATATTTACCCTTTATAAAGGGAGCATGTTGTTTATACTTACAATTTTGTTTACAGCAGAGGTGACCACAAAAATAAATATAAGTTGTGTATGCTAATATAGCACATGACATACCCCTACTGGTATGACATGTGCTTACTGCATTAGCAAGAACGTTAACTTTTGGGTTAAAGGAATTGCTTGTTCTTGCCTCTCATTCAGCACTTGTGAGGCCTCATCTGGAATATTGAGCCCAGTTTGGGGTTTCCCAGTGCAAGGAGGACATTTTACCACAAAGAGTGAGGCAGGTGATGTACTATCTGGATGGGTGAAAGGCTTGTTGATTCAGAAGAGGGTTATGTGGATAGGGAACTAGAAGGCAGGCTAGGGGACTTGGTGCTCACGTCTGCTCCATTTTGTTAGTGCAGTATCAGCAGAAAATCCTGTGCTGACACACTTCGAAGTCCTGAAAGTACTTAGATGCTTCATGAATATAGCCATGTAGGGCATCGTAATCTAGCACAGAGAAGCTGCTATCTGGGAGAGGAAAAATAGTTTTGTTTCTGCGTAAGCAGCACAAAAAAAAAACTGCACTAGGTAGCATTAGTACTTACGCCTCTTTGTGCTCCTGGTAGTAGCTGATGTCTCGAGTGCCAAGGATTGTCCTCTTCACAAACACTGACAGAGCACTCCAGCTAATCAATATAATGGCCATCTCCAGGAGATTCCACTTGCTGTGGAAGTATCTCCATCTCAGAGTCTTCATCAGTTTTCCCTGTGAAAAGAGGAGTTTTACTGTTTCAGCCTCGTGCCTTTGTATCATACAATACACCTGTAAAGATTAGGGCTATGACCTGTGCAATAAAGCAAACTACTGCACATCAGTAAAACTACATCTTGCACTTACTATTTTTCTTAAAAGAAGCATTAGAGCCAAATGAAATGTTGCCTTCCTCTTATTTAATACAGATACAGTATCTGATTCAGGCTTCCGTTGGTGCAAGTCAGCAGCAGCACTACTGAAATCAAATGTAGTTCTACAGTTTTTCTAAGTGAAATCAAAACCAGACATGGTGATGCTGTCAGCCAGGCTTTCCATTGGGCCTCACCTGAACTATCATGTAGTACGCGATGAAAAGGAAATAAATTACTTCTGCTGCAACCACAAAGATATGAAGACTGTTGGTGTATGTGTACAGCCGGACACTCTGCAGCTCTGCACTTGTGAAGAAGGCCCCTAAAAAAACAGTGTTCATCTCAGTTATCTGTTAACTACATCTTTGTGCTTTCATTCAAAGAAGTCAGTTCACCAGTAAGACTTCCTTACTGGCATTGACATCAACGTGAGACTGAATCCAACTATCAGACTAAGATTTCGACTTGATTATGTGAGTAGCCTTGTAAATGTTCTTTGAAATTTTCCTCAAATAGGAATTTCAGGCAGTTGATGGGTTTTAGAGCACTATTGCTCTCCTGCGATAGTATGATACTAATCCCAGCAGGGATGAGTTTGGGTTGGACTACAAATGCAGAATTGTAGCAGGAGGACCTGGAGATGTGAATCTGAATCTCATTCTAAAAAGAAAATGAGCTGTTTTGTCGTACAGGCATTTTGCAATACTGGGCCAGACCTGTGGGAGGCTGCTTCTCCGATTAGATGTTTCTCTATGGCCTTCAAACCAGAATCTAGTTTCACAATTGTCTTTGTTGTATCCAGATGATGTATCATATGATTACACAGCTATGTATTGGAAGTCTTCGGGAACAAAAAAGACAGGCCGTTATTTGTACTTTTTGTCATAAAATTGTATTGATTAGCTGAAATGATTAAGAAACATATTTTTTCTTGTTTCTGTTGTGTAAATTCTGGAGATGAAGTTTCAGTACCATATTTTCAGCAGATGACCACAGCATAAACAAACATAAGATATTCCATTATGGTCTATATTACTGTGATGCTACATGTTTCCTAAATGGTTTATACATTTTACATTGATTTTATGATGTTTAGATTTACTAAAATGCTTCTGTTTACTGAATAAAGAACTAGGTAGGCACTGACAGCATGTGAATCTGCCCTCTGTAGGTGCATTGCTTGCTGTCTTCAGATATGTGTAACTTTAAAAATATTCTCACCTAAAGCATTGGTTTCAAACATCAGGCTTATAATGCAGAACAGGTTCACATTGGCATTGTAGACTGTAAATTCCACAAACACTGCTCTCGTGAAGGTGTCAAGCCAGATGTTGTTGAAAAGGTACTGGAGAATTCTGCCAAAAAAGTGTACAGCCAGTGATATAACTCATACAGGAAAAAGTATCACATGGAGGATAGGGGTGTTTGGATATTATCATAGAGAAGGAGTAAAGCAGAGGTGATATGTTCAAGAGGACATCTCGTCTGTCAAGACTGCGTGTAGGGGTTATTTTACTATTAGCCTAGGTGCTGAGTTTCTTTTTGGCTTCTCTGGAGAAGCAGTTCTTGGCCAGTGCTAAACCTGAGGTGTCTCAGGTATCTGGTCATTTACCTCATAGAGGATAGGAGAAAAAGGTTCTAATTTTGGATTCTGGTTGTTACCTAGCATGGAGCAAGATGATAGGAACATAAACTACAATGATGGCACCACACTAATACCTACAGTATTCAACACAATACACAGCAGAAAAACTCAGGATGCAATCTGAAATAAACCTTAAATGGGGTAGAGGAAGGAACATCATTGATGCTACAGCACATACACCAATAATGTACAAGAATACAAGTGGTACCTGGAGGTGTTCTTGGGATCAGTCCCCAGGTGAATCACGTATCCCCCTCCCCTGTAGATGGCAAGTTTGCCCCAGCTGGGTTGCCCTCGCAGTTTGGACTGACTCTGATATTGCCATGCTGAGCTTAAGTCAGAGGAGTTATCAAAGACTGAAGTATTCCAGCGTTCTCCGTAAACCGATGTATCTTCTGCTTGTAGAGAATATGGAGCATGGCATTCCTGAATTACATGCTGGAGCTTGGGAGAAATAGGGCAGGTGTCTCCTTTCACTCTTACTTGGCGAATTCGAGCACTACCCACCAGCTTGGAATTGCCATCTGTAATGAATCCTAAACAGGAGATGGAAAAGAGCAGAAGTAGCAACATGACAGAACTAATAATATTCTTAATTTCATTTATGATTCACTGATACATTAATATTTTGCTATGGATTCTTTTCTAAAGAGCAATGTAAGCAAAATAGTCATTAAAATTAAGCCCTCCTATTGATTTGAACTGAGTTCTTAGATAACATCTGTAGAGAGTAGAGTTCAGTGTCACTACCTGTCTGTATCCTATACAGAAGGAAACTGAGGCCTGGAGGAGAAAACTGACTTGCTTTGAGTTATGCAGCAGAGTAGCATTTTGCAGTGTTCATTTGTACACTGTTGGTCAACAGTTCAGGTCATCCAGCGAACAATTCTACTAATATATTTCAATATTTACTCTTAAAGATGAGCTGGAAAACGGTTCATATTTTTTACTGGGTATGGCTAGATAGAAACATGGTGATATTGCATAATTAACCTTCACACTGACCTAGGTCATGATGCAAACAAAGCTTTATAGTGCCGCCTATTTGACACTCTTTGTTTGAATTATGGAAAGGAATTAATGTAAAACTAAAGCATTTGTCTGAATATCTGGAATAAGGAGTGTAAAATGTAAAAAATGTAAAATTACAGTGCGGTGCTTTTAGTTTGTGTTAAATATAAGGAAAATACCAGAGTTCATTGAGCTTAAGATCAAACTATGGGGTTTTTGTTATCCACTAATATTCATATTGTACGAGTCTGTATGAGCCTTATAAACTCCCCTTCTCTTTCTCCAGTCAAATATGCATGTGCAGGTTAGGGGCACGTGTAGTAGATAATGTTTCAGAATCTGGGAAGCCAAAGTCAAAGAATGAGATTGCACCTTTATACGATCCATAAAGATTTTTGACTAGGGTAGTGTTTGCCCACTTGAAAAAGTCCTGGTAACTGTAGATATCGTGGAATCCATCTGTAAAACTGTTCTCAATGTGTTTGTTTAAGTAGTAGGAATTGGGATCTCTCTGCCCATAGGCAACCAGTAACAGCATCCATAAAAACCCCAGATAGGCTGGAAAAACGCAAGAAGAGAGAACACATGTGAGCTCAGAATTAACACTGCTGTCCAAAACAGATTGCATGAAAGGTTATTGCTGTCATCATTTATTAGGTTAAGGAGATGTTTTGCTAGACTCTGACTGACCAGTGCTACTGAATTTACCCAAGCTACTTCAGTGTGCTGTGGGTTAAGTGTATCACATTTGGAATACAAGTAGCAGTTGAGGAAGTAAGTGGTAAGGCTGTTGGACACTGATAATAATTACAGCTCTTATTTAAAAGAGTAGTGTAACTTTGTTCCAAGTGAAGTTGATGTAATTTTTTCCTGTTCTTTTTAGAGGAAATAAAAGGGGGTATAAATAATTACCTGTAGATACTATCTGCTTTTAGAAAGATGGCCTCCTTTTGTTCTTTTGATTTCAGCTTTATCTTTTTATCCTTTCTAAATTTTCTTTAACCTTCTGTGTCTTTAATGTGTTTCTGTACCAAAACATCAAGTCTTCAGCCATACTTTTATCTCTAGCTAACATTCCCACCTCCTTTCAGCTGAACAGCCTTGTCTCTACATGGTAACGGCTGACAGAAAGCTAAAAACATGCTGTAACTTTGTCAGCCAAGAGAATAATATTCTCACTGATGAAAAAGACTGAATTAAAAAAAGATAATCTGCATATGTACAATACCCAGGATTTCTCTGAGGAGGGCAAATGCTTTCTGCTCCTTCATGCAGCTGATTTTCATTTTCTCAACATCAGCCTTAGGAGGTGGCTGGTAAATATTGCTTCTACTGTCCCTTCGGGCTCCAAAAAGAGGGTTTGAATCGCCTGTGTGTGAGAGCAGTAAACCCTGGAATTAGTCAACAGATCATTTATGTCTCACTTTTTGTTTCTTTAAGCATTACAAGGAAACATTTCTGTTTAATAATTTCCCTTAGGAAAACAGGAGATGTGATTTTAACAATTAGTGTAATAAGGCAAATGGTGGGGAGGGAAGGAGCTCACAAACACAGTGTATTAAGTTTAGGCCCAGGTATAGTCCAGGTGTCTCTCTCTAGGCTGAGCATCTCATGAGGTGACGTATTCAGAGCCTGAGTCTGATCAGGAAGGAAGCTGTTGATCAGGATTCTTTGCTGTGCCCTTGGACTCCTGTCTGCTACTATCAGCTTTTTTTAGACATGATTGCGATGGCGGAAGCCGCTATTTGTTTTATGGGAGTAAAAAAGTTAATTGTGGTTGTGGAAAACTATGTACATTGAGGACTTAAATATAATAAGACTTAAAGGAGGTGGAAATTCAGTTATTTAGGTTTGTTTCCACTTTCCCCTTGATCTTGGCAGTGCTGATGGGTAGGCACATAGTCACAGCACTTGGGGATTTAGCGATTTCTGCTAACCCTGTTAGCTAAGATTCAGAATATAAAGATAACCAGTGAAGTTCTCAGTTGGGCTGAGTCACGTATTTGTGCATAAAGCATTTCAAAAGCTTAGAGAATGCTTCCCTTTCTGTAATAATTTTTTACTTTACACACAGTTACCTGGTGCAGATAAAGGCCCATCAATAGCTGTGTTTTCTTCATCCTCATGTTCCACCTTCTTCAGAACCAGAGCAAAAAAAGCAGCAAATCCCAGCACCTGGAAAGAATTAGCTATAGACTCTCTATATGCTCATTTTATATAAAGAAGCTCAGGCTTTGATCACTGTGGATCCAGGCAGTGCAGGAGAACAACTGTGCTCCAGCTTTGTTGAGCTCATGCAGCTGAAGCTCATAAAGAAGAGAACAGTGCACAGCACTGAGGTCCATCCAGCTAAACTGGTTTTGCCATATGACACACCTCCACTGGTCAGAAACCTAAGAAACTCTGACACAACAAGGGAGATGAAACTAATGGAGTTAATGTCAGCAAAAGACAAAAAACCCCAAAAAACCTGCTAGCCTTTGTTTTAAGGACAGCTACTTATCATTTTACCTGTGAAATCCTGTGGTTCTTTAGAACACAAAGAATTTTCTTCCTGAAATGATGGTAGAATGAGTTCTTATTGGCCAGTGGCTGTATTTCTAAGGAGCTCACCTTTAAGGGCTGTGTGATGAAAAGACTTTCCAAGAAGGAGATGACCATGGAGATCAGCCACTTGATGGAATTCTCCTTGCCGTAATGCAGCCCATAGAGCATGGTAAAGAACCCAGATACGCCACTGGTGGCTACAACAAGGAACCAAGCAATGAATACAAACCACCAGGGCAGCCCTTTGGAAGAAGAACTTTTCTTGCTGTCACCAGAGAAGCTTGGAATAAGAGAACACCTTGAGAGTCAACCAGAAAAGAAAAAATCAGTCTGCAGTGGAACAAATGCCAAAATCCCAATGTTTGGGTTCAGAGGCGATAGGCAATATCTTATAATTTAAAATCTCAATCAAAATATTCTGAATTCTTTTAACGAATGCAAGTATATAGGATCTATGGATAGCAAAAAGTACAGTGAGAAAAAATATAAGGAAGTGTGCAGAGATCAGCTAAAATCAAAACAAATATGATGAGCTTATTTACTCTTCAGTTCATGCGTAGCTAAACACCCTGTAGAAATGTTGACAAATAAAACCATGAGAATATTTTAGCTGCTGGATACATCTCTTGTGATCGCCATAAAGGTCAGAGAGATAATTAGTGGAATTGTCTTCAATACATCTAACTTAATTATCAGATTTCACTGAAATATTTTTGCCTGCTTGTTAATTTTTCTTTATCCATACACTTTAAGAGACGTCTGATACTTTGGAACTCAGTAATTATCCGAGTTTACTATCATGTGGCATTGTATTCTAACATTCAATTTTGGAGGCAATAATGACAGAGAGCAATGATCTGTCATTATGGCTTTTGTGTGCAGTTCATCGTGCACTGAAATTTTTTTGTTGCTCCTACTACAGCAGAATAGCAATACTTGTTTCTATAGCTATAATAATGGTTATCTAGCACACAGTAAGCATTAATTATTTGGCCTCTGTCGTCCTGACCAGTTTTGAAGTCATGACCTGAATTTGCTTTATACTACAAATGAGATGAGAACTAGGTTACCTCTCACTCATGAATGCTGATGAGCAGATGTGGCTCTCCAGGAGATTCTTCATGTGCTGAACCTGCTGAACAGCTTGTGTGTAATTCTGAGGCACCTGAAATTTATGGGGCCCGAGTAATTCCAGTTCCATCTCTACATGCTGGAGTTGCACGTACAAGCAGCGGTTGTAATCGCTGTATTTCAGTTGTTCACTCATTCCCTTCTCTGGAGTTGAGCTTCTCATTTTTTCTGCAAGGAAAGAAGTATTTTATTTTTTTCAAGAAAATCAGCATAGTTCTCCCTAGATTAAAATACTGTGCAGTACAAAGGTGAGCAGAACTGGAGCTAAAGCCTATGAGTGTGAAAAAGTGAAGAGTAACATTCAAAAAAGCAGATTTAATATCAGAGTTTTAATGCTCTTCTGCTGGAATAGGCTGGAATTGTTGCCAGGAGGCAACTTAGTAAGACCTCTGTCTTACTTAGTGCACAGTGAAAGGACAAGAGGCACAGACTAAAACATGGGAAATTCTATCTGAACTTAAGGAAAAATTTCTGGTTTGTGAGAGGGGCTGGACACTGGAGCAGGTTGCTCAGAAAATTTGTGGAGTCTCCATCCTTGGAGATACTCAACATCTGACTGGACATGGTCCTGGGCAACCTGCTCCGGCTAATCCTGCTCTGAGTAGGATGGTGGACTAGACAATCTCCAGAGACCTATTCCAACCTCAACTATTCTATGAGTCTGTAATTCCTTTAAGTTAGAATGTAAGAAGAGCTTGGGTCATCATGTCCAGTGTTACTGTCATTTTCACTATGAAGGGTTCAGTAGGCATGCCACATTGTGTTGATTACCTTGCATATCCACAGTGCCTAATGTGACAATTATAGGGTCGTCCTTCTTTTTGCTCTCATCATAAAACTCTTGCCCAGCTCTGTTCTGCTGGCAGATAATGTCCTCAACCAATGCCAAAAGTGTATTGATGTTAGTTGATTTTCCAAGAGCTGATACTGAAGTGACGGCTGGAGTCTTCAGGGCTTTAAAAAGTGAGTTGGCAATTCTTCTTATGTCCTAAAAAACACAGCAGCAATGCAACAGTGACTCTGTCTGCAGTGACTTAAGCTGATGTGATCTGAAGGCACTGCTGTCTGGGAGCTGCACTCATTGCTAAAACCTCCAGAATGGACACGGATGCAGGGCTGGACAGAACAGGCCGATTCAAAAGCGCAGGTTACCTGCCTGAGGACCTAAGCTGAGAAAGATGGGGTCTATGCTACCTTTTATTTTCCTTGCCTTGCTTAATGTTTGCTTTTAACCCCTGAACAGTCATGCACATAAAATTGCGCAAGGGCTGGGATGTACATAGGTAGGTGTTAAGCTGGGGATTCTGTGTAGATGGGTAATCGAGTGCTTTGCACCACTGCGTGATTGGCTTCTCACTTCTGGCAAGCTGAAGGGCATCTGGCATGGAAGATTTCTGCTGTTGAGCTGGGGATGTCGAGTAGTGCATGGCAGCAGAGGGCAGTGCAGGACCCTCTGGGGAGCAGCCCCAGGGACTTGCCTTTATCACTGCCTCTGGAGTGAGTGAGACAGCCTGGGTGACCTGTGGGGTGGGAGGTAGGCTTGGGGACACTCGACCGTTCTTTCCTGGCTTCTTCTCCCTCCCCTTCGTGGCTGGCCAGGGTCGGACATTCCTGAAGATCTGCACAATGAGCAGGTTGATGGGGAACATAAGGAAGGAGCTCTCAAAACCGATCATCACTTCCTGCCACGTGAACTCGATCTTACCTGTCAAGATCAAACAGAGGCGAGGAGTAAAAATAACCCTATGAACAATCAGATCTCTCTTGTGACAAAGCTCATTTGTTTGACTGTCCTGCTTCTAGATTGTGCTATGTCTCTATTCCCCTGCATAAGCAATGATGAGGATTGTTACCCAAATCCATTTTCTGCTCGGCTGGGTCTTTTGGCACTCCCCAGAACATGATGCTGGTCAGCATGGTGCAGAGAAGCAGTGAGAAGCAACACGACACGCGCTGGGCTCGTGTGAAAGAACTTCGTGGAGAGCGGCTGAAAACTGAGTACCAGATGTGCCCATCCTGGAAACCTTTGGAGGTCTTCATGAAAAACAGATTGCTGGGAAGGAGGAGAAGGAAATCAAATGGATGCTTAGACAGGAGAGGGAAGAACAAAGCTGCAGTTCAGGGTTCTGACCTGTTGATACTTCTAGGCACTCTTAGAAGAAATAATAATTATGATAAATTGCCAAATATCATGGCCTGGTTTGTATGGAATGGTTGTAGCTACGTATATCCTTTCCATCTAGCCACACTCTGAAGGGAAAGCTAATAATTAGCAAATTCTATGTAAACTATTAAATAAATTATACATAAGAGAAGGTAAGATGCTTGGGTTGCTGTAGGTCTTGTGAGGCTATCCTTCTTTAACACCAATAATTCCAGTGTGGTATTACTGTTAGGGTAATGATTAGACTTACTTAATCATCCCTCCTCTTTTCTTTGTTCAGAGCCCTTTGAACACAATGGAAAGACCTTCCTTATTTTCATTTTTCTGGAGGATTTTGATATTCCTTTGCAAGCTTGCTTTTCTAGACTGATTGCTATCAAGAGTAAGAAAGTACATGAAACAGAAGGTACCTGAACTGCTTCATGTCTTGTTCTGTAGCTACTGGGAATACTTTGTCAAGGACACATTCTCCAATGTCAACAGCTAGCCAAGAGTTACAGAGGAAGTACCATTTCTGATCCCATGCCAGATCATGGACCAATACTCGATTCACATACCTGTTAGAAAAACACAGAGTGCACATTCACATATAACTGAGTAGTATGAAATTCAAGACTTAACAGGGCTGTGGAAGACAAAGTCTGGCCTTTAGCTTCTTAGGTTGTGTCTAAACTGTAAGGCACAGAACACATCCCATCCTGTATGGGACACAGGGTATGGGAAACGTTCCTGGTCCTGCAGTTTAGACTATGATTTAATCTATTCATCTGCAAAAATGAGAAACTAACACTTCCTTCCTTTCTAGATTTGTAGAAAGGGTAAGTTTCAAGTGCTAGAAAAAGAAATCTGTTATCATTATAAAAAATTTTGATGGTTCTTTACTCTTCAGAATCTCCAGATCTCCACTTACCAGGATGGACTGTCTCCTGAGTTATCATGCCACAATCTAATACTCTGCAGCTCCCCAAGAGGGAAGAAGGTACAGAGAAGGAAAACATCCACTCCTCCACGTTCAAAGACTGGTGTATCAGGATCAGCTAGATGGTGTGGTTCACTCTCTCCTTCCAGTCCATAGAGGGTGAGAGTCACCTGGAAGATAAATTGGCAAAATGAAGACCTGCACACCTCTATCCTATGCACGATTGTTCATCTGACACACTCTTTCTCCTTGCATCAAATCTATGGACTTTTTGGCTTTCTGAGTTTGAGCTGTGTTGTTTAATAGCCTCAGTTCCTCCATTATTCATCTCATTCTCTACAAGGAGTGCATGAACTGTCTTACCCCACACAGTGCCAATGATACCTTGGAGGTTGTGGCTGCCCCGCGCCGGTGTCCTGTAAAAACTGTCACAAGATAACGATATTGAGCAAAGGGGTCATTGTCTTCCAGTACTGTGATTTTCACCTGCAGAGTGACATGATACAAGCGGTATGTTAGCTGTTCTACAAGTGTGGATTCCTTAAAGCTGTGGATAGGAATTTGTAATCTTGTGAGCAATGCATATACTTACCAGGAAACAGAGAGTTATGGGGAAGGTAGGATTGCTTACTAAAGCAAGCTAGGCAGAGTGGGAATTGGCCTAAACACATTCTATCTTTATTAGCTGAAAACTTACTTTGGCATCATCCTGGATGTCTTTCCTTCGAGCCCAAATAACTACAAGCACATATATCAGAAAGATACATCCTACAGTTGTCACCACCACAGGGTTGTCCACAAATGTGCCAAATAGCTCTGCAGTTTTGCTAACATCTATAGCATTGGGTAAGACAAAGAAGGAGCTCCCAAAGAAGGTCAGATGATTGCAGAGGCACTGTGTACTTCTAGGATTTGTTTTTGGTCCTACCTGAAAACCAGAAAAATTACCTGGTGAAACATTAGGCTTCAAAGTATTGAGTAACTTATCAAGAAAATGAAAAGTCAGTGCTGAAACTGGTAAGTTAGTGTTGAGAATTGCTATACAGAAAAGAATTGTTGAAGTTCCAATGGTAATATTGATTCTAATGACTAGCCAGAAACAGGTGTTATAATATAATATGGCCTTGTCAGAACGAATCCATTTCTTCTTCTATAGAAACCCATCCCAAGGAATTGAAATGCAAGCGTCATTTGAAGCTTAGTGTGGTGTGACTAAACTCTGAAAAATTTCAGTTTATTAAAACATCTCAGAGTGATTTTGTTTTGTGGTTTGAGTTCAGTGCTATCACATTACCTCAGGATGGTGGCTATAAGGGCTGTCTTTGAAGTAAATCATATAAACATGGTTTTGTTTTGCTTTACTTACATGACATCCATAGCTGTTCCAGTTCCCCTGGTGCTCATCCCAGAATACACAGCGGGATGCAAAGCAAGTGACAGCTAATGTTACCCTTTCATAAACTGTGGAATCCATTTCCATATCTTGTAAAACCGTGAAATAGTAGGTTCCGTCTCCAAAAATGAGCTCTTCTGGGCTAAGAACCCAGGTGTTTGTCTCACCTTGAACATAAATATTTTAGTTTCAATGTAGATGTAGAAATTCTAATTCAGAAGTAAGCAGTTGTGTTGTGTACAATGCAATCAACAAACTGAACTGACTTATTGTTCAAAGCATCCCACTCTCAGCTCCTGTTGGTGAACGCTGTATGCTAGAGACTGGAACACTGAAGCATGACAGATGGAAACTCCTTTGGTAAGTTTCTTTCCAGTTAGATATCTGAACTCATGGTCCAGGCTCATTCTGTAAATAGATGCATGTGCTGTAAAGCTGTGGATGAGCTCTCCCCAAACTGACTGCCCTTAATTTGCTGTGGGTGGTGAAAGTCTTTTGGTTACATAAGCCCAGAATGCACAAGTTCATGATTCACTAAGAAGTTGTCTTACCTCTACTTGTTTTGTTGTAGAACAGATGATTTTTCATATCATAGTTGGTTTCATTTGGATGATAACCATACCCTAAGTAGAGTATTAGTGGAATGTCGTGTTTGGATTCCAAGTGGATCACTATAGATGTGTTTTCTGAGGTAACATTGAACTGGAAAGTGCTAAAATTGCCCAGATTCAACAGAATCCTATCTTCCTGAGCTGCTGAAAGCCTTGGTAATGTTATCTGGTTTCAGACAGAAAGATATAGCTTTATATACAGCAAAGCATCTCGCGCCTTTTATTCTATAAGCACAATACAGCCACATAGTAGATAACATTTTTTCATTACATAGGGAGAGCACAGTCAGCCAAAAATATTAACTTCCAAGTAATTTTCTTGATACTGTTAGCTACTCTGAAAACTTCATTTGAAACCTGTGTAGACCTATCACAAAGTTTATGACCCTTAGTCCATTTCTGAAGAAAGACCTGAGTTTATAAGTGAAACACAAAGTGCATATATGAATGATTTAGATGTCAGCTGATACACGGTCTAGGAAGCCCAAGAAGTCATAATAGGATCATACAGTTATTTGATGGTGAAATCAGACATTGCACTGTATTTTGGGCTGACTGTAATCTGGAGTAATTTCCATAACGATTAGCATTCTCACATCTGTTTAAATGAAGAACAAGATGCTTCTTTTTAAGAAAAGACATAAATATTTGCAATTTCATTCTTAAGATCACACAAATCCTTCCATCACAAATGCAGACGCCATGATCCCATTATACGCTGTAATGAACACTACCATCACTTGCAGTCACTTCACAGAAGACAGCAAAAATGACGGTTTGTAAAAACAGAAAGGAGAAAAGGAAAACTGAGAGAGTGATGGGAAATAGTGGGTTTACCTCAATCTTTTCTTTGAGATTGTTGACCGGTATGATCGAGCCATCTGGACCAGTAAGACTTAGACCTCCCACTGTTCCACTGATGTCAAAACTAGTGTTGCTGGAGAAAAATGGATTCATGGCAAAGCTCACCATCTATTAGCAAGACATTAGTGAAGAGCTTTGAGCTATTGTTAATATTTTATTATATTCACACTAAATTCCCAAACAGATAAAGTTTAAAATCAGACTCAAACTGTTGTCAAATTTAAAGAAACCTGCATCCTGATTTGAATAAGAAGCTACCTTACCTATAAGGTAGGTCAAAAACAACCCTTGAAAGTGATTTTGATTCTGAAATGTGATATGTGTATAACAATGTATATTGCTTTCCATTAATTGTAACCCTTTCTCCATTTAGACACCAGATACCAAAATGTAATTGCAGAAGACTCTTTCAAAGTAACTGCACCAAAGGGAGACTGTGATACCCCTCTTGGAATTTCTACTGTGACAGCAATGCCCAGAAGAGTATGTTAGAGCCTTTGGTCCAATGAGAGGCTCTCCTAATGCTCAGGTAAGGCAGTGGATGTGTTTCAATTGGTTGCAGCAGATGTGTTTCAATTGGTTTCAGTGGGCTCTGGACATTTTTCAGCAGAGATGGAAAAGACACAATGAAAACATACATACATTTTGCAGGTATTGTAGCGGTTTCCTGAGAGTGTCACATGGAGCAGAGCGGCCTTTAGAAAGTTTATTATAAAAATAAGATAATTATGTGCAAACTATTGTTCTGAGGGAAAAACTAACATGTCCTAAATCAGATGAGTAATCTGTTATCATCAGGACATTCACAGGCTTTTTGTGTCTTGCAGGATCTAGGTTGCTCAAACTTATTTATTTCTAGCTAGGATGAAACAGGGCTGCTGCAGGTTAGTTTTAATGGTGATACGGACTCTGAGCTGTTGCAGTCTCCTCAGAACATTGAATAGATTTATAGATATTGACTCATCCCATTGCCTTCTCTAACCATGCAAGTATGAATCAGGAGTGTATGTGAGGGGCTGATGGGGCCCTTCTTAGCTTGCTGAACCAGCCTCATGCAATTAAGATAAATGAAGGCTTCTTTGACCAAAAATATTTCAAATTATTTTCTAGTCGTGTCAGAAGGGGTGACTTGTGTGCTTGTGTATTCATTGTAAAAGCAAAAAGGTTTCTAAAACCACTCAACCAAGAATGTAAGTTGTATATCAGATTGAGTCAGATTAAAAGCTGTTTACTTGCCCTTATATCCACTGTTTCATCATCAGCTCCTAAAACACTGAGGGAGGATGCAGGTGGGAGTGTAAAGCTGGCAGAGCTGGAACTGGAGATATTAATGGATGTGCCATCTATGTTTTCTGTTTGTAGTCTGTCCAGTTAGGGTTAGACACAAGCAAAACAGAATAAAAGATAAATAGGAAAAAACAAACAAACAAGCAACCCCCCCATCAATAGTGTGAACTTACATCTAGAGAAAAGCTTTCTCACTTCATAGGTACAACTTAGCTGGAAAACTATATCTAACTCTGCTGGTAAATACTTTGTACACTATCTGTCCCTGACGCGGTACTCCACATCACCATAGAATCATAAAAAAAGGGGAGAAATTGGTGTTTCTGGAATTTTTACCCAAATAAGTGTACTGATGTGGAAGACATGCCTGGTTTCTTTGAGAACGCACTCATGATTTGAATGCATAGTTAAATGTGGATGAAAACCTGGCTCTCGAGAAACAATTTAGGGGTGGTTATAGGGAATGGAGAATTCTCATCAGACTCCTCATGATTATATTTGCTTTTCTAAGCTGGTTACTATTTGACATAACATGTCATTATTGGCAACTTGGAAAACAAACCAAAACCCCTTATCTGGCCTGACATGAGTTTTCCACATAATTTCAAAGACGAAGATATTTGTCACTGTTACCTGTGTATATACAGTGAGGCAGAAGGAGTGGTGAGGACAGTTGGTTCATCGTCTGGTTCTTTCCCAAACAGAAGGGCACTCTGTAGATTTTCAACTGTATTCAGGAGTTGGTGTGCCGCTGAACTCTGTAAAAGAATTAGAGGTGGAAACTTGCAATAAAGCTCCTCAGAATCACCAAGTTGCACATTATTTGTCTTTTCTTCCTTTTAGCATCAAATGCTAATTTTCAGTGTCTTATAAAACTGGCAGACTTGATGATGTGTGCTTGTCATCCATTAGAGGTTGCACATGTACACCGATGCTGTGTTCTTCAGTGCTCTGTCCTGTTCTGTTTTAAATGTAATAAATCTAGAGGCTTCTGTCATCTTCCTTAGCAGACCATTCTGTCCAACAGGTCTAACTGGGGAGAAGCTTCCTTTGATATTCAAGTCCATCATGGTGTCACAATGAACCCTGCCCAACACCAGTTTTAAAATATGAATGGCGGTAGAACCCTTAAAATCCTTCAAAGCAAAAGTTCATACACTACAAACTGGACCAAAAGAAAATTACCTGTTCTGCCTCTGGCACTGAAGTGTTCGCACTTCTGATTTCTGCAGAAGCTTTAAGGACATTGCTCACTGCATTAAACAGATAGTTAGCTGCATCTCTTAATTTCTGGTCATCTCTGCTGTCCTCTGTGTTTACACTGAGCAAGGAAGCACTGACATCTTTTAGAGCATTGCTTGCTTCCACCTGCATGGGGAACAAAGGGAAAAGTTTATGTGTTGTTACTGCAAATGACAGAAGTGACACTTGTGTTGTTTACAGAATATTGCAACATAAATAATCTCATGGAAGTAGTTGTGGCTAACGCTGGTTTTACTATAATTATTTGTGCTGGAGTAATACCACAAACGCCAATAAAGATGGTATACTAGATGGTATACTAGCATTTAATATAGACCTGAAAGATGCAGCCTGCTTCTACAGATTTCATCTATAAAAAAGATTAATAGCATCAGAAGGAAGCTTGTCTGTCAAACACTGGGCAAGGATACAGTTTAGATAAAGGTAGTAAATTAGGTTATATTTTTGGGTGGTGTGTACAAAAAATATCATCATATTGTTCAGTCCTTGTGCATTTCAATCTCAATTTCCACAAACCCTATTGGATTGCCAGCAAGTAACACTTTTGGTCTTGTACTGTGCCAAAAGCCAAAGAAGAAAGAGTTTTACAATTTCTGTTTTGTGCCGGAATGCAGCCAGTGATTGCTTTGTGATTGTGAAAGCACTGGCCAAGTTTCAGGCTGGAGTGGTGAGGGAGCAAAGCAAATTCATTGCAAGCTTGAACATATCCACTCCCATAGTCTGCAAACAGTTAGCAGCCTTACTGTTGGGTGAGTGCTGAATCTGAGCCACGTTCTTGGCTTGCCAAAGCTAACCATGTACTGCTGAAATGCTCCCAAGCCATTATCTGGCTGCAACTGTGTAATACATCAGAAATCAGGACAGCTCTTTTTGTTGCTAATGTGTTTGGGAAACTTCCCCAGTGACAGTTTGTTCTGTCCTCCCGTGTGCTCACTCCTTATGCATAAAGAGCATCATCTACTAATAATGTCATGTTGCCAGATAAGATTCAAGAAATACTTTAGTGAGGGTAATCTGAATGTTTGTGCTCAGTTCCTCAGGGTGCTGTCATGTTCCTGCCTCCCTGACAGCCTACCGGCATTTTGTGGCACTGCACGGATCAGGGACCCGTGGATTTGGGCAATTCTAGATAAACCCTCCTGAGCAATTTTTCTTCAGGATTCTAGGAGTGCTTTACAAGGTAAAATATACATCCTAACATACCTCTGAGAAGACGTTACATTTTCCATCTTAAAGATGTGTCATAAAAAGTAACTGGCTAGACAGTCATAAACTGGATTGTGATGGTTGCTGAGACGTTGTCTGTGAGTCCAAATTCACTTGCTCTAAACAGCAAAATGTGTTCCCTTCTGGTCAAAATGCATATGCTGGTACAGTTGAAAAAATGGGTGAAGAACAGGTAACTGTAAGGCACCAAAACTCTTCCAAGATCAGTGGGATGCGGTAGAGTCTACACTACTCGTGTGAGGTGATATAAGATGAATTGCTTCTTACCTGTGCTGAGACAGACAGCTCCTCAGTCTTGTAAGTGATTTCTTTCAACAGTTCTGACATCGTAAGAACTGTCTGCATTGATGTGACATTAACAGCAGAGAGAGTTGTCAGCATCTGCCCTCGGAGCTTGGGATAAAAAAAGATAATTAGGCAAAAGAATAAGATGCTAATTAGGACTGTGCAAGTAGTGCTGTATGTTGACATGCAGGCTTCTTGTAAATTATGCTGTAGAGGAAGACTCCACAAGAAGGATCATTTGAACTGATATTAGGTGTAATGATAAGATGCCACTTGCCTTAGTAACTGTATACTCATCGATTTTATTTTATCTCACGACACAGAGAATTTATACACTTAGCATCAGTTAATAGCAAAGAGAGTTAATTGTGAAAATTTGTACTAGTGTATGTGAATTACTGTGTAAATGCCACTTTCAGAGAAAGCAGAGCCATTTATGATTGATGTTACTCAAATGATGAATCATAATTGAAGGATACATTGCATTTCTCTAGGTGTTTTCATCTTAGGCACTCAAAGCACTGCACAAATATAAGCTTATAACTGAAACATAAACTTGTAGCTGAAATGAGCAATGTAAAATTACCTGTCATCTAGTACTTTTGGGGAGAAATAGATAGGATATTTTTCCCACAGGAGAGGCTATTTTATTTATTCATATTTAAATTGTTTGAGGAAATTCAGATTGATTTTGAGTTTCAAAACACTGTCCAAATTAGTTTAAGTTAACGCAATAACTAATAAGAATTGTTTTACTGGTCGATGATAAAACAAATAATTTAGGTGGGCAAATGGTGAGAAATAACTGAAACCTGTGTGAAGCCAAATGCTAGAAACTTGAAACTTCCATTGATTTCAGGTGGTGACATATGAGATTTTTATTACTTAAGAGCCATCAAAGGATGTGAAGAATCCGTTATTTTGCATGGTACTGCAAGGAAGCAAGTGTCTGGCTGACCTCTTTTCGTGTGTCTGTCGGTAAAGATATATTAAAGCTTCCCCCTTGAGTATCCTGGTTAAGGACTGAGGTCACTGACTTATATAGCTGGAAAAGGCTCATGCTGTTGTTCGCATCTTTTAGGATGGTGTTTGCTTTCTTAGACACAAAAGCCTGCAGAGTCAGGTTACCATCAATCACGTCTGCGTGTCCAACCTAATGAAGAAATCAGATATACTCTTAACATTGCCAACACTGTTATAATTAGCTTTGAACAGCTTCCATGATCATCTTATTGACAGCCTAGCTAAAGTGGGACAGTAAAAAATGTGTTCCCAGTTTTTTTATATTTTATTTTGAGTGGCCTGATAAGGAGCACCTTACTGGGGCACTTGGGCAGAAGCAGGAGTTTTCATAGGGCCTACACAGAATAACTCCTGACTCACGAAGTACAGCGTATGCCACCCAGTGTCCAAATAGATCATCATTTGAACATCTGTGCTAGAAAAAGGGCAGTCAAAGATTCTTATGATTACCTTGAGTCCACAAAGAACAGTCTCTGTCAGATAGGAAAATGGTGATTATGGCACATAGAGAGGGAAGTAATACATATCAAATAGAAAGAAGTTCCAAAGGTCAATCACAGGTCAGGTATTAATTTGAGAGATCTTGAAATAAAGTAATTCTACTGTGTACCTTCACTGAAGCATGAGTTTGAACTGTATCACCAAAGTTGTTGTTAACAGTAATTGTCATATGTAAAATGAAATTATTTTCCTCTTCTCCAAGAGGAAGATAGACTTGAAAGAGTTCAGGATCTGGGCCACAGTGTAGGAGAGAATCTGAAATGGGAAAGAAGGGATCACTGACCAGACACCACATAGATACCTCCTATTCTTAAGAACAAGGTATTCTGGGCTTGCTCTGTGACTCATTTTCAGTCTCCTAGGGGAGCAGAGCTGGTTATGCCTTTACTTGTAGAATCATAGGTCATGTAATTGTTTGGGTTGGAAAAGACCTTCAAGATGATCAGGTCCAAGCTTTAACGTAGCACTGGCAGTCCACCACTAAACCGTGTCCCTAAACACCACGTCTACACATCTTTTAAGTACCTCCAGGGATGGTGACTCAACCACTTCCCTGGGCAGCCTGCTCCACAATCCTTTCCATGAAGAACTTTTTCCTTTTGTTAGCAGCAGTAACAGTGCTAGTTAGAAACACAGAGAAGCAGTTAGCCAAACAGTTCACCTTGGGACTTACTTGATTTCAGGTAGAAGCAGTATGTGAGCTGCCTGTTATGAGTGGATTGACATGAATCTGCCAAGCATGGAGTGCTGCAGGAGACTGTGAATGCGGTGAGCACTGATCCCTGCTTGGGAGATATGGAACAACTGGGGATCTCGGGTGGAGGCACGGTGCTGACAAGGCATGTTTTCTCACCGTAGCTACGCTGAGCCATTGCTAGGAGTGGAGGGAACAGAACGTCAGCACTCATAGTACTGCAGCAGCACTGATCTTCAGACATTAATCTTGGCTAATCTAGCAATGATGCTGTTTGTTCAGGCACCAGAAACATCAGGGTGGGCCTAATCAGAAATCAAATCCCACTAATAAATAAGCCATAGGAGGAAAAGTACTGTTAAAACCATGGTAGTGTTTGCATTATAAAGCAAAGCTGCATTATTTGATCAAGTATTTAACATAAACTCATTTCCAGTTGAGCTTTAACAAAGTTATTAGCAGCTTGGAGTAAGATAAATGAATCTGTCCTCCTGTGCAACCGCCCAGAACAAACTTAGCTCTTAATTAATTTAAGTAACCCGCATATAAAGTAACAGCTCTGAACTTGTGGACTAGTTCAACTTCCTATTTGTCAGTGAGGCTAATGTATCTAACATTAGTGTGATGTCAGGACAGCAGAGACTATCTCAAAGGAGTCTGAAAAACCCTGCTTGCCCCTACCTGTTACTTTAACATGAAAAGCTTCTCCCTGTGTCTGCAAGAAGGAGCTGTTCATTTTCAACAGGGATGTGTTGCTTTGAAGCAAAGTCAAAGAGTTCTGCTGGAAACCAGTCAGGCCACAGGCTAAAGGGAGGGGTGTAGACTGGAAAATCAGAGAAAAGAGAACATGACACTAGGAGCTCTTTGCTGTTATTTCTGTTGTGATTTGTCAGGAGCACAGTGGCAGTTTGGTGCCCTTCATGATAACCATTCCCGAACCACCCCCTTATCTCCGTCTTCACTATTATTTTCAAAGCATCCATTTGACACATTATCACTCTGAGGCCATGTAACTTTCCCTCAGGATGGTTGTCTATTTTTGCATGTGCAGTATTTCTGACGAACCTGATGCTCTCACCTTGCTTTGGAACGTGTTATCTAAATACCAGTTATAATGTATGTCCTGGGAGTCCTTCTGTCCAGAGACACTCAAAACAACTTCATCACTAGCATTCACTGGCTTGCAGTTCGCCTCGCACCTGTAAGGAAATAAGATGGTAGTTGTAGGTAGTAACTGTAAGAGATGTCACAGTCCTTGATGTTGATTGTTTTACTCTCATTTGATGAAAACCTGTAAAAGCCCTGCAATATGAGACAGGTGACATATGACTCACAAATAGTGAAATACTTGATCTTAAAGCAAGAAATTTAGGAAACTTCATCTCCATTTTCAACATGACTTAGGCCCAGAACCCACACAATATTTGCTTTGCAAAACTGATGCAGGTTCTCAAATTAAGCCTGCCTCTACATAAGCTCCTAAAAGGATTATATTAACAGATCTTTGAAATGCCACTGCTCTTTAATGAGGCACTAGGCTCTTGAAGAACAGATTCATTAAGACAGTGATGTGTACCTGGGCGTCTAGCACAAATTTCAGACGTATCTTATGGCATTTATTCCCGTTATTTCAATGAGATTTACATAAGGAAATCACCAACATTGAAAAAATATGGTGGGTTCAAAAACCTAAATGGGTTTGGGAAGAATTTTATTCAGTTTATAGAAGGATTATGTTCAGAAATGTGGACTGGAAAACATAGCAAGACCCATTTTATTTGTAATTCCTATGATGGTAGGGTATAAATTGATTTACAAGTATCTTATCACCTTATTATCATTATTATTGGTAAATAATTACACTATGTTTGTCTAATAATAATATAAACTAGGGTTTAAAACCAGACCTGATTTCCAGCTGCAGTTCTTGTTTTGCAGTCACATAGAGACATTGCTCATCCTGCCTCTCTTCATTGCTGTGGTTTCGGACTGTAACCCTGACAGTCACTGCTGACTTCGGAGGAGGAAGGCAGGAAGGTGGAATTTGCACCTCTGATTGGTTGGTTAGGATTATCTGTTGTTGCACACATTCATTCCACATAGGCCAGCAAGCTCCTGCACAAAGATTTCCTTTATAATTAGAGTACTCATAACAACCCATGTCTCTATAAAAGACTTTCCTGCCATAGTTTCAAAGAGCTTTATAAAGGAAATAAGTTTCTTGAACCCAGTTTTAAAGAGTGGGTAATCACAGTTCAGAGATAAATACAGGGACAAAATACAGATGTCCTGAATCTCAATCCAGTTTTCAGCCATAAATGTTTTTGCATCATCTTTGATGCTAATTATTGCTGGTTTATTGACATATACATATTTGCAAATTGCCTAACTAAATAAATTGCTTTGGATTAATTCTTGGCTATAAGTGTGAGGGCTTAAGGCAAGGCGATCGTGAAAAACTGAAACCTAGGAGTGGCCACCTTTGGGAAATGCCATGTTATGTATCATAATTTGGTGTTAAAATCAGGGTAAGGTAGAAGGACATTATTCATGTACAGTAAGTGGCAAACCTAAAGAGTAAACCATACTTGACAGTGAGTTTCTTACTCCTCAAATAGAAGCTGGTGGAAAAGTTCAGGAAATGCACATACCGCAGGACCAGAGAAAACTGGAATTATTGTTGTTATCTGGCCAGCCAAGCACAACAGTTGTGAAAGGATCCACATGGCGACTTGGTTTAATATATATTTTGCTTTTTCTTTTGTGATCCTAAATTGTAAGTAAATATATCTGTTAAGACAGGAGTGTGTATAAACAGACACATATCTTTCTTCTTTATAATGAAAAAGGTCTGAAAGTTTAGGCCCTAAGTCACTGTATATAGATCTTTAGTTTAAATAGTCTTTTCCTGATGAGTGGTAGTATGGAAGTAGAAGCTGTGGCAATAGAAGCAAATAGCAGAGAAATTGTGTGGCGAAATACTCCCAAATTCATAAGCAGCTTAGAAGCCCAGTTCCCATTTTCAAAACTAATTGCAGGTACTTAGGAAACTAATTCTCTAATTTTCCTCTTCTGGACCAAGATTTTAACCCTTGGACAATTATTTTTCTTCTAATGCATCTTTGAGTACATTCCTTTTTTATCTGAATTAGATACATTACAGCTATAGACAAAGAGAAAAAGAAGGTTGCTGAATTTGTCTTTCTGTGTAACAGGCTGTGAAACACTCAGTTTTGAATTACATTTATATTCCGCTGATGCAATATGTTCTCAGAGGCAATCTGTAAAGTATGATGCCTTCTTGTGAAGTGGCACGTCTCCTGCAGCAGACAACTGTCTGCTAGTGTTAGTTAAAAACTAGGCCTAGAATATTATCTCTGGCAATTTTGTTATCATTTGTTTCTCAGTTTGCCATAAACTGGAAATTTCTTCTTTGCAAACCAACTTAAACATTCCAAGAGAGAAACAGGAACGCCTAGAAACAATATAAAGACATGTTAAACTCTGCTTGAGGGAAAGTTCCTCAAAGAGAGTTTTCCATTAATCAAGTAGTTAATTTAAAAATTCATCTAAGTTCATTTCAACTTCCAAAACTGAATTGTTGGAAAAAGTTAATTTTCTCTAATCTTGTAGTTGTCACTAGCAGGTTGCTGCCTGTAAACACATTTGTCTCAGAGACTTTTGGTGTAGATTTTGTTAAGCCATGTGGGGCACAGAAAATCCAATCCATAATATAGTATGCTACAAATACTTATTTTTAATATCTGTGCAGCACTTTTACTGGTTAGAACAATTTGTAAGTATTTCAATTTTAAAGAAAAATCCTTAAATAATACGTACATTTGTCTTTTGGATATTTGTTTTGGAGACACCTCCTTTCTTAGTAGGATCTGTTGAATACAAAAAAAGAGCTGAATAATTTAGTGCTACCTGTAAAGCTTTCAGACATCCTCAGTGAATGTGACTTAAATACACAAGATTAGACTACCGAGAGCCTGAGAGGTGGGGCTCTAAGAATCAGACTCTAGAACTGTGGTAAACAGTCTAGTTACAGTGGGTAAAATGGTAACAATAAGCTAGTCACACACTATAAAGACGATCCTGATCCTCATCCTGATTCTTCAAACTTAATGGTGTAAAATAAAATAAATTCACAGAAAGTGATGAAAAGAAAAATTGCAGGAAAGAACGGGAATAGTCTCAGTAGAATCATAGAATCATAGAATAACCAGGTTGGAAGAGACCCACCGGATCATGAGTCCAACCATTCCTATCAAACACTAAACCATGCCCCTTAGCACCTCGTCCACCCGTGCCTTAAACACCTCCATTCATACTAAAGTCACTTTTTGTAAATGCAAGGATGAGCCATCTAGAAGCATTTACTGACAGCAGTTTATGAAACTGCTGTTATGCAAATATTCCCTGGCTTCAGAGCTATGTCCTGAGCCACAACCATCAGTAATTCCTAGGACAAGTAGCAAATGTGTGATGTGTAACGTATACAGAGTGGTAATTTATGGGTACTTCAAACCCAGGAAATCTGCCTCATCAGGAAAAGGCCTCCATAATAGTTTTCAGCACTGTCACTGGAAGGAAAGCAATTACTAGATGCAAACCATAAGCACTCCATGGAATGCTCTGATTGCAAAAAGACATTACGTGGTCAAAACCAGCACTGTCAGATTAGTGCAATTACCTTTTCCATAAGAACTGTTTGACAACACAGTGACGAACCCAAGATCCAGACTCATGTTTGAGAAGGCATTCATGGCCACCACTTTCACTAGGAAAGTGCCTAGAGAAGACAAACAACCAATTAAGAATAGCAGTGGGAACCGTCCATCACATTAGAAATATTAAATCCAATTAGTAAAGAAAATCCTATTCTTTTCTTTTAAGAGGGTGTTTTTTCCTGATGAGTTTCCACTGCTGAAAGGCTTCTCAAGAAAAGTTCCTCTCCTTTATTTCAGCTTCTTAATAACTCTGCTGCTTTGTCCTAGCGCTTGCATTACTGGTTTTTGTTGGGTGGCTATGATATTGCAACAGAGGAAACTAGAAGTGTGCTAGTTCTGGAGTCCAAACGAGTTTATGTGTCTTAAGAGAGGAGATGTCTGGTTTGACAATTTCTGCCTGAGAAGAAAGAGATGTTCACATGGGTTTAGGGAGACCCAATAAAACTTCTAGCATTGAATACTTTCAAAACGTAAAATGAAATCATAGTTAGCTTGAAGTGTTCCAGCTTGGGCATGGGATTTGAATAGTTCATAAGAGGAGGAAATGTTTTTGTCTTCTGCCACTGAATTAACTCTTAAGGACAATCTCCCTAATCCCACATTTTAAACTTTTAACTTTATTAAAAGTTGAAAGAAATAGTATTAAAAAGCTTTTCCATAAGTAGATCCAACAAAAGCTATGTGTTGGAGACCAATGCACAGAAAAGCTCCTCTTTTCTTTGTCATCTTTACTGAGAACTCCCCAGATTATTAATTACTGCAGTGTAAAAAGCAGAGAAGTGTAAACTTGAAAAGTTACGCATATAAACAAAAAAGAGGAAGACACTGTGATTCAATAAAATGCCTTCATTTGTACTTGAATCATATCATGTAATGAAAAAACAAACCCTAGTTGACTATGTCTTTTTTACTGCAAATATCATGTGAAGCTTTGCTTTCACTCTCCATGTGAGTATCTATTTGCAAGTTCAATTTCTTTTAGCTTACATACAAGCCAATAAGACTGTGCTATTTCTACTGTTATGCACACCAAGCTTGAGCAGTTAGAAAAGCTACTAAATTCAGCTGTATATTATTGTCCCCTCCCAGGGTGCTATGACTGTTTTTGTAAAATCAGCTGTGTCTTGGAAGTACAGAAGATGTCAGTATGCTGTACCTTCAGACTGCATGGGAATGATGTACATTCGAGGTTCCACATGGGGACCATCTTCTTTGTACGAGTGAGTTTCCTTAGATCCAGTCACTTCAAATATCAGCTTATCTGGGGCACCATGAGACACAGAGACATTTATTTCCAAATTCTTCCTCAGATGCAGACTGTGAGAACCTAGTGTAGCCCGAAGACCAGATATTGGCTCAATCAGGTGAACAGCAATGCTCTTGGAGATCTCTGATGCAGTTGTGTTGCTGGATGCTCGGATTTCCAGTTGATGTATCCCCGGGCCTAGCAGCTCTTGAGAGGCACTGTCAAGTGTCAGATTGTGAGGGACAATTCCTTCCTTTGCACTGGATTCAGTGAGTGTCGTGTTGTTTGCTAGTAGAACGTAGGTCACTCCATTGCCTGCAAAAAGACAGTTCAAAATTCCTCACAGGTTGCATATAACAGGCCAATCAATTCCAGCTGCTTTGTGCAGCATTCAGGCATTTATAAAGGAGTCATAAGAATGCTGCAGCAATACAGGCTTTTGTGCCCCTCTAGGCTCCCTATGGGAATCTACCATCACACGTATTTTCTGCTGGGAATGTCTGGGCAATCAAAAGAACTCAAACATACATCACTGAATTTTGTTTTTAAGGATATACGTGGATCTAGGAATTTAACATGAGCAAGTGTGACCAGGTCAGCATGGAATCCTCTTATCCTCAATCAGAGAAGCATTTCTGTGGATTCCTAACTTCAAATAGGGAAATAATCCTACTGGCTTCATGTGGATTCATGTGACTAAAGTTATGCCCGTGCTTTGTCAGCTTTGTGTAGAGGGAAAAAGTATTTATACTTATGTTTAAGGTGGTATAATAGCTCTGAGAAAGAATCCCTCCAATGGGGCTGAGAGCATTCAGTAGCGGGAATGCAACAATTAGAGGGAAAGCATTCACTAAAATGAAGTATTGTTTTGCATAATGAAAATCCTGCTTCTATGCCATGAGTAGCATAATATTTAGTTTTCCATTTAAATCATACAGAGTGATTACCCTCACCTGCATTGAGTTCAACTTGAATCCACAACAAGTCCCCATACAGTGTGCGGCAGCAAGAGCTGTTCCCAGATTCATACTGGCTATAGCACCCAGTGATGCTTAGTTGATCCATCTTATCTTGAACTGTCACCTGCTTCTGTGCCATCACATGCCATTCACTGGTAGAGCATTCCACAAAAACAGTGAACTCTCCAGGAGATGAATATCTGTATGTGACATTGCTGACCAGTCTAGAATAGAAAGAGAACAGCTGCTTGTTGTGGAAGATTGTCTTGAGAAGTCCTTAGCCTCACGTGGTAACAGTGGTCGCAATTCCCAAGTTTCATACTTGACTCAACTCTCCTGCAATGATTGTAATCTCTTGTTTATTTACATAGAATTTTTAGGGTTGAAGTTTGTTCCTTTGTTCCAGCCACAGTGTCATTAAGAATGTTTATCAAAAGTGGTTATTCTCAAAGTGTATCTACAAGGGTGGATACATTTTGTTGTGAAGTAGGTAGATCTGGTTTGTGACCTGTTGGCTCTGAGCTCAGACGTGTGACTATGCACATTAGAACATGCAACGGTGCCCTTAATTCTCTATATTTTATTCCTGGTTTACCGTCTCTTAGATACTGGAAGCTGAGGCTGCTCAGCATTTTGTCAGAGCACTCCCTTGTTCTTTTTTTTCATGTGCAGCTGCGTCTATACTTGCCCATGATAGGAAAAATGTCTCTTCCCTCCTGGGTCTGGTGCAACTCCACTCATGACAGCAATAGGAGATGGGTGGACGTGAAGAAGTTTGAGGCAGTTACTATTATTACTAACAAGCATAAGGAGATGGTGAAAAGAACCTAAGGATATGCTTCTTGAATAACATGGAAGGGAAACAATAAGTAATATTGCTGACACTGTTCTCCCTAAGCTCTATATTCTTATCACAGTGCCACCTAGCAAATGCAAACAAAGATCAGGACATATCATCCTTGATAATGCATCTTTCATTATCTGTTTTAATGAAGAAAAGGCTTTATTCTAACTGGACTTCAAAAAAAAAGTCAATGACAGGATCAGACCAGAAAAGGCAATTCCTGCGAGAGCAGGTGTCAAACTGGACACAGATAACAGATGATCAGGACTAAGAACCATTTAGTAGGTGAAGTAAAAGGGCTTCCCATAAAAAGTGAGCCTCTGCTTACAGCTAGCAAAAACATTTTACTTAAAGGCTCACTATCAAAGATTTTTTTTTTCAGATTCTTTACAGCTACAGGCCTGTGGTCATAGCTATGAAAGAATATTTACTGTTTCTAGGATGTTACTACTTTTTGGTCTTCATTCTTCTACTCCTGCTTTTCAAGTTGATTCAAGTAGGATTCCACTAGTATAAAAATACATTTCTGCAGCCTTTCTCTGTCATTCCTAGCACAAGATCAAGATCTGTTTTTTAAATCCAGCAGAAAAATGTTGATCTTTAAAAGATGTAATTTTTATGCAATTAAACGAAAAGAAAAAAGCCAGAATGCCACTGTCTTACTCTAAACATTATCAAAAAAACCCCTTTAAACTTAGAAAAATAATTCTTGCCTGTTTATTTGGCAATTACTGACATGTTTTCAGTAATTTTGTGTCTTAGGATCTGGAATAAATTTTTTTAGTCCTAATAGGATTCATGTGTCATAATATGCATAAGAAAGATTGTGTTTGGCTGTTTGACATAAAATTTTGTGTTCATTTCAAAACATGGTTTTGCAGAATCCAAGTGTCTTGTATATATGGTCTATTACTGATCTATTTAATTTTCAACATCTCATTTGAGACACTTGGAACATTCAATAAGATGCAAACTGTGAGATTTACTGGATGTCTGATGATACGTGAAGAACATATCTTACGTTAGAGGGTAGTAAGGATCAATAGTGTGTCCATCTCCAGTGCTAATGATGCAGGAAAGGTTGCCAGAGTACGGAGAGAGCAGCCAGTTCAAACTGACCGTGATATTTTCAAAGACATAGCAAGTTTCTGTTACAACCAGCTGCAGACCTGTAAAAAATAATAACAGAAGTCAATGCCACTGTTTTCTTATGAAATTCAAATACTTTTCATGTTTTGAGAGCAGAGCTTCTCCAGAACAGAGCTGTTACTACTGCTAGTCTGAATGCATTAGTGCTGTGGCAAGGAGCTGGTTCTTTTCCATACCTACTGGTCAAGATTCTTGTTGGGACATAATTTTGTTTGAGTTAGGACAGGGAAACTACATTTTTTTGTGCCTATTTGGCATTATCACCACTCTTCTAGGTTCTTCCCTGAGGATGATAACAGTGATTTTTAAGATAACGGTCACAGTGTTACAGCAAAGAGCAGAGCAGAGCGCCCTCCCACTTACCTTCCTTGCAGTGATACTGAATAGACAAATAGTTTCCTGAAGCTGGACAAGGAAAAACACCAAAGAAAGTGCCATCTGCTGCCACCTGGCAGGCTTGAAGCCCATGACACTGACCTGGAAAGAAAGACTGTTTTATATGAACTTGTGAGTTTTGTCTTTGTCATTACAGCTCAGATGAAAGGTGATTATAGAAACAAAAGTGGTAGAGGGAGCAGTATCATATCACTGATTTCTAGACAAACTTGCACATCACTTTGACTTTACTGTGTTCCTTTTTGCCTGCTATTTCTTAGCACCATTCTACTACATTGGAATAAAGTTGAATTAGAGAGGGAGGCTGGAAAAAGAAGTTCCTTGTTTTGTTTAATTTTGACTGGAAGCCCAAAGAATCACCATGGGCACAGGCCATAGTCGCTGTTTAGTCTGGCAAGCAGCAGAACCCTGCACTCCCAGCAGGCTGTGTATTCAACACAGGGCAGGCAGCAGCATATCCCTCCTGCCCTCATGTCCCCATGGATGCCAGCCTTTTCACTCTCCTGATTTGGAGTTACGTTTGTGCAGATGTGATCTTTTCCATCTCTCTCAAAACTAGTGTCTCCCATCGAGTTCATCAGGGCATTGCCGTGCCCACATATTTTCTTCACATGCTGAGATGAACTGGGTATGCCCCTTCTCTTTCTCTAAATGTTTGCTCTTTGCAAAGTTCCTCCTTTCCATCCAGCCTCTTGTGGGAACATCCTCCATGTGAGAAGTTCTCTGTGATTGCCTTTGTTTTAGGAATAATCCACTTACTCATTCACTAACTCCACTGAAATACAAGAGAAAATATTTTAGGGACTGAGAACAACATAAGATAGTACCTGCTATGTCATCTTTAACACTGATCCAGCTACAGTTTTCATTTGTATCATGCTGGAGACGAGTTTCCGATACACAGTAGTGAGGGGTTTTCCGTCCATAGAAGCTCTCTCCAATCTGAATAACTTGTCCTGATCCGCACTGTACAGTGGCATTGTGATTATCACAAGCAATGCTCTGGCCATATTCTAATAGGAGAAAAGAAATCAGATTTAACTTTATGAATCTCCGAGAAATTCTGCTACAATTCTCGTGCCTATCCTCGGGGATTTTTTGTTGCTTTTTTTCGCCTTTTCTCCTTTTTAAGCCAAACAACTAAGAAAAAGAAAAAAAAGAAGAAAATATTTTCCCCTTTTTTAAATCTGAAAGAGTAGATTTATGGGTTTTACTGCCTTAAACAAAAAGTTGAGAACATTCTTAATAAATAAAAATATTTTAATTTAAAAATAAATATATTTTTGAGAAAAACACTTCGCATTGCTTGACCTGCAATACTAGAAGGTTTAAAGATACTTCTTACTTCTGAAAGAGCCTTGTGGCAATGTGTGATTTGCAAGATATTTAGGTAATTGCTCTGGAAAGCAAGTGTGGGACCAGATCCCATTTCTGCTACAGAAACACCTTTGCTCCTCTGTGATATTTGATTGACTTCATTCAGCAAGACTGCACAAATAAGGCCGTATATCTAAATGAATACACCTCATCCTTTGATTAAGCCAGGACAGTTAGTTGTCTTTCAGAATTCTTAGTATCCTGTAATAATTGGGATACTTAATACCCTGAAGAGGAGGACACAAAGAAAGACTGCTCTCAAATGGGAGTGTTGCAAAAGATTGTTTTTGTTTCAGCTGTCCCAGGTTTAAATACTTTGTCCTCCAGGTGCTGTTTTGAGCATTTCCCTAAGTACTTTGGTTCACAGTGCCAATATGTGCACACTGCAGTAATTGTGTGCTATTGTTATTTAAAGGCTAAATCTAAGCCTGGCTGTAACTATAGCAACATGATCAGTTTACAGATTAGAGCTCTCTAAATAAGCTTGAAAAATAATTTGCTGATAAATTCTAACACGGACTATCATCTCATGCATTGTGTTGTTCTTTACTTTGCGTAGAGAGTTCCCATAGTATTTGCTCTGTCAGAAACTTTTACATGGAAAAATGTACAGCCCCTGGTTTGTGTTCATATGTACAAACCATGGTTCCATACATATAATTTTATTACAATGAATTGCTAACCTAGAGTGCCAAATGGTAGAATAGAAATAATAAGAACCAATAATAAATAAAGTTTTTAATTGCATTGAGAAACACAAATAATGGCAGAGTGGATGACCAAAGAAAGGGTGAAGGCAGGACACTGGCTGGTTGTCAAACGCGTAGTGTACCTGTCTCAAGATGATAAAGTAGGTAAGTTATCAGTTTCATTTGAAGTTTCAAACTCAGTTTTAATGTGAACCAAGCCTCACAGCAGTTGCTTGTGGAGGTGTTAGGTTATTAGGACCGTTTTGCAGAGAGACAAACTTAAGTACTCTCAGGTTATAGGAATATCCAAACTCTCAATTCCCAGGGAAACTAGTGGAAATGCTGCCTCTGTTTCTTTGAGATATTACATCTAACTCCTTGTATGCAAAGCTAGTAAAAGAGGAGTCTGTTATTGAAATGTGTATGTGTATTAATGGACATGGGCTGTAAATAGTGGGAATAAGGCTATAATTGCCTCAATCTGTTCTCAGTTTCCTGAGTAATGGAATAGTGGATGCAGTGTAGCATATTGTCATTCAATAATGCAAATACTCTTTCAATTTAATGGGCTTTAAGTCAGATCCTATGGTAACAGATGTTAGCTTTGCTAAAAACAGACAATTGTCTACTGTGATTGTAATGGAAAAATAGTTTTAGTCTGGTTTTGCAAGGAAAATAAGCTTAAGGAATTGTGCCGCCTGCCAATTTCCTCTCCCTCAATCACTTTTAATGTTAGTCATCTTCAGGCAAATTTGATGTATAGATATAAATCTCAAAACACCCTAAAATTTCATGAAAATCGATGGCTAGGTAGATGATAAAAAGTTATGTCAGTGCCTCTGTTAGGAGTAGGGATTATAACCCAATGTTTATCTGTTCCGGGATGTGGGATTCAACTGGTCAGCCCATACAGCTGGAACTCGGAGGCAGCAGTGTGGAAGAGGAAGGAGAAGGAGCTGAGGGAGGGAAAACTCTTTGCAGAGGAGGAACCTGCTGAGAATATGGGAGTGAACTGGGAGTGCTGAGGAGGAGGATAGGGAGAGATTGTGGCACAGAAAATCAGGATAGGAAACAAAACTCTATGTGGAACGGCTTGTTAATTATGTCAGAAGTAGTACCAGGGCAGTAGCAATTCTAGGGCTTGTGGTAACCTGTACTTGTATACTGGATTTGAAGACTTTTTTTTTTTTATATTAATGAGCTTACAGCCAGTCTCTCCTTCCAGTGTTTGTAACCTAAGTTCTCGCTGCAGTTTAAAATGCTTGCATTATGTGCAAAGTGTGAGGAACAAATTCCCCTCATATCTATATGTTGAGAGAGATGACATTGCCGGTATTCCTTTCCGGGACTGTTTGTTCCAAGTCACAATATAAGGGATACGATGTCTGTAGATTTTCTGTCTAAGCAGTTAAATACCACAAGGAAGTACAGGTTCCTGTCTGCTTCCTTCTCTTGAGGAAGCCCTTGAACTTCATGTGATTGAAGGGTCTGAGAAGAAACGAGAAGAACTTGCTCCTACCTTTGCTTACTCCAGGCTGCTAGGAATGGTGTCTCTGGAAGCCTGGCTGGATTTTTAATTCAGTTACAAATGGAAATTATTTTGGACCATATTTACATGACTAAGAGTATGTTTACAGGGCAACCATGCAGGTCCCACCTGGCTCAGGTCTTGTGGTATGGTGGGAGTTTATTCTTGCAACCATGCTATTATACGCTACTCAAACTGGCTGTAAACTAGGTAGCTTATAGCGCTGTAGGCATGGACTGCTACATGTTTATATTCGCTCTGAGATCCATTTCTATTTTACTAGCCTTCTGTTGAAAACCTGGAGCTAAATGGCTTGTTGCTGAGCACCTACATCTCCCACTGACTTCAGGGTTCTTTCTTTCTTTGGATCAGATCTTACATCAGTGCACTGGATAAAGAACACTTGCTGGCATTAAACCTTTTTTTGCTTATTTGCTTTTAAGAGGCTTTATAAAGTTATTGTGCAGCCACTTTGAAAGCAACAAGGCAATTTATGCACAGTTGTGGACATAGCATGCTCACTTCTCTGTTCCAGCTGTTGTGTATCTTACCAAACTCGCAAATGAAGTCAAACTCCTGGCTGCAATTTTCAGTCACACCCCACTGGTACTTGGCATTCTTCAGGATGTACCCACATGTGGATGAGAAGGAAGATGGCTGATCCTTATACCAGTTACTGTAGCTTATGTTGGAAGTGTCCAGCCAAATCATTGATCCTGTGAACACAGTAATCTTGTTCCAAATGTTTATTTTCTGCAGTAACACAATTACAGAGTCAAAGCCTGCAGAGCAGGACTGTAACCCTGCTCTTACTGAAGCAGAGGTGGTTTAGTCTGCATAGGGATTTTCAATTACATTTTATATTTAACCTGATATAATCACTGAAAGAGACACCACCACTTCCCCCTGTGCTCACAGCCTCAAGATCCCACCATTTCCCTTGCATGAGATCTTGCAGCACTTCCTAGCGTGATGAATTTGCTCAGCCTGCTCTACCACTAGAGAACTAACCCAGCTCATTTTTTTCACTGGGTCAGCAAGCTGATCAAATTCGCCATCACAAGATCTGATGGAAAGGGTGACAAATGCAACTGGGAGGTGAAGAAGGCAATTAAAACATCTTAATACAAATCTGAAGTTACAGCAACAAAAGACTGGCTTTTCAGGAGATGTCTACAGAGGGACTGCTTGCATTTGTTGTCGTGTTAAGTAAGCATCATGGGCTGACACAGTTTTAAAGAAGACATGATTTCAAAATCACCTACCGTCAGTAGTTTCATCCAGCAAGGAGTTTGAGATCATTCCAATCCACCATTCCTGATCCTCAGCAAGATGTTTTTGCAAGAACTCTTGAGTTTCCTCATTTTCGATAAAGACAAGATGCCCGCCTCCTCTCTCACACCAGCTCTGGGCGCTTGTGAAGGTATGATGGAGTCTAACAAGCTCATAACATGAATGGTTGAAAGACAGCTGGTACTTTGAGCATGGAGTTTCTTCATCAATGGCTGCCTCTTCCACAGCCAAACATACAGCGAAAGAAACTAGAAGTGTGATCCCAAGCCACATTCTCAGCTCAGTGCCCTGTGTGGCACTGATCTTGCTTATCATATCACACCTCTTTTTACTGCCTTTTTCAAAAGCTTGAGCTGTCATCCTTGTCATGTCAACAGCATTTCTCTTTCCTTTTTGCTGCTTGTGACAATAGCAGCAATAAAACATGGAACAGATTGCTTCTAATACATAATAGTGATTGCGTCAGAGGATACACACAACAAGTATTGATGCTAAGTCATTGCAACGGCCATTGTGGGGCCTATTATATAAATATCTCATTCCATGTGAAGTCAGTTTGAAGAGAAGACATTTGAGTATTGCTTTCCTCATGAGCAAAGGAGATAAAGTTGATATATGCTGCTATTGGACAAATGGGAAAGTGAGATAAAGCTCCTACATCAAAGGCAAGCTGGAGGTCTTTACAACAACAACAAAGAGATACAATAGTAAGAATGAAAGCGGAATGAGGAAAAAAAGACACACAAGGAATTATGAGGTCGGAAAACACACAGTGCTCCTCTTGATAGGTTTAATAGGTTTGGATTGTTTTATTTTTAATTATTATTTTATTTGAGGTCCTACTTTTGGATGCTAATGCAGTGTCTGTAATTGTTGTGTTGTATTCATCCTGTCCATCTGTTTACACATATGCAGGTTAATCTCAGCTGTCCTGAGTAAGCTTCATTTTGAAGTGTTGTATCTGTTTAGAATTCCATACTCAAAGTAAAATGCTCCCATCATCCCTTAAAAGCTAAGCTGCTTGACTATATAGAGCCTATGGTATTCATACCTGCCAGGAGGTAGAAGGCCAGAAGTTAAAACAGTGATTTAGAAAACATGAAAATATTACCTTAATCATCAGAACTACTTGGGAAGCTTATGTGCACACTCCAAAGGCTGATGGTGGATGTTGGGAAGCCAGACCAGCAACATTTAGGAGCTAAAATCACCAAATGGTGACATTTAGCTATTGTGATCCTCCTGGCATTAACTCCATTGAATCTGATGCAATTATTATTATTTTATACCGCCATAACCACCACTATGCAGGATGTCCTGTTACCCGCTACATTGGAAAATCAAGACTTATCTCAGCTTGGAGCAGATCCCACATTAATTTCTGGCTGATTAATAGGGAGGTCTGATGGAACAGCTGAGAAGTGACTGTTCAGGCTGGGTTTCCCAGCTCTGGGGAGGACAATCCACATTCTAATTTGCTGATGGATCTCGCCCAGTCAGTGCCCAGATAGCCATCCTCTTCCTGGAAGAGACCATAAAACTATGATTATCAGCTGCTTCTGTTGAGCACATCTGCAAATCAGGAGTCCCTTTTGAGGGGGGACTTGCATACAAAACTTCCACAGGCTTCAATTTGGGGACCTGCAACCCAATTGTTTTATATTCAAACTATTGCAAAGGTTGGAGATGAGGGCTCTGCTGTTTGCTTAGTTGGCCACTGTATCTTTTTGTGACATTTACTTCAGAGACTTTGTTTCCTCTTGGGGCAAGCTGGCTTGCCAGGCTTTGGAGAAGCTGACATCCAGCCCATTTTGTCCTCTGAGATGCGAGAAACAGCCTGTTTCTGAAAACATAGAAGTGTGATGAAGGAGACTGTACTTAAATGTACCTCGCTCAGTGATACACGCTGTACATTTCCAGCTGGTGCCGTTGACTCACATTTGTGATGAATGGATTCTGCAGCATCGTCCACTTCTCTCTCTGCAACAGGAAATTTGACTACGTGAACTTACTGCTAAAAATGCCAGAGTTGGGGGATCCACAGGCTGTCCTCCATGAATCTGCTCCAAAGCCATTGAAATTAATGTAAGTCTTGTCTGTGGCTTTGACAGACTTTGAAACAGGCCCTAAAAAGGAACAAATAATGTTTTTAAATCTACAAATAAACCTAAGCTCTCCAAGTGAGTCTGCTGCTGGCAATTTCTACAGGAGTGTGAATTTTTTTCCTAATCTACGGTTGCTATAAGTAACTCTTCAACTGCCTGCAGCAGATGGGGAATGGAAGAAAGACAGCTTCCCTCTTTTGCTGTTTGTTGACTTTGTATGTTTTAGTGCCTGTGAAGCAGTCTGTCAGTTTATTCTGTTTACCACAAGGAAGAGAAAACCATTTACAGCAAAGAAAATACAAATTAAAAAGCATCAAAGTTAGCAACTAAGGTCCTCAGGAAAGGAGAAAATTGCTGAAAGCTCTTTTCCCTCATAACTGAAAAGTGTCTTGATTTCAAATAAACAGCGCTCCTTGAATTTACCCTTTTGTAGGAAGCATGCTTTTTGCATTTTTCCTCAACGGAAAGACATTTTTAAAAATAGCCACAAGTCCACATGGAAACTTCACAGTACAATGGTTTATTAACTTGTTTTTTAATTTTTGCCCTTGTGTAGCTGGCTGCATTGGAATATTTTAAATATTTAAATATTTAATTTAGAAGTGACTTAAATAGTCACATATGCTAGTGAGGAAGAGACAAAATGGTGCGCCTGGCTGTGTAATCTCATCTTGCATGCTTCAACAAGGAGTCTTAGAATCATAGAATCACCAGGTTGGAGAAGACCCATCAGATCATCGAGTCCAACCATAGAAGTGCTTAATTAAGCCTCTGTCATTGTCTCAAAGGGGTGGCTGGCAATTACACTAAATTCTCCTCTGCTGGCTGCCCATGGGAGTCTAACTGACCCCTAACAAGCATTGCAAAGCCACTCTGGTATCTTCAGGGAGGTGTCAAGCATAATGACAGGTGTATGGATTTTGGATACACCAAAACCACTCAGTTGCTGTTTTCTGTCTGCTTTTTGCATAGATCTGAAGAACTGGGCAGACTCACAAAAGAAAAGACTGTACATAAACATTTTTTTTAAGGAACTAAGAGCCTTTCGCATGCAGTCAAGACTTGTTAATCCTTGTTAGGTTATAGCTGTCCGCCTGAAAGGCTGATGTAGCAACCACCCTTACAGCACATGTTATGTACCAGTGACTTAAACTAAAACATATTCACTGACTAAAATAAGGCTTGCAAAGCGATTGTGTTTTGCAAGCTTTGACTAGAAATTAGTGACAAAGCTTTCTCAATATTTTCACACCCTCACTCCAAGCGGCGATAGAACTATGAATAGCTCCTTTGTTTGTGAAGTCTCTTGTGCTTGTTGGAATAAGTCTTTCATTTTTCTCAGAAATGCTTTAGGGGGCCCTGCAGATCTCAGAGTCCTAACGTGCCCTTATGAGTTACACCAGATGGTGGCCATCAAGAGAAAGTTTCTTCAGAAAAGCATTGTGCTATATAAAACACCACAAAAAACGATGATAAAGTTTTTATTTCTGGTTTTCAAATGGATCCTTCAAGGTTTATTTATTTCTTTTATTGTTGTTGGAAGCAGAAGCTGTTGAGTGAAAGAAATCTGAAGCATATATTGTTTATGATGCTGAAAATGTTAATAGGTGTATAAAAACAGTGGCTTATGCTGAGTTTCTGTAAGGGAACTTTCTAGGCAGTGTTCGCCACTCTAAAAAATTGAACTCCTTAAAACCAGCTTATTTTTGGTAGTCCAATCTCAATGTACTCATAATCAGTATTTTTTTTAAATCAAAGCTTATATATGTCAATTATATACCATTTTGGAAAGTTTATATACCTAAATTCTTATGTAACAGGACATGAGCACAGACAATGCTTATGTGTCATAGGTAGGTGTGGTAGGCTTGCCTTTCATGCCCCAAATTAGGCACCAAGCACTGGACCACAATTTTTGGAAAATACAAGCCTAAATTCTTGTTCAGCATAATCAATAGCTCTATAGCTCAGGGCACCTTGAACAAAACTGTAAATTTCTCCATGAGCAACCACTGCTATTATGAGAACACATAATTCACAAGACTCTTCTATTTCTGAACTTTTGTGTCCCAGACCTGAGACAAATTTGTTCCAGAGTTTCACTGGGTTATTGGAGAGCTTGGTGTATAGACAAGGAGGAGAGGTATGGTGCCACCACTGACTTCAGGGTCATCTTTGTTTGTATCCTAGAGCAGATCACAACTGTTATATGACAGCCTAAGAACATCCAGTAATTCAAAAGGCTGTGAAAGTACAGCAGGATAGCTTGACAATCCTTAATAGAGGCCAGAAAATACTGGATATGCAGAGATAAGGAAGTGAAGAGCTGTCAGTGGGAAGGAATCACACCCCCATTCATTCTGGCTGTTGTTCATTTACCTTGAGGAAGAGCAAGTAAATTTACTCTCTATAGAAGGATATTACTATCTTTACATTCCTGAATATTACTGAATATAATGTATAGGTTTTATCAGGAATAGAAATATATCTCTGTTCTATTATTTGAATAACCATGTACATGGGAAATTGATTTCTATTACTCTGGCTTTGAGGTGGACAAAAGATGATTTTCAGGTATCATTAACTTCAGATAAAATCATGAGTGGTCCATTTTAGTGTGTCAAGTGCACTTGCACAGTGTGAAGAATTGCCTCTAAAACATCTCTTTCATTAATCCCCAAACAGGTAGGAAGTACTGAGTGCTGAGCACACTGTCCAAAAAGGGATGGAGAAAAGCCCCTAGATACACCTTCAGCTTCCATCTCCCCAGCTGGCTTTAGAAAAGCACATCTGCCAATTATTTTAAGAAGGCAGGTCACAATCATGCTTCCTTCCTTGCTGCTCTCCTGGGCTGCTTGTCCTGATAGTGAGACCCAGTTGTTTGCTGACTCACAAGGGTTTGTTTTTATTGTTGCTCTACTAATTTTCCATGTGGCAATACAGTGAACTTAGCAGTGAGCCTTGCCGAGTTGCAGTTTTGATGTTATCTTGTTTAAAAAAACAACGGAAAACAATTCTTATCTTTAAAGGGTGCAATAATTAAATTAGACATTCATGCCTGGCATGATGGGGTCAGATAAAGATAAGTAGGTCTACGTTCAGGATTTGCTGAGTTGGACATGATTTCTGTTTATAGGATGTGTATGGTTACCTTCGGGCACAAGCATCACCTGGATAATCCCCTGAGGATCTTCTCCTACGAGTTGTCCCTTCAGAAGCACCTAGTATTGTCTTTGAGCTTGTAGCTTGACTTTCCTCTCCTGTCATACAATTGATACCTCAATAGCTCCCTGTTTCCTGGCTATTTCATATGTTTTATTGCATTCCACAGCAGAACTTCAATTACTGAGAAGAAGAGGATAAGTGTGCCGCGTAAGAACATTAATCGAGCTAGGGTTATCGATGGCTAAGGTTAGCCTCAAATTCATATAGAAGGCAGCAGAACTATCTGAAACATCTGCTGACACCTTGTGTTTTTATAATCATGACTGGCTAAGTGGCCCGATTTAGATATGCCATTACCTTAATATCTTAATAAGAGAACTGTTGTAAGGATTAAAGGTACCCTGTCTGAGTAAAACATTAACTGATAGATACAAATGGACTGAACTTTTAGAGAGGCAAAAATTTGCTTGGGTCTAGATCTACAGCCATCCCAACTCCTCTGGTGTCTCAGCGGTCACTCTAGATTTCTATAAGCATAAGACTGGCCAGATTTCTAAGGCAGTCCAACTTCTTGTTTGTTTTATTCTATTTTGTTACACATTTTTCTTCTGCTTGTTTTGAACTCTTTCTGAACTTGCACAACATGAAAACAGAAAGCAAAAAGCTGAGTTACAAGTTGTTTTCATTAACAATGTCTCTCATCAGTAGATCCAACATCTTACAGAAGAGATAACCTTCACAGTCTCCATAATGAGAAGATGGAAGGTATGGCAGCTTCTTTATAGTTTCTTTTTTATGTTATCCCAAACAAGTACAGTAGGCTAAAACGGTAGCAGCATTCACTGTAAATATCTGTAACACCATTTCTACACTTTCAGTCATGGAAGTGAATGCCAACCTTCAAGTTGTCATTCTGCCCACTTGAAAACACATTACTGAACTGTATAACGCATTATTAAAACATGTAAATAGTCTTGGGATGTTGAAAGCTACAGGTAATGTTATAGAAGTCTCGTGGTGAAGAAGTTTATGAGTCCTGTGGCTGCTTACTTGTTTGAAAGTCTAGTGTCTAAATGGGCAATTAAATTCTTTGGCATTATGATCACTGGGCATGCTCAGTCTACTGGTATGGGTGGGCACCTGGTATGATATGCCTCAGCACTTGAAGAGTTTTAATACTAAATCACATTATCTTTTTATTTAAATGAACGAATCAGTACTTCTGGTGATATCTATTAAGAATATGACCGTAGTAACAGAAAGCAGTATTTTAGCACAGAAAATAGTGAAATCTCATCTCACAAAAAATTGAAATCTCATCAAGAAAATTCAAATCTCACAAAAATAGTTATTTTGATGCAAACAGTACTGATCAAAAGAGTATTTGATTAAAACTGTTTTGATCCAAGCAAAATCTGGTCAGAACAAACCGTATTAGTAGTTTGTATTTGCAATTATATGTGGATGGTGCAAGAGAAGTATTACTAGATAGTGCTGGTGGTATTTCTTTTGAAATGAGCTCATGTTAGCAAGATGGCATTTAAGAAAGATTAGAGCTTGCATCTCCTGGCATAGTGAGGTAGCAATCAGTGCAATTCCAGCAGAAATGACTGTTAAGTTTGTTTTACAGTTGGTGCCTTTATTTGATTATAGATAAGTTGGTAGTTGAAATTTCTTAAAAGTTCTTAGCACAGCTTGAAGTCATATTCAGGTAATTTGACCTTTGTTAATGGAATTAAATTAGAACTCCAATTTTAGAAGATGAAGGTTGAGATTAAAGTATATTAAGTACTTATTTCAATATAGAGATAAGAAATAATATCAGCCTTTCTCCAGTTTATAAGGCAGTGATTTGCTTCTTGTGTAAGTGAACTGAAAGTACACACACAGCAAAACACTTTGTTGTTACATTAGAAATGTAGTTACCCAGCTCCTCTGCCTTGGGAAATTTTATTTCCAGAGATCACACTCCAAAGGTCACCCCCAGTCTTCCGAGGCCACAAGGCAGGGCCAGACAAATGCTGGGCAGGGTAATGCTTTGCTCCAAAGGCATCTTCATGGCCCTTTTTAAGTCTGGGAGAGAAGCTCAAGGCACTTAGAGACTGGAGGGAAGTAAAAGCAAAAAGAACCCACAGGAAACAGCTTGTAGCCTTCACCACAACTGTTGAAAGCAGAAAAAAGTACAGTGAAGGAAATCTGCTTGATGTGGGGAGCTGGTAACTTCAAAAATGTTGTCATGAGGGGTGAACAGAGAGAGGAAACTGTGGGGAGAAAGTCTGGATTTGGTTGGGAGGAAGATTTCTATTCAAAAGGTTCTGCAGCTGGGTAGTGTTTGTAAATAAGGACAAGCATCAGGATAGGCTATTCAAACCATGGGATTGGGTCATTTGAATCAAGACTTATGTTTTCAATATTCCTTGCTAGGAAGAGTGAGACAGCACAGTTTCCCTGAGTCTATAATGTTCCAATAAACATCACAAGGTGTTTGGTAAGCCCAAGACCAAAAAGCTGCAGGCAGTCTCTCCAGAGAGGGTTGCATTTCCTCTATGCACTCCAGAACACAAAATTCTATAACCTTCTCCATTCTCTCCCACCAGATGTGTTTTTACAAAGGGAGATAGTGAACTAATAAAACTAGAAAAGTCACTTAACCCATGTCTACTTCTGCTGATCGTTACACATTAGAATTGTAAATCAATACCTTGATATTTTCCATTTCAATGTAAAATAGGGAAAATTACACAGTTAGAAAGAAAATTCACCTCTCCATACCTCACTAACTGCTTAACGGTCATTAGCATGATGAAAACAAAAAAAATAAGTTGCTTATGGCTGAATGAAGTATTTTTCACTGAAAAACATGAAACATGACCTCTGCAAGGTCTCCTTATTTAAGTTATACAAAATATGGGACAAAAATTTCAGGCATGGACACCTGAAATTAGCTACCAAAACACCTTTGGGTTGATTTCAAAAGTTGTTTGGTATCTGCGGCTTCTTATTCTTCCATTCAGATAACTTTTAACAAGATTTCAAATTGTCTCATCCTAGCTGAAGCTTAACTAGATGAACAGTCATAGTAAAGAAAGGCAAAAGTGGTTCAAATTAATCTTCTTTATTGCTTGCTTGCTCTATGGAAATCTGTTTAGTACTGCTACAGATTAGACCACTCACAGGTTAGATAATTAAAACTGCAGCATTAAGAGCTGTGGCCCTGTCAATAGATGAGGATGCGTTGATGAGAACATATTAAAGCAAAGCAGAAGATCATAGACAGAGAAAAAGTCCCCATGGATTAGTGGATGCAGAGTTAGATGGCTTTGCTTTTTGGTTAGATCCTTTTCAGTCTGTAACACTGCGGGAAAAAGTCCCTTACTTGGCTTAGTGTATACAAATAAGTCTACATCTCAACACACACACACTCTCTCTCTGTATGTATATATGTACAGTGTATGTATATGTTTATGTGTATATATATCTGCATATGTGTATGTATGTGGACTTCGATACCTTTCATCTCCTACAGACATCAGGTTCGATGTGGCTGATTCAAACAAAGCCCATCTATTTTCTTTCTTAATCTGGCTTCTTATTTTGTTATTACCTGTTCCTGCCAGTGCTTTCCAAACAGAGACACAGGTGTGATGTCTGGGTGAGCTACCCAGGGGGAACATTGTCCATCAAGCAGACAATAGGCTGGGAAGAGAGGAGCGATGGAAATGTATAACATGTGTGTTAGAACAGTCACGTGTGGCGAAAATTATCTTTTAAATAAAATAAAATAAAACCATATTTTTTAAACAGATCAGTCAGCCTTAAGAAGTGATGTTAAAACATTTTGGGATCAACAGTGATTTAGTTGAAAAAAATCCGATTTTAGGGTAACCTCATATGAAATTGCATAATATATAATTGTGTAAAGAATCTTTTTATCCATCATGTTCAATGAAGGCTATGATTTGCTATGCAATCACATGCTTTATATTGAAATAATTCTTTTCCCAAAGGATTTTAAATTAAATTGAACTCAGTTAAGTACCTTATCTAGAAACAAAAGCGTGAAGTTAAAAATCCCTCTTATTTTTAATTATTCCTGCCATACTTTCACTGAGTGGATTCAGGTCACATATGAGAGAATATGTTATAGCCTTTGTTTGTGAAAAAGTGTTTTAACTCAAAAATGTGCCTCTCAATTCACTCTGGAGCAGCTTGTGTATAAAGAAATATGATACATGCCTGTGTAGTGATGATATTTTATTAATTGGTAGAATAGCCCGGTTTAAATTTCAGAGAATGGGGGGGAAAAAAAGGATGACACCCTGCTCTGAAATGTCACTCCCAAAGAGCCTAATTCAGGGCAGTGTGTAGAGATTTCTTTTCTTCTTCTATCCCTACCTGCCAAGTGGGGCAAGCACTCCTACGCTGTGTTTGGTGTGCTGAAGGTGATGGTGCAGATTTATTCTACCTGACTCCCTGGGTGTGCTCAGCTGCTTCAGAGAGGTTCTAAGGAGCAAGCATGCAAATTAGTGTTTTTCTTACTTCTGCTTTTAATCAATGAAAGAGTTAATTTTAATGAGAATGTGCAAGAATTATAGTGTATGTGCTAGGGATTAAAGATCATCTATTATAAATTTTCAACCTATAAACCACCAGCCACTAGCTCGCATTGCACTTTGACCTTATCTTTATATGTAACAGGAAGGAGCTGATCTCAGCCCACACAGAAGGGGACCCGCTAGGGCTGCAGGCGCAGCAGGACAGAGGACACGGAAACCGCTTATTACACGGGAACTGCTAATTACATGAGAGATGGATGTGGTATTCAGGGAAACTAAAGAAGAATATCCAGAGCCCATAAAAGCTGAGGTGCAAGGTGAGTGACAGAAAATCTGTGCTAATACCAGTGGTTACTTTGATGTTTTCAAATATGTAAACACTGAGATAGTTGTTCACCCAAATCAGCGCTGAAAGGGGAAACGGAGAAAGCGAGAGAGGTCAGTGAATTTTGTTTAAAGGACTGAGCTCAGATAATATTTATGTCCCAACTTTGGGGGAGTAGTTAATTTTTGTGCACTTTATGAGCATTTCTGTGTACTTTTCCGAAAAGCCAAGTTGAACAGAATCCACTGAAGTTGGCAGTGAGGGAGGAAGCCTTGGGATTTAATCTGGTGACACCCCTCCCCCATGGCTCTGCTCAGGCTTTCGGTTTCTCCTCTCTGTAACCCTTTTCTACCCTTTCTTTGGTTGCTTATGCTCTTCCTTGTCTCCTGGAGAGCGTCACTGAAATTTGGGACTCTTCAAAAACAGTATTTCTAAACAGAAAAGAAGCAGTAATGGATGCCACCATGTACAGGTGGCATTAAAAAGAGGATTCAGAAGTTAATCCAGTAAGAACTGAAGGGTATCCTTCAGAGGGACAGTTTAAAGTGGCTCTCTAGGGATGAACGCTTGATCAATCTTTAATTTTTAGTGCTTTTTTTGCTTTATATAAGAGTTTTTTGCTACAGGTACAGGAGAGGTTTGTTACCGAGACCCCTTGTTTAGCAAATATATGCTGCGTTTTTTGTAATAGGTGGTCTGAGAAATGGTAGGCATCTAATATTGATTTTAAAGTCACTTCCCAAGTACAACACTTAAAAAGACGACAAGGAAAACTTGCGTGATCACATTGTTCAGTTTGGTGGTTGAATTAGAAAAGATGTTTCAAGTCAGACAAAGTGCTTTGTTATAATTTGCAGTGGGTTTACACCTTTAATTTTTTTTTCTCAATATGAAAACTTATTGTTGAAACATTTGATATTACAAAAAAAACTTTTATCAGACTTGATCTGTATTATGGAACGGTTTATTTGAACAAAGACTCCACGTTTCACTAAATAAAACAATGTAAAAAATATTCCATAATTGGTAATGATGATTCAGTATTTACTATTAAGAAATCTAAAGAGAACCTCAGCCTCTTTAAATATTTTGTTATCCCTTTTTTCTGCCAGTATTTTGTCTCCTTGTTACTCAATGCATACACTGTAAATATGACCCTATACTTGTAACATCGGCTGTAATTTAACTCATGCTCTCCTAAACACTGTACAGCTACGTGACTGTACAAGACTCCAGTAAACTTCCAGATATTTGGAGATTTTACTGTGTCACTGTTGTGTCTTCACATGGTACAGAAGGGTATCATTATTTCCACTTCAGACTCAGGTCTAAACCAAAAAAAAATACAAGGCCCAGATTTTTAAAGCTGTTTAAGCATTTTAGGATGCTGATTGGTACCCCGTGTGATTTACAGAAATTCTCAATGCCCATTAAGATGAATTTTCATCAAAACCTCACTAGATGACCCTTTGCTCCATGCTTTTCATACTGGAATTATGCCAGAAATTACACTGAATTACGGCAGAAGTTTCTGGAGGTGCATCAAGGCTACAATGCCTTAAAAAGAAGATCCCCTTTTTTCCCCTGTTCATGTCTTCCAGTGAAATTACCTTATTGGCCTGTCCTGAAATTTTTCAAACATCGTTAATCTGATATAGAGGAATAATCTCTAAACAGAATTTTTAGCCCTATGAGCTGCGAGATGCTCACTGAATTGCAGAAATACCTGTTTTTCTTGAATGGTAGAACCCCAAGCAGATGACAGTATTACTGCATCAAAATACAGTCATAAATGGCATTGGTAGAAGGTAGGAGCCCAACAGATTGTACTTGCTACACTGCAGCTGCCCACGGGACTGGAGAAACAGAAGCGCCTGCAATCTTCTTTTGCCAGATAACAGAGAACTGTAGAAAGGGAAGTAGCAAGAAGAAAATGCTCGTATTTTAGGCATACTAGCACATTAAACTTGTTCCACACTCAATCTTCAGTAGTCAGCCAAACAAAAATTTTGTATCTAATTTGAATATATAGTTTCTTAAGGACATAATCGTGTCCTCTCATTTTCTTCTGCTAACTTGTGATGTCCTCACTGTCCTTCCACCAACTATTTTTAGTTATTCAAGTTTTGTGCAATTATCTATATTACAGATTAAACGTTGTTTATCTTATACAAAAAAAGCATTGTAATTATTGCATTGGAACTAGGCAAGTAATCCTTTGCATTTAGATGTGGTTTTTTTCTTGTGTACTTAATGTCGTTTGTTTGCAGAAATGGAAAATGTCCTTGTTTCCCTTATGTAAGAAGGTCACCACTTAGGAAATGCTATCCTAGAAAGCAGCCAAAGTCCCTTTAGGATCTGTGGGAATATAATGGAAGATTGGTGAGGAGAAATTGTAAAACACACTCCAGTGTCCTTGCAGCTGAGATGTAGAAAAACATAAATCATGCTAATCATTGCTTGGTCCCATGTGCTTGACAAGTAGAACCTTTGTGCTTAGGTAGCATAGGCCTGGGATAAACAAAGGGACATCCCAGAAAACATGCTTGAGATTCCTACCCTGCTGCAAGAAAGATCAAGGCACAGTGGAAAACTGCTATGCCATTTCCCTAATAAATACGGGCAAAGCAGCAGGTTTGGTACTGACATTTTCTAGCAAGGACCAAGCTCTGCAGTCCCTGTGCTCCCTTTTGTGTTCCCTCTGCCCAGGTGCAGTTTCAGAGATACCCTGGTTTGTGAGGTAATGGAAATAAATTTACTCTTTGCATTTCATCTGTGGCTTTGTGGTTGTTCCTGCATTCTGCCTGGGTTCGGCTCATACAGGATCTCAAAAGGTCTAACAGCAAAAAAATTGTTAACTCTCTGCAGCTGCATCAGCTTTGACAGAATTGTTTCCATGGGAGGACATTTCTGTCTGTTGTAGAGGGAGTATTAATAAGGAAAGGTGTCAACATATTCAATATGAAGTCACAGACCAAATGATGAGGAGAATTAAAAGTTCTGAAGGTTTTTATGCAGAGACAATGTTCAGTGCACGCCTTGTGTGGAAAAGCAGTACGGGATCTTAAATATTCCCCTGGGAGGCATGCACACAAAGAAGCAAGTGAAGCTTCTAATTTAATATCTGATATGCTTTTGTTCAGCTCTTTAACCCTAATGACATTCTTTAATTGTTGTTACTCTCTGTGTCAAATGGTAGGTAATGTATTTCTTGCAGTGATTTGATAAGAAACATTTTGTATTTGAATCTCAACAATATTTATGGATTTTCAGGATAATATTCCTACCCTTTATTTGTCTTCAAAGCACCGATATTCTGACTAGTGTCACAAAAGCACTGCCAAAATGACAATACATTATGTTGTGTAATTTAATTAATGCAATTTTTTTTTACTGGAATTCATTTAGCCTGAAGTTTAAATTGATGTGCTGAAGGCCAATACAAGTCATATAACCTATAAAACGTATTTATTTCTGATAAGCTCTAGCTTTTCCTGGAATGAGTGAAAGGGTTTAAATGTATAACTTTAAAATCTGAGTTCAGGAAAGAAAATTTATTTATTTAACTTTATTTCATTCCTGATCTTTAGCAAATTACATTCCAACAATCTCATCATCTTCTAGTAATTTCATATAGCATTAGTGCAGAATATTATTGGTGCCAATTTTTTGAGCGGGTCACATTTTCATTAACCAAAAGTCCAACATATTTATATGCTATTACAAATCTTTGCTTACACCCATAGTCTGTCTGTGCCCTAAGGAAAATTGTCCTGTAATGTACCCCTCACCTAAATGAACAGATACTGTTATCTTCTTTTTGCTCGTAGGTCAGTTACCCACTTGGTTGCAAGGGATACTTCTCCGAAATGGCCCAGGGATGCACACAGTAGGGGACACTAAGTATAACCACTGGTTTGATGGCTTGGCTCTGCTGCACAGCTTTACATTTAAAAATGGTAAGTTGTTGCACATCAGAATAAAAAAGCTCAACAGCTCACATGTTGGTGCCTTACATTGCTGATTCTGTTTTGAGTTTGATTAGTGTTAGAATGTCACAGGTTTTGTGTGCAGGATGGTGTGAGGTGAGGTGGTAATGGCTTTGGGGAAAGTCTCTCCAAACATGTATTCAGACCTCACTCTCCACAGCAGCAGCAGGAGGATCTCTGTTATCAAAGATAGATTAGGTTGTCCTTCTTTCTGGAGTGTCGAAGTTCAATATTGTGTGTTCTGCAGGACAGCCTGCAATGAGTTCTGAGCAGGTCACTGCAGGGCAGCTTTTGCCTTCCACTCAGAGCAAGAAAACCTCCATTGTTTCAAACTGGATCAACCACAAGTACTATATTATCTTGGGAGGGGGGTCCGTTGTGGATGAACAACCTAGTTTCAGGGAAGACTAACATTCCCCTTTGGGGATTTGGTTGCAGCTATAACAGCTGCCAGGATTGAAACTTAGCCTCATTTACATATACTTAACACCCCTACAAGCAGTTCTGTTATTTATCATTCTTGTGGAGGGAAAACAGGTAGCCCTCTATAAAAAAACATTTCATGTTTTTCTTTTCAATTAAAGTATTTTTAGCTGTTCAGCTGTTTTACAGTGTGAGGCAGCATGTTTTGTACCTAGATACTCGCTGCAAAAAGTATACATCTGTAAAAGAACAGAGTTTAACTCATCATCCTCCATTCCTAGTCTGTCTTTTTAGTTTCCACTTCTGTGACCAGAGCTATTTAATCCAACTGCAGGATTTCCTCGCCTGTCCAGCTCTTCATCCTTAACAAAGTAACCCATAAAGAGATGACCAGTGTTTTCAAAATTGCCAGTATATTTTAATTGCCTAAAGCAAACAGAGATATGTTCAAGTTCAGTGATCCATTAAATTGGTTAGGATAGACATTGATTGCTTCAAGCAGTTTGTTACTCTCTTATAACTAAATTTTGCCAATACAGATTTATCACCACTCATGCATTGATGCATAGTTAATAATTTTTACACAGATTGTTTTGTTTACTGGAAGAGTTTATACGATTCCCTCCTTTCCTCTCCCCAGTATCCCAGTATTGTCCAAATGCGTTGGGAATCAAGGACGCCAGACAGATTGTGACCGATCTCAGCAGCCACAAGAGCAGCCCTGGGTTCCTTAGATAGCTGAAAGAGTCTTCCAAACCAGGGATTTAGCAGGACTGTCAGTTTCATTGGAAACTTTTCTTAGCTAAAGGATGTCTGCTTGAGAAACTCTTTCTGTGACTTTACCTATGCTAATTTTCCAAAGAACTCTGTATGAAATGTGATTGAAACCTGTTTGCCTTTGTCAGGTGAAGTTTACTACAGAAGCAAGTATCTCCGAAGTGACACATACAACTGCAATATAGAAGCAAACCGAATCGTGGTGTCTGAGTTTGGAACTATGGCTTATCCAGATCCATGCAAAAACATATTTGCTAAGTAAGTGATGCTTTTGCAACAAGATTCTTCTATCTACTTATCTGTCCAGCACAGATGTCTTTCTGTTTACTCTTGACACACATTTACAGATACAAAATCTTTATTCCCAAAGGGTAAGAGATACATCCAGCACTGTACTCTTCGTTATTCTAAGGCAAATATTTTAATTTCATTTTATCAGCAATATTGGCTGTTTTATTCACTATTACAAGTAGATTTTGTTGTAACTTTGAAAAACCAAATATTTTCTTTTCCAAGTGTCTCACAAAAGTTTATAAAAAATGATATTCTGTAAGGGGAGAAGCAGCAAGAAAGGAAAAGATTAAGACATTGGGAAGGAATTTATGAAAAGTTCATTTAACAGAAAGAAGAAAAGCATCAATAACTGAAATAAATTAGAAAAACTTCTGGATTAAATACTATTTTAAAAAATAAGTAGTTATAAAATTCAATTGTTTCTTGAGTTGTGCAGTGCTTTGAGGGACTGGAGTCATAGGCCTGGGCTTATCTTATGTTCAAAATGAGAACCACTTCAGATCATTGTGATAGCTGCTTTCATACTGCTAGAAAGGATGACAGGCTATATATTGGAAGTGAAGGTGTAAGCCATCATGTTATCACCTGTCTTGTAAAATTAGCTGTGGATATTCCCTGACAAATGCAAGTAGCTTACCCATCTCATCCTTTCTGGACTACCTCTAATGACCTTGCATTTGGTATTTGGTGAGAGCACATGCATGGATAGTCATTGCAAAATAGTTGTGCATTTTTACCCTGACACAGGATGCTTTTCTTCTCTCTTCCAGCAGTAACAGGGTAACAACTGGCATTTTAAGTTCAAAAGGGATGTAAGCAACTTTGTCTTGGTTTTAAGTGAGTATAATAAAATCCTGCACTAATAAGGAAAGCTGTCAAGCCCACATGTGAAGTGGGATCTTCTTTGAAATCATAATTGTGATATAAGATAACACTGGGAACAAAAATATTCCATCAGGGAGTGTATCAATACATTTATTTTAGGAAGGCATACCCTGAAAAACATACCAGCTTTTAGTTAGAAACTGTTAGTCCAATTCTCACAAGGCACGCACAGAGGAGCATGTAATTTGCCCGAGCTGATAAACCAGTGGATACATTGCAGCTGACAGCGGGACTGGACCTGGATGCCCGTTTGCACGTCCCTTACCCTCACCATGGTCAAGGGCGCTGAAGTTCATCTCTGCTTTTCCACTCTTCCCACCGAGGCGGTGCAGGAGAGGGCAGAGAAGGGGAGAGCCAGTGCCCTGGCTCTGCTGTGGCTGTGCAGAGCCCCACAGCTCGAGTGCCTGCTGCTGTTTGTGGGGTGAAAGCAGGTACAGCCTCTGCTGCTCTCACGAACCAGTGCGAAATTTCCCTCTGTACAGGGCATTCTCCTATTTGTCTCACACCATTCCTGAGTTCACAGACAACTGCCTGATCAACATTATGAAAACTGGGGATGATTTTTATGCTACCAGTGAGACTAACTTCATCAGGAAAATTAATCCGCAGACTTTGGAGACATTAGAGAAGGTATAAACTACTGTCTGTCCTTCTGGTTCCTCATCTGTAATGAATACAGTTTCAGGCTGACTCATAAGGTTCCATTCATGTGCAAGACACAGAACAGGAAAGCTACTTCTCTTCTTCTACTATTCCTTTACTTTTGAAATCATGGTAAAGTGAAATAGTGAAAATATCACATCTTCGAATAACTCATGAATTCAAAATTAAATCCTGAATAGAGTGGGAAAAGATGGGCTTTAAGCAATTTTACTTGTGCATAATCTTGCAGGATTGCAGGAATAATACCACGTATCATGCTTATGACATAATTATTTTGGATTATTTCCATTCTTATCCATCTGTAGTTATCAAGTGATTTACATAATTAATGATTCAGTAGGTCAGTTATATGACTACTTTTCAAGTACCTTATGCAAGATATTACTTAATTATTAAAATGAAATCTTTACATATTGAAATATAAAATGAGTTTTGTCTAGCATGCAGTACAGTTTGAGTAATTTCCAAGCTTCAAATTAAACAGAATTGTTTTTGCTGCAGAAGATTGTTAGACTCATATCCCTACTAAATAAACTGCCTTCAGGATGAAATGGGCATTTGCAGAGTAACTTTAGTCAATACTCCCATTGTGTTGCGTGGCTGCAAGGGAGAGGTAAACATTATTCTGATTTTGTAACATGTTTTAGCCTTGAATTAGGAAACCATTTGACTACCTACATAAGTGATTTGTTTAAATGTCAAGGCCTGTTGAAAATAGGGTAACAATGATAGGCTGACAGTGCTAAAATGCTGGTGGATTTGTGGTGTTAGCTGAGATGAATTTTAATTCACTTACATATCACTAAAATTTCCTGTCATGTGATTTTCTAGGTTGACTACAACAAATACATAGCTGTAAATGTGGCAACTTCTCACCCACACTATGACAGTGCTGGAAATACTCTCAACATGGGTACTTCAATAGTCGATAAAGGGAAGACAAAATACATTATGTTTAAGATTCCTCCCTCTGTGCCAGGTAAGATATGCCTTTTATCAGTATTTTCCATAAACTTGTTAGCAATTTCTTTTCTTATGAGGTTAAGGGGTGTTGATACAGCTCTTAGAGAAGCCAATGGCATTCATTATCTTAGTTTTAACTTATTGTGAACTTGATGTTAACTGGTTAGCCTGTCTGGGGATGTGCTCTTACAGAAGTTCGTCTTGAATACTGTATAAACAGGGTATTTCAGTACGAAGAACATTGCTTTTAGAAGAAAGCTACTTTGAATATTGCTAGAGTGAACTAACTCTTTTAGAAGGATTTCCATTCCTTGTATTGTGATATGTAGAGGGAGGATAAACAGAAAAACAAATTTAATGTATAGAGCAGTATATATAATTAATGTTATAAATTTTAGTTCTCTTCATAAATGAAAATGCTTTTAAAATGCTGATAGTGTGATTATAGGAAAGCATAATGCCAAAAAATGTCTAATATGGAATTAATTCCTCTCTAATCTGGCCTACATTAGGCTCCACTTTATTCACAGAGCGAATCACTTGCTCTTTTTCTTTCAAGACAATCTTTTTTTTGTGGTGTTGTTTAAAATCAGCTGCTAGTGTGATGTCTGTCCTTCTGACTGAACAATCAAGAGGCCTTTCACAGCTGAAAGCTTAGTTTGTAATATCTAGCTGGGGCTCAAACAAAGCCACTATAAATCAAACAGGAACATCTCCTTAGAAGTTCAAAAACATGAGGGTATTTCATAGAATCATAGAATCACCAGGTTGGAAGAGACCCACCGGATCATCGAGTCCAACCATTCCTATCAATCACATTTGATCCCTTTATAAAGCTGCTGATTTAATTAAACATCTTTTTCCTCTGTGCTGGAACTTCTGAAGGCAGTAACCAGTGAAATCAAATTGTAAGACAAATGGGCTCTGTCTGAATGGATCCAGCATTGTGATACTGCAGTGCTGCTTCACTCAGATGCACACTTCTGTCTTAATTCTGCAGGAAGAAACAAACCATTTTCTGAACAGGAAAATGCAAATAGAACTGGCAGGAACTGACAGGATTGGAATTTATTATAAATATAATTTTATTTTTTATCATTTATGTTCAGAAACAGAAAAGAAGAAATCTTGTTTCAAACATATGGAAGTGGTATGCTCCATCCCTTCTCGCTCTCTGCTGAACCCAAGCTACTACCATAGCTTTGGAATCACAGAAAATTACATTGTCTTCATAGAACAGCCATTCAAACTAGATATTGTCAAAATGGCAACTGCTTACATCCGAGGTGTGAACTGGGCTTCCTGCCTTGCCTACCATAAGGAAGAGAAGGTATATGTTCTAATGTGGAGCAGCAGAGTCAGGCAGGCCAGTGACCTCTGCCACACTGTTCTGTTTTTCATCTGCTTCATTAATTTCAGTAATCCCTCTTATTTTTTTTCAACCCTTGACTGTCAGGTTGCACATTTTTTTAGAAGCTGCATTTTTCAATACTATATCCCGTCTCCAGAAATTTCACAAATAAACATCTGATGCTGAAGTACTTGAGAAAGAAGATAATTTGGCATTGTTAAAAATATTGTGTGCTAGCAGAAACATTCAAAAGTGCACTAGCATCCCCGACACATGCAGCTGCTCCTGCTCCAAACAAAATACTGTGTATTGTGGATGAGATCCTCTCTAGATCCATTGCATCAAATAGGAGAGCCAGACTGGTGGGAATCCTGCATGCAACGAAAGGAGAGTCCCTCGTTGTGGCACATGAGGAAAACTCTTGTTTTCTGAGGACCTTCTTTCTGTATGCTTTGGCCATTGATAAGTGGGCCATGCTGAGGTAGAGGGCACCAGCACGGAGCACTACAGACACTCTGGACAGAGGCAGATTTATTTAATGTAAAAACAGAGCAGGGTATTTTCCAGATTTTACTGGGAAATCATCATTCCTCAGCCTAGCCCAAACAGTAATTTGCAACAGTAAAATGAGTTTAAAGCACTTCTACACTCATTTTGCTCTTGTATTTTTGGTCTTCAGGTTGGAATGTCTTGTCTTCTAGCAGCAAAACCTGAGTTCTTAATATGCTTCAGTAGAAACAGATGATACATTAGAATGTTGCTGGCTACCATTAGAAAATAGTTTCCTTAACAACTGTTTGCTGATCATTAACAGTTTTAAATAATGTTTCTTATCTTCCAGACTTGGTTTCACTTTGTAGACCGGAAGACTAAAAAAGAAGTATCTACCAAATTTTATACTGATGCTATGGTGATTTTTCACCATATAAATGCTTATGAACAGGATGGCCACGTTATTTTTGATATTATTGCCTATAATGACAATAGCTTATATGATATGTTCTATTTAAAAAATCTAACTAAAGACTTTGAAGAGAAGAACGAGTTTACTTCCGTACCAACCTGCAAACGATTTGTTGTTCCTCTGCAGTATGACAAGGTAGAAAGAAAATGGCTTTTTAATTGGTTGTTTCAGCAGTAATTTAAAATACATCTGTGTGCATAATGAGTGAATTATGAGTTGCCAGCCCTTATGTGCAGATTTCTGATTCTTTAAACAATAACACATAAACAAAATGTGCAGGAGTTCTGTTTTGTGTACGTGTTGTGAAAAGTGGCAATGGGCAGCTGGACATACAGGCACATGGCTCTAGGTACTGATACCATCTCTTATGGAGAGCTGGGCTATTGAGTGTATGTGATTTCCTTACCAGTGAGAGTGTTTGTAAAATGCTATCAAATACGAGCAGATATATCAACTTGGCTGTTGACTGGAAGTGCGTGCATGAGGTTTTGTACAATCTGTTTCTTCCATTTTACTGAAAGCCTATATGTAATACATGAATGCTCCCAACTCTTGCAATGGTTTTATTAAAATTAGAAGATTTCATTTAAGTGGGACATTTACCAGGAAGAGGAAAGATTTTATCTTTCAATTTAATTTAAAACATCATTTTACGTCATTATTTGCAGGGAAGATTTTATACTGCCCAGCAATTTGGGCAATTTTCTGCCTGATACGCTTGGAACAGATAGTACTTTTTCTTTCTGCATACTAGAATCTTGCTGCTTTGTTCATGTCTCAAAAACAGTTATGCAGCAGTGACGAAGGATGCGTTGGATCACCTCAGCTACCCAAACTAGCCTGTAATCTTAAGAATTTGGCAGTAGCATATTAAAAGCAGGAGTGAGTTACACCTGGTTTTGCGCTTGATTTATAGCAGGTGCAAAGAAACTAATCTTGGTGACGTTTAGTGGGTAGATGATACCTAATTCCTTGAAACCCATCTTCATTAATTACATTCACAAACCATGTAATCCAATTATTGTTCTTCTGGAACACAGCCACGTGTATCTCAACCTTTCTAAAGGCTCAGCGTGATTCACAATGATTGCTCCTTGATATATTAAAATCCTCTGAGTATAACAATGAAAAGGTCAGGATCTAACAATACCAGATAAATGCTGTAAGAATTAATTTCTTGAAGCTGGATTATTTGTTCAATCCCCAAGTTGTTTATATTTGTATCAAACCTGATGAAATATCTAGATTATAAGCATATTCTTAGAGACACATGACTTTTTCAGTGTATGTCTCTTTCAGGATGCTGAAGTAGGTTCTAATTTAGTCACAGTTCCATCTACCGCCACTGCTGTAAAAGAGAAAGATGGCAGCATCTATTGTCAGCCTGAAATACTATGTGAAGGTGAGACAAAGCCAATATACAAATCTCTAATATGTTCTCTTACACCCTGATAGGTGCATTCTAATAATGCCTCATGGCTGTTCATATATGTCAGATCTTTATGAAGCTAAGAGGGACAAAACTTTTCATTAATATGTTTAGCATAGTTATTGACAGTATGTTTTTCTTCCTTACCTCCCTCCTGTGGGTCTATCCAGTAATATATGACCCTGATCCCCTCATATATCTATACATTTATCAAGAGTGAAATCCTTTAAACGTTTGAAGTTACATCTTTTATATTAATATAGGATCCCAAGTCTGATCTTGCAACTATTAGTATGACTTGCAAATCCACCTGTTACGAGAGTAGTTTTATTTAAATAGAATCATAGAATAATTTGGCTTGAGGGACCTTAAAACCTATTCAGCTCCAACCCCTGCAATGGCCAGGGACACCTCCCACCGGATCAGGCTGCCCAAGGCCCATCCAACCTGGCCTCAAACACCTCCAGGGATGGGGCAGCCACAGCTTCCCTGGAAAACTGTGCCAGTGCCTCACCACTCTCATAGTGAAGAAATTCCAATAGGTCTGTTATAAATAGTAACACCAGTTATTGATGTATTTTATAAAGATTGCCTTTGAAAGTGGATTTTTCACATTTTTTTCAGGGGATAATAACAGACAGACCTAAAGAGTATATATTTACCTAAAATGAAAGTAATTTCTTAGAATGGTAGCTTCCAATTATATTTCAGAGGTTCACATCTCATGCATTTATGAAGGAAGAAAAAGAAACTCAAACAAAAAAGACACTCATAAGTTTCAGTATAATGAATCCATGAGAATGAAAAATTGTCATGTTTGAACTGATAAATCTGGTTTAATAATTTTGTATTCATGTCCATCCTCAGCTTTTTAAAAATTCAGACATATAAAAAAATCTATGCAACACCTGTCTTAAATATTTTCAAGGTTTTTCACTGGGCAAAACTTCCTGAAGATTGGCATATGTAAATGTACATTTGAGTTATTTCTCTTCTCTTGTTCCTAAGTCTTGAACTTTATTTTACCCAGGGATAGAACTGCCTCGCATCAACTATGACTATAATGGCAAAAAATACAACTACGTCTATGCAACAGGAGTCCAGTGGAGGCCAGTTCCTACCAAGGTACAATTAACATTTACAGAGTCAAGAACTGTACTAACAGAACACAAATCAAATTTAAGCAGTTATAAGTAGACCATGCTTTACTAGTTTGCCCCAAAACATAATCTAATCTGCATTCATACACGCAAATTCAGTTTGTGATTCTGAGGCCAGAAACTGAACGCTTTTCTTCAACGTGAAGTTCAAGCTTCTAAATCGTGACACTGCAGCTGGGCACTATGTTCATAAACTTCAGCACTTTAAAGCAGGGAGGTGAAAAGCTGAACACATTAGCTTACTTGTCTGATTTGAAAAGCCTTGCTGGGCCAAAGTATGGAAACAATACATCTTCATTTTACTATTTAAAAGCCTGGAACATCATTGTCAGCTGTTAAAAACATGTAGTCCCATAGGCAGCAGAACAAATGCTTTCTTACAGACACCTGAGATTCGATTCTCGAGTATTTAAAAGTGTGTTTCTCTCAAAACTTTTCCTGTTGGTGGATCATTCACATGCATAGAAACGCAAAATGCCCGAATTCTTATAAAGGTGAGCTCACGTTGTACCATTTTATTCATAAAGTGTTAGTAAACAGCTTTATATGTCCACAAAGTCTCTTGAACACAATAGTTATTGAGATCCTCACTTTTCTGCACAACTGGGCTGAACTTCTGTAATGTGCTAAGAGCTACAAAGGAGAGAGTAAGAAAAAGAAGTACTAGACAGACATGGATCTGTAGTATATTTTCCCTTTAGGAAGCCTAACTAAAAAATATGTTATTACAACAGTATCCAATTAACCAAAAGTATTAAAACAACATCTAATTTTTCAGAAGGTTTTATGTTTTGCTAGCTAGTTCTGTATTAGAGGGTAGCAAATGTTTCATTTGTGTACACATGATGCCAGCTTTTTAGGAGACACCCTAGAATACAAATAGATGAAGATGAAAAGTAATAATGGTTGAAGGTAAGAGCATTGTACAGGCAAACTCTGTCTTTATAATTCTTGTTCTGTGACTATAAGGCAGCACAATTTGAGTTCACTGTTGGTTCTCATCTATAATTACCACAACTGATTACAAAATAAAGCTGGATTTCTGTATGATGCAAGAAAATTCATTGCAGCACCTCTGACAGTAGCTCAAATAAATCTGCAAGTTTGTGATTCCCAGTGTAGATAATCCCTGCTTCACTTAAATATAATAAGAAATGCTGTTAGAAGATATTTTTTTTCCACATCTGTTGCTCTTTATTGAACACAGGCACAACAAGCATATATAATACTTACATAAAGTCTGTCAGCAAAATTGATGCCATCTTGTTAAAAGGGATAATGCTTCCAAATTCTTCCTCCAGTAATTTGAATAGTTTCATTTTTGTGTAAACACTTTTTTTTACTAAAGGTAAAAAGGAAAAAAATATAACTGCATCTGTATGGGTAGAGAAAAAGCCTTAATAGGATTGAACTGAAAATACTGTGCATCCGCATTGGCAATTGGTTTGATCAGGCACCCATTAATGAGATGAAAATCTGTAGTCTGTTCCTTCAGTAAATACCAGTATCTGTGTGGAATGCTTGTCCCATTGTTTTAATCTTTACACATCCCTATTAATAGCTTTTGTTCTGGCATATATGCCCTACTTAACAACAGAAGGCCCTGAGAAGTATTGAGATACGATAAAAGGAAAATTATTCACACAATTATAAAATGGAAGGTTTAAATCTTGTTTCCTGCTTTACTGTAGAATTGCAGTGGTTTGGCACAAGTCACTTAAATCTTCCGGGCCTTGGACTCTTCCTCTGTAAAGTGAGGGCTTTGTTATAGTGGAGATTCTTTCCTGATCTGCTGGTGTTTGTTAAACACTTCGAACCCGTATGTGAAAGGTGCAATTGTAATCTGATGAAATGAAATTGAATGAACGCTGTGTGATTATGCAGCCACTAAATGTGACTCCAGAGTTTAATGTTTTCCAGGTGTTTCCTTCTTGTAAGGACACATGTCTTGTTGCTCCATAACTCTTAGTATTGGTCCCCCCTGCCAGCAGTCAGTTCATCTTGTACCTTTGGAATAAACCACTGTCTAGGTCACTGATGTTTTTCTTTTCTGGTCACAACAATTTAGATTGTAAAATTTAATATCCAGACAAAGGAGATGCTCCACTGGGGAGAAGACCACTGCTGGCCATCTGAGCCTGTTTTTGTTCCCAGCCCTGATGCAAGAGAAGAGGATGATGGTAAAAGAATTCTGAAAGTTGGGGTTACATGAGTTTTGCACTAAATCTGACAAGTCTCATTGTTCTTAGTCAAGAAATCTGGTTTGATGCCTCCATTGTGAGATTAAAATTAGCACTAGCCGTTTTACTCCTGCAGACAAAAAATCAAAACAACAATGGACCAAAATCTCCTTGTGTAATGTCCCAAGGTAGGCATAAACAACAAAACCAATGCTTAGGACTTCCCAAAGAGCCACTCAGAGCTGGATTCATCAACAGTCTGGGTCAGCTGAAGCTGTGGGAAACCAGTGCTATTACAGATGAGAATGTGAAGTGGCACTGCAAGTATCCCTGTCATCTCAATCCAATTCTGTTCTCAGGTGACTCCTTGCAAAGGCAGAAGGTGGACAGCTGAAAAAATGAGTCAGAAATGCCAGGCACACAATGCAGTGTTGGTTTGGATTATTTCCTTCCCAATGAACAGCAGGCAGACCAGAAAAAAGCACAGAAGAGAAGCATTCATTAGTTTGTTAGCACTCTCAACAGACCTCTTAATCTAGCAAGCACTTTCAGTTGGTATCCTAACAGTGTTGTATTTTCTGCTTGGTATAACTAGTATGTGCTTCTAATTCTTCATTTGTATGTCACAGGCGTTGTTCTGACGTGTGTTGTGACGTCTGATCCAAAGGAAGCACCCTTCCTACTTGTCTTAGATGCTAAAACATTCAAAGAATTGGGCCGAGCCAAAGTCCATGTAGAAATGCATCTGGACCTGCATGGAATGTTTATACCAGAGAAAGATTTGAAGACTGAGACGGAATAAAATGCTATTTATCCTATTACCCAGACTGAGACAACTTGCTACTGAGTGTGGGATAATACCATTCAGGAACAACATTATCGTATAACAAAAAATTACTAAATATAATCTCTTCAATAACTCTATAATAATCTCTTATAAGAGATAGCAGTAACTTTTATTACAAATAATTGTATGCACAACTAGTACATAACTATTCCAAAAGAAGGATGATTGGTATTAAGTGCTAATGCTGTGTACGACTTGTGGGACAGGGAATGAGATAAAGATAACAAAATATGTTTTATTTGAGTACAGTATAGCTTTCTGAGCAAACGAAACACTGTATTTATAGGGTGATGCCCACTATGCATCACATATGTCTGCAGGTCACATAACTTTCATGGACTGTTTCAAGACTGCAGCTCATAATGAAACTTGTCTCCTGCCAGAAAACCTCAGGTTAAACTGTCTGCTGTGACACTAATAGTTCATGGCAATGCATTCTCTTGGTGCTTGGTTTCCTAAAGACCTCTATAACCAAAGTATTACACAGAGGTGCTACAACTTTCCAATTTAGAACCTAAAAAAACCTGCTTTGGTAATAATTTCATAGTGTGTTTTCCCATTTCATGTTGACAAAATGTAATAACTTTAAATAGAATATATGTTTTTGTATAGCATTCAATTACACTTTAGTACTCTTCAGTCTTAAGTATTTTGTATTTAAATCAGTTTTCCTTGAGGAGAGTATCTGACATGACATTTCATGTAATTAGATGATTATATTGCATAAAAGATAACCAAAAATAGTATTTATTAATATTACTAATAGTCTCTGTTAATAACTATATGTATATGAATGAGGGCAGTATATTTCTAGCAGAACTCAGAGCTACATGTTCAACAAATTGTGAGGTGAAAGGCCTAAAGTAGACTTCATCTGAACTACATGGTAGCTGAAACTACAAGCTATTGCTAAGCTAAGGATTTGCTTTATTGTCTGCTTAGGAGCATCCATGTTCTGACATGGCTTTGTCATTGCCTGTAACAGATGCTTCCTAATAAAAGTACACAACTCTCATTTATAGTCACAACTAAAAAGCACATTTCAACACAGAGTTCAAATGCCAAGTATACCATGACTGGTTTTTGTTATAGGACAGCATTTCCTAATGCCCTGAGTGCATTTCTGTTTTCTGATTTGAGGCACTGATTTTTCTTTAAGTGAGAGCTTTTCTTCTTTGAATCATATTTCCGTGTTGTAGCTGCCTTTACTGTTGGAGGCATCCTTACTGATCAAGAAAACTAGGCGTACAGTCCACCCATTTTAGATGTTCATCTGGTCTGTATGTATCACTGAACTACTCTGGTATCTCTCAGTGTTACATATGCACTTTCACAGTGTCTCTGCTGCTCACTGTGTTTTACAGGTAGGAAACAGAATGAAATCATTGTTATTCGCTGCCTCCCCATGACATGAGAATCTGTGCTTTGGTGGCTTGTTCGTGATTACATAAGATGTTTACGGCAGAGCAGGAATTGAAACAACATCATCCACAGTTCTTGTTTGCTCTGTAACTCTTGCGGAGGCACCCACAAAACAGACAATCACTCACTGAAAATAATGAGAGTTTACTCAGCACTCCGACAAACAAAAATAAACCCCAAGTTCAGGCATCAAGAATATTGCTACATAACTAACATAAGAATTCCTAAGTTTTGTGAAGAACCTTTTAGAAGGACGACCCAGTCACTCACTCACAAAAGCAAATCTCTCACTCACGGGTGCCCAGAAGATAGAATCGCTCATCCAAAGGGGTGAGGCCTCACTCAAGGATATATCCAGAATAACTAATTACTCATGAAAAGGAGGGTGAGCGCACTCAATCCCAGGGAAGTTACCCTGGGTGGTGTCACAATTCCAAGGTGGAGAGTCCCAAATGCTGACCCACATCTTTGAGGAGGGACTGGCTCCAGTTAGCTCTCTGGTGGGACCGAATATACAATGAGTTGAATCTAATCTGTGGTCACTCTAGTTGGCTGGAGACCACATATTCCAGGGCTCTGTGCCTGGCAACAGCTCTCTACTCCACTCCTCTCGCCCCAGTGGCATCAGGATGGGTACGGTGGTTTCACCAGCTGGGAAGCCCCAGTCTTTGTGTCTCTGGCAAGACTGGTATTTGGTAGGTCCTCAGCAGTCCCTGATCTTGTCAGGTCCTTGTCAGGGCAGTTGCACCAGTCACAGTAACAACTGCACTTCCCTTTCTCTGTTCCAGTCTTTGTAAGTATAAAGAATATACAGGCTATTTATAATGTAAAAAAAAGTCACTGTGGTTGGATCTAGAGTGAAAATATGCAGTCTGGGGCATTCAAATGTTTTTATATTCCATAAAATGGAAATAAACATTCCAGCAAGCTGCGTCTGCAGAAATAGGCATCTGACATTTTCAAGCTATTTAAGAGAACTTTATCATCTAGAGAAGAAATTGAATTTCATTTTTGTAAGTAATATGGAACCGGTACTGGAAGGGAAGACTGACTTCTGATGTTGGCTAAGAACACCAGCTGTGGGGTTGTTTCTTTGAATCTGAAAGTCTGAATTTAACAAGTCCTGCAAATCTTTCTGGAATCATAAGTTGGCAATGAATCAAAAGTCTAACCATTATTATACATCTCCCTTTAAGAGTTTTTCTCCAGAATTTCTTCTCTAGAACTCATAGTGTTATGTTTTTGAATGATCATGAGTTTGGATATAGGAGTTTACTTGACTTTAGAGGAGCCACTTCTTACTGGCAGACATGACATGATAGGGGAATATTCACTGTGAAAACAATCTGCAGTCTAAGAAATTGTTATTTAACTTCATGTAGAAATAGCACAGAAAATAAACCATAAGAACTTGTCTTGGGTATAAAATTTTAAACAGTGTGCTGTATTCACTTGGTCAGTATTACACAGGATTTGATTAGCATCAAGTTTGTACTTAACCTGAAGAGGAACACAGTGATGTAAATCTGGATTTGCCAGTCCTAGTATCCTCCTCTGGCAGAGACAAGAGGGATAAAAACATAAAGCTAATCACAAATTTGTTCAAGAATGCTTTTAGCAATTGCACTAGGAATCTGATGAAACATTTACCCTAAATATGGTAATAAACTGTATCATTTCCAGACTGACAATTGCAAGGGGAATGTGTACGTGTTTTGCCAAGTGGCTGCAAGGCTTGTGGGTTTTCTCTGTTGTGGTAAGATGGCACACGCTAATGAGTCTGTCGTTTGGTTTGCTTCTCTGACATCCTTCGCTGTGAATGAAATCTTGAGGGACAGAAAGGTTTCATTCTTTTTTTGCACCAAATTAATCATAAATCATAAATCTTTTGCACCAAATCATAAATCATCCCAGTGAAACTAGTGGTGTTATTGTAATGGCATAAAAAAGACTCTAGATTCAGTGACTGCAAATAAAACCAGTAAGGGTAGATAGCTCCATGAAAGGAAAAATCCACAGTTGAGCAAGGGAATCAGGCCACAGGGATGCATACATGTAATTACTTCAAAGATGTTACAAAAGGCCCTCTTATTGGTAGAGTGGTTTGGAGGTGTTTGTTTGGTTTTTTTATCAATGGGTTTCCTTAATGGAACAAATAACAAAGCATAACAATTAATTTATTCTCTGGAGGTGGATATTATCTGTTACACCTTGTCTCATTGCCCCACACACGCGGCAGAAGCAGCAGAAACACTGTTTACTAGGACGAGTTAAAAACCAGATGTACAGCTGTGTTTTCCTGCATAACCATCTATGCAAGAGGCACGGAAACAAACCAATGTTTTTCTTTTTAAATAACCAGGCCACTCAATGACAGCTTTTGCAATAATTTAAACCACTATTCCCGTAGGTATGCAATTACCAAAGTATTAATAACAAGGAAAATACACCCTCACCAGCAAGTGCAAGATGCAGAGAGCTCCCTGCTCTCATTACCCTCAAGGAGAGCTGGGCACGTGTCCTCTGGATCTCTTCTGCTCTTCCTCATTCTACACCTGACATCCTGGATAATTATACCCAAGCCAGAAGAAGTAGCCTTCTAATATTTTTAAATGTGTGTGTTACCACAATAAGTAGTGCAAAGTTGCTGGTGTTTCATGCAGATTAGTATGTTTTCAGGCATTCCATCAAACCAGGATGTAAAGCACATCCTCTGCTTCCATAACTCTTGTTCAAAGCTGCACAACACACCTAGAGAGAGCATGCTACTCCTTTCCTTGCCTGAGCAAGTGTTTAAACTGGCTTAAACTGGGCTATTCACACTCTCCACGAACAGGCACTTGGTGCACTGTTTTGACTGCTGGGGTCTACAAGTGCAGATGTCCCCGCCAAAATCTCCCCCTGAAGAACAAAACATCATTGTGTCTATCTCAGAAAGGACAATGTTGGCTTTGTAAAGTCATGTGGTTCTGTTTCCTGTGGGGACATTTCCAGATAACTTTGTTCTTTCTCCTAGTGGTAAAATGATTCAGAGACATCATCAAACTATGAATGATAAAATAAAATTCAAGTTGTTCGCATTTCAAAGATATGTATTCTTGACATCACTGACTTAGAAGAAATGCAAATAATGAATGCATGTGACCCATCACAGCTTTATCACGTCAGGGCCTCTGAAAATCCTCTTCTCCCTGTGAAAAAAAAAGGGAAGCGTGGTGTCCTTTGGGTGTTCCACAGCCCCAGAAAAACAAGTCTCAAATTGACTGCGAGGGCAGGAGGTTGCTGCGGGTGGCTGTGTTTGCCTGTGTTTGTCAGTGCAGCAGATCACAGCTTTTGAAACACTTCCACTCAGTGCAGAGTTTCACAACTTAAACACTGGATGATGTTAAAGAGAACAGCAGCAGATGGAATCAAGTAATCTCCTAATGTGCAATTAAGCCTGTTAAATATATGGCCTAAAAACTTGTGAAGTGCTGTGAAGAAAATATTTTTTTTTTCCTGAAAAGGGCTTATTTCCAGCTGTCAGCTTGGGAAAATGGCGCCATCCAAAAGCCTCACTGGATTTAATTTTTTTTGGATTTAATTTTAATTTTGTCTCATCCTCCTGCCTACCACTTTCTCCTCCAGGTCAGGTAGGGGAGGGGGAGAAGAACCATAGAATCATAGAATAGTTTGGGTTGCAGGGGACCTTAAAGTTAATCTAGTTCAACCCCCTGCCCTGGGCAGGGACACCTCCCGCTGGATCAGGCTGCCCAACCCCATCCAGCCTGGCCTCGAACACTCCCAGGGAGGGGGCAGCCACAGCTCCCCTGGGCAACCTGGGCCAGGGCCTCACCAGCCTCACAGTGAAGAAATTCCTCTTTATGTCCAGTCTAAATCTGCCCCTCTCCAGTTTATTCCCATTGCCCCTCATCCTGTCACCACAAGCCCTTGTCAGCAGCCCCTCCCCAGCTTTCCTGTAGCCCCTTCAGGCACTGGAAGGTCACCATTAAGTCTCCCAGGAGCCTTCTCTTCCCCAGGCTGTACAACCCCATCCTGTCCTCGCACGGGAGGTGCTCCAGCCCTCGGATCATCTTTGTAGCCTCCTCTGGACCCGTTCCAGCAGCTCCATGTCCTTCTGCTGAGGGCTCCAGAGCACAGACCGCACAGACCCCCCCGCAACAGCGCCGCCCTCGCCCACCCTCTCCCCCTCACCCCCCGCGGCCTTCAGGGCGCCGCTGGCCCCGCCCCCCGTGGAGCGTGGGCGGTGCTGGGGGCGGTGTCGCGGGGCGATGACGTCACGGGCGGGCGGGCGGCCATGGTGTGAGGCGGGCGCAGCGCGGCCGGCCCGGCTCGGCTGGCAGCATGTCGGGCCCGAGCGCCGTGTCCGACCCGCAGCACCCGGCGCGGCTGCTTCGCGCCCTCAGCTCCTTCCGCGAGGAGAGCCGCTTCTGCGACGCGCACCTCGTGCTGGAGGGCGAGGAGATCCCCGTGCAGAAGAACATCCTGGCGGCCGCCAGCCCCTACATCAGGTACGGACGGGCCCGCGGCCGCCGTTACGTAAGGGGCGAGGCTGCCCGGGGGCCGGGGGTGCGGAGGGCGGCGGCCCCGGAGCTGCCGGTGGCTCCCGGAGCTGCTGCCCGACTCCTCCGGAGCTGCCCGGTGCCCCCCGGCGCTGCCGCTGCTCTCCAGTCCTCGGAGCCGCCTCTAACCCGGAGCTGCCCCGGCCCCTCTGGAGCTGCCGCTGCTCTGCAGTCCCCGGAGCTGCCGCCCCCCCTCCCCGCCCCGCTCCGGGAATGCGCCCCCCGCCCGGCTGCCCCGCTCCTTCCCCCCCCGCCCCCCCCATCCGGTGCCGCCGCGTCCTCCGCGTTAAACTGCGGCTGCTTGCGGGTCGGGAGGCTGAGCGAGCGCTACCGAGAGCCCGGCGGAAGCGCCCGACGCGGTAAAGTGAACCCCGGGCAGGGGCAGCGCCCGGTGCCCCCGGGAGCCGCGCAGCGGGGCCTCCCCGGCTCGCGTCCGCCGGGTGTCTCGGGCCCCGGGTGGCCGTAACCCGCTCTGAAGCGCGGCAGCTTTTAAATTAGAAACCGTAGCGGTTCGTCTCCCCGTCCCGTGTCCCCTCGTTCCTGTGCGATGGACGTGGTGGTTTGGCAGCGCCGGGAGAGCTGGATCCTGGCAGCCGGGGCTGGGCAGGACGGGCTGTGTCAGCACAGTCACGGCTCCCGAGCCATCCCGGACTGTGCTCCTGCTGAAGCCCGTTCCCGGGAGGCCTCGCCGCAGCCTCTGGCAGCGATTCCAGCTTCTCCGTAGTGCCAGGGGTGATGAGTCCAATGACATCGAGTTAGAAGAATATACCCTCCATAAGAAGGGGTTTGTAGTATGTATCTACGTGTCAGAGAGGGTAAACACAAGTGGTTAATTCCAGAGGGTTTTTACTCTAAAGTCCTGTAGTTTGCAGGTAACGAAGACACTAATTTTGTCGTGGCCTGTAAAATGGGCGCAGACCCCAGTATCCTTTAAACAAAGGATTGTCCAGGGAGGTTATTCTCCCTCTGTACTCAGCACTGGTGAGACCGCTCCTCGAATCCTGTGTTCAGTTCTGGGCCCCTCACCACAAGAAGGATGTTGAGGCTCTGGAGCGAGTCCAGAGAAGAGCAACAAAGCTGGTGAGGGGGCTGGAGAACAGGCCTTATGAGGAACGGCTGAGAGAGCTGGGGGTGTTCAGCCTGGAGAAGAGGAGGCTGAGGGGAGACCTCATTGCTCTCTACAACTACCTGAAAGGAGGTTGTGGAGAGGAGGGAGCTGGGCTCTTCTCCCAAGTGACGGGGGACAGGACGAGAGGGAATGGCCTCAAGCTCCGCCAGGGGAGGTTTAGGCTGGACGTTAGGAAAAAAATTTTCATGGAAAGGGTCATTGGGCACTGGCAGAGGCTGCCCAGGGAGGGGGTTGAGTCACCTTCCCTGGAGGGATTTAAGGGACGGGTGGACAAGGTGCTGAGGGACATGGTTTAGTGATTGATGGGAATGGTTGGACTCGATGATCTGGTGGGTCTCTTCCAACCTGGTGATTCTATGATTCATAAGTCTGCAACCATTATGTTTTGTAACGGTTGGGCCTTCATTACAGGTGTAACTTTCTGTGAAGTTGTCCTAAAATCCACATAGTTGCACTAGATTTGGGTGGGCAGCCTCTGTGCTGCTCTCCAAAAAAGTGCAACCAGCTTCACTGTCACATCGTCGTCCACTTTTAGACAATGTGCTATTTTGGGTGACCACTGTTGTCAACTTCGACATTCTCAAGTACAAAAGTAAGCTAAAAATAAATCGAATGCGAAGTTGGTAATTAGCTTTTAAATAGGTGTTGATGGTGGACACGCTTAAAGAAACAGTTCTCTGCGTGGGTTGAGCTGGCAGGGGAGGAATATAAAATGAAATAAAACTCACAGATAAGGAAGGTCAACAAGAATTTTCAGAAAAGGCACCACAGAGCCTGTGTACTAATAATAATTTTTCTCACTGCTTGTCTTGGGAAGCAGTTTTGGAAGACTGTGGTGACAGACAAATCAAAGATGTGAAATGGAAATGAGCCATTGATCCAATACTCTTCAAAGCGCTTGGATGTTTTTTAGGTTGCTGCTGCTGATATTTTAGATGACTGTGTGCCATACCTGACACTGAGGTCCAGAATGGTTGCTGTAGGTGGAAAGAGGTCATATTGTTGGAAAAACTTGTTCTACTATACCAGCAAGTTGAGTTTACAGGAAATGTGCAGTTCTTTACTGTAACAAAAAGTGCCTAATTACAAGATATTTTAAATTACTCTGTGGTGAAGTACCTTTTCACAGAATTAATTGAAGTATTGCGTTTTGTTGTTCATCTCTGAAAAATGTACCAGGGAAACATGAGTTAAGCGTGTGTGAGGTGCAAGAGTGCCAGACATAACTACATTAGCAACAAAACTTGTAGTCATTAGAGTTGTGGTTTTTTTAAACTCAAAATCGTTCAGGTTCAAATCCCATGAAGGAACTCATTAGCTATGTGTGAAAGTAGGTTACATGCATTAATATATACATATGATTAAGTTTGGGGGTTTGTTTTTTTTAAGCTTACTCATGTTTTTTCCTTAGGCTTGCAAGATGCAAAGAATCAAAAATACATGTATCTAGTTCTTGTATGGTGCACTAAGAAATATATTTCTTTTAGCTGCCTTTGGAGAGCCTAATTTTTACCTGCTGCCTGTCTCCCTTCTTTTTGTCACCCCAGGATCTCTCTCTCTTACTCCAATGGGTCTTCACATCAGGTAGGATCGGTCAGGTGGGTTGCCAACGGTGGAGCATTACATTTCCAGCCAAAAATGTTTCAATGGCTCTGTTTGGAGATAAAAGTAATCTCCAGCCTGTGCCTAGTCTGTGCAAGCGTTGGTTTTTTTCAAATAATGGGATCAGTTTAACTTTCTACATAAAGAGCTATTGCAGTACACTCAAGAGTTTTATGTCCTTAGATTTTTAAATGTAGACAATTCCAAGGCGTGCTGTGGTACCAGAGGCTGAAACAGCCTCCAAATACCAATTGGTTTGTGTTGCTTTCATTTGAAAAATTCCAATATAAAGCTCGGAAAAATCCACTAATTAATTTCAGAAGTAAAGCTTGGAAGAAAGATGAATGGATATGTGAAACACACTTAGCAGTGAAGCAGTGGAAACCTGAGTTTGTGTGGTGTTTTATGTATCTGGCTGTGTCATTATGTATTCTGGCTGTGGGCAAGTTGGTGGGCAAGCTCAGAAGCTGTGTAGGGTTTGCATGAATGCTTAGTTCAGGGTGTGAGTAGGAAAATAAGCAGCCATGGACTTTTTGAGGGGGTGGTTGGGTGTGAGCAGAGTCTGTGGGTGCTGAAGGATTTGTGCAGAGAGGAGCATTACCTGTTTTTTAGTTTTGCATGAAAGCTGTTTGGTTGACTGGTTATGAGTAGGACACTTGTAAAATTATAGTGATGTGGCTTCCCTCCAGTTATTTGGCAACGGGATTATCCATGCAGCTCAAGAACGGCAGCTTCACTGGGGAGAGGACGAAAGACGAGAAGGGGATGCAGAAACACGTGGAAGTGTTTCTGGTGCCACAGGTCCCATCTGCCATTCTTGTCCATAGGCTAGCATCTGCACATACAGAAAAAAAACCAAAGCCTTTTTTATGAATAAATTTTCAATCTGTGGGACCAGTAAGAATTAATTTTTGTGGTAGTTTGATTCTTGAGGTCTTGCCTCAAGTTGCTTGTAGCTCAGTGAGGTCTAAGTTGGTTGTGTGAATTCCTACGGAATTGCCTTATATATATGAGTTTATCTAATCCCTCTGTGTGCCCCTGGAGCAAATCCTGGCATTTACAAAACACAGAAGTCTTCCTGCACATCTCCAACGTCTTGTGGTGTGTTCCTGATCCTGAGAAAAGGAGGATTCCTCAGGAAGAGACTGCCATAGGACTAAGTGTGGTTTGGCTCAAAGTGGTGTTGCTGTGCATTGTAGAGAAGTTAAAGTTGTGCTTGGTTAGCTCCTAGTTTTGTCTACTGTAACAAATCGGCCAGGAGCTTGCCTGCACTTTTAAAGCATTTTTTTGTTCTGGCAATTGCCCTTATTTTCTTTATTGCCCAAAATAAAAATGTGATATCGAGTTCACATTCTTTTCCATTTACTTGTAAATAGCTGTACTTCTTGTAAATCGATTTTGATCAGAAATAATGTGACAGCATTTGCATCTTCTCACTTGTGCTGCTCAACCTTCTGACATCCCTAAAGCCTTCCAAGGCGCTTGCACAGGCCCAAAACCATAACCTCTCTGCCAGTGCCAAAAAAGACTTCCATGGAGATGCGGTGGGACATATCCCACAATGCTGACCTCCTGTCCTTTCCTCTGTTTGCTGGCACTTGATGCATTCTGAGCTGTCGTGAAAGCTGTGAGAAGGCAGCCTGCTGAAACGTGGTGCTTTTGTGAGTGTGTCAGTGAACATCCCGAGGTGCTGGGGTGAAAAATGGGATGGGACATCTGTCCTGCACCGCACTGGAAAGACGTGACCTGGCAGGTTTTGTCACACTTGTTAGACAACAAATACTGTAGAGCAAGGTGAGGTAGAAGCCAATGTGTGCCAGTAGCTTCTGCTACTTATTTCCTGGTACTGGTTTGTTTTTATTGACATTTACAGAGTTTTTACAGTGTTTTAAAAACATCTGTTTGGGACCGGTACTGAAGTCACAAATATAAACCTTTACTGCTGAATCTGGGAGTTATTTGATTGTCAGGACACTGTGCCTCCAAGTTCTGGTTTAGCTGAATTGGGCTGTCCTTGTGCCACGGCTTGTTCTTTCTTCACTGAGTGTGCAGGGCAGTGTTGTAGTAAGCCCTCTATCAAGGAGGGATCTAAAACCATGCTGTCTTCAAGGGTTTTTATGAAAAGTTTGTTTCTGGCAGTCTCCTGGGAGCTTGACGGGCTGCCCTGGCAGTAGGAAGTCAGGAACAAGTGAGGCCAGAATTTGCTGCCAGGCTTTTGCATCTGTTTTTTAAATTAGGCATAACCTTGTTTTGGTATTTTATTTTTTTTTCAATGAAACTAAAATGTCATCTGGTAATAACAGAGTTGTGAAGTCTGTGTAAGTTTGAGAAGCAGTAAATCAAAATAATTTCCTTGCCCAGAAACTCTCTTTACCTGGTGCAACTCAGGAGAAGTGCCTAAATGCGTGTTGCGTTTGAATAAGTAGCCGAGGAGCAACAGTGATACAGATATGTTAAAAACTTAAGAGTTTAGAAAGGGATTTAAAAGTCACTATACCAGGCTGAATGAGGAGTTGTTATATTCCTGCTTCAACAAGCCCCTAAATGTGGCCTGAAGGGAGGAAGCAATGAGGCTCTTGCCCAGCTCAAAATAGCAAGAAAGTACAGTTGGGCTGCTCCTGTGCGTCAGGCAGAGGGAGAGCTGGAAATCACAGCATCTTGTTTACGCAGGAGAACTTGGCCTTTCTTTATATCTCAAGATGCACAGTTCATCTGCGTGCCTGGTGTAAAAGGCGAGTTGGGGTGGAAGGAGGTGTGGCAGGATGAAGCTGCTTGGCATGCCTGGGTAATTTATACTCTGTAGGTTGTCTTTACACCTGCTTTAATTGCCATGTTTGGCAAAACCTTTTTATTATTAAAAGAACCTTTTTTATTATTAATTTTTCTTGCGTGCTTTAAAATGTATTTTGTGGCTGAAACAGGGCTGTTCTGAAGGTGCCCATGTGTCTGGAGAAACATCTAGAGTTGATGAGTGGAATTCTTGATTTGTATTTTGTTTTGGTTTTTTTTCTCTCTGAACCTGTTTTGTTTGCATTGATCTCTGCTGCACCTACAAAGGAACTTACTCCTCATGTGGGCAGACAAATATGAAAAGTAACTAATGGTTCTAAAGAATTTGTTTCTTCACTCTCTGTTGAGACCTTGTATTTCATATATTGTACGAAGCTTTCTCTCTGTCCTGGTGCTGAGTACCAGCAGAGTGTTACCTGTACATAGGGGAGTCTTCTGTATCATATCTATGTCACTGGTTAACATTTCCAAGAAAAGAACAAAAAAAAAAAAATCACTGTTATGGACATCTCCGAAATCACTCATTGCCTATAAAGGAAGCATGTTCTTAATACCAAATAGTTACTCTGGTTTGTGTCCTCAGGCACATTGGTTTACATCTCCTCTGTGCTTTAAGCTGCCTAGTACAGCTCTTGTTATTATTTATGTCTACAGTTGGTGCTCTGAATTGCAGACTCCTGGCTCTTCCTGCTTGTACGGGTGAAATCCACGCTCCTGGTTCCTTTTTCCTCTTGGCAATGTCAGCACTTTCTGCGATAGTCTTGCAGATCTCTGTTTTCCAGGTTTCACTGTGTGTCTGGAGTTCTGCTGTCTCCCTGTTTGGATTATTAGAGGCACACTCACTACTCAGCATTGCATTTCTTAAAAATATTTATTGTTATTTTAGCAACGTACATATCGTACCGTACTTGTTCCTTCTGGAGAAAGGATTTTAAACACGTTTAAAAGCAGAGTTAATTTGAAAGAAGATTCATTTCATTCTTGGTTTAAAGCTGTATTTGAGAAATGTCTTCCTTTGTATTTCCGAGGAAGCCCTAGTCCTGACTTGCTCTCTAATAGGTGTAACACTGCTGTTCAGTAGAAAGCTAATTTTCAGCGATGTTGAAAATCTTCACTGAGATTTTTCACTGAAAATCACACGAAGCATCTGTTTAGTGAGTGATCTTGTATAATGTGTAGCACGAAAATGGCATATATGTGGTACGGGTTTAGTTTCTTGAGGAGATGCTTTGATGAGCATTCCATGTGAGCTAACCTGCTGCCCATTGAGGAATAAGGATATTTTTTTTCCCCACCTTTTAAAGAACAAGAAAGAAATAAGTCAGACCCCACGTTTTTAGATCCGATGACTGGTATTTCCCATACGGGAAGGTACATAGGAGATCTGTGCTTCCCATGAGAAGATCTGAACATCTAGACACTGGACTACATCTACTCAGCAAAGTGTGTGGCACAAACCATCAGGGCCCAGCAGCCAGCTCATCTGCTTTCATTGTGTTTGGCTTGCTGTTAGCTCAGCTGGTACAGTCTCTTGTTTCTTTCCCAGGCTGGCTAAAATAAACAAAAGTCAGGTGAAATGGCAGGTGCCTCTGCTGCTGAGAAGCTCTCGGAGTCCATTCTGGGGCCTGTGTTTGTCAAGCATGTGTTCTGTCATCTTTGGGCTAACTCGCATGTTCAGGCAAGATGTGCTGGTTGTGAGTAGATTTCCAGTTGCGATTACAGTCTAGCTTTGGATGAGCTCAGTGTAGTCAGAGTAACTTCAGATTTTCAGAGTAAACAAGCTCTTCATTGAGTGAAGCCCATGAGCCCTGTGCTTGTCCCCTGGGTTACTGCTGAAGGGATTGCTTTGTTCTCTTTTTTATGGGGAAGGACTTACATTTTTGCCTGACTTAATTTTTTCGTCTGTTGGAAAGTTTATTCCTAGTTGCTTCCCTTAGACCAAGCAAAGCAGCTCCTGCAGATTTTTGTGCTGAGCTGTTAGGCGGACTCCTTTGCCTTTAGACCTGAAGTTGCAGTTACAGATAATCTTAAGAGAAGAGACATACGAGAGGCATAGCCAAAATCCTCTGAGAGCTGGCACTCTTTGCAGGGTGTGGTAAGACTGTCTTTCATGTGTGCTGCTAAAGGCCAGGGTGCGACCTCAAAGAAAACCTTCTGATTTGGTTGTAAAATACCTTTTTGGAGGATGGTGATGGGTGGAGTGAACTGCTGCATCATGGTTTTGTGTGTGACCTGTTTAATAATGTGATTATTAAGGTTATTTGCACGCAGAGAGACCAGCCTTCATGGGAGAAAATGTTGCAGGGATAAAGGCAGACAGATGAAGAAACTTTGCCATTAAAATGGTCAATCCTAAGTAGGACATAATTAATTTAACGTGGAGAGCCTGTACTTGAAAGTCAAGCCTACATAAGGAAGTCCAGGTCAGGAGGAGTCTAAAATGACCTTATGTTTACATGAAAAGCAGAGTTTTAAAGTTTTCTCCTTACTCAGACAAAATCTCAAAGTACTTGCTTGTCATTTTTGGGACTGACTCATCCTTGTGAGCATGTTTCAGGTTTGGTGCATGTCTTTGCTAGAAACCTCTGTTGGAGGTATAACTTCATTTTAAAGTGCTAACGCTCTCTGGAGAATGCCCAAACACTGGCATAGGCAAAGGATATATCATCAAACCCAAGTTTTATTACTCTTTGTTTTGGAAGGATGGCTTTGCTACCCTTAACACTAAAGTTTGCTGGGGTGGCAATATTGGTGAAGCTTGTGCGGACCAGCCCTTATGGTTAACCTGGAGCAAAATCATTAGTTTAGAAAGACGGCTCCTTTCAAAAAGCAAAGTGTTTCCCTCTTGCCTCCTGCAGTGCTGTTCCTGACACTCTGGTGCAGCTGTGGAAGTAGGTCAGCAGAAGGCATCGCTTGCAGTGCGGTGATGGGAGTGCAGGTAAAAGAGTTGTGTAGCAGAGCATCAAAAACAAAGTGTCTGTCTTTTGTTTCCCAAATTTCCTGATTGTTGGTCACTGTCAATATCACAAACCTGCTTGAAGTGGATGTGGTCCAGAGCATTCTCACTTACAAAGGCAAAGCCTTCTCAGGCAGGTGTTTTCTTTACCTATTTAGGTAACCCTATACCAGCCCTTTAAGGATTAAAGCATTCCAAGAGTTATACTGTTATCTTTATAACTTACGTCACTGTTGTAGAAATACATGATTTATCTTTTCATAATAGTTTACAATTAAGGCAGAGATTCTAAAGATAAAAGTATTCCCACAGAATTATGTCTGATTCAGGAAAGCAGATGAATTTTGGTTTGGCTTTCATTTTGATTGTTGTTGTGTTTGGTTGGGGTTTTTAAAGTTATTCTTCCCTCTCCTGTAAACTGTTAAGGTTTGGAGTATCACTGTTTTTCTTTGGTTTTTGGGTTTTTTTTTTTCCTAATGAGAGGTAATTTGGGAGAACCATCTTAATTTTAACAAGAACCGTGGACTGTCTTAGATAAGTCTTAGATTTTTTTGAATTGAATCTTATTTATGTAATTAGATGTGAATTGTGACTTCTAGCGACATCAGCATTTGTTCTTCAGCTCTTGTTTTTGTGTTAATGATTTACCTTGCTTGTATTGTTGCTTACATATACAGAAGAGGTACTGGATTGTTTTCCTCCGTCTACCTTATGTAGTGTCATTTGAGATGACTCATTAGGATTGTCTTCTTTAAGTGATGTGGAAGAGCAGATTCTAAATTTGTCACACAGACACAGGACATCGAAACACAACATAAACCCAGTTGTTCTTGTACCACTTCCTGAAGGTGCAGCGTGTGCCAAGCAGTTTTCCTCACCAGATACCAGAAGTTGGGGTGAATGTTATGTATTTATAGAATGCTACTTGTGTTACTGGCAACAATTGCAGCTTAAAATGATGATAGTCTTAATTAAAAAATGGAAAACTTTCTTTTAAAATATGTATGGAGTTAAGCTGCTCAAAATTAAATTACTTGAGAAAACAGGATGAAGATGTTGCCTTGTTTTGTTTCCACCAGCACCTTATGTGTATCAGCTGTGCTCTGCACCCAGCTAATGGATGTTCTGGTTGGTGTGTGCGAGTGGGGTGTTTCCTTCTAAATCTTGATATTCTGGTCTTTCATCTGAATTAAGGAAAACTGAGGCAGCCTTTTCTGCTGTGGTTTGGCAACTTAGAGTCCTTTTAAAATAATTAGAAATGTTCTCTGGAGTAGGAAGAACTCATATTCATGTGCTGGAAGCAGCTGGGCTGCAGCTGAGCATGTCCCTGCACCTTGGATGCTGATTCGCACTTCCAGCTTTCTGCCACGTAAATCATAGACTGAATAAATCACTGTGAGGAAGAGCATGGTGGAAAGAAAACATCCGCCTTCATGAGATACCAACAGACTGGAAACCCTCTGCTTAAGCTTAGCTGGAAACACTTTTGTAAAGTGAAATCTGGTGGAGGACATGGGCTACATATTTCACACGGTGCTGTCTGCTGTGTCTTTCTGAACTGGGAACAAAGGTGTTTTGAAACTCTTGTTCTGTCTCTTGCATGTGTTACAACAAGAGTGCCCAGACCTAAGTTTGCAAGTGAGGTGTGAGTGCAGGTAAGAGCTGATGCTGGGTGATGCAAGATGAGGCATGGCTCCTTGCCCTCTGCTTATGTACCTCCTAGGTTTTTCTGATCCTTCTGTTTTTTTCCACTTTAGGCTCAGAACTTTATCTTAAACTTTTCCAGCCCCAGACTTGGTTATAATATGTCTATGCATCATTTTTTAACTTGCCTCATCCAAATAGACAGCAGCCATTGTGCAGTACTTGACGTGAGCAGCAAAAAGTACTTCCAGCTGCTGTTTGGGAGTGGTTATCGTGTCTTAGCTCTGAAATCTTTGTACCAAATAACCTAATAGTTTGTTAACTAACAAATAAAAATTGTGTGATGGATGGATAACTACAGCTTCTCAGGACAGATGACAGGAGCAAAGTTTAGTCTGAATTAGGGTCCGTTTGTGTAAGGTGTATATGTATGAGTGTGTGTAACTTTGAAATCAGTCGATTTGTTCTCAAGGTTACTTTTCTGCTTTGAGTTTCTGTTTTGGGCTTGCATCATTGGTTGGTTTGTTTCTTTTCAAGTTAACAATTGTCTATGCCTAAAGTAGTACACAGTAATTGGAACATCTAGCCTGATAAGACCCACAATCTCTGAACAACACTTTCTTGGTACTAGGAGGTGTCAGTTTGAAGTCCATGCAAGAGGTGATTTAGCTTGGGTGTGAACAGGTGATGCCAAGATGAAAGTTAGTGATAAGTAGCATGAGGCCTTTCCCTAATTTCCTCATTAGTTCTGATGTGCAACATGTTTATTCCGTGCCTGACATCTGTTTTAAGCCTCACAATGTGTTGGACTTCCCAGGTTCTCTGTAGGTATTTGACCACGCCAACTGCTCATAGGTACCTGATACATATGAAACATTGGTACCATCTGATTGTCTCCCTGTTCTGGTGAAGGAAGCCAGACCTGCAAGCCTTTATGTATTTTATGTTAAACCAAAAGAAAACACAGTTTCATCTCAGGGAAACAAGATGTAGCTTTCATTACAAACCAAGAAACCCAAAACTCCAGCATAGTTGGCATAATTAAAATTGAGATAGTTTGGATAGTCTTGAAAATGAGTGTAAAGAAACCTTGGTACTGGGATAGGGTTGAAAACACATGTTCCTCTGTGTATTTTCTCTTTCATTGATTTGGAGTTGTAGGCATGACAAATGCGCATTCCTTGGTGAGGATGGCATGAGTTGGGATGCACGTTGTACGGGATTGCTTAAGCGGTGTATTGGTTTAGAAGTTTTCAACTAACAATTTGCAAATCAGTGTCTGCTATTGCAGCCCATGCTTTGTTGGAAATCACGTAGGCTTATTTTTTCTAATCTCCTTCCAAGTGTTAGGAAGTAAACGATTTCCTAATCCATATTATATTGTTGTTGTTATTTGTATTATAACTTGTGCTAGGTGCTGTAGAAGCACAGAATGAAGCAACTCAGCTCCAGACCTCGTACAGCCGTGCGTACACGTCACAGCAGAATTATCTCTTAGAGTGTTCTGCTCTCTGGCAATGGGTCTCATGCCACAGAAAAACAATGTGAAGATGAAAGCACAAATATGAATAACTTCAGGGCTAAAATGACCATCCTTATTCACACTTAAAAATAACTTCTTATAGGCTGCAATTTTATTTGATGAGAGTTACATCTTATTTTGTGAGGAACTAATATATTCTGATATGAGTATGTGAAGCAGCTCTTAAGCTAAGTCCTATTTGAGTATTTACTTAGAATGAGTGTGGATAGCAAAACACTGACAAACTGGACACTTTGAACTGGGCTGGGCAAAGCCACAGCTTGTCACATTAGGAAACTAATTATTTCTAAGAATAAATTCAAATTAATATGAAAGCTCCCTTTTGAAATTGTCTTTCCTGGAAAAAGCGTTTGCACTAACAGATGATGGAAAGCAGAGCTGTCTCATCTTTTCCCTCAATCCCCCTCTCTTCTGTTCAAAGGCACATCAAAATGTTCCTGGTATATTTAAAGAAATTGCTCATAAGTGAAGTGTCCACTGATGCAGATGAATATTTAAAGCTCGGCTGAGCAGCACATGGGCTATTTCCTTACAACTGTGAGCACATAGTTTGGTACAGTCAGGCATAGCATTGGGCTGATAACATCATAAACTACAGAAAATGATAATGCAATCCAAATATTTGTGCTGCTAGCATTTATTCTGATTGCATCTCCTCACTGTAATTTTTTTCTTGGTAAACTGTTTTTTTAGTTTGGATTTTTTTTGCACCTTTATCAAAGCAAATTTTCGTGTTTCATGTGTTAGCAAAGCCGTTGCTCTGTTTGAAAAACTTCACTCAGAACTTCAATGCTTGTGATGAATGAGCTGGGAAAAATTAGTTTGACTCTTTGATGCCATGGGTGGTTTGCAAGGCTAACGTATTTGTTCTGTTTGGGAATGTGGTGAGCAGTATTAGAGACCATACTGAAATCCTTCTCATGCTAATTCAAGAGGCAGTTTTCACATTATGTTGTAAAGTTTTAACATCTCTGTTATAGCTCAGGTGATCCATAACTAGTGTTTGTTTCCTCAGAAAACTGAGAGCAAGTAATGCCCAGGTTGTGAGCTTTTTGTTTTGTTTTCTCCTCTTTTAGAACAAAACTGAATTATAATCCTCCAAAGGATGATGGCTCGACATACAAGATTGAACTTGAAGGGATATCTGTTGATATCATGAAAGAGATACTAGATTACATCTTCAGTGGGCAGGTATGGTATTAATAGAAACATAAATTGGACTAATTAGCAAAATAATCTGGATTTTAAGACCGCTATCCTGAAAGATAAACCTATTGAGGCCTAAAGACCTGTGATAAAGCTTCCACAAAGCAATATGTATTGCTCTGGGGCTGTGCATGGGAAGTAGAGGCAGTGGGCTCTGGAGGACTTGTCTCTACGCTTCTTGTGCAGTGAGGGAGGACTCCAGAAGAGTCAATGTCACATGTTTGTATTAAAATTTGTGGTTACTGTCAGTAACTTACTTTAAAACATGCAGTCTTTGACAGAACTGTTTTGATAGCAGTAGAAATTGAGACCGCATCATTGAATGTTGCAGTAAATCAGGCATCCTCCCTTCCTGACCCTCATGCCCAGCTCTCCAGCCTCTTTTTGCCGATAGGAGGCCCCTTTGGATCTTTGTGCCAGTAGCCTCAGCAGGACTTTAAGTCGGTGTGCCTGGTTTGGAACCAGATTGAGACTCTTGAACGAGTTTAAGCATTAAAAAGAAAAGGTAGATATGTCTGAGCATACATTTTAAAAAAGTGTTTGTTTATTACAGCAAAACTCATCTAGTTTCCCAGATTAGATGACCAATTTTATGGTTATTTCAGGCACAAAATTTTGCTTGACACCTTCTGTCAAGCAAAAGCCTTTCCATCAGTGTGTTAATTTGTAAATGTGTGGTAGTCATATCAATTTCTCATAGTTTTTACACTGGCATTTGTATTCCATTTTTGCCTACTGAGAATTACTGTAATGAATGCAGACATGTCATGAAAGAAATGAATGATAATAGCTCTAACTTCTAAATTAATTCTTGCAGATCAGGCTAAATGAAGAAACTATCCAAGATGTGGTACAGGCAGCTGATCTCCTGTTGCTTACAGACTTAAAAACTCTCTGCTGTGAGTTTTTAGAAGGTTGTATAGCTGCTGAGAACTGTATCGGTATTCGGGACTTTGCACTGCACTATTGTTTGCATCATGTTCACTACCTTGCCTCAGAGTATCTGGAAACTCACTTTAGAGATGTCAGCAGCACAGAGGAATTCTTGGAACTGACTCCTCAAAAACTGAAAGAAGTGCTGTCGATGGAAAAGCTCAATGTTGGAAATGAAAGATACGTCTTTGAAGCAGTGATTAGGTGGATTTCTCATGATTCAGAATCAAGAAAGGTCAGGACATCTAGTGTTTATATTTTGAATGTGTTCCAAATCAGTGTGTGTGTTCTAATCAGTGCGAACCTAAACAGACGTATTTCTTTCAAGGCTAATCTTGCACTTACACAGTTAGTTAAATTTTGCCTGAAAGGCAGACAGTGGGGTTGCAGTAAAAGGGTGAAAGTTGTGTTGATGATGTGTCTTCCAATACCTTTATTATTAAATAGACCTTAGGAAAAAAAATCTACCTTTCTGACATTTGATGATACAATCTTGTCTCTCTACAGAGAAAGCAAGTAGCGTGTTTGTAGTGAAACTTTGAAGACTTCTTGCATTTTCTTGGTAACATTGTGTTGTGAATTTTGTTTTTACTTCCAAATACCAAATAGGCTCTTCTAAGTTTTTGATAAATATGGAAGTATCTGTATGTACAAGTGCCTTAATACTGCTCTGTAAAGCCTGGGGGATTTTCTGTCCTTTATCTCGTTTTGTAGGTTCACATGAAGGATGTCATGTCAGCAGTGTGGGTTTCGGGCTTAGATGCAGCCTATTTACGTGAGCAGATGATGAGCGACCCACTGGTACGGGAAATTGTCAAAGAGTGCAACAATATTCCCCTCACTCCACCCCAGCAGGGCGAGGCGATGCTGGCCTCCTTCAAGCCCCGGGGTTACTCGGAGTGTATAGTGACTGTTGGTGGAGAAGAACGAGTGTAAGTATGAAGCATCATTGCAGGTCGTTACAGCTGCTAAAACCGCAGGTGTCTGGCATTCATGACACGTCTGAAAACAGTGTGGAGGGATTGTGTGCGCCTAAAGGGCTTATTGCTCTGTCATTTGAGTTTGTTTTTAAGTTGATCAGGCACGCCTGAAATACCTTTGTAAATAATTCAGCAATAAATAGTTGCGATAATTTTTTGACATTCAACACAGGGTAGGATGTGTTGTTTATTCAGTAAGTGTTGGCTGTTGTTTTTCATTAAACTGAATAGACTTTACTCAAAATAAACACAGAATGTTGGAGAAACACTTTTCTAATCATCTGAAGAGCATCTGTAATAAATTTTTTAAAATAACGAACATGTGGTTTAACTGTTTTGTTGGTAGTAGATGTGGTTCCAAAAAATGAGATGCCAGGTGAAAATCCCTATTCCACACAATAATCCGTTTCACTTCTCGAGTACCCTTTGAAGTAGAGGACAGGGTTTTGTCCTTCTCAAATAAGTTTAATGCTTAGATGTTTGCTCTTTATGGAAGTGTAATAAAATACTCAAATAACATTTTGAGCATCAGTTTGTGGATCAGTTTACTCAGACATTATTAATACTCTATGTCAGTTCTTTTTAGTTTGTTCAAAGTTCCTTCATTAAAAATTGTTATAGGCAGATACGATATGAACGAAGTGCATCTGCTTTTGTACAAAAATAAACTTACACACATTTGGTTTGGAGGTCGTCTTACCAGAAAAATGCCACACTTTGTGAATATATATTAAATGATGAGCAAGCAAGTTTCAGACACAAGTTGTTAACAGTGAACTCTTAAAATTCTGTCTCGTCTTTCTGTTTCTGTTTGTTCCCTCCCCACCCTGTGTTCAGATCACGGAAACCAACCTCAGTGATGCGGTGTATGTGTCCTCTTTATGATCCCAATAGACAGCTCTGGATTGAACTTGCTCCTATGAGTATTCCAAGGATCAATCATGGAGTACTGTCAGCAGGTAAAGGGGAACTTTGTATTTGTGAAGTCAATATTATGAAAACTTACCAGTGCCTCAAAATCTGACATATGGTTTATAATAAGATTTTTTTTCTTAAAGATTGACTGCACTGGGGTTATTTCATGCTTCCCCTTTGTCTGCCCAAAACTTTACTTTATTCTGTGAAAATTCCTGTCTTCTGAGTTTCTTAGAATCACTATTCCTGCAATGTTTTCTGGCAGTCTGGTATATCTGTCTCTCCGGGAGTATTTCATGTTTTACATAAATTCTAGCTACTGCATCACTGAATATGTTAATTATCTACAGAGCTAGAATTGAGTCCAGTATAAATTCATGCTTTACTTTCTCCAGTCCAGAGTTTGACTTGCGACTGGTCTGAATCTCTTAATGAATTCCAGGATACAACTTGCCAGTCGTGTTATCTTGCTCAGTGTACAGGTGTGAGTCCTGTTTTTAAGATCATACCATGTTTTGTTTTACAGAAGGATTTTTATTTGTGCTTGGTGGTCAGGATGAAAACAAGGGAACACTAAGCTCTGGAGAGAAATACGATCCAGATACCAATTCATGGAGTTCCTTACCACCAATGAATGAGGCAAGATCACTATCTAACTTGACAAAACATTCCTCTTGTTCTGCAAAATTTCACTTTGAATCTCTGATCGCTTGCATGTTACACATTCAGAATTGTGCTACAGACTGCCTTCTGTTTATATCCTCTTGTTATACTTGTGCTCTGACAATGACTTCTGAATTTGGAAAAACAAAACTATTGGTAACGAGCTAGATGTAAAGCTGAACTACAAAATTTCAGAGTTCAGGGAATCGGTCGTATACTTAAGATTATCCATATGCTTATTTTTAGAAGGCCAGTATGTTTTGTTTGTGTTGGATACAAGAAAGCTCTTACATGGACAAAGGGGTTGGACTGTACAGAAAAGAGGGGCAGAGGACTGGCTGACATACAGAACGTGGCTTGCAGAGACATATTTGTATTCTAGTTTGGTTTAAGTTAATGTTTCCTTCAGATTTGCATTCCATCAAATAATAGTTTATTATTTGTAAACATACATCTTTAGTACACCTGTATTTTTATCTTCTTGGATCAGCGTAGGGTAATTATTAAGAAATTGTTGTTTCCCACAGGCTTTTCCTCATTAGTCTCTGGTTGGCGAAGGCCTGTAGTTTTGGCCACATTTGTGGTTACAGTGCATTACTCTAAATAAGACTGAGGGTAGCTGTGCTCCTACATACAAAATAAAGAGCTGCCTTTTGACAGATAATGGGTCCAAGTTTTGCAACTGTAAAGACCTGAAAGCAACAGCTTCGTTGTATAGAGCACTGCTATGCAAACTGAAATACAGCCAAGCTCTCTTCTTAGATTTCTGTGAGGTCTCTTTTGGTTTTGCTGCTCTGACTTCTTTGAATACCCTTTGTTTTGTTTAGTTGAAGAAGTTTTATCTTATTCTGGAGTTTAAGACTTCACAATTTATAAAACAAAAAGGAAAACCAGACAGAATGCCAATATCCCTTTGCAGATGGGTGTGCTGAAAAACAGATTGTAGTGATTTATTCACAGTAGCAGTTGTGTTTACAATGTTGACTTTATCAATATTCCTTAGGCACGACATAATTTTGGTGTGGTAGAGATTGATGGAATTCTGTATATTCTGGGAGGTGAGGACGGTGAAAGAGAGCTCATCTCTATGGAGAGCTATGATATTTATAGCCGGACCTGGACCAAGCAGCCAGACTTGACCATGGTTAGAAAGGTAAGAATTACATTGTATATTATTGCACTGATTATTGTTGAATAGTTAATGCCAACATATGTACATATTTCAACCTTTTGTTTCATGTAGAAGTTGCAAGATACTCTCAAAACAAAATGGAGAGCAGCTTCTTTATTTATATACCAAACCAAAACTCTAACTGAGAAATTTTTGCAACCCAAATACATACATGTGTGTATGTGTATATAGTTAGTTTTGAGCTTTTGATACTGTGCATTTGTATGTAATTTTAGATGCACTTTTTCTTTTTTTCTACAAGATTGGCTGCTATGCAGCTATGAAGAAGAAAATCTATGCAATGGGTGGAGGCTCCTATGGAAAACTCTTTGAATCTGTTGAGTGTTATGACCCTAGGACTCAGCAGTGGACAGCAATCTGTCCTCTGAAAGAGAGAAGGTGAGTGAAAAAGGAAGGGGGGAACTAGATTGCTGTATGACCTTTAACACTCTGGTGAGAGGAAGTTGTCTTTTCTATGATGAATCATTGAAGATGGCTGTTAGAGAGACCTATGGGTTTAATATGGATTTAATGTTGTCTTTCTGAATCATAGTGGCCTGTAGTTACAATGCCAACGTGTGGCTGAATAAAGATAAGCATCCAAGCAATTAATAAGAATTCTGTAGAAATAAACTCTTGATGTTACGAGCCATACTTCCCTGACGCAAATGAAAACTAGAAGACGATACTTTGGATATTTTTTCTAGAGATAAATACTTTGCTTCTTTGTTCTTTCACATGGTCTGAACTAGGTGCTTGTAATTCATCGTCATGACTCATATTGTTGAACATTTAAGAGTTGTGTGCGTGTGTATAAATTAAAAACAAACAAACAAAAAAAAAAGAAAAATGGATACAGTTCAGAATGAGTGAAATAGTTCTTATCTATTGTAATTTTTTTCTTATTTGAATTCTCAGATTTGGGGCAGTGGCCTGTGGAGTTGCCTCTGAGCTTTACGTATTTGGTGGGGTCAGGAGTCGTGATGACAGTCAAGCCAGTGAGATGGTGACGTGCAAGTCTGAATTTTATCATGATGAGTTTAAAAGGTAAGTACCTACAGCTATAAACATAGCAAATAGGTGCCTTTACACATTTGCCTGTCTACTCCACCCCACCTTCCCACCTCCTTGCTCCAGCACTTCAAAGCATTTTACAACTTTGCCATATATCTGTTACTCATTTTACCTTTTATGATCCAATATGGCTATTACCAAATATCCATCTGCTTCAATGGCTCATCCCTCTAAGATACCAAGCCTTAAGCTGGGCCCCCATGTCAGTCTCCAGTGCCCCTGGGCAGGAGGAAGCCCTTGATCATACCAGTAGTTTGCCTGGTTTTTCTCCTCCTGTGCTGTGCAGTTTCCTCAGGTGCAGGGTGCTGCTGCTTTCCACCTGCACTCGTGCCCTAGATTCTTCATGAGTGCTTGTGGAGGAGTGCAAATATGTACAGGGGTATTTCTCCATGACCTAGCCCTGTCTTCAGGGATTTGCAGCATAGGGAATTCCTAAGCTAGAGCTAAGATATTTAATGTATTTTTCTTCTGAGTATTTACAGCTGATTTGCTTTTGAAAACATGTAGGCTTTTGCCATAGGAAAGACTCTATGGGTGCTGTACGTTCCACAGCCACCTTAACACATTATGCATGGCTGATCTCATTTTGTTTGTTTTGAATCTACTTCTGATGACTTCATCTGTTATCTCTTGGCTCTGGCGTTCAGTTAGGTATCCGCCTTACTACCTGTCATAACTATTCAAAATGTTACGTTAGTCAGAATTTTGTGTGTAGTCATCTAATTCTTCAGTCATAACTGAAGCTTTGGTACCTGCAGTGTTTGCGTTTTTATTTTCTTGCATATAAAATTGGATTGTTCTTTTTTTTCTTATATAAACCAAATTATAAAAAATACTTGTTGACAGTGGAGATGAATACATCTGTATTACAAGATCAAGACTGATTTATGACTGTGAACTGTAAAAAAGGACACAAAAATAAAATAGTAGGTGTAAGTTCATTATATAATTTCACTGCAAGATGTGGCTATAAAGAGACTTCAATTACTGTATGGAGAGGTCTTCTGCATTGTTGAATGTTATGTCCAATCCATGATCAAATTATCCTGGAGAAAAAACACACTTCACAGTGGTTACAGGAGGCAGATAGATAAGAGAGGCTGTTGGTGCTGATGCTCTCTAGCATCTTCTAGTCCTATGGGGGTGTAGGGAGATACTAAAAGCTGTTTAATTTTTTGGCAAGAGAACTTAGAAAAGGAAAGAATTCTTGAAATAATTGCCCCCCTGTCTCCTTGCTATTTTCAGTTGAATTTGCCCGAAATATTTTCATGTTGACTCTGATCTTCAGAAGGCCGTGTACAGTTCATGGTTCCTCACCAGTGACTGTAAACCTGTTTCACTGGTTGCTATGGACTGAGCTTGCATAAATCCGAATTTGAAACAGCTGGGAGGTTCCAGCGCAGGTGCTGCAGGTGAGTCCGTGGTGCCACCTGCTGACTGCAGCACAGATGCCTGTCCACCGGTGTTTCTGATATGTCTCTCTGTGTCTATGCTTGGTGGCATCTCAGAGTTGTTAGTACACAGTTCAAATAAAGTTGTAATAAAAATGCAGTTGCTTCAGCTCTTGTTCTAGCACCTCGTACGTTATGCGAGTGGCACAAGGGCTGTTCTGGTACAGAGGATGGTGAGGCAGCAGTAAATGATCTGTGCCTGGAGTTGCTGGAGGAGGTGTGCGTGATGGCTGCTGAGATAGCCAGAGTTTGCCTTTCTGCTTTGCCACCGCACAGAATTTGAGCTCAAAAACTTATCTGAGCATAAATTTGTGCTTGCACAACAGGTGGCTCACTGGCTGTGTGTATTCCTCTGGAAGTGGAGAGCCATGAAAGAGCAGGACGATCACCACGTCTGCTTCTAGTGCTGCTGGCTGGGGTTCATAGGATCGTAGAATGGTTTGGGTCAGAGGGTCCTTAAAGATCATCCAGCTCCACCCCCCTGCCATGGGCAGGGATGCCTTCCATGGGATCAGGTTGCTTGAGTCTCACTCAACCTGTCCTTGAACTTTTTCAGGGACAGGACATTCACAGTTTCTCTGTGTAACCTGTTCCAGCACCTCACCACCCTCACAGTGAAAAATTTCTTCCTAATATCTAATCTAAATCTCCTCTCTTTCAGCTTAAACCTGTTCCTCCTGGTCCTATCCCTGCACTCTTTAAAGAGTCCATCCACAACTTTCCTGTAGGTCCCTTTAAGTATGAGGAGGCTGCTATGAAGTCTCCTCAGCCATCTTTTCTCCAGGCTGAAATAAGCCAAATTCTCTCAGCCTGTGTTTGTATAGGAGATGCTCCAGCCCTCTGATCATTTTTGTGGCCTCCTGGTGCACCTGCTCTCTGGTTCGGGGAGGCCCCTGGCCCCAGTCCCAGGAGGCAGATAGGGTGTTGCTGGCCAGAAGAGGGGGCAATGCTACTGTTATGTTCCAGCACTCCAGCTCCTGGGGTCTAACAGCTGCCAGGCGGTGTGGGTGCCTCGCAGGGTGGCCGTGGCAGTGAATCTTACACAAATATTGAATAAATAATAAAGACAAGTTGTCCTTGGAAAACATGAGGGTGTTATTTCCTGGACTGGTTCAGAAATAGTAGAACACAAATCTTAAATCACTTTGTTTTAAGTGAAGGATGAAAACTTAAATAATATGCTTCTCTTAAATCTGAAAACCTTGTGCTAAATACTGTGTGTATTTGATGAGTTAAGCAGTTCTGCTTGCATGGGCTACTGTATGCCCTGCTCTTCATCATCACTCGAGAGTAAAGCGTGTGATCCTGTATAACTTACGACAGGTGGACAGTATCTTTCTCCTAATCCTGCAGTGCATATTTAAGGTATTAAATACAAAGGCAGATTCTTCATCTTAAACTTTATGTGGTTGTTACCTGGTGATAAATGTGTAATTGAAAAGTGCACTTATTTCCTGAGCAATAGTTTCTGAAATGAGGGTAATTGGTCCCCCTCAAACTAGCAGCTTCAAACTGCTGTCGTGAAGGATATAGGCACCTTCAGGCTCCACAGTGCATGTTCTTTTTGTAGTTACAGTGTTGGAAAAATATTGAGATTGTCAAAGCTGAAATATCACTTTAGATAGTGCATGAGTATATGACTGACAGAAGTTCAAATGCGTTGGCTTGAGAGATGTGTGGAAAGGAGGAATAGGTTTGCAAGATCATTTAGCCCCAGTGGGTCAAAACCACAGTGTATAAATTCTAGTGGTCTCAAACCAAAATTCACAGTGGGTTTTGGTAGTTACATATCAATACTGCACACCTCACAATGAGCTACAGGCTTTTCTAGCTGTTATTTTCTTCTGGAATAGAAATAGTTCTTTGAATTGTGAGTTGAGCCATCAGATATTGTTGATTTATGGGGATGTGCAGCCATGTGTGGTCTGCATCTTTTTTTTTCATATGTGCTTCAGCTCATTACTTGAGAATACAGGATCTAGCATTATCCTAGGCATCCAGGCTTCACAAGGATCTAAGTTACAGGTTTTACTTAGCGTATATGTCTAAATGTGTACTTGCATCGATATCTAAATACATTAATTCATATAAACCACCATAATTCTGGCTTGAATTGGATTAAAGGACCGAGACTTAACTTGTTTAATATTGCTTTCTTTGACAGTAACTTACTCCAGAATAGCTCACAGTGCACAGTCTTTCTAAATTGTTATTCTTAATCATGACACACTTTTCTAAAGAATAGGGATATGCAGAGATCTTCACGCTAGCAAAAAAATAAACATTGAAACTCCTGCTAAGCTGTACTGTATAAACAAGTAATAAAACAAATGAAGTGAGACAAAATACTAGCATACACATGAAATGAGGACAGAATAATGTAGAAAATAATTCTCATATTTGCAGTGCTTCTGTAACCAAGTTTCAATTAATAAATGTTTTGTCAGGCTGTCTTTCAAGTCATGCATGAATAAATTCGGATGAACTGAAGATAGAAAATACGTTTGTCAGATTGCGGGGTTTTTCAGGATGCAGATTTCTTTTCAAAGGCTATAGATTGAGATTTGTGTACATTGCATCCTGGTTTTGGAAAAATGGATCGAGCTAAAAATAGATTTTTAAAAAATTGTGAGTGGGAAATGTAGCTGTAAGGGTATCCTCTACTCAGTGATCCAGTGCTGGTCTACTCCATAAAAAGCAGGAAATCTTAACTACATCTTAAAAGACCTTGGTGGGTCCGTTTTTCTTTCTGCCAGAGTTCATAATTTGTAATATGCCTTTTTGCATCACATAGGTGTGTGGAGAACTGGTTTATACCCATACACATGGGTTTGTTTGCTTGTTTTTTCCCTTTTCTGTGTGGGTATTTGGAAATATTTAATAGAGCACAAATTGGCTTTAGGATTCTTTGAAAGGGCTGCTGGTGGAGCTCTTGAGCATAGCTGCTGCTGCCTTTCACTGGTGGTCTGTAAGAGGGGAAGGCTTTCTTCCTTCTTCTCACGAGCTCCTGGGTCAAAAGCGTTATCAAAATCTGCAGGTACCGAGGGGGATAGAAGTGAGAGATATTTGTTCATAAGCAATACTTGGTAAAAACTCCTTGAAAGTATTCGTTTTGGAACATTGTAAAAATAAGGAAATGCTGTTAGCAGTAAGTAAGTAGTAAACTAAATAATCTTGTAATGTAGTTTCTGTAATTAGGAAAATTTTCCCGTTCAGTGTGCAGGAATTTCATTAAAAGAAAATGCTTATGCAAATATAATGAGAAAACTAACTGGCTGACGGATAGTGCTGTCAGATGAGAAGAATCCAGAAGATTTTCCCTCATTTGTAGGCTTCATTTCACAGCTTGAGGTGATGTGTCTGGAATATATTGGTTCTGTATGACATCTATTTACTTCCCACTTGGAAAATAAAGCAGTTACCACCCTGCTTATTATTTACAGCAGTATGGATGGCTTATTTTGCTTATATCGCATCAAGACTGAAAACAAAGTCAATATTCCTTCCCTTTTTTTTTTTTTTATATTTGAGTGGGAATGTATTTCAGTTTCAGAGCAATCCTTTCTGTCTGGTTAGAGGTACATGCCTTCTCTTCTGCTACTTTCTGATTTGGTTTAAGTAGAGCCATCCCAGGGAAGTATGCAAGAGTTATGTTCCAAGGAGTGTTTTCAAATTCCTGAAGATGTGATTATTTTTTTTGTCATGGTGTTTTTTCCATACTGTTCAAACAGTAGGCACAACCCAGTTAAGCTGGAGCTTAGTCAAATTCTGATGAAACTTGATCCCTTGCCCTTCCTGTCTTTGTTCCTTCCTAATTTTAACTGCTAAAGCCCTGAAAGTGTTCCTGAAAAGTTGTGCCTGTTTTTTAAAGTATATGTGCAGTAGTAAAGTGCTCAGGCTTCACACGGTGTTGTTTGTGGGGTTTTTTGTTTATTTAAACTCTGCTTAAAGTGAGCATACAGAACTTGTAAGATTATAGTAGAAGCTAGAAAGTGAGCCTGATACGTGATCGGGAAGGTCTGTTTCAATTCTAGGTAATAGACATTTCTTCCCCAAAATCCCTTGCCATTTTGGTTTCCAGGCCTCTATCCCCTATTTGAAGTTTAACATTGCCAAGTGCTACTTTTTTCTTACTGGGCAGGGGATTTTTTGGTGCTGGTGAAGTACAATTAAAGCAGGTGGGGAATTATATGGCAGAAAGCACTGCTTAATAACGAGGCCCTGCTATAGCAATTTATTTCCTGCAGCATGGACTATTAAGACTTGCATGTGTTTATGACTCTACTGATTTTAAGACAAAGCAGCCTAAAATTTTCTCTGTATAAAAGGGTTTCCTATAAGCCTGTTCTCTTCCAGAAGGTCACACTGGGTGGCTGCAAGAATTTATTACAGATGGATTACACAGATGAGTGGAGCAATTCTGAAATAAAGCAACTTCAGGATAAAGCATCCCAAGCTTCCCAAAAAGCAGTTCCAATTGCTTTTGCTGCCTAGGAAAAGCCAGTACTGTCCTCAATTAGACAGTGTTACTAACGGTTTTTACGTAACAAATTAACTTGTATGCTCTGCTTTTGAGTTGAAGATGACGGTTGCAAAAAGAATCTGGGGTTTTTTTTTAATGTGCTTAATAAAATTCACTTACCTTTTTAAAATTATTATTTTTACAGGTGGATTTATCTAAATGACCAGAACCTATGTATCCCAACTAGTTCTTCTTTTGTGTATGGAGCCGTGCCCATTGGAGCCAGCATATATGTGATTGGAGATCTCGATACAGGTCAGCATTAGAACTAATAAACTCCTATTGCTTGTCTTCTTCCAGTCTTTTAAACACTTGGCACTAATGAGTCTGGATTTTTTTAGTATGAAAGGCTGGGGCCGTGTTCTGTTAAGTATTGTGTTCTTCAGGGGAATTATGCTGGACGTACAGAAATGTGCAGGTTGGTTTTGTTCATTGGAACGCTTCAGAAATAAGTTCAGCATTATAAGCACTTGGTTAATTAGCAGTTTGATGATCGGAAGAGATCGAGACTAAGATTTTATTACTGTATTTCTGTAAATATAAGAAAAAATATTAGTGCCTGAAGTTGTTTCTCCCACTTTTGCGGTGGTGAGCAGGTGGGCTCTGCACTTTGAGAGCATCATCCAGTGGTTCATGTGGATATACTGGTGACTCTTGGCTCTAAATCCTAGCAGAATAAATGTGTCCTAAGAAACATTCAGTACTCACCTTTCAGTGTCTGGCCACATACTGTAAAAGACATTTGGAAGACTACTTGTTTTCATGTCTGTATACAAGGTCTGACACAAAAAAAAACCCCAAAACAGTGAGACCAACCATATAGCTCAGGAAGCAGGAGGGGGAGGGGGGAGACAAAGACATGTGCTTGAGTATCCACCCTGTTTGCCAGACCTGGGCTCCCTCTTCTCAAAGATCGAGTTGGTGCCCAAAGGAACCAATTTTATGTCAGTGGAACAAAAATGACAGAGATCCTCAACAGCCTCCAGGAGAGCAATCTGTGGAATTCCTTTGGGGTTGGCAGCATTGTATGCAGCTGTGTGTCAGCTCAGAAGGGAGCTCTTTTGAAGGTGATTGTAGTTGATTTTCTTAATTTGTCAAATACAAAAAGTTACAGGCACAGTCTCGGGTGTTTTTGTCAGACCTCGTATATGTATATGTGTGTGTAGCAGGGCTTTCTACAAATGTAGTGGGCATAATTAGATAAGAAATGTCATGGTAGTTTTCCTTTTGACAGTAATTTCAACCATGTATCCAGAAACTGATTTGAGTTTCTGTGCATGCTCTTGTTTGCATATTTGCCTTATTTAGAGGTTCACCGTGGTGGTAGCTATTGTGTATTTTAAGCATTTTATCTTTTTTTTTTTGTGTGTGTGAATTCAGGTACAAATTATGACTATGTTAGAGAATTTAAAAGGAGCACGGGAACCTGGCAACGCACTAAACCTCTATTTCCATCGGACCTCCGCCGTACAGGCTGCGCAGCTTTGCGGATTGCAAACTGCAAGCTATTTCGACTGCAGCTTCAACAAGGATTATTCCGCATTCGCGTACCTTCTCCGTGATCTGTATGCTGATAGTGGAGGAGACTGGAAGAATTCTGCGCAGTCCACCATAATATAGCTCTATATAAAGGAAAAGCTGAGAAATTACAACTGAAACTTACACTGTATGCTGTGCTTTGGTATGGTAACTGTTTTTGTTTTAAATGCTTAAAAAGCTTGAGTCTCAGTTCTTGTTTCGGGAACAAATAACTTAAGTATACATTAAAAAGAAGAGAGGGAGGAAAATAAAAGGAGGAATCGAGGAAATGCCTTCAGTCGTAACCACCTGGGGTTTAAAACGTGTTATTGAAGGAGGTTTTTTGTGTCTGAAACTGGTGGGAACTGGTATTCCTTTGGTGAAGTTTATTGAAAAGCAAAAATAGATTTAAGATGCGTTTCCCCTGAGGGGAACTGATAAGAATAAATGTGCTATCTTGGACTGGATAGCTATAATACACAGAAGCTATACGATAACCAACGTCCCTGCTGTACTGCAAAGACTGCTGTCTGGCTGTAACGCCGTAGGAGATGTTGGTTGTGGCACCTTTTATTCCTAGTCCTTCCTCAAAAGTTAAGGTCTGTGCCTAAAAATGGTGGAGGTGTGTACATACGGTTTTTCATTCATTTGCAATGTTTTCATTCCTACAAATATTTTTAATATATTTAAAATGGACTAATCTGAAATGAATACAGTATACTACCGAGAAGTAAACTGTTTTTTCTATGCTGTCATTTGAATAGCCTGATGAACTGGTGTACAGGTGGGTGGCATGTGTTTCTGTGTGGGATTTGGTGGCCGTTTCCTTAAAGTAAAAAGGGAAACGGTGTTTGGAACAGTTAATGATGATTGCTGCTTTTGGTAAAAGACAACAAAACTTGACAAATTAAAGGAAATAGCTTGCATTCCTTTATACTTCAGATCACTTGCAAACTAAGAATGGTTTTTAAGGCTGAGGATTATTATGAAAGGTGCATTTTGTCTCTATTAGAATAAAGGTGAACTATGACAAGGTTACTTGTTTTGCAGAAAACGTTATTTTTTGGACTAGAAGTTAAGGAAAATTTGTACAGTGACTTTAAATTGGGATCAAAAGTCGGTTTACTAATGATTTCCATGCTAAGGTACAGAGTCTTGTTTACTGCTGTCTGACTTTGCAAGCTGGGTTTTATGGTGCAGTTATAGTGAAGAATTTAGTATCTTGCATTTTGTTTCTTAGTAAGTCTTGTTCACATCAGTAGTGATATTTAGTTGACTTTTGTTCACAGTCAAGATCAGCTGGTAGAACACTTTTACCTCAATTTTTTTTATTTCATTGTTTTGATGGGTGGGACGTGACCTGTATTTATTTAGAAGGAATAAGATGAGAGAGATGGAAATAGAAATAAGACCTCATGCCCATCAGAAAAAGACTTTGTTTAACCAGTGTTATAACTACATATGATACTTTCCACTCTGCAACAATGTGGACCTCAGACAAGCCAATCTCTGCCCTTGGCTGTGTTGGTGTAAACCTTCATCTTTATTGAATCATCTTGGATCTGCTGAAATACAATCCCAAACTAGTACAAAATAGTTATATTTCACTAGATAGTCCTTGAAGAGACATTCTGAAAGTTACTTCTGCTCAGTCCTTCCCTAGCACTGATGTGTTTTGAGTTGCTGTAATTCTGAGCAAAGTGTTGAGGGGGAAAAGAAGAGGGCAGCAGCCTATCCATTGACTATTATTTATTTATTTTTATTTTTCACAATGCTGAAGTGCTGCAAAACTTGAACTATACACATCAATTTTCTGACCTATTTTATTTGGCATATTAAAAAGTTTATATATTTATGCATTGCAGTAAACTTGGTGTGTGTGTGTGTATATATATATCTTTAGATTTAAAATTTATATATAATGCTTTACTACAGAAATGTGAACCACTATTTCCATCCTTGGCTGTCTTATGAAATAAATCAAGTGCTGTTAGTTTATCTGTAAAACTTCCCTTTTTGAAATCTTTGTTCAATTTTTTTCTTAGACAAAGTGCCAAGATCCCAGATTCAAAAGTGATGAATGTTCCTTGTTGTCCATTTCACTTTTGAGCTCAGTTTTCTAAATGGCTTAGAAAACTTTTGAAAATGTTATTCAGAATATTGCAGGCTGCTACCTCTCGAGTCCCTGTAGCTTCCCAGCACACATGAGGGCATTCAGCATCCAGAAGACCTAAGTAATAAGTGCACATAACAAATCTAAACTGTGTTTACTCTAGCAGTGTTTTGCAGTTAAAGTTATCGAACCAAATGTTTACACTTAAAGTAGGATTAACAGTAGGCATTCTTACTTTTTTAAAAAAGCATAAATAAAACAAACAAATCTGCTGGTAATTGGAGCGTGTTGCAAATGCACTCTGTGAGATTTGGACAAGAAGTTTAAGCCACGTCGGCTGAAATAGTTAAACACTTCTTTTCTTAACAGTCGCGTACCCCTGTTGCTTTCTTGCTCGGTTGGCAGGCAGGGACCGAGTCTCTAGGGATGTTGTCTCCCTGAGTTTTGGCTGCGTGCTCAAGCTGAAGATTTAAGCACTCCTGAGGTCTCAAAATTGGCTTGCTTGCTTCAAGGTGACAGGCATCATTCCCCATCTGCACTGTCTGTGGGGCTGATCCAGGAGATGTTCTAGCCTGTGTGTGTATGGGAAGGGGACTTATCTTTTGGCATCTGACTTGTGTCTGTCTATCTGCCCGGTTCTGATCCTCAAGCCCAGTGGTGAGTGCGTCTCTTGGGATGTGCAATAACCAGGTTCAGTCGCCTCCCAGTATGGAGCAAGGCTGTGAAGCCAAGGCCCTCCTTCCTCCAGGAGGAGCCTGATGTGCAGGTGATGGTTGTGTGAGAGGGACACTGACCTCTGACTGTTCTTTGCAAAGAGATGGTCCATTTCAGCAGAGGAGGGAGCCTTTGATACTTGAGGTGCTGAGTGGAGGAAGGTCACCGGTTTCCTAAGTGTGTTGAACATACCAACAGCTACAGATTTAACTGGGGTCACTGGTACCTGCTGCCACCCCAGGTGTCCCTGCTTTCCTAGCAGCTGTGTACCCCTGTGTACGATGGCTGAACCACATGGAAAGTAACTCATGAGTTTTCTCAGTTTTCAATCCAGGGGTTTTAGACATTTTTGCAGTTTAGAAACTTGTTGTCCTTGCTTGGCACAGTAGCCTTGACAGCCATCTCACCTTAATTCCTTCCAGCTCGTGAATTGTCACTCTTTAAATTTAGCCAGTTCCCCCACAGGTGACTTTTTGAATAATTTTCTTAGCCAGCTGTCTGTGAGTCTGCCAGCTTCCAGGCATTGGGGTTTTAGGCATCTTCTTTGATTTACCGAGCTGGGTGCCTTGTTGGGGTTGTGAATTTGTCACGATGCATACCTGCTCATTTCAAGACCGTTATCTGTGCTTACCACACATCAGGGCAGGGCTGCGTCCTTGGGTGCAGGTCTTGGGAGCTGCATCTTGTGTCAATCCTAGCACAATCCCAGACGAGGACTGGCTGGGTCACGTTGCAAGCCGAGTGACTTGGGTTGGGCCTTGCTGTCCTTTCCTCCCCCCTGCTGTAGAATTGGACCAACCCCAGCCATTGTAGTCAGAAAATCACCAAATATGGGGTAGGGGTTGTGGAAGATGGGAATAGCGGTGGCTTTTTCTTCTCCCCTCACTCCATCTCTTACCACAATCCTCCCCCAAAAAAGTTTCCCCTTCTTTTCCATGTGCCATGGGTTATTTTTGGAAAAACTCTGGAATTTCTCATTTAAGGGCAATGTCAAAGAGACAATACCATAAGCACACGTCCTTTGTGTGTGTTCTACACATGTAGTTTTGTAGCCTCTCTGCACAGCAGAGTGTTGCAGAAGCAGAGGTGTGAAGTGCTGTTGCTCTCTTAAAATACATCTTTTTAGGAGGCACGCACCTGGCCTGGTCTCCGTTTCTTAGCTGGGCTTGAGATGCTCGTGTTCCTAAAGAGTCAGTGCTGGATTTCAAATTCTCACCTTTTCTGTTTTTATAACATGAAAAAAAGCATCCTGAAGAGTCTTCTGGTTTGCTGCACCTCAGCAAGGTCTGATGGTCCTCTGTATTTTATCAGCCATTCCTGAAGTTTTAGTTATTGTGAGAATGCTGGATCAGCTCAGCTGTTCTGGCCAGGTGACTTTCTGTAGCTGTGAGGGTGCCTCCTTTTTAAATTGAAAGCAAATTAATATGAGATTACACAAAAGGATAGCAGTCAATCAGAAAACAAAGGTTAGTTTACAAAATCAGTTCACTTATAACTGTGGGCAGGCTGTATCCCTTTTACTTTTGACTGCACAAAACTTGCATATCACGCAGCCTGCCTCCTTAAGCAGAGTTCTTGCTGAGAAGTTTTTCATTAAAGCTAATGAAGCACCTTGCTTTATGAACTCCCCTTCCAGAAAATATCATGCAACCTGATTTCTTTTTTGAAGTATTTGTTGTGCCTGCCTTACTTGGTAAATGCACAAGTACAAAAGTGAGGGGCTTAGGAAGCACTTTTTCCCTGTTGTAACCACAGTTTCTCCGGTCGGTTCCATAAATACTACGACTGTAGAGCCTGCATGGATTTTGTTAATGCGCATTTGCTGTGTGAAGTGTAGGATGCAATAACAAATGCAAGTTGTTACAAGTGCCAAACTTTTGGTTTCCTCTCTGTGTAACAATAATTCAACTGTTCTCTTAAAATACAGAGATGCTTAAAATTCACTGTGTTCAAAAAAAGAGCGGTGGTTCTTTATTTTTTTAAAAATGAATGCTATTTAAAACACTGTAAATCTTTACTTTTTTTTTTTTTATTACAGTTCTGTGGGTTTGTGCTGCTCTTCACAGCTGCCTTGAGACATCACTCCAAGTGATGCACGTGGACACTCTGCTCTTTATTAGAGCACTAGTGTCATGCAAGTATATAGTAAATAGCAGCTGACCGCAGGTTTTCACATTTAAAATTATAACTGTTTAGCTAAGAGTGCAGTTCATGTGATTTAATCTTATCTGCAGAAGGAAAGCTGTGTCTTGGGAAGTGTGACTACCCACGGACACAGACATGCTGAAAATTGTAGCTAAGGTGTGTTTTGGTGCCACTCGCAGTGATGCTTTCCAAGGAGTTGTGCTTAATTTGGGATATGGATACTTTCTGCCTCTAATGTTAGCATCAAGGTTTGGAGGTTTGTGTTCTCTTAACCCTTTGGAGTATTTAAGTAGGTTCTTCGGGTCGGTAGGAGGGCTGTTAATTATGCACAAGATTGTTTTTCAGTAAGAAGCTACCGTTGCCATGTTAACCTGCGGTATTTCCTTGTACTGTTAAGGAACCGAGTACCAGCCTGCGTTTCAGTGATCAGTGCTGTAGCCTTTTGACCTTTGCCATCTTCTGTTGCTCTTCCTTGTTTGTTATGGGAGGCGAGAGCTGCGTTGGGAGGGTCTGTGATTCGGTGACGTGCCTCTTGTGAGAGAAAAGCGAGGAGATCAGTCTGATCACTTCAGATTGGGAAGGTGAGCTGGTAAAAGCAGACTTGGAGATATTGCCATAAGGCCAGTAAGATCTGGGTGAAGCACTGCTCGTTTTCTGTAGAGGTCACATCTCTGCTCCAAAGTTCATTGACAGATTGGGCTTTTTTTAATGGGAAGTTCCTTACTATAGGAAGGGTTGCAGACAGACTTTAAGGTGACAGCTCTGATCAGCCATGCCCTGTGCGGCTCTTTAGTCTCTCTGCTGTTGTAGTCCAATAATCACTTCTCTCAAATTTTTTATTAGCAGGTAAGCTAAAATAATGGAGTAAAACTATGCAAAATGCTTACCTTGATGAATACCTGCTAAAAGGGATTAAGATGAATAGAAGAATTGAGTTATAAACTGGTACCAGCAGGCAATTGTTCTAAATTTATTTGTGATACAAAATCTTAAAGGTATTTTTAAAAACTGCTTATTCCAGGTAGCTGCTTATTAGTTGTTAAAAAAAAATTTATAACGCGTAAAAGATTTGTTTGGAATAGTATTAGAAGGTTATTTGAAATAATCTAGGGAAATGTCTTGAAAAGTGAGCTGAAAGATTGGAACTTTTCAATATAAAAGATTAAATCTTGTTACCCAGTATTTTTGCAGGGTTTCATGTGAATAGTGAACACCTGCCAGAGCACATCAGTACATGCTCAATGCCATTGCCTACCTGTGCCCTTGAATTTTCATAATGAAATGAGACTGTACTGAGCTCTTGTAAAAGCCGATGGATCTGATTACAATAATAGGATAGAAAGACACATCCCCAGTGCAAGTAACATTATTTTATTGATAAAACATGAAAATGTAATTTTACATTTTTAAATACTAGGTGCTTTTGAATTACCACTGAATGCCCTTGATTTATTTTTCTTTGCCTTTCCTCCTTCCTTTCTTTTCAGTTAATGCTAGACATTCTCTGCTTTGGTCAGGTTTTTTTAATCTGTAGTTCTAAATCCAGTCAGTGCCTGAAAGAAGCTGTTTTAGCAGGCTGTACAGTGGGCTGCTTTTAAAGTTATAATTTCTGTGCATTCTGTTAGCGTGCTGCACCTCTACTCATTTCAGAGTAGAAGAAAAGATGTGGAACAATGTTGCGCCTGATGAATGCAAGACCCATCCTGGAAAGTCTAAATTTCAGTATGCGGTAGGCTTCGTGCTACAAAAACCTTATCCCTGGCTGTTCTTGAGATTCTCACCTTACTGATCTCACCCACTAAAGCTTTGGCTAGGCAGCATCTGTTTTATTAATTTACACATGGTAGCAGGAAAGCATTATCATCCTTGTTGCTCATTGAACTATTTTTAGATCTTAAAAAACAAAATCTGCTAAATTATAAGTAAATGAGTGCACTGGGATATTTGGCAAGGTGAACAGAGCTGACGTTCTTTAAAGTTCTCATTATTGTTAGAGCTTCTTTCTAAAAGAAAGCCAAGGAGTACCCTCTTAAGAAATACTTTCAAACTCTTTCAGAACTAGTCTTAAACTAGTCCGAAGAACTCTTCTAGATTGCTTGTAGAAACTGGGATCTGTTCTAGCTTGTTTTTGTGGGGAAACAGATGCTAAGTCAATTTTACAGGTTTTTTTCTATCTCCCTGACTTCCAAACCCCAATGATTTGCTGCTTGTACTTAAGGGTCTGAGATTGTATTTTGCAGTGTATGGGGACCATTCTATCATATCTTAGTTTAATCAATGTAAACACCAAGCCGTGTTCTGGTGGACTCCTGGAAGGTAGCATTACAGTGCTAAGGGAGGGGGAAAAGTATCAGTAAAATAAGATCCTCCTTATACTGCATGTGGCCTTGCTGTGCGGATCTCATAGGGCAAGAGGCCTGTTTTGGCACAGAGCTTATGTACTTGGTGCCTCTCGCTGCCCTTGGTGTTTGGGAACGTGGCTGGGACATTGTCTGGCTGCGGAGTTGTTGAACCCCAGAGTACTCGCGGCTGTGGCAGGCTGAGAGTTGCCCCCCAAGCCCCCACTGAACCAACAGATGCGGATTTCTGGGCATAACCTGTGCACAGTGCCACTTTCCGCTCTCAGTTGTTGTCTTTTGCTCTTATTAACAAGACTTTGCTTTTACTCTTGTCTCAAATTTACTTCTGAACGCATTGCTTTTGTCGTTGATCACTAGCAAGAGTGTGCGTGGGCTGGAGGACAAATACACAAACTTGATTTTTTTTCTGTGTGCTGTTTTTTTGCACATCTCTACATCTTTTAACTCCGCTCAGTGCATGTGGGCAGAGTGCTTAATACACAATGAAATGACTTTTCATTAAGATTGTAAAACTAATATAATCCGGTTTAGAGATCACCTGAACATCTGTAAGCAATCCTGGAGGTAGAGCATGTGCCGCCCACTTTGTCCGTGGGGAGAACCCTCTATTCCCTGCTACCTCATTTTTTTTTTCTTTGCACTTTGTCAAATCTTTTGTTTTGTTATAAAGTGTGTTCTGTCCTTCAGTAAAAAGCTAAAAGCAGACGAGAAGCAAGGCAGAATGATGCCATTGTCCAAGGACAGTTTAATTTCATTTTAAATGCATCTTTCTGTACAAACAGACCAAGGCTGACCTGCAGCTGCTGTAAAAAGTAAATTAAAATTTATATTACTTGAAAATAACTATTATGCTTGTAAATGAGAGAAGCAATGGAAAGACTGTCCTGATAATTTTTAAATAGGAAAAAATCTGTTTAAAAATTAAGGCTCTGCTCTTTTAAGGACAGATCAAATAGTTTTCTCTCGTCTTCTACTCTGTGCTGTTTTGCCTGTGAACTTGATTTTTCTGTAATATCTTAACCTGATTTTTTTTTTTGGTAGAGGTTCCCCATTTATTCACCTACAGAGAAAAAACTGTCCAAATAAATACCAACTATTTGCCCACTTCCTTGGGATCTTCAAGTATGCAGGGTTTTGCTTACCTTGAAGAATTTTTTTTAAAAAGTGTGTTTTCTTCTGCTTCTAAAGGTGCTATTTTGACATATTTTTTAATTCCTTACACTGTGCTTGACTTCTTCTTAAAGTACCAATGTAGGCTGATAATCAGCTCATGTTGGTTCTCTGGCTTTTGTTTGAGTGTTCAGTCTTTTTTAGAAAACATCCCTTTTCATAAGACAGTTTCCGAACTGTCAAAGGCCTTAATAATATAAAATTTAATGAAAAATTGCTGCCTTTTTTTCTGTCTTTGTAAAGGAAAAACCAAGAAATGCTTCATGGGGAACATTTTCGTCTAAAATTTTAAGTAGCAGCTCCTATTAACTTTGAATTAAATGTAGCAAATATTTTACTGGTCATGCACAAATAGCAGGGATAAAACAAGGAGTTATTCATTTCTCCGCAGACTGTACCAATTAGCTACTAATTCCAGAGCCTTCTTTTGGCATCATGGTGGCTATTCAGTAAATATTAATCTTCTTGGGCTGGATCCCAGGACTCGGCTGTGTGTTGTTCCCTGCTTCTCTGGGACACACTGACCTCTGTGGCTGCTGGAGCATCTGGATGTTGGGCCAGGTATGGGCTGTGCCTCAAACCTCATCTGTTCAGCCCTTGTTTGAGGCACACGTGTACCTGGCCAGGTCTGTTCACCCCAGAGGGTTTAATTGCCCTGTGCCAGGGGTGGTCAGGAGGTAGGAGAAGGGAAGCTACCGACTTCTGCCATCGCTAGAGTGATGTCAGCTTGGTAGGTCTGGGGAGGAGGCTCTCGTAGATGCAAGCCATGGAGCAGAGAGCTGAATTTTAGTCCTATGTAGGAACTTTGTTGTCATCCTTATGCTGTCTTTATATTTTTTGTTTAATCTGTATCATCAGTTTGGTTTAGGGAATTTGGTAGCTTCACGTTGCCATTCTGCGGTGTAAAAAATCGTACTCCAGCCCTGTCTGAAGCAGCAGGAAGGATGAGGAGATTGGTGCTTGAACTTGTCACATCTCCAGACATCGGGTTACTGCCTTTTCATAGGCTTCATGGTCCTAGTGGGGCAGTGTTTCTCAGCCTGTTAATCTAAGAGCCATTTAGCCTTTTGAAAATAGTCCAGGGACTGCTTTGTCCTTCTCCTACTTCACATGTTGGGTGCTGACCTCTAGACCATCTTAAGTCGTCCACACCATCCCTGTCCAGGAGCCACAGGCTGGTGTCCTTCATGAGGAGTTACGTGCAGCACTGTTTGAAAAACAGCCAGTAAACGAGGGACCATGGAGAACTCTACTGAGCTTGAAAATCCTTGATTCTCTTATTTTAGGGAAGGCTAAAGAGCAGCGCTGTTCATTGCCAGGGCTGTGCACAGAGCCTGAGCCCCGCAGCTGCAACCTGGCAGCATGGGTAAGGGTGAGTCTATCCTGTCTCTTAGGGAAGAGTAAGGTATAAAGGGCTGGGATCTAGTATTTTGTATTTGTTTTATTTAAATCTGAAAGTGTTGGAAGCCCTAGAACTATTTCTGCAGGGTGGAACAGCAAGTATTGGCCTAAATAACCAGGGAGTTCCTGGCCACCTGGTTTTCCCTTACACTTTTGGATTTGTTTCTTTTCTTTTTTTTTTTTTGAGAAAACAGAAACGTGTAACTGCTTCCCAGTTTGTATGCTTACTGTTGAAATTGTTTTAATTTTGCCTTCAAGAGGAAAAAGCAAAATCTATTAACGTTAGATGCTCTACCTTCAGAGTTTTCGCTCTGTAAACTGTTTATTTAGTATGTGAATCTTGTAGCATTGGGCTAAAGAATTCAAATACATAATCTATAAATGATGATTAATATACTTAGAGTCTGACTTTGTACTGTACAAATATTCTATTTTAGTGTAAAACTATGAAATAACTGCACTGATTAATCCAATTATGATATCTGTATTCCATGAGCCAGGTAATAGCAGAGTGATGGAACATAACGCCACATTGCTGCAGCTCTCGTAGAGCTTTCAGCCTTCTGTCAAATCTAAGATCTTGATAATTACTGGGATATTGTCAGAATATATTGCTGCTTTTTCTACCAAAAGTACATCAGCATGGTGTGGTAGAAACACTCACCTGGTCTTGTTTACCATCACTGGCATGGATTTTAACAACGAGGTTTATTCCCATCATCCAGCTGTTGTGCTTTGACTTCTGTATTAAAGATGTGTTTACTGTTACAGGCTTTTTATGTGCATGTGTTCTCTGTGGGTCTTGGAGCTTTATGTAGGAATGGAGTTTTTGCTTTTGTTTGTTGATGTGCCCACACCAGAATCTCCCTGTGTTGTTTTAAAATGAATCCATGAATCGCTTGAGGCCAGGCTGTGGAATGCTCTGACCCAAGTATGTTGAGTTACTTCTGTTAAAAAGAGGGAAAAATGAGACATAAATGCTCTTTGGCCTCAATCAATCTATGCAACACCAGAGAGCTGAATTCCTTGTGACACAAGACACATGGCTCTTGTGTCCTTCCAAATCCAGTCCTTGCTCCAAGGTTAGGAGAACTTGTATTCAGTGGCTGCTGAAGAACCTTGCATGAAAATCAGCTCTTGGTCACTGGTTTCCTCCCTCCCCCTGCCTTGCCTGTGAGTTTTAGGTGCTTTGACTTTGAATGACGTGCTGTCAAAGCGTGTCCCTCCTGTCTGTCTCATATGGTTGGACTCGATGATCCGATGGGTCTTTCCAACCTGGTGATTCTATGGTATTGCGGATTGGAGCTTGTCGTGTAAACCCACCAGTATGACTTACTCACTGGAGTACGTTAGGGGCGGCTTCGTTACTTTTGCACCTCTCTGCTCTAGAGTGTCAGGTGTTTAGGTGTAGGTCTTGCTTTTATGTTCCTGTGTTGTTCAGTTGTGGGCCTGGTGCTTACAGTTGACCAATGACATCTCAAATCCAGTCCAAGTAAGTTTTTATTTCCGCTGCTTCTGTGTGTATGTGAGTTTGATTTTGCTGCTTCCATGGCAATTCAGGGATAAATGCCTGTGTGGTCAGGACTGCTGGTAAAGGTTCTTTGTTCTCCCGTTGCTTCATTTTTCCAGTGAAGTTTGTTCCTTGTGTTCCTCTTCTTCCCTGTATTAAATACCAGTAAACCCAGGACACTTTTTTCCCCTAGTTCAGCATCCCACGAGTAGCTCTCTCTACCAGTTGATCGTGTCTTCTCGCCTTTACGTGTGTTCTTCTGAGTAGTTTGCCTCTATTTGTCATGTACTTGTCCCACCTTGTACCTCAGACTGCTTCTCCCTCCTGACTCCTTTTAATATATTGTCTTTCTTTAATTCAGGTCAACCTTGATTGGTTTCTCTGATTTCAGAAAGGGATTTTGGTGCATAACACAGGAAACAAACAGAAAATCTCTGTGCAGATGTCTGTGTATATTCATTCCCTCCCCAGCACATACAGTGTAGGGGGTTCAGCCTATTCTATTCCTAACCCTAGTTTTTCCCTAGTCGTAGGCAGAACAAAGTCTGGAGGTATTTCTTATTACTTTTGGCAATTGAGACTATTTGGAGATTTTCTTCTTCGAAGTAGCCACTGCAGCTGAGCAGCTGGCAATGCGAGAGGGTTGTTATGCTTCCATATTCAGTATTTTTAATTGAGGAACAAATAATTTATTTTGGGGAAAAATGTAAATTTTTTTGTATTTGTATGTCAAAGTGGCCTTTATAGGAAAAGCACATAAAATATTTAGATTAAAATTGCTTAGTTGTGTAATTTTAGTGGGGATTTTTGTATTGACAGGGTTTCTATGCAGTTTTCGAAATATACTTGCTGTTTTGTGTTAGAATTATCGGAAATATTTTTAAAAATCTGTATTACCACATATTCCATGGTTGATCCCTTTACTATCATTCCTTTTGAATACTACAGAGATTCTAATTAACCCTGTATATTAATTTTCCCCCACATATATTTGCATTAAGTCAATATAATGAGTTATAGCGTGGGTATGTAGCTTTAAGGGAATAAGCCTAGTAGTGTAGCTTAATTATGGAGAGATCCTTTTGGAGAAAGGCGGTACACGGTGTTTCAATTGCACTTAGAAGACTAAACTAGCAAATAAAGTTTTTGCTGTACCTCGCTGGGAATTTTTGACTGTTTCCATCCTACAGTGTTTACACTCGAGCGTTATTTTAATATGTACTGTTTGTGCAGTAAGCAATTCTCCTTCGTTCTGTTGGGTTAATGCTAACCGAGAGGACAAGTTTTGGAAAGTGTGTGGTATCCAAATGGATCTGATGTGATTTTGGAGGAGGGAGGAGAGGGTAGTTATATCCATCAGTGTATTTTTGTGTTTAATTATGTACACATTTTCACATTAGGTGAGACTAAAGTAGCTGAACTTAGAATTGGCTTGTAAAATCAGTGGCTGAGGGGGAGGAACAGAGAATGGGTTTGCAGAACTGCAGGCAAAAATACCCTTTAGTTGCTGCAGTGCAATTGCCTTGACTGCCTATGCAAAGTATAACCAGAGGTTCATATATCAGACCCTTCGGTTACTGCTCTGATTTTACTTTCTGTTCTCAAGGTGGTGTTGTAGGGCTCGCTATGTAGAACCTTCCCGGGAATGTTTGTCAACTGGCACTTCAGTTGTATCACTTTATGTTTGTATTTTAATTTTTGTTTCTGTAAGAGATACTGTGTGGTTCGTGGGTTGGTGTAAGGGCAAGCTTTTAGGTGTAGTAACAGAAGAACACGCATGCTACCATGTATTCTCACAATTGAAGAAAAACGTGCAATTTTAATGGCACTTTGACCTATTGCTGAAACATTGGGTTTTGCAATGGAACAAACTCAACAATTGAAAACACTGTGTCTACATTAGATGTTTTGAAAGTGAAGAAAAAGGCAGTTACTCCAATTGTACCCACAGATCATTTGGTGTTGATTTTTTAAATTTTCTTTTTTTAAGAGTTTTTGATCTGGTTTTGGAAAAATACACATTTCTTGGTTTACTTTAGTTGCCACAAATTGCCCAGTGCAGAGTCTGGTCCACTTCCATCCATTTATTTTCGTGGAGTAGTTGCACATAAAATTGTAAGAGCAGAGCAGGAAAGCTGTTGGGTTACTTACCAGTAACCTCCCTTGCAGAATCGCTTTGTGGCTCGTGCGCGATACGGAAGCAGACAAGAGAATTTTCCTGGATTAAGTAGCACTCGCTTCGGTTTACGTGTTCGGTATAATGTTGGGTGACTAAAGGGAGGTTCCCTTTTTAAAGTATTTGACTTGTGCTCTGGGGACTTAGTTGCCACTGTGCAAATTGTGCTGTAATATTGTACCAAGGATCAGTGAAAGTGTTTTATCTTTTTTAATGTCGTTTGTATTTGACCGGGTTTTATAAATGTAAGAAAACAGAGTGTTGTATTTTGATCTGAAATTTGCGTATGGTAAAAGTAACTTTGCTTTATGTATTGGAGGTTTGTTCAGAACTTGAATTATTTTATAGAAGGGTACAGACCAAAATTAATTGTCTTAAAGGTGTTTAATAAACTAACCAAATAAAACATTGATGGTTTGAAAACTTGTTAACTGCTCCTTATGCTTTTTCTTTCCATTTTTAACAGAAAGGAAGAACGTAATTCAAGATTTTCTCCCAAGGTCTTACGAAAAATGAAAAAAAAAAATAGTAGATTTTATAAATATCATCTCCCATGAGTTATCTGTTTTATTATTAAACATTCCTGCATGCCAGAAGTTTAATTAAAGGGGAAAACCCAAAGGAAATAAATGGAGGAGGAAAGGCTAAGGAAATAAAGGAGGCGGGAGCAGTCCCTCTCTGGCTCTGTCCAGGCAGTCAATGTTTACGGCCGCTGGGCCGTGGATGCTGGCAACAGCCACTCCAGGAGAAACGGGAGTGGGAAGGAGGTGTCCTGCTCACCTGCTCACAGCTGTTTGACGGGCTCTGTTCTCCTCTGCAGTCACCTTCACTCATACTGTTCACAAATGCTGCTGCTTTCATGTGACCTTTAAAAGCAAAGGAGAAAAATATGTGAAGCGTAACTGCTCCCAAGGGCGGGTACAAACAGCTCATTCCAGGGCTGCCAGCGACCCTCGCTTGCACCACGGTTTGCATACGAAACCTCCAGTTACGACACCTGGACTTCTTTAAGATGCCAATCAGCTCAAATTAAGCAATATGCTTCCTTCGTGCTGCGTTTCTCCCTGTTCTGATGAACCAGCTGTTACTTCTGCGAGCGCTGCCTCCGCTGAGACACAAGAGCCAGAGTTAAGAGCTTTGGGCTCTTACTAGGAGGGAGACCATCCTCTGTGACTGCACGTGGGGGTGCGACGGCAGCAATAACCTCAGCCACTCCCGTAGTCCTATACCTATTGAACTTCAGGAAAATACATGATTGCATCCAGAGCTCTGTCTACCTTTTCTTAAACAGAAGGACATCGAGGCGAGGCCAATTGTGAAGTAGGATTCGAAGAGCTGAGTTTTGGGGTAGCTTGGTCGAGGGGAGTGAAGGGGGTAGGCACCACAGCGTCAAAGCAGAGTGCAAAACTGGATGCTGTAAATACGTATTCTAAAAGAGACTGTGGGTATTAGGACAGAAAGATAGATATTTGCTGCAATAAAAAACTTTTCTTAGTTCACCAGCCGTACCTAGAGGAGCACAGGCCCTGAGCTGCCAGCCAGGTTGGTGCAGAGAGCTGGAGGCCTCCCATGTAAACATGGACTGATGATAGGGAATCTCGTGTTGATTTACCCTTGTTGCTGGTGTTCCCATGGTTATGGCTGCGTAGATGGGCTCTGCCATATCTCCCCTGTCTTTCTGAGTCTTGGAAACAAAGACAGGAGGGTGAACTTGGATTTATCTTTATTCCACAGCCTGGAATCCTAACAGAAAGGGAAGAGGCCTGCTGCCTGGTTTTCTTTACCTTTTACGCAGAGAGGAAATATAACTTGAAGTTTCCTTTTCTTCCTCTTTTTAACCCTCATTTTTTTCCCTAAATTATCACAGAAGAAATCCAGAAATGGTTCCTTAAGCAGGATTGTCAGCTGAGGCACTCGGCGCTGGGGAGGAAGGCCTCCCTGTGCCTTCTTAAATGCAAGGCACTTGCCAAGAAGGCTGCATACTGAGTTGGTGCCACAGGGCTGATGTCTGTGCTACAGTTGTCCACGAGCTTCTACCCCACCCTGAGAGAAGAGTGCCCCACCAGCTTTTTCCTGGCAGAACGTCCTAGGAGAGGCAATGCAGTTGGCAAAGGCCCCTGCAAGTCGGAGCTCTGCTGGAGGTGTCTTGGGGTGTGAGCAGCTCTGGCTTTGAGGCACCTAGTGCCAGTGCCTCCTTGTTAAAAGGTGGCATCTGGGTCCTTTGCAGAGCCCAGGTCTCAGAGCAGAGTTTCACCAGACTGAGCTTTCCAGGTGAAGGAACAAAACGAGGTGATGTGGGAAGGACAACAAGCTTTTCAGAGCAGGTAAGTGCCTCCTGGCCACCAGAATCTCAATGCAGGCAGCAAGACCCACTTTTTGTTAAGCTCTGTGTTGCTAACTCAGTCCTTTGGCACAACAGTCACTGGAAATAGTAAAATTAACTGAAGAATTAATTGCCATTCAGAATTCAATACAGCCCTCTAATTTTTCTGGAAGCTGTTGCAAAGTCAGTTTCAAAATTGATGCAGAGTCCACAGGGTCCTGGGAAAGGTGCAAGTTATTTGAGATGAATGTTGTTGCCATACAACATATTTTGACTGCCGCTCCAGGTGAAGCCTATGGCTTCAGATCTCTTCTTTCTGCTTTTTCTCCAGTGTATTTGGATGTGCGCAGACCGAGCTCTGTCACGTGTGGTCTCTAAGGAATTGTGAACCCCAACACCGTGGGCTGGGCTGAAGGAGTTGGCTAATGGAGAACTTACGGTAAGAGCAAAATGTATTTTTAACCACCAGGATATGCTTATCGTCAGGAAAGGGCAAGCAGCACTCCTATCTCTCCAGGGAAAGGGAAGTGTTGACTGTGACTTTAGTTTTGTCCAACTCCTTTCCAAACTATGGAAGTTTTTTTTTCTTGCTGAGACTTGTTGTTGGATTAAATCAGGGAGTTAAATAGACATCAGTCCTGGGTCACAGGTGAAAAATATTAAATGCCAGGCATGTGTTGTTTTTCCATTGCAAGTCATGTACGTTCAGGAAAGACCTTTGGAAAGAGCGCTTTGAAATGGCTCTGGTTTGCTTTTTTAAACATACTAAGAGCCCGTCCAGAAGCTTTTAATTTTTCACGGTAACTTTGATGTTTTCTGTCTTGAAGAGGAAAACAGATTCCCCTTGCAGTCCTTTTCCCCACCCTGCTGCCTCTGGAACACTCAGCACGTCGTGTCCTGTGATCTTGCGCTGCATTCTGGCTTGGGTGCTTTGCTCAGGAGGCTGGATACATCCTCTTGCTGCCACGGTGCCCGTTGAACGCTCTGCCACCCGGGGTGAGTGGCTGCTGGATGCAGGCGGCCGGTCTCTGCTCCCTCCGTACCTGCACCCAGGGGTGTCCGGCCTTGAGACGAGAGTGCAGGGTTCACTGTACCAGCAGCAGGGCCCTGACGTTTTCCACAGCCTGCTCTGCTCCCCTGTTCCTTAATCCTGATCCTGCCCCAGGACTAGAAAGGCGTTTGTGAGACATGTTTCAGGACAGATGATAAGGTGCCTTTCAGGACACCTCGACAGGAGGGGTTTTGCTGATCCTGTAAATACAGGCTTCCCTGTTTCAGTCAGTGGCGGGATTCACAAAGAAAAGAACCGCTTTGAAATGCTAAAAGCTGCCTGACCAAAGAGACAGGGTGTCACCACGGTCCCTGGCAACATCCCCACCTGCCAGCAGCGCTGCTGCCCACCTCCTCAAAACCAGCCTCCCGTCATCTTCTGCTGCAAGACCTTCCTCTCCCTCCCTCCCATCAGGCTCCCTTCTGCCCTTCCCCAGTGGCCCCTTCACTAAGGATTGTTGAGTCTCTAATACTCACGCTCTTTGCGGTCTCAGATTTAAAAGCTGTAGCCCATACACTGAAATAATTGCACGGTGCCGCAGCACCGGCTGCGCTCTCCTCGCAAAGAGACGGCCGGGCAGCGGGTTCACTGTGACCCCGTGGCCTGCTATCCAGCCCGCTTACGGTTCACCTCGGTTTTTCTTTCATCACTGGATGCGGTGACCCTAGAGGAATGGGGAAGGCTACGCTGTGCTGCTCCTCCCCACGGAGTGGGTTTGTCCTAGATTTATTCTCCTTGATGTTCTTGTGTCTGAGTGTGAGTCAGCCCGGGGACTGCTCGGTCTGGGATCTGAATGTCTCCTTGGAAAGGGCCTCTCTGTTCCCACCAGCTGCCCGGGTTGCTCTCTGTGAAGGGCTTTGACATCAGGTGGGGCGATTCTTTGCTTTTTGCTATCTGTGCTTCAGCAAGTTTCCCTGATTTGCAATTAAATCTTCTTTCATGTTGGTTTTAATTGCTCTCTGTTCCCCGTGCTACAGAGTAATGCTGAAGAATCCGTTTTCGGCCTCTGGTCTCCTCATTTCAACAGTGTCTGTGCTATTCTCCTTGCTGTCATAGTGTGAAATATTCAGGGAGAAATGTGAAATTCCCTCATCTGAAAGTCACGTACCACATCTTAGAGCTTGCCATGAGGCATGGGAACGTTCCTGGCTCTACCTGCTTTGAAGAGCAAACAAAGGAAAGTTGCAAGCTGTCTGGTCTTGGCAGATGCTTTGGACACCAGCCAATTTTCATGGAATTAGGTTGTTACTGTTAGTTTATTTTTTGTCAGGAATTGAGCGATTCCTCAATCATTTTTCCATTTTCCTAGAGCAGCTTGTGAATCACACGCAACTAAAACGAAGGAGTGCTGCTTCCCTTTGATGTACGGTAATCTAGCCTCATTTTTGTTATTGCTCCCTGGAATTTTCCATTTTATTTTGCATATTTCAATGAAAGTTGGAAAAGAACCCTCCCAGTGCCTTGTACTGGTTTAAAGAGAACAGGAAGGTTGTGACAGCTAAAATGAAAACAAAACTGTTTTGCAGCTGAATGCTTGTGTAACTCGTGTTAAGAAAGGAGTCAAGGAAAGGGCTGAGGAAGAACATCCTGACATGAACCCTTCAGGTGAGGGGCAGTGACTAAGGTTAAACAGTCCCTGCCCAGAGAAATGTGCTGGATTTACTGCTTGGTATGGGAACAGCGTTATGGCATTGTATTTATTTTCTTAAGTCAGAAAAGTGGCTTTAAAGGCAGGCACGTTCCGTTTGTCGCCATTCAGAGACGTAGTGTCAGCATCAGAGCCAAGAGCGCCACTACTCAGTTCAATGTTCACAGCATTTCCCAACTTTGTGTCCATGCTGAATGGCATTTTAGATGCTCCAGGTATTACTCTGGTGATTGACATAACCCAAAATCTTACAGTTTCCTGCTACCTACTATTAACTGCCCAGTTCAGCTTTCTAGGCTCCATTTTTTCCTTTAATCTAGCCTGTTCCTAGGAGCTGGTGTAATTAAAATGGCACCACCCTTGGACCTTGCTCTGAGATGACAAATGCTCCTTGGGTTTGCTCTTCATTGTACAAACACATTGTTATAAAGCCCCTAGAGATGAACTTTTTCTTGCCTGTGTGAATGCTGAGAATAATTTAGGGGTAGCATAGCTGTTACTTTATCCTTGAGTTTGAAAAGGGAGTTATATTATTATTATGGTTTTTTCATACCTGTAGAAGTTAATCTGATCTAGAAGTCTTCTGTTTCCTCTCTTTCATTGTCATTGGCAGTGTGGTGAGAGAACACCTTCCTAGAGGGTTTCTCTGGGACATCCAGTTCTGTTTATGTACTTCAGATCTGTGGTGAAATAAACAGAAATGTCCTCTTTTTATGGTTGCATTTAACCATTTGGAAAGGAATATTATCTGGGTCAGAGAACACAGGAATACCACAGTTTAATAGAGGAAACAGCCACGATCACAGCCACAGGCATCTATAATCCTGTGCGGTTTCTAGAGAAACCTGGAAGGAAGGAATCTTCCATAAAATTACTTGGGCTGGATCAACACCCTGTTTCTAACACGTGATGTCAGCATTACTCTTGGGGTTGACCCTGAATTATAAGCAGCACTAACATTGCAAAGTAAGGCCCAAATCTGACAAATATTTAGAGCTATGCTTAGGTTTTGTATTTGCAAAGTCTACGGTCTGACTTTGCGAGGCCCCTGTGAACACAGCAGGCTGCTAGACAGGGAGGTGTCGCTTGGACCTGGAGTGATACAAGGTTGAAAGCAGAACAGACGGGGAAACCTGAAAATTTGGACTACCAAGGGAGTGCTTTCTCAGCAGAGCTTCTCCCAGGTTCTTCCACCACTCCCCCACTGTACCAGTTTATTAAAGAGACCTGAAAAAAGAAAACTAGTTCCTGCCAGCCTGGGTGACTCCTATCACAGCTATGACAGGTTTATTCCATTTGCAAGTCAAAACAAGTTTCTTCTTTCTCTTGAAGGTACGTAATTATCAAGATCATCCTTTATTGCTACATCCGTTACCATTGCATGTAATCTTTGGGTATTTGCACTTTCCTGGCACAGTCCTGATTGGCAAAACAAAGCTGGCGTGTGAGATAAGTTTAGCGTAAGAGACTCTTCTCACTAACGCTGGATGCCATGAATCAGAATGAATAAATTATTTGTCCAAAGCACAAAGTAGATTTAGTGTTTCTGCACTGCAGTCCTACTAAATCAGGAATGTCACCAAATTCACAGATATTGCCTAAAAATATTAAATTACCATCTCATAAATATGATCTGCTTCTATTTGTATGGCAGGCCTCAAACCTTAACCATTAATTTTTTTCTATAAACAAAAAAACTCCTAGAAAAATTGAAATTATGGGAGTTTAAATTTTTTTCCATGCTAAAAACATGTCACAAAGGTAGTAGTTCTGATTGGACAATATATTGTTTGGAGCCAGAAAAGCATCTACAATTTCAGCTGCTTCCCTCAGTTAATTGTTGTTTTTTATTTGTCCAACTGCAAGTAACCTACCTGCTGGTTATCAGTGAGTGAACTGCAGGTAGCAGTTAGGACTGATAACACTGGTGAACTGTTACAAGAAGCTCAACAGAGATGAAGACAAATGTCCAGCAATGAGGACAAAGGTGTGTCTGGTGGCCCTGGTTCTGGTCCTTGCCCTTCTTGGCACCATCTGTGTGACTGATAGGCTAGAGAGAGGCAGATCTTTGGACGTGCCAGAAAGTCATTCAGGATCATCCTCTGAGATGTCTTGACTTCAAAGTCAGCTCATACCTTGGAGGAGGTGCTTCCATCTTGTTCCCTGTTCTCTGACAGGAGAAAGAGAACTGACTGGTCTGCAGTGCTAACCTGCGATGTCCGAGAAGCTCTCACCCCTGACAGCAGGGCCTGTTCAACACACGTGGTAGCTCCAGATGATATTTGGGGAGCAGAGCCAGCACAACAGGGTGTAGACTAGGGGAAAGGAGGAAAGGCTGCCCATACAGGTGGCTGATACCATCACAATTGAAAGGACTTTATTTATACCTTCTGACACACAGAAGAGCCTGCTCTCAGCTGACTTCTGAGAGATAAGTGTAATTTTTTGCACTGCTGCTCTGAAACTCTCGTGTAGCTGCAGGGGTATCTCCTTTTGCCATAGGGCATAGCAAGATGCAAAGAGATCTTGCCTTTAATGCTTCAGTGCACAGTGATGCTGCTGGAAGGAGGAAGTATGAACAAGACGAAACTGCTCCAGCACCTTTAGCTCTCCCTGCTCACTCTCTTTGCTTTTCCTGTCATCTTAGTTCTCTTCTACTGCTCATCAGAAATGTGCAGTGCTCTCCAGGGAGATGAGCTTCCTGTGAATGGCCCCTGATGGCTCGGGACAGCTGAGTCCTTTCCCTGAGAAATTTAAACAAGCCTTTTCGGTAGATTCACGCATTTCAGTTGGCTTTCACAAGGCTAGCTGGTGACAAGTGATGTCATAAGCTTCCTCTGAGACTTCTCAACCAAAGTATTATGCAAATTGTATGTAAACTTGTTCTCACCATGTGAGGTAAGTCATGCCTGAATGCCATTTTTGTTGATGGATGTCCTGGGGCTCAGAGTGCCATGTCCTACCAGGTGTCCCCTGAGGCACACACCAACCCCTGACCATCCCCCAGGCAGTGGAGAATTCAGGAACACTGGTGGCTCACGAAACCTCCAGGGCTCAAGCTTACACTTGGAAAACCCTCCTGCTGCAGCATCCAACCCTCCCACGCGGCAGTGGGGTTCTTGTGCCACATCAGCATCTTTGTAGCTCTGCACATAAAGGAGCTGCTCTCACTCAGGCCACAGGGAAACCCACAGCAGCCGTTCAGTGGGAGAAGCTCTGTATGTGGCCACCATTGCAGGCAGAGATGGACTCACACCCAAAACGGAGGATAGAGAGCTGCCTGGGTGGGCCGTGCGAGCAGCCCCACGCGTCCTTTCTCTCAGGGGCTGGTGGGTGGTGCTGGCCAAGCCCCAGCCTGCACCCCACAGCTAACACAGCCAGGGCCAGAGCTTCCTGGGGATGCCGTGGTGCTGCAAACACACACGGCCTTGGTCATGTACCATGGACTGACCACATCCGGCTCTCCGCCACTTGCACACGGTGCCAAGTCCCACTTCCTCTGATGCTCTTTCAGTATTAGCACGGCAGGTCATATGTCTGATGGGTGCAGGGACAGGGAAGTCTGATCAAAGCCTTTTGACTTGTTTGCGTCTGGCTGGGGTCTGCTCCCTTTCTGTTGCTCCTCCTGAGCCCTCTTCTAGTCTTCCTTTCATTTGTTTTTCCTCCCCTGAAAGGGCTTGGCAAAGCTGTGCCTACAAACTGCCACCAGTAAGCCCCCCCTGGGAGTGCCTCTCTCTTTGCTTCCTCTAAGATCATGGCTGTTTGGTTTGCCAGCTGGAGAAGGAGACCATGGTATCACCAAGACCTGTGACTTTGGGGTATAAAGCATACTTTATTGTGATTTATAGCCTAAGCCCTAAATAACAGGACCTGAATTCATGCCTCATTCATGCCAATTCACAGCCTGGTGGCTTACACTGAGAGTTCTGTGAAGGCTACTTTGGTCTTGTTTTTTCATCCCAGATTTGGTGTAGCTTTCACATTGCTTCATGCAACCATGCCCGCAGAGAAAGGCTGGAGAGCTTGGAGAGCTGAGGAAGGTTTCCTTCTCCAGTTTCTTTTATGGAGGCCGTAACTATCGCAAGGGGTGAGGGAACAGGCAGCAACATCTGCAGTCACTGCTTATGCCAAAGTGTCAGGCCATGGGGAGAAGTAGGAAGCAGCTGTGCCAGCTCCCCAGCCACTGGGGGCCTCTGCTCTCAAGCAGCCAGAAAAGCCACTGGCAATTCTCATCTACTACTCTGCGAACAACTGGGCTGTTTATGCTACTTGTCTGGAATGGATTTACATACCATGCATTCAAACCTTGGTTTGCTCTGTACCAGCCTCCCTGTGCAAGCAATCCCTAAGTAACCATCTTACCCAAAGTGACGTGCCCACTTGAATTTGGATAAGTATGTGCTTTCCCAATGCTTTCCCAGCTGGTTCATTGTTCTGCTGCTAAATATTGCTCTGTTATCCTAGCCATGCCAAGCTGGATTTTTATCTGTGGATTCAGCAAGGCAAGCTGTGGAATGCAAATTATTCCAGTCTATTTGCAGGTCTGTGCTAAGGAAAAGATCACTGGAGCTTGATCCTTCTGTTCCCCAATGACTCATTGTTGTTATGTAGGTTGTATTGCCCCACTACTTTGGGATATGAAACACTAGGGGTTTGCAGGTCATTCTTCTTTTGTAAAAGAACATAGGGTCACAAACCCACATTCCAGTGGTGATCACAGCTACTCTTGTATGCAAAGCTTCCTTCCAAAATCTCACCCAAAATCTGTCTCTAGGCAAAGGTGGTGTCGCCTCAAGCACTTCACGGTGCTCAAGTGCTTAGAGAAGGAACTCTGACTGCAGACACCAACTGTTAGCATAGCAAAGTCTAAATGCAAGGCAGGCAGCTTTCTGTCTCAGGTGGGCAGTGTAATCCTTTGCTTTCACATCATAACCCCACCAACAAAGAAGAGGTGGGGGGATCATTTGCTAATTAGAGGTTCATTTGATAAGGTGCACTTAAATGACTGCAAGTCCTTGCAAATTTTAATAACTCCTTAAGTTATGCTCCAGTTGCTCTAGTTAGATGTCCTTTCTGCTCTACTGCTGAACAAAGGAAGCAACTTTATCAGCTGTCTCAGTGAGAGAGATTTTGTGGCTTCCTTCTGCAGAACAAGGCAAAGAATAGGTTAAAAAGTCTTGCCTCATGCAGTTGCTTCTTCTCAAACAGCCAGCTATCTCTCTGCAGTCAGGATGGGTGGATTAGCTGCTGTGCCAGGAAAGAATGATGATCCTTCTGCAGCACCCATTCGCCCCGTGGGAAGGGATGACCCAGAAGGGAGCTGGGAAGAGGGTAGGAAACCTTGGTGAAAGGAGGCGCCGATGTCTTATGAGCAAATTAGTGTGTTTGATCACTGGATGGATCTGGCATCCTCACAAAGCTCAGCCCTGCATGTAAAGTCTTACAGATTAAACAAATGTCTGGATCCAGGGATCTGAAACCTTACGGCTGCCTCATCCTTGCTTAGCGCAAAGGTTTTGGGGCTGTTCTGGAGATCCAAACCAGGAGGTTTAGGTGATTTCAGCAGAACGTAGCCCAGCATTTGACTTTAGGTACCTTTTCTTGCTGTCATAACTAGTTTTAAAAAAAAAATGTTGGTAATGAACAGCAAAATGTTGCTCACTTTAGCAAATGCAAAACCCATCTTGAATACGTGCTCTCTCTTTTCTCTGTTTGTTGTTCTCTGTGTGACAGTGGTTTCTGACTGACTTCCAGCAAGGCAATACTCAACCTGACTAGTATTTGTCACCTCATATGCGCTAAATATAATACGGATTTTATTTACTTCATAGTATTTCTCTAACAAGTTCTCTGATGTGAATTCTTCCTGGAAAAAAGAATTCCCCACATTGCTGTCCTTACGCAAAATAAATAAAATCTTTGTCTTCTTGCCACATTTAGATCTATATATAACCCTGGTACACAGAGGAGATATCAGCTTGGGAATTGGCACGCTGAGGGTAAATAAATGAATTTACAGTAAAGCCTGGTTATTGTTTGTAAAGACCTATTGAAAGCAGAAGACTGTTCTTAATTTTCTCTCGTAATCTCATTTCAAGATGTTTAGCTTCTAAAGGTTTGTCAGAACGTGAGGCCTGGACTTTTATCTTCACTCTCCAGTTGAGAACCTGGAGGACGCTCTGGTTTTTCACTTCTGACCATGGTCAGGAGGAGAGGCCGTGGCCAATATGGGATGGAATCCCGTGGGCCACCGCGGTGTCCAGAAGTGAAAAGAGCTGTTAATCCTGCCTTGTTTGCTTTGTACGCCACACCCCTGCTTATTGCCCACGATCTAAATTACAGAGGCAGCTAAACTTGCTTCCTGTTAAAAACAATAGCCCTGGCTGACACATGGGCTTGAAACGCACGGAGCGGAGTGAAGCGCGGGCTGGGACAGCTGAGTGGGTTTTATGGGCAGATGGGCCCCATGGCCAGGGTGCCAGTGCTTCTGGCCCCGCTGGTGGTCCCTGCGGTGGGCTCGCTGCCTGTGCCCTCTCCAGCAGGGCTGGAGAAACACGCAGGGGCTGCTGGTAGCGTGCGGAGGGAAGAAATTACTTTACGGAGGATGTTAATGGAAACGTACCAGAGAACATGGGGAAATCTTCCTGAAAAGAACAAGCATGAACAGGCTCACCAAAGTTTCATGAATTTAGTGGGAATTTCTATAAGGAAGCTAGTTTCTAAGTGTCCGGTTGTCTCAAAATCTGAGTCATGCTTTTCTCTGGAAGAAGGAGGATATTGTTTTGTTGCAGAAAATATTTGCATTAAGTAGTCTTCATTTGAAGGATTTTACACGGGGATATAAGACCTAATTTCCTCAGTTTCTTTTACCTCTTCCAGGAAATGCCTGCAGCAGTCAGAGCTGATGTTGTTTGAGTCTAATAGCACTGTTGGGAAGAGTTGTGCTGCGTAGGAGTCCCTCTGCAAACAGAGGCTTTGTAGAAAATGTCCCAGGTATTTCTCAGGAACTATACTGGGTTGCAGCCAAAATGTCATGGAGGACGTAGGCAACAGACCCAGCACTTCCATGTACAAACATTTGTGTTCACTGTGTCTGACTAACAAAGGCCAACACAAGGTGTTGAGAGCAGATTTGCTGTCCAATGAATACCTGGCCACCAATGGCAAAAATTTCTGATTCTGATATATGAAGAAATATTCAGTGACTGTGTCTGTGGTCTTAGGATGTGTACCGGCTTCCAAAATAGGAATTACCTTTCTTTTGTTTGAAATGGAGAATGTCGCTTGCTTACAGGGCCACTACTGCTTCCCCGTGTTTACCCTGGTGAGGTGCCACTGGCTCCAGTTGTTTACGCTACAGCTGACCTGGCCGAACGGTGCAGTGAAGGGGTGGTGAGTCAGGCCCACAATTGTTCAAGTGCAGGAAAACAAGTGGTGTGTGCAAAGCAATCTGGGCACTGGAGCTGGAAAATCTGTCTGAATCCTTTTGCTGTTGGTTTGAGGAGACCTGTGTTATGAAATTGTTCCTGGGCCATTATTAAGAATTATTTTTCAAGGGATGCTGGTGTGTTGGGAAACTTTACACTTATTTCAATTTTACTGTTCTTTTGTTCTGCATTCTGACGCAAAATAATATGTTTACCTGTGAGCCGGAATTACAGCTGGAACTGGGTAATGGGTTCAAAGTTAATCCGGTATCCCAGAGATCTACCCCAGTGATGGTTTTTAGAAATAATTTTCCCTATCTCTACCTACAATTTCTCTGCTTACAGTCTCTGACAGAATCCTGGGCATACCTTTGCAAGGTTCTCTCTCCCTGTTTTCATCCTTGCTCTGGGATTAGATGACATCTGGCTCCATTGCTTTGTCAGCCTTTAGATAATTTACTTTGTCCGTCTCTCTTCCAGCATGATCTATACAATCTTCCCCTGAGACATTGTAATGTCTGGAATGAACTCCCCCATCTTCTCTGGTGAACACTGAGGCAGATGATTAACTGTAGTCAAATCTACCCCTTTTTCTCTGTAAATTATCCCTTACTGTCTCCTCCTTCCTTTCCTTGGTTTTAACTAACAACCTCATGAAATGTCTGACTGCTTGGTTTTTCTAGGAAAAAATTTTAAACAAAACCACATTCAGACACACAGACATACACACACAAAACGCGAACAATGAGCACTCACAGACAACCGACAGCATGCTCACAGAGGCATGCTTATATAGAGATACAATGACGTAAATCAACACCCAGAAGCATTTATTAAATTACCCAGATATATACACAGAGGGACAGGCAGATGGGTTAGGGCTGCATTTTTACTGGTGGATAAATGAAAACATCACTTTAGTGCCCACAGGAGAATATTTTGGAAAAGTGGTGGCAGTAACCACACCAGATATTAAAGGTGATAATGTCTCTTTATTCACCCTTTCAGACTAATTGGCTTATCCTAGGAAATGGTAACTGCTGCTGCATAGCAAGCATGAATCCATGCACTTTCATCATCAACATCAGTGTGAAAACAGCACAGCAGTCTTTCCTGAAATCATTCCCTGTTCCTAGGCAAAGAATGATTCCTGGAACTTGCATCGCTAAACTCCCTCTTTTGATTGCTCTGGGCAGCCCTGTCTTCCTTTTTTAATTTCTAAAAGCTATGAAAGCAAACTGAATTCCCTGCATACAATCATGGGAAGAATTATTCCCAGCTACACAACTCCTAATGTATTAAATAGACATTTTCCTGAATGCCCACTGTCCACGGAGTGCGGGGCATTAGGAAACACTGTAGTTCATTAGCAGCTGGTAGTTGGCTACTCCCACACCCACTTAAGGAGGCATTTTAACCACAGATATAAGTTAACTGAAACAGCTGCATGAAGTAAACCAGATGAAGGTCTTTCTTTCCTGGCCCGTATGCAGGTTTTCTCATTAAAAATTGCTGCTAAACTAACTGTAACCTCCTAAGATGTCCTTGAACCATGGGATTCACTGGTGTCTCCAATATGGTTATACTGAGTTATATGGTATAAGTGTATATAAGCATGTTAAACCAGCCTCATGATCCCTACTTGCACCTTTCTACCCAGTGCCCCAGTCTGGCTAACTTCACCCAACATTTTTTTTATTTCTTGTTTAACTGTTCAAATTTAGATAGTGCTTAGAACTGTAATGATCTTCTTTGCTCTTGATTACAGGACCAACAAGAGGCCAAACCCCAGCTGTCTGTACTTACAAGTGAGGCTTGATGCAGACAGAATACCTTTATTCTGCTGGTGTCGATAATGATAACCCAGCCCAACTCCACTCTGCCCCCCTCACATCCACGCACTGGGGCAGCTCCTCCCATCACCTGTGTGGATGTGGTAAACAAATGTAAATTGATATCCACAGTGGTGCAATTTGCTGATGGAGTTAACCATTTCACAAGTTGTTCTTAACTAACCGCTGTACCATCCCTAACACTCCCAGGGTCTTACTAACAGCTTCAGGAGCTGGTGCCAGATAGGTGGCTGTTCCTACAATGTCCTGTTCTGCGTTTGTATCTTAAAGCTTTCCATAGCGTCAAAGAAAAGCTCAATCAAGATCTGCTCTTTCTAGTTCTTTTAGATATTATGGGAAAATAGACTTTGATACTGAAAGCCAATTCTATATATTGAAGAAAATTCCTCCATTTTGCAATACTGTGATAGCTCAGAAACTCTGATTTCTGTGGTCAGTTATGGCCTTGGGCACTATCAAAGCTATATGCATGATTTTTTTCTTTTCCCTCCCCTCCCCCCCCCCCCAGTTATGAAGTGTGGTGCGTTTCTTCCAGGTATATGGTACAATCCATCCATGTGGGTGAAATCTACCATCACTGACCAACTGTTCTTTTCAGAGAGTTCTCTTGAATTTATTGTCATCATCTTGCTCTGTTGCGTGTCAGCTGGGGACTGCCCATGAGATGCCACCATTCTCTTCTTTTCTGTTTCCCTTTGGATTGTAAAGCCTCCAAGGATACTATACTTTCAAGAAATCAGCTATGCTTAGCTCATGGACAGGTAAAAATTACAAGGTATGTAATTATCAAAGTACATCCAAACACCTGATTTCCTGAGTTGTATTTGAGTATATATAAATGGTGAAAGATAACTATGTTAAATTGACGCTTCTCTCTGTCCTTTATATTTGTTTCTTAGGCTTAGGTGAGGACTTAGAAGGTTGGGAGTTGCTACTTTGCTTTATAGCTGCTCATATTAAGGTAATGCGAGGAAGGGACGGAGGACAAGTTGGAGAGTTTTAGCTGCCTTTTGTGTAATATTGTTTTGAAATGATTGCAACATGGTAGTTTAATAATTAAAACAATAATTAAGGAATTTTTTGTCTTCTCTTTTTTCCTCTATGACACCTCTTCAATAGAAAATCTGTGGATACTAATCCTGCTAATACTTGATGCTCTTTCCCATTCTGCTTTTTTTCTCCCCTGGTTTTTCAAAAAATAACCCAAGTCTTTCAGCACTTCATCCACTTCTGATTTCACTTCCCCAGTGTGTTGATTCAGTGGCTGAAGATATACTTCCCTAATCAGTGGACTACCTTTTTCTTTCTTAGTTTGCCTTCCTCTGCTTTGGGGAAACTTCACCTTACTGTGATGAGCTCACAGCTCTGTATCACATCCCGCTTCCCTTTGACTTTTAATACTTACTTGTGTTACAGTGATGTTTGATAAATGTTAGAGCTAATAGAGTATTTCAGACTAACGAGCAGTTGCAACTTAGAATGGGTGGTAGGATGTAGCCTACTGATGAAATAGGAAATATTAGCTGGGGGTGGGAACAATAGTGCAGAAACGGAAATGGTGACTTTTCACCACGTCCTGCCAAATGACAGTTTTTTACATACATCTTGATGGCAGTAAGCCCTAAAAGAAAAATAGAGGGAAACCTGATGAAATCTGTTGGAAGTAGTTCTTTTTCCAGGGCTTTTTTCCATTCCTAGGTGTGTGGGTGGCCCTGGAAGAAGGTACAGGCTCGTAGGGAAAAAGTTTACCACTTAGTGCTGCTCTGTGACTTAGAAGGCTGAATGTAGGGGAAGGATAACCGATACCTTAGCTGCACTATCTGATGCAGCAAAGCAGAAAAGACATTTCAGGCTCTTCCCCCTTTTCTTTGTATCTTCTGCTTATTTCCTTCCTATCTACTCATTTGTTTATTTTAGTTGCTTCTTTGTTTCTGTTTGTCCAACTCAGATTTAGACCTGAGATTATAGATTTGAGACTTCCTCTTTCCACTTAAATAAATTCCTTCACCACAGCAAATCTGTTAATGCTGCTTCTGTTCAGACATATTTTACCTTCTTTGTCTGGTGCACTATCCTACTAATGTCAGATCAGGTAAAAGTTAGACTGGTGTGCTGTTCAGATCAGCAGATGGCAGACTCCTTCTAGCAATTGATGCCACCAGCTTCATCCTTCTTCCCCCTCTACACCCGAACATCTGATGATGACAGGCAGAAAGAATTGTTTTCTGCATCATGCACTCAAAATTTTGCATTATGTCAGTGAGGAGTCAAAGATATATTTTTTACCAGAGACTGTTAGCCTGTTAGTGCATCACCTGGGAAAACAAGAGCACCGGGAGTGAGTAAACCTGAAAACAGTAGAAATCTGAATGTCAGAGAGTTACAAGTTCACATCAGAGTCTGACTTCCTTCTTGCTGCTCCACCTGTGAGGTGCCCTCCAAAATTAGCCACTCAGAAGTGGTGGGCAATGAGAAATTCAGGGAAAAGAAAGAGATGCTTGAAATGCAAGCTTTATTTCATGGATCTGTGATCAATGGCATCCCCAATCAAGCCCTTCCTTCCCTTAGGGGCAACTACAGAACTGGAAGGAGTTTCTTTAATCTTTATCTAGTTAGGCTTTAAAAGACCATCACTCCTTTTGGGAAACAGTTCTGTTTCCCCAAAGTTTTATGACTTGCTGAATCCTTTTAACACCACTATGCTGATTAATTTAAACAAACTTCAAATGCAGGCCTTTTAGCATTACTGATACAGCATCTCTTTTATGTTTTGTGTGTTTGCTTGAATGTGTTGTATTCCCCAGTTTCACTAAAGAATGGTTTAAAAGTATTTTTTAACAATAAAGCATTGTTATGAAAATGAGCTGACTAGTGAGCGTGATAGCAGGAATTTGCTCTGAGTCAACACTGGCAATTTGCAGGCATTGACTAATGAATTCCATAATCCACTAGCACCTCTATGAGTAAGGGAAGAAAGCTCCATTATCTCTAATATCGAGGTTTCAAACATGAGAGGGACAGCTGCTGTGTAAGAGTCTAAACGGAGACTGAATACAAGTTGGGAATTCCTGGTGCTTGCTTCTCTGCTTGGAAAAACTGTATCTCAACCCTGTGCAGACAGCTCTCAGGGGTATGTTAGGAAAGGAGGGTTTTTTTAGAGAAAGCATGAATGTAGTAAAACTTTACAGCCTCTAACAGAAACTTTCAGTGAGAGATAGTAAAAGGAGATTTTTTTTATTATAATTTCTCTCTTTGACTGGGAAAAGAGTTTGCCAAAACATCTATTAATACCGTAACATTCTGTAAAATAAATTAGGAGTAACTAAAAGGTGGAGTAAGGGCTTATTTTATTCCTTTTTCTTGTTTTCCCTTTGAAACTGTACTACAAATTCAGCAAAGCCCCTTTGGGGACTGTGCTTCCCCGCCTCCCCAGGTAAGCACATACCCTGTTAAGCACATACCCTGTTGAGGCACCTCAGTGTTTACATCTGGCCCTCAGAATCATGGAATCTCTCAAGTTGGAAGGGACCCATAAGGATCATCCAGTCTATGTTCCTCACAGTGCTGCCTAAGCCAGCTCCTCATTTACTCCCCGCCCCCAGCTTGCCACAGAAAGCCATTGCACAGATTTACTCTCAAGCAAGGTGCCTTTAGGCAATATTTTTTTCCTGCATAGTTTTGGCATCTCCAGTGTTTTCTCATGGGTTTTCCAAGCCCCCCACTGCTATGCAACCTGTGTTATTGGCACTGAGCACTACTTGCAAACTGCAGTCTTCTTTGGCTTCAGAAGATCATATTGGTTTTGTTTTAACACATGGTTACCGAGCTTAAGAAGCTATGTCACAACAGTGCTTCTGTTTTGGCACCCAGGAATGACCTCTGCAGATCACTTGATGGAGTTGAGCATAGACAGGCAAGAGACCAAATGCTGGAAATATATGACAAGCGTTTGTTCTTAAGATTGGAGTCCCACCTGGAATTTGCAAATGATTGTGTTTATGGGCCTTCCTGGTTTTATGGGCACGTAACTGAGCAGATAAATATTTTGAATAATACAGATCACAACCAAATTACTTTTGAAGAACAGAAAAAGTCTGAATTTGTCCCTCTGTTGCCTACCCAGAATTCTGTCTGTCTTAAAATGCATAGTGGGTATATCCTAGTTTTCCAGGCTACTGTGCTTTTTAGGAAGTGATGCTTCTGTTTACAAAGCCAGTGAATAATATAATAATAGGTACAAAGAAGTACAAATGAAAGGGCAGAGCTCAGGAGCAAGGCACAGGACTGGCAGGTGGATCCAAATTGTCCTTCTGCTACTGACCTCTCATCCTTACCTCTGCCTGCTTCTCTGCCGGCTCCATTCTTGTTTTGGCACTGATGTTTCTGCAGAGTAGGATAAGTCTCTCTAACTTTCTCTTTTCCCCTTCACATTTGATCTGTACCTACTTTAAAAAGCTTCTACTTGGTAGTAATATCAAAGATAATAAATACTCAAATTGTATTTCCAAAGCCTGCGTTTCCATTCTAGCAGAGAAATTAAGTATTTCATAGAAGACCTTGCGCATTCTTGAATTATTCAAAACTGGTAGCATACCCATAAGCACCTTGTGAGTAGCTAGAGGTACTTTTTCACTGATGTTCTATTTATTATGAATTATTTGCTTGGTGTTTATTATATGAATTAATGATTTGTGTCTCACTTTTCTGATAAAATCCTAGTTGGATTTGCTCATAAAAATTAGATTATGGGGAGAAACCCAAAATATACAGCAATCCTCGAATGCTACCTTGAAATACTGCCAAGCATGTATACCTGAGATGTCAGCTGGTCTACATGGAGCCAGAAGAATAAGTCTGGAAAAACACAAAGCTGGGAATGCAATTCATCCAAACTCTGCTCGGTATAATTTAGAAGGGACATGAGAAGGGGTGTTAGTTTTTTACATACACAGCCTTGGGTCACATACCAGCCATTTACTGCAGGCTGGATGGATAATGTGTGTTTCAGCAAGCTGCGCAGCAAGCAGCGTGTTTCAATTTCACTTGTCTAGACAGGGTTTTGGGTTGTCCCGTTCTGGCAGGCAATGTGAGATTTCATACCTTGATCTTATCATTCTGTGCTGAATTTACTTCAGAGAGAACACCTGCAGCCTGAGAGCGTCGATTCAGTGGGAGCTGCAAATGCGGCGCTTGCCTGATGAATTGTGCTTGTGCAATATCTCAATGGATTGCAACGGTTTTGAACAGTGGTTTTCCAGCAGAGGCTTGGATCCTTTCAGGTAACTCGGGAGTTGATTGCTAAAGACCAGCCTTGCATTTTTTTGCTACCTTCTGTGGAACATGAGTGGAAAACATCTGCTCTAATTTGCCAGGAAATTCACTGAAGAACACCATACCCCTTACGTATCATCCTCCCATTGCCGAGCAGCTCTCAGAGACGACAATTACAGTAGATTTAAAGCAGTGGTTTGAGCAGGTGGCTAGTTTGCACAGACTTTCACCAAAATAGTCACACTGGTTGCAGTTCTCGCTGACTGAAGTGTTGATGCAGTGAATGTATGTGAATAGTCTCAGTATTGATACTATTATTGTTTGTACCAGAACAGTGCCTCAGGTCAAACAACAGGTCTCCCTTGTACCAGCCCCCTAGAAACTCCTAAAAACTGACAGTTCCTGTGCTAAAAGGCTTACATATAAAAAGTTTCCTTTTAAAATTTTGTTTGCAAGTCTTCTTTATATGATTACTATTTTTATTGCAGATTCATGCATACTGACAGGTATGAGTAGATATGGATCTGGCTTTATTTCAGTGTAAATGCTTGCATCGCTCATCCCTAGCAGTCTGTGGTACACAAGGCTCTGTGGGAACCGCCTGTAAAGTTTAGTGCATCTTGACCAGTCAGTGTGTTTAATTTCAGGAGGTAAGTAATTACTAAGGCCATGGGATACTGACAATGTGAACCTCTATAAAAGAGATTTTTGTCTAGCTGTTGGTTGTATTATCCATGCCATTAAATTAATATCTTTCTTCTAACCTTAGCCAAATTGCATAACTCAGTGCACCGTTCTATCAACTAGCACACAGGAGAACCCCAGGGACTTCCTAGCTTTTTATAAATAATTTTGATGCTAACATGCAACAAAAGTATCCCTCGAATTTGCTAGTAATTGATAGGTTACAAAAACCTTCTCTCCTGAAAGCGTTTGAACAGCAATTCTCCCATCAAATGCAAGCCTATTTCAACACAACAGCTGTATAATAACACACGTGATGGATACGCTCACAGTAATTGTGGTCCAGCCAGTCATATATTGTCTTTGACAGCAGCCACTACAAAAGGCTTTATGGCAAAGCCTCCCAAACCCTTCCAGTTGCAGCTTGCCTCTCCAACAGATAATCTGTGCGACTCGTGATGCGAACATGTCAGATGAAAGAGCTTTCTGCTGGGCGGGCTCCTGATGCTGCTCGTAACTGCTGGCACCTCACTTGGCATGGTGACCTTTCATTTGAGAACTATTGCACTAGGAGATGCCACCAGAAACGCAGCTGCAGGTTTATGTGCTGTGAAATAACTGGCTTGTCACAGGGCAGATTGTCCCTTTCCCAACCTCCCTCAACTGAGAGGAGTTTAAACTTTTAAACATGAAAGTTTATACTTTCTCCAAATATTTTGCTAGTGTTAAGTAAAACAGCCCTGTAAATTCCTTCTAAGTTCTGGAACTCAGCAATACCCAGATTGGTTTCACAATTTAATGGCAGGTGCACACATTACGTGAAATGTAATTATTTTGTTGGTCCTAAACTGGTTGTTCAAATGAGGAAATTGGAAACGAGATCTGCTTTCTACCATTACTTTTTAAACTGCTGAGAAAAAATAGGTATTTATCATGGTACTGTTTCTCTTGACATGGCATCCTTGCTGCAGGCGGCATTACTGAGCTGTTACGCAGGTCTGAGAAGGGAGTTAATTTTTTTCATTAGGGCTTTTTTGAGGGGGCAAACAATTGTTCAGTGATCAGAGGGCCTCGACACCCTGCTCAGCACCTGCAAGGTGCACACCAACCCCTGCCATTAATGGCTTTAAATTGGAGAAGATTTAGACTGGACACAAGGAGGAATTCCTTCACCATGAGAGCAGTGAGGCCCTGGCCCAGGTTGCCCAGGGAAGCTGTGGCTGCCCCATCCCTGGAGGTGTCCAAGGCCAGGGTGGATGGGGCTTTGAGCAGCCGGATCCAGCGAGAGGTGTCCCTGCCCAGGGCAGGGGGTGGCGCTGGATGGGCTTTATGGTCCCTTCCAACCCAAACGACTCTATGATTCTAGGATTCCCTGCTGATCCCAGTGTGTTCAGTTCTGGGCCCCTCACCACAAGAAGGATGTTGAGGCTCTGGAGCGAGTCCAGAGAAGAGCAACGAAGCTGGTGAGGGGGCTGGAGAGCAGGTCGTAGGAGGAACGGCTGAGAGAGCTGGGGGTGTTTAGCCTGGAGAAGAGGAGGCTGAGGGGAGACCTCATTGCTCTCTCCAACTACCTGAAAGGAGGTTGTGGAGAGGAGGGAGCTGGGCTCTTCTCCCAAGTGACAGGGGACAGGACGAGAGGGAATGGCCTCAAGCTCCACCAGGGGACGTTTAGGCTGGACATTAGGAAAAAATTCTTCACAGAGAGGGTCATTGGGCACTGGCAGAGGCTGCCCAGGGAGGGGGTTGAGTCACCTTCCCTGGAGGGGTTTAAGGGACGGGTGGACGAGGTGCTAAGGGACATGGGTTAGTGTTTGATGGGAATGGTTGGACTCGATGATCAGGTGGGTCTCTTCCAACCTGGTGATTCTATGATTCTACAAAGCCAGAGGAAAAGGAACACGGGTGGTGAAGCTCACAGCCGCCAGGCTTGGGGCTCTCCCTCGCTGTTCTCCGGGGTGGTTGCCCTCGATGCCGGAGCGAAGCCGCTCGAAACCCCAACCTGTAACGCGCCGTCCTCCCTTCCCTTTCCCCTCAGAGCCGCGGCAGAGAAGGGCACCCGCCCGGGGCTGAAGGCGGCGGGGATTCACCGCGCCGACCCCCGCACCGGCGGCGCTGAGGGATCCCCCGAGGGCGGGGGGACCGGCTCGTGTGCCCCCCCACCAGCGACTCGAGGGCGGGAGGAGGCGCGGAGGCGCCCCTCGCCCGCTGCGGCTCCGCGGCCGCTGACGTCAGGGCGGGGTCACGTGACGGCGCGGGGGCCAATCGGGCGGAGCCGCTCCGGCGAGGGGCCGCCGGGCAGCGCTCGCTGCTCTCGCCTCCTCCTCCTCCTCCTCCTCCCGCGGCGGCGCGCGTGGGGACACACACACACACACACACACACACACACACGGCCTCGCACAGACGCGCGCGCGCGCGCGGACCCACGCGCCCCCCTCCTCATGCACGCGCGCCGCCGCCGCGCACGCGCCCCGCGGGGGAGAGGAAGGAGCCGCGGCCGGACGCCCCGCAGCCCGCGGAGCCCCCGCGCTCCGCCCGCCGCCGCCGGCATGGACGCGGCGCTCTGAGAGCCGCGGGGCTCCCGTAAGGATTTCCCTCTCCCTCCGCGCTCAGCCCCTTCCTCCATCCTCCTTTAGTTTTGTGTTGCCTTATTTTATTTTATTTTTCCTCCCCCAGCTTTTTTTTTTTTAACCTCCGCGCGGGGGTTGGATTTTTTTTTTTTTTTATTATTTTATTTTTTTTTTTCTCTTAATTATTCTGTGCGTGGCTCGGTCCCCCCGCCCGGCGCCGCCCCCCAGGCGCGGGGCTGCCATGGAGCGCGGGGGCGGCGAGCGCCGGCAGCCCGAGGAGAGCCGGGCGCTGCTGGGCGAGATGTCCGCTCCCGACGGGAATAAAATGGGGGCCGCGCCGTGCCGGAGAGCCCTGCTGCACTGCAACGGCATGAGGTACAAGCTGCTGCAGGAGGGGGACATCCAGGTGTGTGTCATCCGGCACCCCCGGACGTTTCTCAGCAAGATCCTCACCTCCAAGTTCCTGCGGCGGTGGGAGCCGCACCACTTGACGCTGGCGGACAACAGCGTCGCCTCGGCCACGGTGAGAGCGTGGGGGGTGTCTGTGAGCGGGGTGTCTGCGCCTCTGTATGTACGTGTGTCTGTCTCTACGCGTGTGTCTGTGTGTGTCTCTATGTGTGGATGTCGCTGTGTGCGTCTGTGTGTGTGTCCCTGTGTGTGTCTGTGTGTGTGTCCCTGTGTGTGTGTCCCTGTGCCTGTCTGTGTCTCCCTGTGTGTGTCTCCTTGTATATATGTCTGTGTGTCTCCCTGTGTGTGTTTCCCTGTGCCTGTCTGTGTGTCTCTCTATATGTCTGTGTGTCTCCCTGTGTGTGTGTGTGTCTGTCTCCCTGTGTCTCCCTGCCTGTGCCTGTGTCTGTGTCTCCCTGTGCCTGTCTATGTATCTCTCTGTATATGTGTGTGTCTCCCTGTATATGTCTGTGTATCTGTCTCTCTGTGCCTGTCTGTGTGTCTGTGCGAGGGCTTCTCTGCCCTCGTGCATCCCCGAATGCCTTGCTTGGGCTTATTCTTCCCGTCTTTGTAACCCTCGAGGTATCCCGGTGGTTTATTTTCCAAGCGAGTCCAGTTTTCCTCCAATATTATTGTTAGTATTGCTTGTTTGGGGGTTTTTTTTTGCCATTTTATTTGTATTCGCCCCCGTCTCCTCAACCCGACGGTGACTCGGAGTCGCTGCCCCTGCGATCTGCTGGCACGGGAGGCGAGGGAGGTGGAAGATGCTTTTAATTCAGGAGCGAAGGCTCCGGGCTGCACAGTTCCTCTCGGCTTTGTTTCAGGCCTGGGTTTGGGGATCTGATTTGGTGGCCACATACCCTGCCCAGGCGCGGGCAGTGCGGTTGTAAAACAAGGAGATTTCTTCAGGGTTTTCTTCCTGATGGAAAATGATGCAAGAGAAAAATGCGAGGTGGTGATGTCGAGAGTACAAAAGATGTGTTATAAAGGGATGCGGTCTTTAAATATACGATTAATAAGTCTAAATACACATAGAACTTAAAATTTTATGGCCAGTATTATTTGAACATTCGTACTGTTTGTGATGTGACTACACCCGGATTTTGTCTAATAGCGATTAACACAGCTCGCTAAACGTGCTTTACACTGATTTTTAATCATTCAGAGCTTCGATCATGCCTTATTGTGATTTATATATAAATGCTTCATTTTTCTCAATGGCTTCGTTCTGGCCTTCCTATAGGACACTGGAGACAGGAGAGAGTGGATTGGCTTTTGTGTAGATTTCTATTAATGATGTCTTTAAATGGGATTCATCCAGTCTGTGCGGTGCTTGGAGGTTGGATTTTTTCACACTTTGGTGCGCAGACACCGTGTGTTTGAGTGCCTCTCCTGCATTGTGCTCTGCTGTGGAGTATTCAGAGCAGGTTTTCAGCGGGAGCTGCTTTAACCTTCAGACGCGCCAGCTGCCTGTTCTCGCGGAGCTTTTTTTTTTTTGTGCCACAGTGACATCTCTGCTTAACATTTCCACCGGGCTGTCGAGGATGTTTCCAAGGGAATATTATTTTTTCTTTGATAGAGCTGCTGTGTCGAGGGAGAAGGAAAACTCAGTCGAGCGTGGCTGGAGGAAATCCCCAAAAGACAGGAGCACTGGGAGTTCTTGCAGTTCTTCATTTTAGTAAGATAGCATCAGCCTCGAGGGGAAGCTGAATATCAGTGGAGATGAAGCATTTTCGTGACAGTATCCGTAGCTGATTATTTCTGAGCAAAGGAGAAGGACACTGGTAGGGAGAGGCATGGTCATGATTCAGACGTTTCTCCCTGCACTGTGGCGATACAGGGCATGAAGTTGTATTTGTTCAGGGGATGTCAAACTCTGCTTGCTGGCAAAGCTGTTGCCCAAGACACCATCTCTGAGAAAATTTAGTCTAAAGTCCTGTGGGGTTGTGCTTTAATTAACGTTGAGACGTTCTCGTTCCTAATTATTTTATGTATATAAATAGCAAGAAGATACTACAACATGGTATGTGCCATTGCAGGCTCCATTTTGTTAACCAGTGCTCTTCATGCTTGGTCTTGCGCCTTATCATTTTTTTCCAGCGCTAACTCACCAAGTAAATAGTGTTGCTCATAGAAATATCTGTGCTTTATTATTTCAAGTCGCGTCTTTGGTTTACAGGGAGTAATTAGGGCTCTAGCATAAGATTTGTGTTCACTTGTTGCCTGAATGTACATTTAGCAGGTATTTTTCAGACGGTGGTTCTGTGATATCTGGATTTTACTCTTTGATTTGAGCTGAAAAGATGTGATTTATGCAAAAAATGTGGTAGCTTAACCTCTGCCCCCTATGGCAGTGGGGTGCAGGCACAATGCCAAAACCTCCCGAAACTATAGGTAGATATTTAAATGCAACTAATTCAGTTTTCGAGAGGTGTAGAAAAATATCCACATTGAAAGTGGGCATTGGGAACACTCAACAGCTTTGATAACAAGGTCATTTTTACACATATGGTTTTCCACAGGCAGGGTGCTTTATGAACAGCCACTAATTAATCTTCACATCATCTCTTTGCAAATCCTCTGACATGACGAGTTCTACTGCATTCTATATAACATGAATAAAATTGAGCAGGAAAATAACATCACTTTGTTCTGCGTTTGAAAGCAAAAGTTGTAATGACAGCTAATTCCAGATCTGGTCAATTACATCCTTGAGTAAAGATGATAACTTATTTGTTGATTCTAGGCACTTTCTATCCTTTTTATTGACACTCGGACCTACATTTGAATTACAGTGTTCTCAAAATGAGCTCTTATCTGTCAATGCCTGGGCTGAAATACAGGAGTCAGCATTGGTTTGTGTATGGATTATTAATCTGCATTTTTTTCCATAGGTAGACACTGTATGAACCTACATATAAAGCTGAATAATGAGACCCTACTTACAGTTTTTTTGCAAGAGCTGACTACTTGCATTGTTTAATTAGGCAGTTACATGTTTTGTGCTGACGAGATAGCTTTCTGTAGCAGAATCACTATGCAAGAATGTAATGGAACAAGTGTTAGGTCATCTTATTTTCACAAAATTTAGGGAGAAAAAGAAAAATGTTCTCTAAAAAGTGCTTTTTCTGACGTTATCACAAGTGGCTGTTTCAATTACCAATCATGTTCATAGTAATAATCGTATTCTGAATTGGTATGTGTGCTTGGCTCACAAATGGAAAAGGTATCAGCTTGTGGAGAGGAGGGGCCAGTAGGTCTCTGCAGGTGCTGGGACTTTATCTGATTTACATGCTGTTTCCATTGTTTGCTTCATGTTTCTCATTTCTCAAAGAATGAGTTAAACATAGTACAGTTTCACTGTTAGTTTCACTCGCATCATATCCAGGCTTTCAGGCTTTCATTCTGGTTAAGGATTTTTGGGTGAAAGTAAATATAGATCTATAACTTCCTTTTTTTTTTTTTTTTTTTTTTTGAATGTAAATGCTAAAGTACCAGTAGGAAATTTTGATACTTACAAACTTTGTTTGGGAAACAAACAGCTTGCCTGGGGATGAATCTGACTTTTTCCCTCATGGGAGGAATAATGTTTATTTTATAAACACCTAGCAAACTCAAATGTATCGCCCTTTCTAATTCTTTTCCTAGGGAGATCTGTCCTTGCACAGTTTAAAGGGCAGTGATAATAAAAAACAAAGACAACAATAAAATAAAATTTTATATTCCTTGTGTTTTTTTGTTTTTTTTTTTTTGAGGAGGGTTGAAGAGTATACCTATGGCTATCTTCAGCAGAAATGTTAAAATTTAATTTTCAGTAGTTTATAGGTAGCCATGATAACTGAACTTGCATGCCTTTAATATCCTTCTGCCTCGTTCCTTTTATATCTCTGCCCTGCTTTTCTCTTTCTTGCACTATTAGGGAATAGATGTTTAGGACAATGAGTCTTAAAGAACTGGGTTGCAAGAAAGACTTGTGATGCATATGTATGTGCAGCAGACAAGGAAAGAATAAATAAGCAATTCATTTTCGCTAACTAGGGATGACCTCTAATTTCCATCTGGGAAGATAAGGCATTATTGAAACCATGAAGTTACTCATTAATATCCCCCAAGGAGGTGGAAACTTTGGCTTTTCATGCCCATTTCACATTTCTTGGTTTCACCTTGGCAGGTAAGTTGAGCGTAATGTAGTGTTATATTCAAAGCTGGTGACAATCCTGAAAAGCTTTGAGTGTCTTTTAAACTTTTTTCTGTACAAGAGTGATGCATGAAGACAATAGTTTATTGACCAGCCGGCTAATCAGAAATACATTTGCAACAAGAACGTAAGTGGATTAGGGAATTGCATTTATATTTTCTTCTAGAGATAGAAGCATGCCCAATTAATATTAAATGAGGCAGGGCCTGATGATCTGCTTCAAATAGAAGTGGAGTAGAAAATTGTCTCCTGATTGTTTTTTGAAATTCAACAATTCTGCTCCTGGGTATGTTTCAGCATGCTATTACATGTCTTTCCTTCCTTCTTTTGGTAAAGATAGAACAAAAATTTGTATGAAGCCAGAGTCATTGTTTGCTTTAGCACAGGTTCCCATTAGTTAGAAAAACATGCTTTTAAAAATTAGATTTCCCTTGAAAAACAATAAGCTCAAGTTGTAAGTATTATGTAGAGCCTAGAAGTTTGAAAACAATCTTACAAGAAGAATTTCTGTAAAGCTTTCCTGGAAAATGAATATTATAGCACTAGTCAGGTTACAAAGTGAATTACGAATTATTATAGATTAGCTGTAATAATAATACAAAGAAAAGTAAACAATCTGTTCGCTAAAACAAGTGCTGTCCTTAAGTCCAGTGGCTCTATGAATGGGACATAAAACTAGCTTGATGGGCCTGCCATCATTAAGCGTATAAACAAATAACACATAAATAACAAAACAATTTAAGAGATTTTTTTAAATTGTAGCAACAACAAAATGCTAAATTACTATTTAAATTAAATAATTCTCATTGTTTACTGTTGCAAATGATTGTTTTCATTTGACAAGAAGCAGTACCTGTGGGTTTTGAGTGTGTGTGTTTTTGCATATTCTAGGTTACCCTGTTGCTCTCTGTCAGATATTTTCTTCAGGAACGTCAGAAAAAGCATTGAATCTCATTATTTGCACACAACCTCAGATAATTTAGAATTCTCTGCAAATTGAGAACAAATTGCTCCATGTTATCTATTTTGGTGAAATTGAGATTCTGTTTCAGAAGTGAAGGAAAGCATGTGCCTGCATTAATGAGATCCAAATTCTTCCAAAGACTCGGTGATTTAATGGAGTATTACTCTGTTGTTGCAAACTTATTTTATTGCTCTATTAGTTTGTAGCTCGGCGTAAGAAAAAGCTAAAATGATATTTCTGTAAAGCTGTTTAATGCATATCAAACATACCTTTGAATATATAGTTCCTACAGTGGTTAAAACCCATATTTATAAGTCTGTAATGTTAAGGTATGTGTTTATATGTCACAGAGCTTATATAAAATACGGAAACAGAAGCTATATTCATTGATAGAGTGAGAGCTCTTAAGGCTATTAGCGTTAACACCCAGCCAGTAAATTTTACATGTTTAGGAGCATAAATATAAAGGATAATCGGAAATACTTCTGCCTCGTTTTTCGTTTTGGCTGGGGAGTAAAGATGTGGTGCTAGTGACTCTGTGGTGGTAATAGTCCCCCAGAGGAAGCTTGGAAATTGCCTCTGGTCCTCAATGGGGACCTGATCCTGCATCAGAGCAGGGACTGGAGGAGCTCAGCCCCCTCATGGGGCATCCCTCTGTGGAGCTGTGAGATCATCTTTATTTTTTTGTAGTGGGACATTATAACTCATGATGAGAAGAGTCTGCTTGATCATGGAAGTTGGGATGTGGTCCTTATAGGAGAGGACCTACAGCCCAGAGAAGCTGTGCATGCCCGATGATTGGAAGTGCTGATGGATGGGACTTTGAGCAACCTTATGTAGTGAAAAATGTCTATGCCTATGGCAGAGGGGTTGGACTAGGTGGTCCTAAAAGGTCCCTTCTGACCCAGACCTTTTTACAATTCTGTGATTCTGTGAAACGCAAGAAAGATGTTGAGTTTTTCAGAGGCAAAAGGCTAGATTGCAAGTCCTATTTGCATCACTGTTCCAGTTTGCACGCTTAGGTTTGTATTAGTAGCAAGAGTTGGAGAACAGAGGCTGAAGCCTTGGTCCGACCAAAATCGTTGGCGGAACTGTCTACACTGAGGGGTGTTTTTGGAGGAAAAAGATGGTGGGTTTAGTACATAGTGAGGAGTGATTTATTTACTATGTATAATTTCTTCATACCTTTGAAGTTCCTAAATAACAGGTGAGTTTTAATGTGATACAATAAAATGGCTTCTCTCATTTCCTCCTATGTTAGTAAGCGTGGCTGGGGTAGTAGGGTTTTACTCATCTCCCACATAGGATTTATGAAAGAAGAGACCTACCTCAAATAGTTCAAGCCTTTGGGATTCTTTAGAAGTAATTAGACCGTGGGTTGCATGGGTAGATTGTGGCTTGTTTATTAGTGTTTTGAGCAGTTCTAGTTGCATCAGTTTTGTTGTGCTTCGGTGTGTGTTTGTAGATATGTAGTGTTTAACTCCATAAACAATTGCGTGTTTGAAGATGATTGATACTTTGGCATGTATCATCCCTGCAGAGTGCTCGTGCAGGTATGTGCACTCAATAAAATGCTTGCAGTGTCTGTCTTAGGTAGTCCTGGCCTGTGCCATTCTTTTCTGCATCTGTGCCATACCGCTTTAATCTGTCTTTTGTACGTGCTTAACTGTTTGCAGGGTCAAGTTGAGAAAATCTGTGTGAACTGACTGGTGAACATTCTCTCTGTTTGAACCTTTTGCAGTTTTGTTGTCTTTTAACTGGATGAGGGAACTGATCTGTTTCAGCGTAACAGTCTGCCAGACTGTTGAGGAAGAAGAGATAGGGAAACATGGTAGGCTGGAATTGCTGCCAAAAACAATGTATTATTAAAGCATTGCGTAAAATTTTCCTGTTTTGCACAATATTTAAGAATGCAGGAGCAATACCAGGAAAGGGAAAAGACAATTGAAAAGCATACATTGTAACCGAGCACGTCAGTGTGAGCAAAGTTTTAGCTCTTGTGGTTGTGGAGGAAATCATGGAGAAGTCAAAACCAGATGCTAAATTAAAAGGCCTTCACTTTATGGGCTCAAGTAGGAGAATTAAACAATACTCTCCATGTTTTGGAGGAGGAGGTCTTGGTTCAGGGTCTGTGGGCATTTGATGTTAGCAGTACTGACATTTCTTGACTTTGCCTCTTGAGTTGTCCCACGACTGATGATACAGGGCCAATAGAGTGGGAAAGAGAAAAGTAGGTAACGTGGCAGGTTGCAGACTATGGTGCCCAGGGCATGATTTTATGGGGAAGACTGTTTCTTTCTACTTTAATCTGATTTTTGCAGTATCTTTTAAAATAATTTTAAGTATTTTTCCTTTTTTCTGAGAAACTTGGTGGGGGGGAAGGCATCTGTTAATTACTGGATTTGAGTGTGTCTGCGAGATGTGTGTCTGTTGCTAATTGAGCTCAAGAAACTTGTCAAGTTTCAGTGACTAAAATCTGAACTGGAAGTACACTTGGTCACGTACATTCTTGGTCTCACTCTGCTGAAATCAGTAGGGTAACTTGAGGAGGGGGATTACCATTCATTGGTTGTAACGTGAATGGCAGGATGTGCTGTTCAGAAACACAGAAAGGTTCAGCGAAAGATCACTCTGCAGCTTTCAGGTTGGTTGCTGTCTGGGAGAGATGGCTGACTGCTCTTAAGCTTGTCCAGCTCTCTACAAAACAGAGCCCCATTTTATTTTCTTTTGTTGGCAGATCTCGAGGTGTTGAGCAGCCTGCACTAGGAGGAGTGGTTTTTTTACGAGTAAGAGGCTTGCTTGAAAGTTCCCTGTTAGACAGAATCGTTACAGAAGCTGTTGCGTTTTATTCCCGATGTTTAGACAGCACTGTGCTGGTGGAAAGTTAGTTTGTGATGTTACTTTCTTTTATGGGGAAAATTAGGGCTAAGGACAGAGGAGTGAAGGAGAATTGTGCACCACAGTCTTAACACTGTGGCAAAGGCAGCAATGAACATCTTAAGGGTGTGACAGACCATGGGACCAAGTGCTTCCTCTGCACCTTCATATCCCACAAAGCTGGAGAAAACCCATGTGATTTGCTGCAGTATATTAATGTTTAATTATTCAGTAGGGTTGTGGTGGATCAGCAAATGTAGTTACTGACAGGGCAAGCTTTTTTAGTGCTTTTTTTTTTTTCAATTCTCATCTATGTAGCTGAAAAGTCAAGTTACCATGGGAGGACAGTGAGCTCTACATGTGGTACAATAAATATTGCCAGATGAAAGCTGAGATTAAGCTAAATGAGAGGGTTTTTTTGAGAATACGTAATTTTATTCCCAAATATAATTATTTCAGGTTTATATTTCATATAGGATTTTTCTTAGGCCTAAAGGGAAATTGTTTGGGAGTGATAAGCAGAAATGAATTTTTTTGTCTTAGAAATAAGTTGTATATATTTTTGAAGTGTACAGATGTCTAGGCATCTTTTATAGGTGAGATAGGCAAAAATTTTGTAAACAAAAAGGTCACCTCATTCTTTATTTGAGTATAGACAATTAACATCTAAATGAGGAAAATTAGGTGATTGCGTGTGCAGGTAGACAGTTTGGATAATTTTTAATGAAATTCTCTTTTCTTAAACCTCCTGAAGATAACCATGGTGTTCCCAACAGTGTTTTTCAAATAATACAGAGCAGATGTTTCTCAATGGTAAAGTTGTGATATTGCTATTTTTTACATAGCAGTGGCCCTCTCCTCCCAGTCTTTGGCCGTTTTGGCTATGTGAATACAAGCTTTTGGAATCGGCAGATGTCTCTTCCCATGTCTGGTTCCTGTTGTAATGGGGTTCTGTTGTGCCACAGAGTTTTTTGTTTGCTACTGTAACGCAATTAGCGTGTATTGTGAGCAGGCTGTGTTTTTGCTCTGTCTGTGCAAGAACCTAAAATAAGACTGAATGGCTTTGTTGTCCGTTTTCAGGGATGGGCATTATTAATAGTAAAGTAGAAACTGCTTTGAAAAAAAAAAGTTTCTGAAACTTGCCAAATGGAATCCAACTTTTAAATCAAAATACTAAGGATGTGTATGTTTTTTCCGTAAAATGTGAGTGTCTGTTTGACCTTCTGTGAAAAAAAGAAAAAAGAGAGATTATTTTTGGCCTTTAAAATCATCAGAAAAAAGATTTTTGGATGACAGTATAATGTCTATAAGTCCTTCAGTTTCAACTTCACTGTGCTTTAACTGTCTCGATGTGCTTTATGGTCGGTGTTCTTATACGTGGGGAAAACAGAAAGATAAAAATCTCTGAAAGTCTGATCTACATGCCTCCTACTGTTGGTTCATGCTTAATTTGTATTTCCTTCTCAGTATATGCATCTATGGTTCACTATGGAGTATCATATGTTGGACACCAAGAATGAGTAGCGTGTTTTGCCCTGCCCTGCCCTGCCCTCATGTTCACGATAAATCAGTGGTAGGAGATGGAGCAGAAATGGAGTTTCTCTGCTTTGGCTGCCAGGCTGCATCTTCCCTCCTGATTTTGATGGCTATTCATTTTCTTAGTAGTTGTAAATCTCATTAAAAAATCAGTGAAATGTGGGAGAGTGACAGCAGAATGTGGCTCCGGGTGTTGTGCTCATCTTACTACCCTTCAATCTTCCTGCTAAGAAAATATCTGTCAGGGAACCAGGTGCCAATCAGTTCAAGTCTCTTGCTTTCTGTGGTGTGCGTGCTTTGTATAGTCTCCTAATCAGCCCTTCTGACAACCTACCACTTTGCTTTTTGAATTCAGAAGTAGACGGCACTGAAATTTTCAGGATGAGAGTGATCTTGCAAAATTACTATAGAAGCAGGGTGTTGTGATCCATTTTCGAAAAAAAAGATCAGCAGTTCTCTCTCCCTTCTCATATCTTGGATTTCCTATACAGACTTTTTGATGTTGAGCTCTTAAATTTTAGGAATCACTTAAGAATGTGATTGCAGAGGCATGTCAAAGTGCCACATTTCTCTCTACTACAATGCATGCACTAAGAAGGTAGGAAACTGAAAGCAGAGAGGTACATGGGCTCAAATAGTGTATGAGCCATTGGTATAAGTTGATGCAGCTCTGCATGGTTTTTTTCTGGTAACTATACAGTTATGCTAGTTGAGGATCTGAGTGTTGAGTTATTCCTGGCAGCTTGAAAAGACAGGTGAACAACAGTTGTTTTCTTACTGGCTGTCGCAATGCTAGACTAGACGTTGGATGTCAGTGATTAAGAGTTGTGAGTTGAATGCTCTCTCTGTGATGCTCTGCCTATAGGTGAGGTGTGTTGTCATCAGAACACTTTGCTTAATATCTTACCTCTGGAGGGGACCAGTGAAAGGCCCAGTGATTTTTTGAAGAACAGCAGTTACTTCTGCGGTACAGGAGAGGTCTACTTTGATGGGCTATGTTGAATGAGATCCACCTGCGTCCTTGTCTTACTTCTCAGTAAGAAAGTTACCACTTTCCCTTTGGAGCCCAATATTTTTCTGAGGACTGTAGTGTTGTCTTCCTCTCAGGTTTATGGTGAAAAAATTCTTGCCATTGAGAAATATTGCTAATGGCCTGTCTCCTAGCACTAACTTACGCTTCTTTTGGTGCTACGTCACTGCCTCCCTTGAAAATAATCTCGTCTGATTTATTGTAAGTTATTTCCCCAGTGGCTTGGGTTGACTACTGTACTTTAAATCTGGTGAAACAAAATCTGTCGTGGGAGTTGACCGTGTGTAAAGCTTCTCCATCGTGGAGGCAGTAAACATGGGAAAGTACTGATTCCTCCTTGCTCAAATATAGGACTGATCTTCTGTTGGGTTAAACCTGTTTGTTAGCTGGTTGATTTTAGACCTTGGGTGAGTTGAGAGTGAGTCAGCACTAACTACATGCATTATCTATGTCCTCTGCAGGCTGTCTGCATTGCTCGTGGTACTGTGTGCCCTGAGTGGACTTGAAGGGGAACAGGAAAGAAAGGAAGTGATGTTACGAAAAATGTAAACAAAGGAGTTTCCAGATAGAGATCGGATCTTTGTGCTCCAGCCGAAAAGGGAAGTCTCTGAGTTAGTGACTGCAGTGTGCTCATGACTGGAGCTTTTTCACTGATCTTGAAGTGATGTAGTCCACATCACTGTAGTGTAGCTTCTTAATATGAGGTTGAAGATGGCCTTCTGCGGCAGCCTGCAGCATGTGAGGCCTATGCCACTGTATCTTCCCTTTTGAAGGCAGTTTAAACATAATGGAAATGTTTAAATTTGGTGGATTGTATGTTCATCTTCATTTATCATGCTTGCTTTAACTGAGATAGAGATACACTGCTCTCTGTTACATTATCAAGCTTTGGGAGGTTGCGTCCCTTTACTTGTCAGATTTTCTTGGCAGAAATAGAAGAAAAAAAAAATCCTACTGCATGCATCTTCTTGCCTGTACAGTCTGCACCTGGAGATCTTTTTCAGAACTGCGATGTTGATACCCTTGTGTCTAATCTAAGAGTCTTGCTGTGCTTGAATTTTGTGTTACCTGATTTTTTTTTCCTCTTGGATTTTTAAGAAAAGCTTGTACAAACTTGTACAAATGCTGTGCTGTTTCCAAACGCAGTGAAGTTTTCCCCTTTGCTTCCTGTTTTTGTAGTGTGCTTGTGAAAAGACCTTGTCTTCTTTGCACTGGAGTTAGCGTTAACGTAAATGAATTCAGCGTTAGCTACTGTGTGTTCCAGCACATAGGGACTCAAGTTTCTCTTCAGCAAGCAGTATTACTCTTTATTTATGGTAAGACTAGATTAAAAGACTCTTGTGCATGTAAAAATGAAAGCACAGGCAGTGTTAAATTGTCATGAGCTTGTTATTTCCCCTCCCCCCAAGCATGCAAGCCAGTTAGTAACCTAGTGATCTATACATGAGGCTTTAATTGGATATATGCCCAGAGTGCAGATTAATATGGAAAAGCTATAAAGGCATGGGTTCACAAACTTTATTTGACCACAAGAGGACCGTCTGCGTGATCCCATGTGGAATGTGTGAGGGATTCTCAAAACAAAGAAATACCTTCATGTATTTGAGCAGATCTGCGTGTAAACCATGGGACACAGAGGTGATGTCTTTGCGTTAAAGCCAGTGGACTGTTGATTGAATAGGACTTCCTCAGCCTGGTATACACTGCATGTTTCTTAGGAGTACTTCGGGGAGAGCAGAGCTGTCTCTGTGGCTTCTGTGTAATTTACGTGACTTTTTAAGTTCTAGTTTTGAAATTGTTGAAGTTTTCTTTTTACAATTGGATATAATCTTGGCTGCCTTTGGAGGTAAAATCTCCCCTCCTTTGGAGGCAAATCTCCCTGTAGTGAAATGAAAACAAGCAGCTGTCTTGACTACAGCTGGCTCGAGATGAATCATTTCATGTAAACTCGCCTGGACAACACGATCTTATTCCTCTATAAACCTATACTCCAGAGGGAAGGGAGAATCCCCATTAGTCAATGACACCCTCCTGGCCTCAGATTCCAGTGTTCCTGGTTTGCACATCGCATGAAGAACATACAGACTACTAGCTGTATTCAGCAAAAGCTTTCTCAAGTTAGAAAACACTTTTAACTCGGATTTTGTGTCTCTTCTGGGATTTTCTTTTCTCTAAATGAGAATTACAGTGTCCTTAAATGTGTAAAACCAGCTACAGTCACACCTCTGTGTCTCCCAGATCAGTTTAATAATGATAAAATATATTTTAAATTGACATAGTATTGTAGTAAAGGGTTTAGTGGCTTAGGAGGGCTCTGCTACAGGCATAGCCGACCTTTGTGACCCTTCATATGATGCAGAGCATCAAGGCATACCACCTGTCTCAAAACTCTCTTCTCTCCCCTTCCCCATGACATTCTGGAAAGGGCTAGTGTGTTCAGAAGTAACAGTGGTGGCCCTGGATCTCACTGTGGAATGGTACTGAGCTTGGTCATGCATCTGTGTCCCAGAGTAATCTACCAACGTTTTCTTCAGCCTCTGATGTCCCATTTCCTCCTGTAACAGAGTCCTGTGCCAGGAAAGCTTTGCTGTTGATTTGTAATGTAGCTCGTCATTGGAAATGTGCTACTTGCAAGCCTTCTGCAGTTGAGGCTATCTTGGTACTGGTGTGTATTCTCTTTGCTGTCTTCTGCATGGTTGTGTGGCACTCTTTTGTTGTTCCCTGAAGATGGTGGGATGCAAAAGTGATCTCCTTTAGCATAAGTCCTGATCAGCATGAAGAGTGGGAAGCTGACAGTAACTATGCTTAAATAGTTGCAGAAAATAAGGTAACCTTAGATAAAGTTCTGTGCAGGTAGTTTCAGCATTGGATTCCAGCTATTTGTCTGACTAACGAAGATGAGGAACAGTCCTTAGCTCTCTGCCTGCAGCAAGAATATGGGAATTCAAGTGACTCATTCTCAGGGACATGGCAGTGGGAACGAGGCACTGCTGTGGTTGCAGATAATTTCTTGGAAGTCTCCGTTGTGCAGAATGCGTTAATTGAAGAGATTCATGAGCTGCCTAATGTCACATCACTTCATTTCCTCACCAGGGAACTGGAAGTCTCATCTGTATAGCAATAAAAAAAAAAAAAAAGTAACTCTCTGGGTTTGAGTAAATCTTAAACTTTGTAAAAAGAGATTGCATGTGTTGTCCGGCATGTTGTCCTGTATTGTCATCCATCCTATCAGGTGTGGGGACAGAGGCAGCAGTATAGCAACATGCATTTCAGTGCACACAGGTGAGCAGTGGAGAAGCGAAGGGAACTGTTTGCTGATGGTTTCTTCGGTAGAGTGCAGCAGGAGGATGTTTCTTCCTGTTTCTCCCTGATCGCCATCTGCGACGATTGCATTGGTCTCAGAAGTGGCATATCTTTATATTTCAGAGAGAGGACGTGGCATAGGATACCTCTGCGGAGAGCTGGAAATACAGTGTGATACTGTGTGGTCTTTGCCTGTTCCGGGGTGGATGGGAGCATATGTATCTCTGGGGAACATACTCCTGCAGATAGTAACATTTTCCTAGTAGGCAGATCTGGTGCATTGTGTAGGGAGCAGAAAATAAACAGTGCAGCCCACCGTTTGCAGATTTAAACTGGAGAAGGGAATGTGCTGCACTTAAGGAAATCGGCCTTGCCACATGTGATATTTCAGTTTTCAGAATGAGATGTACTCTAGTTCTGATTTTCCCAAGTGCCTGTATTTCTGACTGTCTTGCCCATTGCAGGTCCAGGTGAGAGCTAGTACCGAATGAGTCTTATGTCATTTGCCATAGTTTATCCCATGGCATCTGAAGACACTGCTACAGCCTGAGTTTTTATCCCTGTATTAGTTTTGTGACCTGGGAAACATTGCACAGAAAAATATGGTTTAACACTTTAATAGCTACTTGTTAAAAAAAAAAAAAGCAGCCTGTATTTTTCTTACGTTTTTGACAAGAAATTAGTAAAAATAAAGATTTGTGCATCATGGTTGAATTCTTAATTGTGATGCTTTTCTGAAGGTGATTGTACCTTACAGCTTTTGATCTGATACTTGAACAAGGAGAGTTGGTCAGTGAGAGGAAATGCCCTTTCCTGTGGCTTTATGTGCCAATGCTATCCTGAGTTTTGGGAGAATTGATAAGACTTTGGGTCTGGAATTGAACACCTTTTGCCAGGAGTTTACAGTAGTTTCAGTTGCACGATTCAAGCTCCTGTCTGCCAGGAACAGCCATAATGCCCTAGCTATGCTCTTTGTCTGTGGCAAGCTGGTTAAGTGGTAAGAAGTACCTTTTAGATCCACTAATAACTGAGTTTTCCTTCATCTGTGCCTTTGGGAATGTTTCTGTACTTTGCCTGGCAGTGTATCACTGCTCTGAGTCGTGTGTGGAAAAATTTCTGAAGCAAATTAAACAAAATGACTTGTGAGTAAACAATCAAGTCAAAACACTGTTGAGATGAGAATCATTGAGTTGATGAGTGCAACTGGGAAAGCTTTAGTGATGCCAGGAGAGAAAAAATTGACCATTGTAGACAAAGCTGCACTTGAGGTTTCTGTGACTTAAAAAAACCAAACCCCAAACCTCTTTATTTCTGTGATTTATTATTTCTATGGTCACGTGACATGAGCTGTTGTGAACACTGGGAGTCTTAGCAGAAGATCCAACGGGTTGCCTATTTCAGCAAAGTGTGGGTTGAGACTAAATCTCAAAAAATTAAAGTGGAGGAAATAGGAGTGAAAAAGAATGTTATTATCCTGACATTATATTTGTGGCTTGGCACGTCTAGATCCTGTGAGTCCATTCCATTGTTTTTACTCATAGCATCTTTCTCTCTTGTTGGGAATCACTACGAGTGATTTGGCATCTGTACCACACTAGTAAAACCAATCTTGACTGCTTACAATTAATGAATTGTGTAAGTTGACAGTCACTGATTTGAGGGGATGGAATAACAAACATTAGAACAGCATGAATTCTGCAGTGACTGTCAATGTATGTCAGAGAAAGAGCTGATTTATTTATCTGGTCCTGAATTGCTTTAGTGTGTGGACTTTTCAATAAGCACTGCTTTAAGGAAGTGTGTCAGTTGCTTGAGCTAAAGCTGAAAAGATGGTATGATTTTATATCATCCTCTGTGTCATGACATGACATCATTGTGAAGAGGAGATGCTGTCATGTTTTCCCTGATGTATTTATCTGGTTTTATTAGGTGGGAAAATAAACCACTGACCTGAACTAGTTATACTGAAATGATCTTCCTGTGCTCATTTTTTTTTTCTCCTTAAATTAGGATAACTTTGTGAGGAAACAAAAAAGCCAAACTGAGATCCAGCAAGTGAAAAAGTGATAGGTTTCAAATGGTGACACTTGTTTCTGTGTTTTGTTGTTCTTGACGGAGAGAAAACAGTACTTTTATTTGTTTATCGAGAATTTATCTGCAGCAAGATATTTAAGCAAAACAAGATGCGTGGACTAATTTTTGAAGAAAGTATTTTTTTTGGTACGTTTTATTGGTTCAGACTTGTATGGTTCCCCTTTGGACTATTTCGTTAGGCTGTATGTGTATGTCTAATTCAGTCAAGAGCTAGATAAGATAGTAATCCCCTTACTTTGAATATTTTAGGTTTTTTAGCATTTCTTCCCACATCAAAACCTTACAAAATGCCTGTTTCCCTATGGAAAGACAACCATTTAGGGAGAGTTGATGTTCTGGGCAATACATCCAAGATGACTATGGATGCTAGATGAAGAGAAAGCAGCCTCAGAAACAATAGGGAGACTCTAAAAAGCTGTTTAATTTGTGCCAAGCTGCTACTTTTTTGGGGGATTTTTTTTTGGTTGTCATAGAAACGTGCCAGTCCGTGTCTCTCACAGATGAGCTCACTAAATGAATGGCTGTGCAGGACGAGTCTGGTTTCAATGAAGATATTTATACTTGAACACAGATGGACTTAAACCACAGCCCAGAATCTAAACACCCCATAGCTCCTGGGGGAGGAGAGTGATAGGAAATGAAATCTGGATTTTATAGCCCATGCCTGCATCTGTCCTCCTTGATTTGGCTTTCTGAGTTATTATGGGAAAATAGGAGAGGAACAATATCTGCAGTAAGAAAGGTTTGTTTGGTGTTGGGTTTTGGGGGCGAGGAGGATTTTATATTTGTTCCAACTCCATTGGATTGGAAGAACTTTCCTATCTAGATTTCTTTGCAGGACTGTCACAGCTGAGGTTAATGGGTTTTAGAGATGTTACTCTAACGTGTAGTCTTTAACAGGTAATTTTTCTGTCATTCCTATACTTCTGTTACTCTGTCTTTTGAAATTAAATATTTTGAATGAGAACTGACAATGTTATCTCCTGCGCTGCATGTAAAGTGCTGTGATACAGGTTTGGTAGAAGCTTACACTTAAATTTTGCTGGTGCAAATGGCTGCGAGTGCTAGAAGCAGCATCAGACCTATGAAATACTGAAGAGGTTGCAGACGACACGACTAATAATCTTCGATGAGGTCTGTCATTGAGCAGTGAACAGATGTAATGCAGTCAACAAACACAGTGTACTATGTTGAATGGGGTGGTGTTCAGCACGGGCAAAAATGTCCTTTGCAGGATTTAGTCTCTGTTTGCTTATGAGCATAATTCTATGAATTCTTTTTGCTTCCAAGAAACCCATTAATTCTTTATTTTCATCTACACTTGGCACTGTCAGAATGCCACAAAGGAGCTTAGATGTAAAATGACAATAGCTACAGTAATCTCCAGGGTTTTCAGGTATCCAAATGATTTGTTTATCTGGCTGTCTTGCTTTCCTTGGTTTTCTATTCCTGGAGCTGGACTGCTAGAAATGATGCATGTTGCTGAATGCAGAATAGTCCTTGCTGTGCCAAGGCATGTACTTGGAAGAATGGGATACTCTGTCCTATTAATTGGTATAAATAATCAAGAATATGGAGTAAATGAAATACTCTCTCTCTCTCTTTTTTTTTTTTTTAAGAGGGGGAAAAAAAAAAGGAAAGCATTCCCAACAAGTGGAAGGTAGCATCTTTTTAAATGAAATCTGCCCTTACCAGAAGTTTTCACTATTGGAGGTTGGAGAATACTTTAAGGACTTCCCATTCAACCTGTTTGAGTGTATTTGAGCCTTGACTTTGATCAGAGTTGAGTTCAGCTTTGCAGACTCTTCTGCAGACTTAGTTTTTGCTTGTTATTCACTCTTAAATGTCCTGCTTGAACTTGTATTGGAAGACAGGTTGGGCTAGAATTGCCTTGCCTTTTAGTGGAAAATACTCATTTCAAGGTAGGATGAATTCTTCACATGTAACAGGCTTCGGGAAGCGCAGTTTCTATGCAAAGAAATTCCTCATCTGCTAGCCTCCAGTGTTTTGTGGGATCTGAGAAGATCCCATTGCTCTAATAAAGACTCATTCATTGTAGTGGAGGCACAGTTTCATGCAGACGATGACACTATGTGTGTGTCGTGTGCTGTGCACTTCACTGGTGTTAGATCTCATGCAGCTCCAGCCAGTTAGGGAAGCTGCTGGTGAGGAAAGTTGAATAAAAACAAAACAGTTGACCTATTTGAGGTAAGTAAAATGCCAGAGTTGGGGTGTCCGTTTCTCACTTCTCACAAAGGGGATGGTCAGCTTGGCAGAGGTCATGGAGTCAGGAATTCCTGTGCTTTTCCAGCTCTACTACTGACTCTCAGGCAAAGTGGAGCTCTGCGTGCCTTCCTATTCTAGAGATGGTGTTGATAGGCTTCTTTAGTGTAGATATTTATTTTAAGGCTTAATCAATTAAGTTAAGCATTATCAACTGGAATTGCTGAGACAAATAATTTATAAAACTACTCAGTTTTCTGATAGAGCTCTTCTGTATTTCTTCTAGTTTTGTAATAAATACCCAAAATTGACAATAGGTTTTTCTTCTCCAAAATCCACCTCCTTCATTCAGTTTTGTAAGGGCCTTCCTGGAAAGGGAGCTCACAACTGATTACATTGTACTTAAGGAACTACAAAGTAATCAGCATGACTGCTGCCAAATGCGTGGAATTAAGATGGAAACAATTAAATGACCATTTTAATTTTTTTTTTTTTAAATTATATCCTAGAACCCAGACCACATGGAAATGGTTCAGTGGTGCATGTAGCAAATCAATAATGACTTCAGTGTGGTGCTTGCTTTTTCAGAAGGTACTGGTGCACCGTCAGGCGGAAGCCCCGCCTGATGTTTAAGCCTGGGAAGTGCCCTGCAGCACAGCAACAATTGTGACAGTAAAATAGAAGTGGAAAGATGAGGTGGGGTATCCATTCACTGGTGAACCTTACCTCCAGCCAGCATCATCTGGCCTGTGTCCAGAAGCACTGCCAGATCAGGGGTGGGATCTGGGCTGGAGGCAGCTTTTAAGGGGTGGAGAAAAGCTGGGTGAATTGTTCTTCAAATCCTGGACTAGAATCCTGTAAAGGAAATGGAAGATATTTCTTTTTTTCAGGGCCAGTCATTTTTATGGAATGATAAAATAGGCTGCCGTCTTAGGTCTGTTTTAGGTCAACTCTAAGTTTACTACAAGGAGGGCTTTCAGAGATACCCCAATCCTGCTGGGAATAGCCCCGCTCCTGGTGTGGTGGCTGTGGGCTCTGCACGATGTGGGGAGCAGGGGCTGTGGGCTGGGGGGAGAGGAGAGTAAGGAGAGAGGGGAGAAAAGAAAAGAAAGCTCCTTTTTTAAGTAGAGAAAAGAAAGGTAAAAGACGACTCTTTTTTTGAAGAAAGGAGTAGTAGGCACCCTATTTGGTAGAAACACAGCTAGGAAGATTTACTTGCCTGACTCTGTTACATATTATCTGGGCCAGGAAGACATTTATTTTTATTAATCAGTTTCGTTCCCTCTGATCATCAAGCCAGAATGTATCTTTCTGACTGGGTTCTGTATAAACATGAAATGGGTAACTGATAGATCCTTCCTTGGTTCCAGAGAGCACAAAATTTACCTTTCAGAAGTAGCCAGAACACTCACGTGCATAAAAATAATTAATGATTTTCATGGTGAACTCTCTAACTTGAGCTAAATGTTCACCAGCACGTTCACATTCTAAGTGGAAGCCGTTGGACGTGTAATTGCACAGTTGTTATGCAACATTGAATACCAGGGACATCAGTAAATGAGTTCTTCTACAGAGAAATGCCATAAAAAAGAAAGATTTCAGCCCTGGTGCGTCTTGTAATTCTTTCATCACTTAGCAGAGCTTTTGTGTACACATGACTTCACGTTTCCTGTGAGATGGCGTGTTTGGTGCTCATTTCTTGGATGTTCAGGACTGTTTTGCTTTCCGTGTGGAACATCAGGCATGCACTGACCAATCACTCTAAGTTTCCTTTGCTTGTGCACTGTGTAGAGATTTTTCGCCTGAGTGTGAACCTTGTCTGAACATCATGCCAGAACCTCTCTGCTCTGTGTGTTGGCTCCTTGCACGGGGGCTGGACCTGGTTGTTTTGAAGTGACCTTTCTGACAGGGCTGACATGGTGAGCTTGCTGACATGGGATCAGCAAAGTGATTCCTGACTCAGTTCAGTCTTCTGCTGCTGGTAAATTGTTGTATCACCCTCAGCCTAAACATTTTGATCTACCTGATATACCCCAGCCCAGAAATTACCTGGGTGTGTGAAAACAGGTTCCCTTGTCACATCAGGAAGGACCTAAAGGTGAAAAAAAGTGGGTTTGTGCTCTTCCCTGGAGAAACTGGGAATCAGCCTGCCAAGAGCAGGAGTTATGTGTGTTAGAGTCACGGGAGGCTTTCTTCAGTGTAGCTCAGAGCTTCTTGCTGCAAATGACTTAGCAGAGATGCTGGGAGAAAGGCTGCAGCAGGCTCAACCTTCATATGTGTATTTGCAGATAGATAAAAGCTGCTCAGGAGATCTTATGGTTGGAAAAAGGGATGGTAGGAGATAAAGCTCTGTCAGGGGACAATGATAAAAGAACTGAGACTGAAAATGAAAGAGCTGTTGGGTGATAAGAGGAAGCTTCTCTGTTTTGAGAGCTGGACTTCAGCAAGATAAAAAATCTTAAAAGCCCAGTTCAGATCAGCAGAATAATGGCCTTACATAGGTTTAGCTAAATTTTCCTCTGCTACCCAGGCTGTAGGAAGCAGTTTTCCTACTTCCTTGGCAGCAAGATTTTTGAATGTGGGAAACCTGATAGTGTGTCTGCTTAACTACCAGATTTTGGCCTGGTGCCCTTCCTGGTTTCCTTATGGAGTAAGTGCAGTGATGGGAAGAATGTGCTTCTTACACATGTAGTCATCGTGGTGATAGTAAACTGTAACACTGATACCCTGTTTAGCCTACCTCTGCCTGCAGAGACATCGCTGCTGTAACATGGGGGTCACTGACGGGATAACAAGAAGTCAGCTTTAGATTCTGAGTACAGAAGAGAATATAGAAGTGAAATTAACTTTATTTTCGGTCTGATTTTTTTTTGGGGAAACTAGATGGTTGTTCTAAACTGTTGACCTAGTGCGCATTAGTCTACTTTCCTGAATGACTTGCTGTAGATGTATACAAAAAAAAAACACCATGAATTTTGGAGGGTTCTCTTTACAATTTTACTTTTGTAAAATTGGTTTTGTATCATTTTTCATGATGTTCAGGTCAATAGAAGGGAATATGAATAATACAAGTAAGAACAGCTACCTGCTGAGAAGCCCCAGTCTGCATATATGACTGATGGCTTACCAAATTGAATTTGTAAAGCCTGCCAAACAAAAGCAAAATGTTTTGAATTATAGAAATGTAAACTGAAACTATGAAGGCCATCAGTTTGTGCTAGAGACAGAAGACGCTGCTGAAAATACGATGAAATGGTTTTGCTTTATTTGAATGTTAATGTTTGTATTTTGTTTGGTTTTGATTGGGCTATGTGTTTAGAACATCAGTGTGCTGAAGATGTGTGTCAATTTTGGACTTTCTGGCTGTCCCAAGAGAAGGTGAAACTGTAGGTGTCAAGCATGCTAAAAATGAATTTAAGATCCTGAGGAATCTATAGCTAGGACTTGTAGGTCTTGGTGCTGCAAAACACTGCATGCTCTGAAATCTTGTTGGAGATGGAGTGCTCTGCAATGTGCAGAATTGAAGCCAAGAAGCCATCAAGCCAGGTAGACGTGCACTGGGAAGTGATTTGGCAAACACTTGTTTCATTATGACAGAGCTATTTGTGATGGTAGATGCTTGCAGGATCCTTATGGCTGGGTTCTGAGCTACAGCCATGCAGAACTGTAGTGTAGAAGCCTGATGTGAAGCCTCATTAAATTGAGTAATGTTTGAATTGGCTACACTGCTTTTGAATTAAAATTTGAGACTTTAGTTCTGAAGAATACTTTTACTTAATGTATAAGAACCATATACACTAAGGAGCATAGTTTCTAACAGTTGTTATTATTGGAGACTTCTTTGATTTTTTGCTGGGAAGTGTAATTTACAAGGAAGAATAGTTCTAAAATATTTTCAGAGCTTTGCATATGACCTGTCAAGTGGCGAACTGCTTATTGGTGAGGTGTCATACAAAGGAATGGTTGTTAGTACTCATTAAGGTTGTCTGGTGATGTTCTGCCAGTTCTTAAGATACCGATTGTGGACTGTTACCCCAGTAATACCTGTGTGTATTTAGTGGGGAATCAGAGACATATATGCTTGTCCAAAAGCAAATCCAAAGTCTGTTTCAGAGCAATAACTAGAAGGATTTCCAAAGCTTAAGTTAGACAATGAAACTGAATAAATATTTGAAAAAAAAAAGATTGTCTCATACGCAGGCATTTCTAACCCTGATACAGCCTTTTTGTAATGTGATAAGCCAGCTGTCATTATTGCTAACACCTTTGATTATTAAAGTTTTTCAAGTAAAATTGAGTTTTACAAAGATAAAAAAGCAGCTGATGAACTGTTCCTGAAAAGGTATTCCCTCCTGGAAATGCTCAAGAAATTGTACAGAATTGTTTCACCACACACACTGCCACCACACCCTTCATAAAGTTTTTTTGAGAAATGATGTTTCTAATAGTTGGTGACAGGTTTATATCTTCAAATACCAGTACAAATGTGAAATAAAGCATTTAACTATGTGCTACTGGAAAATAAGGTTCAGTGTTCAGCTGTAGTGCCTCATTCAGCCTTTTCTCTTTCCAGTTTCAAAGAATTTCTAATACAAGGATATTTCTTAGTCCTGGGTGACTTGTTCTGTGGTAGTGAAGGTTTTCTGATCCTCTGCCTGTTTCTTATGTGGCATTATTAATCTGTTTTCCCAGTCATATGTATGAATGCATAATAAAAGCTAGGAAAAGTAGGTCAGCATCAGTGATGCTCACTATGTCTCCAGTACTGCTAAAACACCACACTTGTCAGTTCCTACATTTTATAACTTTCTTGTTGCTCTTGTTAATTTTTTCTCTATTCTGAAGGCCAGAAATGAATTTTAGAAAGAAGGTTTTCAGCTTATCTTATAAATATGTTATTATTAATTTCCATATGGTAGCAGACAAGTGTTTCTTCCATTTCATTAGCATTGTTGTTGACTACCCTAAAGAGTTGTACTGGTAAGTTTGCTTTTCTGTCTCCTGGGGAATGAATTGGAAACCCCTTAGTTTACCCTTGAGGGGAAATTTCTATCGTATCTTCCCCGTGTTGGAGGGAGAGTGAGAAAGCAAGTGCTGCAGATTTACCTGACATCACCTGGTTAGGAAGGACCGCTGCAGGGAATGAAAGTGAAGAGAGTAATTCTGGTTGGAAAAGTTGCTTTAACTTGCAGGATGAACGTGATGTCAGACATGATGTTTTCTCCATTTCAGTGAGTCAGATTTTTGTTCTGTTTGTCTGGGTCTTTCAAACAGCAGCAGAGGAATGATAAACACTGGGACTGGAACCTTCCAAAAACGAAGCCATTTTTTCCTCAGGAAAAATTTTACTGCATGTGGGAAACTTGCTCTGACCGCAACTGCAGACATTCAACAGCACTGTATTATTTAAAGAATTGAGGGCATTCATTCTCTTTTACCCTAAGCAGGGTTTTGCTGTACTTGTGGTCATCCTGAGCAAATCCTTGTATCTTTATTTGCCTGTTTTTTTTTACTGCATTAGGCCAGTAGCATTCAATAAACAATGTTAAATTTATGTAGCTGTTAAATGCACTGACCTTTGGTATTGGTTTGCAGAAGCCATGCACAATGTGAGTACCACTGAAATACCATGTCTGATTTAAGCAAATTGCTGTGCTGCAATCAAAATATAACATTTCTATTACTGAGCAGATGCTTCATCAGTGAGAGTGCCACTATTTCCCAGAACTGATTCTCTCCATTTTTTCAGCTTTGGTGTTGGAACCATTTCTCTTTCAGTCTCTTGTTTCCTCACCTGAAAAATAGAAATATAAATTCTTTGTCCACGGGAATAACCAAGTTAATGTTTGCTGAGTGCTTTGGAGCTGTATGGTCCCATGATACCCTGTATGGGGTCAACGTGACTATTGCTAAATCACACTCCAGTCAGAATTACAGTCATTAATAGCTCTGAGTCTGGGGAAGGAGTCACTGCAAATACTGTAACAGCTACTTCAACTGTTTCCTTTTAAGCAAACAAAACCTCTTGATGTTTCTGCTGAGCAAGTTATAATGGCTTAACTTATTAAAATGCAGTAGAGTATGTTGTTCCTTACTGGCCACAGTAGCCTTTTTTCTTTTCATCGAACCAACTGATGAGTGAAATTCCACCAAAAATGATGGCTGTTCTTCAGCTCAGTGGGTTTGGAGAATGGCTTTCTTGCTGTTACTCAAATCTGTGCCCTGAGAACACGCAAGCTACAGTAATTCAGCAACAGGAGAAAAGGGGAACCTAGAATCAGTGACGCACATAATTCTACTTCCCATTCCCAGTGTCTTGGCCTTGGATTTTCAGCACATTAATCAGCTTTGTGGAGGGAAATGCTCTGTTTTAATACAGTTTAACTCTGTGTTTCCTTGTGGGTTGATGCTACTGTACCAGGTATCCTTTGAGAGATCAGGAATGGGGAGAGACTGATTGCTGGTGGGATACAGACAGCTGTACTAGAGGCTCAGTTTCACCATGACAGGTACCATAGAAGAGGTGTGTTTTCCGTCAGGACCTCCATGTACAATATGATTTATGCCTATTTGAGCTGGGAAGAGGGATGCCACATGGGCCTTAGCACTCTGCAAGGTGAATGGGAAAAAAAAATGGGAGAGAGGGCAGCCACAAGATCCAAGGAGTTCTTTGCTATAAAAAATGACTTAACATAAACTTGTAATATCTTGGATTTGCCACCTGTAAAATGGAGGCAATTTCTTCATGCTTAATCACCTAATGATAGTGATGGAATACTGGAAAAAACAAAAGGAAAACCAGCCCTGGAAGTAGTAGAGCAAAGTGAGGTTGGAGAAGCTGTTAAGCTTTCTTGGAGGTATGAACTGGGTAGGTAATTGTTCAATCTTTTCCTTTTCTTTTTACAAAATAAAAAGTGTTTCTAGAGGGAAAATGAATGAAGCTATTGCAACTAAAAATGTAGTACTAGAAGAAAGAACTGAAATATTCTAAGTTAATTAAAAGCTGTGTGAAAGTGTCGGATTATGTTTGAATTTCTGGACAACTGAGAAAACAAGGCTGGTTGCCAGTTGACTGTGTGTTTGGGTAAGCATGTGCTTCGAAGTGAGAGATCTCAGGAGAGAGGAAGTGGCTTAGTCCTTTCATATAATTCTCATTTTGTATGTCTGCTTTCTGTTTTATGAACTATTATGTAAGATATGCAAGGTGAAAGGTTTAGTAGTTGAAAGATTCAGGAAGTAGGTTCCAACCATGAGAATTAACTTTGACCATATTCCCATCTTTCTTTTTCACTGAGTTAAGAACAAAAAGTACAAAAAAAAAAAAAAAAAGGGTGCTATTTCATAGTTTGATTAAAGCCAGACTTAATTTGTACTTGAAATACAAGTTTGGAGGTTGTCTCCTCCAAAATTGTCATGCAGTCCCATCTCTCTTGTGTCTCTTGACTTGTGCAGCTGCAAAGTTGGATTAAGGATGAGGCTGACCTGCAGATTTTTTATTGTTTTATTTATTGTAGGGCTAACTTTTAGACCTGAGTTCCAAATTTAAACTGCAAAATTTGTCTTTCAAATTCTCTTGTGAGTGGGTAGGAGTTGAGGGTTTGCAGCCTTTACGAGAAGCCCTTGGTGTTTTGCAGGATTAGACCACAAAGTGCTGTGGTGATTTGCACAGCGTACGTTATTTAGATCAGCCTGAGATATTTTGGGTAAAAGATTATTTGAGGAAAAGTGGGGGAGTTTCTGCTTTTCTGGTACAGAAAAAATTCAAATAATTTCTCATAACTTCAGGCTGTGAAGGGTCTGGTTTAGCAGTTTGCATGTGATGGGCGTATCCTGTGAGGAAAGAAATGGTGTTTATCTAAGGTGCGTGGCAGTGAATGACAGGACAAAGGTCAGGTGTGTGTTGAAAAGGCTGGGCATCGATTTCCTAAAGATTTTTTTGAAAGCTATAGCTGTTAGGGAATGGAGACCTCACTCTACACAATTAGGGATGCTTTGATCAAAAGTTATGAAAAAAGGTATGTCAGTCTTGCCCTTGATCTCTTACGCAGAGATGGTAAGACTCAGCTTTCTCATGCCTTACTGAAATAGTGTGTTGTGTTACAGTCTGGCTCAGTGATTTTGCATGGACTTCACCCCCTATTTAAGATAAGTGCTGCAATATATTTATGCCTGAGAATAAATTGATTTCTGAATGGCATAATTATTTCTTCACTGCTTATCAAACTGGTCTCTCCAGGCAGCTTGTTTAAAGACCAGATCTTTTACACTCATGGGGGCACTGTCGGAGGGTTTGTTGATGGTTTGGTAAACAATTAAAAAATCCAAGATCAGAAGATGCTGGGCTTCATGAAACAGAGCCTGGTAGGCATTTAGTTTGGTTTTAGGTTTAGGTTTAACTAAGCTTTGTGTTCCCTTAATTTTTATATATAATGCATTCTTACGTGGTAACCTAAGAGCATTTTAATATACTTTTAGCAATTCTGTGCTCAGCATCTGCACGAGGTAGTCACTACTCACTGTGGCAAAAATACCCGATCGTTTGTTCTTGCTAAATAGCCCTGGTATCCCTCTGCTTTGTCTGTATGTTTCATTCTGGGCTTACTGAACTGCCTTTGATAAAAACAAAAGCAAAGGAGGGAGAACCAAGAAGTGGATCTGTTGACAGCTATGACAGAGATCAAATTCCAAGCCAGGCCACGGGATTCTTGAGAAGGGGCTACTTAAACAGGACTCTCCTTTGATTAATTGGAGATAGGGTGACACCTCAGACGTCAGAACTGTATTTGAGTTCGGAATCAGACGCAGAGGGTCAAAGAGATGAGACGCTTCAGGGCTGAAATGTGATCCCTGCCGCTTCCCTCCCTCCCTTCTCCTCTTTCTGGCTGCTGTGCAGACCTGCAGGTCCTACTCATGTGGCTTTGTTTTATGTTCAGCACTAGCTCTGCTAATCATGAGTTCAGAAACTTGTGGCAGAATTGGTTGCTTTGCTGCGCTATGCAGTGTTTTCTGGAATTGCCACCCTAGAAATCAAACTTCTTTACAGCCTTGCAACCAACCCTCTTGGTTCAGAACTAGCCTTACAAGACTTGGTTTTTTTCCCCAAGCAAGTCTCTCATCAAGGACAATGTTTTTTGAGTGGTTAATCACTTCTGCTTATCTTCTCTAACAGCAATTCTTTTACATTTTTTTCCCCCAAGTGCACATTGCCAATACTGAAAAAAGAGAGAAAGAAAGGAAGGTCTACAGGAATAAAGATTTATTGTCCTCCGTGCCTTACTAGTGGGTACTGTGGAGAAATGCAAGGAAATAATCTACAGTGTAAATGCAAATTCGGCTGAAAAATTAAAAATCAGGCATTTATGGAGCATGGATGTTTTCCGACGGTGCAGGTTATAGTGAGACTACAGTGCTGTAGCCATTTTGTGAGGTCTTTGGGTTAGTCCCAACTGTATGTAATCTATAGATTGAGATGCTACAGGCTTTTTTGACTGGACCTGTATGTTGAGTTCCCTTTGCCCCCAGTGCAGGAACATCACCTGTGTGGTTACAGGTTTGGAATCACTTTGCTGTCTATAAATGCTTGGGGATAGCAGGCAGCACCTGCAACTGTCTTGGGAGGCTTGGCTATATTTTTGTTTACAGAAAAATTATCAATCTAGTTCTATGCTAAACTTAATCAAAAGGCTGAGAAGTGAATAGTGGTGCTCCTTTAACTTAGTGTCATTAAACAATGGTGTACTTTCAGCAAATTCAAGTGACCCTGCTTTAAAGGGTAGTTCTTAACTTGAGTGGTCCTGTGTTAAAAAGTGTCAAAGACAAAACATCTCTTTGGAAAAAAGAGACAAGCAGGCTTTGTGTTGTGCCAGAAGGGCTCTCTTTACGAAAGTGCAGTCTTTACGAAAGAAATAATTAAGCAAAAACACATGTTAAGAACAACATGGTTGAGGAATTTGATTCATTACCTGAGCCTAATGACCAAATTTTGAACCCAACGTGCAACCAGGAGCCCATTTAAAACAATTACATTTTTTAAATGGAGAGACTTAAAAGGCAGCAGAAGCGTAACTTTCCTTGTAGTTTCCCTGTGGACACAGGCCTTTTCGGCTTTCTGCATGGGATAAAGGAGGTATCCTGGAAAGGACACAGGGTTTTCCCTGTCACCAGCAATCTTGAAAAGCCCATCCCAAACTCTAAAAGCTCATTCCAGACTTTTATTAGTCAGTTTACAGCCTTTGTTTTGGTGGGGTTTAAACCTGACCAGAGAAAGGATGAGATCCTGCCTGTTATGTGATATGAGTCGTCTGCTGCTGCTGCTGTTCTCGGAGGTATGGCAGATGACCAAGGATCTTAGCAGGAGGTTGCATTTGTGTGTATTGACCATGAGAACAGATTATTAACTCCATAAGCTTATTAGTTGTTCTGTTTTGAAGAAGCATTACAGTTTTCATTGATGGTGCTAAACAATATGAAGTTGTCTGGTTCTGGACTTTGTTGGTTTTATTTTTTTCTTTATTTCCTTTCTTTGTCTTCATGGGTTTTGAGACTGGCCTTAGAATAAGCCTTGAGTGGCTGCTCTTTTTGTGGCTGGATCATTATTTGTGATAATAAGCGGTACTGCAGAGTTACCATGGAAGCCATGCAAATGGAATTTCTGGAGCACAAGTTGCAGTGACAGGGAGACAAGACTTTTTAAAATAAAAGCATGTTTTTAGCTGCTCTTCCTTGTTTGTAAATGTTGTCATTTTGTTTTTATAAATGATTTACATACATAATCCTTTCATCTATGTTCTGTACATTGAGCAATCTATTTGACAGGCAGTTAAAAATTTAACTTATTCATTAGTTGGGGTTTTTTGGCTGTTGGGAAGACCTCAAAACTAGAGTTTTTTCATAATCCCTCAGCCTCCCACAAAATTATTCTACTAAAGCTTTGCCTTTCTATAATGTATGGTTTTCAAGGTTGGTGGCAGAGTTGTGCTTTTGTTGTTCAACTCATGCAACAACAGATGCATGACTTGCATGCTAGAAATAACTAACTTAGTTGTTTCTGGAGCCTTTGAGATCTTCATGCACTTCTGAGACAGGGTAACTTGTCTTCAGTACTGTAAACAAGACTGTTCCATCTATTTCTGTTTGTATTCTCTATGCCATGGGGTGTGTGTGAACCCCACTTCTGGGGCTGGTGGCTGTAAAGGTGCAGAGCACAAGGATGGCCTCTGTCAGGAGCTTTGCAGTCAGAGAGGTGGGTGATGCCTCAGACAGTTCAAGCCAGCAGTCACAGGGAAGTTTTTGACCTAGTCCCTTGTGAGTGATCAGTCTGATACAATGGCCTTGTAGTTTTTTTTCAACATTATTTTAATCTTGCTTCTCCTTCTCACTACATTTTTTGACAACACTGAGTAGAGCTTTTCTTCAGATGCTCACTGTAACTTCCAGAGTCTGTTCTGAATGGTCATCATTTGCTTCAGGTGTTATATTTTTGGAAAGACATGAAAAAACCCTTGAAGATGGTAGTGCTGTTGGAAGAGTGTGCTTGCCCGTTTCTTCCCTTTATCCTAGGACAGCAATAGACCTTGGGTGGGCGTCTTCCCATTTTTAGGTGAGCTGGTGTGGTAATTACACAGTATAGGTGTATCCTAGTTGGAAATAATGTATTACCTAATATAGTCTAGTTCAGGATGCTGACATTGCATTTTCTCCACTTCTGTTTTGAGGTTGGGTGTTTCCTTCTAGAGGGATAGGTGTTCTTGGATAAAGTTGTTTGTGCCACATAAATGATCAAGTGTTTCAACTTCTGGGATTATTCTCTGATCAGAAAGGGAGGTAATTCAGGTTATTCCTTTTTTACTGGAAAAGCAGCACCAACTTACATCACTTTATCGTTAGTAAGCCAGCCTGTGAAATGAAGAGACTTTTTTTTTTTTGTATGAGGAATAACCACAAGACTGCTAAATCTTTTTAAGGCATATTGTATTCCTGTATTGTATTGACTACTAACCAGGTTTTACCTGACATCTCAGAATGTGATTCATATTGATATTGACCTGCCCGGGAACTTGGCAAGAGGTTGAAAAACAAACAGACAATATTGCCTGGGCCCCCATCCCTACCATCTCAGATCTTTCCCTCTGCAATCCAAATTCTGACTCTTCAGGGCTGGCGCTCGCTGAGCATTGTGTTTTCCTCTTAAATTAGCCTTTTGTATAAGTGATGCTTACGAAGAGTGCAGTTTGGTCCTGAAAAACTCCAGCCTTGCAGTTGCTTTGGACTCCGGCTCATGCTTCTCGGGTCATGAAGGATTTATAACAGACACATGTTCCCTATTTTCCTGCTTGATTTAGTTTTAGGTGAACCAGGAACGGGGTATGATTTCAATGAAAAGCAATGCCAGAGGGGTGAAGAAAGTGTTGTTGAGATGCTTGAGGGGAAAACAATGTTGTACCAAGTCCTCAGTACGTAAGAAGAATTAGTCATGGTTCCTCAAAAAATAGGCAGTGACTCTGTTCACCCAATTAATTCATTTTAGGTTAATCAGTTATTAATTCTGCTTGAACATGAAACCTTTGAGTAGAAGTTTACTTTTGGTCACTTGCAGTTGATTTCTTAGAATGTAAGTAATGCTCACGTGTCTTTTGATAATAACTTTGTTTAGCTGAGTGATAGACTGGGAATTTCTGATCTGCTACTGACCCTGTACGTACTAGTCAGAATGGTATTTATTTTCTCTTTCCACCTTAGTTTCTTTTCCTGTAAAACAGTATTAATCTTTAACTCTTTGCACAGTAGATTGTAAAAGTATTAATCATCTAAAGTCTTGCAGTGGGCTTCTCTTCAATGCAATAGTCACTCCTGTTGTAGTACTTGGATGAAGAAAGGAGTGACTGTGGTGTGAGACATCAGGACCCGTGTGAGGGAGCTGGCTGAGCAGGAAGTGGTTGATGAGTTACTAGCGTTATGGAGCGAAGATGAAATTTGAGTTACAGTTTGAGCTTGCGAATATGATTGAGGAAAGTCTTTACAGGTGGAATTGTAGCGTTATTTATTTTTATTCCACAGAACTTGTCTTGTCCCTGTCTTCAAAATCAGTGCTGATGTGAAATGTAATAATGTAGTCAGCTGTTCCTAAGTTAACTTTCAAGGAGGAAAGGCAATTAAAAAAACTCAAGGAAACAGCAAACACAGAAATTGATAAAAATTTGTATTAAAACCAGCATCACTTGGTCAGTATTCACGTATTATTTGAAATCTGCCACTCCAAGCAAGAAGCCCCATGCTGGGAGAGAAATATTGAAGCAAAGTGGTCACTTTTCATGTGCTGTCTAAAATCTTTCAATAGATGTGGCCTCTTCCTTTGACTGCATGGTACACAATTTCCAGGTCGTGCCAGGATTATTTTAGTTCTGGCCTTGAAGATGGTTTTACTGTGGAAGGAGGAATAAGCACCTTACAACTGGAGTATAACAGAAGTCTGCTTAAAGCTGAAAACTTGCTTTTTGGACCTTGATTTTTATTGCCAACTTATTTGTTTGGATATTATTTTTATTTTAATCTAGTTCAAGAGATTTCATAGTTGAATTGATCTACATGGTTCTTTCTTTCCCTTCTGAGGAGCTATTGAGTTGCTACAAGCTGGAAAAGTATTACTGGAGTCATCACTGTTTCCCTGCTCTTAGATACTGCACTTGAGGTACATTGATGGACAGAGCTGGAAGTACTCTGCACGGGAGTAATGGGAGGCAATTCCGGCAGTGTATGCTGAGAAAGATATGATTTCGAAAGAGTATTTAGTTTGATCAGGGTATTGTTGTGGACTGAGAGAGACTGGGTTTTGAGTCTCTGCTCTGAGGACATTGCTACATAGATAAGTTATTGCAGGGTAAGCAGCAGTGAGGAAGTGCAGTTAATTAGCTCCTACTGTATGATCTCATTTGTGCACTAATAAAAGCTTCGTATAAAAACCAGTAAATTGGAGAGAAAACAAAGCTTGAACCTGAATCTCCATGTTTTCACCTGAAAACTCTGACATTATAGCTGTGTAGGGCTTGCTTGTGTTCTTTTCACCAGAGTTTGAGAAAGGGAAACCTAGATTGCATGTTCTTTAGCTCTTCTATTTATCTTATTTTATTTGTATCTATTTGGAACACAAAAAGTTTACCACAGAATAGTTTGAAAATGAAAAATGGAATTGTTTGCAGTGAAAATAGTATTGCTTGTACCTCTGAATTAAGTACCTCTGAATTAAAATTTCATGGATGAATCAAAGTTCTCCTCGAGGATAAGAACAAGAAACGAACAAACAAAAAATCCTTAGATAAGTACAGGGAGGAGGAAGGTGAAAGGAGAATTACGGGGAGGTACTGGCTCATAACACAAAACTCAGTTTTAACTTGGAGATTCTTCTGCTAGTAAAACAGTTGCCAATCTTTTGATCCAGATGGAGTCCTGACAGTAATTACTTGTACGTATGGTACAATCATTGCTACTGCTCTCACAGCTATTCTTGAAGAGGGCTGGGTGGTTTTGTGTTAGATATCTATTACTGCTCTCTCTGCTTTCTAGGCATAGCATAACACTATTTTGTGGGAGTATTGATCTCTACTGGCATTAATAGTGCCTGTCTGGCTTCTAGCGCATCTCAGGATCCAGCAAAGTTGGTTGTTAACTTTGGACAACTGAATTACATCTTTTGGATTTTTTTCCTTTTTATTTATACTCTCTCTCTGTAACTACCCGGAGGATGTTAAAAGCGTCAAGGGTGTAAGTGAATTAACCGATTTTGCAGGAAAACTACCAGCATAGTAGTTTGCATCTGTGCATTTTAGGTCAGAGCTGATGTAGGCTTTGTCCTCTCTAGAAATGCCTCTTCCTCCCACAGGCACATTTTGGTGAGAGGATTGTGCTATGACAGTGTCTTGCGCTGGTGCTGTGTGCATTTTGTGGGCAAGCTACGCACCTTGTGTCACCTCTGTCCCTTGGTGAATCTGTCTCCAAGTATTTGTGCCATCTAAATATTCAAACAAGATGTCAGATAACAGTGGTTCCACAGCAACTATCAGTATTCTTGCTAAAGGACTTAGATCAGAGGCCAACGAACAAACTCGTGATGGAGGTTCAAATATCACGGCTTCTTGGATGCCAGACTCAGTCCAGACCTAACTGAAGGATGTGAGTTGTACTGCTGTGTTAGTGGGTGCTCTGGGGTGAAACAGGGTGGTGACCTCATCGTGACGCCTTTCACCTGCTCATATCTGTTGTTCAAGTTCACCTTTGAAACCAAGTCACTAGTCTGAATTCTGCTGTGACAACTGGAGTGCAAACAGGCCTTGTTAATCTGTATTCAATAGGGATGCCGGATGGCTCTTTGATGTCCATAGGGATTGTTTAACAGCTTCTTTCTTACTTTTTTTTCAAAGTATGGTGCAAATCAAGTACAGCAAAGTTCATAAGCAGTTCAGCAGCTAAAGAGGCCAGAGGAAGAGCCTACGTGACAAGAGTTTTAGGTACCCTCTCTGTCCAGTATTACCAGTGGAGCTTATCCATGGAGAGAATATCGGCAATTTGCCTTGGGCTGTGTTAGGTGAACAGCTGAGTCAAGAGCTGTTTATGCTCTGGGACTTTGTCTAAAAGGTGGGGACACAGCTGTGTAAGCCAAAAGAAGTGAATGAAAAGCTGTAGTTGGGAAAAGAAATATTTCAGAAACTGAGCTGTGATGATAGCTGTCTCTTCTCCTCCCCCTTCCTTGCCCTCACAGAAGAAATGTAAAAGAAGGGTTTTATAAAACCTTAGGGCAAAATAATTGCATGAAAAGACAGTTTAAATAAAACTGTGAGTAATTTTAAGTGTGTTTAATTAAATACTATGCTGAGTAGTGTGCTGAAATTGAGCCATTTTGAGCAGAAACACAGAATACCGGAATAATACATGGGCCTATAAAAAGTTGGTTGTGTTGTAGATACTCAGGGGATGCCAAAACATGGCAGTCTGTCACTTGCCACCTGCCATTGAAATTAGTTGCAAAAGACCCTGAGACATAAAGTTTTATGAGGACTGAACTGTCAAAACTGCTACACTCCATGCTATTACCCATTTAGTGCTTGTTATTCTCTGCCTTCCTGTAATATACTCCTGCAGCTTGTGAGCTACAAAGTCTTTCACCACCTTGACCTCAAAAAATTATATTTGAACTAATTTTACAACTGGGGTCAAAAATACACTGAACTCTGCATCCATTGTCAGTTTATTGTGATCATCATAAACAGTAAAATGTGTGCAAATTGTGCCCTCTGAGGGCCCTTTATACACGTGACCGAAGTTTATGTAAGTGCTGCCACTGAAGTCAAGAAGAACATCCTTTTTAATAACTTGGGTCCTCATTTCTTTGGTTTGATTTGTCCAACCATGACCAGAGGGAAGTTTCACTCTAGTTTCTTTACATTGTAGGCTTGCAGTGTAGCTAGCAATTGATCTTACATTTCCAATTTAAAATAACAGATCTTAAAATACTCCCATTTCCCCATCTCTCCCGCTTAGCTCTCTTTTGGAAAGATACTTCTAAGTGTCAGTATCTGATTTATGCAGTGGAGAGGTTACTTGTTTTAAATCAAAACACTAAAATGAGTTTATAGAGTTATGTGCCAGCAGAAACTGAAATACTGGTTTGCTGCTGTTGTGGTATTTGCAGCTAATTGAGTTGTGGATACTAAGAAATGAGTAGCTCAGTTTGACTTCTTGGCATGCAGAATTTTTACCCTGGTTAGTAATTTTGAAAACTTGCTTACAAACAATAGTTCAGTGGATGCACTCACAAAATTGTGTGGGTAGTGGTGTCAGAAAAATTTACCAGCTGTATGTTACCCAGAAACTTAAATCTTCTGCCTCAAAAATGCAAAGAGAATAGGAATAAGAAGTTAAGTGGTGTATGGGCTTTGTAAGAATGCTAGTTAGGAGAAACTGAAGGAGATAGCAATTAGATTTTTTGCTAATGGTAGAAAATGCAGTGATTTGATGTATTTTAATAGTTCTCTAAGTCTTGACCAGCACATTATATTCTATGAAAAGGACATTTGAAATGATTTGGTTTGCCATTATGTTCTATAAATTTGCGTATGTACCCTAGCAGTTAGCTAACACAAATAAAATAGATAATACAGTAGTAAAATGCTAGTAAAACCATTGCCAAAGGAAAAACAGAAGGAAAAGTTATAATTTGAAGTAAATAGCTTTAAAGGTACTAGGAGCTATTATCTTCAAATGAACTGCTTTCCTTTCCCCCCTCTTTAGAAGTGTCTTACCTCAAAGGTAATTTGTTTCATGCTCATCCAACATTAATGGTATTCATTTTTAATTAATTTAACAGTAGCATTGTCCATCTGTTAGTGCAAACCTAATCTGTTAAACAGATAAAATCAACATGCCTGCAAGTTCATTGTAGGTCGGCAAGCAACAGTTGTGTATATGCATTCAGGGTTCTTTGTTAAATAATAGAAAGACTTTTATACAAATACACAAGCGGAGAGTTTTGAAACTGAGTGTGCTTGGATGTGCTGGTACAGAATGGCAGAAAAAGTGTCCTAGCTCATGGTTCAAGCATACCTAAAGCTGGTAATTTCCTCGGCCAAAGTCTGCATTTACTGTCTTACACAAATGCGCAGTTTTTTGATTGAGTGGAGCCCTTTGAAGATTCTGATGAAGAACGCTTCAAAATGCTGTCTTTTAAATTTGGCCTCTAGTTCACCATACATATATGGAAACCCCATGTGTACTGCTGTCTAAATTTGGATTGCAAAAAGTATTCTGAATGGAAACTACTGCTGGATGTGCTTTGTTTTAGCGCTTTTTAAAGTTGGCTGTGCAGTTGAGAATAGAGGTGCGTGTCTGTGCATCTGTGATAACACTCAACTTTTAATGAAAATGTTACTTGGGTTACTAGAGTTTGAGAACTACTCTCTGTTAAAAGAGTTTCAATACCTCAGAAGACACTTTTATTCCACTTTCCTGTTTGAATGCTAAAATGTGCTTTTGAACAACAATTAAATTTAACAGTGTGTTTTTGGTTTGGACAGAGATAAGCATCGGCAGCAAGGGAGGGCAGTTTTCTTTGCTACTCTTCAAACAGTGTCTAAATGGTCTTTAAGAAATACCAGGTAGTGTGTCTGTTCTGTACACAGGTACCTGACTGGTGGGAGCCAGAGCAGTGCTGTCTCTAAAAAGTAGGCAGATAGGAGCATTGATTCCACTGGAATTCTTACTTCAGCAATAACCTGCTCCAATAGCAGTTTAAAGTGGTCTCTTGAGTCTCACTGCCCTCCTCCAGATTTGAACTGTGTTGATTAACCCAGTGATCCTTGGATAGGGCGTTTACTATCTTTATCACTTGAGTGGCACAGGCCCTGTGTTCTCAGCTGTTGGACTTGGAAAGGATAAAACTCTTTCACAGCCCTAAATGAAAACAACTGCTTTTCCACATGTTGTATGGACTCTCTGCTTTGTTTTGACTTTAACTTGTTTTTCATTGTTTACCTAAGCAAGGCATTTGAGTGTTAGAAGTAGCAGACTGACAGTGCTGAATGGCATGGGATACCCTGATGCTAATTCCTTTTTGTGCTTCTGCATATATCTGAGCTTGGTGTGTTTGCATTTCTTCCCAGTCTTTGAATTGGGATTCTGAAGTAAAGAAAACACTGTAGCCAACTGGAGTTGGTAACTGCTGGGCAGTTTTGAATATGTAGTCCTGCATATAGAGAAATCCAATGTATATGTATTTGGCTGTTCATTCTTCTCTAAATCTGTGCTCAGGGGAAAATACTCGGTGCCATTCTTAACACAGTGCGAGGATGGATGCTGCAGGTCACAGTACTTCAACCCTTTCTTGGCTAACCAGTTGTGTATGTGAAGCCAAGTAAAATGCTTGAAAATCAAGTGCTTTATAAAAAAAGTACTGGACTATAAATAGAAATGAATTCTCTGCAGTATAAATTTGAGTAAAGAAATAAGTTTAAAAGTAAAGTAGAATCAGGTTTTAGAAAAGGAAATGTGTGATTGTAGGGGGTCTCCTTGTCTCTAGAGGAGGGTACTGTGATAGGAAAGATGTGTTTCTGAGCTGGTGGAAAGGACCATCACTGCACTGACAAAAGCTGAGAAGTTGTCTCTGTGTAAGTGCTGGCTGAAGCTCTTCTGTCTGGTCATTCCCACCCCCAACGCCATCCTTTCTTGGGTGGTCCAGCTGTTTACAGGCAGCCTGGTGAGTGAGGTCAAGAAATTCATCAGGGCTGGAAAAAAAGGAGGGGGGATTATTTTTGGCCTGGATCCGTTCCCTGATCCCATTTACCTTCCAGGCCTCCAAGTGGTTGGACTAGCTCAGTTGAGGGAGCGATGGTAAAGCAGAAATGGGATGCAGGAGAATGGAAAGTGTTAGATCATGACTCCGCCCAAGAAAAATAGTCCGTTTTCACTGGTTAAATAAAGAACTTTAAGGTTGGCTTCTCAAGCAGAAGTTTATTTGATGTTGTGCTGGCTTATGTAGCTGTAGAAGTAGCTCAATCGCATTCGTTTTCCTAGCACTATGTTGTCTTGAAGAATAAAACTGATTTGGTCATCCCAGTGAATTTCAGTGCTAAGCTTTTTGGAAAGGATAGGGCTTTGGCTAACTAGTATTCACCCAGTTCTGGTTCTGTAAGGACAAATTCAACGTCATGAACTTCAGTACAGGTATATGTTCCTGTCACGCTGTTCCTGTAGAGATTATAGATTAACTACAGTTCTGTGATAGCTATGGTTTTAGTATTGGGAATTTTAAAACTAAAGCAGGAGGTTCTGCTCTGTGCTGTCACTTCTTCTGCCTTTTGACAAGGGATCCAAATAACAATGAAAGTTGTGGAACTGGCAAGCCACCTCCCAGCATACTCCAGAAATGCATGACTTGTCACTTGCATGCTGAAACGCCAGGTTCATTAAAGTGCAGGTCTCCTCCCGGCACCTTACTGCTGGGAAAGGTGTGGTGCAGTCTGTGTGCGTGTGAGCAGGTTTTTTTTCTTTTCTCTTCATCATGTAGTATATTAAATTTTGGAGGCAGCGCTGCAATTAGAGAGGATTAACTTGTTGATGTCAGATCAGCTTTCAGGGTTGCTCTTTTGTCAAGCCTTGAGTTATGAAAGTAAAATGTAAAGGTGGGTCGATGACCTTGTATCCCAGGGAACATCTCCCTGAGCTCATGTCAGGTTACACATTCCTCTCTGGACTGCAGAGGAGAAAAGCAGATTCTAACTGCCTCTGTAGCTACAAATCATACTGCCAGTTGTAGATTCAACCTAAAGTACTCTACACAATGCCTAAGACCAGCTGGCATGTTGTAATAGCCTTTTAGCTAAAAAGCTGAAGTTTTGGTTTTAAAGTCTCTGATTTTCTTAACCAATGGCATTGCCAGACACTGCTAGCTAGCTCTGTTTCTTTTTCCAGTTTCTGGAGTGGTGGTGACTCTAACTTCAGCAGAAGGAGTTGCTTTCCACCATTCATTATTTGGAAACCAGTAATTCATTATTGCATACTCCACTGAGACTACCTACACTGAGACCAGCAAAGTTTCACTAATATGCAAGTCTGACACAAATAATATATTTGAGCTGACTAACTTGCTAAGATGCATCCTATATTGCCTTTCCAAGCCTGGTGCCATGTACCACCCAAGGGTTTGCAAATTTTTACCTTTAGTAGGTAAATGGTTGGCCAGTCAAAGCATGCTGAGAAGGGAAATTTTCTTGTTGGTTTTCCACAACTGGCTATTGTTGCCAGTTGAGAGGGCTCTGCAGATAGTTATGGAATTTGGGTCCCAAACTGGCCCATATTCTTGATCAGCCAGTATAAATATCTGTGGTTGTGTGAAAGGAGAATATGTGGTGGATCTCCCCCTAGACCAGTGTATGTGATGATTTTGAAGATTAGTGCAAAGAGAAGTGATGTTACTTATTTTCTAAAAGTGCTCTGCTAAGGTGAAATAGTTTGACTGGTGGCAGTAGACCTGTGGTGGGAAGAGTCCTCACACAGGAACGTTCAGAGGAAGACAGCTCAATTTATCTCGCTTTACTCTCACCATCTTTCAGTGAGCTGAGAAATTGGCATCTGTAGTTATTGCTTTCAGCAAATGCTTTCAGCATTGGCTTCCAGGAACTGCTGCCTTGCTGGGTAGGGCTCTCTGATGAGTGGAAAACCGAAGAAGCACAGAAGAGTTGTTAATTAGTGCAGATAGACAAATCAGCTTCTGAAGGACCACCTGAGGCCTCAGCATACTAGTAAAGATATGCTTGGGCAGGGAGTATTTCACTGTGTCTTTGACCCTATCTAGGCACATGAGCAGACTTCTTGGGCGTTCTTGACATGCTAACATGTCTGATTCATCTTCTGGGAACTCTGTGAAACCTTTCCCTTGAAATAAGAGCAGAAAATTTGTTTTACATACTTCAGTATCTGCTGGACTATAGATGTATTCACAATCTCTTCAGCACTGTGTGACGTACTCAGTTTTTGAGACAGAGAGGAAAAGAGAACGGACCTGATGTGAATGCTGCAATGTGGTGTGGCATTCTGACATTCGCATAAAATGGCTTTTGATAAAAGTCTGGGCTAATGAAGGTCACAACCTGCGTAATGGATCTCCCAGCAAACTCATGTACTATTACACTCCTCCATCAACTACATTGAAAATACCACTCTGCATTGCTGTCAGTCCAGTCCCTTCCTCCGTCTTTGCTCACTTTGCATCACACACCATTAACCAGTTCAGGGCAGGTGGAGATGAATTCGGGTATTGTACTCTGGATATGCCCATGTTAAGGGAGGTTCTTGGATCTGCACAAAGTTTGCACACAAACCACAAGTTAGGATATTTTTTAGGAATGCTACTTGCTGTTCCAGCTTATGGATTATGTTCGACTGCAGCTACTAACTCATGTGAACGACCTGCAAAGTACTAAGCAAAGAGTAGAGAAGATTGAAGAGCATAGGTGGAAATGCAGAGTATTCTCTATGGTTGCTGGAGACATCATTTGCTCAAGTCTGTCAGGAAATTTGATGGTTGTAATTTTTGTCAGTCATTAAGAGTCAGTGTTAGCGTTTTAGGAGTAGGCGTGTTTTGCAGCAAATATGATAGGAAAGTACATTTGCTGCAGGAGAAAGAAGTACTTTTAAGATAGCTGGGAACATACTGAATTCAGTCCTTTGAAGTACAAGAAATTGTTGTGAGGTGTATTTTACAAAAATAGATCTATTTAATAATTTATTTTCACATCTCTTTCATGTATCACCAGTGGTGATTTTTGTGAATTACACTTTGCAAAGTGCACTTCTGATTAAAAAAAGTCCATATTTATACCATCTCCACTAGCCTTTATCCAGTTCTGAACATTAACTCTGAACAAATTATATTTGAAATAAATTTGGGAAGAACGTTCCAGTATTTTGCACACACCTGGGATGCATGGCCTTTATTATGACGTGTTACCAATACAGGAGTTGGGTGGAGACCATAATCATTTTACTGTTTAGTATATAAATAATAATTACAAATAGAACTTGAACATCTGCTAATTTCTAACAGTATTTGACTAAGAGTAATCTCTGTGTTTATGATTGTAAGGATGGAAACTGTGCTCTGAAGATCTTCTCTCCTTCCAGAATCCTTTGTGCATGTCTGTGTATATATGCATGAATACTTGGTCTGTCTAAGTAGGAGAGAAAATTGCTCACTGAGGTCTAATCTTATGTTCTTCGTGTAAATATTCGTGTACTCTCGCTTCCTTCATTGTTTTGCTAACAGCTGCCATCCTCTGAGAAAGGAGCACTGGAGCAAGACGGGAAATAGGAGGAGGGGGAATCTCCCATGCTGCGTGCAAATATACCATAATTGTTTACGTTCATTTTTGGTTCAGTTGTGAGTGCAAATCTTGTAACTCTTAACATATGCTTTGGGCATTTTCGTCCAAGGATGTGACAAAACTTTAATGAATAGCCCCTTTTACAGTTAAGTTTTAATGACCTGGTTTAATTGAGGGGAAACTGATAGGCTGAAAGATAAGCTCTGAAATCAATTGGCTGGTTGGATGAGTCCAGCTTTGGGTGACTGGGTTAAGATACACGTAAGCCAGTTTTGGAGGAGCTACATTTCTGCTGCTAAAGCTAATTGTGATAGGGATTTTGGGAGTTTGGATCCTAGATGGCTAGGTCCTGTTGGTTGAAATGAGAATGAATGTCTAGTCACCAAGAATCATTGGGAAATTTCAGAAATATTTGGTTGCAACAGACTTGGTTCATATCTCAAGTATTTGATAGATCAGAGTGTGGAACACAGCTCTGCACATTAATACAAGTGAGTCTTTCTGCTTTCTGTTTGAGTTTTTAAATTTTTTTTAAATCAGTTTAACTAGCTGTTCCCCCTGAGGTTTTTCCTTTATTGTTCATATGCATACATGCTCTACTTACCTTTTATTCTTATTTTCTTCTTTTGCAGGCTCGTGGGAGTTTTTCTGACCAAAGTTAATTTATGAGTTGTGATGAGGTTTTGGTTAATTGCAGACCTAGAAATCTGGTGTCCTGAGATGTCTAATCTGTCTGTGTCACACTCATAGCTCATTTGATTGTTCTTCATCAAAACCTTGTCGTTCCTACTTGGATTTTTGACACAAGGAATTTGAACCCATTTATCTTTCACACAGAAAACTTAGTTGACATTTTGCTAGAGGCTGATAGCAAGGACAACAACAGAAATAATCTCCAATCAACAACTTTTACAACCAGTTGGGCAGGAAGCAACACCCATGCTGCGCATTTATGGAATAGCTTTGGGACTGGGTATGCAGCCATTTCCAATCATGCAGCAATCCATTTTTGTTAGAGGCAGAAGCTGCGTGCAGATGGGAACCCTAATAAATGTCTCTCTGTCCTGGCATAGGTCTCTCTTTGCTTGTGGACTTACAGGCAGAGCCGAGCTTCAGATAATTTCTCTCCTCTTGATGCTGACCTCTTAGGACAACAGTGATTCATGATACAGGCATCCCAGAAATGTGGAGCTAGATGTAAAAGTGTATTGCCCATGTTTAAGGCCCAAATCTTTTCTGAGGGAAAGGACGATTTCTTAGGACAATTGGTGGGATTTGGCTGTTAACCTGTTGACCTCTGCTCCATGCACACCATGGTGCCTATTCTTGTAGTTGACATGGTGAAGACTTTCTTGGTGAGACTTTCTTTAGGTTTCTATTTATTTAACATATCTTTGCTGTGGTGCTTCTGCCTGTGGGTACTTTGTACTTTTAAAAACTGAAGCAAACATACCATGTTAGCTACAGTGGGTAAAGCAACTATGTAAATATACAGTGACCACACTTTTGAGGCCCTTTGTTGGAACAGCCACGTTTATGAATGTATCCTGTGTTCCTCAGCAACCAGCCGTGGCATGGGAGATCCACCTTTTTGTTGTGCTTGCAGGCCCAGCTCTGCCTTTCTGGCTCAGGCTTCCTGACTATGGAAGGAGAAGAGGTCTGTGCCCTCTATTTACTTTCCTTTCTCAGATAAAAAGATTTCTTGGTTGATCTTTGTAGATGAGAATTGGATAGTGGGAAAGCATGCCATCCTTGTGGTGTGCACCCTCAAATCTGCTAGTTCAGATGCACGTGGCGATGGTCAGAGGCACTTCCTTGCTATATCTGTAGGCTCATCTGCTGGTCCTTCCCAGTTCTGTAGTTTTGCTTTTCAGGCTTGTCTTTTTGGTACACAAATAAAGGTCTAGCAGAGGCAGGAGTCTTGGGTTGCAGGCTCGGCGTTGATGATTTGCATGGATGCAGGAAGCCCTTTTGATGTACTCTTTTTTTTTTTTTTCAATTAAAACAATGTTTATGATGTGAGATAGCTTTCTTAAGTATTAATCAAGGTGAGACAGCAATGTTGCTGCAACTTTCCCTGATAGTGTACTGATGCCGTGCCTCTGTCTGGGTTAGCCAGTCACTGGTGTAAATGGCAGCAAATCAATAAGTCTCGCGCTTTGCTCTGAGTCAGGAGGCATTAAGAGAGAACACTGGTTTGGCTGTGTACGAAGCACAGTACCACCTTTATTGCCTGCTGACTCCTGGGACCAAGCCGCAGTGAGCTGTACCGCAGACTCCAGCACACAGAGGGAAGCTGCTGAGCTCCCTTGGGATAGTGGAGACTTCTTGATGTTTGAGCTCTTTGGAGTAGCTGGTCTTGCGTGTTGCTTTCAGATTGCAGCCTAGTGCCTTTTCATCTCCTCCACAAGGAATGTGTAAGTTCACCACAGCCACACACATGATAATGTGTTGGTTGCCCATGTTTGCAAGAGCTGCAAATTTTTTGTTGTTGTTTCTCATATAAATACTAACAGATGTAACCAGTGGACTCCATGAAAGATTGGCATAGGGACGGGAGCATTTGCATTTAAAGCCCTTCTAAATATATCAACACAAATAAACATTTTAACGAGAGGCAGGCCATAAACAGCATTGGGAGAGTGCTCTGTCCTTCAAAAACTCTGCTTTTTATTTTCTCTATTTTGTTCTCTGACAGATGCCAAACATAGAAAAGGAGAATTTCAATGGTGGTTTGTGCAGCTGGCGTACACAACTGCATCTCTTAACAGGTTATTTTTCGTTTCCCCAGTGCCAGACCCTTAAGGGAAGCCTTGTTCTGTCACCTTCATTTTAGTTTAATGTTCTTTAGAGTTTAATGGTATTGAAACAGGGAGGAGAGAAGAGGGAAGTGCAGTCTTACAGTTATATAACTTTTTGTGGAACAGTAGTTAAAAAGGATGTGATTGTTACTGTACTTGAGTGAGGGGCCATTTATATACTTAAAGATATCTAGGACATACACAGACCGGCAGTTGCGACAACCTGCAATAGACCTTAGCCCTTCTGCAGAGGTCACTGGATCCTGCTGTGTCCCAAATGGTACCAGACATCTGGGCTGTTGGAGGAAAAAAGTTTTGGGAAAAGTTCTTGCAGCATCTTGGGCACCTGTGGGCAAGGAATCCTTTCAGCCTCCTTATGGATTTGCTGTGTAAGGAAAGATGACTGGTTTGTGCCTTGATTTTCCTGTCAAAAAAGCAGAGGTGGTACCACGACTCATCAGAGTTGCTACCAGGCAAGCTCACGTGGATCAGAAGTGAGACAAACCGTTTTCTGTTTTGTCTGGATTTATGTAGTCTCTGTCCTTCCTGTGAGGGGAAATTAGGTTTGCTCTGATAATTTAAAGTGGTTGGCAGGATTTGCACCTCATTGCAAATCATAAAATAAATTCCCTTGTGGTTATGGTTTTTTTTTTTTTACTTGAATGCTCTTCTACTGCCATTTAACCAATAAATTCCAGTAACAGCTGACATATTTGAGATAGAGGAGAAAAAAACCTTTAGCATTTAGGACTCTGGCAGAGACTTCTGCATAGCCTTTTCATTTTGACTATATAATTTTGATGTCATTGGACATCATCCAAACTAACATTAACCCATTGGGTAGCAGGAAAGATCGTGCAGTTATTTGTGTCCATTTTCCTACATTTTCACCATATTGCTAGCCTGTGAAATGTCTTTACCTATGGTTTTGTCTGTATAATAGATGAAAAGAAGAGCTTTGGGTGAATGTTTCATCACAGTTTTTTTTGGAGTGGGTTTTGTGTGTCCACCTCACTCCCCACCCCTTCAAAAAGTCAGCCCACTGAAATAAGTAACTTCTGGGAGGATTTACTGATATTTACTTTCTTTGCGTTTTAAATTGTTGTCTAGAAACATAGCTTGTACCATGCTGCCAGTGCTAAGACCAGCTTTAAAAAAAGAAAGATACTAACATCTCTCCGTTCCAATTGTTATGTCGAGTCCTGCAATCTGGGGACCCAGGAAGGAAAAACAGATGAGGGGAACCATCTCTTTCGCAGAAGCATGGGTGAAGCAACAGTTGCCTTTGCAAGTGGCTGCATTTCTTGGTCAGTTCCTGACCAGAAGCTGCCAGCCCCCATCATGCCTCTGGCAAGCAACCAGAGACCCCTTTGTAAACATACTCCATGCAAAGGTATGCAAGTAGAGCAGACTTCCCCAGCTAAGCTCTCCTGTCCCCTCATCCAGGAGCCAAGGCTGCCTCTGTTTATCTGCACCCTCCTCACACAGTGAAAAAGCCCTGGGCTTTGGTTTCCACTTCAAAGGCGGTGTTGGCTGCTGTGTTGGAGATGGAGCCTGATAATTTTGGTTATGAGTAACTGGTATGTTCCTACGGCTGGAATTACTGCTGGTGAAGGCGCTTTGCAGGCAGCCTTGCCAAGTGATATCATCTGCGTGTAGTGAGGGCAGAGGGCTGGGGAAAAATGTTTCCTTGTGGTGCTCTGCCCTTGTGGTGAGACCACCTCTAAGAGATCGCGTGCCAATATTTCTGGGCTTCTCCACAGACTCTCTTTGAAAAGATGCCAGCTGCTGCCAACTGTGATGGTGGTTTTTGTACTATGACTACTGGTAATTGAAATTGGGGAAGCCTGTGGGATTTAGTTCTTTAAGAAGAGAAAGGAACAAATACGTATGTTGCATTATCAGTGCATGCCCCTGTAAAACCAATAGCTTGCATGCATCTTTCAGGAGAAAGCATTTGGCCCAGTCTAACTGGTACATGCATCCATATTTTTAGATTTACGGTGAGATACCACTGGAAGAAACTTATAACTTGGGTTTGGGGTTTTGAGTGTTGTAGGTAGTGGCTTGTGCAGTAGTACAGCTACTCGGAGGATCTCTTGAAGTGTAACTGTGCTTGCTCATTTGGTGGTTAGAGTACAGGAAGTTTGTGTTGGGGTGTGTGTGTTGTTTTTTTTAAAGCTTTTGGTAAAGTAATAGATAGGTCATAGGAAATGACGCAGCTGCTAGCTAATCCCTAGTTTTGTCTTCTGTTTCTACTAAACAGCAGTATTTACTTTAAAAAATTGTTATACAACTATACAAATCAAAGTGCAAATGTATGCCTTGTATTTTAGAGTCAAAACTACCTTGTCTTATTTTGAACCTTTGAGAAAAGTGATCTAGAATTTTAATTACACTTCCCAGCCATGTAAATTGCAGAGATAATTGTAGACATCAGCATTGTCTGACCTAGTTCTACAGCCATGCCTTTCATCTGTGGATCTCCAAGTGCCTTGCAAAGAAAATTCCTTCCTGTTAGAAGATGGGGAACCTGGGGCACAGAGAAGCAAAATGACTATCCAGCCTGACAGTGACTAAACCCCATGGGTTAGCAAGGTCTTTTTAACCCCAGCAGACTAAGCAGCACTTATTCTCTATACAAGTGCTCACCATGACTAGCTACTTGCATACCCTTGCACTACACGGTGCGTCACTGCACACCCATCTTTTTCTAGAAGATTTGTCTTGCATTACTTCTAACTGAATGAATGCCATATGTAATTTCCTTCTAAGCATCTTGGATTTTGTTGCAGTTTGTGGTTCTGGCGATTGCTGCTAGGTGTGTATTTTCTGTTGGGTTTTATATTTCCTTTGATGCCTGTGACACCTCCCATTTTCTCTAGAGTTGGCAGTAGGATAGCAGGGGAGCAAAGAGAGTCATATTGCATTTAGTTTTCTGCAGCAGTAGCTTTTTTCTGATGTCTTTTTTTTAAGAAAACAGCTGCTGAAATAGTGGTTTCACTGGCTCACAGATATGTGACGTGGGTAAATAATCCCACATATGGTTAGCCAATGCTTTGCTTGTCTAAGTGGAGAGTGTTTTTTAGCTGCAACTCTATTTTGCAGTGTGTAAGCTGATCTTTCTCTGAATTTGAAATCAAAAGGGCACTTTCTGATAGGGATCAGTGGCAGTTGCACATTGCTCTGAAATGTAGCAGTTTTAGCCCTGATGAAAGATGTTTGTTTATCTGCTGTGAGAATCAAATCTTTCTGTTTATCTACGGAGCTGGAGTATCAACAATGCAGTCTCCCACTACTACACATCCCATCCCTTGCTCAGTGAGGACAGCACGCAAGGTCAGAGGTGCTTCGACACTCCTGACCCAGTTTTTATTTTGGCTTTCGTTCTGACTTTGCTCATCACTGACAGTCCGTGTCAAGCGCAGTTGTGCTAGGTAGTGGTTGTTACTAGTCTCTTTGCTATAGAGGCAAATACGTGGTGGCTTTGCATTTGCTGTGTTCCAAGATTTTAGCACAAGGAAATTAAGTGGGATAGACAAAGAGATTTTGAGGCTGAATGACGTTACTTTCCTTCTGTCCGTTTATAGCCAGCTGTCACTTTGCAAAGCCCTAGTGTTGCATTGGTAACGAGCTTTCAGATCAAGAGCAGGAATGAGAATGTTGTCCTCAGTTCCAGGGGGTACTTTTCTCCCTAATTTCCCCAGCACTTTATGTAACTCTCAGTGAAACATCCTTTGTGCTCTTGCTGTGTGAAGCACCCATGGTCAGTACTGCCATGCATGTTGTTATTGGTGTATCTTCTATGGTCCAACGATGTAGTAGCCTGTGCTTCGTCAAAAACTGACACCAGTACTGTTTGTGGACTGATCGCTGTTGAATTAAATGAACTAGTAACATTGTTTGAACTCATTTGCACTTCGGTCTGTTGGTTACTTGGTCAAAACCAACTGGTCAACCAACTGGTTACTTGGTCAACCAAACTCATGCTGGCATGAGGTAGTAAGTGGCCTACAGGAACATTAGCAGTAGTGGCATGTGGGGGGAGAAAGGGGATAAGCTGGGTGCCCTACGTTCAGGATATTGCTGGACTCTGTCTCTTAGTAACCAGGCTGTGCTCCGACAGTGTGCTGCTCTCGTAGGGAGAGCTGAGCCCAGCAGCTTTTGTAACTTTTTCTAAGGAAATGTTCTCTTTGCTGGTAAATGGACAATATTAGTTGAGAAGCTGAGAGTCAGCTGGGCCTGTAAGGATGTGGAACTTAAAGGCTGGGCAGTTGCTTTGTAAAAGTGGCACATAGTGTAAGCTTGTACGATACCACATTATGAGTGGTGCTGTCCTTGCTTTTGCCGAGTTAGTTTAGGCAGTTTAAGAAAACAAACTAAGCTCAGCTGTTGTGTGCTACTTTGCGATAAGGCGTCTTACGTATGAAGTGATTTTATTTTGACAGACTTTTCAAGTTTAGGGCTGTACCTTTTTCACTATTTTATACAAAATAAAGACAAAGTGGCTATCTCTCTGTGACAGCAAATGGGTTTAGGTTTATTTTTTGTATTTGACAAACTCTTGTTTCCTTTGGATGGGAATAAAAGTAACTTTCTGAAGAGGGAAGGCGGATTTTGTGTCTGAGATGTTTCAAAATGAGCGAAGCAAGAAAGTCTATGGGTAGCCTGTGATACAGCCTAAGGCATGGCCTGAAGGAAGGCACATGAAACCTAAAAACCCTCAGGAGCCTTAAAGGTGAAAGCAGCCTGTTAAAATCAGCAGGATAGATTGGTGGAAGCTGAGGCAAAGCTGCCAGAAATGCAATAACGTGCTGGTCAGGCTCAGCAGCTGATGGATTCCTCTCCGTTGTCATGCTTCTGATTTTTCAGGTGTGGTAGTTTAAAAGGTCTATCTCTCCCCCTGGGCTGAGTTCAGCTGCAGATGTTTGTGAGATGACAGTAGCACTCTCTGTACACTCAATGACTGTGCTTGCTGGAGTAACCCTTGCTGATCCCCGGTCAGGCAGTGCAGCTTGCTGGGTACAAGGTCAGTCTTTATCTTATTTGTGTGGCTGGCCAAATATCAGGCACTTTAACACCAAACCTGAAATCAGAAGCTTGCTCTCTGTGGATTTTTCTCTGCTTTCTCAGGGAATTAAGGAGCAGAAAGTCCAGTTGCTGACGTCTTTAGCTTCTGCTGAAGCAATTAGGGACTGCTAGCTGCAGGGCTTGGCTCTCCCCTTGCTGGTGCGGGAAGGCCATGTGAGGGAGGAAGCTCTTTGGTTGAAAGTGGTTTCATAATTTTCAGTGGGAAGGCAGACCGCGTCACTGCAAAGAAACGTCTTCAAAAGTTGCACATCACACTGCTGATACAGAGGTGTAAATACGAAGCCGCCCTGCACCCGTGGCCCCGTTGTTGGTGTGGGAGCAGATATTGCTAGAATGCAGAGACTTGGCGGGTGTGTAACGTGTACAGGACCTACTCCTGGAGGGGGCTTTGCCTCTGGGGCTGAGCGCTGCATGGAGCATCTGCGTGTCGCTGAGGCTGTCCCTGCTCTGACACACAGTGGTACCTGGCAGCCAGGGCCTTGCTGGCGCCTGAGCTCGACAAGGCAGTCAGAAGCTGAAGGCACACAGCCAGCTGCTGTTACACCCCAGAGGAAGCATGAGGCACCTCTTGTCCTGAACCAGATTGTCAACCATACAGGCTTCGTCGGATAATAAGTAGATAATGAAAAAAATCCACCTTGCCTTCCGAGGGAGATGGATTGCAGCCATATGTGGAAATTGCATGACTACATTCTCTCCCTCAGTGCAAGCATAAGTGGTTCTTTTTGCGTTATGTGTTCTTTATGTAAGCTTTTTTTTCCTTATCATTTCAGTCTCAAAACCAAGATCTATGTGTCATCAGAGCTTACTGTCCAAAAAATGAACATTATGCTACCTGCTGTCGTTGCTTTTGTGGAACACAGCACAAAGTTGAGGAATAACATGAATGAGAGTTAGTGAACCAAAGCGGTAAAGACAAAATACTACTCCTGAGAATGATTAGTGCCTGTTGTAAGGATTTGTCCTTCCCTCATGTTGAAAGAGAAATAGATTTCAGGATTCAGAAAAAAAGCTTTTATTTAACAAAAATAAGGCTACTGTTTAAGTGTTAGTTTTAAATGGGAAGCAAAGCATGAAACCACAGGCCATTTGTGTGTGCACAGTGCTGGAAAAAACACAAAAGAGACTGCCAAGCACAGCAAACCTGAGATTAAGAAGTGAGTGTTCAGAAAGACTGTTCAAAAATGTACAGTGAAATCTGAAAAGTGTACTATGCTTTTTTTCTCTTACTATTTTTAAGCATATAGAGAGTGGGTGCTAAACTCCTCTTATTTGTGTTTCAGGTCATTGTCTCCAACTCACACTCTTGTGTACAGGCACATTCTGGTTAGAAGTGGAAGCACTTACTGGAATGCATTCAGAGAGCCCAGATCCTGACTGGGTGTTGCTGAAATTCTTGCTGTTTTATAAGCAGTTGTTCGTCAGTGCAAATGAAGATCTGTAGTTACTTGTCTTTTGACATTGTAGACATCAAACTTCAAAGGCTTGCTTGACTGCCAGATAAAATATTGGCATCCTTTTATTTCTAATAGTCTCTAAAATGAAAGAGTGCTACAGGTTCTCAGCTGGAAGGAGTAAGTCTTGATCACATTGGAGTACAACTGGAATGAGAAGTCTTATTTGCTCTTTGAGAATAATTTATAAAGAAGTTGAATGGAGCAGGAGAGATGGCTGGTTTTCTGTTTTGCAGTACTCATAATTAGCTCATAATTGAGAAGGGAGCTTGATTCTACAGACACATAATTTCTTATTTAGCATAATACAAACACCGTGTTTTAACAGAAGAGGATTAAAACATCTAGCAAGGGAATATTTTCAGTTCTTCTCCTTGTCACCATATGGTGGTTTTACTTTTCAGTTTCTGTGAATGTGAGTTATGCACATGTGAATGAAGATACACATTGTAGAATGAGAGCACAACAAACCTGCCATTATGTTTGCCAGATCAGAGGTTTCAGTTTTTCAGTGTTCTTGTCCTGTTCAGGAATTTAAGGCTTATATTTGAGCAGTGGCTGTAGAAAATTGTCCTAGATTACCTCTTTGTATTAGGAGAGATATTGTTGTATATTTTTGATGAATTCTTGCCAGCATCGGAGAAGGCTCAATTTCTCATCAGTCCCACTGGATTTGCAAATGTACTGTTCCATTCGCTGGAGATGTACATTGCTAGAAAAGAAGAACAAAAGAACAACATGGCAATTTTTTTATTGGATTGAGGATTTTCCGTCTGGGCTTGGTTTTGGCAACAGGGTGAGATGCCAGGAGTGGAACATAGTACAGAACCAGGGCACCTGATTTGGGATCTTAGCATCTGATTCACTGGGGGACGAATTTTCCTGGGAACTGGAGAAATGAAGACTCATGTAAGCTTATGACAATCTTAGGTTTCTTATATGGTTTAAATGATACCCTTAGATCATTTGGGGCCATTCAGGAGTAAAAGGAAGATGCAGGGGAGTGTACTGTTTATTTTCCATAGCACAGTTGTATGTGGCCATACTAGATTTACTCTACTTTTGTATTTACATAACTCATATTGGAGTCTTTGAGCTTTTTGGATTCTTTCTGTAGTCTGAATTCACATCTTTGATGCTTTACTTATGGAAAGCATTAGAATTCGTAACAGCTCAACACGGAAGTGTCAGTCTCTGATTAGTCACACAGAGCATCACTTGAGTCATCTCCATCCTTAGCCTGGTTCAGTCTCAGCCTTTTTGAAGCTAAGCTGATAGTTGAACTGCTGATTTCTGTTTCTGGATAATGTCAGTGCGTATTAAAGAATGTAATTAATTGATTAAAATGGTCCATGAGACAACTAAGATTTCAAGGGATCCAAACTTTAAGTATAGTGATGTAGAAATTGCTGATCATCTGTGTCTGACTTTGGTAGTGGCTGGAGTAATATCTGGGAATGGTCTGACAACTTGTATCCAAGATTCCCGTAGAACTGTAATTTCAAAGGCATTTTGATTAGGTCTTGTGGAGAGTAATTGTGTGATGTAGATTACTAGGGGAAAAAATAAATTCCAAAAAGCTTCAGTCACTGTGGGTTTTCTGTTTTCCCTTAGACCTTCAGCAACTGTGATCTGGATCAGGATACTCAAAACAAGTTTGAATGCTGTGAAGAGGAGAAACAAAGTCAAGGGTAGCATTTGTCCTGCAGAGACTAGTGAAATGTATTTTTGTGTGCGTGCACACCTTAAACACAATTTTTTTGGCAGTGGAGATGTCATCTTCAGCTTTCCTCATCCATCATTTTGATGGTCTGGCATGACTATTTATGCTTTTGTGTCTGGTAAGGCTGATGGACAGCTCTCATAACGTGCTTGTCAATAGCTCTGCGTGTTTGTCCTGGCAGTGTTGAGGGCCTGTGGTACTTAGCGCTCTGGAAGGACAATACAGTTGCCATTCTTCTTTGTCCTAGTATTGTTTTTTACTGCTAGGAAAACAGAGCGTATGCAGCATTAGTCAAGGACCGTAGTTTTTAACGCCTGAGAAGAAACATTGTGATGGTCTAGTCTGACGTCTTCAAAACCTCATTCAGTGAGTTTTGCATTGAGTTGTAATTTGCAGTTCACTAGCTATTTATTCTGTTCATGAAAGTGCGACGGAGTAGGTGAAGTTTAGGGTTCTCAGTTCTTTACTGGTGAAGGTTGTTGCAACCACTGGTTGCTTGTCTCAAAATGTGTATGCAGGACCTGGACTGCTAAATGAAGGGCACTTACAGTTTCCTAATGACTTGCTCAAGCTCCTCTTAGTTACTGAAGGACATAGTTGTGTCTCACTTTGTTCACGAGTAAAGCCTAGTGTAGTCACTGAAAGAACTGATTTGGTGCTTCATGATATCAGCTATAGTTCCTGAAAGTACTAAGGCCTCATGTTCATCCCAAATGATGAATAGAGCTCCATGCAGTGCTGTTGAATATCATGTGCATCTGCAGCTGTACATTTAGAGGATGGTAGAATACTTCTGGTCTGACAACAATATATTTAGTCTAACGCTAGATTACTGCCAGGATTACGTGTGTAGGCTGTGTTTTAAGAAGTGCTGTTAGAATTCAGTGACATCTACAGTACATCTGCTGCCATTGAGGCATTACTGCTGCGTCCCTGCCTCTTGCAGGGGTCACAGAAGCAGGCTGGAACATTGTGTTTCCAGCTGCGTGTCATAGCCTCCCAAATGAATGATATACTGGATAGTAACTGAAAATATTTATGAAAATATTATTAAAAATAAAATAATAGAGGGAGAAGTGACTACGTATATCTTCCTTGTAACTGGGCGTGTGGCGACAGCATGCTTAGATGAGATAAAAAAGAAAATTGGAGACAAGAATTTTGGAGGGGTGGTTTGTCTGGCACTGGTGTTTGTGACTGTACTTGTAATAGTCTGATATGCACAAGGTAGGCTTATAGGCAGTTGCACCCTTGAAAATATACTCTTTCTTCATACTTAATCCTTGCATCACAGGAATCGCCTTAAATGTACAGGAAAGTCTTTGATCTTTACTTGGAGAGAGGTATTGGCAGAAACTGAGTAGAACTGGCTGCAGAGGTGTTAGGATGTGGGCCAAGCTGAGACTTTCTATTGTTACTTTGGATCCCAATCTGATTTTTTTTTTTATTTTGCAAAGAAGAGGATTTGAGATTAAAAGTCTGAACCTAAAACTACAACAGACAAGCATATTCCTTGGTAGTTCTCTGAACTTTTGAGTAGGGTTTAGTGATCCAGAATCTTGCTAAATATAGGAGTGTTTGGAAATAATCTGCTACAGTGTTTTATAGTGTGGAATTTGGTTTTGGTTTCTGTTTTATTAATTTCCAGTAAGAGCTGGTAATGTGTTGGAAGGAAACAAGAAGAGAGTCTGATTTGGAATTCAAAGCTGCATATTTTTAAATTCTGTGTTTTCAGAAACAAAGGTCTTTCTCAGCATGATGAAAGCTGGAGAAGAAGGCAGAGGTTACTTTATTATGCAGGCTTTATAATTCCTTTCCAGTCATAATACTTCCCTAAAATGCCTTGATAACTTGTAGTTGAAGCTGGCTGATCACTTAGGACTTTTTCTGAGGTTAATGTGGATGCTGCTGTACCTTATTTTAAGATGCTTTGCATTTAGTGTGTTTTTGTCAATGTGATTGATAAACAATCTTTCTATTAAGCGTTCATCTGTAAATGTTATCTGGGAAGAAGTAAGTAGGAAAACGGAGTTGTTACATTCTTGGTGCTTAACCCTTCCTACTCATTCTGTTCTGGTTGTTTTTCTGATAAGCCAGGTTTTTTTTCTCCATAGTTGCAAACATGGTAGTGCCGTAAGATTGGGTTAATGCTGTAGTAGTAACATGTAGTTAAAGCAAAGAGAAGGAAGACAGCTGATTTCAACAATAAGTTCATTTATACCTTCTGTTCAGCCATGTTTAGTGAGAGTTGGGTTTATTAAAAAAAAATGCTAAGAAACTAAAAGCTGAGAGACAAAGCCATGCACAGTTCAGTGCGGGTGACTGGTTCTGCTTCATGGCTGGCCTGTTGTGTTGTTCATCCTCTGCTGTTAGGGGAAGCAGGATAGATAGGTGTGTAATGCAAGGCTGTCCTCAGCTGGAGGGAGACTAATGTGTTGGGTTAGAGGGAGCAGAACTTTTCCTTGGTCATCGTTACAGTTCTGTGCTGTGCAGCAGCAGTGTCATACAGTGACGTGGTAGTATTTGTGGATTTTAATTACATAGAGCAGGGCAGGAACGGTTATCCTTTTTTTCCGTTCCTGCCTTGGGTAAAGCTGATGCAACCAGAAGTGGGCAAACCCTGTGGTATTTGTTCAGGTATATAGTTCAAACATACCTCTAATTTGGGAGCATTTTTATTCTGCTAAACAAAACTGCCATAAAGGGGAAGCAAGTCGTGTTTTCATCAATGTTTGGAGTCCACGTCACAACAGTGAGCGGTAGTTCTAAGTCCATGGTTGTTTGGATTCAGATTTGCCATTAAATGTTAACGTACTTTGGTAGTATTGACTTTCTGTTGGAAGGCCTGTGGCTAAGCTAATGTTGGGCAAACAGCTCACTACAGACCGTTCAGCTTTCCTTGTCGATATTTCTTGGTCTAATAGTAATAACTCTTCTGTTGCTTGGGTCAAAATTCTGAAACAGTACGCCCTCTTGCTCTTTCCTCCCTGAGTGGAAAACACAGTCTACAAAGTTGTGTTTGCAGCATTTAAGGTTTTGTAAAAATGAGCTATTTCCTGTAAACAGTGAATAATTCAATAAAGAAATCTTGACAGAGGGCAAGGATGTGCACAGGAAAGCTGATTTGAACTTGAAATTTGAAACACGATTGCCAAGGATGAGAGTGAAACCTGCAGCCATTGTGCTAATGCAGCCTGAAGGTCTGGCCTTTCTAAAAGTCCAGAATTATTTTAAGGCAGATTTTGATATGAAACTAGAAGGGAGGAGGTGTGAGTCAACCTAGTCTAGTATGCAAAGCTGCTTTGTTGGGAGGGTATTTTCACTGAACATGTGACTATCAAGTGATACTGTATAAGCCATCTCTGTGCTGAGAGTGTGCCACGTGATTTTTCCCTTTAAATGCATTGTGGTCATCTTTATGGTCCAAGAAGATAAATAAGGCCAAGTAAATAGGCAGAGGAAATCCATAAAGGTGTGATTTTTCCCGCACTAGCTGCTGGCTGGGGAAGTAGCCGTTTTCTTCCAAGATTGCACCACCTAGAGAAGCACCTGCATTGTCTGGTTTGTTGTGTTGTGTGAGCCCCTGCCTGGACTCTTTGAAACAGTAGCAGGGAGGGCATGTACCTCAGTTTCTTTGCCCATGTGTGATCCCTGTATTGGAGGATACAGAGTAGGTATCTTAAGTGTGTCATCTTGAGCGCTAAATCATCCAGTTGGAACAGAAAACGTATACTATTGGAAGATTGGGGTGGTTTACTTTTTGAAAAAAAAAGAGTGAGAGGGAAGAGTGGTGCATGATGCATTACCTTCTGATAAACAAGGCTTCTCTGGAAACTGCATGGTCTCGATCCCTGGGGGAATTAGTGCAATTCCTTGGAATTCTTCTCCAGCCTTTCAGGAGCTGCCCAGATAAAAGGGTTTGCCAGTTTCACAGCACCTGATGGTGGGGTTGCTCTTTATTCTGCTTTTCAAAGTGTGTCTGTTGAGATGATGATGATGACAGCTGTCATAAGCAGGTGCTTCTGCTTCACTTTAGGCACTCTTATTCAGCTATTTTGAAAAATAACTTGCTAGGCTAATAAATGTGGTATTGAAACAAAGTTTTCTAGTCGGGCATGCCAGTTTCATACAGCTTCATTCTCTGTAAGCACAATGCCTTTATGATTTTAGCTAAATACTTGTTTATTTTTTTAAGCCAAAGAGAAAGCATCACTTCAAATACTTCAGTGTGACCTTTTGCATAGTAAGGAAGCTTATGAAGGTAATTCAGGTTCTAACTGGTGCTCTGTGTCCTCTCCATTATGCATTTACCAGTCAACTGATACTCTTCTCAAATATTTACTCTGATATTTCACTGCAGTTGCCCTCTCCTCCTCCATTCCCTCACCATCTCCCTTCCACAGAGGTATCGCACATATTTCAGTTACCCTCTATTTAAATAGCAACACTCCCTTCCAATACAAACAATCAGTCAGTCATTAAACAATGAGGAAGACCAACAGTGGAGGAGTTTATAGGTGGGGCCAGGAGTGTGCAAGCGTGATTTTGTGTAGGACTTCCTGCTGAGGAGAAGAAAAGGACGCTTCCCGTTAGTGTTGCGGTGTCATTCTGTAATGCCGAGAGACAAAATCAAGAGATCACTGCTGCAGACATAAGAGCGGGATCTCACTTAAAATTGTGCAGAAATATCCGAATTATTGTTGAAGGAAAGTAATGTGAAACTAAACACTGGGACTTTAACCATATTTTCCCACCTCCTCCTGTAGCAGAACATGGTTCCGAGTGGCTGTGACTCATGCTCAGGAGGTCCCCAGCAAGAGTTTAGTGAGACTGTCCTTAAGAGAGTATCTACAGCTTTTCTGAAGGTTCTTCTACACATCATTTCTTTTATGTAATGTACAGCAGAGAGCAGTATTAGTATTTTGCTCAGAACTCAAGAGCTGATCATGTTTTCTCCAAAAAGAAGACAGAATAGGGCGCTCCCTGTTGGGAATTCAGGAGTGTAGTTGGGTTACTGAACTCCATCTTGTGTTTGTTCATTAGATAGAGATTGGATGTCACATCCTGGGAACCGCAGGTTTAAAAATACATTAAAGACAAGGGAAAAAAATGATTAATGGAAACTATTTGACTGCTGCAATGTCTAAGGGTAAAAGGCATGGGCATGATAACTAGTGTTGGAGAATGTTTGTTAAAATGAAGAACAGAAAGTTAGTATATGTATATATAACGTATTTATGCTATGTTTAGCTTTGCATCAATTTAATTTCTAGCTCTTGTAAATAAATTGTAGTAAGAAATGAGCTGGGATGTGAAGGTGGTAAGAACTGTTGGGATTGTGGGGTCTGTGTGTGTAACTGTACATTTATAATGGGACATGGGATCCTGAATAGTTCAGTTTCTTACCAATTCAGCATTTTATACTTGGATCACCTTTCAAATGGGACTTCACATGCACAGGCAACAGGGCTGAACGTGTTGCATCCCTTGCAGCCACCTCGGCCTTCTCAGTTTTTAAAATCCTAAAATTTTCCATGGGAGGTGTGGATCCTTGTGCAGTGGATGTGACCCTACTGATAACAAATGCAGTTTCCTTTGCCTTTTGTTGACCTACTAGGCATTTGGAGATCTGCAAACCAGAAGTAAAAACCACTCTAAGTGGAAGGACAATATGCATTAGAAGCATGCTATTGCTGTTACCTAAGCCAATTCTGAAAAAAACACAACTGAACAGTGATCTCCTGTTTGTAGTACATGTCAGTTTGGCCACATTTCTAGTTATTTTACATACATTGTTTTCCAGGTGTCAACTTTGTATTTGGAATCAGCTGATGATCTTTCATTTCCAGCTCTCAGGGCTGCCCCTGGTTAAAGAGGCATTGAAGGGTAACATTTTAGTGTAACGTGCATTGTATCTGGCTTTGTGCAACCCTTTCTCCTCTCTCTGATTTATCAGCATTTGATACATTTCATGCTGTGTAAAGTAGCTAATTTATTGAAAGAGGCTTGAAAATAGAGAACAGCCTTGACTCAAGATGTGGATGTAGTATTGTTTTCTGTCACATCATGGTTGCTATGGTGACTTAGCAAGAACCTGTTTAGCAGTTGCTAGATGTTTCATGTTCTGGGCAAAAGTTTAGGATTTGCCTGTATTCCTCTGACAGTTGTTTTACAGAAGCAGGTGTGGAGAGTGTGTTGTGCAATAAGTTCCTACTACTCTTGTTACGTGTTGCTGCTTCTTTGAAAAGTTGTACACCTGCTGTGTTTTGGCTGTTGGTGTCCCTGAAGGAACTTCAAGGAAGGTGGATAAACAATCTGCCTGTCCTCTCAAGGCTGTCAAGTATTTCCTCCCCAGGAGAGATGTCATGGACTGCAGTGGGAAATGCAGAGGGCTAGAAAACATGAATGCTGCTAAGGAATGGTCCTTCTTAGGAATCAGTTATGCAGTTTTGAGGAGGAGGTCGTGTTTGGAGCTGATTCATGTGGTTGGAGTCAGGAAGTATGAGCTCGGTTCCCACATCTCTCAGGCTTTTCCTGTCACCTACGACATGATCAAGAGTGTCACGCAGCTACAACCATAACTGAGATTTTCGTCTTCAAGGTTGGTATATGGGGATAGTAATTCTTCTGTTCAGGTTCCCCATGTTCATTGCGAGGAGTTTAATGAAGGCTGCAGCACATACGTGGAGAATTACTGGTCCAAGTAGAGGCTCTCCACCTGGCAGGCAAGTTGGGCCAGTGTTTGTGAAATTCATGCTGTGTCTGGCAGATTGCATCAAACACAGCTCTCTCCCCTTCCTGCTTCCCATTGCTGGCCTGGGAGCAGCCTTTCTGCCCCATGGCAGTGATCTGGCAGATTTGGTCACATCTCAGTGGTAAAATAAGCTGAGCACCAATTTCAGGGACTTTGTAGCTTATGTGTCTTAATGTCGAGACAAGTGTTTTTTTCTTGTGAGCTTTTTAATGAACAGTTTTGTCCCATCCATTTTCTGTAGCTCCACAGAGCTGATACTTCAGCCTCTCTGCGGAATGGAGCTGAAGGGTTTTTTTTCTGCACAGTCTGGGCTAATTTTTTTCCTACTGGCAGCTCTTAGGTTTTTATTAGTTTTGTAAGGTTAATGAATACAACAACCTCCAGTCCCAGTTGTCTTAAATATTTAGAAGAAAGAAAGAGATTTATGCACATTTTTGCTGCAAAGCTAGATTTAGTTGAATTTCCATTGAATTTCTGAGTTAGATTCCCAGTTGGTATAAATCAGTGAAGTTTTGCTGAAGTCTTCGAGATGATCAGCTCAGCTAAGGATCTGTCCTTTCTCAGTTAAATCATGTCACTTACTGAGGTTGAGATACTTTGCACTGAGCATATGACAGTTGTTGCTGTATTTTTGTGCCGGGAAATACGGGATATGTTTCTACTACCTTTTATCTCTGTGTAGCTATAGTGACAGACAGGAGTGTATGTGAATGGTTATACACATACATACTCACATGGATGTTTATACACCCATTCCACACACAAACAAACAAATGTGGTAGGAAAACCTTTCTCTCTTTTTCCTATCATTAATTATGTTTTAGTACATCCTAGGCTTTCACTGACATGGATGAGTAGAGCCTCACCGAAGATTGGAGCCACTGTGTCCAGATTTATTTCCATGTATCAAAAAGCTCCAAACCCAAAACCTCACCAAGCATCCCTAGCAAACTTGGAGACACTTGGGAGCAAAGCAGCTCCAAGCAGAAATAGTTTAGATTCATCCGATGGAGAGTTCCCTCCCTACGGGTCCCTGGATTAAGCACCCATTTCACCCAGTGTAGGCCTACTCCCAATGCACAGAGCAAGTGAGGCTCTTCTTATAGAATCATAGAGTAACCAGGTTGGAAGAGACCCACTGGATCATTGAGTCCAACCATTCCTATCAAACATTAAACCATGTCCCTTAGCACCTCGTCCACCTGTGCCTTAAACACCTCCAGGGAAGGTGACTCAACCCCCTCCCTGGGCAGCCTGTTCCAGTGCCCAATGACCCTTTCTGTGAAAAATTTTTTCCTAATGTCCAGCCTAAACCTCCCCTGGTGGAGCTTGAGGCCATTCCCTCTTGTCCTGTCCCCTGTCACTTGGGAGAAGAGGCCAGCACCCTCCTCTCCACAACGTCCTTTCAGGTAGTTGTAGAGAGCAATGAGGTCTCCCCTCAGCCTCCTCCAGGCTAAACACCCCCAGCTCTCTCAGCCGTTCCTCATAAGGCCTGTTCTCCAGCCCCCTCACCAGCTTCGTTGCTCTTCTCTGGACTCGCTCCAGAGCCTCAACATCCTTCTTGTGGTGAGGGGCCCAGAACTGAACACAGGATTCGAGGAGCGGTCTCACCAGTGCCGAGTACAGAGGGAGAGCCAATACATGATTCCTCATACTCATCCAGAGGGGTGGGAAGAGAATGGTGGTGATGGTCAGGCTAGGGGTCTGGGAAGTGTGATGGATTAGATGACAGTGTTGTTCCCAGGAAGCTCAGAAATTCCTTTGTGTGGCTTTGGGGCAGAATTGGATGTCTCCCTGCTGTTAAGTCTTTCTGTCTGTTTTCTTATCACGTTTATCTCTGTGAGATTAACATTGACTTTAAACTCTTTCAAGTCATTATGACAAGTGAGCATGGCAGTAAATTCTTCCATGTCAAGAGTGAGACAAATTGTACTGCACTTCATATTATGGCATAGTACCACTAATTGCTTAACTTGATAAATGTCTTCTGATAGGTTATATAGTTAATGAACAAAGATGTTAATTGCTCTTATCTGAAATAGCTGCATTTGCAGGGGCGTTCTCTGGAGCCATGGATGTCTCCTAACAAAGATTTATTTTAAATTATCCATTGTTTTCAGCAGTTTCAGAGTCCATTACCCTTCAGTGTGCCAACTGAATAGTCTCCACCCCTGTCAGAGTTTCGAGAGCAATCAACTTTTCCTACATGTTACTCAGCAGGGCTGAATCTTACTTGGGTATAGCAGACTTATATGTAATACGTCACGGGCCACAGCAGCTTGGCTCATTCATAAGAGCAGCCAAGAGAGAAAGGAGCACCTGACAGTGCAAGAACAAGGGTCTGGAATAGCCCTGTTCCCCCCACGTCATCCGAAGGATTTGATTTGAAAAATCATTCTTCATTGTTGTTGTGGTAGGAGTTGTCAGTCTAAATATGTTTTTAATGCAAATAACCCATCTCCATTTGTAGAACTCCTCTAGACACTTTCTTTTGAAAATATGCAGCTGAAGGTCTTAGTACGTTATTATATGAGTAAGTGCATGCAAGCCTCATATTAACAATGGACGTCATGTTTATTCTTTCCCTTTTAGAATTTCCCATAAAAACAAGAGGGCAGATTTTTGCATTATCGAGTAGTCTGCTGCTGCTGCCTTTTCTCAGAAACAATGAGAGAAAAGTAGCCTTACTTGGGAGCCTGCATGTTCTTCCAGTTTTGGGAGCACTGGATTCCCCTAAGATTTGATTTATAGTAGATTTTGGTTTGTGACTATTCTGGTACAAAGTTATTTCAAAGCTGTATGTTTAATAAATCTTTATGGAACTGAAAAAAGACAAAGTTCTCACTGAAGTTAAAAGATACCTGATTTCCCAGTGGAGAAGTTGCATGTTTCAATAGGAGGCTAAAGGCTAATGTGAAGAGAAAAATGTTTCCTTGATTTAGGATTTTTGTTTGTTGTAATAAATTTCTTTTTCATTTATGAGTCTCTTAGTCTTTCAGAATTTGTTCAGCAGCAAATAGCCAGAAGTTAAAAACTGTAACTGTAAATCTATAAGCTGACATATGTAGATTCTCTGGCCAAAGTTTCCTAAGTCAGGATTAATTTTGTAGAGTGAATGAGAAAAGTGCATTATCTTACTTAGTTTGATAGATTTCAGGCTTTGCCAAGAAGTATAAATCTCCTTTCAAAAACGACAGCTATAAAAATAAGAGTTATTATTTTCTTAAATGAAAGCATTTTCAACTGAATTTGATGTATTACTTACTGCTCAAAGATACTGTGGCTTTAGACTGTCTCATGCCAGTAAATAGACTGAAATAGTGAGGTCCTCACCGCGCACTCCCTTCCCCATGATACGCTGCCCCCTGAGTTATGTTAACACAGTAGTTTCTGTTTCATGTTAGAAATGGGGCCAAAGGAGCTAGAAAGTAGTCTGGCTGGGTTCCTTGATCTTCCTGACACCACTGCCAGACAAATATTTGTAGGGGTAGAGGCAAAGGGAGTACGTAGAGGTAGGAATGCTGCACAAGACTAGTGTTGAGGCCAGATGCTTCGTGGTGACCCACTGAAGATTGATCTCACTTTAGATATGTTTGAATCTCTGAGGCCACATTTCTGGTCTTGGATGTTAATTTGAATTTACCATGAGTGACCCGGGGGTATGGATGCAGCTTCTGGGGTTGTGTACAAGCAAGACCAAGTGAAACATGAGAATGTGTAACACTTGCACTGCTTATTTACCAACCACAACGATTCACCATGAGTGACGCTGGCATACCTGAATGTCAAAATAGCTTGTGTTTTAAGAGGAACTGGTGACTCAGGCTGTGGTTTTGCCTCAGGCCAGTTCCTGATAAACGGCTGAACTGTGCTTGGGCTTGTGAACACAGAACCAAGGAGCACTCCTCTGTCCTCACATCTGCATGTGTGCAGGGATTAGGGAAAGGACTGCTTTGTGTGGGGCTGACCTTCACCTCATTCCTGCCCTGGTCTCTCTGTGAGGAGCACCGTAGCCTTGTGAGGTCCTGGAAACCTCAGGTCAGAGGAGAAGTCCCTTTCAGTGCTTCTTTAGAGCATTTCTGCACAGACCTAATGTGGGAGTGTGTGCAGTGTTAGCGTCTGCAAGCACAGTTTCAAGGAGCTCTGCACAGTGAAAAATCACTTTGCTTTAGACTCTTCCCCTTGCGAAACAGACATGAAGCTGCCTATAGCTGGTGTTTTCAGAGCTGAAAATATTTCACTTGCTAGAACACAGTATTTTTAATGAAAACAGAAACAGTGTCAATGGCATTGCGTTATAGGGATTAAAGTAGATTTGGGCTATTCTTTTTTGAGTAAGATAGCAGACAACTATAGTAAAGCTTTGTGTGTGGTATGGCTAGATAGAATGTATGAAGCGGGATCATATGAAAGCTATATAGACCACCTTATTGGCATAACACTTTCATTTGGCGAGATTAACCATCTGTGTAATTGCACATCATAGTTCAGGTAGTCTTTCCATCCTTTGCACACCACAGAACTTTGTGTTCCTCCATCGTCCATAACGAAAAGGACTGTCCTATGAGAAGAGGTTTATGCCTTGGCATGAAATCACTCGTGCATGACTCCAGAGCTGTAACTGAACTGGATCATTTGTCTTTAATGCTGTTTAAATGGATGGTTTAAGGTATAGAAGAGGTTTCTCTTGGGAACAGATTCTGTGAGAATTCTTCAAATCCTCTTTGAAGTTAATGGAGGGTATTAAGGGCAGTCAGCACCTTCTTAGGAGAGAAATTTAAATCACTTTGATTCATTTCAGTTTTTTATTTGCATCAGCTGGTTCTGGATTTCTCTCTTCTCTAGTCTTTCAGAGCTTGTTTTTGATAACTTTGCCTCCTGAGCATACTAGATTTTATGCTGCTGTTTTCATATTTTTCCCTGAGTGTTGTAATGCTGATTACTGAAGGATCTTGGGCCTTTGGCTTCCTGTGAGAACGAGATAATTACTCTCAAATCGGCAACGCATGACGTATAGTATCAGCGTTAAGCCACTGGGATTCCAGTCACTAGTGTAGAACAATATTGTGGGTAAATGAATAAGCAGAAGTTTATCATACTTCCTGCATAACAAGGTTTTTGTTAAAGAGACAGGAAAATTGTTTTCAGTGACGGCTCATGTAAAATGAACAGTGCTGCAACAGACGTTACTGAGAAATGGATCGCAGTTCAGTTCTCTGGCTTGCTGGGGTTTTCTTGTTGAAAAGACGATTGACTTTTCATAACAGCAAAGGTGGATGGCAGGGCTATCAGCTGCGTTTTGACAGGTGATGTTTATGGCCTTATGAAGATGTATGAAGTGTCTAACTTCAAAGTATGACTTCCAGATGCACTGCCTACTTAATGTACAGGAGAAGGTTGTACCAATAAGAAGCAGAGACCTTCCAAATGCAGTCTGCTTATTTCACACTCGCCCCCAAGAATCCTCTGTTATGATTTTAAGAGTTGTTCCAATTTGACCCTGAAATAGATGTGGTTTCTCCCTTGCCTTCTTTATTTTAAGACGGTTGGTTAAAAATAACTTATGCAGAGTACAGTTGGAGTAAATTGGAGAAGTTTAAGTTAGATGTAAACCAGTAATAGTGAGAAAATAATTCATAAATGTAATGAATTCTGTTCTCTTGCATGATGAGGCCAACCAAAGGATTTATTCACGTGGTGGGATTAATCAGTAGTTGTGTATGAAAATGGTTACACTGTCATAGCAATACTGACCAGTTTGTTTACACTGTTGCAAAGCAAAATAAATGACATCTATAAGTACCTCTGCTAAATACACAAATTAATTAGACAACGTGAAGAGTTGCATAAAGTTTGCTGTATGTATGCATACTCAATAGATACACAGCTGTATCTCTGTATATTTACGTGTAGGACATAATTTTACTTGTTCTTATAGATATACATTCATATTTTGGCTTATCTCAGAGATAATTGTACTTCTGTAGTGCTTAAGAGTTATGGATATACTAATAACAACTTTCATGTTCGACTTTGTTTCCTTGCTCCTGTCAATTTACGTTGTGTGTGTAATTGCATAGTGCACTTTATTTATTTATGTTTTAATTGTGACTTTCACTTTAAATTGGTCATTAGTAGTTTGTGCAGAAAACCAGTACTTAGGTATAAGCTGAGATAAGTAGGTTGGTTGCTTTGCTTTCGCTTGAGTCTAAAAGCTGAGGGCTGAGTCTCTGAAGCCCCGGGAACCACTGTCCAGTGTCTAGGGTTCGATATGCTTCATCAACCTTGTAGCCAGTGAGGAGAACAAGAGTGCATGGAGTAAAACTACCTTAATATAGTACACTGCTGTTCTGCCTGCGACTGAGATGCTTCTTCCTATGTTTATAGCATGTGTATGGCCAAATGCCTGCATACCTCAGTTCAACTTGAGGTTAGATTCCATTGAGTTTTGGGCCTGAACAAGTGCAGTTTGACGTTTTCATATGTCAGGTACCTAGGTCTAGCCTGGTTTTGGTTTTATGTGGGTGTTCTTAACACTTGAGCATATTGGATGAAGGTGGCTGGATAGATCTCTCTGTTGAAAGGCATGTGTAGGAATTTTGCTTTCCAATTAGATGTTTTGCAGATATTTTCAACAGCAAGAGTAATTTTGATAGTGTGGTTGCTACTTTGAAATTGTGAAACTTCCGATGACTAAGTAAACACTTTTTTTCCCTCTCCTTTGTTTTCTTGCAGCCGACCGGGTACATGGAAAACTCCATTTCCTACAGTGCTATTGAAGATGTTCAACTGCTCTCCTGGGAGAATGCCCCTAAGTACTGTTTACAGCTCACAATCCCAGGGGGTACTGTCTTACTGCAGGTACCGTGAACACAGAAGCACAGTTTTCTTTCTCTTATACTATGAATCTTTAAATTTCTGTTTGCTATGCGCGAAGTCTTAATTAGATGGACTTGGAAAAGACAGAGAACTTGGTGCTGTTCAATTGTCTTAACACCAGAAAATTTGCTTCCGATGAAAGCTCTGAAACAGAGGCATATGTACATGTCTCTGCTCAGTGCCTAGCCGATTTCTGTGGCTCAAAATGACTTACTGATTTAGGTGTTACTGGGGAGGGTAGGGAGTCTAAATTTCAGACAGGCTGCTGCAAGTTCACTTATGGACTTGTTTTGGAAGGCCGCTGCTATGCGTGACATTGGGGAAGGCAGGAAGATGAGCCAGGGTTTCCCAAGAGCTAGATTAGGGTCCTCATTATTGGTGAAATCTTCCTTGCCTAATCCATTAATTGACTTAATTAGAAAGAAACTCATTTGTCAAGCTGGATGGTTTTGATTTTTTTCTTGTGACAATTTTGACTCTGTTTTTTTTCCATGAGTTTCCTTAATGGTGCTAGCATTTATGTTTATAGGTAGAATAGTTATGTATTTCTTTAAAAATTCTGTTTCTAAGTCTTTGGTTCATGGCAGATGCCTTTACGGGCCTGCTTGGTAGGAAGCAAGACAAAGTCTGAATCTGCAGCTCCCTGCTGCGCTTAAAGAAAATTGGTAGAGCATGCAGACTTTAATCTGGCGCAGCCTGCCATTTGGTACTTTAAAAAAATCCCAGTAATCCAAACATACAAATAATTACATTTATAAGAAAATAACATCTTAATGTGGGTGCTTTGGTATTTTCTTCCAAAAGATCAGTGTCTTTATGTAACCTCATAGGAACTGATAAAGAAGTGGAGTGAGCTGGGCTTCTGTTATGTTTACTGCTGACTGGCTGAGCAGGCTGGATCGGATTTCATTATAACTCTATGGGAATTTCAACATAATTGAAAATACAAACTTTAAAAATGTTTTTGGTATGCCTTGGCCCTTGGTGGTGTCTTGCTTCATCCAGTGTGGCCAGATCGGAGTGAGTGTAAAAATAGATTTTCCTTATACAGTTGTACAGTGTATTCACAAATGCTAAACAGTCAGTAAGAAAAGTTATGTTTAGTAAACTTAAAAATCAAGAAGCAAAACCTGGTTTTATCTATAGCAGTTGAGTTCAGCAGAAATTTTTTGGTGTATGTCACAAAGAATCTTGAGTATCCAAAATACACATTCACTGAGGTGCTGGGAAACAGAAATGCTGAGAAATTAATCCTTGTGTACTTAGTTATTTCCACATTTCCGGGAGAGTTCAATACATTTGCGGGGAATTGGGACTTCTGATCTTTTATAAAATCATTCTGCCCTGGTAGTCAGAGCAGCGACATGCTCTGATGTAATTTCCAACTCTGGTATCAGGAAGTGTATGATATTGGAACAAGTAAAACTAGTCCAAAACATGTTCCCGGTACTGTTTTGGGTGGTTTTTTTTCTGAAGTACACTTTTGGTGAAATCTGGTTTTGTTTTGGTTTTTTTTTCTTTCCCAAAGACTGTGGAAAAGTGATTAAATGAACTGGTTTAATTACTCCCCCATTTACTCAGTATTTCTGATTAATTTCAGTTTTATATTTTGACCTAAGTTTTTACACATACTGTATTTTAAATTCTTTAATACTAGGAGATACTATGACTTATTTTGATGTAAAATCATGCATTTTCTTGTTCTGAATCAGAGACTTTCCTGATTTTTCATTTTGCATAAAGCTTTAAAATTCCAACTTCTGCTTCTCTGATTTGAAGCAGAAGCAAATTTCGGATGACTGGCATTTCCCACTGATGGAAATGCATTTCCAGCAATCCTTGTGTCAGCATGTGGTGTTAGAGCATCCCTCATGTATTTGTCTGTTAGGCATGACAAATGCCACGAGAGAGTCCAAGTCTCTGTTCAAGTTCTCATTCTCCCTGTCTGCTGTCACCAAGGTCTATTTTTGGCTTGTTACTGCACAGTAATGAGTCAGAGAAGGAAGAGTGCCATTACCTTCCTTACATCATCCTGATGTCCTCCCATAGCAATACTGACCCATCCCAACCTGTATTAACACAGGAAATCTGACAAAGCAGTGCCAGAGGTGATGCAGCTGCTCTCATGAAATCGCATCATGGTAACAGGACATGTCTACCTGAGTTTCAGAGGAGGGTTTGGTTCTCAGGCAGCAAACAGCTTAGTCTGGGCTGAGATCACATTGAAAAGTTGTCTTTGTGTGTGTGCTTCCCGCTCAGTGTTTGTTGTATAAGCACAACTGTGTGCAGGCATGTTTCACCCCCTGGCTTTTGGGGATTCTCATCATCCCTTGTGGGAGTCTTGGACAGATGGTTTTCTGGAAGTCACAGACAGTCAGTTTTCTAGACAGTGCTGGTGGCTTGTGTTTCCTTTGTTCCTGACAAATGGTGTGGTCCCTCGTCCTTCTGGTGAGCAGCAATCAACACTTGCACAGTTTTTTTTCTTTCCTGCTCTTGGGATAGCAGATGTGCAACAAGGTGGGTCTCTTCCAACCTGGTTATTCTATGATTCTATGATGCTGGCTTATAGGCCACAAACACTTCAGGCCAGGAAATGAGAGCTAAATTTAGCCTTTAAGAAGTGTGAGCTTTTTAGTATCAAGGCCGTTTTCTGCTGGGCTAAACTTCTGCTCCTCTGCTGTCTGCCTGTAAAGCACAATTGCCAGTTAGGGTATCGTGCAGATAATTATGATGGGTGTGCTGCTATTGATAGTGAAATAACAGGAATAGCCTTTTGAGAGAGACTGTTAAAAAACTTAAGAGTATATTTTCACAAGCTGCTTAGCACCAAATGTCAGAAGAGACTCAGAAAAAAGGCTTTGGTGTGTCAGTCATGACAGCACTACCTGCTTTCCCATGATGTCCTTTCTTTTTGATGGGTCCTAAATGCCTTAAAGGCAACCCTTCTGTCCCTACCACCAGTGGTGTTTTACTCATGCTTTGGCAATCAAGTGTGGTCAGAAGGGAAACCAAACAGAATGGGAGGCCCTGACAAGCCCAACAGTCACATGTTGTTCAGCTCAGTGCTTGAACATGCTCTTTTTGCTAGGGAGTCCCCATGGTAAATGTTTTTGCTAGATTTTTAGTAACATTTTATTTTAGCCTCCTCAGAGAACCTGGGTTTTGTTTGAAGTGCAAGTCCAGCTGATACTGCTGGTGTGGAGAGGTCATGCTAGGACTAGAATCCAGTGGAGACAGGAATGTTTTCAGGAGGAAAACAGCATTTCTAGCAATTGGCAGCAGCTCTGTCTGTACCTTGCATTAATCCAGGAAAGTAGCAGGTTTCACTTACCCACTTGCCCATGTTGTGGAGTTGCAAGGCTGGGGTGTGCATCGGCAGCGTAAAGGTTTTGTACAATCTCCGTGAGGCAGCAGCATGTGCCATGGGGGCTCCATGTCCTGCAGCGCTGAGCTGCTCTGCTCTGCTGTTCCTCTGGATGATGATAAATTGGTGCAGAGAAGCCTGCAATGTTTTATGAATCTAAGTAATGAGAATCAGCTGGAGGAAAGCGTAACAAAACCCCATCCTGCTGACCAGGGAGCAAGCTAGGGAGAGAAAGAAACACAGAATAAAACCAGAAAGAGTTAAAACCAGAATCTGGATCATCACAATCCACTTATTGCCATATCTGTTCAGATGGTAAAATCCCTTAGGAGGGTATGTGTGAAGCATGCTGTTGTAAGGAAAAATGTGGGAACTTTTTGCTACATGGGCAAGCCTGTTCTTGCATTCTTCTGAGTAACACACGTGCTAGTGAAAAGGGATCTGTAGTGCCGACTTACTGTTAAAGGAACTTGGGAGTGTGGCATGTGTGGTGTGGTGGAAATGACAGGTTTTCTGCTCATACTTGTTGCTCTAGACATACTGGTATCACTGGAGCTATTAGCTAAAGGTCTTCACCATAATTTCTGGAGTGGTTGGTTTCTTGCGGGGTGTCAAGTGTTCCTCAGTAGTACGCTGGTTTCTATTTTGTCTCCTCCTTGCTTGGGTGGAAATTACTGTAACACTGGTGTGGAACAAGTGCTCAGTTTCCTATTTTTGTGGGGAAAAAAAAAGAATCTACTTTTAAGAAATCCACTACTTTAAGTGAAAACGTATATTCCTATTCATTGACTAAGGAACCAAGTGGTTTGGGTGCAAAGAAAAATGCTTGTCTTTTTGAGCAGAGATGTAAATTTACTTATGTTGACCAAAGCTTTGTATATGCAGGCATTTAATCTGTTGCACAGTTTTCCTCCTGCAAGCAGTCTTCTTGAAGCTGATGAGAATAATCTTATGGTTAAAGTTTGTGTTGCAGCTGATCCCATGTGGCTTTTACTGTCAGACTGAACATTTACACCCCAAAAACTAGAATATAAAATCTGTCAGAATACAGTTCCAGGATCTTAAGAAAAAAAGTGCTGCCTACAGTGGGCATTTTGAAGTTAGATGTTCTTCCTCCTCATTGGAAAAATTATATATAAGTTACAAGTAGTTGGAATCTTCTTGCACCAGCTAAGTTTTACTGCTTTTTCTAAAGTACTTTTCTACTGTGTTGTGGTTGTGCAAAAAGCAGTGGAAGGCTTTGATTGTGCAAGAAGCTCCGATCATTTGGACCACGTGCCACCCACAACCCTGCAGTTGACAACAAAATTCGTAGTGGAGTTGAGGCCTAAACATACCAAACACAGGGGGCCTAAACTGTTATTTTATATACATAGGCTATAAAATCTCCACAGTACTTCATTGGTTTCTCATTGACTATTTGGAACAACAGCAAGTTATACATTTCCAGGTTGAATCTCCTTTTCCTGACTTGGAAAGGTAGCTGTAAGATTAGTAGTGTAGAACTGGACTTGCCATGCAGGCAGGGGTGAGTGTAAGAGAAATTTTCCCGATGTGCTCAGAATGCCAAAGAAAGGTCTGTTTTAGTCCTTTGTGTCTCATTTTCTCCTCTTTATTGTACCCTAGAGGTGAATAAATATAGTAGGTTATGCTCTCAACTGGAGTAAAAAAAAAGTAGGTCTCAGTTCTTGGGAAGTGGTGACTTCAGTGCAGAAGTGCTGGACTCCAGGAATGCACATCAGATAAAACTAAATGTGTATGTACAGCACCTGTGAATGAATTGCAGTTTCCTCCACTGCTTTGCATTTTTGATGCTCCTTTGCATTTTCCTTGCTCCAAACTTTAGGCATTTTATGCACAATAACCTGTATGCTGGAGTAAGTCAGTATGTGACGAGGTGTCCATTGGCTATCTGGATGAGCACTAACTAGCTCGGTGGCTCTTCTGTCATCCTGGCATACTATGAAGCTCTCAGTTCTTTTGGTAAGAACTAAATATTCTCTGTAGTAGTCCCTTTCTCAACGTAAGCCTGAAAAAGGAGGGAGGAACAAAGGATGCTGTGCAAGAGTGAGCTCTTCATTGTCCTCTGCAAAAGATCCAGCATTTCCTGCACATCACTGTGGTTTTGCAGCTTGCTGAAGTCATGCAGGAGGAAGGGTGTGCTGGAAGGATTAGTCTGTGCTGCCTGGGAGAGGTGGGAAATGCTGGCGTCAGGCAGCTCTGTCCGGATAACAGGGCTGGGTTAAATGCATTCAGTCTATCTGTATTGAACACTGTGGAAAAGCACTGGTGAAATGACCGCTGACTTTTCAAATTCCTCTTACCTTCAAGTCCTGATCGTTAATAGAAGTGTGGGGATTCCCTACAGGTTTGGTTTTCCACTTTTGCCTTCTTCTTTGCCTTCTTCTTTGCCTTCTTCTTTGCCTTCATTTTTGTTGGAGGTGGTCTTGGATGACAGCTGGAGCTCTCAGGATCAAACTGTGATCCTGAATGGTTCAAACTCCTCACCTAGATCCAGATGCAAGTTTTCTCAATCACTTCTCCTCTACAGTAGCTAACACTACATATAGACAGTGCTTGATCCCACACTTGGCACTTGGTCGCTTTGCTGATTTTACTTTTTAAATGCTTTCTGTATTTTACTGCTGTCAAGTTAAACCATTCTTTCCTTTGGCTGTTTTGGTTTTGCCTTTTGTAGCATTTTTTGTTTGCTTTCTCCCCCAGTATTCACAGTCCACTTGTGTCTCGACCTCTGCCTGATGTTGTTGTCCTCATTAATAGTTTCTGTCGTCCAGTTTATGTAAGGCTCCAGTCAGTTTGGCAGTCTATCTATACATAGTATTTTCTGCTTCTTTGTAGTGGTTTTACAATCTGTAGCTACTAACATCCTGAAAGTAGAAGCATAATTAACAATTCTCAACAGTTCCCATTTTTAGGGCTTTAGAACTTGCCTTTACTGTAGACTTGAGTGCATTTTTGGTTCAGGTCATGTAATGGTCAGGCCACGGCTGAATCAGGTTGGCATTTTGCCTGTTTGAAAGAAGTACTTAATCTCCCTAGAATATTTTGGATTTTATCAGTTTAAGTAGCAGTATCATAGCTTGCATTGCTAGTTTGCATTGCTCCTATATACTCAGTGCATATGTTTTTTATGGAAGTAATGGATGTGTAACCTGCAATATTATTAGTGCTGTTGCTTAGCGTGCATACTCAAGCCTATAAAAACTTACAATTTTACTTAGTCTTTAAAGGGCTTTGACACTAATGTTTGAAATGAAGGTTTTTCATTCTCCTCCATGAAACAATTTTCTCCTTAAAAAGAAAAAGAAAAAAGTTTTTATTTCAAATTGAACCTTTCAAAGAAATGTGGTGAGTTGTGAAAGTGTTTTGTCTGGAGAAAGATAAGAAGAACCAAAGCATATGAGCATATGTACTTCATGCTTCTAATTATGTTAAAAATGTTCTTCAGACTTTTTTATGGCCAATTATTATTGACTATTTTGTTATATTAAAATAGAGTAGAAATTATATCAATTTGCAATTCAATATAGGTAAAATGCCTATCTTATCCTATGTTATAATGCATATACATAAAGTACTGTGTAAATAACAGAAAGAAAATTATTCTATATTGGCAAACTAAAATGTCCTGAAGACCTGCATTCTAAATGTTTTTACAATTTTTCATTGCATGCAAAGACTAAAAAAAAAGAAAAAAAGTAAAGGAAATGGTGCTTTTTGTTTCCAATTTTTAGAAATGAATATTCTAATATGTCAGCATCCTTCATGAAATGGAAGGTTTGGTTTTGATACTCTGTGGTCAGCCAGGATTACTTATGATAGATTTGTTCTGCTTTATTGCCTAGAGATCTATTGGAGAAGCAATCAATTCTCATTACTATATAAATAAATAATATGTAATACATATATAGAACAACATTAGTCCATTAATTCCCAGAAATCAGTCCATGACAGCAGCACCTGACCTTGAGATTCAATGCCGTTTTGGTAACTGTGCACAATTTTTACTTCCAATATTCTTGCTATTATCAGTGAACTGAACCAGTGTCAAGAAATTAAATTCATTCTGTGGTGTGGATTTCGCATAATTACCTGGAAAGGTATTGAGGAGTGAAATTTTTTGAATGTTGCTTTAATTTGCAAGTAATATCTGGCTTTTAGTGTCTGAAGAATCTCACCTTTTTTTTTTTTAAACATGGATTTGTAGGCTATTCTGTAATTTTCTCTGATTGTGTAAAACATTTTGAATTGTATGTAAAAATTGCCTATTGGCAGTGATGAGAGAGAGCTGGAAAAGCCAAAGGGCATCTCTACGCGTTCAGATATTTCAAACTTATGTCACCTTGTTAAGGCATGCATATTTACGTCACTGTAGATGCTTTTATAATTTTTGATACTGAGCCTTTTGACCTTTGGGAGTGTTGAACAGTTCCTTCATTGGCTACGAACCTGGCTTCACACTGAGGATTTCTGGCAGCTCTGCTTAATACGAACGAAAACGAGTGATCACTGGGAGCAATTATTGCAGTATTTATGCTGTTCCTGCTAACATTCTGTGCATGTGTCTGCACGTCTGTGTGTGTTATGCTTTTTACTCTGATTTAATATTGCTGAAAGAGCTAACATGTTATTTGAATTGCTTTGGGGCCAGCTGAGAAAGAGGACAAAAAGGAAAACTGGAGTATGGAAAAAACCCACCACTCCTAGTAAAATGTCAACCTGGCTTCTTACTCTGCTCCCGATGATTAATGGCAAAGGCAAATGTCCTACAGACATTAAAGATCTGACCAAAACCTGATTGTAACTAGAGAGGACTTTTCACTGTCTTTGGGTTGGACAATGTTTCACAGGACGTTAATATATTGTACGGTTTTGGTTCAGTGTTTTACATTTTCATCAAGGTCTTCCTGTCACTTCTTTTTGTGAAAACAAATTGGTTATAATGTAAAGCTGTAGCTTCGAGCGTAGTTTCCCTTGCTCTGACAAGGCTGGGGGTGAACTTAGCCAGGGTCATAAAGTTCAGAACAGTATGGTGAGTGCAGCCTTACTAGTTTTACGGTAAACATAGGTTATGTGCATAGTTTTGGATGAAACACTGGTAGAAACTAATGATTCTGTTTGTAACTTTTGTTTATTGCAGGCTGCAAACAGTTACCTGAGGGATCAGTGGTTCCATTCTTTGCAGTGGAAGGTAAGTTCTGCACTTCGCTGTCTGTCTTGTCTGCCTCTAAGAATACTTTTTAGCATTCCCTATTTCTTCATTGTAAGAGCCCTGAATGGATGAAGTCTTTTTCTTACAGAAAACCTAAATCAGAACATGTATGCAGTTTCAACTTGTGCATATAGTGAATGAAGTGAAAAATGAACTTGTTACGTGGTCCAGCTTTATTAGCATGTGATTGGGTTGAAAAAGTAGATAGCCAGTAAGTTCACACTTAAGCAGTATAGAGCCTGGTTTTGGTTCTGTACTGTGAAGCTTACTCCGTTACAGAATGACTACAGCTTAATTGGGCGCTCTGTGCTCTTGGATTACTTGGGGTTTTTTTTGTTCCTTTCTTAGTGTCAGAAACTAGGGAGAAGGGGTGTCTTTTAGAGTTGCTTATTGTAAGTAGCATTAATTTATTATGCATCACTCTGTGTTTATGCTTTAGGATGGTTTGGATTGAAAGGCAGTTTCCATTTCAGAGATCTTGAGCTGTTTCTCATTTTCAGTGAGAACAATTGTCTGATTGCCCAGAGTAGGGGAAGTGGATCACAGTGAGAACATTGTCTCTCAAAAGCAGCACATTCCTCATCGAAAACTGTAGCTGGTGACCTTTGGATGGAATCTATATGGATCTTTGGTGCAGCTAGAAACAAGTTGTGGCCAGATGCTGAGTTCGGTTGTCCTCTCTTTTCTTGCGGTGGGAAACACAAGCAGTAGCTTTTCAGCTCAGGACTTGTCTTGGCAGGGTTTCAGTGAAGTCAGCCAGGTTGGCAGTGTAGCTTATCAAGATTTCAGCCTGCTGACAGCAACCACATGTGAAAATATAAGGAAGTCCCTCCCACCAAACTGGTTTTGTTGTAGGTGTGTTTGGTAGTTGCAAAATAGTTGTGTGGCAAAACTGCAGTATTGGTGCGCTTTGTATAGCAATCAGCATCTGGCAGAATCATATTCTTAGTGGATCCATATTCTTATTAGAAAGATCCGAGTGTTGAGATCTCCTTTTCCAGACCACTGCCATATCCTCCAGCCTGTTACCCTGATTACCTAAATGGGTGTGGGACAGTAGTGCTCATAGCAGAAAGCTGGGCTGTGGTGTGGCGCTTCATTTCAGCCTCTTGACGGTATCATTAATACAGTGCCTAGCCAATCTCGGGTTTTTTGCAACTCCTGAGGATAACAAAGAGCTTAAAGTGTGCAGAGACAGTATCTCCATGTGGCCATTATTTTTCCTCCTGCTTTGGCCAGCTGGGATGATCAGAGAAAGCATGGACTGAAATGATGATGGAATTACTTTTTATACCTCCCCCCAGCCAGGATGGCTCTGGTACTAATGTGCTGGTGGCATGTGCCCACTTTGCTCCCACAGAGAGGAGAAAAATTGGGGTTGGAGGTGCAACTCTGAAAAACAAGGAAGGAGTGGTAAAGATGCAACCTGGCTCCACCACCACCCACATCATCAATTAAATTATAGAGGCGGGGGGTGGGGGGGTTGGGGGGAAGCGCCTAGATCCTAGACAGAATGACTTGGCTTGCTCACATGCCTTTCAGTCATGGAGAGGGAGCTTTGCTCTGTGGGAGTTGTTTTTAAAGGAGTATTTCTTAAACTTTCCGATGCTTCTGACCAAGCATCTCATTTTGGGAAACTCTGAGTAATTTAACTTGTTGCAAAGTAGAATTTATTTTTGCTTCCTTGCTTCCCTCCCTACCCCCATTAAGTTCATTTCTGAAATACAAGTGAAACATTATCTTGATTTGAAAGACCTTCCCATTACCAAGAATAGCAAGCAACTTTTTCCCATAAGAACAGTTTAGTCAGTGCCCAGGTACTTAACGACTTGTAAACTCCTCTTTGCTAAAATGAAAATAGTTTGATGAGTTTTGTTGCTTAGTAAGTTGGAGGAAGAGCACCTGGTAACTTTCTGCTCTTTACTTTTGTTGTTATTTGGCAGATTTAAGTGAGGTCAGAACAGAACTAAGAGGAAAGACAAACGGTGTTACCTAGAACAGGAGCAGAAAGAGCTGCTTTGGTGAAGTTTTATCAGTTTACTTGCACTGTAGCCTATGACTTTAAGAGCTTGGTGCCAAGGTTCATCTCACTCCATATTTTGTATGGTTTGATGATTAAGCAGGTAGTGAGGGAACCCACAAAAAAACAGGAAGCCTGTTCTTCTGGAATGGGTCATTTACACAAAGCACCAGCTGGCAGAGAGATCGCTGCAGCTGTATTATAATTGGATGGTTGTGCTGATGAATGATATATTTGTCCAGTGGTCTTACAAATAATAGGTCAAAACATTTCTGTGGGCATGTAGAACACAGATGCAAACTGGTGCAGACAGCTGAAGCAGTTATTCTGGGGAAGATGTTCAACAGAGTTGAGATTGCTGTTATTTGTACTCATGTGGTAGAAGAATTTAGGTGGTCCAGCTGAACCTAGACCCTGCTATGTTAGGCAATGGATACAGGTGGAGCAGAAGACCTTCTCTTTGTCCTGCCCAGTCAGGGCTGGAGGAACCCATTTTACAAATGACAAATGGATACAAATGGATATTCTGAGAGTTTCCAGCAATGGGAATTACGTACCTTGTTCTTAAAACAGGAATGACTTGAATTACAGTTATGGGAGCAGATTCGTATTCTGCCGGTATCCTGGCTCCTTTTCCTGTGCTTCAAGCCTTGGGAGTCAGATGCTGCATGTGATCTGAGCTACCTGGAAAATGGCTAGGTCCAGTGAACAGCTGTAGTGTTAAACTTGGGGGAGCTCTTTAAGTTCAGTCATACAAGGTCCAACACCAAAAAAAAAAAAAAAATTAGACTAACCCTCTATCTCGGGAACCAAGAGTGGGAAGGGAGAGACAAAGAGGTGATTACAGAACATATTCTAACCTGTCACGGTAAGATAAGGCTCACATCAATCACTTCACTCAGTATGAGTGGACATGTGTTCAAATATAAATGTTTTCTTACCCTTGGTCAGAAAATGTTGGTGTGTGCCAGCCCACAACGCTTTGTCTGTAAAGCAGTTTTTAGCCAATAGAAACATTGCTGTGCTTGTGCATCTACCCTGTTCACTAGACCTGGGCTCTCTCTTCCCGAAGAACCCTTTTTATGTCGGTAGAAGTTGTGAAAGCAAAAATGATGGAGATCCTCAATAGCCTTTCAGAAAATGACCTGCAGAACTGCTTTGAGCGTTGGCAGTGTCGTATGCAGCTGTGTGTCAGTTCAGAAGGGAACTCTTTTGAAGGTGATCGTAGTTAATTTTTGTAACTTGATAAAAAGAGTTACAGGCATAATGTCTAGTTTTTTCCCCAGACTTCATATACTGGTTATCCTTTGGTATTGTACGAAGGTGCTAAGTCTGCGAGAGAGCTTTTATGTGGTGCAGTTTTAAGGATTAACACACTTAAGAAATTCAATTTGCCAAACACCACCCTGGAAATAATTTTTGTTCTAGAGACAAACATTGAAATAAAAATCAAGAGTAATTTCTTCCTGCAGCCTTGAGAATAATAAAAGAGATGCTACAGATATACAGAAATAAAAGAAAACCAAACACATAATTATCCTTGTTTTAGATCCAGCTCCAAGAGGTTTTATGTGTCATCCAACTAACTAGCTGTCAAGATGCTTACACAGCTTTTTAGATGTGACTTTCTCCTTGAATACTGTGCTCATTGAAGAGAACATGGGTGTAGGGACGGACTGTTCCTTATGTAGTAATTTTCTCTTTGGGTTTTCCAGTTCACAAGCTCCCACTAAGAGCTGCTCATAATTCTTCATTTAATCTGGATATCAGTGTATCAGAATTCTGAAAGGATTATTGGCCACCTCAGCGTATTAGAAATCATGACTTCCCTCGGGTTGTAGCTAAGCCAAACTATCTTTGTCCAGAGAATAAACAGAACATGTTAACAAATGTCCAGATCCTCAAACATAAACAAATCATTAATCCATTGTGTAAGGAATGTTCCTTTCAACCAAGGAGGTTGGATTGAAACCATGATATGTAATCTTTTGTGTTTGGAAGCTGATAAGTCATAACAGTGTATCAATAAAGATAACAACACTTTCTGTGAATATACAGAAGAAAATAACACATGCTGTTCATTGCCCTTTCTGGATGTGGGCTAGGTCCAGAGGTAACGAACCATATCTGTAGGGGATGGATACAGCTAAGCTTGGCTTTGAAAGGGAACTGTGGCTGGTAGTTTTGACACACACAGAAATAAGCAAGTATGTACCCTTGGCATTCTCCCAGACAGCATCCATCTACTTTCTTGCATGTTTATATCTTGCCATCTTTAGACTAAGGACTTCTGTATATTTGTGTAGTGCCGAGCACATAGATGTACCACCCTCTGTAGGAAAAGTTAACCCCTACATGCTTAAAGTAGTAGTCATTAAATACCTGCTTAACTAATTTAGTACCACGTTGTACTTGAATAAAAAAAAAAGACATCAGTGAGGTCTTTTCTGGGGATCATTAGGTCTTCTTTTGCAAATCTATACCTCTACTCTGTATCACATTTGTTGGGGGGGAATACACCTAAGGTTGTACAGGGCATGTTGCATTTTTTTAGCGGGCTTGTTAGTAATGTCTGAACACTGCCCTCATTGTGGGGTGTGCGTTGCTTGTGTTTTCTAGTTATCTGAATGATGCAGCAATGAAACATGTCAGTTGAGAGCCTTTGGGGGAATGTCCTGAATTGACACAATACGGAAAGAACAGACCTAGCTCTGCAGTAAAGCGTGAAGCATGACTCAAGCTGAGTTTTGTGCACCTCTGACCTGGATGTTCTGGAAAGGCTTGCCTATACCATGTCTTTCCTACTAATGCTAATGACCAGTCCTTGGCTGTCCCCTAATGAATGGTGCTGCTTGGTTGGGGGGTTTTACCCATGTGTTTGCACAGAGTGTAAATGCATTAATTGTAGAATTGTGTAGGTTGGAAGACATCTTTGAACATCATCTGATCCTCTCTGCACCCATGCTGCCCTTTTCTTCACTCAATGCAGTGTATGCTTTGAAGTTGTCGGAGGTCACTGAGAGCCTGTGAAGCTCGGCACAAGGCACAGTGTTGATGTGTGGTCTCACAAGTGCTGAGCTGGAGGGAGCAGTCACCTCCTTTGTCCTGTTGTCTGTGCTTGTGCATGTGCAGCCCACTGTGTGTGTGCGGCCGTGGCTTGCAGTCAACAGTCACGTTACCTTTGTTTTAAAATTTGTCTTTTATGCAGACACCATGTTTTGATTCCCATGAATTGGGAAACTGGAACGATGCTGTCATTTGGGATTTGCAAACATTATGCATCGAATGCTAAACTAAGTAATGTTGGCCTTCATTCAAAAACTTTAATTTTGGATTGATATTTCCCTGGTTCTCATAAGGATTGTTGTATCTGTGTCTTCAGGAAATAGATATTTTCATGCACAAGCAGTCCTGTTAGTTGCAAAAGGATTGATTGTCATATAAAGTCATACTTGGCCTGAATAGTGGTATGCTCTCTGGTCTTTACTGTGTCCAGGTTATGAATTCATTGTCCATTAGAAGTGAATTATATGAATATTATACAAGAAATATGGATGAGTATCACTTTTTGTAGCTAATGGTGAAAGTTCAAAGAGAGTTATTTTTCTGTGCTTTACAACTGCAAAAAATCTAAGTGGAGAGAAACTGTTCTCAAAGAGGGGTAAAGACTTCCTTGTGTAAAGCACCTTTATGGTTTTGTCACCATGGTAATGATTAAAAATAGTGCTGATACAGGAGTGGGGTTTATATAGAATTTAAATGATGACATTAAAGAAATTTATAGCCTTAAATTTTGGTAAATCATGCCTTAAAACTATGAGATCAGGAAAAAAATCACATTGGTTATGGCTTAAAAGGCCTATGTCTGTCATTTGTATTTAATCAATTTATGATTCTAGAGAGAGGAAGCTTTGGTGCCCTGTGACGATTCAATAGCCCCGTGCTGTACTGCATAGTAGAAGTATTGCTCAGAGCTCAGCAGTTCTTTGGAGTGGTAGTTCCTGGATTTCAACTCTCAGTGGTGGTTACACAGCACACGCAACTGTAATTGTCTTGGCTGTTTCTTTGCTTTCTTTATCTGAATATGTGAGGTATTTTCAGAGAACACAGAAGTTTACTTTTTTTGTTATTTTAAGTTGAAACAGTAAACAATTATCATACAATTAGGCCAAAGACAGCCTTTTTTTTTTCCCCTTTTTCATTTTGTGTCTGCATATGAGTCAATAATACATTGATGGGAACTTAAGCTGTGGAATTAAATTGTGCCTTTCAAAGCCTCAGGGATTTGAAAACTTTGTGGGCTTTGATGACAGAGACGTTGTGGAAGAGCGAGTTTCTTGCTTTGGTAGATAAAAGGCAAGCCACAAGGTTTGGCTGGTGGTTTTATTCTTCCCATGGAATGCATGGGTGCAAGTTGTGGGAGACCATGAGTGTGTTTTTAAGATAGCCAAAGCCTCTCCACTGCAGGACTTCAAGCATCCTGATGGAGTTTCAGACTGGACTTTAAACTCTGTAGGGAACAGATGCAGGGTCCAAGTGGTGTGTGGATGCATCTATGCTGCCAAGAAGAGAAGGTGGTAATAATTAGAGCTTTCTGGTGAACTTAGTGGTACTAAAAACATATCTTGACATTTTTCAGTTCCTGATGCACCCTCTCGTGGTTAGGTTGATTCTTATTGCCAAAGTTTGTTCTTTTGTATTTGGAAGGTTTATAGTCTGGACAACCTCCTTGCAAATTCAGGAGCTACATCATGGAAATCTTGTCATACTTACAGCCTTTTATTTCTATAATGTTTATTTTTTTTGTATTTAAGTATTCTCCCCTACAGATTTGTTTTCTTTTTTTTTGATTTTTTTACTTAGGACATCTTCATAAGCATGTGAAGTCCATTGGTTCCCTCATTTCCCTGTGTGAGTTTGGTCAGTCTTAGGCCATCTGTTATCAGAAGTCACTTGAAAAATCTTGGCCTTCTTTTCTGTTTCTGAGATCTCAGTTTGCTAGAGGTAACTGTCTTCTATCACAGCGGAAGGGCATTAATCTCACTTTGGGAAGTGGAAATGAATAGAGGAAAACCATAGAAGATGTTGACAGAACTGGATCTAGATAGAGATTTTTCTTTTATTTTTTTATGATTCACTGGTGATGTTTTAAGAACTGGAACAGGTAGAATGGTTAGGGGTTTTTTTAAGCTTTCACTGCCTTTGCCTTGGGAAAATACCTCTGTTTCTGGGGGACATTGGAGCAGGGTCCTCCTGTAAGGTATGTCTGCAGCAGCAGTAGCTGATCTGTGCTCTGAGCTGGCTTAGCACGAATCAGTTTAAATCTCGGAGCTGCATATCTATGTCAGCAGAGCACTTTGTCCAGCCAAAAGAGACTCTCAGCAACATGCTGAGATGCCTGACTGGATCTGAGCTGCTGCTCTGAGCTGTTCTGCCCTCACCCAGCCATACACACGCATAGTTTGTATATCCATAGCTGCCTCTTGCATTGCCAAAACAGGCTTTTCTAAGGAGACAGAACTCAAGCGAGTTAATGGCCCAGTGGTGAAATCTGAGTAGAAACTAGATAGTTATTTTCTATCTTGCTTTAGCTAAGTCAGGACCAGCACTAAATCTTCCCCTCTAGACTTGGATGCTATCCTATTCAAACTAATATTAGGTCTGAAGATAGAGGGGTGTCAAAAACAGCTGAATAAACAGGTCAGCTTGTTATTGTGTACTTAGGTCTCGGCTCTGAAGAGGAGTAAATACAATTGCTGGCGTATGTTACTTCTCAGGAATGCTGAGCTGCTGGCCAAGAGGGATCCTCAGTTTTTGTCCTGGCAAATTGCTTCTCCACATTATTCCAGGGCTGGCCTTATGACTAATTCTTTGTAATTCAGGACTTCCAGATCATGGTGACCACTAGTTTCACCAATTTACAACTTTTCCTCTATAGCTGTTACAATATAGAGATGCACCAAAATTAGTGCCTTGTTCAGGCTCTTGGATGTAGAAAAATCTGGTTTTAGGAGATCTCTTATGAAGACAGGGCAAGACTGGTACCTTTCCCAGGAGTGTAATTATCCTCCTCTCATGATGCATTGAGTGTTAAAGCCTAACTCTGGGAGTTGACACACACCAAATACCTTGTTAAGCTGGTATCCTGAGGCCTAATACTGCATTATGGATGTTATAAGGACTTAGTGTTAGAAGACCTTTGTGAGCCTAAAGAAGCAAAGTGGATCTAGGTGTGGTTTTATATTTCTCTTTCCTTTCTTGATTAGTTTTGTCCTTGTGTTTATTTCTTCCAATATAATTAGTGTGTTGAGTGCATCATACTATACGTAATGTATTAGAGAATTATAAAACTACTGCTCGTATCTACACAAAACCTCAAACAGTATGTTCCAAGTGTCAGAGCCTGGATCATGCCCTAGCTCTTGTCTGTCATACCTCCTTGTCTTCTTTTTCCTCTAGAATAGTGATTGTTTCCAAATTAGAGAAAAGTATCAGAAAACAGTGCTAGTAACAGTATGCCCTTCATTCCCTTGTCTTCATTCAGAAGTCATCGCATCACAGCTATTTATTGTAGCCTGGTCTCTTGTCACCTCCCACTGGATCAGGCTGCCCAAGACCCTATCTAACCTGGCCTTGAACACCTCCAGGGATGGGGCATCCATAACTTCCTTGGCAACCTGTTCCAGTGTCTCACCACTCCCATGATGAAGAAATTCTTCCTTATATCAAGCCTAAATCTGCCCCTCTCCAGTTTATACCCATTGTCCCTCGTCCTATCACCACAAGCCTTTATGAATAGTCCCTCTACAGCTTTCTTGTAGGTCCCTTTCAGGTACTGGAAGGTCACTGCAAGATCTCCTCAGAGCCTTCTCTTCTCCAGGCTGAACAACCGCAACTCTCTCAGCCTGTCCTTGTATGGGAGGTGTTCAGCCCTCAGATCATCTTTGTAGCCCTTTTCTGGACCCGTTCCAACAGTGAACTGCAGAAATTCAGGGGTATTTTGGTAGGCTAAAGAGTTGTAGGAGATTTGGAGTTTTGTACTGATGTGGTGTGATAAGATGTGATATAAAAACATGGAACAAAGTGATGAGGCTGTTTCAGATGCAGATGCTGCTCTGAAATCTGGTATCTCCCTGTGAAAACCTGGCAATTTTAGAGCTCCAAAGCCCAGTAGTCTGAAGACAGAAATACCCTGCTTTTCTCAAGTCCCTTTTAAGATGCTTGCAAGTATCGCATCAGTATCCAGTATCCGTGCTCTCCCCAAGGCTCTGCAGCAGCTTTCTGACACAAACACGTTCCTCTAGCCGTGCACATGTCTCTTGCTGACGACATTGATGATGCAGGTGCACAAGAGAGAAGCCAATTTCAAAGCCATTTATGGTGTTGAAGTGCTAGAAACCCAGCTAAATAATACATTTGCCAAGGAGGAGAAAGCAAAACAGGTGGGTAAACCTCCATTTGGAAGGTTTTGCTGACAGGCGAGAGGGGAGGACTGCAGTAAAAGCCAACGGTGCCCACTGCTAGCAGCGGAGAGTAATAAGGAAAAGAGATGACGTGGCTTTTTATTCCAGTTTGTATATCTGAGAAAAAATAATTGCTTAGTGTACTACTCAGTGCTACCTAATCTTACTGGCTTTCCTGGAAAATAGAAGGGGGTGAATCTTTCAGAGATTATCTTTTGTTAGCAGTTACTGCAATGTGTAGCATTAGTAACTGCTTAATCCCGATTTGAGGTAGTTTCTCAGGTGGCAAGTTCTTCCAGTCAGAGTTCTTGCGTGCCTGAGATTACTGGCATATGTTTTGCAGCCTTGCAGATGAGGTAGCATCGTATTTTCCCTCTTAGGCCTTAGTGGGCTTTGAAGAATGTAGTGTCAGAGTGGGGGCAGTTCTGCACAGCAGGCATGCTGTCTGGCTATTCTCCATGGTGGCCTTGCACACAGCTTTTTCTTTGGCAGACCTGGGCAAAGTGCAATGATGATAAGATTGTGCATGTTCTTTTTTTCCTACACACTATCTCCTTTCTGCAGTAGCAAAGTAATTTATTCCCACTGCAGGCTGAGCGCTGGTGGTTGTCAAGGACTAGGCTCTGCAAGACCCCACCATCATGTGTGGAATATAAAGCGCCTGTATCTAAAGGTATTAGGAACCTGGATCAGCTCAGCTTAGTGTCAGAGGCATTCTGTAACGCAGCCAGTAATATTAGGTCTCTACACAGACAATCGCATAGTACAGGCCACATCTAGGTGGTAGTTCATGTGAGAGTATTTTCTATCTTCTGCTTTCTGTTTGATGCATGCTAAACTCCACAGTCATACAGCAGCTGCTATAGCTTCTTTAATGCTATTCTCTCTTCCACCCTGCCATGCACTGCAATGCAGTTAGTCCACTGAAGGTTTTGGAAAGTGTGGAGTGTATATGGTACATGTATCCCTGCTTTTCATCTAATAGTCTGCGCTTGTTTGGTTTTTTGTTTGTTTTTTTTTAATGGAACATGATTTTGCTGACTCCAGCTCATACTGCATAATCTCAAATACATGAGCACGTCAGACTCACACCCCTCTGGAAACTGTGGATTGCACCAGAACACTGAGATCCCGATGTCCAGACAGTGTTTGTATGGCACATTTTCTGCGCTGGGGAAAAGTACCAAAAATGCTGCAGCAGGCAGCAGTGAAGTCCTGCAACAGGAGGAGGTTGTTGTGCCTAAACATGTTTGAAACCTTCCCTCTGATGATGAGTCAGAGGCTGAGTGCTGTGGATGAAGCAGGGTGTCTGGCTCCTGTCCTAATTGTGTGAGCCCAGCAACCTCTATGTGAAGGTTTTTCTCGCTCATTCTGCATAAGAGTTTAAAGCGGCTCAGGAGGGTTTGTAGACCCTACCAGCCTGCAGTTAGGGCAGATCTTTTCCTGTACATATTGTTCAGCTGTATTGATGTTGTTGGAGATTTTTCTCTTGCCCAGGATCAGAAGGAAAAGGTGTTGTGTGACTTCTGTTTTTTTAAAAAAAACACAAAACACAACCCCCCAAAAATCCGGCTGAAACACCCATGGCCAACATATTTTAAAATATTTCTTTTACAGAGATGTTACATGGGATTTGCAACCCAAGATCACAGCTGGGTCTCTGCTGATGCTTTTTGCAAGTAAGGAGTGGCTTGTGCTTCTGCTAGAAACGTATCTGCAGTCATAGTGAAATTCCGCATAGCCGAAGCAACATTAAAAACAAACCCCAGCTTGGCTCTGGTTCGAAAAATATGGAACAGCAGTTGCTGTGTGCAAGATGAAAGCTGATGTTTTGCCAACGTGAAGTGTAAAGCTGGTGCTGGAACTGGGGCCTGAAGAATGGGAGAGTTTGCCAAAAGGAAATGGAAGCAGGGATGGAGGGTTTCGGAGAATGCATCAAAGTCAGCTGTGCCAAACAAGGTCTCCCCTGTGGACTAGTCTGATTACGATAGTAACCGCGTTATCCCATGCAAAGTGCAGCTGGAGCCACAGTTGGCCTTCTATGTTTTCTAGCTGGGGAAATGGCATCTCAAATGCATGGCCAAGGCAGAGAGAGATATGGATCGACCGGCCAGCTGTGTTCCTGCATCTTAGTGACCGAAGGGCTGTATGCAGGGATTTGAGAGAAAGACAAGATGCCAACAAAAACAAAGCCATTTCCCTGCTTGGTAATGGGAATGTCTACCAAAGACAACCTCTTCCCTTCCCACTTACAGGGCCAGAAGGAAGCCACAATTTTTGTGTTGCTTTCAGTTTTTGAGGACACACACTGTATCTGCATGCAGGTTTGTCTTCAATGGAACCCATAAATTTAAGATCTGCTTGCCCAGCGCTTTCAGTTTGCATTATTACCTTGGTTAGAATATCCTTCTATTCCAGTCCTCTCATCCCCCCTTGTTGCAGAAGGGTATCTTTGGAATAGTCTTGAGCACATCAGAGAGCAGAAGCCCAGAGAGGTGGTCAGTCATGTGACAGCGATGTGTGAAGGAGGTGGAGATAGATACATACATACATACGTACATACATACATAATACACTTTGGGAGCAAGTTCTTCGGTCCAGTAATGTCACAGCTGCTTAGTGTCATGCTGGGAGGTGAGCTGAGCAAGGAGATTGCCCTGTGAGCCCCCTGCTCCCACTTTCTCTTTGCACTTTTCTTGGTCCAAGCAGACGTGTTTCATCCTTTTAAAATTTTGTTTATTTCAGCATTCTTTTACTTTGCAGTTGTACTGTCCAAGTGGTATCTGAGCAAAGGACAAACTCTATGCCTGTGGGAAGTGTCTGAGTGGTTGTTCCAGCTTGTGCATTAGTAACAGCTGAACCCACGTCACCACTTACTGAACCCATTGAACTTTGTTGGCTGTGAAAGAGCAGGGATCTGAGGGTTTGGGGTTTTTTGCCTGGATTAGCTGAGATCTGGAGTAAGGTGGTAGACTGGTGGGAAAAAAAACAGGTGAACGAATGTAGACTGAAAAAGAAGTGGGGGAAGATGTTGTGATGGGGAGCACAGCAACAGCATATCAACTTGCAGCTTGCTTGCAGCCCCTGTGCATGCCAGTGGTGCTTTTACTTGGAGGTGCCGTGATCTAGCAATTAGTGTTGAGGGCTGAGGATCATAAGACCACAGTTCTGCTCTGGTCCTGGCTTGATATATGAGCTCAAGGAAATCGCCTTGGTTTTCTTGCTCAGTTTCTCCTTCTTGCCTTTAATCAAGACCATGAGCTGCTCAGGATAGAGACTGTCTTTTGATGTATTTATTCAGAGTATAGATTCATGGGTGCCAATCTCAATGCAATAAATGTTGGTGATTTCATCGGGATCTTTTTTGTATGAATTGGCAAAAACGAGGTGTTACTTAGACTTTAACTGGGTGATAATCAGGAAGTGTCTAATAAATTATAACGCTTTCCTCCAGTTCTCTGGCCTGTGGCAAGGAGCTTGTGGGCAAGTGAGCATTCAGAAGCAGAGAAGTTGATGCACTTCAGCATTTAGCACTAGGTAGAATGAAAAATGCAGAAAATGTCTTAGCCTGAGAACATAGTAAAGTGCAAAAGTTTGCTGCTGCTGTTTTGCAGCTATTTTAGAGAACAAGCACGTTAGTCTTTCTGTATAAAACCTTCAGAAGGTTGTGAAGAGTTTGCAGCGTGAGTACTCTCAAGTCCCCGGTTTGGAAAAATTCCTATAATCTCATCCTAGCCCCAGCTGTTTGCCTGGAATGGGACTTTTTATAGGCGTAGTCTTTTCAGGTAAGTTGGTTTTTTCCTTTATATTGATAAATGTAGCTTGTAGGAACTTAGTTCAGAAGGCTTTCAGTGGATCTACCTGTTGATTTAAGCCCCTCTCTGGCTACCAGGGAAATTTCTGTTAGCAATAAGTTATTCTTATGCATTTTCCAGAATAACACGAAGTAAGTGATGCCTGCTAGTGTTAAAAGCAGTGTATGGATTTATCTGAGTTCTGGGGATGCCATGCCATCGTTGTTGTCGTGAAGGTAACAAGTTAGTAGACAAAATGCCAGCAGGTGGTGCCCAAGAATACGGTACTGCGCCTGGGCTTTGTGGGACAAGCTAAGTGTGTGTGTTGAACATCTCAAGCAACTGTTCCTGTTTGTTGTTATGCAGCTTTTTAACAAAATGTTCTGCTGCAGTGGAGAAAAGTGTTCCAGTGTCTGCTCTTTGCATTTCTTTTTCTTAGCAAGAGACACCTCTATTTTACACAAGTGCTGTCAACATTAAACTGTAACACTAGCTTGGCTCAGCCATCCCCACAATGGGCTGGGGAGGACCTCTGTGCGGGAGGTTGACCTTTTCCCTTTTGCTGGAACTGCCCTCGTTGCTCAGCAAGAAATAAACAATTGCTGGCACATGCAACCCTCAAAGTCTGTGTATGTTACTGCAGTAGCTCTAGCCTCTCCAATAAAGAAGTGATTAGTTGCATACTGGTGTGCAGTAAAGGGCTGAAGAGCAGAGAGCTAGAATTTAGCAAGCTATTCTGGATTAGGGTTGGCAATTAATTTTTTTAATGTAAGGAAGATGGTATTTGCTAATGGGAAGACGAGTTCCCAAGAGTACAGAACGTTTCCTGGCCACTAGTAATAAAGCTGGGACGAACTTCAGTCATCAAGAAGACTAACTTCATCTCGCCCTCTTTTGGGTGATTGTGTGCCTACTGCTTTAAGATGTTCCTAATATGAAAGGCTGAAAAAGGCAGTTGTTGCATGCCCTCCGATTTGTGTCCTTTTTCTTGGATGTCAGCTACATTGGTATTATCATTCTTGTCCAAGGAAATGGTGTATGAGCAAAGGCTACAGGATGAGGCCATTATGGGATAGAAAACCACATCAAGATGTTACTTAAAAAAGCTGAAAGTTTTGTAGGCTCTTCTGAACTTTTTGTTCACATTAATTCTTAGGAGCTTTTGAGCACTGATAGTAAAACCTGCTGCTTAACGTATTTCTGTCACATTCTGTGGTTTAATAGCACTGGAAAAGTAATTTTTCACATGTGGACTTCAATCCCTTCTTCTCCTCAAAAAGAGGATTGAGACTTAGATCTTTGGATTTCTGCAAGACTATAATTAATTAGAGTGATTTGAGAATGACAGATGCCCTGCCACTGTCACTTATTCCCCATGCTGCTGCCTCTGGGTACTTATTAAATTCAGTGGTTTTGCTTTTAAAGTCAGCATAGCAAGATTTTCAAATGACACGAGCTGCATGGTTCTGGCTGGTCAGTAACTAGAGGGTCAAATTCCAAGTTGGCATATGTTATTTTCACTCATAAATTGTCGTAGGAGCTGCTGCTTTTAGTGAAATCTCAGTGAAACTGGATTCCCACTCCAGTATTTTTCTTGTACATGCTATTAATGATGAATATTGTGTGAGTATTTTCAGCAACTGAAGGCATCTTTTACACCTACATCCAGAGGGAACAAACTCCTTGCATGTGTTGACGTGCCTGTTCTCCAAGATGGGTCTTTACCAGGTAGCTTTGTTTTTAAGCTCATGAGTGATTATTTCTCCTTGCTCTAAAGTCAGCACAGGTAGAATAGAGCAGATGGCTCAGTGTTGGCTAAGTGCTTGCTGATACACAGCAAATTGCTTCTGTAACTGAGTGATAGGTTTCAAGCTTTAATTGAGGCTTTCAACAAGGCGCTCAACAGTGAAAAGCATTCTGCTGAGAAAAACAGCAGTGTAGCCATGGGCAAAGGTTCAGGGTAGCAGAGTTCAGCCCTCTTGGGGATGGCTTCTCAATTTATTTATTTTCTGCTGCTTTCCCACCATCATTCAAGACTTCTGTAATGTTGCTTGCAGACTACAACTCAGTGTACCAGTACGGTAAACCGTATGTGCTAAAAACGTGAAGCAGACACTGATAAGTTTGGGGTTTCTGCTTGCAGTGGGCTCAGAATGTCTGCAGAGGTAGTTGTCCCCTGATGCTCCCTTTGAGCCATTGTCTGCCTGATCTGAGCTGCAGCTTTTGTAGGTCTCCATTGTGTAGCAGGGAGTACAGCTCCTGCTGCCTTTTCTCTTATGTATGTCAGCGTCATTAGAATTTCAATTTTTAATGGACATCTCTAAAAGGGAAAAGAAGCCTCCCTTGCTCCTCCCTCCTCCCAAGCAAGAGTGGATTTGACAGCAGAAGAAAGGTATTTGTGGTGGGGTTGTCTGAGCAGCGTCCTGTTGGGCAAGAGGGTTTCTTTCAGCAGCTGTTCCTTAGGTTGAAGGAGCTGCTGTCTGACGTCTCCTTGTAACTCGACCAAGTAATGGGCAGCCCAGAGCAGGCAGGGATACAATAACCCTGTGGTCTAGGTCTTGTGCTCCCCTCACCCGCACTTTTTATCCTGGTTTGAACTCTGCTTTGAATTTGATTTCTTCATAGTCTGGGACCAGGAATAAGTACCAGCAGGGAAGATGTACATGTTGAACTAGGTTTGTTTAGTGTCCTCAGTTAGGCAGAAAGGAGTTGCTTGAAGTTATGAGGCTGGCTGGTGGGCCTTGAAGTTTAGATTTTATTTAGTGCTGGAGTGGGTCTAACAGAAAGTCCATTAAAAAAGGCAGTACATGAATAAGAGAACTTAAACTATGATTCAAGTTTCCTACAGTCCAAGTAATCTGTGATGATGGTAGAAGTAGTGCTGGTAGCTTAAAAGCACTGGCGGACCTTCTATGCCCCAAGGAGCTTAGAAGTACAAAGATTTTTACTCAGTTCTGAAATCCCAAACTCATTTGATAGTGCCCACAGCATGTGTTTCTATGTTCCTTTAGCTTTTCAGTGGCTTAAAATGTACTGAAAGTGTAGCTACTGCCAGTGTGCCTTTGTACTTGCATGAATTTAATTAAAAAGGTAATTGGATTGCTTTATCAGGCTTCACTGTCAGCACAGTGCCACCTTCTTCTCCCCCGTCTAACAACGTTGACAAACCTAAGGCATCTGAAATCTGTATTGTCCTGTGTTCTCGTCTGTTGTGTTTCGGATAGAGTACAGAGGTGACTGTGCTTTCTGTTGAGCACTAGATCTGCTGCCACAGTGGGAAGGAAGTGACTGATAAGCCGAGAGGCAGCCTCTTCAGATGGTTCCTGCAGGGGCTGCCCTGTGTGAGTGGAGGGGGAAATGCCGTGTAGTGGCAAAACTCCAAACCATAACAAAACAAAGCAGACTGACTCTTTGTGAAGTCCTCTCTCTTTATTACACTGACCATGTATAGCCCAGAACGGGCAGCTGAATCTGTGAGCTGCGCAATGTGAACAGTTCTTGCAATTTCTCTGGAAGTGCTGCCGAGGAACGCAAGATCCATTTTTAGTGCAGAACACTGATGTTTTCATGTAAACAAAGAAGTGCTCAGCCTGTGCTGTTTAATAAACCTGAGGATGTATCCAGACTTCCTGACATCCCTCTGACAAGTGGACCAGATTCGCACACAGAGAGGAGCGGAAGGGCATATGACCTGAACAACATGCTGTGGTCCTGGCACTTGCTTTCCATCAGCCATTAGAGCTCCTTCCCTGCCAGCTCCGGGGCTGTGCGCTGCCTCCAGCGCTGCCTGCTTTGGCAAGCCTCGCCTGGCTCTGGTACATGCTTCGTGCTGTCGTTGGGAGTGGCATTTTAATGCTCCTCGTCGTTTCCTTCAACTTCTAGAGTTTCATCAAGCCACCTCTGGGAATTCGGGAGGGTGGGTTTTCTCTAAAGAATACTATTTATAATACGAAGCAGCCTTAGTTTCAGTCATTTGTGGCAACATGGCTGCTGAGGAGGTAAGAACAGTCTTTTGCTTATCCAGCTGATCTACAGATGGAGTGGTTGGTGAAATAGGTTGGGCACGGGCAGAAGTAACACACGGGCATGCAGAGGACTGGGGCAGGTGGGAAGCAGTTTAAAGCAGTCAGCATTAAGCAGTCAGGAATGTTTTTCTTGAGAGTGGAAATGCTGTTGTGTGGAAGATTTGGAGACTTCATGAGTTAATTTCTGTTACTTTTCAGTAACCTTCAAGACAGAAAGAAAAACCTGTGGGTCTACTGGAATTTTTCACTTTAATGAAATTGATTTAGCTCATACTGAATGTGAATTCACCTATTAGCAATGTAGAATAAAGTACCTGTAGAATGATGTTTTGATGGCCTCTCTCCCCCATTCTTAATGACTAACTCCCTTTAAAAGCCTCTACAGCTTTGGAAACAATGTAATAGCAGTTATCTGTTATTAGCCTTAGGAAAAAAGTGTTTACAAGAGCAGATGATGGAAAGAAAGATGGTCTGGAATTCAAAACCTTATTTTATAATTAAAAGAAAGAGTCAGTTTTTCATTGCTTCCACAGAAGAAATTGGTTTAGACATGTGAGATCTGCAAACAGAAAAGGCAAAAGTCTTAACTACAAAGCAGCCCATTTGAAGTTGCTTGTAGGAATCACAAATCCAGTCAGTTTTTTCAAGGGATTTATGATGGTGTCAGTGTGACCCTTTTGTTTATCCTACAGAAAAAGATTTACAAGTACAAGAAGGTGCTCAGTAACCCCAGCCGCTGGGAGGTGGTGTTGAAGGAGATCAGGACGCTGGTGGACATGGCGCTGACCTCTCCGCTTCAGGATGACTCTATTCACCAAGCACCACTGGAGATTGTCTCAAAACTGCTCTCAGAGGTATGACCTCAGTAGTGCTTCTGCAAGACTCTGTCACATTTAGACAAGAGACAAACTGTTAAAGTTTGTGGGTGGGTTTTATTTTAACTTGGGCAATCAAAATTCTGCTTTTGCGTCTGCTTGTGATTTCTGCTGACTTGAGTGGAATTTGTACTTGCTGGGGAGAAAGAGAATTTGACCCATGTTATCTAGATTTCTAGAAAAAAACCCACATTTCTCTTTAGTTTTGTTGATTATTTATGGCAAATTTGTTATGGGTCTGATACGTCTTATTTCAAGTCAGTGGGAAAACTCTTTTTGACTTCTATCCCGTTGGCTTTCTTTGCATGACTGATAATTCTTGTAGCAATATGTATATACCAATAAATTAATTGTACACTTCCTGTATTATTACTAATTCTGTCAAAGAAAAGTATTCTATTTCTTCAGAAGTACCTATCCTCCTTTGATAGCACCTATTTCAAATAGCTAACTGTTCATGGGCCGGAAATGTAACGCCAAGCAGGTTTTTCATGTCTTAGTTCTGATGTGCAAAGATTTGTCATATGCAAAAAAAAATTCCTAGCTATTTTATCATGCAGTAGGCAAAGATCTTAGCAACTCACAACTTCGTAAGCTCTGAATGGATCATGCTGCTGAGAAAGCTAAAAGCAAACTCTTTTGCATAGGTGGTAGCTTACAAGACTTCCAGTAAGTGTGTTGGCTTTTACTGGTTCCATGTTTGAAGAAAGAATTTCAGGAAAACTGCAGCAGTTAGTTTACTGGCAGACAGATGTTATACAACACCACAACAATCCTTTTATTAATTTTCACAGAAACATAAAGCCTGTCTTAAGAAAGCACTTCTAAGAAATTTATTCCTAGCTTTAGTTTTCCCACTGATTGAGACCTACTCTGTCATCCCGGTTGTGTCCTCAGCTTTCACGGCTGGAGTGCTTAAATCTGAAGGTGCTGAGGGAGAAATAGAAGCTTGCACAACCCCTTGGAGCATATTTTAATTTGTTTAATTTTATTCTAAAAATAAGCAATTGCATTTTTGACCCTTTCTGCTTTTGTCGGGTGGTAGCTATGAGTACACTCTGTGCCGGTGTGCCAACTCGAAGTACTCTCTGCTCATTCATGTCTTCTATTCAACTCTTTCAGAACAACAACTTAACCACTCAAGACCATGAGAGCATTATTGTGGTGAGTAGCTTTCTGTCAAAATCTGAGGACAAAGATGTATTGTTTGATAACACTTCTGTTAATGCTTGCCTCTATCCCACTGCAGTTGGGTAAATATGAAAGTATTTCCACCAATGCTGGTGAACTTAGACAGGACCAAGCCCATTTATTCTACTGCTTTTTATGTGGTTGTGTCATTCCTCTTTTCTTGTTTCATAGATGAGCAACAATAGTTTCCTTATCAACTTATCTGAAACAGCACAGCATGTTGAGGGTTAATCATCTCCCCAAATGACCTCCTTACTATGTTACACAGTGCCATGTTCATCTCTATAGATAATTATAAAAAATAAATAATAAAAAACCCATCATTTCCAGATGTGTCCTATAAAACCCTTAGGCTTACTATATGTGTCACTGCAGTTTAACCCCGTGCTTGCTTGATTTGTAAAAATATCTTTCTTCAACCTTTTTCTTTTCTGTAGGTTGTATTTTTTTAGACATAGAAATAAGTGAATCAAATGGCAGTCTTTCCTTGTGCAACAAAATACAAAATCTCAACAATATATTGGAGAGGTAAACTTGGTTCCCCATCGCTGTGATTTAATTTCAGTCAGTAGCAATTTCCAGATTTTCCCAGTAATCCAATTTAGAACCTCACCACCACCCAGTTGTATCAGGTCTTGATGACTCTTCCTGCAAAATGACATGGTGGCATGTAGCTGCCAGTTAGGTGTGAATTGTGTTTAACTGCTGTTTAAGGTACCATTTTACCTGGAATCAGCCACGAAGATTGGTTTCTGAAGTGACTTTTATTTGTTTTTTGAGATCTTCTATAACTTTCATTTTTCTCTAGGGGCAAGTGTAATCCAGCCCTCCAGTTACAACTGGTTGTTTAGGGGGAAGGATTTTAATATCAAAGATGTAAAGTGACCCTGCCGTGAGCATGGAAGTTGGAGGTGGCCTCCAAAGGTCCTTTCATCTGACATTCGGCACTTCTGGGTGGTGGCTTCTTCAGTTCAAGTTGTGCCCTTCTGCAGGTTGTGCCCGAACCATTAAAGAGCTGGCAGTTTCTGGGCATTCAGAGCTCGCTGCTGTTACAGGGCTAACCTGCACTATTCTTAAGAAGTATTGCTAATGCTGTGTATTTCTGTAGTGTCTTAAAAGTACTTGGTGATATGCCATGCGGGTGGAACTGGCTTTCTTTCTGTAGATGGTTCTGGAACAGATGAATATTACAACTGACTCCCTGCCCAGTAAGGAAGGGGAAGCACAAGTTGCCATAACTGAGCAACGCAAGACAGAACATTAATGCTTTTAACCACAGCACACTTAAGGAAAATACAGCCTGTTTTCATGCTGACAGTGCAGGCAGGGCTGTGACCAGCATGATAGAGTCAGTTGTGGTTGTTCCATACATTTAGGAAGGACTGGCTTGAAACAGTAAAGCTGATATTTCTTAGGCTAGTGACATCTCTGATGCAGTGATCCTCTGATAGCTGCAGCACAGGTATAAACACTTGCTGATTTTGCAATATGAGACTCCTGTGATATAGTAAACACTCTAAAAGATTGGTTCAAGGAAGATCTTTAGCTCGGGTGTTGGATGGTTAGCAAATATATTCTAGTCTCACTGTATTTGTCGCATTCTCCATCAGTCTGCTGTTGCTGCAGCAGCAGAGGGAGAGTGAACAGTTGCAGAAGGATGGCACACCATAATCAACAGAAACATCATAAATGTTATGTGTACCCAAAGCCAGATCTTTGCAGATGTATTTGGGTTTCATTGTTGAAGTTCACGTTAATTTTGACCTGCTAGTGTGTGCAAGCAGACTGACCGGGGCTGGAATCCTTAAGGAGATGAGAGGGAGAACAAAAACCAAAGCAGGCTGCCATAATAAAGCTCTAGATGCCATCTGAATAAAATATCTGGTGTTCAGTTGCTTAATACAAAATGTCCTAGCTGCTCTTTTTAGAGTACTTTTAAATGGGTACTGGGAATCCCTTTAGCTCAAGACTGGAAAAGCCCGAGGGCACCATTGCATAGAGAGAATGCCTTGTTCTAGTACCATTTCCTAATTTGCAAAGAAAGTAACAGCAACATAAGCTCATTACACCCTCGGTGGCAGGTATGACCTCTAATGTATTTACCAAGCATAAGCACATTGGTTTGCACAGCAACAAAGGAGGAATGGTTGATCTCAACTTTCACAAATTTAGATGCCTGATTTCAATGAACGGGATCCTTCAATGGAAGAATAATGCTATGTAACTTTTAGTGAGTTATTTCTCACAAAAAGAGCTTGAGCCGTCCTATAAAGGGTTTGTGTGTGTTTGTGGTGTTTTTCAGATTTTTCTTTTAGGGAGATGTTCTAACTGAAACAGTGAGCCAGATTCATCCTTGTTATTTTACATCCTAAAACACTTGGTCTGCTTCTGTTTTCATTTAAACCATTATAAAAATAATACTCCTTTGCTGTATTTTATGTATTTACACTGTTGTAGTTAAAAGCAAAATTTTACAGAAGATACATAGCAAAGGTGTGCTTGAGCTTGCACATAGAATAAACACACAGCCCACCTCTAATTTCTCTATTGTTGCTTTTGTGATGCTTAATTCCTTCCTTTTTAAAAGTAAGTTTCGCCCCTTGCCCCTGAAAAATATTTCCCTGCAAAATGCTTACTCCATTTGCAGTCCTTTAAGTAAATTCCTCTCTCTCTTTTTGAAGGCAATTGCACCTTTGCTGGAAAACAACCATCCTCCTCCTGACCTCTGTGAATTCTTCTGCAAGGTATCAGAACAGCTTTGCTTTCTGCAATGTCATAGTTGCATATGACTGAAGTTCTTCAAGGGGATTGTTGGTTTTTTTACTCCTTACCTCAAGTCCAAATTGTTTTCAGTTTTTGTTCAACAACCAATGATGTTGAAATAGTTAACAGCACCATTATGATAAATAGATCCATGTCTTCAGTACATCACACTGCATAGTCCCGATACTCCATGAGAGTTAAAATCTTCAGACTCCCACAGCCCAGTCTGGGTACAAGAGATGTCCTGCTGCGTGTTCTATTTAGCTAATGCAAAAATCATTGGAGTCGCTGTGTTCAGATGAGTTGGTAATGTGGTGCACAACTCAGCCCTAATGGTATTATATAATTGCTAATGGCAGCAGGAAGATCGTAAGGACCCATCCTCTTTCCTCAGAAGTCCACGTTTGTGCTACATTTTGCATCTTTCCCATAAACTTCTGGGTATTTTGGATTGCAGAGCTTCTGTATTTCAGAATACTACTTTTCCTCTAGGCACGTTTGTGTTTCAGTTCCAAGTCTGCTTAAATTTGCTTAGTGATGAGTGGGTCTACCTTTGTCAAATGTTCTGGGTGCTGCTTATAATTCTTATCCAGAGTTATTTGTTAGCACCTTCTTCCTACAGAAATTAAGTCAAGTTTCAGAAACTTCTCTGACTGTTTCATTTTTATAAGCCAGTCACTTTTATTCCTGTGGGGTTTTGCCTTTGGTCTGCATCAGAGGTGGGCACCTAGTTATTTTCAGATGTGTGGGGTGGGCTGCGTATAATTGCAGGAAGGGAAATGGAGTTTTCCTCCTTAGAGATACTCAGAACTGAAAATGGACAAGGCTGATGAGAGGCTAATGTACCTTCAAAACTGACCCTGCCTGGAATGGTGGCGTTGGACCAGATGACCTCCAAAGGACCTTCACAACCTATATTATCTGGCTGATACATTATGATTATATGTTTTAGCTTGTGATGGGAGAGTGGCTTGTTGATCCCTAAGAAAGGAAGTCTGTGCCATTACACTGCCCGTGTCTACATATCTTTTTGTTATCCACAATGCCTTTACTTTTAAAACTGTTGGCAAGTTTCAACTGAATTTTTCAAAAGGGGTAGAGGTCTCAAAATTACTACATTCCAGTGAGTTTTGTGAAGAAGAGGCAGTAGGTAAAGGAACTTGTATAATTCATGAGCTCCCATGGTAATCTGCTATTAAATGACAGCAAATACATAGGAGAAAGCAGTGTTATCAGTACTCTAATCCCTGGAAAGATTAATTTAGGCCTTGGATCTTCTTAATCTTGGGGTAATCTGTGCATGGGGTGTGAAGCCAGAGAAGACCCGTCTTCATAATTTCTGCAGCTCACAAAATGACTTGTTTGTTACAGCACTGCCGAGAGCGCCCACGGTCCATGGTTGTGATAGAAGTGTTCACACCGGTGGTACAGAGGATTCTCAAACACAACATGGTGAGTGCATGTTGTGGAATTTGGTCAGTTGGGGAAGTTTTACTGAGGTACCTTTCATAATTAGCAGTTGCTTTATTGCCTGTAGTGCATAAAGCACTGTGATATCTAAATATAATCCCCTGAACTGTGGATGCTGCATGTAACCATGTGTTTTTTTTATGAATGCAAAACTAATAAGCACCCAGTGGGAGTTTTAAAAGCATCTAAGCAAACCCATGATTTGAGAAATGTGTCTTTTGACAGCAGTGCCAGCGTATGCAGCTCCAGTTCTTTCCCACCTGGCTCTTGGTTCCTTATTTGCTCCCTGCATGTCCTTGTTGTAGTTATAATAGTTTAAAATCAATTAAATAACAAAGTCAGAATAGAGACTTTGCTGACTTTGAGCTGAGACCCTCAACATTTTTTCTTTAAGAAACCCCTAGCTCTTTGGATTTCCATTTCTCTTTAAACTCATGTCTAATGAATTCTTACCTAGGTTTCCTGAATTTCCTTAAGCTTTTCTGCTATTTGTTTTCCTTCAAATTCCAGGAATTGTGTACTCTGTCATTTTATGATTGTTCTCTCCTAGACACTCTCTCTTCTTATTGCCAGTCAATTCCATACTAGTGATTGAAATAAATGCTAGGAAGCTGCCCTGCCAACTCTGCTCTTTTCATGCCTTATACCAGTTTCTCTCCCCTGACTGAAGATATTCTTACATGATCCATGCTCCTTTCCGAAGTGAGGTCTGAGCGAGATTACCAGCCCTCTATCCTTTGTGGTATATTATGTTTCCTGCCACATTTTTTAAGTTGCACAAAGAAATTTTACTCACAATGCTGTGGCAGAGTAACAAATACACAAAATATTTAAGACAGTTGGCTGTGATTTCAGGGATGGGTTTTATACCTCTGTAACTAGAGTCAACTTCTTTTCACTAGCTAGTATAATTTTAAAGACCATACGCTGTCCTGTGTACAGCGTGAACCCAGTTCATATATCTTATTTTTACAACAGTATTATTATTTAACTTGAGCTTACAGAACTAGGTAGAAAGCCCAAGATGGTGAAAAGGTCGTATTCCTGGCTCTGTGCCTGCACTCTGCAGACATGTAAACATTTTTGAATATTCTGTAGTGTTCAATGAAATATTCTGTAAATGTTATTCTTGGATTCCAGACTCATTTTTTAAAGCATCCAGAGCTCTTGAGGGGTCTCAAATGAAATCTAACTGCATAGTGTAATGCTTGTATTTGGTTAGCTTCAGAGAATTGGGTATATTTACCATACTTAACATTTGCAGATTGAAAATCAACATGTCTGTACCGCAGTGTGTAGTCAGAGAATTTATGGTGTCATATATTAATTGGAGTGGATTTGGGCACTTTACTGCTCTCCAGGGACTTCTGTACTGAATAGTCTTTTAGAGAATGTGTGTGTGTGCCCATAAATAAAGTTATCCTTTAGGGGGACAGTGTTGTTGGCAGTAAACTTCATAACCTTAGGAGGCCCCATGTAATACAGCACGCTTACAGCAGGAGACCAAGCTCTGTTCCCTCCTTTGCTGCTAATTCACTCTGTGGTCTTTGATAAGTTCATGACTGATTTTGTTCCACAGTTACCCACCTATAAAGTGAGGAAAGAGTGCTTCATTTATCTACCATTTTGAAATCGCAAAAAAACCTGAGAGTAGCTTTTTCTCTTACTGATGCTAAGTTATGTACAGGACTGGAGACTACTGTATGCTGAGTTTTTTGGGGAGTGCTCAGCAACCTTTCAGTACCTTTGGATTTCAGCTGTTTGTAGGCTCAGTCAGAATGTTTGAGTATAAGCACTATTGTTTGTTTTTAGGGGGAGAGCAAACAGTATTGATTGTGTATAGTTCTGTACCTGGAATGGTGACAGGGTGTCATATTGTGTTCAGAGAGGTATTTTATTTTAGAGCAGTCGGCAACAACATCCTTTTTATTATCTCTTGGACTTTCATTCTAACTTCAGTTAGGACACCTACCCAGGTTGAAAAATTTCATCAACAAATCAGAGCTGCAAAAGCTGTCTTGCAAGGAGTGTTCATGAAATTAAACAGCACCAAATAATAGATGAAGTACACATGGTCTCATGCCCTTGAACCAAGTATACGTGCACCTGCCGGAAAGAGCTGTTAAAAGTTTAGTGATTTTAATTATAATACCAACTGTGGAATCGCCCACAGTCCCTTTGCTGCGTTAAGTTACCAAGTGCCCATTCAATACTAATGAAGAGTGCCACTAACAGTTAGGCTTGAAGGAGACGTTGTTCCATTATTTTGTGAACCCATGAGATCTTAACATCAGTTGAGCTATAGAAGTACCTGAAACCAAAATAAGTAGCAGGAGGTTTCAGTGCTTTGGGAGTGTATCTTCCCTTTTACAGACCACCACTTCTTTACCACTTGTGGTATTTCTTTAACATTTCAGTTGCCATTTATTTTTGCAGGATTACTCTTCTTCCACAGCCATCTGCTTGAGGGATTAGTAGGAGGGCTTGTTTCGCCTCAGTGCGCCTTGTTCGCTGCATGGAAGTTTAGCTTTGTAGTTCTGTAACACCTGTGTAATAAGGTTACACCTGTGTAAATGTGAAGAAATGTACTGTGGAATAACACTCACTAGACAGCAGATTTTACTCCTTTCACATCTAAAAATAGCAGGTGATGTGAGGGGATGCAGGATTTCAGTTAGCAGGTGCCTTTCTGACTGCAGGATTTGAAGAAGGTGACTGTTGAGCTCACTTCTCAAATTCACATTGTAGCTGAAGTAAAATCCCTAGAGGAAAAACTGATCTCTGGTTTTATACTTTATCACTTATTGATTGCATGTCAAAAGGATTTACTTGAAAATCAGAATAGCTATTATGTCAAACATGGAAGTAAAAAATTGTGTGTTGCATTTCTAAAAAAACTGCAGTTATGAGTGGAAGCAAAAATGCAAACCAACAAAAATTAAAGGTATAAAGTGGAGTGTATGAAAAAATCTAAGTGCGGGGAGGTTTGGGTTTTTTTATTAAATACGCCTATTATTTCAAGATGGGTATGGGCAAAAGAGGAGAATTAGAAAGCATGTCATTATTAGTGGGAAGCATGCAGCGATAATGTGCTCTTGAAGCTGTCAGCATTGAAGTGAAATTGGTTGTGTTTGAGTTGTTTTCTTTTGAACACCTACCGTTGCAATGTACGTTGCAGATGTGTTTCACTGTCTTCACTGAATCTCTCTTTTTTGGACAGGATTTTGGGAAGTGCCCTCGGTTGCGACTGTTTACTCAGGAGTATATTCTGGCTTTGAATGAGCTGAATGCTGGAATGGAAGTGGTGAAGAAGTTTATTCATAGGTTAGTTACATCTAATTTATGGTGTGTTTCCAGTGCTGTGTTACTTCTCCCAGCCCTGTTTATCTCTCTACTGGCTCTTAAGAGTAGCTGGCGCTTTTTGGTACTGGAAAACAGCAAATAAATTAGAAGAGACCGTGAGACAATGTTGCTGAAGTCTCTTTTTTTAAATAAAACAAACTCATTCTCAAATATGGCTGTGGTTTTCTGCCTAGTTACACAATGGAAGCAAATGGGCTTTGCTATGCTTACATTGGTTTTATACATTTGCACTGGAAGCCTCTACAGAGAGATTCCTATTAACTTTAGATCACATAATGCTTGAGGGACTGTAGAGATACCGTATCAAAGAAACTGAGGATGCAACATAGCCTTATTCATAAATAAGGACCATTGTGTATGGATTTACCGGGCTGAAATAGCACTCTGCTATGGCCCTTCGGAAAATTTCCCGAAGCTGTCTGTCCAGTTCTGGCACCCTCTTCTACCTGACTGCTTATGCCCACAGAGATCTTCCTCACAATGATGTCATTTTGGTTTTTTGTTTTTCAGCATGCATGGTCCAACTGGACAATGCCCCCATCCCAGGGTCCTGCCAAATCTTGTAGCTGTCTGCTTAGCAGCCATTTATTCATGTTATGAGGAGTTTATCAACAGGTTAGTATTATGAATTCCCAGCTGACTGCATGTTACTCCCTTCCAAATGCATGGTGTCTGTAAACGAGATAGGCATGAGCATGGGTATGTGACAGCAAGTCTTTATTCTCACTCTGCTTGTTGCTAGAGTTACATGTGGGAGTTCTGGTCAATCATGTCCATGTTTTTGTGGATAAATGACTGTATTTATTACTGCTTATGTGCTTAGTAACCTAAAAGATGCTGACCCTTCATTCACTTGTACTCACTGTTGCATGTTTTGAGGCAGTAAGCGTGGCAATCTGGTATTGCACATCTTTGTCTCCATGCTTGAAAGTGGGGGCAGTGCCGGTGATGCAAGGAGCTTGGCAGTTCCCAGTACAGAAGTGCTGCAAGCTGCAGTAACTTCCAAGAGGAAGCTCAACAGCCAGCTGCATGCTGATCATGGCCACTGTTGGGATATTCCTCTAAGGCAGATTGAAGATGCAACCAGCCTCTCTAGGCCAGCAAAACATCAGTGGTCCACAAGAATCTCTGGAAATTAAGCACTACCCAGAGCAGTGCCACTTGTGATCCCTTTCTGGCACATAAAGCGTGTGTTACACCTAAAGCAAAGGGAAGGGTGAGATCTTGAAGAAGGGGCTGTGTGTAAATCTCTGTGTATCTATGGCTTTGAACCTGAGCTGGTTTCACAGTTCTGTCTCCATTATAGTGGAAAATTTTTATTCCTGCTTACTGCAAAATGGTTGCCACAGTTCTTGACATGTGAGCCAGTTTCCAGTAGGCACTGAGGGTTCCCTTCTGCTGTGTTTCCTATTTGTTGATGCCCATCTGACTTTCCTTGAGGTAGAGTGCAGACAGGGGCAGTTGTGTCCAACAAAAATTCCAGACGCAAGGGCTGCAGACAAATGTCTGGGCATGTACTGTAGCCAGATACATACTTGGGCATGGATTCTGTTACAGCTTTGCACAACTTGGATGGGGAAGTTTACCTTTATACTAAACTGGCATGTCAAACATAGTAAAGAAAAGCTTGAATCTTTGTAGAACAGAGGCTACGGAAGAATCCTGTTGGAGCCTTTTAATGTTTTTAATTGATTTCAGTAATCTGATTACACAGGAGAAAGCAGTCTGGTGGGCTGGGGTGAAATGCAGTGGGAAATTGCAAAAGATCTTGGCTTTTCATGTTGCAGTCTTTCTCCTGCTCTCTGCTGTTATGTCTACTGAAATTACATTTTTATTTTTAAAATTCAGTCGAGACAATTCGCCAAGCCTGAAGGAAATTCGGAACGGCTGCCAGCAGCAGTGTGACCGAAAGCCTAATCTCCCCCTCCGCCTTCTTCACACAAGTCCTGACCTGGTCTCTCAAGAGGCCACCTTGACTGAATCCCGTCTCAAACCAGTCATTGTCACTGCAAGTGAGATCCACGTGGAGGTGGAACGCAACAACACAGCTAATCAGAAGATGACAGCTAATGTTGGCAATGACAGCGAGCCCAACCTGATTGACTGCTTGATGGTCAGTCCTACCTGCAGCACCATGAGCATTGAACTGAGTGCCCAGGCAGACAGGATCCTTGGCTGTTATGTTGAAATACTCAAGATGCTGTAAGTAACTATTTTAAACAACTTCTTGAACAATATCATCTTAACAGTTGGGGGCTTTTCGCCCAGGCCTGTCATCTTCAACATCTGTGTGCAGCAAGCACATGGTTATAAATCTACCTCCAGCTCTAGAGCCCAGCCTCTGACAGAGACATCTGGCACTGCCAATATGTTCTAAAAATAGCAATAGGAAAATGAAAACGGAAAGCTTATTTGCACAGTGAGCCTCGGGCATATTAGAGAAGACAGGATGTTGTTGCCAGTGGTTTTTCTTTTGTTCTTGCCCACCAGAAAAGAAGTAATTCCATTTGTGTCCTCTGGGGCTCTTGGGATGTCCCAGACAGAGCTAGAAAAGACAGGTCTGTGCTGGGCTCAGTGCTTGCACTGTGATAGGCAGCGCTGCTCCTCTGGCTTCAGCGGGAGTTGGATGAGATTAGTGTCTTTCACTTAGGTGTTCTTCCGTCACATGTTTGTAGGCATTTTATGACTTGTTCAGATTTACTTTTATTAGAGTGGAGCCAGTTGTCAACCAGTTGCTTTGGTATACTGAACCTGTGTTAGAACGAATAGCCTTTACGAAATGGTGGCTCCATGGTTTCCAGGGAGACAAATCCTCTGAATATCTTCAAGAGGAGTATAAAATAAGAAGTTATTTAGGAAAAGCTTTTTTTTCTCCTGGATAAATAAATAAATGGAGTAACACAAAAGATGGACTATGGAATAGAAATTTATAGTAGAAGTGTAGTAAAACAACCCAAATGAACTGTGTTGACTTTGGCTGTCAGCTCTGCTGCTGAGTAGCAGTGTGTCCTTGGGCAAATAGTTATATTTCTACATTAATTATTTGTAAACAGTGTAAGGCTTAATGTAGTAATCTTTGAGTTTTTTAGAATACAAGAGACAGTGGGTGAAGTTTGGGCTCTGCTGTAAACTGTGAGCATGTGGCTACACTGAAGTCAGATGTAAATCAGGGTGTGCAGTCTTGTTGAATTAAAGGAAATCCAACTGCCGTGATGGAGGATTTTGTGAAAGTTTCATCCCACATTTTAATTTTTTTCAAAATACGTAGTACCAGTTTTCAATGTAATTCCTTCATTCACTGCAGACATGGCTTGCAAATATTTACATAAGCATACACTCAGAACTAGAGGCAGGACAGATGAATCCAAGATACTGTTCCAATATGCCTTTGCTTCATCTGGTGGCTTCTAAGTGTTCACGCACCCAGGTGCTACTTTAAATACATTGTGTATTTATTCCCGTCCCCTTGACTCTAGATGTTTCCCATAAACACTGCTCACTCTTTCTCGGTCCTGATGCTGGCTTGGATGCTGACTCACTAAGCGTTGACAGTTTTTGTTTCATCATGCAGCTGACACACACCTATAAACAAATTCACGAATGGGCATGTTCTTCTTTGCTCTCTCCACATTTTAAATATTTGATATGCCAGGTCTCAATTCCCACATTGTTTCTTACATAAAGGACTCTCTATTTCAACCTGTACCTTGAAATAATGTATTTTTTTGCTGTCTTTTAAAAATCAAGCTCTTAGTGAAAACTTAGAAACAGTGAAGAAGAGTGCCTGTTACTGCTGTTGCACAGATGGTGGGGCGTGTGACAGCTTTGTGCCCTTTTTCAGCTTGAACGGTGGTAATTCTGAAGGGTGAAACCCACAGGATGTGTGTATAGTAAAGAGCCAGCGACACAACAAAACTAGAACAACTCTGCTCAGATTGCCTTGCCAGAGTCCACGTTCTGCTTGAGAAATCACAAGCTATGAGAATATAAGACTGTTTCTAAGCAGAGCCATGGCTCTAATTTGGGTTCTCTTCCATTCCTGTTCATCCTTTGATTTTTTTTTTTCTGGACCTGAAAGTGTTAATACAGAAATTAGTTTTGTTCCTGATTCTGCCACTAGCTAACTCTAGTTTTAGACAAGTTGCTTCTTTTTGCACTTCAGTTTGCTATTTGTAAAATACAGGTAAAGATTTTGAATGTTGTTTTTTGGACTGAAACCAGGGATGGAAAAGCATTGTAGAAGGGCTAGTAGTTATTAATGAAAATGAGGGATAATGCTGTTGTGATGCTGATTCCTTGCATGCTCAAGCTTTTCTTGAACAAAGGCTTTCTGATGCACAAAAAACTATTACTGTACTTTGGAAAACGAAGACTATGAAGAAAAAGAGTTGAAGAACATGCCAGTAGGAAGCAAACATTAATTATAAAACAACTGCTATCCAGGAGCTGAGCTCTCAGAGGGCAGTCAATAAAATAATGTTCTTATTAATGAAGTGGTAAGCCAAACACAAATAAGTTGCTTAGCACTGAATTTAATTGTTCTTTTAGGTGTCTGACTCAATATCATCATCAAAACAAGAGTCTCCAACAATGATATCTTTTCTTACATAATTAATTTAGGGAAGCAGGGAGTGATTTATCTAGGCAGATTTTAATTATTGGAAGTCTAGCAAATAAAAATTCTTAACAGTATCTTCAGCAGAGGACATTTTATTGTTCACCTAATTCCTACACAATATTTACTTTTTTGGGGAAAAACCCACTTCTAATATTGATAGAAATGTAGCAGAAATTATTTAATAATCTCTGTAATACTTCACTTTTTGCACTGAAGGCTAACTGTGCCAGTTAGAAAGTTAATCTGTGGGGCTATCATAGCACCAAGAACATCTTTGACCCCTTTTCTAATGTGGTTGAGTAACAGAACACAACTATTGCATACTAATGGAAAACAGAAAATAGTGGTTTTAAAGGTGTTGGCAAATGACCCAGAGCCTGGGCAGATTATAAAGGAGAGACAGTCTCCAGTGGAACGTGCTATTTTTGTCCTGCACTCAAAAGTGGATCAAACTTCTGTGTCAACATTCTCTAATGCATTCTGGACTCTGATAGTGTTATTGATGCCAGTCAGTGCCTCCTGAATACTACAAGTCTTAAACTGGTGCATAGAAAATACACTAAATTAATTGAAACCTTTCTGTTCATATTAAATTAGATGCTTTAAGAGCTGCTTAGTGTTGTCCAGCTCCAACTTGCATGTTAATGTTTCCATGCATTAGAGTATTTCTTGTACAGCCAAACTTAGGCTTGAACAGAACAACTGTGGTTAGAGAAATTTGCAGTAAAAGGGTCTACATGTCCTCTTCCTAGGACTGGAGAACTTCCAAGTCTGTGTGTCACCTGAAGGAGCCTACTGATTCCTCTGGCCAGTGTATAGGGGGGACACTTAAACTGTGCCTGTAGTGAAATACAGATCAACAAATAGCAAACAAAACTGGCTGCAAGAATAGACACATCTTAGTGAGGCTGTGGCTGGGATGTTGAATTGTAGGCTGTCCCCCTTCACCTGTGTTATTTTCTGTTTCCATGGTTGCCCGCAGTGGCAAGGGTCCTTCCAGATGCCTGGACATTTGCAGCCGTCTCTGGCACCAGGGTAGAGTTTGCTCCTTCGGACAAACCTCCGTTGCTGTTTCCTGGTGCTACCATGCCAGCTGAGAGCAGTGTAGGCCTTTTCTGTTCTCACCAGCCGGGACAGAACCTTTCTAGAGCCTTTCAAAGGTATCAAATGTTCTTCTTCTGAAAAAAAATCAAACAAGCCCAGTTCAGAAGAAAGCTGAACATGAAAAGGTACCTCATTGTTTTGCGAATAGTTTTGTTCCTTATGTGATAAGGGGCTGTTGGAGGGACTTTTTCTCAGCCTGTGTGGAGCCCAGAGCTAAACCTTGTGTCATACAATTCAGAGGAGTTGGATTTCTGATCTTGTCAAGCTGCTCAGTCTGGAGAAACGAGCTGCTTCCAAGTAGTTGCTCCTGCCTCTTTATTATCCCCTAAATACGGAGGGCTTGGGGGTGCAGTCTCTCAGTGATAAGACTGAGAGCTTTCCAGACGCAAGCACCCACTGGAACTTCCCCTGCCTTCTCTGCATTCCCCAACAGGTCAGTGACATGCTTTGAATATCCCAAGTGGATTCTCTTATGTCATGTTTATCAGGGTTGCCCTGGGCTGCTAATATGTTTTGGATTGTTTGTGCCGCACATGACATATGGGCAGGTTTTCATTTTGGTGAAAGGTGATCCTGGGGAAGGAAAATGTATTATGTTGGCAGACCAATAGTGACAACGGCCCAAAGGCAAAGTCTCTGCAGTCAGTGATTATTTAATTCTGTGGTTGGCCAATGTTCTGGCCCATCCCCTCAAAAAGTTTCTGGTTAAGTAAAGCTGCGTGCAATAGCAGTCAGCTGCTCTGACAGACTTCACCTGCTTGGCAGCCTGACCTACAGACCAGCACACTCTTCCCAGGGCCAGAGATTGGGCTACAGGCTGACTGCTGTGCTGCTCGCCTGCACTTGCAAACCCTGCAAAAATCAGAGCCTGTGGATTCATCAGGGAGTCCTTCTGCCCCTCTACTTTTGTAAGGCCCATCCTGAGATTTAAGCTGTTTGATGAGGATGAGCTAGAGCACAGCACCCTTTGAAGAGCTCCAAAGGGAGTTTGTCACAGGTGCTCTCCTGAGATCTCCCTATAGCTCTCAGCTCCCTCCTCCTCCCGGCATGGCCTCTTTGTCTGGCTCATTGCAGTGGTTCTTAACTGCAGCCAGAGCTAATCTATCTCCCTTTCTTTCCCTACTTCAAACATTTCTGCCTTGTGTTAGAGCTTTGAATTGGACCAAAAGAAAAAAAATGAAAGCAACTGTTGGAAATGAAAGCAGAGTGCAGATGAGATGAGCACAGACAGAAGGAAAATGTTTTTGAAAAGGAAATAGGTGGGAGGAGGAGAAACACCGTAGGCTTTTAATAAGTAGTTCAGTTTTATTCTTGTGCTGTGTTTGTTTCGAGTTTCCTAGCTCAGATTGGAGGGATTACAGGTTGTGTAGATTTTCTCTTCAGGTCCCACTCATGACCAAATTCTGTATATTTCACAGGAGGCAGTTTTCTCTCTTTCTTCTCCTCCTAGGGAGTCAGACTGTGGTTTATTTTCAATGCCCTCTCACAGACCTGCTCTGCAAGTGGATGCAGTACATAACCTGCAACTTCAAGAAAAGTCAGTGATACTGTGCTAGTCTGTCTGCAGTGTATCACTTGGTGTTAGTCTGCTACAAAGCAGCTTTTTTCTTTCTCTTGCTGTTTTCTTTGAAGATCAGCCATTAAAAATTGATTGGTCCACATTATTATTAATCACAACTCTCCACATTGCTCGTGGAGGAATTTTAGTGGTGTAACACCTAGCTTGAGGTGTCATGGGAACTAAGCTTCCAAGTGGGTGTCAGCTTTTAAGCTTCTGTTAGGAAAGATTTGTAGTTGCTTTATCTCATGTGATGTGAAACATCTTTTAACACCTTTGAATTTCCTAACTCAACCTGTTGACTTCTGGGTCTCTTCAGCTCAAAAATCTGCTCCTAAAGTTGGTTGCATCTACCACTAAAAATGTGCTGGGTTTAGAGTAAAACCATCTAATGGTTTAGTAGGAATTTCCGGAGGGTATGTATATTTAAAAAACAAACAAACAAACCAGAAGAAATATGGCTCATTAGACTTGTCAGTTCTTTGAGGACACAGGTGCAGGCACTGAGTTGTATGAGCTCTCCAGGGCCGGTGTTCTTGCTTGCGAGAAGCAGGGCTGTGATGTGGAGGGTGAGTTGAGTCTTGGCCCAAGAGTACAGCACTGCAGGACTTTACTTCTGGGGATGTCACTAGTAACAGGAGGAGCACACAACATCTTGAGTGCAGAGATTGATGTTTGTGTGGAAGTATGGTGCCAGCTCCAAGTCAGACTACTTCTTGCGGTCTGGACTATTTTCTCACGCCTAACAAACATAGTGACGCTCAGGCCGTGTGGATCAGAAACCTCTGACAATTCTCATGGCGACAGCTGTGGATATGTTGCATCGTCTATCTCTACAGAGACCTGGTCGGTAAACAGGAGACTTTCAGATGAATCTGAACACAGGTCAGAGTTCTGTGTCACTGACCCATTCAATTTGTCATAGGTCAGAAATAACAAGTAGTCTTGTAGACAGCCTTGACTTACTTCAGTTTATATGACAAGCCGTGTCCTCGGGTGTTTCACCATATTCACTTTACAGAGATAAAGTAGAAAGACAACCCCTTGCAGTGAAGTCCTGCTTCATGACTTGCTCTTCTGAGGCAGTAAACAAAGTTGGTCATCTTCTTTATTTGCGTAGTGTGTAAGTAGGTAAGGAGTTTTTGTTTCTGGAAAGAACCTTCTGAAAAGGTGATCACAAAATGCTCTGTCTGCAAGGGACTCATGCTTGCTTTAGGTTAATGTAACACCCTTTATCTCAGAGTTGCTCCTAATTTAGAGTAGAGAACAGAATTCTAGATGGAGGAGAAAATTTCACTCAATAGCTTCTAGTACAACTGGCATGGGCATTTCCTTTTGGATTTCTGTAGCTTCACACACTCTGTGCTTTATGCCTCAAGTGCTAAAGATAACAAGAGGAAAATAAACAAGCTGTGTTTATTAGGGGTCATAGCCAAGACTCTCAAGTGTTACATTCGGTGTTTTGAAGACAACCAGCACTGAGATTTTTGCCTGGCCAGTGCCACCTTGGTTGCTGAACTACCTGCCCTAAAGCCCCAGCCTTATACCTAAGCGCTTTTATGGCTGTTTAACAGCTGTAGGTGGGAGAGGAGACATCTCCCTGAACTCAACACAATGTTGTGATCATAGAATCATAGAATAGTTTGGGTTGTCTCGTGGCAGAGGGACTTCAGGAAATGACTGGGAAATACGTGCTACAATTATCTGGTAATGCACCCATGAAAAGGGCAGGACTGCTTGCTGAAGTTGCCTACCGAAGTTAGAGACGCATAGTTTTGTGTGCTAGGTTGTATCTGGCATGGGAAAGAAAAGTATCTGTATTGAACTTGAACCTTTTGCCCGTTAATATGGAAGAAGGGCTACTAACCCCTCCCACAGTGCTTTTGTATGGCATTCGTCAGTTTTTTTAATATGTTAAGTCACTATCAGATCACAGTTGTGGATTGGTTACTTACATGAGATATTATATTCTATATATTTGTAACCTGAACTTATACTACTCTTGGTCAAGTGGTAACTGCCTTCTTGGTTGATTTGTACATCATGATTATCCCTTCAATTAAAATTTCTATGCATGTTGCTTCTTACAAATATGCATATGCATATAAGTTTTCTTCATGTTTGTGAACATGCCTTTGTGGACTGCCACTTGTATTATTAAATTACAGATATCTCTGGTTTATCTAGTTCAAAAAAATGGATGAGACTTTTGGAAATGCATCCGCCTTTGATTTCTCTGGGCTAGAACTTCCTCTTTGCAAAAAAGTGCATTATTTTGGAATGCATCCTGTGCATATGTTGTCTCTTTCTAATGCTGTCAGTAGGTACTGTCCGCTTGAGAACATTACGCTTCGTTCCTTCCTAAAGAAACATCATACTTTTGTGCCAAGTTTGTATTAAGCTGCAGCCAATAATCTGCCTTCTAAAACTGATGTTCAAAGGGTAGCAGCACTCTTCTCCATTGTCTTCTACAGACATCCCAAGGTGTTTAACCCTGTATGGGGTTTACTACGCTTACTCATGTGTGTGCTTATTGGTATTAATGGAGTAAGAGTGGCCTAGCAGGCAGGCAGTGCCAGGATCTGGGCTCTGGCTGGTGGGTTCTGTGCCCTGTTTTGATGCTGACTTGCCAGATTCTCTCATCTTCTGTGTACTTCACTTCATCCATCTTATAATTACTGTATCTTTTGTGCAGTCCATTGCTATGGCAATTGATTCGCGCTAACTAACCACTAAGTGTTTAAGATCATTTGAAGGAGAGGGGTGGCAGTGTGCAAAATGCCATTTCTACGTGAGAAGCCATACCTGCTTCACCACATGTGCTTGAGCAGCTGGCATTTTGCAGGTAGATTGAGATGATGTGCTGCCAGATAAGTTTGCACAGACCAGTGCATGCTGTAAGGCTAAGTATTCTCTTTGTCTTAGTTGGCGTGAGCATGGATGGCTCCTCATAAAAGGACAGTTCTGTATAATTACAGCAGAGATGAAAACAATCTGGGAGCTGTGGTGCTAACACAACAGAGAGGAGGCACTTCTCACAGGGTGCACTGGCTTCAGCTCTCAATTCAGATCATCCTCATCTGTCCTCTTTCACTCTTAATAATTTTGACAGAACTTCCTTCTTTATTCTCTTTCCTCATAAGCTAAGAGCTTTGTGCTATTTAAACTGACCCGTTCCTTTGTGTCCGGCTCAGAAGTAGTGGTGGGGGTGTCTGTTTCTACAAATGGGTTTATGTCTTACAGAAAAGAAATAATTCCAATTAACTGCTGAGCAGAGCTGTAAATAGCAATGGCCTGGTAATTGCTGTACCAACTTAGATGAAAGTATTACTTAGTGATTAAATGTCAACAGGTTTAATAAACAGCAAATGTCTTTAAGTTGACATAAAGAAGGCCTCTCTGGGGATCATTGTAAATGCCAGATTTATTGTGCCTCAGTGGAGAATGTGCTGAATATGGAAAGGGAAATGTCACTGTAGGTCTTTAGAGTGTCTCAGTAAAACAGAAGGGTTGTTGGTGCCTGCAGTAAAAAGCTTTTGACTCGAACTAACTGTTGACAAACCGTATTCAATACTTCATAGCCTATTAATAAAATGTTCGTTTTTCAGGTCAGACTATGATGACTGGAGACCGGCACTGGCCAGCTTGCTTCAACCTATCCCATTTCCCAAGGAGTAAGTTTGCACTTAGTATTTACTGGGTTATTGTTGATACCTTTATTTTATGGGGAAATACAGTGTCAGCTAAAAACTGATGGTAATAGAAGCCTTGTGCCTCTGGTATTGATTTAGAATTTAGAGTTGATTTTGACTGGTGCAGAGGAATGCAAAGACTTCCCTATCTTCATCTTCCTGAATCTGAAGAGAAAAACGGTTAACTAGAGACAGGTAGACAAGAAAGAAAGGAAAGCTGCTAAGAAGGAGAGTAAAATAAGAAATTTAGTGGAGGAGAATGCTTTACTGGCATCACAGCGACTCACATAATTTATATTTTGTATTAAATGAAGAAGCTAACCTGCGGATCAGCCAGGCTCCCTTGGAAACCTGTTAACGAACAGTAGTGTTTATAAAATGCACACCTCCACGGACAAACATTGCAACCTATAATTGTACAATTTGCTAGCTTATCACATCCCCTAATGACTTGACATCTTGAATCAGAGAGGTCTAATCCTCCATGCCGCGTTACCTGGGCTACAGTGAAAGCCTGGAGATGGACAACAGAGACATTGTTTACCCAAGTCAAACTTGAGTCCTGGAAGAGGTGTAAACCATACCATGTTGCAAGGCTTTTCGCAGAATGACTGTTAATTGCTTTACTGATGTATGATATTAATTAGTTGCGACTGTACCTAAATTGCATTGCAATTAAAGAATTTACCTGGCTTTCAGATGTAGCCAAAATTCTGGTTTTAATTATATAACGGTATTATAGGTCTTTTACTTACTGTCTTCTGACCTTAAATTCCCACTGACGTTAGTCAGAGCCTTGTCTAAGGCTGGACTCAGAAAAGCTACAAGATTCCTTCCAAGTGATTTTTTTCTTCCTCCTTCATTTCTGCTCCTCTCTAGATTAATTTACCTGATCTATTTTGGAAATATTATTCTTTTTGTCTTGTGGGCTGCAGTTGGCTAGCAAATACTTAGAACTGGCTTTTGATGTGTTCTGTCCCCATTCCCCCGTCCTTGTCCCCCTTCTCTCAGATCCTCATATTCTTCTGTTTTAAATTTCAGGGCTCTTGCACATGAGAAGTTCACAAAGTAAGTTTGTGGGGCTTGTTTGTTTCATTAAAGTGGGTAATTGCTTAAAATACTTGTACTAGTCAACAATAGCAGTGATGCATTATTCAGTATTGTGCCTCTAATGTTTTTTGTATCTGTGAGAGGCTGTGGGCATGTTCTGTTAGCAATAAAAAGATGTAGTTTTCTTTCTAATTTACTGTGACGGCAGGAACCCAAGGACTAAAGACACTGGATGCTGATAGAATTTACAAACTAGTTCATCACTGTGCATCTCTGAAAACTTTTCTAGACTGCTGTGAATAGGCACTGTCCTTGGCAATCACTTTTAGACTTCGCATTTCCTTCCTGTGGAAGCAATTCAACTTGTTTCTTTCTGAAGTGCATGAATATATATAATTTAAAGTGTAATCCAAGAAAAATGTGACAGTTGTGTGAACATTGCAACCAGCAACTGCTTATTCTTATCCTTTTAACTTTTTTTTTCAGGGAGCTGAAATATGTGATTCAGAGATTTGCAGAAGACCCAAGGCAAGAAGTGAGTTTATTGCCAGTTTACAGAGTACTAATTGAAGGGGTGGCAAGTATACTTGTTCAGAAGATGTCTCCTTAAGAAGTTTGTTTCAAAATATGGTGCCATTTGCTGTGCTCAAGTCACTTAGGGAGTAATAGCCACTCAGGTCACACAGTCTTAGTATGGATGGTTTCTTGCAAATGTATAAACATGTGTTGTGACCTCTTTGTCTGGCATCAGTTGATGTCCTTGCTCTGCAGTAAGCTGCTACCAGTAAGATTTTCCATTCTGAATCTCTCAGAGCTTTTAATCTTCTATACAAAAATAGGGAAGCAAAATCAATGGATCCATACGGCTTAAAAAATAGCAGGTTTTATTTAGCTGCATTTCAGTTACATTGTGTGCAAATGACCATAATTCTCATGAATTAGCAGGAGAAAGGAGGTGGGAGGTGTGTTACTGGAATGAATGCATAGCTGTAGCCTCATGGTGGCTGACGGCTTCATAGCTGCACGTGGAGCTTGTTCAACATCATCAGCTTTGGCTGAGTCAGAGGGACTCCCTGTTAATTTTTGATATTGGCATAAAGGGAGGAAAGCTCCCCCAGACTCTGTATGAGGAGGCTGTGTTGTCATCACTGTTGCTGAGAACTCCTGGTTTTCATGGTTTTAGCCTTTGTAAGCACTAATCACCCTTGAAAGGTGAGAGATATTTTGTCTTCAAGTGGAACCAGGATTTCACCTGTCACTAGTGTTAAATGCCCAAAGGAAAGAACGTGGACTTTACCTCCCTCCACCTTGAAATTTGAAATAGAACATCTGTCTCTTCAGGGAAGAACAAAAAAAGGAAAAAAAAAAGTTTAATTATTACTGTTCTATTAAACTGTGGTACTAGATATAGTAATCTCTACAGTGAGCAAAATTTAGGCTAATGGTTGCTCACTGGTGCCAGTTAATCTGTGCAACTTCTGTCTTACACATTCCTGTTGAATTTTCCTTGCAGTCTTCCTTCACTCTGAGTGGAATTCTATTATAGCAGGTGTAGTAAGAATTTGTGATGGTTGGAATGATCAATCCATCAGCCACTGCATTTGATATGTAGATCACATCAGAAGCATAGACACACATGCTGGGAGGATAGAGGGGAAATGGCAGAAGTTCAGTAATTTGTGTCTCTTTTATGTTGTTTTCTGGGGGAAGGGGTTGGGGGGTGGTTTTCGGTTTTTGGGGGGGGGTTAGGTTTTTTCTTTCCCAAATGAAAGGAACTGTTCTAGATTACAACCATTTGGGGTTTAATTTGTGTAAAGGGAATGAAAAAGGTCGTGCGATTAGTGATGATACAGCTTCTTTCCTCATTTATACTGAAAACTGGGTTCTATGAGTGGAGATTTGCCTGCAGCTCTGTAGATGGGAATCTTAACCATGGAATTTCCAGCAGTCCCCAGTTTTGCACTTCTTTTGGCCCTGCGTGGGAAACTGTGGTGATTATTGGCAGGAACTGTAACCTTCACAATGTCTTCACTTTTTGGCAGGTCCACTCATGTTTACTGAGTGTGAGGGCTGGCAAAGACGGCTGGTTCCAGCTCTACAGCCCTGGAGGTGTGGCGTGTGATGATGATGGAGAGCTGTTTGCCAGTATGGTACGTGTCTGCAATAATGTGAGTTTAGTAACTTCTTTGTAGTAAGTAGCTAATGTGTAGTTGGCAGTAATGAGATTTACTTGCTTTTGTCAAAAAAAAAATACCAAAATCATGGTTATGTAAACCATGGGAAAGCTAAATCTTTGTATCACCAAATCCACTGAACGTCCTTGCTGTTGCAGTTTGGTTAACACGTTAGCTTTCTCTTTTTGAATTTGAACATGCTTTTTCACTGGGAGTGTAATGCACAAAACCACACATGTGTATATGTATTTGCACATGTATGTATGTATTTTGTGTCTATAAACGTGTGTTTGTGTGTCTGTATAAAAAACTCACAGGTAATATGGAGTACTGGGAGGCGGGGAGACAGACTGTTCTGTATGTGATTTTCATTTATAGGCTACCCTGGAATTTAAAAACACCAGTAGCATTCAGTTAATCAAAGGATAGATAGATAGGTATCAAAATGCATTAGGAGTTTCTCTACCCAATTACATTGTTGTGGGGACATATAATTAGAAACCAGTATTCCTTTTCCTGCAGTTATTTCTTTTGTAACTCTTAGAAGGACTAGACAGAAAATAACAGGTTTTAGTCACTGGTGCTGACACTGTCTTCCTCTGCAACCTGGATCAAGTCACGTAGGCCTCACTCTGTATTAATTCTCCGTATAGCAAGTAAGGTGGAAATGATATTACTTCCTTTCCCTGGTAAAGGGGAAAACATCTGTTGAAATTGGCTGTTGGCTATAGAGTGAAGTGACTTTCAGGAGGATCTACACTTTATGCTTCTCCCACATGCTGAACGTTTTGGATCTTAAAGAACATGTATGTTTGTCTATACTCTAACTTAAATTCAGATGGATCAGATACCTTTGAAACATATAATGTGACAGCGACTGCTTACAAAAGGTTTCATCCCTCTTCACTGATTCTGTCTTTTATGTTGGAAAATTTCTGCAGAACTGTATCATTTCTCCTGAGAGCTTTTGTGGTCCAAGATATCTATGAGCATCAGGAGATGGCGTGCATGAGAAAGCACAATGCTAACACGCATTATGTGCAGTACTCTCTGCCCTTTGAAAGATGTTGATAAATACTTAAAGAGCTGTTAACGACTAACCATAAAGTTTGAAAAACATCCTGTTCTAAGATGGACCTTACATTAATGTTAACATCGGTATTTTCTGTTCTGTAAGAAAACTCCCTCAGGAAGCCTAATGATAACTGCATGAAGTGAAGTCCTTTTTGGCTTGAAGTTTACTATTTTTAAAAGTCACCTGAGGTGATGGATACTTTAGAAAAAAAGGCCTTGCTGGTAACGAAACCATGAAGAATTGCATGGTAGCATGGGATCTGCATAGAATTGACCCCATCATAGCGTAGTTGCAATATTTTTGACAGTATTGAATGTAGTCCTGGTGATACCATGAACTAGAGGGACCACAGAACATATTTACAAGCTTATTGTAGAGTAGTGCTTATGTCGAGTCTACGTAATGGAGCTCTCACTGCCCAGATTATTGGAAATGACAAATTCTCACGTAGTGCTCTGCTAGCAGGCTGGTGAATCAGCCGTCTGGGACACAGAAGAAAGCTTTTAGCCAGGAAACCAAAATTCTCTGCAGCTAACCTCTAAAGGTTTTAAATGGGAAAGAATATTGCCAACTTTTTTGTGAGAACATGCTCTTCGATTTGATTTGTACAAGTGGCTTTGTGTTTCTTTCATAGGTGTTACTGTGGGATGTCATTTAATGCTTTCTGGAGCTAGGAGAGAGTCTGCAGGACACTTCTAGTGGACTCGAAGGAGTCTTATTCTCAGGCAATGTTCTCAGCATTCCTTTCCTTTCAGGGAAAACTGAGTAAAAGGAAAAGCAAGATAAAGACCCAAAAGCATGAAAGTATATGAAGTCATCTAAGACTTAGGGCTCAGGACTGCTGGATTTTCTTGAGGCACTCCTCCTTTTCCCAACAGTTCCTGTCTGTTCATTCTAAACAGGTGATTTTGTTGGGCACCAGCCCTTAACCAGGGCTTGTGTTCAGTCTGCAGATTGCCAGTAACAGTACCTTTTACCTAGACATCCAGCCCACACAACCCTTGCTCACCAGCTGGCATTTCCAGAGAAACTGAACTGCAAACAGATGTGAAAGCAAAATTTCCTGTGGTTCCCCTGAGGCTGGGTTCATTGTGTTACTAGGGATGGGGGCAATTGTACAGCTGCTCTGGTGTTTCCTGGGGAGCATATATTAGGCCTCTGGGCTGTCAGCTGACATCTTTTATGGAGGAAAACTATGTGCTCCCTCAGATCTCACTAGGCATCACCTTTTTCAAGAAGTCACTTACAAAGAGCAATAAAGCGGTTGAAACTGCAACTGTAATTATAATGAGGGCCTCCTTTTCTTTAGGTTTGTTGCTAATACTTCCATTTGTTTGTGTAACAATGTTCCTTCCAGAGGTATATGTGTTTCTTAGGCTTACGTCTCTAATTTTAGCTCTGTTTCTCAAATAGGTTCATATTTTAATGGGATCCTGCTATAAAACCAAGAAGTTCCTGCTTTCACTGGCTGAAAATAAGTTAGGACCTTGCATGCTACTGGCTTTGAGGGGTAACCAGACAATGGTAGAGGTAAGCCCTAAACATATGTAGTCATGTAGGTTTCTGAGCAGTATTGAAATTTGATTTCACATTGCCTTGCCCGGAATTAGATCTCGTAGAACAAAAGAAGCTGAGTTCAGGTTTGTGTCATATCAAACACTAGCAGCGGGCAGCTGTGTTTCTCTTGATTAAGTGGAACAGAATGTTGTTGTTCTGCAGGTGTGAGTGTGAGTTATCTGAAAGGTGCATGCAAGAACTTTTGGAGGGAGAGATTGTTCCTTGTGATTCAGAGAGGCTAAGATGGGAAATAAATGGCTGTGGTGAGGGGTCAGAATTCAGAACCACAATGTTTTTCCATGATTAAGTGCCTGATGTTTGTCTTGCCACCTGCAAAATGAGCACTGCACAAGAAGTGCATTTTCAGAAGCTTATTTAGTTGCATTAATACACATTTTTTTGTGTTTATGACTGATTATTTTTGTTGCACTGATCATTTATACATATTTTTCTGGGTAACTTTAGAGAATTTTCTTGATAAATGTCATCATATGTTTTAAATGGAAATAGGGGGTGGTTAAATTGGTGGAAGGAGCAACAATTTTTCATTGGCCTAGATCTGTGCATGCTAATTTGATCCAGTAAATAAAAGCGTGTTGCACAAATTTGAATATAATATTGCTTTATTTTTTTTTTTCATTAAAAATAATTAAAATTATGGAGGGAATAAAAACTTTGCATTTTAACTGCAATGGCATGATGTGTAGCTGAAAAGGAAAGGTGGCTTGGAGGGGGTAGCTTGTGTGCTAAGCCCATGTGATCCACTGGAATCAACCCCTGGTGTCTACCTTGCTCCTGGCAGCCCCTTGCCCACGAGTGAGTCAAGTGTGTTCCAGATGAGGTGGAGGGTGTCCTGGCCACAGCAGTGAGCTTGCAGAATTATCTTCTCTAACAGCCTCTCTGGCCTTTCCCCGTCCTGCCTCATAGACTGGATACACTTCGCTTGCATTCTGCTTGCACAGAAGCCCCAGCACTTAGGGACAGGAAATCCAGCACTTAGGGGACTGCTTGGTTCTGCTGTTCATGTGCAGTGTCCCAAGTCTGCCCATCTGCAATCTAGCCAGTGTACCTGGGAATTACTGGATCGATTGTACCTGTTCTGAAGAGGGCTGTGGCATGAATCCATCTTCCAGGACTGACGCAAAGTAATTGCACCTCTCAGTCAGAAAGAATGAACACTAACACAAGATTGGGTAGATAGACTGACTTCCAGAGATCAGAGTTCATTCTTTACGAATAAAGAATTGGTTTCCTGTTTTGGAAGGCCAGTAAATGCTGCTACGGTTCTCTAATCTAGGCTGCATAATGCATGCTGTAAAACTGTACCCAGTAATTTAAACTAGCATGTCGAATATAAGTAGGATATTTGTAAGAAATTGAATGTAAGCACTGCAATGACCACTCTTCTTTCATTCTACCGCTAGATTTTGTGTTTAATGCTGGAATACAACATCATTGATAATAATGACACCCAGCTCCAGATCATCTCTACCCTGGAAAGCACAGACGTGGGAAAGAGAATGTATGAACAGCTGTGTGACAGGCAGAGGGAGTTAAAAGAGCTGGTATGTGGCCCTGCATGCAGTATTGCCATAGCACACTGTGGTCTGTACTCTCCAGAAATGGAGATACAAAAGAAAGACAAGCAGGGTGTGAAATTCCCGGTTAACAACAGGATGGGAGCAGTATTTGGAGGGTTATACTGTGAATATATATCCTGTGTGATATTTACTGAAGTGTCTAATCCCGTACTATGTTTATGAATGATATTCAATAACCTGCATAGAATCCGTGAGAAGGAATAAAGGTGAAATCCTGCTGTCTTAAGATCTTACAAGTGAGCTTGTCAAATTCTGCCACCTTTTGACATATGAGCAGCAAATGGCTCTAGTACTGGCCAGCATTTCTTAATGCTTTTGCATTCACAACATTTCACTGAGGTGGTCTAGTTCTCAGAGCTACAGCTGTGCTGTGAGGAAAAGACTTTTTTCCTGCTTTTAATGACAGGATCTACAGATTGAAGATAGATCCGCACTCATTAGCACTTTTTCACCTATGCAAACATATCCACAGTCTTCCTGTTCCCCCCGTTTGTTTGTGTTCCTTAACCCCTACTCCCAGCCTGAAAAGTACATACTTTTTTTGAAGTCACACACACGCACTCACTTGCTATTTTAGTCCAGCATTTTAGGGCTTTTTCCTTTAAATTGAAAGTAACCAAATAGTGGCAGGCTGAATCAGACAACATGCTGACCCATGGCATGAAGACCACTGGCTGTGGTTCATGCACGTCCCCTGGGTAGCAACAGGCCTGCATCTAGCACACTCAGAAAAAAACTGTCAGTGCAGAAAAAGCAGGGAAGAGGTGGAAGGGCTGGCAGGGAGCTTTGAAACTGGAGCAGGGTTGACTCTAGCGAAGAGTTTGCTGTTCTGAAATGTAGAATGGAAGCTTGTTTGACCAAAATATCTTCTCTATTACAGCAAAGAAAAGGTGGTCCCACAAGGTTAACACTGCCGTCCAAGTCCACAGTAAGTTAATCATGTTGATAGAAAAACAAGCTTTGTCTTTCCATATTTAAACATTTGATTTATGTTTGCCATGTGGCACAGTGGTTTTGGTCAGTCGAGAGGCAAGCCATTCCACTTGCTCTGTCAACACAATTGGAGTTTACACAAGTAAGGGCACATTTCTGCTCTTGGGTCTCTGCAGCAGTTCCCAATGCCACTACAAGCACCACACTGTCAGATTTATGCTGATGCACAGATTTGGAATTTACAGTGGGATCTAATGGTAGGTTTAGGGACAGAATATTGCATTAAAAATGCAATGGCTGGTTCAGACGTGAAAGTCTGAAAGAGACCCGCCACTGTTGCAGTTAAGCGTGGTACAAACACAGAGTAACTTCACTGAGGCCAGGGAAACAGTCTTGAACACAGTTTGGATTTAGAACTTGCAGTGAAATCTTCATTAAGTTAAAAGATCAGTCTTCACCGTCTGTTCTAACACTGAAGCCTTCATGTCTCGTAAGGATACACACGCAAAGCAAATTTTTGTCCTGGTGTCTGGATACGTTTTTCCCAGGGTATGTGAAGCAACACTGCCACAAGAGCCCAGCTGCTTGCCAAACAAACAGAAACTTCTCTGTGTGGTTCTCTGTTACCGTAAACAAGTGGTATAATTGTGCAACCATTGCTGGTTAACAGCATCAGTGACAGTACTGCAGATGATTGCAGGCTGATGATTGTGGGCTGAGCAGTCAATACTCTTGCTTATCAATCTGTTGTTTGCTTTCAGGATGCAGACCTGGCCCGCCTGCTAAGCTCAGGGTCTTTTGGAAATTTGGAAAACCTCAGCCTGGCCTTTACCAATGTGACAAGTGCTTGTGCTGAGCACCTCATTAAACTGCCTTCGCTCAAGCAGCTGAACCTGTGGTCAACTCAGGTAAGTGCTTTGCAGACTGAAACTCGGAGCTGACTAATTCTGAAATTTCACATTACGTCAGCACAAGAAGAGTGTGTGAAGAGCTTGCTTAGAATAAGTTTGTCCTTATGCTATTTTTATAGGGCCTGTCTATGGTCTAGCTCATCTTGGAGGCTGATTTTTCTTTTTTCTTCCTTTTTTTCTTCCTTTTTTTCTTCCTTTTTTTCTTCCTTTTTTTCTTCCTTTTTTTCTCCCTTTTTTTCTCCCTTTTTTTCTCCCTTTTTTTCTCCCTTTCCTTTTCCTTTTTATTTTTTCTTTTTTTTGTTGTTGTTTTTTTTTCTTCTTTTAAATTTTTTTATTTTTAATTCTAAAATGGATCCTGCTATCTTGGATTGAATGTTCCTGTTTGTACATTGTTGATACTGTGTGCTTTGCAGTACATGTGCTGCTGTTCATCTGAGAAGCACTCATATTTTCAGCAATTTAGGATGAAAAAAATGTTGCTGTGCAGCTCATCTGGTTAAGCAAAACATAAAGTCTGTGCAGTGTAGGCAGTGAATTTCTCTGAATGCTGATCATCCAGAATTTCTTTAAAAACAACAGCAACAAAAAGAAACTCAAATAATGAAAAAATAGAGGGAAACTGTCATGAGAAGGTGGTTATTTTGTAAGCAAAAAGAGACCAAGTTAACTGAATAAATTACTCAGATGTTAATTGAAAGAGCTTTTAAAATTAAGTTTTTCTTCTACATTTCCCTGCTGGATTTGGTCTCTGAGGTTCTCCACTGAATACTTTTTCCCATTTTGTGTTAGCACCTGTTTGTAGTGCTTGCTGAAAATACGATTATTCTCAGTGTAACCACAAAAAGCAGTGTAATTTCCCTTCAAGTATCATGTAAATATCTTGCTTTGTTTTTCTAACTTCTTTTGTATCCAAGAAATTTCCTCTTTTTGTGTGGCAAATATAAATCTGATTGCTTACTTGTTTGAAGACTGCCTTGTATCTCCTCCAGATTTGTCCTAACAATGTAACTTTTGGATTTGAAAACTTTGATGGTTCTTGCTCAAAATGAGTTTGATTTCACTGGACAAAAAGCCTGTTTTTTATATGTTTGGGGTTTTTTTAAATTAAAACAAAAAATTACTTCAGATTCCATTTTATTTTGTGATGTCTTGGGTTCCATTAATCTAGAATTTAGAAACAGCAGAAATGAAATGGGTCAATGGAACAATTACCAATCAATAGTACATTGTTCATCAGACCAAAATAGCTAATTAATACCACTTGCATTATGCTTATTTTTTTGTGATGTGGTTCAGAACTGGCTGAGACTGCCATAACCATCTTGCATAGCCTGGGTGGGAGATTTCTCATACAAAGTCCGTATTTCAGATGAACCATTTTAATTAAATGATGGCTTGTGGTTAATTGCGCACAAGTCACTTTAATTTTTCTGTTCCCCATCTGCAAAATAGGGATAAAACTACTTGCTTTCTCTCCTGTCATTTGAGATCATGGTGAACAATGTGAGTGTGGATTTGAGGGCTCATCTGCAGCCTTCTTTTAATGTGCCCTGTTTGCTCTGAGGCGTTTGCACATGGTGCTGATGCAACAAGCTGAATACAATTTGCTTGTGCCCCGCAGTTTGGAGACGCGGGGTTGCGGCTTCTGTCCGAACACCTCACGATGCTACAAGTGCTCAACCTGTGCGAGACCCCTGTCACGGATGCTGGACTGCTGGCACTGAGTTGTAAGTGACCAAATAAGCTACAGAGTGAAACTATGTGGGTTCAGAGGAATTCACGTGGGTTCAGACGGAAGATTGATTTCTTGGCTGCCACAGTGCTGCTTCCGCAGGGATTTAGGACAGGCTGTGGTTGTGTTTGGGTTTAAACTTGCCTCTCCCCTGCCCACTCAAGCGGCTGTTCAGCGTCAGGCCAGGGAAGCGGGACATGATCTAAGCCAAGGCCTACACTTGCTGGCCTCATGTGGGCTTTGTTCTCCCAGACTGTACTCTCGCTCTTGCCTCTGGCTTTACTGATAGCACTTGTCTGGATCTCGCGTGGTGACCCGTTGCCCTGGGACTTCCCAGCTTTTGTCACACACCCTCCTCTGGGTGTCCGCGCTGGGTGGGAGTCTGACCTTGTGCTGCAGGAGGGAAAGATTGCAAAGCCATGTAGCAACTTATTAGTGAGTTTAGCAACCATGCACAGTTTTCATACTCTCTGTGACATTTTTTGTTCCTTCTTTTTTGAGGAGGTGAAACTCTCGCTGTTCTTACTTAAGTAGGGCAAGGCAGAGTGGTGGGGCCTCTAAGCAGCATTAAAGATTCCCCTGTGCACTGAGAGCTGCTCAACATGCCAGAATGAGACCCTTTCCTACCCCCAACAGTGTGTTATAAACCTTGCCCATTGGGTTTAAAGGGTTCCTTTAATAGGCTTGATCCTACACAGACATGCCAGACAGGCCAGTAGTTATGGATCATCTTAGGAAACTATTCTGCTAAGTACTGGAGCCTAAAATGGAAATGGAGAGGAGAGGGAGGACTGCTGGATCAGCGTGGCCCCTGAGTGCACCATGCAGAGCACTGAGAACGCGTACTGTCCAGAGTAATGTGCAGGAAACTGATTATGAGAAGTTGCCTGAACTCCTTTGAAGTCAGCGGATTTAAGCATATGCTTAATGGCCCTTCCTTAATAGGGACTTTTTCCTGGATGGGGGCCCAAACAGCTGTTTATCCATTCGTACTTCTACATTTTATGCTATTCAGCTTTTTCCTGAGAGTGCTGCACATAGGCATGCCTTGTTTATGCTTTGGCCTACTGCAAACTTGGTATTTTAAGAAAATGTAGCATGATTGTAAATATCTGTGTTTTCTGTCTTAGCCATGAAGAGCCTGTGTAGTTTAAATATGAACAGCACCAAACTTTCAGCAGATACCTACGAAGATCTCAAGGTATTTCTTAATTGCATTTGCTAAAGATGAGAAGTAGCAGGCACTTGTTGATAGTGCCTAGTGCTAGTCCTAGCCCCGTGGAGTGAGTAACATGTAATTCATCTGAAGTGGGTGAAATGGATTGTTTTGGGGAAATAATGACCGGAAACAGCATTCTCGGATTACTGGCTTTGATGGACTTAAGAAAACATTTAATATGCTGAATGGGCAAGTATGAGATGGGATCGGAACCTGAAACTTTTTGCCAGTTTTATCAGGAGTAAAGGTTCCATAAACAGGTCAATATTGGTTGTTTCCAGTGATGATACATAGACAGGTAAAATCCAGCGTACACTGCTAAAGCTGTGCCCTGTACTGTTTTCAGGACCAAAACTAATGTGGGTGAACAGCATTATGGAGCTTTGATTCAGGATGCAAAGGGAAAATTAAAAGCATTGAGGAAGGTCAAGTTTATCTTGATACCTCTTGGACTGGTGCTGGGCTTTAAACAGAAATGCCTGCACTGATGCCTGGTTCCTGAGTTTGACGTGTGAGATGTCTGGGGTTACCACTTCTACTGTGTATTTACAACCACTTGAGCAAAATGATATAAAGAACTGGAATGTAGCTGTGGGAGGGGAACAGCCCCAGGTTGTTTCAGACAAAGACTGCCTGAGATGTGTTGGCTTTCATGACTTCACGTGGACTTCATTTTCAGTCTGCTGTTGTGTGAGTCACATTTCCCAAAGTCTTACCTTAAAAACCCAACTGCTCAAGGTGAAACTCAACATCATGTTGTCTTGTGTTTTGAAACCTTAGATTGTGCTAGATTCACTCAAAAAGGTCACAACCTTGGGTTGAGTTTCGAACTTCAGGCAAGTCATGAAACTCTTCTGCTTACAAAACTCACTGCCAGCTGCATATCTTCAGTTCTGATTGTGGAGCCAGGGCTCCCTCAGGGACTCAGTTGCAATGCTGCTAGCATGGATTTTTCAAGATCGAGTTTTCTAAACTTGTGTCACAATTGTATATGCAAAGAAGTTGTCCTTGGAATTAACAGCTGGTTTGCAGATGGGTTCATACAATGGAGCTTGTTTCAGGCCCCAAGCATTTACAGACAATCAAGGTCAATGCTGTATTTGGCCCGGGGCTCTGAAATTTAGTCTGTTGAAAGGCTTCTCCAGTCCTACCCCTGTTTCTAAGCCCCTTTGCCACTACATACCAAACCTCGTATTTTCCTAACCAGTTCCCTCTGCTCTGGTATTGCATTAACAGTCCTTAGCAGCAGCACAAGAAAGTGACTTGCCAGGGCAAACAGCAAAACTGGCTGTGGGCAAAGTCCCGATGACTGCAGAAAATTAAAAACACCAAGAACACAGGCACATGTCACTTTTTCCCCTCTCACCTCTTTCACTGAGATTTATCTTGGTGGCCATTATTTTACAGCTCTGTGTGTGTGTGTGTTTTCAAAGGGAAGGTAATAGTTTCTTTCCCTGGAGCACATGGTTGTAGGTCTGTTGAGAACAACTTAGACTTCAAAGAACGTACTTTTGATAGCAATCTTTCCTTCTTTTCCCCTTGGTCTACAAGAGCATTTGGGGCACAAGCCAGTGATGACGTTTCCTCTCTCTCTGCTCCATCCCCCACCCCACTAAACACGCTTGCACACACACAGACACCCACATATGTACCAGGCAGGCTGAACCAGACAATAAATAAACACCCACCACTGAAGTCATTATTGCCTAACTGAAAAATTATTTGCTGGCAATGTCTGTAGGATTATGACTAGCTCTTATCAAAATATGCGCGCACATAAATCAAGGAGTGAGGTAATAATGACTCTTAGAAACTTCCAGCTCCTCAATTATGCTGTAGCCTAATTAAATGTGTTTATTTGTTTTGAGAGAATTAGCCATACAATTATAGTCAGAGAGAATGGAAATGGGATCAACAAGTAGGAACAGTGCAAACAGCCGATGCCCATTTGGCTCGTGCGGAGTAATTCAGGAACAATATGTCCAAATGCAGAGAAGTTATGGAAAGGAGACCACAAAGACACCGAAAACTGCTAACGGTCTCCACATTTTTTTAATACATGAAGGGAAACATCAAGTAATGACTTAGTGTGGAGGCCAAAGAAGGAATGTGTGGCTGGTTGCTGCAGTTTGTCCACTGCCTTCACAACTGGAGTTTTACAAACAAATTTTGCTAAGCGCTTGTGTAAAAAAAACCTAACAAACAAACAAAAAAACTGAGGTCTGATGTGGACCTGATAGCTGGTGCATGGTTTTTCCTAGATCCGCTCGTTTGTGCTGCAGGTGGGACTTAGTCTGTAAAGGCTCAGCATCTTGTTCCTTCATTAACACCTGTAATGCTTCAGCTCGCTGCTGAACTCAGCACTGGTACCTGACAGCACAGTTGAGGTCGTAGTGCATCGTCCTGCAGTTTGTGGCCGATAGATTGATCCTTCAGCTTGCTGACGGCACAGATTTGATGGGAACTTTTTTCTTGAGTCCTGAACGTGTCATTAATTCTGAAATTTTCCTACCCTCCCCACAGGCTAAACTACCCAATCTGAAGGAAGTGGATGTCCGCTACACTGAAGCATGGTGAACTCTCCCTGCCTCTGACTCTTCTCTTTTGCTTCTCATGAGAAGGAAAAGATTTTTAAAAGAAACAAAGAAAAACAAACCGGAAAATAACTTTTGGTTAATTCCTGTAGAGCAGTGAGTCCTGGGACTTGGTGGTAGGAGTCGTGGTTGTGGGGTAAAGGAGTGACGTGGTGTGTGTTGGGGGGATACGTGGCAAGCCTGGACCTGGCAGGATTCTTTCAACTTTGTGATTTTGGAATCAACATAATTTAAATTGAAAAGGAGAAAGAAAACAAAAACAAAAGGACAAAAAGACTTTGTAGCAGCAAGAGGATTATAAAGAGGAAAAAAACAACCTTTGTGGATTTTATTTGCCTTTGTGTTTTATGCCGTGTGGAGAAAAAAACAATATATTCATTTGTCATTATTTACCTGGGTTTCTTTGGCTGGCACCCATCCAGTCTGAACTCCTCTTTCACCAGTTTTGCTCCAGAAAATCAAACTTACAAAAATTTCAAGAGAAGAAAACCAAAACCAATATGATTTTCACCTCCCCCTGTGTCCTTGCAGTTGTTATGCAAAATAATTTTGTTGTACATAAGATTTACATAATGCACCTATTTAAGAAAATGGTTCACAAATATCAGGTCTGGGACCTGTCTTTTATTTATGAATTGTTAATTCTTTTACCCTTTTTTTTTTGCGTATAGTACTGTATAAACTAGTTTGCTGTCTTGTTGTTATTATTTTTTTTAAAGGAAATGCCCTCCTTGAAGAATTGCCTTTTAGTAATGCATATTGTATTATAGTCCCTCTCTGTCACATCATTCATCGTGTTGTCTTTTTGATTTCAAAATGCCTCAAACGTTATCAAATAGGAAGGAAAATCTCTCCAAGGGGGTCTGGTTATGAGGGAGGGGGTGCAGAGATTAATAAAAGCCACATTTCCTTCTGAAGTCTGAAAGCTTTCTTTAGTCTTTCAAACCATGTCAGGTTTAAACAGGGGAGATGGGGAAAAGTTGTTTATTCTGCCAATGGGGTATTCGCAAAGCTCTGTAGATTTTACAAGTTGCCTCGGTTGCTTTCTGTTTACGTCCAATATTTCAAAAAGAGAAAAAAAGCTCTCCTTACATTTTGTGCATCAGCTTTTTCTAATTTTTTTCTCCCTCTTCTTCCCCACCCTCTCCTCCCTCCCCCACCTGTTCTGTGCACGCATTGTTCTGCATGTTCCTCTGGGGAGACTGAAAAATACTGTTGTTGCTGATCCGATAGCTCTGACCTGTCTGTAAATGTGACTGCTACATTTTTCAAATTCCACAATTGCTTAGAAGATGATTTTTTAAAAATTGTGGTTTCTTTTATAACTATGCTGTTGACCTTTTTTTCATAATGAGCCTTCATTGTACAGAGCTGCTTATTTAAAAAAAAAACAACAAAAAAAGAAAAATAATTTTTCCTCTGTTTAACACCTTTATTTTATTCTTCAGCACCTCAAGGTTTCACATACAGCCAATGTAATTTTTTATATATAAATATATATATATATTTAATCTTATTCAATGGAAGCCAAGCTTTTGGTTTTTGTTTTGTTGGATTTTTTTTTTGTTTTTTCTTTTTTAAACTTTGTTGCTATGTAGACAGCCCCCTCCCCAAATCATGTTTGTTTTTGTTTTTTTTTTTTAATAAATGAAACAGAAATTGAGTCTTAACTCATGTAGTGTGCCAGGTTTTTTTTCCTCTTCAAATCCCAAACTGTATGCGGATGCAGTATGGGAAGAAAGAAGAAAAAAAAAAAAAAGAAGAAAAATTATGCCAACATTTTCCTTAGCACTGTTGCTTTTACCAATGGTTTACTACTACTGTTCTGTAGCTGTGTACAAAGAGATGTGAAATAATTTCAGGCAAAAATAAACTGTAAGTGAATATCTTTTAGCTGCGTGCTTTGTGTTTTCTTTGAAGGAAGCTGGCCCGATGACGCAGGGATGCTGTGGGAGGTGCAGAGCTGCTGGAGGATGAAGGTTTACTGAGGACGGTGTCTCAAAGAGCCGTGCCCTCGCAGCTTGCTCTGTGCCACTGCTCCACTTGGCGCTCAGTGCCTTGGTGCTGCCCCTTTCCTGTGATCGCAAAGCGAAGGGACCAGCAGGCGGCCGTGACACGTGTTTTCCACCAGCCACCAGGTTTTGAGGCACCGTCACCCAGAATGGATGAGGAGGAGGACGACAGCTGAGTCTTTGCACATCTGGTTCTTGTATCTCTTCCCCAAGACTGTTAGTTTCTGCACCGTTCCTAACCCTTCACAGGCTCAAAGAATACTTGCACTGGGCATCTAAAGTGTTTCATTTATGGGTTTGGTTTTTTTGCACTGGTTGCCTGAAGCAGACAGTACTGGAAGTGCTGGGGCATTTCCAGACTCTAGAGGGGTTTATGTATATTAAGGTGCATTTCAGGACAGCGTTCAAGTGGAGGGATCTGCTGCATTTGTGTTTTGCTCACTGTCCTTGATAAAGCATGATGGTTTGTGGGCTGGAGGCCAGCAGAAAATCCAGCTGGAGCTTCACAACTCCGATCATCTGGACAATTACTGAACTTTTTTAGCTTTTAGGCAAATGGACCCCACTTGAAACCAATTCTTGCAGATGTTCTGAGAGTTGCCTTCATCACCTATATTACTTACCTCCTGTATTCTCATTTTTATCTGAATTTTTGGTCTACTCTACAAAACAGATGATAGGACACGAAGAAACACAAGTGTTTATACTGTGTTTCCAGCCACGGCAAAAAGTGGCCCCTTGATAAAGAATTATATTTGTCTTTATTTTTTTCCCCTCACTGAACCAAGACGGCTGTAACTGAGGCTGTCGAGCTTTTAGAGTCTTTCCCTTGAGCTGTCATTGCTGCATATGGACTGTCCTCCCCTGGCAATGGAAGGGACTTCACAAAGCCTTTCTGCACCCTTAACAGCCATAACTACTCTCATCATGTTGCATGAGAGACTGAGAAATTACCCAGGGAAGGAGAGCTTCAGGCCTTGGCAAAACACAGGTACGTGTTTGACACAGCTTCTCTTCCTCTCATGGGCAATGACCTGCTCCCCGGCTGCTCCTCAGGCTTTGCCTTCTGGGGGATCAGTGGCGGCAGCTGAGTTTCTGCAACCTCAACTGGATCCTCAACAGTGGAAGAAGCTTGAACATCCATGGTGCACCAGTTTTGTTCTAATGCCGTGCAGGTGACTTGGAGTGAGCAAGGAAAGGGTGCGTGTGAGATCCTCCTCCAACACTTACCCCAGTCCTGCCTTCTGCAAGGACCTCCAGCAAATCTGTGCTTTGTGCTTCGTTCCCTCTCCTGAACCAGCAAATACTCATCAGTGTGATGGCAGCAAGCTGAACAAAATGAGTGAGCTCAGTGTGTTGTTAAAAATGGTACTTGCAGTCTGTCTCACCCTGCAGGACCCGTCTCTGTCAGGGCAGGTGCCTCTGGCATCCAGCCTGCAGCAATTACAGAGTAGCATTGTTAGAAATTTTGAAGGATTGCAGTGGCTCAGGGATTCTCGGTAACAAAAGGGGAGGATTAGACATGGCATAATAAGAGATGCTTTATCTCAGTTTGCTCTTAGAAAGGGTTTTCTGAGTTCTTTACTGCAGCACTGGGGTTTGTAGAGGGCCCTGGTGGTTTCACCTGGATAATGATGCCTTTCTGCCTGCCTTTCAGCTGCTGCTTCTGATAATACGAGCCATTAAAAAGCTACCTGATTTCATCTGGGAGGTTACTGCAGCCCATCTTCCCAGGGACTGTGAATACCAGGGGTTTGTCTAACCTACAGCTTTCGGCTTTCAACCCAAACTAGAGCAATGGCTTTTATGCAAGTCCAAAAAGCAAAAAGCCACAGTGCTGCCTTGTTTCAGCAGCAATTTTCTCATGTTCTTGTTAAAACCCTTTGGTTGTCCTACCTTGCTATTGCTTCTTCCACTACTCACAGCTACGTTTTGAGTTTCAGAGGACCAAATGCAGAGATGAATCTCACGAAGTACTAGTTTCCCAGCTACACAGATACAGCTTGTTCATTGCCTGAAGAATAAAATGTGTGCCTAAAATCCCAAAGCGTGGGTTTGCTTAGAGGGGAGTGCTGGAACAGCTGCTGACCTGAAGAGTTCTCTGGTGGTATTTTTACCAGGTAAGAGTTTGATATGCCATATTCGTGGAATCATAGAGTGGTTTGGGTTGTAAGGGACCTTAAAACTCATCCAATTCCAACTCCCCTGCCATGGTCAGGGACACTTTCCACTGGATCAGGTGGCTCAAAGCCTCGTGCAGCCTGGCCTTGAACACCTACAGGGATGGGGCTTCCACGTCTTCTCTGGAGAACCTGTTCCAGTGCCTCACCACTCACACAGGAAAACATTTCTTCCTGATACCTAATCTAAATCTTCCCTCTTTTAGCTTAAGAACATTCCTCCTCATCCTATTCCTGCACTGCCTGATAAAAAGCTCCTGCCCAGCTTTCCTGTAGGCCCCTTTTGAAGTACTGTAAAGGTGCTGTACAGTCTCTTTGGATCCTTCTCTTCATGTGTTTGTATAGCTTTTCTCTGCGAGGAAGGACCTGAGGCTATCTGCCTGACACTGGTTGTGGGACCTCGTGGGCAGATGTGGTAGGTGGTGGCATCAGGGTGTGCGAAGATCTGCAGGTTGCTCAGTGCCCCCTTGATGTCTGTGGGTGTCCTGATCTCCTGAGAGCTATCTGTGTGCTCAAAAGGTAATGATGTGCTCAAAAGCAAAGCACAGGTGCAAACTCCTCACGAGCCTGCTGTCTTCTGGACAACAGCAGGAGCTGGCGTTGTTGCTGTCTTTGGGATTTCCATTCCCCTGGTGGCTGGGAGCAGGAGGAAACTCATGTCTCATATGTACAAGGATTTCTAATCTGGAAAAGAACTCCCTGAAACTTTCTACACATCTATAAGCAATAATATAGTAGTGCTACCATCATTCTTAGGCTAACGGCAGTGCTGACCTCTCCCAGCCTCTGTAAAGCAAACCAGCTGTACCTACTAGAACATGTCAGTCAACTCAATTGCTGTCTTGAATTTTTAATGATTTTTTTCCAGCTAAAGAGAGTACATGCATCAAAATATTTGTTTTAAGTGGATGTTGCCATCCAGTATTTTCCATTTTCTTTTCTACTGAGTGGGGAACATCTTAAATAAATACTTGAGATAAGCAATTTTTATTAATAACAGATCTTGGAATATGCTTTATGCCAGTAATATTAAACATGCAGGAGTTTTTCCTGCTAGCCTCGTACATGTATTTTTGGTTTAGGCATTTTCACTTTCATGCTTTTTGCCAACAAACTAGAATGTGTACTGTAATCTCTTTGTAATTTTAAAAAAGGTCCTATCGGACTTTATAAATATTTATATATGCAAACTTTGCAGAACTTCACTGGTTGTGAATGAATCTGGTTGATGTAGCCAAGGTAAATATATGTCCTTTTCCTACCAGTCTCTACAAAGAACAAAACAGGGGTCTGTGTATCAGAATACAGCTCGCAGCTCGTGTTCAGTTTGTTGCTAGCATTAAGTTGATCTCAACACCTAAATTAACCAGTTTGCTTCACAGATCTGGCAGTTGATATAGTAACCAGCTTCTTGTTAATTTTTGTTCCAGCTGAGATATAATATCAAACATTAATCCTTTAATTTTAAGGCAGCATGCAACCTCAATGAGGTTGAATTGTCCACAGTAGCTGAGATGCTTCTAAATTTTAGCAGAGCCTCCCTCACCCATTTGCCTTTACTATAATATTGGTGCCTTTGCACTAAATTACCTCAAGTTATTTTTTAAAGTTTGCTTTGAATATGGGGTCAGAAACCTGCCAACTGTCTCACTTTAATAAAACTGTTGCTGGTGTCTTTGGTATGCAGTATACGTCACTCTATTTAAAATACAGCAACCTTGGCTTAGGGGTACTTCTCTTTCCATATTTTACCAGTTACGATGACATTAAGGATAACTAATGTTACTGACTCATTTGCAGGTGCTTTGAGATCTTGGAGCTAGGTTTTGTTGTTTATTACCACACTGAGCTGCAGGGCTGTGAACCTTGAAGGTTGCAGAAACACATTTATCAGGAATGCTTTGAATTTCAGTTTAAGCATCAGAATGATAGAGAGAGGAAGTTTTGATTGTTTGTTGTTTATAAAAGCAGAAAAGTATTGTAGAAGTCTGGTGACTAGGATTTTGTCTTGTTCTCTGACCCTGTTCTACCAGCTGCTTCCATTCCACATGGTGCTTTCTCCAGTCCTGACGGAGAGGATGGAGAGGATGAGCGTGGTGGGGTTAGGTAAGAATCCCCATGCCCACATGCCTGGGGCCGGGCAGATAAGGCTCATCAAGGTCTCCTTCCTGGTAAGGAAAAGAGCAGATCCTGCTCACTCTGCACCATGAGCTAATGTAGAAGCAGGATTTGTCCAGCATAATGACAACAAAAAAAAAATCGAACTTTTATAAGAATCCCAGCCATAGCTAAAAAAAATTCCCCATGACCGCAGGAGAAGGTCTGTGTATGAAAGGGGCAGTTGGGAAAGCTCAGCTGTAATGTTCCTACTGCCCTGTTGGTGAGGTGAAATGTTTAATGTTGCTGTGAACTGGGTAACTCACAGCACATATTTGGCTGGAGCAGCCTGACCCAGGTTCCTGCAATGATTCGCTGTCAGCACCAGAAGCCCTGAGAGGTGGAAGTTAAAGGGGGCTTGCGGGGAGTAAGGGATTTATCAAACAGGATTATTTCCATCCCTGGAACAGGGTCTGCCCGAGGTCTGAGTCTCTTTGCTTGAGCCCAGTGAAGAAGCCAGGTTTCACTGCCTCACATTCTTTTCTTCAAAGAGTATGCTGGGTGTCATCTGAAGAGGCAATTTTATTTCAGTGCCAGGGGGGACACCATGCTGGCATGTGCTGGGAGTTCACCCCAATGCCACGGGGAGAGCTCAGCCTCCACTACGTAGCTAGAGCCTCACACAGCCATCAGATGCTCATGTTGGGCATTAGGTCCCTCGCAGAGACGTGGGTTTTCTGCCTCAGTGCATTTTGTCTGACTCCTCCTGACGGGAAAGCGAGCGGCAGCAGCTCTGGCGTAATGCAGTGCGACAGCGAGCCTGTTGCGTTCCTGTGTGGCGAGAGCGGGTCTGCCAGCGTGAGGCATCTCCTCAGGTGCAAAGCCTCAGGCCCTTCATGATTTGGGAGCTTCCAAACTGTCTTCCTTGGAAATCTTGTCGGTTTACGAGGGTAGGGGAAGTGAGTCAGCATGTGTAGGGCAGAGCGCGGTCCTGATGGCTCCATTTCTGAAATAGGGCCACATCCCATGGCTACCAGTGACAGGACTCGCCGCCACCACCAGATGACCGAGGAGGGGCCTGGGGCTGGCGGACTTTCATCGATGCTGCTGTGGGCCTCAGCGGCAGGGTCACCTCCTGAGAGAAACGATCAAACCAATGAACACAAACCCCAACCAAGGCGAGGGGGATGGGGGGAAGAAAAAAAAAGTTGCAGTTGAGGTTAACACCGCTCTCCGCTGCAGAGCTGATGACATCAATGTTGCCACGGCAACAAAATCTTCACTTAGGTATGGTGAGCGCCCTGAGCTTGTGGCTGCCAAGGAAACCCGCCTGAGCTTCGGCACACAGCCATTGCGGCAGCCCTGGGGCCTTCCTCTGCCTCCTCCTCCTCCTCCTGGTCCTGCCCCTGCTGTCCGAGGGGCTCTGGGCTGCGCCCTGCTCCTTGCCTCTCATGGAAGTTACGCGGCAAAATCTTCCACTTTTGTCCCTGCTGCTGTCCCGGCAGCTCCAGTCTGTCCTGAAGATGATGAGGGATAACTGCTGCCAGTAGAGATGTGGGGACACGGCAGCTCGGTGCCTGCCCGTCACTGGCACCGTGAGTCACCTCCTGTCCTGCGATGGACTCCAACGACTTCGCAGAGACTCCAATCTATTGGCCTCCACTCGCCCATGAGTGAAGTGACTTTGGTTTTTGGGGAACAGTTTGGTCCGACGCCAGGCTCGGGGGCCTTAGGGAGCCCAGATTTGCGCAGGGCCCCTTTCTTTCCCAGTCAAGTGCCAGCCACAAGGCATGGTGGGGCACGGCCCCATCCCCGGGGCAGCTCCACGGAGGAGCAGATGGGTGGGACATTTCACATTCCCCCGTGGATTGAGGCACAGCACCAAGCGAACTCGTCTGCAGCTATTTCTTTACTGCGAGCCGTGCCACCATGCCACAGGCTGGTTCTGTGTCATTTTTTTTTTCCCTGTGATTCAGATTAAAAGCCTATGAATGCCATCAGCATCAGGGGCCACTCTCCGAAGGAGAATTAGGGGAATTCATGAGATGAAGCAACAGTGTTTATCCTCCTCCCCCTTCTGCTTCTCACCCCTTGTCATCAGTACAAATGAGAAACTCCCCCTAAAGTTTGTTTTTTCTCCTCATAATCCACTGATTTCAGGCAAGAGCAGTCTTTAGTCACCCGGGTAAACCCATGGGCTAACGAGCAGCAGTTGAAGTGAGGAAAAATACTTGGCAAGCTGTTTGGGTCTGAATAAAGCCCTGATTTCAGTGCTGTGCTCAGCTGAAGGCAGGCCAGAGCCTGGCCAAGCGTGAGCACCCTGACCACTGCTCCCACAGCAGCTTTGCCAGCCCGAAAGGATCCCAAAGGCCTCTTCGGCATCTTGGAAGATCATTTAGTGGCTGCTGACTGGGAAGTCTGCCCTGCCATGAATTTGCCTTCAATGAAAAAATATAATCCATATCCCACCAAAGCTGATGGAAAAGGTCGTTTTTTTAGCGCATTTTTAAAGCAGGCCTGAGTGGTTATTAAGCAATCTGAGGATTTTTGCTTGGTTTTGGTTTTTTAAGTGGATATTGAGTACAGGCTTATAAGTTTCAGTGGCAAACAAGGTGATTTACAGTGGCAAATAATGCAACTGCATGGCTTCAGACAGGGCAGTGGCCAGCCCTGTGTGAATCTAGCCACGACCCTCTGGTTGCCTGTCTCCGCGCTGAGGTACTGCTCTAGCTTCGAATTTAGAAGTTGGGGGTTGGGTATTGGTCACGCTGTTGTTATTTCAGAAAGAAGTAAAAAGAAATGAGTTAAAAAAAAAGAAAAAGAATGGATCTGTCTAAAAGAGAAACAACTGCTGGCACGCGAGGCTGCTGGCTTTCAGGCTTTGGGGTCTGTGACTAATCAGGCTCTGAGTCGTGCCGCTGCTGGTTGTTGGAAAGGGAAGGAAAGGAAAAGCTCGGCGCGGTACGGCAGAGCTGCCAAATCCCACACGGCAGGTGGGAGCCTGCCTGTCGGTGAGGGTAGCCCCCACCGAGGATGCGCTGCGGCGGCTGCACAGCGAGCGCCCGAGGGTTAGCATTGCCTGACCCCAGTTTTATTTTGGGGAAGGAAATTGCAGTTTGCTGGGAGGCAGAACTATGATTCAAGGAAAGCCTGACCTGCTGCTTGAACTCTGAAAGGTGCTTTAAAAAAACGTAACACTTCTGCAGTAGCATTATTCAGTTTTATTATACAGCTGTGGTAGGAGCAAAGGCGATTAACTAATAGTAAATCACTGGAGAAAATGAAGGGGTTTTTTTTTTAGGCCTGAATTTTTGAGACTAATTATTGAATTATTGAAATTCTTTCAAAATAATTATGAATTTTACACAGTACCACATCTCTGCTATCTGATTTCTGGTCACAAGAGAAGAGTATAGTCAAGGGGAAGTGACTCATGGCTGCCTGTGGTTGAAATTAATGAGATATTTATCTGGAAATATTCCTGTCGGTGGCTTTTATTTGTAGTTCGAGTCAGGACGATGGCATGGGAATCATCACTGAGGACAGCGGTGCCCTTGCTGTGATGTTGCAGGAACTGGAGGATCAGCTCTGGTAAGCATGGGATCAGCTGAGTGATGGGCTTTAAGGCCAAAACCACTCATTCTGAATGTTCAAGTGGACATGCAGCCCCATTTTACTCCCTATCTCCTGCCATAACCCCACAAGCGGTATTTACTGAGGAGAGAAGGGAAAAAAGAGGTGATGAAGGAGAAATAAATCAGACATAGAAAACCGTTTCACATCCCACATTATCTTTCCCCTAACCAAGAGCTCTTCCAGGACAGCCTGGCTTTCAATATATGCGGAAGAGAAATCCTTCCCCAGCCTGTCACCTTCCCGGATTAAAACAGCGGTGACCGTGCAAGCAGAAAGCTCTTGTCTCCTGGACTGTTTCAAAGCCCTGCCCTGCCAGCCAGATTATTGATCAAGAGGAAGTGTCGGCATTTCAGAAGCTTCCCCAAAAAGGCATGGAGGCTGCTTGGCTCCCGTGCGTCACTGGGGCTGTTTTTATCCATGGATTTGCCGGCGTGCTTAGCAGAGCTGGGTCGCCCAGGAGGGACCCTGGCAGAATCTCCCTGCTAAGTGACTCATGCTCACACATCATGGGAATACAGGCTGGCTTCAACATACTGCACTTTTCAACTCTGATTCATGCAACCCCAGGAGAGTAAATAAGGCAACTCTACACGCATCTCTGCTGTGATGAGGTGCCTTCCCACTGAAAAGGTGTTGGGGCAAACAGCACTACCGATGAACAGTGTCACCTATAACTTAGCCAGCAGTCTCCTAAATGGGACAAAATATTTCTGTGGAGGCATATGATGAAGCTTATTGCAGACCAGGATAACTGCTGACTTGCGTGTTGCAGGAGGTCTTTACTAAACAAAAGATGTTGGGCTAATTTCAGTGATCTTTGTAGCAGGTTTGCTAAAGCCCGGGAACATTTGTTAGCAATCTGGGCTTATCTCTTTTCAGGCAGATCATTTCTCTGCAGATCGCTTCAAAGGGGTGATTCAAAGAAGCAAAAAGCCTCATTTGTCTGGATGATTCCCAAAAGCAGGGCAAGCAGGGTCACTGCTGCAGAAGGTGTTACTTGATATTCATGTGCTTAGCACTATAGAGACAAAAATCAGGAGCAGATTTTTTTTAACAGGATCTAAACAAATTGCATATTTGAAATCAGTTGTTTGGGGAAAAACTCCAGCTGTCATTACTGGTACCTGCATGGTGGTGAGTCACCAAATTACATCCTTGTGTTGGGGAAATGTGTAGCTGGATAGCTAGATGTCTAGTTGCTCGCTAAGCCAGTGAAGAAATTCAGCTAAAAAGCCTCATGTGATGTTCAGATGATTTCTTAGGTACAATTTCCCTCCAATCCTGGCTTGTGGCTTTGGCCAAGAAAGCCCAAGGAAAGCATCCAGGCGCTCCTTACACCTCACGCTGGGGCTCCTCAGCCAGGAATCACAGGCAGAGGACAGCCCCTGCTCTGGGTTAGCTCTCGCAGCTTCTGCTAGCATATGACACTGCAAACCCAGTGACTCAGCAGGAATATCTCTGCAGAATTCATGAAAAGAAGGAAGCCTTAGATGTTTCATGATGTCGGTCTGTGAATTTGTGCTTTTTATTTAGCCTAATCTCTGATTAAGGAGACCATGTGGATATCGGTCTGGATTAAGCGTGATTTTTCTGACTGCAGGTTGCTGATGCAACAGTGCTGAATGTGTTATGCAGGTTAGCAAAACAGAGGGACAAAAGCTATTGAATAAGTAGTAAATTAATTGTGTGCTTGATTCTCAATGAATGCCAGCTCCTCCAGTTCTTTGCTCCCTTGGGCTTCAACAAAAAAAAATTCAGTCATCTTCAAACCTGCAAGAGAGAAATATAGATGGCAGCATAATTAGTGCATGCTATGCCACCTCTTATGTTTTTGTAATATAGTCTTTCATTCAAAATAAAGAAAGAAAGACACCCCCCTCATTTGATTACATGTTCTGTTCTTTCCTTCAGGCTTGTCAACACGAAGCACAGAGATTGCCTAATCTGTTCTTGTTATTTAATTACGTGACCATGGTGCGCTGCTCTGGCTTCTGTCCATAGCCCATCACAACTGGCACTGCATTCCTGCCCAGCCTCCAAGTACTTCAAACACCAGTGGCTAAGGGAAGCATTTCTCTAGTTCTCTGCCTGTTGGGTGCTGTGAGTGGTTAGCAAACACTGGAGTAAGGACATGACCTGAATTCAGCTGAGGGATCAGTGAGTGACGTGCTGGGTCCCCAGAATCCAGGCTTGTGGCCCCAGGGGAACTTCAGCCAAGCCCTTGAGGAGGAGGCAGGTGGAGGCACTGGGTGTCCACACCCTCCTTGGCATGCCCGCTCCCTGGGTACGCAAGCTGGGATTTGTATTCTGGTGTTCTTGTTGTGCTCCCAGTAATCCTTCTGGCCTTGAAGTGTGGGATGAGCCAGGTTCAAGGTGTGCTGGGCCTGGGTCCCTCTGCAGGATGCTGGCAGCTCCTGGTGGGAGCCAAGATCCAGACCTTGCATAAGTCCTCTGCTGCCAACACGGGAGATCTGCAGCCTGTGTGTGTGTTTGAGAGCAATGTCTTAACCCAGATGATTAAAAAAACCCCAAAATAAATGTCCTTCTGCTGAAGTGCTGTTCCAGGAAGGACAGAGAAGCCCAGCTGTATGGCTCAACAACATGGAAGAGAGGTGAGGTTCAGTGATGTTATATTAGATGAATTTATTCTCTCAGCCTTAGTCAAACTGTCTGCATACCTGGTCCCTAACTCATTGTCTACATTGTCTTGATATTTATTCTGTCTCCCTCACAGAGCTATTAAAGCCTTGGGCTTAAGAAAGTAGAATGTTTCTTCATGACTGCATCAGTGCCCTCTGCTGCTGACAGTGTCCCCGCATATGACCCTCAGCAGTGTTGCTGTGTATGCCAAAGAAGAAAATAAGAAGAATTTGGTCCCCACTGGCTTAAGACACGAGGTGCTTTTCTTCCTTTGTCTCTTGCAAGGAAATAGATTACCATCAGGACAGCAAGCAGCCCAAAAATAAGGTCTTCTGCATGAGGTGCATGTAGCTCCTGGAAACGGTCCTTCACGGAGGGATGGAGGTAGGACAGATGACTTAGAAAGAACCACCAGGATCAATATCTTTGCACAAGTACTTTGATCCTTTGCAATTTTTATTAGGTGAACACCTGCATAGGCATAGAGTGATGTATTTTCCACTGAGTCAGTCCCATTTGCCTGTATCTAAGCAGCTTTGCCTTGGGGGTAATGTGGACTTTGTGGGGCTCCTGCATTGATGCTGACTTCGTCCAGTCCCAGGACCATAACACATATGTGGGAGAGCTTTGAAAAATAAGGGATTTCAACTGGAATTTGGCACTTATGTTTCTTAGGGTTTGGGCATCCCCACCTAAATTCATGGGGTGGCTGGTAAAGGATGAAGTGCCTGTTTTCCTGTGCTTTCATTTCATTTCACTTGCTTCGTTTGGGTCCCATCATAGCAGTTCTTGGGCCCAGGCCCAGCACTTAGCAGCAGTAGCACAGGAACTGATTTCAGCAGAGGCAGACAATTCCCTAAATTATTAATGTTAAAAGTGTGTAGACCACAAGACATAAGCACAATTATACAGAAGATAATGCTGGAGAAAAGCAAGAGGATGGCAGCTGGAACCATCAGGGTCATGAGAGGCAGAACTGGGATGGAGAGAGGTGTCCAAGGTGATGGGGACCAAGACAGTACAAGCAAAGATTTTGGGCAAATCCGAAAGCAAAGTAATGCACCCCTTGGAGGTGTTCCTAGATGCTATAGGTATGCGTACTGTTATCTATCAGAGCTTTATAACCAGCAACAAACAGCTCACATGCAGAATTTCCTGTATGGCAAAAGATGTGTGCTCCATGCCTCTATTAAAAAACTGCTGGGGGGGCAGGGGACATTGCTATGTTGTTCCCCACCCCCTGCATGGAATTGGCCCTTGAGGTTGTGTGGTCCCTACGACACTGGGTGGCTGGTTGGCAGCCTGCCTGGCACGTCCTAGTTGTGTTTCTCAGAACTCTTCTGTTTTTTCAGCTGATTTGCTTTGACATCAGCAGCCGGCAAGAAGTTCTCCGTGTCGGGGTGTGTGGGAGTGCTATATGACACCTTAATCATGCTAAACAGGAACACACATTCAGATTTCCTCGGTGTTTCAAAGAAATGTGATTTCCTTTGTGCTGCAAAGAAAGAGTTGACTTGATTGCAGTTCTCTGTGGAGATCAGCTCCAGTGCCTGTGAATTAGGGTGCCCGGATCTCATTCTGGGAGAAAAAGGGAGATAAAACATACCAGGGTTTTGAGCTACAACCAGCAGGGTTAGGTTTCTCACTGATAACTGGGAGTCATTTTAATGACAACCCTTTAATTTAATTGGCCAATATATCAAGAAATCAGGTTTTCTTTTTCAAAAATATATATAAATATAAAAATCTGTAAAGAGTCAAAGTACCAGCAAACATCATAATAAATCTCAACTTGGGAAACAGTCATTAGTCATTTAGCACAGGAATTAGAAACCAATTCAAAGTCTAAAAGAGTGATTAACTTGTTAATTATTTCTCCTCCCTGTATGGGTGACAAATGTTTTAAATCTGAGTGGAAACTCAACTAGTGATTGTTACGTACAGAATTACCTGAACATTCCCTGGCCTGGATGAATTGAAATAATGGCAGAGAAGAGTTGTGAGACACCTGCTAGCACAGGGACTGGCAAAGAGTGATACATGACGTAGGGTGGGATTTTATAGGTGGTGTGATATGTGGCAAGGCCGATGGATTTGCTGGTCTGCTGGCAACCTCACTCACTCAGCCTTGCTCTTCCAGAGGCACAGGACTGCTTGGATCCCCAGCATGAAAATGCGTTTCATTTTTTTGTGATTTATGAGATAATATTAAAAACTCCATATTTGGTAAGTTACCATGCATAGTAATAAGAAAAACTTCTGTTGGATCTGGTAAACAAATTTGAATGATTATGTTTCATTTTTAAAATGACTGTGTTCTTGCTAGATATTTACGCAAAACATATCTGAAATGGAATAGCATCCACTGACACTGTCATGGGGCACTGAGGTTTTCGTTAGGTTCATCAGTTGTGATAACTGTTGCTGCCCAACTGTTTGATTTTTCAGCACTGAACTTAATATTGCCTAACCTCATTCACATAGCAGGCAAAAAAAAAAGTAGGTCACTCAAGACAGCAGGTATTTCTGGGCTTGGAAATCCACTTCTGCGTGATCACCATTCAGCAGCTCCTCTAGAGGAAGGATTACATCCATTGTCACAAGGCTCCTACCCTAGCTGCCTCTTCAAAAGAGCAGCAACCTGTGTTCTTCCCCCCAGTGCTGCGTGAGGGTGCTTTTCCTTTTCCAGCTGGACTGCTCTGAGAAAGGGTATGTCCCTTTCCGTCTTCTGTGGTAATTATCTTTCTGTTTTGATTGAGAGCTAACGATAAATTTGCCTTGCTGTCTGAATCAAGGTCTGGACTTGCAGCTCAGAGCAGGAAGTGACGTCTCTGCTGCAAGGGGAAGCTGAACGAAGGATGAATTTCTCGTCCCTTCCCTTGGTCTGCTGTTTCTCTGTGGTGTTGCAAAACGCAGGTTCTGCCTAGGAGCAGGATGAGCACTGCTTCCTGAGGCTGCTGAGGGCCACCGAGGAACACGGTGGTGTCCAGGACCCAGGGACAGCAGGATAGTCACCCTGGAGAAGGCCCAAGAATGGAATGCTGGTAGAGTAGCGCTGCCCTGGACAGCAGGATAGTATGAACCAGCACAAGCAGGGTGGGCTTGTCCTGTGAGCCTCTTAAGAGGAGTTCAGCATTAGATTGACAATGTTGGATGCTTGTCTGCGACAAGCTGCTCTTTCCCACGGTGCTCAGGCATTCTCCTTCGCCTTGCTCAGGGGATTTAAGGCAGTTTGCATGATCAGCTCTTGGCACTCAACCTACCTAATACTTTGTGCTCTGAATCCTGCCTGCTGGGCTGGGGTTAAATAGCCTGATCATCTGCAGGAAAGCAGACCTGGGCAGGAGCTTTCCACAGCTCCCTTGCAGCTCTGTTGCCACCCAGTCCCTCACCCAAACGGGCTTTCTGTCACCTCCTGCTCTTGTCTTATTTAAGCTCTCTAAGTTGCATGCCTGTCTGCTGGCCTGTATGGCAGGAGGCAGAGCTGTGATGGCACATTTCAGTATAGTTGCAAATGGCGAAGTGTTTTTACTCCCTCAGCTAAAATATATCTGCTCGCATCTCTATATGGATTGAAGAGTGGCACTGGCATCACGCCAGCGTCCATCACTGCTCTTGCTCTCTGGGTAGAGCAAGGGGCTTTCCCACTATACGTTTGTCAGAGCTTGGGGATTGATGTCATTTTAGAGCTGTGGTTAAGCAGTTATGCAAAACTACCTGCGTAAAAGTACAGCGCAGGGAATGTTAGCTAAGCTTCACTTAGATCACTGCAGATGTGTTATTTTGGGAGAGCATTCATACTCTGCAGTCCTTATTTAGGCAAAACTGCAATTGACGTAATTTTTTCCATAATGTTTCTTTTATTTGAAATCATATCTATACATCTAGTACAAATCAAACTAATAAGAAGCATTTCCATCACAGACTCTACTTATGGATTAATTCTGGAATTTAGTTTATAGACATCATTTGACTGCAGTGGGATTTATGTCCCTAAAAGGACTGTAGCAACAGGGGACAAATGCTAGAAAGTGGCTTTTTGTCTATAATTCAACACATTTGTTTGTGGAACCCTGAACACAGATGTGAAAACTGCCTTATCGCCTTTTGATTTACAGCTTTTTCTTTTGCCTTTCCTCTCTACGACTCAGTTGGTATTTCTTACAAGGCAGGTATTGTCAAATCTCTTCCTTCAAACATATAATAAGTACCTTTTGTATTGAACAGGCATATAAATTACTCAGCTTATATGACAGAACAGAAAATAGAGTTGAGTATCTGGCAGAGATGCCAAAGAGTGATGCTATTATAACCTTACTTTGAAAGATTTGCCAACAGAAAGTTACATATAAGTGAGGTAACCAATGGCAATATTTCCTTTATTACACCAAATATTCAAAAATGTAATTATGTGGTGTATTTCCAGCCAAATAACACCTCTCTTACCAGGAAGTTCAATAGCCATCCTTGTGCATAACAGATGGGATTTACAGCTTAAATAGACCCCAGATATTGAAAGACATACAATCACATGGTTTCATAGAATCATAGAATCACCAGGTTGGAAAAAACCCATCAGATCATCAAGTCCAACCATACCTATCAAACACTAAACCATGTTCCTCAGCACCTCATCCACCTACACCTTTCAGTATCACAATCTTGTTATTCAGACCTTCTTGGGAATTTTTCCAAGATGTTTGGTTTTAAGTGGAAAATAGTGTTCCTGCAAAATTAAAATCTTGCAGGTTTTCAACTTTTCTTCGTAAGAATTATACCAGAAAATGAATAACTATTTCATGGTGGAGTGGTTCAAATGAAACTAAATCACAATGCTTTATTTGGAGCAGTTTATAACATCCACCCATCCTTGCTGCCGTCAGACATATGGGTTTTTTGTTCGGATGCTTTGTCCAGTTTCTGCAAACAGGCTTTGCTTCCCAAGGCATCTGTAGTCATCTTCTGGGTGGAGCAATGCAACCTGCCCTGGCAGCCAGCACACACGGTATCCCTTGGGCACAGAGGTAAAAAGCAGCACATTGTAATCTTGTAGGAAAAGCTGAAGATTTCAGTTTATAGGGGAAAAGAAGATTAGAGGGCTGAGAGGCAGCTTAGATAAAAGTACCTGTAGCTGCCTCTCCAAGTTAGGGTTTATCCAGTCACGACTTGTATGACCTTTTTTTTAAGCCTCAGAATAAAGTGGCCTTTCAAAGGGTAATCAGGACAGTGCACCACAGCCACTGAAACAGAAACGTAAACCACTATCTCATCAGCTCTGTTCTTGGTGGCTTCTGCATCCCGAGTCAACCCTGTTACCTACTGACTCGGATGGGAACAACTAACGTTCTCCTGCATAGCGCCTGTAGCCCAGATCAATAACGAGCAGCGTTATCATCAGCGCTTTCTGCTTGATTTATCGGTGCTTGTCAGCAATCAGCTGACCTTGGATGGAGACTTCGGCTCAGCCTGCCTGATGGGAGGGAAAAAAAAGAGCTAGAAGCCCTTGGTAGCCGGTTAGTCGGCTGGGCTTTGGTGCATGGCTCCACCTCATGGCAACTGCAGAAGTATGCAAGGACAGAATTAGAGCTGTGGTTTGGCCTCATGGGATGATGAATGACACCATTGCCTTCTCTGTAACATAATCACCGAGCCAGCCTTAATCAAAACTCTGGAAATCAAAGTCAGGTGATGCCGAAATCTTGATGTTGAACTTTTTCGACTGAAGGCATGAAAGTAGCACACAGGCTTTGGCTGCTTTGTATTGTTTCCCTTCACTGCCTTATAGGTGGGGTGAGTGATGCTGCCCACCACGAAGGGCACCCAGTATTTCATAGAATCATAGAATCGTAGAATAACCAGGTTGGAAGAGACCCACCGGATCATCGAGTCCAACCATTCCCGTCAAACACTAAACCATGCCCCTTAGCACCTCGTCCACCCCTGCCTTAAACACCTCCAGGGAAGGTGACCCAACCCCCTTCCTGGGCAGCCTCTGCCAGTGCCCAATGACCCTTTCTGTGAAGAATTTTTTCCTAATGTCCAGCCTAAATCTCCCCTGGTGGAGCTTGAGGCCATTCCCTCTTGTCCTGTCCCCCATTTCCCATTATCCTACTCTGTTTTCATATATTTGCAAATGTTTGTTTGCAGTTTGTTTACAAATTTTTGAGAGGCTGAGTATTTGCAGGCTCAGTGTCTGCTTTGGAGAAACTTGCTGCTGAAGTAAACTATGAAACAATCTTCCGAAACTTCATTATTTTCCTTTTCAACTGTTTTTGTGCTGTTTTTTGTTTCCAGCTTTGGAACATGACATTTACTGGCTCGAGGCGGAGTGCGTGCTTCTTGCTGTTCCCACCAGAACTAAAGAAAAAAAACATTAGAAGTTTAAAATGTTGTGGCCTCAGTACAGACTTTTTAATCATCTGATTCTCCAGATGCCAGCTGCAGTTCCTCACATCTTCTGCATCCAATAAAATGTCCAGCACAGACGGCAGGACACCTCCCAGCTTGTCCCCAGCAGGCACAAAGGCAGCCAAGGCTGGAGTCAGGGTTGCCGGTGACACCACCCTGGTCAGAGCCACCTCTGCCACCAGAGCCCCGCACAGCAGCTCCCCATTTCACAATCTCTGCTGCCCTCACATGGCACATCTAGGAAAGCCAGCAAGCCTTTGGGTGCATTCAAAGTCATGGTTTGAACATGACATCTTTCATTTGCGAATGCTCACACAGCCTCACAGGCAGTTTGGCAAAGGCTAATGTAACCTTTTCCTTGGTAATAATACCGAAAATTGATCCTCACTGGACTTTGGCACATTCAAAGCTGTGTTCAGTAAACCTGAGCTTCTCTTGAAATACAAACCTAACAATCCAACCTAGCAGTCTGTGCTTGTCCAGGCAGGGAGTCCTTGACTGCTCTTTGGTAAGTCGTTTTTTTCTTTTATAATGTCATTTTGCTCTTCGCTAATGCTCTCCATCCAAGGTTATCAGGAAGCTAATCAGCTAGACCTCCCAAGGGCAAATCGTTACCGAGGAAGATATTACTCATCCTGAAGACTAAGTGCAGCCTTGAGTCCTGCTTTGAACAGATATAAAAGAAGAATGTTCTAACCTGATGGTAATAGCAGAAGTTTTGTTTGCTTTATGGTCTTCCTGCTGTTACTAGTAAACACTGTATTATATAAAAGTATCAAATTATAAATCTAACTATCAAGAAAGCCTGAATCCAACCTGCTTTTCAGCTATGAGGAATTCTGAATGTGGTTAGTATGGTAACCTGCATCCATTTCTAGTTATAACTAAGTAGGCTTTTGCTTCCATTTTAGTTAAGCTTAATAGAAGCACAAATTTGTTCTTACCGTTTGCCTCCCTGTTTTTAAATCCCAAGATAATACTTACAATAAGATGCACAGCTATGTGTGTGCTCTTGTAGCAATTACCAAAACCAAAGGAAGCTTGTACTACAATGGCTAGTAACATACAGCATGCAAAGGACTAAAACTGCTGTATCACGGGATATGTGCTATATTCATGTACAGGTCACATGTGTGAGAGCAGATTTGAGAAGATAAGCTGCTAAACTGGCCTGTCTCTGGGAGAAAGTCAAGCTGATAGACTGAAACAGCTGAGCTAATAGCTAAGTTGATCTTTAATCCATCTTTGTTGTAAGCTATCTAGAAAGAGATCACTAGGCAGTAAGTAGTCTATGTGGATGAGTTGAATGATAAAACCTGAGAAAAATCACTGTGAAAGTCAAGATTTTGATTCATAAAAACTACTGTAATGATGTAATTGTATAAAGTGCAAGGCAGAAGAAAGGCAGACCTCTTTTTCTTGGTGCCAGGCAAAAAAGACATCACTGGTATTACTCTGGATTAGCACCTTGATTTGTTTTATCACGTGTCCATGCAAATACAGCGCCCTTGGAAAGAACAGATCTAACTGGTGAAGGTGGGATGAAAACATTTGGTCATGTCGTGCAATTTCATTTCTCTGGATGGATGAAAGGCACAGAGAGCACCTCTCCTGGTTGTTGTAAGGTTTTATAACTGTTAGAGGGCTGAAGTAGACCTTGTGCAGGTGGCTATTGGGGTGTCTGGAGGTGACTTTGCTGATGAAGTTATTTAGCTGCCAAATTATGCTTCACCCTTGAAAGACACAGTCAAAAGGATCCATTGGATGTGCAGCACAAAGAAAGGTGCTTAGGAGCCAAGTCAGAAACTTGCATGCTTCTGCTGAGGTAGCAACATGTCTACTAAATGAATCCTGAGCAGAAATTCTGCTAATACTGGATGCAGGCAGTGAGTGGCATTGTGGTATCACAGAAGCAGTAGCAGAACAGAAACTGAAGATGTTTAGACACAGCAGAGAGACACATAAGAGGCATAGGAGGGGTGATTCTCAGGGTGGGGATCCTACCTGTATTTGTGTCCTGTTCATATGCCCATGCACGATAAGCTGTATACCCTGCAGTTTATGGAAATTAAGTCATTTGCCATAGGAGTTTGGGGTGCTCCTTCCTGTCTGCCCTGCAGCACCCAGCAATAAGACAAGCAGTCATGCCTGTCCTCTCCCCTTGTGAACTGATGTGCCTTCTTCATGGCCCATAAAAGTGCACAGAATAATAAATAACAGATCTTGATGATGGAAACACCTGGTATGTTTGGGCTCATTGAGCCATTACTAGTTTACCATTAAAAGGGCGGGTGGCGCAGATGGTGCTAGAAGGTCATGAATCCTGGTATGTGTAACAAAAGAAGTGTCAGAGTGCTCAGATGATATTTTAACCCCCAGGAGAAGAGAACTTTAGGGATCTGATTAACGCAAAGGTGCTCACTGGTGTTTCTGGGTCATTGGCTTGAAACTATGGCAGCCAGAATCTCAGGGAAGGCTTCCTGGATATTCATAACTGAGAACTGGAACTGGAGCTGGAGCAAGTTTGCTGACTGAGGCTTACACTCCGCACACCACAGCCCTCCAGCTTGAGGAAATGCAGCGTAAGGGACATATAAATGTGACGTATATGAACACAAATATTACTTTGGCAATCTGCTCCTGCATTATATTCTCAGTGGCAGCACCTATAAATCATCTGTTTTATTACTTGTAAGTCCATAGTAGAACCAGTATTGTTTTAAAAGTCAATTTATCATGCTAATTTCAAATCCCAGTCCTGTAATATTAACTTTCTTTTTATTACATAATCCTTTCCCTTCAGGAAACCAGTAGAAAAGATGTTAAATTTGCCGCAAACAACTGATGTTTTGAAGAGTGGTTTGCCCAAAGTCACCAAGGAGCAGTTGTAGAGCTGAGGAGACAAGAGCGCAGCTGTGACTGAGATCCCAGGAGGAAGCCTGCCCTGACATGCAAAACCGATGCTGTGCAGGCCATCTGCACGCAGGCAGGGGCTCTGGTGAGGTAACTGGGAAGGTTGTGTGGCAATGTGATGTTTTGAATCCCTTGAAAAAGGCTCACCATCTTTTTGAGTGCTGCTGTTGTCTCAGGGTGCCTATGCAATATGTTCTGCAGAAAGCTGTCCCTCTCTGCTGTACCAGCCTCCATCATATTCACTGTCCAAACAATCTGGGGGCAAATAAGGAAAGAATATGAAGTGCCAGCTGCTTTCCATAAAGTATGCTGGTTTCTCCTGGGTGCTTTGCAAGGGTTTTGTTTAGCCCTACTCTGACTTCCACCCATAATGGCATGAACAAACAAATGAGCTACCTACCACCGTTCTTGTGGGAATATAAATGACCTGACAGCAGTCACACAACAGGAGCACATCAGGTGGTGGTGTCTGAAATGTGGCCCGATGCTACAAAACCACAGCACAGCCTCAGTCCTGTCCTTTGTTTTATTGTTATGCTCTTTGTTCTCGAGGGCCTGTGGCAAACCCAACAGAAGTAGCGAGTGTCTGTGCCTGGGATTTTAGGGTATTTTTTTTAATAAGTTGTTGCAAATCAGCTGCTAAAAATGTGCTTGTAATTTCTTAAAAAAAAAATTCCTGTAAAATCAACTAGGATTGTCACCCTGTCTGGGGCTTTCTTCTTCTTTTGCAATAACTATGCACTTCTGTACAAGAAGTACAGCCGTTTTTCCCTTGTCTTTTTTTTCAACTAAAATATAACCAGAAAGACTGCTGGCCTTCTCCATTTCAAGGGAAGACTAATTAGAAAACACCCTCATTATGCTATCAGCCTATCCACAAAACATTAATCTTTCCTTCAAACAGTAAAAATGAAAAGAAGGTATGGTCAAAACAGTGTGATGCAGGAGTGCCCCATACACTGAGGAGCAACTGCAGCTTGTTTTATCTTCAGCTGATCCAAATTTTTCGGCAGAGCCTTATTTTTGATAGAATGATTTAACACCAGTTTTGAACAGGCCTGAGAAAGCAGCAAATTTGTTCTCAGCACAGATATAAATAAAGCCATGATGTTTGAAGGCCTAAAAAAAATTGTAAAAGGTAGATCAGCAAGAAATACTATTTCCAAGGCAGCTCTACTCTTAACTTATCTGCTTGAATATTTCAACAGAAATTATAAGTTCAGATTTTTTTTTCAGTCATCATGGAGGTTTTCACAAAACTTGGTGATTCTTTTTTCTGTTTGCAAAATGCTGTTTTTTCATTGACAAATTGCTTACACAATTTTATTTTATTTTTTTCCCCCGAATTGACTGTGATAGGTCTTATTGTATTTTAAGGTATTCATAGATGTCAAGACAATAGACTTTTTGTTTTCTCTTTGTCCTCACAAGAATCAGTCAATTGCTAGCTGGGTGGATTTTTTATTAACAAATTGCAAAACACAGAATGCTTTGCTTAATTACAGGGTCACATTTTTCAGCTTGTTCATCAGAAGACAGATGTAACTATGCAACATGCAGATCAAATTCCAGGTATTTCAGCCAACTATGCTGTTCAAAGACTATTGTTGTGAGCTTCTGAATGTTTTTGCTGGATAAAGATGTATGTGAAACTTCAGCTTTAAACTGATTGTGCCTCAGCTCTTCACTTATAGGATTAGAGTTAATAATCTCTCATTGTTTTTCTGTCCTGCTTTCTGCTATTGTCTGTTCTATGATGCAAAGAAGCACTGGTTTTAGCCATAATACTTGCTAATAATAATTCTATAATAATTGCAGCTACAGATGCAAAGTATTCCACTTGAATTGGCGTTCTTTGGTGTGAGACATGATGTCCACTGATAACTTAGCTAATGATAGGTGAACTCAAACTTTGCATTTTTTAGCTAAAAAAAATAATTTCTATTCTATTTTCTTTTCTCTGAGGAAAACACAAAACAAAAAATACCTGTCTTTTAAATACCGAGCCCCACACTTCCTGACTGACCCAGTATAAACCACTGTTGCTCTGCACACATTTCCTCTCTTTGAAAAAAAAAAATTCTAATAAAATTAGCCACAGTCTGGCAATAACTTGCTTTCCCATTGACCTTATCTCATCTTCTGGGGGTAGTTGCCCTTCACAAGAAGATAAGCTAAAGACAGATGTCACCAGGATTCCTGTGTTCAATTCTAGAGTCTTCAGCATAGGAAGGACATGTATCTGCTAGAGTGAGTCTGGAGGAGGCCACAAATATGGTCAGAAGCTGGAGCAACTCCCATATGTGGATAGGCTGAGAGATGCTTGTTCAGCCTGGAGAAGAGAAGGCTCTGGGGAGACCTTACAGCAGCCTTCCAATACTTAAAGGGGGCCTACAGGAAACCTGGGGATGGGCTCTTTATCATGGAGTGAAGTGAAAGGATGAGGGGTAATGGTTTTAAGCTGAAAGATGGGAGATTTAGATTAGACATTAGGAAGAAATATTTTACTGTGAGGCATTGGAACAGATTGTCCAGAGAGTTATGGATGCCTCATCTGTGGAGGTGTTTAAGGCCAGGTTGTATGAGGCTTTGAACAACCTGACCTAGTAGAAGGGCTTTAGAACTGGATGAACTTTGAGGTCCCTTCCAACCCAAAATGTACAATGATTCTACGATTCTTTTACATTGTTTATTTTTTTTTTTCACTTTGGCTAATTTCTTAGCAAAATATATCCGTTCTGCAACCGTAGCTATTGCAATGCCAAGTGCTGAAGTCCAGCTATTTTTAGACCACAGAAACCATCAAAAAGCAACTTCAGCTTTTGTTGCTGCTTTGTAACTGAGTCTTTCCTTCCACAGAAGTAGCTCAGGTCCCTTTGTCCTTCTGAAGACTTCTTTTATCAAGTCAGAAGCTCTGCATGTTACCTCGATATATGCTGCCAGACCAGTGGGAACTGGTGCCTTTTGCATACAATGTGCAGGTTTTTCTTACTTCTCTTTAGTAATCCTATATGGAGCCTTATCTCCAGTTATATTTCTGCTTTTTTTTTTTTTTTGAGTTTCGTTTGTTTTCTTTTTGATCAAGTGGTGTCATGTTTTTCTTGGCTTTCATAAAATACTTTGAAAAATGTCTTGCCACATTTGAACACTGTTTTGATATAAATATTTGGATTTTGTTTTAATATGTTAAAATTATATTTATGAATAGATGTATCTATAGATCTATTTATAAATTATGATTATTATTTGAGAATAAATCAATAGAAAACTGGTATTATTCAGCTTCAATATTTTCATTTTTTAAAGAATAAACGATAAAATTGGTGCAAATTATCAGTTGTTAATCTGTTTCCCTCCAGGCTAATAAACCAGGAGCTGTCTTCTGGTCTGACTTTCAAATACTCTGTTGCAAGTGGAAGCCATTTTTGTCCTGACAGCAAATGGCTTAATACAGGTTGTATATATATTATAAATGCCTCTCTCAAAACAGAAGTAAGTCCTTTCAGTTCTCATGAAGGAGACTCTTACCATTTGCCAAAAAAGTAAATTATGAACTCCCTTGGTTACAAAGAAAACTCAAAAACAGGAAGAGAAGACATCCCAAAGGTTTAGAAAGTAAAGAATTCAAAATTTGCCTAAGACAAACTAGAAACTATAACAATTGTTGTGTTGATCTCAGGAAGGGGTATTCTTAATGCATTACTGCATTTTTAATGCATGATGCAAGTGGCAGAGCATGAAAAGAGCTCAGCCCATGAAAACGGTAACAGAGGAGAGAGTCTTGCTGGCTGGAAGTGACATATTTCAGAATTTGTTTCCACTTTCTTTCTTATGACTTCCTTTTTTTTATTCCCCCCTCCCTGTTAACAACAGCCATAACAAAATCTGTCCTTGTGAAGGAGAAGGGAGTGTCATCAAAGGCAACAGCTTTTTAAGCAATTTTAAATTAGCTAAAAGGCCCAAGCTGCTGAAAACTGGATAAGAAATTTTGTATGCTTAAGGGATCTTAACAGTGCGCTTTTACCCAGGTGGAATCGGAGTACAAGGAGGAAGAAATGTCCATTTGACACTGCCTTGCTAATCTCAGCAGTATATCGTTCATTATTCCACACAGGATTAAAGGTAAGCTCTGTATTGCTGCCTTTGAGACACAGCAGGGCAGCTTTCCTTTGTAGAAATGGGGTTAAATAATTCCTTATGTGTGGCAGAAAGGATCTGGAGAGAAAACAGTTGGGTTTAAATTACCTGGCAGTGTGTTCTGTGTTCTAGCTTTTGTCTTCTCTCCCATAAAACAAAATATTCTGTAGTTTAACTCCAGAATAAAAGGGCTTTCTTAATCGTAAAGGAAATGTAAAAAGCATTTTATTTGAAAGAGGAACGGTATCTTAAAATTGCTAGTCCAGTCTAAGAAAAAAAAAAGAGGAGGAAACATTTTTGTGCGTGTGTGCATGAAATTTTTAATGTCATGAACACACAAATAAGGCTTAGATGCTCATCTGAAGATAGTAAGCTGGTTTAAATTCATTCCAGTTTGGAGATCAGGCTAAATAAGCATTTGCAAATTCACATTGCTAGGTTCTTTCTTTATTGCAGACATTGTTAAATGAGAGACATGTTAGAGTTTTTCCTTTGAACGAAGGGTGGTTGTTTTTTCATGTTTTGTCTCTGTTGGAAAAGTTCAGATTTAATGTTTGTTTTTTAAACAGCTCATACAGGGCATAAGCTCATATTTTCAGTCATATTTTCAAATTCAGTCAAATTTTCAGTCACAGCTGCTCTGATTTCTTCTGCAAGCTAGAAGGCAGTTTGAGAGACTAAAAACTTAAAAAGCCTATCCCGAATATATGTTTTTTTCAGGACTTCAGTATATATATTATCTAAATTTTTCCCCTTAATTTTTTAATAAATATGTTAATAAGATTGGGCCCCTATGCCAGGGTCTGTCATGCCTCACCCAATACCAACTCCTACCTCGATCTGTTGACGCACAGGGTCCCCAACACTGTATGTTAAAAAGATGCTTATCATACAAAGTAGAACAGAAGGTTTTGACCCTTTTATGTGACTCATTCAGTTATGACTACAGAGCATAAAGATAACAGCAGTTGCAACAGCGATTTGCATTCTATACAAATATGCTGATCTAAGAGATACACCAGATGGACGCTTTTCCAAGGCACAGGCATGTGCAATACATATCCCAGAAGAGCAGAGTAGCTCTCATTCTACTCCTATTCAGAAATTCTCTCTCAAGTACATCATTAATTTTTCAATCATATTTTGATTTTAGTGAGATTTTGACATGTTTTTATGTGATTATATGCTTATCTGTATTAGGACCAGTGTGCTTTCTCAATTTCCAGCTAATTCCAGTGCTTTGATTAGCTAGAGGGCTTTTGTAAACTTTTCTGATGTAGCATGTGATGGATTATAGCTGATTTTTGCATGGGCGAGCACAGATGCAAGAACTTCTCCTCCCTTCCTGTGTGCCCTGAGGGAAAGTCTTAGACAATAATAAATCCCTGCAATCAGCCATGGATAACAGTGCAAAAGACCGGGATTATGTTTAATAGTCCCAGAAGATCTACCACCAGTGGTAGCGAAGTCAACATTGAGAAGATGTCAGAATGGGAGGAATATGGGAAATGACCAGCCGAAGAGCACGTTGCAGCAGTGCTCGGGGTGTGTTCTTACTGTCAGCGCACACTGTAAGATCTCACCATGGCTTCCTGTGGCGAGTTCGAGCGCTGGCTAAACACACCAGTCCAGCCTTGCTCATCACTGTGCCCAGCTTGCCTTAAATTATCCTTTTTTTATGTCTCTCAGAGCTCACAAGGATAATGCGTGAGAGCAGGAGGCCAAAGCAGGCATTAACAGAGCGCTTTTCTCTCCTAAACTCACCCATGGTGCTACTCTGTAGTGGGAAAGAAATGAAAGGCTGAAAGGTAACTGGAGGAAAAACCTGGACTTTTTCTTGCTGAGTTGCAACTCACTTCATTCAGAACTATAGTTAAATAATACGGTTCTTTTCAGTGCTTCTCACTTGCAATCACATTGTTTTTATGAAAGATTTTCATTTTATTGGCTTAAAAGGCACAGGAGAAAAGTCATCCTGGTTCCCTGCAGTGTCTCCTGCAGTTTCCCTGTTCTGCTGAGGCCTTGGTAACACTGAATTTCTCAGTGTTGATAGTGCTGGTATTGAGCGGCTGGCATTTTACCACTGTTGCTGCAGTGACTGTAGTATTTTACATTTCATTTGGAGGTGTGATTGCAGGCCCTTTAAATAAACTGGTGTCTAGTGCAACCGACAAAACTGGCCCAAGACACTGAGTGAATAGCTAGTTAGTATGTCTATAAAAACCCACACTTTGATGCTTAGTTCAAATGTTCTCGCACATATTTTGAGGTTTTTCTTGGTCTTCCCAAATTACACAGCAGAGTTGCTGATCAGCTGAAAGGTCAAAAAAAAAAAAAAAAAAAGAAAATTTAGCTTTGCAATGAGGAATTACCATACCTAGGGCAGGACACCAGTATAAAACCTGGAAGACATTCTGCCCAAGGTGTGCCACTGCTGTGGAGATGTCTGGTCAATCTCCTCAGTCTCTAGGCCTGATGCCATTGAAAATGTGAAGTAATGATTTCCGTTATTTTTTTTTTAAATTGTTTTGACATCTACAAATGAAAATTGTTACAGAAATTGTAAGGTATAGTACTGTATTTTGTGTACGAGGACAGAAAGCAGTAACACCTCAGAAGGTTGGGTTTTTTTTTAAATGCAGTGCTTGCAAATAACAAGGGACAGGGTGATTGAACTGTGGAGTAGCTGAATGTTTTAGGACTCAGACAAACATCACAGCAGGCAACAGGCCAGCCGAATAAAAATACAACCAACTCTCCTTCATGTCAGCTTTTCTGCCAGTGACTTAAGTAGTTTACTTTAGACCAATATTTACTTTAAATATTATGATTAAGTGACAATAATGTACCAAGATTAAAATGAAACTCTGATAAGAATGGAGCCAATTATACAGTAGAACATTTTTTACAAGACATACCCTTTGCCAGGTGCCTGAACTCCATTATGCTGAGATGTACTGAGGGTGTTGGACCTGTCTTGCAGTATGATCATGTTTGAAGGTGGATCCCCTATAAAGTTCATTATTTGAGTGGTGCCGCTACAGCAGGACAATATTCTCAAATGTCAGCTTCATGCTGTGAAGGCCCTTTTAAAACACTAAAGAGGTCATTAAAATCCCATCAAGTCTTCACAGTGTAGCTGAAGCTACTGCCGTGGGAAGACAGGATGGTACAGGACCGTTCTGCCAGTGGCAGCAGCCACTCAAGTCCTTCCCCACCTCGCTCCAGCCTGCAGCAGTTGCTGCCACTTCAGCTCCATAGTAGGGCAAGAGGCCAATGGTTGCTGGGCCATTGCATGCAGCCTTAAGCCTAGGACTAGCCTGGATTACCACGTCTTGTACACACGCAATTTAATTTTCTTTGGCAAGGGAAGAACTTTGACACAACAAGAGTTTTTGCATAAAAGCTGTAAAAAAAGTGACATGTTCTTTGCATTCACTGGCCTCTGGAATCCCAGCAGCCAAACAGTTCATGTGGATGTGTGTGCGAGTACCCTCTCATAAATCCACCCAGAAACCAGTAAACAGTTCTACAAAGGTAATATCACTCCACTTACAGCAACTGTCTTCAGTCAGACCTGAGACCTGAGATATTTCCCTCAAATTGGCACTTGCTTCCTGAGAGGAAATTGAGTTGACACCTAATCCTGAGAAGGCAGTATGCAAGTTCTCTTGACAATGAGTGTAAAACTTGCTTCAGAATCCTACAGATTAAAAATTCACAAAAGGAAAGCTTGAAAATAAAGTATTCTCTATGAAACTTCTCCTTATAGCTTTGCAGTTCTAACCAGGAAATCTAGCTGTCCTAATGTACCTCTTGCTAAGGAGTGGTGATGCTGTGATGGTGTAGCAAGAACTTGCCTCCTGCCTAATGACTCTAATATTTCTTACAATAGATGGGACAAAGATATTCTGCTTCTGTATTCTATATAAAAGCTGTATTTTCTTCATAGTTCCTGTGAGGAGGTGGCATCAGTTTTGTCACCATTATTTATTATATTCATGAGGCTGCTTAGCCAGTCCCGTGATTCTCTTCCATGCCTTGCTTTATTCTTCAGGGGAAGTAATCAGCACTTCATTACCAAATATGACAATAACAGAGCTGAATTTCTAATCCTGTAATTAAGGAAGTGTCAGTGTCAACACTATAAATTCCCTTTTTGAGGATTTATGACTGAAATGTAAAAATGTACTCCCAGCTGAAAAACATGCTTTTCAGATCTTATAGTACGAATTGTGATTGTATTTTTTAACAATACAAAGAGCATTTAAAAATTATAAGAAAATTAAACTGGGGAATAAAAAAGAAAAAAGGCAGGAAGATTTTATTCTAGTGGCTAACCTCCTTCTCCTCTTTAAATGTGCAGGCTTTGCTGAGGCCAGATTCTTCAACTCAAGAGAACTAATTTCCCCACATCTATCCTTGGCACACTTACCCAGGCAGTTTTGCTACGAAGAAGACTGAACATGTCACCTGATAATTATCTGTGACTGTGAGTTCCATACTCTTTATAGCAAGTTGTGTTTTCTTCCCCATACATATTTTCTTTGACTATATAATAACTCTTCAGCTTTAAGAGAGAGAGTTTTATCAGGTAAGTCTACAGTTGTGCAAGAAATTTTGGGAACTGGTAGGTTTGAGTCTTTCTTCCAGGACACCACTGAGGTACAACCGCACTGAAGTATGTCTAGACTGAAGTCCAGTACACTTTGCAGCAGTGCTTAACTTTTGCAGCAAAGTCTCTGAGTATCATAATTCCGTGCCTGTGCAGCTTGCGGGTTGTTCGAGGATGGTTCCTGTGCTGCAGCTGTGTCATATGACTGCTGAAGAGGCTGTTGGTACCTGGCCAAGTGAAGCAGAACCAGGCGGGGCTGCTGAGGTTGATATTTGCTGGAACTTGGATTCACTGTCAACATACCCAGACGAATCCGGGATCTGAGAGCTGGGAGTCAGAGAATCCTGTTATCTCCTGCTTGTAAAATTCCTGGAATCACCTGCATCCTTCCACTCTCTGTGGCGCGTGGTATGCACCTTGTGGCTTTGACCATATGAATGTTTTGGTATTAGCTTTTGCAGCTGGGGAAGTTGGCTGCTCAGTGCTAGCATATTGTCACCATTCAAATAATTTCAAAGGCAGGCAGCTTCAATGTAATTGAAGGCTTTAAAGATGAAGAGCTAAAAATAAAGTATGGGAGAGACAACTTGATATGACTGATACACATTCTGCTATTCTCCCTCTTTTACTATCATGTCTCCTGTAAGATGTTCTGTGAATTTTTAAGTGTCATACATTATGAAGAGGGAAATTTTGCCAGGTTTGGCATCCAGAAAAATGTGAAGAGTTTTTAGAAAGATGGTTCATGAAATGGTGAACAATGTTGAGATTGTAATGGTCATCGTTTTATTTTGCAGGTATTGGGGTTTAGGCTTTTTTTCCTTTTGACGTGATGTATTTTGAAGGGACTACACAGTTCTGTTCCTGATAAGTCATACGCATTTGAAACTCTCTGGTGCTTTTAACAATGATAAAGGCTTGTTAGTTTGCTTTGGGAAAGAGTTTCCCAAATTGCTTCTACAGCTTTTGTTGTATACAGTGGACATTTTTCTTCTCTTTCTAGGTAGATAGATAGTATTGTTGCCGGTGTTTATTGCAGAACTTGTTGCTACCCCATTACAGGTATCATTTTGTTTCAGTAGTTTCTGCATGTATAGGGTAAAACAATTAGCACAAAATAATGTTAGACTACTGTTCAGCCGCTTATAAAGCTGACTGATTTATGGCAAACTTTTCCTCTCGGTAGAGTAGATTAGATTCTATCCTTTTAAAAGGCACGTCCTTTCCACTCCTTTGTGTCAGTTACTGGTGCTGGAAGGAGAGGAGATGAAGACATATCTTTGCCAGACCTAACTCCAATGTCTGGAAATCAGTACTTGGAATACAAGTTTTTCTGTTGTAACGTGGAGTGGCCCTAGCAAAATTAGCCAAGAGCTTCCTTGCAGCTTCCTCTGCATGAGAAGTGTTCCTTGCAAACACTGTACCATCTCTGGCTTTGGTTTCTAGGCATTTGTTTTGTAGTTTTCTGAACTGGCATGACTCGCCTCCTGTGATGGCTTCATTATTCTGCCTACAGACTTAGGACTTTTCTCCATCTTTAGCAAATAGGCCTGGGGCAAGACTGATTCTTCAAATTTCATGGCAGCGTCGGGGCTTGACCTGAAAACAGTAATTCCTGACCTATCACTACTATTCTGAATCCCAAACTCGGAAATGCTCTGTGCTGGCGATGGAAAGCCCAGGCTGCTGCCATAGGAAGGTGTGGTGGATCATTTAAAGCGAGTCAGTTTCAGCTTGAAAACCCCAGTGATGGTCAGTTTCACAGCTCAAGGCACCATCCAATCAGCCACCAGTGGGGCACTGGGGGAGCTATGGGGGGCACAGGGTGGGGAGGGCTATGAGGAGCAATGGGGAGCTCTGAGAGGGGCACTTGGGGGTGCTGAGGGGCATGAGAAGCAATGGGAGGGCAATGGTAAGCGCTGGGGGGGCTATATCAGGGGTGCTGGGAGGCAATGGGGGTGCTGGGGAAGCACTGAGGGGCACTGAGGGGCAACTGGGGGACGCTGGGGGGCAATTGGGGGTGCTATGAGAGTTGCTGAGGTGCAATGGAGGGACTATCAGGGGGCTGGGAGGTAATGGGGAGCGCTGGGGAGGCTATAAGGGGTGCTGGGGAAGAACTGAGGGGCACTGAGGGGCAACTGGGGAATGCTGGGGGGCAATTGGGGGCACTATGAGGGGTGCAGAGGGGCAATGGAGGGACTATGGGGGGCACTGGGGTGCTATGGGGGACGCTGGGAGGTAATGGGGAGCGCTGGGGGGGCAATGAAGGGTGCTGAGAGGCAATTGAGGCGCTGAGGGGCATGAGGGGCAATGGGAGGGCAATGGAGAGCGCTGGGGGACTATGAGGGGCGCTGTGAGGCAATGGGGGAGCTGGGAGGGGGGCAGTGAAGGCTGTTGAGAGGCAATCGGGGGCGCTGAGAGGCAATCAGGGGCGCTGAGGGGTAATTGGGGCGCTGGGGGGCATGAGGGGCAATGGGAGGGCAATGGGGAGCGCTGGGGGGCTATGAGGGGCGCTGTGAGGCAATGGAGGAGCTGGGGGGGGAATGAAGGGTGCTGAGAGAAAACTGGGGGTGCTCGGGGGCAACTGGGGGCGCTATGGGGGGGGTGGGGGACACCGGGGGGCAGCGCCACTCCCGCCGCCCGTCCCCGCGCGCCAGGAGGTGGCGGGGCGGGGGGGTCGGTTGATGTGCCCCGCCCCTTCCCGGCCGCGGCAGGAGCGGAGCGGGAGCCCCGGCGGCCCCGCAGGTGAGGGCTGAGGGCGGCCCCGGGGGGCGCGGGGGGGACCGGGACCCGCCTGCAGCTCGGCCCGGGGCGGGGGGTGGCGGGGAGCGCGCCCTCTCCTCCCTCTCCCCTCCGGGGCTGCGGTTGCGCTGCGGAGCCGTGTCGGTGGCTGTTAATGGTTAGCGCCGTGGGGCCGAGCCGGCGGTGGGTGCTCGTGCTGGTGGGGGCGGCGGCTCTCGTGGAAGCGGAGGCGGCGGTGCCTGCAGCCCGGGGCAAAAAGTCAGGGACGGAGCGGAGTCGCGCCTCGGGTCGCCCCGCTCGGTGGGGGTTGAGTGCGGGAAAGCGCCTCCGCGTTACGGGGTGAAGTTGGAACGGAGGAGGCGGGGGGTGCTTAGCCGAGCTGTTCTTTGCTAGCCTGTGCCCCTGTAGCTTGCCTTTAGTACAGTTTTTCCTCTTTCTTTTATCGCAAAGAGTTAAAACTATAGTAAAGGCAAACTATAAGGGTTATCTCTCTTTGTTTTATCACAGAGGGAGGTGAGAGTTGCAGGCTGATCTTAAGATAAGAAGGGTTTCTTTTAGACACTCTGAAGTACTGAAATGAAGCTAAAATAAATAAGATCTTTTAAATAGACTCAGTATTTTTTTTCTGTGTCCATGTTCACTTGGTTACTTGCAATGAGTCTGACTTTTTGTCCAAATTGGTCAGACTCTTCAATAAAAAACAATATAGTAACTATACAGGCCTTATGAGGAGCCGCTGAGAGAGCTGGGGGTGTTCAGCCTGGAGAAGAGGAGGGTGAGGGGAGACCTCATTGCTCTCTACAACTCCCTGAAAGGAGGTTGTGGAGAGGAGGGAGCTGGGCTCTTCTCCCAAGGGACAGGGGACAGGAGGAGAGGGAATGGCCTCAAGCTCCACCAGGGGAGGTTCAGGCTGAACATTAGGAAAAAATTCTTCACAGAAAGGGTCATTGGGCACTGGAACAGGCTGCCCAGGGAGGGGGTTGATTCACCTTCCCTGGAGGTGTTTAAAGCATGGGTAGGTGAGGTGCTAAGGGGCATGGTTTAGTGTTTGATAGGAATGGTTGGACTTGATGATCTGGTGGGTCTCTTCCAACCCGGTGATTCTATGATTCTATTTCTAGCCCAACAGTAAGAAATCGTTCTACTTCATGGTGTGGTATGGGACACCATCAATGCCTACAGTCAAGGGGAAGGACTCCATCATCGATATCTCTGTCTAAACTAGAACTTACGATCTGTTTCTCTGGCTGTTAATTCACATCTTGACTTCTATAAGTAATGCTGGACCTTCCTACTTTACACTTCAATAACTCTTTGGTTGAAGAACAGTAATGTTTCTATTGCACGCAAGCGTATTTTGTAGCTCATGCGCCACTGGTTTAGAGGTATCCAGATAATAGGGTAATGAGGATCATGACAGAGTTCTGCTGCATGCATGGGTAGAAATATTGTTGATCCAAATAGTTGTGCGGTGATAGGCTGAGGGACACCTGCGGGTGGGTGTAAGGAGGCTGTTATTATTAAAAAGATTAGGTCTAATATCAAGGGCTTCCTAGTGGAAGCTCTTCTTTATGGAACACTCTTTGAGGAGCTGTGATGTGTTTTACAATGTCTCTGTGACATTCTTAAACTGGAGCAGGTAGCCAAAACAGTATAGGAACTGTCAGTTAGATTCAAATATTACGTTGTTCTTTCACCCTTTGCAGATGAAGTAGATATTTTCAGCTACAGTATTGTTTCATAGTAAGTTAAAAACTTGTCTTGTGACTTAGGATTTAAGTTTGACTAAAACTGCTGTTTGCTCTGTTTTTGGAAGAAAGAGCTACTTTAAAAGGGGAAGTCCAGTGTATTTTATTCAGCGGAAACAGTTTACGAAGCCACCTCTGAGAAGCAGTTCCTTTGTATGAAGGGACTAATCTCTCAAAAAAACCTGCGGCGTTACCTTTTATTAAATGGCTGTATTTAGAAACTCCTTTTTTATGTTGTTCTAAGTAATATTTCACTTTACAGCTATACCTTGTACTGCAAAATGCAGAGCAGGTGCATATTTTGTTATTAACCCCTGAAAAAATATATAATTTAAAAGTTGAGGTATTTATTATTGCAGTATGATTTTCGTAAAAAGGTTAAACCTTGTTCCAAATTATGGCATGTTTTTTTTATTACATTTTTTAATGAAAAGAGCAAAGTGGGAAAACAGGGTTTTTTTTTTTTGTCAGAAACCCAGACACTATACAAAGATGTTTAATTTAGTTTTATTTTTTATTTTACATTCTTTTAATTTATTTTATTACAAGTCATTGTAGCAAGACCAGATGACTACAGCTGTCTTGTTAGATGCTAGCCCATGATAATTAAAATGATTATCTGATTAGTTCTGGGGAGTCCAAAAGGATCAGTTACATTCTGGCTAAAATCTGCCATTGCTTTCTACTACCTTAGAAGCTGTCTGCTTCCTCTCAGTTGAAGGATGGGGGTATATATTTTTTTTCAGCTTTATAAGAACAGTCTACTCCATTTTCTTAATACAATATAAAGCTTATAGATATTAAACACCATGTAATCTGTATAATGCTTTGCAAAACACAGTGTGAGACATGGTCCCCGCTCTAGAGCACTTCAGGTTCACTGTGTGAACAGGCCACCCTGCAGGTAAAAAGGGGCTGTTTGCTTCTCTATTACCTTTAAAAAAAAAAAAGGTGTTAATTGAAGTGGTGGAATTTACAAAGGGATTGGAATGATTGCACCAGACAGCTTTAAAGTTGGACAGATTGTACCAAAAATAGTTCTTGATATGATGTTGAAAGACAGTTTTATCGTATTGATGAGAGAGTGGGCAAAAAAGAGCGCTCTTTAGTGAAGAGCAGGTCAGGAGACAGTGACATGGGGTGAGGGGGAGGAGGGTTGGAAGAAGTTGCGAAGGGGAAGCGAGAAGTGGCATGGTCGAATTAGCTATCAACACGGAAACTGAAACTGCTTGTGATGGAGAGTAGTGGACTGAAGAGAGAGGAAGAGAACCAGAGGAGACGCTGTGGCTGTGGCTGCATGTGCCCAGAGATTCTTTAAACCTGTCCTGCTCAGGGATGTGGTTAAAGGGGATGGTTGGGAACTGTGCAGCTTCTGCTACTTGTATGAGCATTGTATGCTTTCTTCCTTCTTTGTGCATGGATGAATGAGCAGGTTCCAGGGCATCCCATTTGTAAACAACCTTGCTGAGGATTAATCAAGCTTGTAATTAGCTGGTTAATGCAATGGTCTGTGGGAGACCAAAGCACAGAAATTTGCTAATATTTGAGAGCTGCTGCATGTGCATCTCTCTCTCATCTGCTTTGTGCCAAAATGTCTCCTGAGTATATGTACACAAATACCTCCTGCCTGACCGGGGCGTAAGGAAGAGTAAAACTATGTAGGAGAAACAGGCGTGAAGTTTTAGCAGTGCATAAACTGAGGCTTTTTAAACACAGCCAACATTTGTTTGAGTGTTTATATTTACTCATATTTTCCCCTCATTTTCCTTGCAGTTTGCAGAAGGACAGTTAACTAGTTTAAATTCTTGTATAGGTTGAAGTGTAAGAGTTCACACAAGCTGATAACACAAGAAATAATGATGTCTTGTCATTGGATTACTCGGCTTCAGTCATTGTAGCCTCTCTTAATGTTATTATCAAGAAGATGGCAACACTGGCTGTGGATCTGTTTACGCTTCTCAGATTTCAGAGTTCTCTCCAGGCAGCAAATTGATGCTTCTTTATTATACAGAGCAAGCAGAACAAACCTGTTGCAGTTCACCATGGGTTGAGCATTTGGTTATCTGAAGATAGCCCTCAGAATGTTAAAAAAAAATTAATCCTGGGAGAGTAGAAAGGTTTTAAGTGTGATTCAGATTTGTTGGAAATACCTTTTTTATTGTGTTGGTTGGCAATATTGGGACAAAATGGATTTCCAGATACTTCTTACAGTTGTGGAAATTAAATTATCCTCAGTTTCAGGAATGAAAGAGTTAACTTCCAGCTTATATAGGACTTATGAGGTTTTTATGGAACATAATTCTACAAATACCCTAAAATAATAAGGCAATACCTATAGGAATGGTGATTTCTCATAAGAGCTGCTTCTGTCTCTATGTCAATTAGGGAAAATCTTTGTAAGCAGAAGTATTTCACTGTATAAAATAACAGGCTCTGGAGTGAGTCCAGAGAAGAGCAACAAAGCTGGTGAGGGGGCTGGAGAACAGGTCTTACGAGGAGCGGCTGAGAGAGCTGGGGTTGTTTAGCCTGGAGAAGAGGAGGCTGAGGGGAGACCTCATTGCTCTCTACAACTACCTGAAAGGAGGTTGTAGAGAGGAGGGTGCTGGCCTCTTCTCCCAAGTGACGGGGGACAGGACAAGAGGGAATGGCCTCAAGCTCCGCCAGGGGAGGTTTAGGCTGAACATTAGGAAAAAATTTTTCACAGAAAGGGTCACTGGGAACTGGAACAGGCTGCCCAGGGAGGTGGTTGATTCACCTTCCCTGGAGGTGTTTAAGGCACGGGTGGACGAGGTGCTAAGGGACATGGTTTAGTGTTTGATAGGAATGGTTGGACTCGATGATCTGGTGGGTCTCTTCCAACCTGGTTATTCTGTGATTCTATAATTAAAAGCAGATCTGATGCTTGAAAGGGATTTGATTGGGGTTATGGCTTTAAACCATAAAAGGGGAGAAGTTTAGACTAGATATTACGAAGAAAATTTTTATACTGAGGGTGATGAAACACTGGAACAGGTTGTCCAGAGAGGGGGTAGATGCAACATTCAAGGTCAGGCTGGATGGGGGACTCTGCACAACCTGATCGAGTTGAAGATGTCTCTGCACACTGCAGGGGTGGTTGGACTAGGTGACCTTCGTGGTCCCTTCCAACCCAAACCATTCTATGGGTCAAAGTGTACATTTTTTTTTCATGTCTTGGGAAATTCCTGAAGTCATCAAATCAAGATAAATGTAGTCAGGGTTTGAACTTTGTTTACGCAAGTCTGTCTTCAGACCTACCAGTAAAAGTTGCCATTTTCTGGGGTAAAAGCATTATTGCTATTTGAAGGCTTCAGAGATGCTTAATTCTTGATGCTATGAAATGCTGTTTTGGTAAAAGTGCTTTTGGACAGAATATATGGTGTGTTATACCTACCTTTAGCATTTGATGTGCATGCATACTTTGTAAGTAGTATACTTACTACAGAAAACCTGTTAGATATTGCAGAAGAGAGTTCTGTTCATAATTGTACTAGGTACCATTTTTTGCTATCTAGTCAAGAGTCACTTGTGTAGCCATCCAGGAAATAATTCTTCCTTGGCTACTTATACTTACTGTTATACTGGCAAAAGAAGTCGGAGGCTTAGTAAGTGAAATAAACTGCCATGGTCAAAGCAATTTCTGCAGTGTAATTGCAATTACACTATATTTTGGTTAGGAGAAGGTGTAGAAAATGGGGCAGAAAATGCTACAGAGATACCAAATAGTGCTTCTTTAGAACAGGTTTTTAACATAGTTTCGCTTCAACTTACACAAATACTATTTTTAAAGAAACAAAAATGCTGTTTTAAATAATGAATTTTCTCTTTTTTTTTTTTTTTCTTTTCAGGACACTGAAAACCATAAAACTTAGATTAAAAAAAAAATGCTTCGAAAGAGCATCAACTATGGAGTGTTGCCAGAGTATGAAAAAAGCCAGATCAAAAGGAACTTGGAGTTGGGAACTGTTATGACAATATTCAGTCTTAAGAAGAGTAGTCCAGAAAGGAGGACTGTTCAGGTCATAATGGAAACCCGTCAGGTAGCATGGAGCAAGACAGCTGACAAGATTGAAGGTTTCTGTGAGTATTTGCAAAGTGTACCTGAACTTGGAGTCACTAATAAATTGATGTAATTGTCAAATACTAATTTATTGAGCCTTTCTTAACATAGTGAGGTTTTTGGCTGAAAAGAGTTCGGTAATTTGCTGAGAATATTCTGAATTCTTGCAGTGTGGGTGAAGAAACTTGTGGAGCTTGTTATTTAGGTTATTTACCCTAGGTGCTGTTCTCAAAATTTTCATCTTTGAATATGGTGGTGCTTGTGTTCTCAGTGATATGTTACTATATGACAGTTGTTTTCCATCATTAAGCATAAAGGTGTCTTGTAAATTGAAGCGATTAGTACTTCTTTACCCATTCTCTCTTCAAAAAAGGAAAAAAATTCGAATACAAGTAAATTGGATTCAAATTTGTGTTTTCTTAGAGAATTTGCTCTTTCAGCATAGAGGCCATTATTGGAAAGTACCAATGGCTTAGGAGGATAGAGTGGTAGATTTAAGAGCTGATTTCAATGTCCTGAGTTCAAGTGGGCTCTTAAATTATTATTTGGATTGACTAAACCCACTGTTTCTAACAAGGTCAGGAAGTAGAAGGGGAGTGTAAAGCTACATAGGACTGCAAAAGCTATGGTAGAAGAATAAATCAAGACTGACTTTCAGTTCTTATTGAACAAATCTGGTGTCAACCAAGGTCAGCCTGTGCTTTTCGGGATTTGCGTAGCTCCTGTTATAATGTAATAACGGTGCTTGCACGGTGTGGCAAGCAGAAGCTAATTTATGCATGGTAAATACATGACTGCGAAGCTGTGACTTATCAGCGTGATTTATTGCAGTGTGTTGTTCAGCATGTCACTTCCTTATGGTTCTGCTGGGTATTTTCATTGTGTGTTTACCCTTTACAACTGTGCGTGGGCCTGCTTGGTGGCCCTTGGATCACACACACACTGTGTTGTTTCTCCCCACTTCAAGCTGTCCCAGGCTGGCCACACAATGGATGTGTGCGGTGCACCCCCGCGGTATCTGGGGGTCACTTCTGCCTCCCCATCAGCTACTCTGCTGCTCTGTTTCTTTCCTGGGATAGCAAATGGCCCACAAACAAGTGTCCTGTTATAGCTGAGATAGTGGTGGAGGGAACTACTGGACAGCAGAGAAAGGCAAAGGGGAAGGAAGAGCTGGCCAAGAGTGAGAAGAGCTTGTCAATGCTCTGCTAAGGGATGTGTCTGTGGGACCGGCACCTGAGGTTAGCTGACTCAGTACTTTTCTGAAATATCAAGTAAAGCCTTCCGAATTTCCTCATACTGTGGTATACGCATTCACACTCACACCAATAAATTAGGGCCCAAAGGAATTATGGTATTTAAGCTTGTAGAGCAAGCGGGTGGCAAGGTGTAAGTCTTCAGGAAACTGATCCATAATGGGTTTTTCGTTCTTTATCTGATGTGGAGTGCTTTAAGGACAATTATTAAGGGAAAGTTTGTGGCTACTGCAGTTTGATTAGTCACTGGAAAATTTGCGAGTTTCTGCATACTCTTCCATGAATCCTTGTGTTAAGTGATGATTCACAGACAGGAGTGTTTATGTTCTGAGAAATCTGTGGAGCCTTCCTTGAATATGCAAGTGTGTAATACAAGCATACACATTTC